>NC_080633.1:46986317-48308033 GCF_027579445.1 Ammospiza nelsoni
TTGTCACACATTTTTAATGGAGGCAACCATTATAGACTGTCAGCCTCTTGTTACGATCAATACATCATTTAGTAGCTGTATGGTTTCTATTGACTCGTGTGTGTGTTATTCTTGGGATGAGATTCTGTTGTGGTGTGTACAACACAACTGCTGCCCATTTTTGGGCTGGGAAAGAGGTGGCCCTTCTTCACAGCAGAGAGAAAACAAATTGAGTCTTCTAAGAACTAGCTCCAAGGGGAAGGCTGGAAATTTAGAGCTGTGTTAAGGAAAGACATGATTGTAATAGAAAGTAAAACTGGGTAAATTCCACTTCTAATGAAGAAGTTAAACGGAAGACAACATTTTACTGTGAGAAGTATTTTGAAGAAATTGAGTGAAAGATAAAACAGTAAAGGAAGATGAAGGGGATTTATACATAGAGAATAGGGTGATTTGGAGTTTGAGTAACTAGGGAATGTAAGACTCAGCAAATACTCAGCAGAGCTTAACTGGTGAATTGTAAGAAATTAAAAACTAAGAGGTTAAGAAAGAAAGTAGGAAGTCGTCAAATACTGGCAAACAATGAGTGGACAAAAGGTCTTTAAGGCTATTTGAGATAAAAGCCTGAAGTGTTTGCAAGTACAGCACTAAACAGGCAGTACATATTTCTGGTTAATTCTCTCAACACTAGCTTGTGGCTCTTTCCTGTAGTGTGGAGCTACACGAGGTGACTAAGCTGGTCCAGGATCACTCCTCACTGGAAAGAGATTGTTCCCCTTTCTTTCTCCTGCTCCTGCATTGCTCATGTGCAAGGACTTTGTCCACTAAACCATCAGAAAATAAATGTTTGTATGATTTGTATTGCTTTGGCTTTCCTTCCTGTTATGTGATTATTCCGTTGTGAAGTCTGGTGGGTCTTAGCACCAGCACAAGGAAGAAATGGAAACAAGCAGCTGGAGTAAGAGAAAGGAGGTAAGCACTCCATTTTGTATTAATGACTACTTAGAACAGCCATCTGCCTGTCTCTACACTGTGGCTGCAATTTTAGAGACATCTGAATCATTTAAGTTCAAGCTCCTGCTGAAAGGAGCAGGAGCTATGCTTGCCTCTCAGCCATGTGTTTTCCCTGCCTTGTGGTGACACCACCAGTGCATGGTGGGATGGTCAGCTGAGCTGAGACAATTAGCAACCTGACAAAAGAAAAGATCTATTTTCAGCAGTCTCATCTGTTGCCTGATTTGGCTGTGTGAGCTCTGTTTGCAGGGACTCAAGAGGAGGGAGGAGGAGAAAGGGTGGACCTTCGTTCTGGGCTGCAGCCCATACTTAGATGAGCTTCAGCCAAGGGTGAAGCCAGCCCATAGGGTTTTCTGGTCCCTGCTGCATTAGATCCTCGTTCTGTAATGTGGATATAGTCTTACTTGCCCAGAGGGAAGCAAGTTGTAAATAAAGAGGCAGTACACGGAGATATGGTAAAACTTAACATAAAGTGTTAAGTTCTTCAAGCTTTTTGGATAGAAGGCATTGTATAAATAGTGTTTATATTAAACTGCAAAAATAACTGTTTAAAATTTCTGGAATAGCTGCAGGAAATAATTTTAGGTCTGTGTAAGGAATGCATGTTATTTTAAAAGAGGGAAAAACACTGAAAGAGAAAAGTTACAGCAGGGCAAAGGACAGCTAAGATAATGCAGTAATGTGGACATTTTAGGTATGCCAAATAACTAGATCTGAGTTCTTCAGGGAAGAAGGGGATCTTAATGAATTAAGAAGGATTCCACTTAAAAAGTGTGTGACTTTAAAGGGAATTGAAACAGTGAGTCTTTAAAGACTTTTTGAACTGGAGTCTGGGGCAGAGAACAAGGAGATATAGACAAGACTTGAAGTGCCATGTGTGAAAGGAATTGAGGAGGAATTTTACCCTGTTGCCTTCTCTCTAAAAGCTCTACAATATTAATAACTCTTTACAGATGATTATTAATACTGTAGAGCTTCCAGAGAGTAAGCAACAGAGAAGCAGCTATAGCAGTTTTCAGAAAAATGATGGTTAAGTATTTCAAAGAAAATACCTAGTGAACATATGAGGACTTAGGTGAGGAGAATGTCCTAGACAGGTTCTTGCTCTGGGTGAATGGAAATCTGTGTGTGAATGGTTCCTGGTCCATGGTGGTAGGCAACACAAGGTAAAAAATATGTGCCAGGCTCTGATAGGGTGAGTTTGCCATGGAAGTTGTGGCATATTTTTGTTGTGTATACTCTAGTGCAGTCATCAGATCTGACTTCTGTGGCTGCATGTGAGCAGAATACTCTGTAGTTTGATCAGTCTCTGGCCTGGTGGGTGTTATTTGCTGGTCAAATTGCACTGTCATATAATGCACATTCTGTGCATTTTATTATCCTGTTTGGTGCTGATAGTCTTGTGCTTTTTCAAGAGAATGCGTATGTTCTATGTGGTTTTACTTGAACTGAGCACATATTTTTATATGCAGATGGCAATTACAGTGAATATATATAGGGCAGGGATTGGGACTTCCTTCCTTTTGACCACAGCCTCCTCTGTTCCTGTGTAGTTACCTCATAACATAAAAGTAGTCACAAGCAGTCATGCATACTCAAGGTTAAAAACGGTTTCTCACAGTAGTGTTATACAACCTGTAACTAGATGCCAAACCCCCAAAGTGCACTGAATCAATAAAAATTCCTCTTGGTCTGCACTGAATAAAGTGATACTGAAGTGGAGTCGCCATATCGTTTTATGTACCCACATCCCTCAGTACTTTCTTGCAGGTGACAGAGTTTCAGCATTCCTTCCCTTATTTCCAGCCTGCAAAGGAAATAAATGGTGACAGACAAATCTCAAAAGAATTAAAAGCTCAATTTCTGCAGTTTTCTGTTTAGAATATTTATTCATATTGTTTTGACCCAGAAAGTAAGATGAGAATTTCATGAGAACAAGCATTCTCATGAGTTTTCTGGGATTTAATTACCTTCTGTTTGAGTACAAGTTTTACATGTCGTGACATGACTTTAATAATGCTCTGTGTTTATGCTTTTTAGAAATGCATTTCTTATATAGTCTTCAGCTACGTGCCATGTAAATGGATGGCCTCAGTTTGCATGTTAAAAGAGCCCTTTGATTATAATATTTTGAACCCTTTTGAACCCTTTTGTTTTTATATGTTTTTTTTGTGGGTTTTTTGTTTTTGTTTTTGTTTTTTTTTTTAGAAAGGAAACTAGGACTGGGGCCTCTTAAGTGTCCTAGTTTGGACATACGAAAAAGTGTGTTATTCCAAATGCATGGAGGCTGAGGAGAAAGTCCCATCTCTCCAAGCTATTGTTCTCTTCTCTGAAAACTATTGTTTGTCTTGTCTGTAGATGACGATGGTAGTTACGGCTTGCGTTTTCATTTCATCGTGTTATTGTTACTCAGAACATTTAGAGACTGGAGCTAACTCTCCAATAACAATTGATTGCTAATTGCAAAACTATAAATTCATTGAAGAGCCAAGACCTGGATGTTTTGTATCTAAGAAAGTTGCCTGCATAGTGGATCACAGGTAAAAGATGGCTATCTTCTTCAACAGTGATGAGGTTTGAAATACTGAGTGCACCTTTTTAAGCAGAGGTAAAGTTGAGGCTGGAAATGACTGAGGTATTAGTATGTTTTGTCTTGTGTAGCTCCAAAGTGGTTGTTTAAATTGCAAGTGAAGTTAGGAATTATAAAGGTCTTAAAAATGAAAACAAAATTAAAAACCAAGTTAACCGATACTTCAAAAGCTTTTACTTTGAGGGAAGATTTATGTAGGTTTTTAGTTTATTCAAACTGCTTCACCTATCTTTAGAAACACTAATAGTACTTTGGACTTCTGTAGCACCTTTCTTCTGAGAACCTCGAAGCACTTTGCAGGCATTAATTTAATTAAGTTTCACAGCACTCCTGTGAGCTAAGTAATGTTTAAATAAGATCACTTCACCCAGTGCTGAAACAGAGCCACCCCTGGGGTGGAATGTGGTAAGTATTCAATAGTACATAGCAACACTCCACAACAGTTCAGGACACAGTGTGGAGAAAATACTGTATCCCACTGAGACTGCAGGGTGAATCGTGTTAGACAGCATATCTCTTTGCCTGTTGCTTTTCCTTTTTAGTGGTAGATTGCATTCCACCATCTTTTTGATGACTTTGAGCATCCAGGAGCTTGCTTCTAGATCCCCCCAAATGATCTTTGCCTAATGATCCTTGCCTGACAGCTCAAAGGGCTGTGATGCTCTATTCAATAGGTTGTCCCCCCTAATAAACACAGTCCCTCTTACTTTCATGCCTTGGTACTATGATACTGGTTTAAAAAGAGGAGGATATCATCTGTAACCAGTTGTAAGAGTGGCAGCACTTTTTTCATCTGCCTCATTCTTGTAACTGATAACTACTTTTATATTCAAAACTGGGCAAATGCATTGAATCAACAAAGTCTGAGACCCAAAACAATGCATTTTTCCAAGGAATCTTAGCTTTCTGTATGTTCTCTGTATGACATCCAAGCTGGAAAATATAGCTGAGGTGAGGAAAGGGTGAAGGGATTTTTGCCAGTTGTGCTTAGCTCTAAGTTCATGCCTTGGTAACCCAGATTGGGACATTGATAGGCCAACAACACATTGGTTATTAAAAGCAGATGGACTTTTTTTTCTATTGTCTGCAATGATGACATTATCTTGAGATAAAAGGAAATTGCTGCAATAACTCTTACTTTCTATTTATTTTCCATCACATTTTGCACTATATGTTTTTGTTTTACTAACCCACAGAGGTGCTGAGTGTACCCACTATGAAAAAAAAATAAAAAATAGAGTACTCTTTTGTTTTTAACCTTCTTTGTATGCATTTTTCCTTTGCAATTGTCTTTCCTTTTCTAGCATGATACTGAAAATCTCCTGTCTTGTAAGGAGTATAGGGGAATATAATGAGAAATTTTGTTCTGTCATAGCAAAGGCACAGGTGGTTTCCATTATAAGCTCAGCTGGAGCTTCCTTCCATGCCAGCAGCTTCCCACAACTGAACTGCAGTGCTCATCTCTGCCCTTTTTGGTGGGAAATGTGGAGAGGAAGTGGAGTACAGCTCTGACAGATAAGGGATTACTCAAATGGCTTCTGTCACAGTTTGGGGATTAGGTTTAGTTTTGAATCCATTTATTTTGTGAGTCCTGTTTGTACTTGTGACAGTCATGAATGAGGGCATTCTGCTGGCAAGCATTTGGCATCTAAGGAGGAGGGTTGGATGCACAATGTCTGGAAGGGTGCAAGAAAGCAATCTAGCCATCTTGGTATCTCCTGTCTCTCACCTGCTCAGAGCAACAGGGCCTTTGACAAACACAAGTGTTGTCTGTACCTGTGCTATCTCCTCTTGGCCTGCTGCGGGAGGAAAGAGTACGTGACTGGAAATCTTTTTGGAACAGAGTCTGACTGGGGGAAAAAACATAGTTTTCCCAGCTATAACCGCTTACCCAAAAAGGGATAAATTCCTTTTTGAGTTAGGAAATTGGTGTGCAGAGTTGATAGACTTACCAAGGCATTTACAGGATCTATTAGAAAACAGAGAGGGGAGATGCTGCTCCATGAGGACAGGGAAGACAAAGAAGGGGGAGGAGACTGATTCAAAGGATAACATTTAAGCTAGAGCCAAGGTGCTTCATGGTAACATTTTCTAGAATAGAAGAGAGGTGAATATGATAGAGACATAGTAGGAAAGCTTGAATGGTGTTCAGTAAGTCAGGACATGTATTGCATTTGCGGGGTCCCTGTGGCAGGGAGGAAAGATGACTCTGACTCCATGTTCTTAGAATTCTAATTTATTATTTTAAGGTACTATATTATATTAAAGAATACTATACTAAACTATACTAAAGAATACAGAAAGGATATTTACAGAAGGCTATAAACATAATAATGAAAACTTGTGACTCCTTCCAGAGCCCCGACACAGCTTGGCTGTAATAGGCCATTAAGTCAAAACAATTCACATGAAACCAATGAAACAACCACCTGTTGGATAAACAATCTCCAAACACATTCCAAAGCAGCAAAACACAGGAGAAGCAAATGAGATAATATTGTTTTCCTTTTTCTCTGAGGCTTCTCAGCTTCCCAGGAGAAGAATCCTGGGCAAAGGGATTTTTCCAGAAAATATGACAGTGACAGACATGTTCAATTAGATCAGTTTGCTTTCAGAGCCCTGTCCAGCCTGACCTTGAATGTGTCCACTTATGGGGCATCTACAGCTTCTAAATTCTCAAAAAACTAAGGGCAGAAGGATGCAAAAAAATAAAGGGGATGTCCTTCTACATGGCCTGTAAATTGCAATACACCTTCCTGCAGGATGTTGTGGAAACCCAAAATGCAAATGAACTGGACGAATTTATGGAAGAAACATCAATTGAGAGCTAACAACTTTCCTGTGCTTTTATTTAAGTAATGTTTGAAAGATTATTTTTATTCTTAAAGGTAAAGAAGGGTTTGATTTTAGGCAGAAACAGAAGGCAGGGAGAGAAATGGAAAGCAGAAGTTACCCAGTTTATTCTAAAAAATTGGATCATGCTTAACTTTAAACTTGTGAGTACTGACACAGAAATAAATGGAAAAATGTGTGTGCTAAAATGTAAGCATAGATTAAGTTTTTCCCAGGTTTAGTGCCATGGCATGTGGCACCATGTGAACATTGCAATTGCAAGTCAACAGATTTTTAAATTTTCATTTTCCCTTCACTTCAGTGTGAAAATAAGTCTAGTCATTGCCCAGAGATGTTTGGGGTTTTTTTCCCTCTATTGGTTAATTAGGAATTGGAATCAGTAGATAAGGAACAAGATGTGTAGCTGTTTTGGGGCATATGAAAGCATTTCTTTCTCTTCCCACTTACTAGGAGGACTTATGTCTTACTGCCTTCCTGCCACGACTGAGCATTATCAGTCCAGCTTACAAAGGTGATAAAATATGCTTGCTCTGTACTTTCTGGAGATAGATTATAAGTGCCCACTGGATTCTTTTCAGGTTCTCATCACCATGCTAAAAGACTGCTAAGGAGCATAATCATAATCATGTTCCAATTAGATTTGGGTAACTCTGAACTGATTTGTGAATTAAAGTTCTAAAAAGAGTTTTAAAATGCTGTTGTTCCATTTTGCTTAATTGACAAGTTGTATTTTTAAGCAAACATGTTACCTGAGCAACTTCAAGCAGGCTTTTGGACTCCAGAGTTTACTTTAATCCTGAAACTTAATTTTGTAGGAAGAAATAATCCCCAAGTTAATTAAAAGTGGATAAATGAAAATTATTAGATATGAGAGATTAATAAAATGTTACAATGGATTTGTTTATTTACAAAATGCTTATGGTATTACAGTTCTAAATGCAATCTTTGCAATACAACATGCATTTACCATGAAAAGATAGGAATCACAGCTTTTTAATTCAGCAAGTGACTTTTAAGGTCATCAACAAAATAAAAATTTGCCTTCTATCCACAGAGAAACAGCTGAAATAATTAATCATGATATTTTGGAGCCATTTTTATTCCTGTGTATTCATTCACAGTGAAGGAAATAAGCAGAATGATATCTTCAAACTTTAAGAATTTTTCCCAACTTAATTTTCTTTATATTCCAGAAATCGCTGGCCTCTGTGTCCCAGGTTTTGAATGAACTTCCAGTTTATTTACACAGCTGTTCTTAAATTTGGTTTTCTATTTCAGTGATGGAACAAATCTTTCTAATTGTCTGCAAGAGTTCAGCAGATGCTTCAAACCAGAAATATTGGCTTAGCTGGCAACTGGTCTGACCTGTGGCTTAGGTACCGGAGAATGTATGGCCCCAGCTCCTTGCTTCTCTGGTCACAAACTGCAAACTGGGCAGTATTCTTGTTGCTCCTTGAGAGATATTGTTTATTTTTATTTTTGCAAATCAAATGTAAACCAGGTGGCGAAAGACTAAATAGCCAAACTGTAGTCAGGAAGTGGTTAGAAACAAAGCAACAGTAGCCTGTTGATTCTCAGCCGGGTGACCCAAGCGGGGGACCTGGTCCCAGTATCTATGTATATCTAAATTACTGCTCCTTCTGTGGAGCAGCTGCCAGGAATGACTTGAGGATTTGAGGCTGTGGTAAAAGATGATGTAGATGTGGGTGTAACTATGTTCCTGGTAGTGTTCTTGGTTTGTTGATGAACATGGTAAAATGATATTTTTCTGAAATGTTATGTTTATACTGTGAATTCTGCTACCTCAGTTCAGCCAGTGTCCCACAGAGAGCTTGCATTGCTCTGTCCCTGCCTGCCATTTAATCTTGCAAGCCTGGCTGAAGGTTTCACTGCCAGCCACAGTCTTTGGTCAGTGCCATCCATCAGAGGTGACGGAGAATCACCATGGTTCAAAACTGGTCTTGCCCTTCCCTCTTCCACCGATGCAGCTTGGTGCAACTGTATTCCCATACTACTTGTTTTCCTACTTCACGTGCTCAAATGGTTTTTAGGACACTGGTATTATATACAATTGGTATTTTTAGACACTATATAGTGTGTCCTTATCTCTCTACATGTGGCTCTTCTGACTTTGCTAATTTCTTCTTTATTGATAAAGTGTGTATCTTTCTTAACAAAAAGCTTATTCTACCATTTTTACTGTGTTATGGAACTGAAGTTGAAGGCTTCTGGGGAAATATGTCTGCCAGTGCCTTCTAGTGAGGAAAACATCAGCATCCTTCCTAATCAGCAGGAAACCTTTTGGTATAAAGTTTCAATGTGCAGAGTAGCAAATTTGGTAAACAGAAGTACTGTTATTTTATAAAGAAGATTATCTTGCAGTAGAATGACTTATTAAAGCAAAACTTTTTGCATAAGCCAGGTCATCTAGCTTTCAAACTCACTGTGGAAAAAAGAGAGAGAAGTCCACCAGACTACTACTTTTCCTTTGGAGAAAAATCTGCTGAATCTGCAAAAGCACAGTGTAGTGAGTGTCATTTCTCTCTCCTTTATTCCATAAGTGCTCCCTGACAAATGAGGAAACTGTCCATGTTGGGCATAATTTGCTCGGATATGTGCTTTACCTAGACTTAATCCTTCTAGTACTGGCAAATTGAGCTCACTATCCAAGCAATGGCAATTTCAGTAGACAATGTGTGTTATATTCCAGATCGCTATCTCGTAGTTTGTATGTCACTAACCATGAGATTAAGTGCTCTGTAATGTGCGTATTACAGCTATTTTTTACTTCCTCTTGTGTTTTGTTTGATGTAAAGTAGAGATGAACAAAAGCAGATAATGATTTCAGAGCCAATGCATTGCATATGTATGTGCCTGGAAGGAAAAGCAAGAAAAATTTGGACCTAGAAATAAAGGAAAATTTTGGGCAGAGAGGAATAGCTTCCTTACAGATGTGATTCATTCTTCATTTGAAATTTTTACTTCAAAAAGCTCAACTTGAAGTTAAGGGTTTGTTGAGTAAGTTATTGGGTGAAATTCTATATTCATTATTATTCCAGGCATCCAACTAGATGGTTGTGTTGAGAACGTCATAGTCGAAGCCCTTTTGTTCTTTAAAATCTGTGAAAAGTGAGGGTGGCTTGCATATGTTTTCATGTTAGCGAGCTTTGTTTCCTGAAGTGGTGTGCCCCAGTGAACAGCAGCATTCTAAAGGCTGCTCAATAATACCTAGTATTCCTTTAAAATAGACAAATTCTGCTCAGTTTAGCTCCAGCAGGTTTTCTTTTTCACTGACACAGAGGTGCTCTGTGTTTGCTGTGCATGTGCCTGATGCATAACTACATGGTCCTTTCCCCACTGATCCATTAAAGTGTCACTTTGGTGGTGCACCTGTAGGGTTGTGTGGTAGCAGCTGAAAGAACTCCGCATCATTCTTACACTTCTGAGGATAAGGACCTTCCATTTAGTCTTCATCCAGAGCTATAGGTTTAAAAAAACAAAAACCCCAAAACTTCATTATTTCCTTTTGAAAACGAGCGCCTGTTTGCAAACCCTTACTGGGAAGTTTTTGCTCCATAGATTCCTGTTCTCTCCTTTTTTCTGTGGGCAGCAACCCACTGAAATTGGTTTCTACCTTTTTCCTTGAAATTTTCTCTATGCCTTGAGAGCAGCTGAGGGCCAGAAGGGTGAGCAGAGGGATTACAGCTCTCCTGGTCACATCTCATGGGGGCTGTAGAGGTGTCCTCTGTGCTCAGGACACGTGGGGTCTCCAGTGCTGGCACTTGGTCTGTACATGTGCATGGAGGTGTCTGATCCTGCCAGGGTGTTGTTCATACCCACGTGGGACAGAGCTTGTGAGCCGCATGCTCTGTTCTGCAGAAACACGATGGTAAAAATTGGGCATCTCAAATGGTGTTGATTCTCCTCTCTTCAAATGATGCAACTTTCAGTACAATCTTTTTACAAAACATTTACAGTCAGGAAGGAATTTTAGAGGTATTGATTTGACCCTGTTTTTTAAATTATGATTGTTCTTTAATGTGTGGCATTTTTATAAAGCTGACTGGTGGCAAAATTGTAGGGTTATTTTTTAAGTTTAATACCAGCCTCTAACTTCCTCATGGACTATTTTCCTAATCATATATGTAGTTAAGTGTCATGGTGTGGCTTTTGATTTTGAAGGGTTTTTTGGTTCTCCAAAATTTCTCATCTAATGTTACTTTTATCCAGGGAAAGTCATAAATGCAATTTTTTTTCCCAATGAATAGAAATTAATGGTGAATTAATTTACATAAACTTTTTCACACAACTTCATTGACTGAGATGTGGATTGTAGGAAGCCAAGCTGAAAGTACATCTATTTTTATTTAACATGAAGGAATTGGACTTATTGAAATGGGACATTTGGATTTGTTGAACTAGAACATATCAAAATTATAATTTCAAAATGGTTTCCATCCTGTTTTTTTATTGAAAAAAAAAAAATAATCATTTTTAATCTGCTTTGAAACCTTATGTAACCAGGACTGTTGATTCATGTTCTCTCCTCACCCTTTTTCAACCCTCATGGCTAGTTTCTCATGAAGAGAGATAAATTTCTCAAAAATATATAATTTCATACAGTTTTCGTAGAAGTTTCCAGATGGGCATAAAGGAGAAGTTCAGATTACTAGAGGGAAGGCTCAAAAATAATGAATTTTGGTCAGAAGTGTGGTTTAATATGAATTTGAATAAGTATGGCTTTACCTCAAAAGCAGCCTAATTTGTGGTTCTTGCTTGGGAAGAAATTAGTAGATGTGAAAGCTGCTGTCAGGTGAGATGAGAGGAAACTTAGGTGGCTTTAGCTGGGCAAACTGTGGGAGAGGAAGTATGTAAATCTGACAAAATAATCAGATACGGGAATCAGCATAGGAGCTTTTAATTCCTGTTCTTTGTAGCATTGCTGATCTGAAACTTAATAAAAAGGTTCTTTATTTGCCTTATTTACATGTTTTGATATAGCAAATACCAACATTTTCCATAAGGCAAGCATTCCATTTCCAGAATTGAGTTGCAATTGCAGACTTTGCATGGCTCCAAGTATTTAGTGATACACACACACACACACACACATATATATATATATATATATATATATATAATGTGTGTTTTTATATATGTGTGTATACATATATGTATGTCCAGTACCAGTATTGAAACTTAGCCTTAAAAAAATTCTGATTTTGTTGATCTGGCCTCTTAGTGTTGTATTCAGATCTCAGAAGAACTGCCTTTGCAAAGGCAGTTTTGCTCCTTGGCAAGTCAGATTTCAAAGAAAAAAAGCTGTTTTTACAGTCATCCCTAATTTTAGTGTTTGATATCTGCCATGAGCCAAATGTATGAGTTTTTAATGCAAATAGATAACTTGAAGTAGGAAGAATGAAAGACACTAGAAAGTTACCTGGTCTTTTTAATACTTCCAAGTGTTTCAAGTTGATTTATGGCCCTTATTTTATCTCAATATGTTCAACAATCAGCAGATTTACCATGTAAACCTCTGCTTTGTCCTCTTTGTTTTTCTTTCTCACTGTTGCAATTCAATATAATGAGATGCAAGTTGTCCTTTTATCTTCTTCCTTCTTTTAAGTTAGCAAGAAATGAACGTGGTAAAAGTTTTGTTAGCAACTTGTAAATCTTTAATGATTGTAAAAGATTATGCTATCTACTGTTTACAGTTTTAAGGAAAATGGTCTAAGGAGTGTCTTCCAGCTATCAGATCAAATATAAATAATGGTGATGGTGCAGAATTTGGCAGAGTGAATGTAAGTATGTACATGATTACCTGATGATATATGACTGTATAGGTATATTTACATCATGATAATAATCTTTTTCAGTTTTAATCTCAAGTATATTATCCTTTAAGTTTTCACCAGTAATCTAAGGAATTTGAAGAAAGCTGACTTTAGAAAGTTTTCTTTTTTCTTATAGATAATGTCTGTTCGTAATGTAAAAATCGCACAAGTACAGCACAGTTCACTAGGAAAATGAGCTTAGTGTTCTCAGTTTGGTCCAAGTTGGACAACGCATTACTTGGCACAATCAAGGGGCCTCACTTTAAGAGAACTATAAGACTGAATATGTATAGAGTTTTTATTATTTGAGTGAGCTGAACTGTACACTTAGAGCTGAAAAACCCTTGTGCTGCATCCCACCTTCTTTCAATTACACTGATTTTATAAGCACTGGATTTACAGCAAAAAAGTCTCCCAGAGAAATGCTGTTCTTTCTTATTGTGTATAGATGAAAGGATACATAGTTCTGCCTTTTATGTACTGTGTTTGTATAGACAAGAAAAGTTGTGTAAGTTTCTTAGAAACATTTTGATAAAAATGTTAGTGCATATTTTAAACAGAGGGTGTTTTTCAGAGAATCCATGTGAGATATTCAACAAAAAATAATTTTGTTTTGTTGTCTATTGCTCTTGTGACTTGCCCATTGAACAAAATCTACTTTTAAGTGAAAATGCCCTTTTCTTTGTCCAATCTTAATGGCTCTTTGAAAAAATGTTTGCTTCTATTGGGGTACAAGTCTTAAATTATGCATTCAGTTCCTGTGAAATCTTCTGTGAAGAAGGATGAGACTCATGCATTAAGAAATAAGCTGTTCCAGTCCATGGAAAGTGTGTCCCGTGCTGAAAGACTATGACAGAATAAACTGCCAGTAGAGAGCTTCCCATTGTGGAGGTCTACACAAAGTGTCTCAGCTACCAGTTGGAAAGAACTAGTTCAAAGACAGGATTTAGTCAAAGCATGACAGAAGTCCTCAGTCTGGTGTGTCTGATGCTTTGCTTGGTGGTGTTGAGCATGAGGGCCAGAATTTTCAGACAGTGATTGCAATAAAAGGATGGGATTATTAAATTAGGCCCTTGCAGTTGACTCATGGGTTGAAGAGGAGCCATTGAATATCATTTCAAGAGGGAAATGAAAGAGTCTGTGTTCTGTATGCAGTTCTGTCTTGGACCTAAAGTTGAAATGCACCGGGCATTTTAGATGGCTTGAGCTGAGGTTAAATAAATAAACTGTGTAGTTAAGTGCAGTTATCAACTACTCAGTCAAACAAAAAATAAGGCAGCCTTTTTCATATACTCTTGGCCTTCTTGGAGGTGCCAGAGGAGGAACTTCAGTATTAAGGGTGTTGAAAATAGCTAGTAAAGCAGAAGCCAATGCTAATAAACAGTTTTGGAAGTACTATGAGTGGTTTAAGCATAGTCTGGATTATTGTTATTACTGTGTTAAATCACAGCAATCAAATGGCCAAGCATTGCTTTGAATGATTAAGTGGAACGGCTGTCAATGAAAAGCCTTCAGGCTGCAAAGCAGACACAGGGATGGGTGTGGTCGTGGTCAGCTCTCCCAAACATTACTTTGGATGCTGTTGTAGATACAGGGCAGGGTGTTACATGATATTTTCAGGACCTGGCAGATTTTAGTTTGGTTTGGATGTTTTTTATGTACCTTGGCAGGCATGCATATCCCTGCAGCCATACAGCACTCTGCATTAATGGCTGAAGTAACACCTACTGGTGAGGCAGAGTCAATCAGCAACAGACTGCTGTTGACTCATGACTTCAGTTGACTCATAATCACATTGAGCTTTGAGGGTCACTTTTGTTCCCACCCTGAAGGCCAATGCCAGTTCCTGTCATGAATTTGAGTACCCATTGATTAAGAAAGTAGATGATGTGCTTTGTGGACAAATGAGCCAGGGCCTTTAAGGAAGATATGGCAGGGCCTTGTATCATTTCCATCAGTCAGTTAATTAAAATTATTTATTCCTGTTCATAATAGTCTACACCCAAGGTTTTAGGTAGATTGCACTAATAATAGACTTATAGAAGCATAGAATCGTCTAAGTTGGGAAAGACTTTTTAGATTATCAAGTCCAACCATTGAGCTCAGTGTGTCATTGAGTCCAATAAGGAGCTCAGTGTGTCAAAATGATACAAAAAGATCTCACTGAGAGAGGGATTTATTTCAAACTGTATTCAGAGTTTGTCTTCTTCCTCGTATATTTTTGCCTTTCCTGGAGGAGCCTGGAAAAACAGATGAGGCTTGAAGTATGCCAGGTCTGGGTATTGTCTGATGAAGATAGCATCATATGCCAGATAAGGGGATTTTTAGATGAGATTTAGAGAATGAATAAAGGAAGAGGGCATTTTGATCCTGGAAATCCTGGGATTTAGAAGGTAAAAAAGTATTAGGAGCTTTTCTATGGTGTCGTTTAAGACAGTCTTGGCTTGAAAGGGAAGCAACATTGCAGCGTATCTGAAGATAGGTATCTCAGTATGATCCACTTCAGATTTACGAATTTAAAGTCATTTAGCTTATCATCTTATGTATGATGGTAATAAATATGAGAACAGCTCATTCTTTTTTAAATCTGTTGCTTGTTAAAATGATTGGCAATCCTTTTCCAAGCTACTGCACAGGAACTCAGGCTGGTAAAAGCTATGGAATCTTTTAGGTAAATACTACTGCTGGTGGCACAGTTTGATTTCTCCTGTGTGGGTGCAGAAGATATGGCTGTGTTAAGCCTATTCCACCATGCCTAAAGGAGCTATCTGTCTTGAGCTGCTGGGTAGTCCATACAGCAACCCATTGAATTTGGATTCTAATACCTGGACCTATCAACAGTGCTTCAACAGTTTTATTGCCTTCTGAAAGGCATGAGAGAAGAGTAGGTGCTACTTTAAACAGTTTATTTAAAGATTTGATACATGTTGTTGTTCATATGTTTTGCTGTTTCCTTGTTCATCATCTATGGATTAAACTAGTTATCTTCATGCTTGAAGGAGTGGTTTTCAGTCGTTCAGTCATGCATTTCTGCTGGCCTGTTTCATTCAGGTCATTTCATATCTTTGCACCTTTAGCTGAAAATACTGTGAGGATGATGTTTATTTTCTTGTTTAGCGTGATTTCATGGATGAGAGGCTGCAAAACACTTTCACCATTCCAAGTAAGGATTAAACCAAAACTGTTCTATACCTTAACTTGCAACTCCTTTCTAAACATTTCTTCCAACAATATCCTTGGTTGCAGCAACAAGACCTGTAAGCTGCAAATGCACTGGGAGAGAAGAAATAGCATCCAGCTTACTGTAATGTCCTCACAGGACAGGCACAGTAGGAATATGTCTACATTTTGATAAATCTTCATCTACTGTATTTGAATTTCAGTTTTGCTGTAACAAAATGTCTCTCAGTAACATTTCTCTCACTATAATTTTGCTGAAACTATCACCTTGAGAGGCTCCAATGGAGCTTTTGGAGCTTTTGTGAACTTTGATGTAAAGCTCTCCTGCAGTGAGAGATCAGAACTGCCATGTGTAAAAGCAGAGACTCCTTTGAGAACACTTTCTTAGGAAACAGATGCTGTTCTGTCCCAAAGATTTAAACAAAATTATATTGAGTTAAATGTAATATAGGACTTAGGCATTTCCTTGGGTGATGTCACCAGATTCTTCTTAGACTTATAACCTCCCACAAAAACCCCATATCAACATTACTTGCAAGTCATGGGCACGGTAAAGTGTAAAAGATTAAAAAAGAAAAAAATTGTTACTGAATGGATGTTGTTATCAGGGAAACCTGAATTTCATACTTTAAGAGAGATCACTATTTTCATTAATTAATAATATTTAACTGGCAATGTTATACTACTCATCAGAATAAAAAGAGAAAACTAGTTGGCTGGTTAAAAGACTGTATAGTATGAAAATTAGGCTTGACTGCATGCATTTACATGTGTGAGAATTCCTACAGGACTCCTTAAGTTCAGTTGAATTACTTATGTGTAAACCACAGTAAGTGTTTACAGTACCTGACCTTAAATCAAGGATTTTTTTTTTTTTTTTAAACTATCTGTGGTATACCCTTTAACTATGCTGGAATTCGGTACTCTGTTTTAAAATGTGCCAAGCCACTGATGTTGTCTAAACTTCCTCCAGATTTGGAAAGAACTGCACTGATTGATAAATTGAAACACTGCACAATAAAAGGTCTCCTTCTCCTTGCACTTCAGTGTATTTTCTGGAATTTTTAAATCTTATTAGATCTCTAAGGATTGTTTTTTGATTTGGCATGTTTGTCTTTGCTTTCTTAGCTTTATTCAGGCACTTACCCTGTTAATCAATAGTCAATGTTATATAACCACCAGAATGAAATCCTGCTTTTCCTAGCATCTTTTGTATCCAGTTCTGTGAAAAGTCTGTGATCAAGGAGTTGTGTTGCATTGTAAATTCACACCATTTACATGGCAGGAATTTATTTTGAGCAGTGTCCTTGCAGAAAACAGTAATTTCAACATAACCTGCATTTGTTGTGGGAATCCCATAGCAGTGACATTTCCTGAAAATTTGTAATACTGAATGGCTGTCTATAAAAGTTGAGTGTGTTTTCCCTAAAGTCACAAAAAATTATGAAAGCTATATTGGTTTCCTGCAGTCTGACTGTACTTAGTTTTTATTGCTTCCTGAGCCCATGAGAAAATCCATAATACATTTAAAACTGTTACTTTCATCATTCCAAGCCTTAGATGCTGGTGTGTTGGCTTCTACTCTCTTTCTGGAGGTGATAAAAGGCTCAGTCCAACGAAGTGCTGCCCTCCTTCTGGTTCTGCTGATTGGTGTGGGGTTGTAGGACACAGAAATTTCTAGTTGCTGTTCAGCTTTGGGCTATAAGAATCCTTAATTGGATCATCAAATCTGAGTAGCTTTACTGTTTTTGTTGTGAGTACTGAACTTCCCATTATAGTTACTATGGCCAAGATATGCCTGGAAATATTCAGAGGTGTAGCAGGAGGTAACTCACTTCTATTTGTGTGAGAGAAGACTGTTAGCAGTGGGAAAGTAGTGGATATAAGGAGGTCTTTATTATGTTGAGATATTAAGACAGTTTATAATACATATCAGATAAAAAATACAAAGTGCTTTCATGCAGGAATTGGACTTGATGGACTTGATCCTTGTGGGTCCCTTCCAACTTCACCTGTGCTGTGATTCTATTACACACTGCCACTCCCTCCCTCAAAAATCCCCTTGCATTTGCAAATATATGATTTTAAGAAAAGGGGAAATGGCACCAAAAATCCCCAAGACAACAACAAGAAAAATCAGATTCAGAATGTTGGTGAGCAATAGAAAGGAGTTAAGTGTCCGTTTGTAAGACATTTAATCTGTTACTTTAGTACAGGCTCTTTTTATTTTGTTCTTTTGCTTTTAAGCCAACCCTGAGATTGATCGAAAGATTGCATTGGGGAAAAATCTCCTGAAAGCATTTTTCTGATATACTGTAGCTTAAAAAATGTGTGAAATTCAAGATTGGAAAGTATTATACAGAAGTAGTTTTTCCTTCTTTTTTTTTATTAACACATTTTTTTCAAACCTCTTTCTCTACCAAAGTATTTTTTCCCACAAGACTCCAAAGGAAAAATGACATCAAATGGTAAAATCCTGTTGAATGTTATTTCCAGAAGAATCCATGGAAATCTTGAATATGATTTTATCATTTGCACTGTAATGTTCCATTTTAACAAGGAGCAACATACTGAAGAGTATTCAGTTGCTGAATACTTGATGGTAAGCAAAAGCTGATGTTTCTGTGAATTACACAGCACTTAGGAATTTGTAGCACCTCAGATCTGTTGTACAATAATAGAAGTTAGAAATGGAAAACTCTTGTTATATCAGTTTGACCATCTCCCTGACCACCAGATTTTTGTCTTCATTGTGGTACTAATTTGAAAATGTCATAAGCCATGTGGCTTCCACTACTTCCCCAGGGAAAATACATGACATTAAAGCAGCCTTGAATATTCCTTTCCTTGACTTCATCTTCTTGATCCTTTTTCATATCTGTTTTACTGAACAATTCCTAATGTTGCTCTGCCTGTAGCTATTTTGTTTCTCTCCCTCTTTTCTGTTTTCCACAAAATCACACAATAATTTATGCTGTTCTTTTTGAATTTCTTCTATTTTATTATATCTTTCTGGTGTTGAGGAGCCATGGGCTATAATGGATACACTGGAAATCTCTGCTGGAGAAAGTGATGTTTATGTACAAAGTACATAATGTACTGAGTTTTGTGGCCCTACAAGTTAAACTCATTCAAGAAGCACAGCACAGGCTCTAAATACAAGTTTGTACCAGACTCTTTATTCCACAAAAAAGTGAGGTTTTTTTCCCCACTATAAACTTAGTAGACTTTTTACTCTATGTTTTACTGAAGATGGTGTTATCTAAAGCAGCCTGTACTTTATATGGATGTATCATAAATAAGTTTGTTGAAAGCTTCATTCTAACAATGATATCAGGCATGTTAAGAGAATAACTGCACTATTTTGACTTAAGTTACAGGTACACACTAACAAGAATAGAGGTCTGTGAATAGCTGGCTGGTTTTGGGTTTTTTAAAAGTTTCTGGCTTGAAGAAAAAAAAGATTGGACCATTTGTTTTTTTTTGGGCCAAGCTCCAATGATTTATTCAGGTTTCTTTTTTTTCTCCTCAAATGAAGTATTTCACTTAGACTTCATATCAACTAACTTATTTTAAATATATATATATATATATATATATATATATATTCAAGGAAGTTTATTTGCAATGCTTCAGTGTGGAATGAAGATTCAAAGGATTTTAATTTTTTTTAAATGCTGTAGTTATTTAATTTTTAACCAAATAATTCTGATAAATTCAGCAGAAAATAGACCTATGTTTTATTTGACCCGTATTTATAGATTTCAAATGAAAATAATCTCAGCTGAAAAGTTTGCTCAGTATTAGCTCCAGTGACATTATGTAGATGAGGAATGTTTGGAGGTTGTAGGTCTTCAAGACATTAATTGTGAGCTGCAGGCAACCTGTAATAGATAAATATGTGTGTGTATATATATATATATATGTATATGGTATCAGTGAAGGCTCTTAGATTCTTCCTGCAGGCAGACTCTGGGTGATTCTCTCCAGGAGTAGGATTCACTGCTATTCATATGAAAATGGTGGAAAATCTTGCCCTAAAGCTACCCTGCCCCTGGAGTTTTGCCTATCTGTCATGGTGATGGAAGATAAAGGATTTGTTAATAGTCAGCTGACTGGTCCTCCGTCTGGGAAGTCAACACAACAGCACAACGAATCAGGCAGGCAAAAGACTGATTGCTAGGGCACTGCTTCTCCCCAGGAAAAAGCCAAGAGCTATGTCCACACAAAAAAGACCCTGGTTTTAATATATTATAGTCTGTTTAATCTCAAGGTGCATGGTCCAAGTGTTTTTTTTCTTCTGAAAGCAAATTCTTAAAGACCCAACTCTTCTGAAAAGCTTAATAGGATTGTGGGTTGCAGTGAATGGGAAGATATAGGCATGATGAAGAATAAATTGAAGCAACAGTGTTTGTATGGCCATAATTACTTAAGTCTTAGATTTGTATTGTGCATATTTGGCTTAGAAGCCACTGAATTAATTTACCTCCCTGACAAGGGCAGATAGCTAATGAGAAAGAAGGGAGGTTTGGCTACTGAAAAGCAAACTCATTTGCAGAATTTACTTCCTGGCAAGAAATATCAGTTCCAGCTGAAATGTGTCATTTGTGACTTCTTGAGATCATCTCTAAGTGAAAACAATCAATTTTCTAAACCTTTGCAAGCTTTCCGGGAAAAATGTCCAGGATTTGGTAGGTGATTGTGAGATGTCAGGTATTTGGAGAAAATGAGTATTTTTCATCCAAAATTTTGGCTTCATCAAACTTATGCTTCATATAATAATGATCCTTGACATGATTTTAGATAGGTGACTGTTTTTTAAACAGGTTGTCATTCTACAAGCATACTCAGTTTGCTTTGTAATAATTTTTGGATTTTTTTTTTGTTGTTGTTCCTAAGAGGAACTTAAAACACTGTTACTAGAGTCCTGTTTACAGAGCTCTACATTGCTTCAAATTAACTAGTATCTCATTCATCTTGATCTCCTTAATATATATGTATGTAAGCTGGGTTTGGTGGTTTGACAGCTCCTAAGTTCTTAGAGAATGTGTTTATTCCAACTCTGTGTATGTGGAATGTGTGTATGTGTGTATTTATATTTACATGTGTATGTAATTGGAGTCATTGGAAGAAGCAGGTTTGAACCTTGGGAAATTTTAGTGATGCCACTGGATGTTTTTCCTGGTTTTCAAACTTTATATGAGAAATATTTCATATGTCTTGGGAATTTTCCAAATACCAATCAGAAGAAAATCCTAAAGAAACCATACTGACGGCTAATACATAGAGGCATGAGTGCACAAAATCTTTGTAAGTTGTTTAAAACTTAATTAAAAAACTGTGGACATTTGGTAAATGTCCTTTGTCATTGTAACCTCCTTATTAACTCCATTATGTTACACGGCTACTACATGCCACTATTAAGTCAGAATGACAAAAGGAAGACTTTAGGAAGGTTTTTGTGAGTTTTGTGGGAATAGACCCTCCTCTTTCCCCAAGGTCAGAGCTCTGCCCCTCCTACCCCTGCTATTTTGTGGCATTTAGAAACGTAGCAGGGGATACCTTCGTGTAGGTTGGATTTGTCGTGTTAGTCGCAGTTGGTGGGGGGCACATTTACAGGGGTGGAAATGGTTGTTTCACATTATCCACCCTGTGATGTATATAGTCCCTTAGGACAAAGCAAAGTTCACTCAATGAAGCCCTTTCTCTCAGTCACACTAAATGAAAACCAAATTTATTTGTTTTACACAATTCTTTAATAAATGAGTCAGCTATGCTTCCCACTTATTCAGCTACCATCACTCCACTTCCTGATACAAAACTCTGAGCATTTTTAAATAATGTGTGCAGTGGTCAGTGACTCACTGGTGACTGGGGGAGGCAATGCTGGGGCCCCTCTCAGCTTATTAGCCCATTAAAAGTGATACAGAATGCCAGTGAAGTCCAGTTTCTCCCATTAAAGCAGTACAGGAAAGTTTGTAGCTTGTTGATTTTACAGTAATCTAGTTTGCACTCACTCTTACTAAACTGTGTCTGTTTGATAAGCAAGACTGGTGCTTTCCTCAATTTTTGAAAAGCCCTTTGGATTGTGTTTACAGAACGAAAGTTAAATACTAAGAAAAAGGAAGTGGTATACATTTCCTCAAGTAGTTTTTAATGAAAAGAAAATTATTAATAATGAATAGATGGGCCTTCTTGAAAGAAGAATTATGATTTTCAGAAATATGACTTAAAGGTGCTGGGAAAAATCTGTCATCTTTTGTTAACAAAAAAGCAAAAAGCTATTAACATTGGTCATTTGGAACATTTAGTTTTGAATCCAAAATTTTATGAAAAACAGTTATTTTAAAGCTGTAGTTTGTTCTAAAGCTGTCTTATGTCAGGTCTAGAAATAGCAATACTGACCATTAGGCCATGAGACAGGGTGGGTTTTTTCCTCTTTTAGGTGGGAATAGCTGAAGAACAGGGTGCCTCCCTTTTCTAACTTAATCTGAACTCAAAATAACTTTTGTCTTGTTATAACAGCTCTTTTCTGAGTCACTGTATGAAAAAGAGACTGGAAGTATTGGATATTGTAGATCAAACACTTCAAAGCCAACTTTGACTTAGTTTTATGCATGCTTTAGAGTAGACTAATGTACAATAGTATCCAGGAAACTCAGCCAGTAATTCAAAAGGGTCCAAAATGTTCTCCTCAGCATGAATCATAGCAGCATAAATGATAGGATTGGAGAAGATCCTTTAGGTCATCCAATTCAAAACCTGTGTATCTTCCTTTTCGCTATCCCCACTAGGATTTCATCTGCCCTATCTCTGCAAACTTCCCATATCCCTGACTTAGCCACCTCCCTGGGTAGTTTCTTCCATTGCCCAATTATTTAACCTGAATATCTTTAAACCTTACAGCATCATGCTGAGTGTGAACAATTTATGACTACAGAAAATGATTCTTTCTCCTCCCTACTGCCATCATGCTCAAATATCATCTCTCCCTTTAAATGTGTCATTGGGGTTTTTTGTTTTTTCTTTTTTTTTTCTTCTAACTGCATGAATAATAATCCCAGGAAAGTTGGGGGTTTTCTGCTGTCTTTGGTGCTTCTGTCACTGTAACTGATTTTCTTTGAACTTTGTTTTCAAGCCTCAAAAGTACATTTTGATCTACAAATGAACTTTCTGTGACTCAATGATATGTGTGTATTAAGTCATGCTTTTGAAGAGGTGAATAACATGATTGAAGTATTCTGTCTTTGTTTATAGAAGCTGCTTTCTTGAGGGTGCTAATTGACAAATACATGGCATTTGAGGGATTTAAGTGACTTTCTTGGTGTCAGATATCCTCCATCTCATGTTACTAATCAGGATATTAATATAATAATGTATTCTGGCTCTGTTTTGAAAACTGAACTCCAAAAGCTCTTGGAGGTGCTTGGAGTTGCCTACTGCTGAGTTAAAACTTACCACGATCATTTCCAAAAGCAGCTTCCCAGTTTGTAGCTGTGTTAATAAACAGAGACATAATCCTTTCAATATACATTTCTCTAAGTGTATGTGCTCAGACCAGTGTTATTATGATAGGATTTTTGGATACTTTCTAAAACAAAAACAGAGAGAACTTCATAATGGGGGATATGAAGATGAAAGGAAGCTTTTTTTTCCTGATGAAATGAGGTAAAGAAGCCTTAATCTTCAGAATTTATATTTATACCTGGTATTTTTTAGGATCTGCCTAAGCTTGTTGGAATATGCTAATGAGAAACCTCTCTGATGTTAATTACCTCATCTGCTACAATGTAGAATGTGCCAGTTAGATCAATGTGACATTTATGTTGTTCTCTTAGATGATTAATAAAAGTTACATGTCAGAAAAAATACAGGGTAGAGGTGGGAAGGCTGGTTATTGCAAGCAGTATTTTCCTGATTCTGCATTGCCTCCCATTTTGGAGTTGCACAATAAAAATAGCTGCAATCTGTGCCTCACCTGGCAGCTCACCTCTCCCAATTTACTCATGTAGTAGTTCTTTGATCCATGCAGAAGTATTCCAGGTTCCCTATAGCTGGAACCTATAGGGCTGTTGTGCAAACTTGTGTGAAACCAGGGTAAATCCTGCTCTATGACTGCAGTTCTGCCAGCCAGTAATTAGAGTAAATGTGTTAGATTTAGTGGATCCATGGCTTTTCGTGAAAGTAACCATTCATGGTTCACTTTGGCACAGCAATTTGTAGAAATAGACACAAGGGTTACTTGTAAGAAGTTAATTTCAGGGAAGTAACAGATTTTGAAGGCAGTGTCTTGGGCACTGGGCACTATTTTTTGTCTCAAAGAATTTTTTTGGGTAAGTTTATAATTACTCTAATTTTTAACAGGCCATGTTTTCAGCCTAACAAAGGAAAAAAATGCATTATAATATAGCTTTGAGAGGTTTTTTTTTATTGAGTTTTTTTTTTTCTCATTGAGAGGTATTTTTCCCCCAGATATTTTTGTAAACCTCCCTTCTTTAATTTCTGTTTTGTTGTGCTTCTTAGAGGTCCAGTAGCCAGCCAGTCCTCAAATGCCAAGAGGCTGAGGGCACTGTGCAGTGGCAGTGTCATGGCTTAAATGTGCTACACCAATGCACAGTTGGTAAACTCTTGGTCTCTGGTAAATCTGCAACCATTCTTTTTGGGTACAAAGAGCTGACCATAGCCAAACTCATTTTTTTCTGTTTCTCATTCAGATTTTGTGTGTGTCCAGCTTTTATAGGAGTGTGCAGCAGCCAGTTTCATAATTCTGGCACTATTTTCATTGACTGTGGTGTGAAATCAAGATATTCTCAGGTACTTTTTTTAGGCAGATCTCCAAACAGCTCAACAAAGCTATGTAGTCAGGAAACAGTGTTAACTGTAGCTTTGCACTGGTTTCTACACTGCATGGAGCTACATGGTGAGTGTTTCACTGCCAGTGCACAACTTGAACACAGATACTTGCTCAGGAAAGCTCTGCAGAAGTAGCACAGTGGAAAAAGTTAAAGTTTGTTATTTCCGTGGTGCATTTCAAGCAGTATCCCCTCTACCTTATATTTGTTAATCTCTTGGTCCTAGAGCAATATTTCTTTATCCTCCCCAATGTTTGTACCTCATCTTGGTTTCCTATAATCCATAAGTTTCCTTATCATGCTACCTACCTCCTTCCCCATGATCACTGATGAAACAAGACGGGACCTGCTGCTGGTCCCTTTGGCATCCCAGCGTGGGCAACGTGATGAGAGCTTTGAACAAAGGAATGGCCACTCGAGGGCTGACCTTTGGAGCCCCAAGTCAGCTCTTAACATGAGACTTTTAATTGTCCTTAAAAAAAAAGTGGCAACATCAGTAAGGGGAACTTCTCAGACCCTCAGGGCTTTGGGCTTCCAGCTGTTGCCAAAATTTTACTGCTTTAGTCTTTTTATCTCAAGGCTTGAGCTAACATTTGTTCAGTTTAGTACCATCACCCATGAAAACCACTGTAAATTCTAAAATCCCCAAGCACCAAAAACATTGGAAGTGTAAAATAAAAGCTGGAAAATAAATCTAGATTGTTTTGATCATGTGAAATTGCAAAGATATAAATGAAAGCACATGGATTTAATTCTATGAAGTTTGTTGGTGCTAATTCTGTGTGAACATGATTGTAAAAGCAATTAGGCTGACAGGAGACTGGTGGCTTTGGTTTAGAACATTGGATGTTCACATTTTTATTCTACTGATCTGCTGGATCATTTCATTGTATGTAGAGGGTTTTTAGCCTTCTTCAGAGAAGGAGGAAAAAAAGCATATCAAAACAAACCTCATAAAATCTGTGTGTTATTTTATTATTTGTCATATATCATTTGGAAATCGTGTCAATTTGTTTTGGATTGCTTAAATTAATTAGAAAAGGATTTAAATAATTTTCAATCTAAACTAAGAGTGCATATGCAAGAAGCTTCTGGGTGAAATAACTTCTAATTTTAGTCATTCAAGTATGTGTGTGTAAAAATTTGTGTGATCATCCACTGTTTTCTTTCTTCCTAGATATTTGAAGCAACTTTCTATGAGTCCCTATCCCCTTTTCAAATTCTGTCAGGTTCATTATTGCTAAGATTATTAATCAGTCTTGGATAGGATAATAATCTTAGCAACAATGAACGTGACAGAATTCTTGGCTTATAGCAGAAGTTACCTTCAATGTAAGAGTATGGCTATTTGATAGTCTCTTCCTTTCCTTTTTCCTTTTTCCTCTTTCCCTTTTCCTTTCCTTTCCTTTCCTTTCCTTTCCTTTCCTTTCCTTTCCTTTCCTTTCCTTTCCTTTCCTTTCCTTTCCTTTCCTTTCCTTTCCTTTCCTTTCCTTTCCTTTCCTTTCCTTTCCTTTCCTTTCCTTTCCTTTCCTTTCCTTTCCTTTCCTTTCCTTTCCTTCTCTTTTCCTTCTCTTTTCCTTTCCTTCTCTTTTCCTCCCTCTTTCTCTCTCTCTTTCATCTTTCTATCTATCTTTCTATATATCCAAGTAAATCCTTGTTAATGAGTGTATGCATTCAATTTTCTATTGTTTTGCAACTTGTATTGTCATTTTTTCCCACAAAAAGGTACAGAATAAATGCAAGTAGTAAATTGGAGTAACTGTGTCTCAGATCATGTGCCCAGTTGTTCTGTGTCATTTTTTCTGGTGAAAATGTAGTCCATGATTTTGTAGTTTGAACTGTTACTGAACATGATAGGTATAGAAAAGCTGATGTGAAATTGCCTTTATCGCACTATTTTTTTTTTAATTTCTTAACTTGTGAGCACTTGAATTTGCAAGTTAAGCTTTTTTTTCCTAAGTGTTTTGCATGTAATAAATTGTTTCCTCCAGCTCTAACCAAGACTTTCACAAACTGATAGAATCAACAATATAGTGCATGTAGTTGCCAACTGCACTAAATTTTTAAATATCTCCTTTTTGCTTTACAGGTCTGTCTGAGGATGTAGAAGAGGAAACAAAAAGCCACGAACTCTGATGACAACCCTCAGGAAAAAATTCTATCTTATGCCAGATGCATTTATAATGCAGCACTACCAATCCAATTTACTCTGTAGTGATTACAGCTTCCAGAAGGAGAGAACTGTGCTAATTTATATAAAAACAAAAAATTTCCACTCTAATAATTTGGTTGGGTCTCCCTGCCAACTGCTATCATCCTTTCTGTGAGCAAAGTTTAAGCACTTACCCAACTGTGGTAGGGGTGTTTTGTTGTGTTTTGTGATATATCATCCCTTTCTAAGGATTCAGTTGATTGATCAAAGACTGTTTATACATACTTAAAAGCAAACTTTGTTTCACGATCTGTTTTGTCTTTTTAAAAGATATTCTGAACTGTACCTCCCTTTGAGATTATATTAACATTTGTTATATCATAGTTTTGACAAAAGATAATTATCTTGTTTCCTCCTGTACTAACATTCATGATTCCAGACAGTTGAATTCACCACCAGGAGAAAAACTGGTAATCCATCAACTCTTTTCCCCTCTCTCTCATTGCTTATACAGACTCCTGCTCTCTAGAGATATAGAGTAAAATATGGTTACTGGACATAAAGGGCAAACCCTTTTGCCATTAACTATGCCACTATGAATGGGAGTAAAGTTTACACTGTAAGTACCTTGAGCACGGCAACACATGGATCTTTTTATGGTTACCAGTGATTTCTGCTTTTCTTGTCAACCAGTCTGCTCTAGTTATGTGTAAGATTTCCAAAAGTAACTACCAACTTCTGAGTGCCTTCATTTTTATTAATCCAGTTGGAGGGTGCTTTGGGTGTTGTGTATTTTGAAAGTTCTGAGTATTTGTCTTCTGAAGGTCAGGCCCATGCAAGGTTCCTGAAATACAGCACCCAACAACCGAGGCAAACTTGGCCTCGAGTTTGGAAGAGTCAGGCTCATGTCTGGATTTCTGAGCATGAGTTGAGATATAACCAAAAAACACTTGGAACTGAAAATAACTGAGACCAGGATCAAGTGTATAAACAGGCATTTGAACAACTGTTGCTAGTTCATACCAAAATATAAGTTGCAGTCTCTTGGATGGCAGATACAGAATGCACTGATAGCTGGAGTTTAGTTTGTGGAAGATGCAAGTGCATGAGCCATCTCCACATCCCACACTGCTGTTGGTTTCCTCAACAGGGATTCACCAGCTCCTGTTCTAGCTGTAGTAAAGGCCCCTCCAACTCACTTTTGAGCTGTTTCAAAAGAGTTTGTAATAGTTGCTGTGGTCAATGCTAGCTTGATCTATGGCTAATGAGGAGACATTATTTTTCAGAATGTCTTAAGCCATCAACCTTCATCATTTCCATGTCTACTTTCAATTTCTTTACATCCGCCCACCCCAAAAACAAAACCAGCTTTGCAGCTCTTACGCATCTGTTGCTTAACCCTCTGGCCCTATTCTGGCTCAGTACCCAATATAACTGTTTCAAGAAGCCTTTTTCAACATGTTAGCTATTAAATAGCTCAGTAGCCAAGGAACTGGGTAAGGCCTCTGATACCTCTAGGGCTGAAGTGGGCTGTAACTCCCAACAAAAATTACTCTGTCCCCCAGGAGATCTCAGATTTATCTACAAATTGTGGGGCCAGAAATCTTGCTTCTTTCCCAGGAACGAAAAAGTCCTACCCCCTGCTTGTTATGGAGTGATTCTGCTCTCTGAGTTTTCTTCACTCTGATCCCTCCCCCGTGGTGTTTTGTCAGGCGGGTGGTATCCAGCCCATTGTCAAGGTACCCTGCTGCGCTGTGAAAATTACACAATAAAATAATCTCCTGTAGTCTCTGTACACACCTCAGTGACCAAAAAAGTCCATGGAGAACTAATCAATTACTGTAGCTATTAGGCTTAAATGTTAACTATAGATCTCAAATCTTCTTTTGTCCTCTTGTCAGCGGCTACTAGGGAATCTTAAAAAATCAAGCACAGTTACTACAGAAAGCCCATACCACAATGGTGTAGAATCCTGGACCAAAGAATCCTAAATTATGGGCATATAATATATCTGGAAAGTACACTGCTATGAGACTTCTGTGAAATATATTACTCTGTCATGATTCCCATTATTGAAAGTGATCCCAGTGCTCAGAGCTGCCTGGCTTCATTGGGACTTTAGCGTAAATGACAAGTAGGCACTCAGGTCAATTATATCATCCACTCTTATTTAAGTTATTTTCTGTCATTTTAAGATGTAATGTTCAGAAGCACTCTTATTTGCCTTTTCTGCTCCATGCTTAGCAAAATAAGGTCTCATGAGGATAGTTTTACCAAAAGGAGAAAATATGCTGGTAATAAAGGGGAGGGGGGAAAGGAAGAAAAAGGTAGAACTGTCTATAGTAGTAAAGTATGACCTCTTTGTATATTGTGCTAAATTGCAGTATTTGATAGTATCATCAAAACTTAAAAGTTGGATTGAATAAAAATTACTTACTTTCCCCCAATGCCAAATAGCCCATCTAATTCAGAGGAAGGAAGTAATTGAAATGTAGTCATTTATGCTGCAGCCTAAGAGGAAATATTGTAAAGTAATTCTTAGCAGTTCTAAAATGTAGTTTGAATTTTTAAGGAAGTTCTTTTTGGCTGGGAAAAAATCAGGCCAATTACAGGAAGTTTGGAAGCTAGAGAGGTGTAGGGAATGTAAGGAAACGTTGCTAGTTTGGGGGGACCATCTGTTTGGTTCTCATCAGCGATGTTTCTGTGGCTGAGAGAGGCACTGGTGGCCAGTCCAACTGTTCTGAACAGGATTTTATAGTAATGCCTGGTCAGCTCTTCTGGTCAGCTTAAATACACAGCCTATCTGCACATTTAGCTATTTGAATAGGATTTCATATGGTTAAGTGGCTCAAAGACTAAAATTAATTTTAAATTGCAATTTTATTGAAATAAATCTAAAAGGAATTTTGTGACATTTTGAAAATAATGCTGTGATTCATGGCATTTTTATTATCTAGAACTTTGAAATACATTTTCTAAAAAAAAGTCCTACCATAAAGCATATATTTTTGTGTTAAACAGGTAAATAATTCTAAAGTTTATTTTCAGAAGTTTATTTTCAGAATGTTATTGTCCAGCGGCTTTTCTTTAATTTTGTTTTTCTGCCATTGCATTTTAGAAAAACAGATTAAAACAATTACTACTCTGATGACCAAAATCTGGATGTCTGGATGCTGCTCATCTTTTGGGCTTTGTGCACAATGCTGAGTTCAAACTAAGACTGTGGTTTCCAGCCCCAGATTAATTCTTCTGTCCAACTATTATTCAACTGCGACACAGAAAAACAGCATTTCTCTGCTTTCAAGGGGTTGGGCTTTCCTTTATAATGTCTTGTTATTTTCTCTTCTTCAGCATTTACTGTACAGAGAGAATTAGAGATAAATTTCAATATTCTTGTATTGCTTATAAAGAGTAATTTACTGCCATAAACTGAAATTTGTTGAGCAGAGATTGTATTTCTATGTGAAGTTCTTCCAGCATTGGAAAAAAAAATTAAAAATTACTGGGTATGCATCATATTGAGAAAGTATCTTTCCTTCTTATCAGAATCTTCTGTTCATAAATAATCTACTAAGAAAAAAACCCAAACTGCTGCAAAAGTGCTGTAAAATATATGACATACTCCTGAACCCAAGCTTCTGTATCACTTCTTCATTTGAAATTAACCTTGAGTTTCCCACAGCTCTGCTTCACATCTTGTTGCTTTCTTCATTTACTCCTTAACAGCATGAGGTTGCTCTGGTATTTATGTGGTATCTTCATGTGCTCTTTGCAGGTGGCTTAGCTCCTTTGCAGCTCAAAGGTAAAGTTTGCACAGCATTATGCTGCTTCATGAGCCTTGATCTGTTTGAGGGCATGTGCCCACAGGGGCAGGCTTATAATTAACAAAATTCACCCAGGAGAGGTTATGAATGCATTGTTTCAATGAGAATTTATCTAATACTCTAGCAGACCAAGTTCAACATGAGTTTGTTTTTTAGGTAAACAGTGGAAAAAGTTGCTTCCTCTCTATTTTTTTGTCCCCTGTTGTGTCAATATTGTAATAGTCAATAGTATCAGGAATTATTCTTTCTGTCCTCCTTTGCAGGACAGCTGGTTGTTTGCTGCATAGAAGCTGCTAACCTGGGGGAACATGCTTTTTCCAGGAGACTAGCAGATCACAGCAGGGATAATTTGCACTTCTGTTTGCATTAAGTGTATGGTGGCAAATGCTGTAGTTAATGATGGGATGGAAGCATAACCCAGCTAATTGAATTGCCCTGGTCTTGTCTGACAAAGTGTCCTGCCTGCTCTATCTTTACATCTGCCATATCAAGGAGTACAAACAAATGAAACATGAACATAGATTTAAATTAGTATAATTATTGTTTTAAAACACTGCGGTATTTTCCAAGAGTTTAATGTTATTGCAGTCAGGAAAGGGAGTAAAATACCAGTTTATTTTCATGTGCAGTTAGTGTAGGAAAGTTTCTTTTATATGTGCTCTTTGCTATGTGTTCAGATTTACTATGTCTGTAAGAGGCATTCATAGTTTCAGATGAACCTGCTGTATTGGAGATTTCAGTATCTATTCTTGTGCATTAAATGAAAGGATTCTTATATATCAGGTAAAAAATCATGAAAGTAAGCAGAAGCCCTGGAAGAGATCCCCACCCTCAGGCTACACCATGTAAATTGATGTTAACTCTGATGGGAGTGTTTTCCATTTGATAAAGCATCAACATATTGTATTGTTCATTTGTTTGCTAGCACCACTGTAACACCACACTGTCATCATAAAAACTGTTCCTTTAGGAAATTATTTTCTGCAAAACCAGTTATTGCTGTAGAACAAGGGATAACAGTGTTTGATAATTTCATTTGTCTTTATAAGCAGAATAGAGACTTGGAGGCCTTCCTAAGTGGGAATGATTAGTGCCAATCATAGCTCGCCCTCCACCACAGCTCCAGCAGACTGACAGTATATTCAGATGTAGAAACAAGATAAAAGCTGTTCCAATTGTGTAAGCTGCTGCCTGGCCTGAAATCTTGAAGGGAGGTCAGTCATCCTGACTCATTACTGTAACCTGATTAGAGGCCCAAATCTACTTTTGATAAATTTAAGTGAGTATTTTGCTATTGATTTTGACAGGAGAGCATCCATAGTGTCCTGCTAGGGGCTGCATGTCAAAATAAGATGACATATTAGCACCCCTGAACTCCTAGCTAGATGATGTAGTAGATTATGAAGGTCTTTCGAGAAGGTACTGTTCCTGTGATACAATATGCATGAGGCTCAGCTAGTGGGTATTCATTAAATAGCTGCCACTCTGCACCCCAGAAGTGATTGCTTCTCTGCAGAGAGTGATGCTGAATGTGAAACAGGCACTTGCAAAATAAAACCCCAGAGCATTTTATTCATGTTACTTCAGTCACTTATAGATGAAGTCACTCTTAGGATGATGATAGCAACTTTTCAACAATCATAGCAACACTATTAAATAGTTTAGGAAATCAAGCAATGGGCAGCATGCTCTCTTTGCTCCTCAACCAAGAGAATGTGGAAAGAAAGTATTTCCAAAACACATTCTGTTAAGAAGAATGAAGTTATTTAATTTGACATTTGATCAGCACAAAGCTTGGCCCTCTGTCTTTTAAAAGTTGTGATGGTTTCTCTAAATTGATTTGGTTGTTACAATTACTATTTCCTGAATTTCACATACTATTTAAACATTGGAAGCTCCATTGTCCTCTGATTAGACTGAGACATTATATCATTGTTAATGAAGGTGGCACAGGTGCTATTCTTAGACAAGCAAGGAACCAGCAAGGGTATGATTCAAGGATGACTTAGACCAGTCCTCCTTACTTTGCAAAATCTGATGAGATCATTTGCAAAGTTTACAGATTTATTGGGAAAGAAAAAAAGTTTTTATTCTATTGATTTTATTACTGCATTAATTTTAAAGGGTAGCTTAGTCCTACAGCATCTTGGAAGTTTTAGAGAATGTATGAAAAAGTTGGTCTATAACAGATGATATTCCAATTCATTATGAAGAAAGCAGTCAGTAATTAATAGTTACTTCAAATGCTCACATTATTTTATACTCATGGTTGGATTCAATTACAAGAGACATAAAGGGGATTATTGTACTTTTTTTTTTTTTCCCCTGATGGCATAATGAAGTCAAGATCCATAAATATTGGAGAACAGTCAAGTTACTGCATATATAACAGGAACTGCTTTTTTCCAGCTGCCTGGAAGTGTAGTGTCTTCCTTCCATTTGAGCTGTGGTTGGGCTTATGAACTCGCAAGAATACGTCTTGGTTAATATGTAGTGATTGCTTCTGATCCAGTAGAAACAAAGAGAATTTCTCTTGGCAGTGTATTTGAACACCCTGTTCCAGCATTAACTGGATATTTCATGGTGGTACGACGTGATTCCGTCATCATGACTCTGGACTGCCTATTTCAGGGCGCACATCTCAGAGGCAGTCGGGAGGAGTGTCACTTGTGAGGGGAGCATTTCCCCCATTGTTCTGGGCAACACTATTTCAAATGTAGAGGTTTGTCCCTTCTGGCTGTGCTTAGAAGTCACAGAAGGAGGAAGAAGAGACCCAAAGAACTGGATTCCCAGCAGAATCATGTCGAAATGCTCCCATGCCAGCTACCACAGAGAAATGTTTTGTTTTGTTTTTTCTATTTTTGTCTCTTTTATTAAAAGATGATTCCATGTTTAACATTTATTAGCTCATTTAGTGGGAAGAGGAGTCTTTGCTTTTAGTCCTTGATCTCATCATCTGCATTTTTGTAAGTAGCAGTCAGCTCTTGCGATCCTGTCATTCATTTCTTTTTCCTTTTACCTTTTTTTCCTACCAAATTCCACTGACTGTAAATTGATGATTTTGCCCAGCAGCAAACACACCACTTCGTAGGTGTGTTTTAAAAATCCTGAAAGAAGGAAAATTTGCAGCAAACTGCGTGTTTTGGTTAAACTTTTGAAATACAATGTATCTATTCTTCTCTGGGATGAATAACATTGCTTTCACCATCAGGAAAAATATGAATGGAAAACCAAATGTGCACTAAAAAAGCCAATGTATTTTTTTAAAGGGCTACTGCCCAAGTATGTCATCCAATGGAGGAAAGTTGGTAGCTGCATTGTTTTTTGTACGACAGCTACCCAGACGGTGATGTGATACCTTTTATTGGGCTAACCAAAGTTAAAATTAGAACTGAGCAAATAAATCCCTAACTAAATGACTAACAGAGCTTTGTGCATTTAACCTTTTTTGCTTCTCACCAAGATCAACTACTTTTTCAAGCCTACCCACTGGCTTTTGGTTTCCAGTTTACAGAATGCTGAGAGATGCTGAGCCTGGTGAGCTCCCTACATTCAGCTTGACAGTTTGATTGCACAGAAACACAGTCTGGTCCTACTTGTTCAGGATCGTTGCACTGAAAAGAAAAACATTGCACTGAGGAGAAAATTAGGGATACCAAAACACAAGTCTGAACCCTGAAGTGTTTAGCTGAATTAGGTTTCTTAGATCTCAAACCAGTGGATGTGTCCATACCTTGGGGACTGAGCTAGGAAGTGAGTTCAGGAATTTACCTGAATATTTGTTTACTTGGATTGCTGCAGTAGAGTTGGGGGAGGCTTTCTCATAACATTTATGGAAATCTACATGCACTGTGACTATGCACTGTGACTTTTTGTATGGCGGTTCCTTACCAAATAATTTCCAGGTTGACTTCTGATTTGAAATTTGTTTGTCTCTTTTTGATGATGGCCCTCACTACTGTGAATTTTTATTCACCAAGTTCAAAGACAAATTATTCCTTCTCCATATTATTTTTACTCTTGGTTACCCATCCTTCAAAACTGGTTGTGCACAACTGCGAGCAGAGAGAGCAGCACAGCAGAGGTAAGTGGGTGAAACCTCCCATAAACAGCGAAGTTGTATAACTCTCCCTGATTCACCATCCCACGGGTGTGGCGGAGCAGCTCCCAAAATGGTAAACTTACTAACCAATGTGGCCAGGGCACATTTCTGTTCAAAAAAACCCAGCCATAGGGTACAAGCAAAAGGAGCACCCTACTTTTGCAAGCCTACTTCATCGTTGCTTGAGGCTAGACTTAGTCATGTGTCTTCTATGGAGAACAGAGTGTGGGTTTTATTCTGAGCTAGGACAGAATGAATCTGGGTTCAGTCAAGGCTCAGACAGTGTTCCTGTGCAGCCCCTGAGCTGTGCAGTAGCCCTTTTCCCCCTTCCCCACAGCTGCACAGGCTCCTCTCTGCTCCTGAACACAGCAGAAATGGGAATGCTCAGTTTTACTTCCCAAGGGTAAGTCTGCTCCAGCACACAACTCCAGCAGAGGTTGTGCCAGCATCCCTTAAAACTCACCACAGATTCCTGCAGCTCTGTGCCTTCACCCAGTTCATGTCAGAGGTGAATTCTGGCTCCCCTTTATGTATTTTCCACCCATTGTAAACTGTACACAGAGTGGTGCTTAGCAAATACTCATAAGCTGGTATTAGAGTTTTTTGCCTTTCCTTACAGTTTCCCACACCTCTCTTCATCTTCACTGTGTGCCCATGGGAATATTGTAGGGTTACTGTGCCACACTGCTAGGCTTGGTTCAGTTCCTGTCCTTTGCCTTGCTAAGGCCTGCATTATCAAAGCTAACCAATAATGTTTTGGATTGCACTCAGTTTCTAATTAAATTTGAGGCCTGCGCTCAGTGTGGGAAACCAGAAAGTGAGACTCCAGATTTGGAGAAATTGGTTGTGGGAGAATAGAGCTATTGTTTGGCTGCTCCCATGCTCATACCTTTGCAATCTGGCTGGATCTTGCTAGCTGTAAAAAAACTACTTAGTTTGTATTATCCCTCTTCTAGGACAAAAAAAAGTATAGTCTTCAGAGCCATCTTCCTGATCCTTCTAGTTTGCATCATGTAAATTCAAGCTGTCTTGCCTTAATCCTTCTTTGCACTTGGGCCAGCAGCTGAAGGCCTGTGAAAGCGTGTGCATTTCATCCTCTGTGTGCTTGTGTGCTCTGCAGAAACAGCTTTACAAACCACAGACTATTTTAAATTAAATGACCATTTTTTAAAATCCCATCATTACAAAGCTGAGGCTTGATTGTTGTCCTCAGTGTGCTTCATGGCAGCAAAATTCCTGCATTTTGGGAAATGTGCTGCCTATTCATTCAGCTGGAGTGGATCCAAAGGCAAATTGTGGAATTGTTGTGAGTGCTGGCTAGTGCTCACAGAATTACTTTCTCTAATAGATGGCCTGCATTGTCATTTTGTGAAATGCTCAGATGTGAAGTCATCATCATTTGGATCATGAGGTTGATTTTTTAAAAAATACAAATGCACAGAAATGGTCTTTTAAGAAGTCCAGTTGTTTTCATTACTGCTGGCACAGCAGCAATTGAAAGCAGCTCTACACTGGGATAGAGAAACCCTCAATTCTGTAATTTGTTATTTGACATTTTTCTTTCCTCATAAGAGCATTTATGAAAGTAAACACCTACTTCAAAACAAATCCATCTAAGAAAGTAATTGTGGAAGCTTAGAAATGCCATCCTTGGTGATCTCTAGGGAAAGGTTGGGATTCTCCATCTTGCTGCTGTCCCACTCAAGCCATCCAAGGGATGCCAGTGGGCAGCCAAGTCATGCAGCTTGCATGGTGTAGTCTGTAAACATGGAGCAATCACACATCTTTTCTCCAGAGGCTTCCAGTTGGACTTTTGGGTTTCTTTCTGTCTGGTTTCCATTAAACCGCTCTGTCCCAGGGAACACTGGGTGACCCTAGGTGCCGCTGAGCTGAGTTTGTGGATTGTTTTAGGTCTGTTGCCAGCTGGAATGTGAGGGATAACTAAATGGGGTGGAGTGTCCTCAGTGTCCTTCTGGACCATGATGGTGTATCCTCAGGCCAGAGGTGTCGCTGGCTGGCTGCACAGCACTCACTGCTGGGTAATCCAACACAAAGTGAGCCTTGAACACAGGGGCACCCTGATGCTGCAGCCACCCCTCTTGTGAATGGAGTTATCTTGGCTTCCCATGGGCACCTGCTGCCAAAAGCGCCTGCAGGAGAAGACCTTCTGCCCATGATGGGATTATTCACACTGACCTCATTGGGACTACTCTAATGTGTGAATGTTTCCAGGGAAAAAGTCTAAATTATGTGGTCTATTAGCATGGTGAGCAGTTTCCAAAATACTTTCAGCAGCATAATTTTCTCTGTTTAATACTAGCGGTCTTATTTATTATCTGACTTCCATACTAATACAAGCTACCCTACAGCCATAGAGACTGACTTCAATTTAATCCAAACATAAGAATAATGAAGATAATTAGATCAATATTAAAATAATATATAGCAATATTAAAACTGATTAGAATTTTAAGTAATTTGGTAAAGAGGCAGCTCAATGTTGTTTTTCCAGTTTAAACCCCAGAACCCCTAGGCCACAAATTCTGTTCTGTCTGAAAATAGTTTATCACCAAGCAACCCCTCAGAAGATGTTTTCCATCTTCTGCCAACTTCAGACTTCAGAGTCTAGGTTTAAAGATACCTAAAATAAATAGTGTATACCACATGTAAATACATATTTAAAATTCTGTGAAGCCTTAAAACTGTTGATTAATTGTTTTCTTTGGTCACAAGTAATTCAGCTGCCTCTCCTGGGTTTAACCTGCTAATATATACAAGACATGTGACTGATACTTTCCCAAAGTAAATACTATTCCCTGTCTCTGTTCACCTCATGCTTCTGAATGATGTATTTGGAGGTATGCTACTGTTAGAAAACTCAGGGATTTGGCAAAACTCCCTGCAGATTTGTGTAATGACACCAAAAGCCCACCTCTGGCACATTTAATGTTGCTCTCATCTCTTGAAAGAGCCTTAGATAGTTCAGAGGCAGGTAGATGAATTACACTGCCTTCTGGAAGTGCATTTTTTTCCCCTTGCCCGAGTGGCTCTGTGTTTTCTTTTTGGTGAAGGTCTGAGATTAATCTGACCTGGGGAAATCAGTAGCAAAATGAAATGCAATTTTAATGAATTTCTGCTTTGTTGCTGGAATACTTTCTTATTTCTGCCTTTTTGTGTGTGTATGTGCATCTACTTGGTTTAAACATAGGCAGAATATTCAGGTTTTAATTAAGCCAATAAGAGTGGTGGGCAGCTCAGTTATAGTTATTAAATCTTGCAGTATTGCTTCTTTAATAATGGTCATGTTACTCATTATGAAGCTGCATAACTTGCAGAAATTTCAGCAGATCAGTGCAGGATTGCCCCAGTTTGCTCAGGTGCATTATTTGGACATATCCTGATTGATGGGGCTTTACAAGGCTGCTTATGATTGTCGGATCGTTGCTTTCTGTGTGTGTGGTACAGTCAGCAGGACCGATTGGGTATTATTGTTTAATTGAGTGTGCTTCACTTCAGTCAGAAGCCAAGAAGGAAGGGTAAGGAGCTATAGACAGCATTACCAGCTGTAATGTTGTATAGCCAATATACTGAAGATAAAAGGTAATCAGTAAATTGATAAGGGTTTGTATTTGGAAAACAACAATAAATAGGGGTTATTGTATTGTAAAACTCTTTGTTTCCGGATAAAATAAGGTGTGTCGCAGGGATAGCAAAAGCGAATGTCCTGTACAGACAAAGCTAGAAGAGTTAAAAGAAAAGCCACATTCCGAGAATAAACCAAGAGAGCACTTCGCTGGTGTAGGTGGGACCAAGACACGGTCACACAGGGATTCTCCCGCTCGCTCCCAGCGGACCCGCGGCTCGGGATCTCCCGGGAGCGGCTCCCGCTCTTCCCGCCCTGCCCTCGGCGCTCCCAGCGCCGCCATGGTGCCACAGGGATTCATTCTCCCGCTCGCTCCCAGCGGACCCGCGGCTCGGGATCTCCCGGGAGCGGCTCCCGCTCTTCCCGCCCGGCGCTCGGCGCTCCCGGCTGCGCCCCCTGCCGGCGGCGGCGCGCACAGGCCCGGCCCGCGGGCGGCGGGAAACTCGCGGGGCTCCTCTGCCTCGCGTGGGTGCAATGAGGGCACAGGGGCAGGAGAGCAGGCTCCGAGTGTCCGTGCATTTCGTTCCTCAAACCTCACCGATGAGTTTGCAAGCGTTTGGTTGTCGTTCAAAAGAAAAAACAGTCCTGGGAGAAATTCTGCTGTGAAGGAGACCAGCAGCAAGAGGAATGGACTCATGGGGTACACTCTTAGTGGGTGAAGTGATGCTCTTACAGCATGCATACCATGGAGACTTGTCTTTTAGCAAAAATGAAAGCCTTTGTCTTTCTGTGCCGGGGAGAGGCAGCTGCTTCTCAACTGGATCCTGGCTGGAAGGAATGTCTACTGTCACAATAAGCATATTTTGTCTTCTGCAGGGGCAGGCAATGGGATAATGAACCTGTCTAGTACAGACAGGGTCCATCCTCATCTCAAATCAATCAATTAATCAATCAATCTTCCATTTTATAGAGTGTTTCTTGGGTACTCCTTGTTTGCTGCACTCACCAGGCAGTAGAACAGGCAGGCAAAATGCAGGGTTTGGTTTGTCTCACAAATTGGAAACAAAGCAGTTCTCCATGTATGCCACTCTTCATGTGATTTCATTAGCTCTTATCCTTTATCAGACACAGCAGATGTTCAAGGGTAAATGTAACAAAACCCCACATAACTCACATAAAATAATTTTTATTATCTCTGTAAGGCAAGCTATATACAGCAGTGAAATAACAGAAAGGAGTATCAGCAGACACTGCTTTACTCTGTTTGCTTGGCCTGTGGCCTCTGGAACAGCTTCTGCTGGGAATCCCATCACTGGGATAACTTCAGCATTTCTGCTGTAATTTACTTCTTTTGTTGTTGTTTTAGCATATTTGATATGGACTATTTCAGCAGTCTATTGTCTCCATATTGGAGCCATATTTTCTGCTGCACACAAGCATTTTTCAGTTTGAGGTATGGCTGGTGCTTGTATCCATTTTAGTTTATGCTGTTTGGTTGGTTTGCTTTTCCATGAATACAAATGATGAGGATAATTTTGAATGCTTTTGCAATCAGAAGCTCCCTTTTGTAAGTTGGGGGTTTTTTTTGAGTTCTTAGAAAATATAATTTAAACAATAGAAGTATGTAAGTATGACTGTGCCAGGACATTTTATGTTAATAAACTTTTAAAATGCTGCTCATTATCTTTATCTTGCCACAAATAAATTAAATGCTTTGCATGTTCCAGGGGTTTATGGAAAACTGTCAAAATTATGAGTTGTTTGATAAAATTTATAAACATTTATGCAAGTAAGTCTCACTGTAAATTTTAGATACTTCTTGTACTTTACTTTTATTTAAAGACTTTGACCATATGTGATTTTTAATCCTGTTACAGTTTTAAAACCTGTTGGTGGGATCTCCAGACCTTGCTTGCATCCATTTAAGTTTCCTGAATATTTTGCAGAAGTGGAGCTTTGTCAGGAGCACCTCTCTGACATAATCAGGCCACTCTTGGGGTTTATTAACATCATCTCCTAGAGGAGAAGTGGTGTGCAAGAAATACTGTTTGTTCACACTGGCAGATACTCTTAACTTTAGAACAGGATTAAGCTCTGAAATGAATGCAAAGACATTTCAAAAGCTGCAGCCCACTCAGAACTGAGGAATGAACTGTAAACTCCCAGCTGCTCTCCTGCAGGAAAGTGCCATGTCTTCATCACAATCCTGTGAGTTACTACTGAGCTTCTCAATTGCTGTGTGCTGATGCACCATAAAGGTAAAACAGTTTCCCAAATTATAGGTCTTTCTGCAAGAATTTTTAGGGCTGAAGCTTATCAGCCTTCAACTACAGCAGATGTGTTCACCCTGACCTTTGTTTTGATGATGTAAGTTACTGGATGGAGAGTTCCTTATCTTTTGCAAGTTGTTAATAACAATAGAAATGTGTAAGCTTGATCAGATATGCAAACCACCTTCACTACCTTGTAAATGCATAGTTCTTTAGCAAGCCAGAACTGGAAGCAGCAACTTGTGCCAATCTACAGAGCCTTAAAGACAGTGTATATCTGGGTCATATTTTCTTCTTTATGCTAAGAGTCTCATAAACACAAAGAAACTGTATTAGAATAAGGTGAAACAACATAAAAGTAATAAAAGCAGGGACACTTGCAGTGTTGATGTACATGCAGCATGTTTATTGCACTCTTTCTTGCATGATAGGGAAACTCTAGGACAACCTATGCCCAAGACCTAGAAAAGTGACTTCCCAAAAGAAAAAGAAAAAAAGAAAATATATGCTAATGCTAATGACTCATGGCTGCCTTCTGCCACTTCTGGAAGAATTCCCTAGCCCGTGGAGAATGGGCCTCCTAGCGATTTTGACTTGCAAAAAAAATCATGAGGAGAAATGTGAATGTGATCACTGTCTTCTTCAGGGTTGCTGTTGTTAAGCATAAAGCTTTGTTTTTCTTTTAGGGTGGGTGCTGGGTGACCATGACGTTCTTTAATGGCTGACCACTGGGACAGCATCCCTGGAGAAGGAGCTGAGCTCTGCACAAAGTGCTAATTGTGAACAGCTACTGCTCCATCAGCTGGAAGAGCCAAGGCCGAGCACTAAATAGAACTAATGAACGTATCCTTTCAATAGCAGCTGATACCATGCAATGCTTATACAAAAGAGGTAAGTGGTCTGATGACATGACTGCTGTTTTAACTGCTGCCATAGCACAAAATCTCTGTGTGTATCTGATAGCAGGACACTGTTTTTCAGTGTGACCCTCTGATTTTGCTGAAATGACCGCAGCTTTGAATGTTGCTTGGAAAAATAGGTCCCTCTTTAAACAGGGATACAAAAGGGAAAAAATTAACCAACCCACCTTGAAACTTAACTCAATGAAAAAGGATGCTGATCCCTGATAAGGCAGGCTTGGCAGAATGGGTATAGGAGAGATAAAAAGCCAAGACAAACCTGTAGCACTGAGCTGAGCGGGTGAAACTAAGGTGGGGGAGGATTAAGATGGCATATTTCCCTCCCAGGCTGGGTTTTACTTCATGAGAGATTTAAATGAGTGATCTTCCCCTGTGATATGTCATCATTATCAATACCAAGGAAGCAACAAAGGTTGCTGCTAAGGATGAGTGTCTCTCTCATCTCCCCTCTTCCCCGATGACAGAGGAGATAGGGAACCAGGGAGACTCGGAGGCAGCATCACTCCTCAGCAGGCTCTTCCACTGGACAGCAATAGGTGTGGAGTAGCCATGGTACAGGGAGACCTAAAGTCCCTTTTCAGGAGATGCTCCAAGCAAGGAAGACGAGCAAATTCCTCTCCTCAGCACTGCTGCCGCAACAGAAGATGCACAGACAGAGTGAGCTCACCCCATGGACAAGGTTTTCATGCTGCACATGTTCAGAGGTAAGTTTCAGGCCTAATCAGTGTGTGGAAGGTGCTTTAGTGATGATGACAAGGGTTTCTTTCCATGGAAAAAGGAAAATCACGTCACAAATTTGAACACATTGCTTTGTGACTGCTCTGCTTTAGTATGATTTCATGAAGTATTTGTCTTAAGTGAATGAATTATGGCAGGGATTGAGTGTGATGCTCAGTTGTTGTCACCTCCTGTCTTCATTTTGTAAAGAACTTTCCTCTTTGCATTTTCCAGACTATTTTAGCATGTTCCCTGCTGTTACTTGGATGCCTGGATTGTTATTTGATGCCCTCATTGTGATTTGTGTGTTTCTCACACCGGGTGATGTTAATATTTAATGAATTTTAGACCAGCATAAAGAGAAGATTCGATGCATTTGATAATATAAGTACTCTCCTGTGGTAGTTGTCACTTAAGAAATTATCAGCGTAGATTTATTTTTCCTATGGCTGTTGCTTTAGAAAGGCTGTGGCTGCACTGTAATTAGAAAAGGGAAATGTAACCACTGATTACAGATAGAGAAGTAAGAAAAGGCCAGTTTACCAGAAGATTCAGTACATCTTTCCAATGGAAAAAACATCTGGATTTGTGAAAATCTGTTCTGGAGTAGTGTGTAATAATATGTACCTCTACAGGCTTATCTTTGTTTAAAATGCATGGAAATGTAAAAATTATATTTCCCAGAAAAAAAAAATATTTCCAGGTTACATGCTTTGTACTTATATACTGAGTTTATAATGTATTCTACACAGCGTGGAGAAAGTTTTGGGCCTCACTTGTATTTTTAGGGAATACAAAACCCTTATAATGGCATCTAAATTATTCTATGTTCCTAAGCAGCTTCAACCTGTACAGATTGAGGTTGGAAGAAAAAAAGTAGGTTTCCCTTCCTCAGGGAGAGGGATTTTGATAGTGATGTCCAGAAGGTGATCGGTATCAGTTTTCTGCAGTCCCTCCCATAGGTGCAATTTCAGCTGTTTTAGGACTTTTGCTTTCTACCCTAAAGGTAGGTGACAAGTTGCGTTGAAAGTGAGGTGTACGTATCTTGCTTTTTAGAGCAAGGGTGTAGACTTTTAGAGGTCTTGGCTTTTGGGTTTTACTCTCAAAATGAACTTGCAAATCAGCTTGTCTTGGAAAATAAAATGTATTTGAAGCAGTCCTGTATACACCAGCCTGCCATGCACCTGATTTTCCACTATTTGTAAGCATTTTGGAAATCATACCTCACATGCAGCCCCCAAAGAAATTAAATCAGAACGTGCAGAAATATGGAAGCATTTTTCAGCTTGTTGTCAGAGCTGTAAATTTCAGACAGTGTTCATTTCCCCACGTGAAACATCACAGTTTGAAAGGAATCGATTTGTAAAGCAGGCTGGGGAAGATCTGTCACAGAAGAGTCTCCTGCCACTCTCCCCGAGTATCATCCCGTCCAGACCCCGCGCCTACTTGTGCGCACAAACGCTGGGTGTGGGGATATCTGTCGCTAACACTGCCCGTGTTTGCACCTGGGACAGCAAAGCGTGGACCTGCAAGTGTTAGGGAGGAGCTGCAAAGGTTTCACCGGGAAGCGACGGGCCGAGGGACGCGCTCGGCGGGCCGGGCTCGGGAGGGACAGCGCGGCCCGGGAGCTGCCCCCGGCCGAGCCCGCGCCGTGCCGAGCTCCGGGGAACCCGAGGGGGACAGGCAGCCCTGGGGCCGGGCGGGAGGGCCGGAGGAGCCCTTCGGGGAGCGGCCGGCTCCGGGGAGCGGCTGTGGGAGAGGGAGGCGAGGGAGAGCGGCGGCCCCGGCCGGGCGGGCAGCGGGGAGCGGAGCCACTCTGCGGAGCTCTCGGCGGGCAGCCTCCGACCCCTCGCTCCCTCCCTCCCTCCCTCCCTTCCTTCCTTGTTTCCTTCCTTCTTTCCCTCCTTCCCTGTCGCCGCTCGCTGGCGGCTGGCAAAACCTGCCCGCAGCACCGAGGGCGCTGACACCAGCCGGGGACGAGCCCGCCGGAGCCGCCGCGCTCTGCCCAGGTACCCCGGCCCTGTCCGAGGATCCGCGTTTCCTCCCCTGCTACTCCTCTTCTACCTTTTGCTCCTCTTCTTCTTTCCTCCTCTTCTCCTCGATCCTGTCTCTCCCTTTCCCCCGCCCCTCCCGCAGAGCGGCCGCGGGCGCAGCCCCCGACGCCGCTGCCGGGCCGGGAGGTGCTCGGTGGGGCCGGGAGGGAGTGGCCGGGCATCTCCCGGCAGGGAAACGGGGTCTGGGGCTGGCAGCCTGTCTGTGCGTGTGTGCCGGGGGGGAGGGAGGCATGGGGGCCGGAGGGTGCCGGAGGAGGGACTATGGGGAGAGGAAGGTATAAGAAGGGATGCGGGCGAGGGAGGGGGGTGATGGAAAGAGGGGGTGCGGGGCCGAGGGGCAGGCGCTGACAGCCGCTCTCCCCGCGCCCGCAGTCCCCTCCCCCGGTGCCGCCGTGGGGTGGGACTCCCCGGCGGGCCGCGGTCTCCCGTGCCGCTCCCCACCCCCCGCCGCTGCCCGGCGCCGGGGGTCGGTGCTGGGCCGGGCGTGCCGGGGGTGGGCGGGCTCCGCCGCCCGACGGCGCGGCCCGGACGCTGCCCCGCAGCCGGCACCCGGGCGGGCAGCGGCACCCCCGGGACGATGCCGCGGCTCTCCCCGGCCTCCGCCGCCGTCCTGCTGGGCGTCCTGTGCCTGCCCGGCGCGCCGGCCTCCTCCCTGCTCACAGGTACGGCGGGCGCGGGCGTTGCGGGCCCACCTGCGCCGGGTGGCATTGCGCGGGAAGGGCGGCCCCAGGTGCGCCCGCCTGCGCTGGGGCAGGTGAGCGCAGCGGCCGTGCCTCTCTCCCCCCCAAAAAAAGGTTTTCTTGTTGCTTTTCCTCCCCCGCCCCATTCTCCCTGTTTCCCCTCGAGGGTTTTATTTTCCTGGGATCTGGGGCACGGAGCGAAACGCAGAATCAAATTCTAGCGCAGGCGAGGAGCCATTAGGCTTTGAGGAGTGATTCCAGCGTGACAGAATACCGACTAATCAGCATTAGGGCCGTAAAGGCTTTCTTAATTTGATTCAGTTTGACAGTCAGCCTGCTAATTTTGACTCATTTGCCAAGTGGTTGCCACGCATTGAAAGGATGCTTAGTTTAGGGCTTGTGCTGGTCCGGTTCCTCAGAGTGCTGTGGACAGCTTTCGGCTGATTTCAGTGAGCTCTGGATCTATCGTTTTAGACGTATCCTGCTTTGCATGGAGTACTCGTTATTCTCCACACGTCATCCGAGAGAAGAAAAAGCGTCCTTCTTTGCTATAACTGGGGCACAAAGCAAGTCTAGGTTTGTGCAGCAATAAAAGGCCACTCATTCCCTGTTCTCTTTAGAATCTTGCAGAAATGCTGAACTGATTAAATTGGGCAAATTACGGCAGGGTTTAAAATCGAGGGCTAGGAATGGAGCAAGGGTTAAACATGAGTGGACGAGGACAGTTTCCAAAACTGTCAGGGCGAAATGAAATATGCTAGTATTTTAAAATTTTTATTTCTATTTCAGGATCGGTTGCAAAATGTGAAAATGAAGGGGAAATTTTGCAGATACCTTTTATCACAGACAACCCTTGTATAATGTGTGTTTGCCTGGTAAGTGTGTATTTCAGCTAGTAAGAACATCCAGACGTGTACTAAATGTAACTGCGCAGAGAGGGGAATGTTTCAGATAATCGAATCTTGGGTGACTCTGTTGCCTTTATGTAACACAAGGTTATCTCAGAGCTGAGCTAATTGAAAGTAACCCAATACATGATCTGGCAATCATTTCTTTGACTTTAAAACCCGGGCACAAAGTTGTACATGACTTTATTTCAGGACGTTGTGAAACCATGTTTACCATGTGAATTTGTGGGGAGAACTTTCACAGAGTTGGGGGTGCACCCAGAAGTCTTTGTTTGTAACTCAGCAAAAAGAAGGAAAGGTAAGGATTGGGAACGCTGCTGCTTTGAGCTCCCAGCTGGTCCCTGTCACAATCCCAGTGGGTGAGGAGCTCACAAGGGTGCGAGATGAAGGCAGCAACGTGACTGAATGTGCTGTAATAGCACGACAGTGAAAGGACAAGTGATGCTTTTGTCAGAGTGCTTTGCCTTCTGTGCTGGGAGTACAGTGGTTAATGGTGTTGTTAGCTGATGCACATTTTGGGGAGAAACATTCTGCTTCCTTGTCGTTCTGTTTAAAGTTAAGCATTTTTGGGAGCAGTTCAGTTGGACAAGCCAAGGCCTAGGAGTTATTGTAAAACAGTCATTCTAAATAAAACTTCCTATGATATTTTTAAATAAAAGCCATAAACCTTAATTTACTGTTGAATGCAAAGAAAAGTATAGGCTAGAAAGCCCTATGTTTTACATTTTGGAATTTACAGAGTAGCTGAATGTACAGAACGTGTTCTACTTTAGGACTGAAATATCAACACCCCCCCTCCCCTAATATTATTGATATTATTATTATTATTATTGCATGCCTATAAAAGATGTAAAGAATTGTTTCAGACTGCCTTTTAGAAGGCAGTTTTGGCAACTCTAGGATCAAGAGCATCTTGAACCCCTCAAGGCTGATATCTGTCACTGCACTGAATTCAGTAGATTTTAGTGAGATCATTGATAACTTTATAGGTTATATTGATAAAGAATACCTTATTGATTTCTTCTGAGCATAGTCAGATGGGAAAAAGAGGAGCATGGGATGTGACGAGTAAAGAAATCAAAGGGAAAGCAAAGAGAGAGATGAAGCTGTGTTTTATCATGGATCACCTTCCCAAATATGTCAGCCACCACTTTTGCTAATGGAAGCTGGTGTTAACCAGCGAGGAAGCAATTTATCTGTGAAAGAGCAGAAGTTCAGTCTTGGGCATCAGGGCAATAATGCATGAGGGTAAAACACTTGTATTTATAGATCTCTCTAGACCTTGGCTTTATTAAATCAATGAGCACCCTTTTAGTGTGCGAGCATGAAGAACTGCAAAAAGCATTGGATGTAAGTACTCTAAATCCCTGTGGTTTGCAGGGCTTACTTTAGTGAAATGGCAGCTGAGGGCATTTGGCTCCTTTCTGTGCCAGGAGAACACTATGTTTTATTAAGCACGCAGATGCCTAGTGAGTTACTGCAGTTACCTGCCCTGGCTGCACTCGGCTTTATTTCTGCCAAAGGATAAATGCAATCTCTGTTTCTTGAGTTGGAAGCTGGGAGACTTGGTAGAGGAGATGGAAACCAGTCTGGAGATACTGGCTTTAGTGCTGTGCGACATCCAAAGCATTGACTTATTGGACTGCCCCTTGCTGAAATCTTTGTTTAGGCCTGCCACTAGGGAAAAGATCAATTTTAAGAGGTCTAGGGAAAGAGGAAACAAAAGAAAAAAATGGGGTGATTTGTGACCAGGAGGGAATAGAAAACCAGACTGCCTTACATTCAACTAGAAATATTGATTGTTTAATAACAATTCAGTGAGGAACTTTTTCTGGAAGAGTGATCATACTCTTCAAGGGCAAACCTGATGGAAATTCATACTGTAAGAAGTGAGGAATTAAAAAGAGAGCTTGATCAGCTGTTACAGAAAGGAAGCAATTGCTGTTTAGGAGATGACAGAAAATTCAACAGCGGGCACCTATATTAAAAACACCAGTAAAGAGAGTCACTGGAATTGCAGATTGGATTCTGGTGTGTCTTCCTTAGTGGTGATGCATTTCCATGACCATAGGCTGCCATAAATAACAACACAAGTTATGGAAATCTGAACAGCTCTGGGATGAAGAGGAATATCTAAATAACTCTGGGTGCCCCATCCCTGGCAGTGTCCAAGGCCAGGGATGGGGATCCTGAACAACCTGATCTAATGGGTGGCATCCCTGTCCATGGTGAGGGGTTTGGAACCAAGTGATCTTTGGCGTCCCTCTAATCCAAACCATTCTATGATTCCATTAACCTCCTTCCAGGACTTTGCCCATCTCACAGATTAGAGGACACAGAACTGAAATGCAGGAAATGTATCATCAAGTGTTTGACAGAACTTTGCAGACTGTCCTGTGGAGCATGCAGATACATCCTAGTAAGAGGGAATGAGAGGCAGCACAAGCAAAATGATCTCTGGTTTTCTCTTAATAGGCTAAATTATTTTGGAGGGTAAAGCAACAGGTAGTGCTCTAGGAGCAAATGTGGTAAACATTGGAAGCTCATGGATAATGAGTAAGTTGCAATAATGAAATGAAGACTGCAAAGAGCAATTACAAAATCAATTCCTTTTACACCACTGGAAAGTCTTGGCAGGAAGACCAAAACCAAAAGTTTTCTTTTCTCATTGATTAGCACAGACAGGGTGGACTGATTTTCATGGTAGGAACATGAGCAGAAGTAAAGCAGATAGAGCACAGACTGCTGTATGTGGACACCTCTTTGGTGGAAGGTTCTATCTCTTGTTTTAGAATTTTATTGTTAACACAAACTCCTGAATCTTGAATACAAGAGGGACGTTGATGGGGATGTCCTAGAGATAGCCAAGTTTAGCTACCAAACCAGATCTGCTCATCCTTGAGCACTTGCTCTAACATGTGGAAAGAGAAGTTGAGGTAATAGAGAAGTTCACATAGAGGGTCATGTGCTGGAGGTTTCGTATATGGTGTGTGGTAAGCCATTCACTTCGGAACTATGGCTAATGCTTTCTAATAAAAAAGGCATTGCACCCACAGTGAGATAGTTCTGTTTTGGATGGACCTCCTTGTCAAAATGAAATGTGTTGGAGTGCATGGAACAGTTCTGATGCTGGCTTTTAATATAAAGAAACAGGTAAGAGTAAGGGTGTGTAGGTGTGTGTGTACATAAACACTGTAATGCTCTGCGTGCAAAATCTACCAGCTGAATAAGCCTCTGTGGGCAAAGTCTCGAGTTCCCACATTCATAATTTATATGTCTCTACTAAATGGTCTTAATAATGCCATAAAAGTGGTAATTTTTAATACCTCTAAGACAATAGTTTCAATGTGAACTTTTACAATTACCACACTTTAACAATGACATAAGCATGAGTGAATTTGATCTCCAAAGAACTTGTCATTATTATAGCTGAGTGCAACAAATGGCCATTTTGTTTTTGTCCTTTTGGAGACAAACATCAAAGTCAAAGAACAGAATGTGGTTTATCCACAAGGAATTTCTTGTAGGACTGATGAAAGCTCGGGTCTCCTAACTCCTGGTCTAATGGTTTGACTACAAAGACATTGCTTTTTACTTCATCCACTTCCACTTTACAAGTGATGTGGGCGACACAGTCACAATCTGAACATACTCATTTTCTTTCGTGTCTCTCTGGCAACAGGCAGGCTGCACAATGCCAGGTTTTTGGTGTGTCTGTTCTCCTGAGCTTCTTCTGAGGCATGGATGGACAAAAGACAAATTAAAGCTGTCTTCATGATCCAGAGGTTTGGGGAAGCATGCTTTACACCTTGCTGTTGCTGTCTGCAAAATGCTGTCAGAGCCAGAGTGCTCTGGTGCTCTGCCCACTTCCACTCTGAATGTCTTGTGGCTCTGCATCTCCTCGGAGAAGCACTGCCTCTGGAACCAAAACATCCAGCCTTGTTTTCCATAGGATTTGAGATATTGGAAAAGGGCAGAGAAGGCTGAAGGCAACTGAAAGTACCTGTTTTTAAATGCTTTCACCTTATATGCTGTTAAACACACATCCTGGGGAAAGTACTTAGAGCTGATGGGTAAAACAGATACACAGAAGTTGCACTGGAAAATTGTTTTTCTGATCATGCCATGGCTGAACATCCCATTGCAACTATGTTTATAGCTAAAGACTTTACTGATTAAAGGATGGGAATTGCTCTCAGCTACACCAAGTTGGGTATCAGATGAAGGTAAACGCTGAAAGGAAATGCTGGATGTGATGGGCAGTAAGGTAACCAACCCTATGAAAAAAAATAGTCCAAAAAAGGGAAACTGTTATTTCAGATAATGGTGTGGCCCCTGACAGTACAAAAAATGTTGGAGAACATATGATTGTGACATTATGTCATGCTTAGTGGCCAACAGTAAAAATGTCTTAAGTCTTTTTGGCTTCTGAAAATCAAAGTAGTGAAACTGTGGGTCATGAAGATGAATGAAAGAAATTTGTGTTTTAGGGAACTAGCCTGAATTGGTAATGATGATTGTAGGTAAAAATACATAATCTTGATGGTATTCATAATGGAGTTCTATTGATTCACTTGGAGAAATTGATTCCAGTTATTACATGCTTTAAGACTGCAAATGATTATAGCTACACTACCTAATGCAAAAATTATCTTCTAAAATTATCCATCTGTGGAAAAATGATTTTTTTTTTTAATCTGTAGGAACAATTTACACATTTTGTGCAGTTTGAGAAGCCCAAACATGTTGTGCATGACAATTTCAGATCTTGCTCTGTTCTGTGTATAAGTTTTGGGCTGAAGGTAGTGGAGGCATAAGTAAATTTCTGTTAGTAGAACCAAACAAGGCTTCATAAATATAAAAGCCTAGAACATTTTGGTAATCTTGGGACTTTTTGTATATGGAGGATTTTGAAATGTTAGGGGAAAAATGCTATTAATGGACTATTAAGGGAATTTTTGATTAGGTTTCTTTTATTTAACTGTCAGCATTTAAAACAGGCATGGAATATTTAAGTTCAGATCTGGTACAAGTACGGTAAATGATGAAATTCAGTAGAGTTTTTGTTGGTACAGCTTTTTGGCTGGAAGGTATCTAGCTCTCAAAATAGAAGTAGGCTCTCAACTGATATTATGGCATTTGCTTTCAAGAAATACGTGCTTCAACATACACGTGGAAAAGACATAAAAACACCGCAGTCCGTCGGAAATAGGTGAAATGAGAACCTGTGCATAATTCTGGAGCGAGAATGTGAAAAGACCACAGAATTAACTTAGCCCCAGTTAAAGTTCTGAGTGCTGAGTTTTGTGAAGGTGAGATGGGCTCAGCAGTGACAACGATGACAGGTGGTGGTGCCAGCAGCGGTGGGGAGAGCTGTGTCATTTCATGCTCGTTTGTCATCGACTCCATAGACCCTGAGCATCTCGCCAGAAGCAAGCAGGGATCCAAGAATAATGTATCCATTGGCCAGTGGTGTGTGTAATTCCAAAATGAACATACCAAAAATGCCAGCTGAAAGGGACAGGGTGGAAGTGAGGAACTGCAAGGAAATAGATAAGTGTACCTCAGCTAATGCTGGCCTTGCCATTGCAAGGGCTTCTAGAATTTTTTTGAAGAGAATGAATGATTTGAGTTTTTGTATGGTTTTTGTGGGGAGAAAAGGTCTTTTATTATTTTTTCCCCTAAAATAGTTTAGAACAAAGTGAGCTGTGTCAAGAAATAGCTGATAAAAGCCAGTAGTAATCTTGACAAGCCACATCTAAACCAGAGCCGTTTTCCCCACCTTTTCTCCTCCCCGCCATCCCTCATGCTTGTGCCTCAAACTTACCATTTGCACCTGAGGAGTGGTAATCATATGTCTCAACCTTTTATCACCTAAATCCAGACCAGAAGGAAATAAATGTGAGCCAGAAAGGATAACCAAGTGTTGGAAATCTGAGAAAAGTTTGGAGACAGGATCTCAGAAAACTAGAAATCAGAGCTTTGATTGCCATAAGTTTTATTCAGCATGAAACATCATTCTGTAGTTTAAATTTCCTCCTTTAAGTCCAAATGAGCAGTGTGAAATTTGACTTTTGCTCATAAAAAATTATGTTAAATTTATAATTATAAGACCTAGTGCTCTGCCTAGCTTGAACTAATAAATTGGTGAAACCAAGTGCAAGCAAACCAAAAAACTGAAGAAATAACTTCGACATTTGTTCACCCCTGCATGCACACACTTCCAGCCAAAAAGAAGCCCAGTCCTGAAAACCATGTCTTCATTGCAGACTAAAGCAAAACAGCCACTAGATGTGCTGGGGTTCTTTACCTATGGCACAGCTGATTTCTGTGGCACAGTACACAAGTTAAAAGCACATAGCTAGCCTGAGAGCAAGTGTTTGACACATGTTCAGTGAAGATGGCAGTGTTTTAGTACATGAGGATTCAATTGTTGTTGCTTCAAGGTATAATGCAGCCCAGATGACTTTTAGTGGAGTAGTGCATATTAAAAACCAAACAAAAAATCATCAAACAATTCTTTCATACCTATTTTATTTAATTTAATTTCAATAGTTTACGTACATCAGCTACAGAGTCAACCAAGACTGCATCTTCTTTCAATTTAAATATTCTTGGTCTTTATTACTGTATAATACAATCAGCTTTCTCTTCACCCACAAAAATAATAAACAGAGAGACAAAAAAGCCTATGATATAGTAGTGTACTGATAGTTTTCACCCCCATATTACTCCAAAAGAGAATGCTTTTTTGATCGGTGCATGAAGGGTTCCCGAAACCCAAACAGGCTCCAACATGATGAAAGTTTTATTAGTTTTTTTTCCTTAAATACAGATGTATGTGCAATCTCTTAAATGAAAAAACCCAACACCCCCCACCCTAAAAAACAAACCCTGAAAACAAAAACCAGACATAACGCCATGTCTGGTGCAGCAGGGTGTCCCATATGTGCTTTGTCATAGAAATGAAAGAAATTTATGTATGAATATGTGTATATATGTATATATGAAGGAGGTCTTGCAAGAGAGAGGTGACTTGGAGCAAGACCCAGAGGTGGATTGTGATTGCTTTGGTAAACTCTTCTGGAGGATGATTCTGGTAGGTTCACCTGAACTTGTTCTTAATTCATGCAGAACATCTGTGAAACAGGAGTTTGACCTGCCTGACAAGCTCTCTGTGGTAGAGGATGGTTACTCTGGCTTGATCCTTAAAATTTCCATCAGCAGTTTTGAAGAATGTTCAAGTCAGTTTAGTTCCATTACAGGTATGCCCACCCTGCTCAAGTAGTACCACATGCAACATCTCCTCCTCTGGGGAATGAGCATGGATTATATAGTATTGTTTGTTGTGTCTGTCCATCCATGGACCTTTTGATGTCCACTTTCTGCACTTCATATCCAAGAGCTGCCTCAGACTGTGGCACATCCCTGCACAGGTATGTTGGCCTTCAGAGCACTCTGCTTTGTCGCGACAATGATTTTGGGGATGTGGTACACAGTCATGTGTAACAGCTTATGATGAAACCTTTCTGCAAATCTGCAGGCTGGAAGAAGCTATTTCATGTTGTTCTCAGACCACATGGGCTAGTGAAGAGTTCACTACTTGCACATTTCCTACATAGGCAGCTGTACTGAGCAAATACACATATGCACACAGTGCTGAACTGATTATAGGTCTTGGCAAAACCCTCCTGGAAGGGAGGTGGTGATATGTCACTGTAATGATGATGAAGATACAATCCATCATGTATGAAAATGAGATTCTCTTTGGTGTAACTAAAGGATCAGATATCTCAAATACAAAAGAATATGTATAAATAATACATGGAAAAATATGAAGGGCGCAAAAATGCCATAAACTAAATGGAAAAATGTAATATAACTTGCAAATGTCTTTGGAATGTGTCTACAATAAGAGCAAAATGGATCAGTCTAAGTTAAGACACTTTTTTATAGCCAATAAGAAAAACATTATTAAAGAGCTGGTCCAATATCAAAATGGCATTTAAAAAGCATACAGTTACCTGTATGTAGTTTTTATTAGCTTTCAAGTTTCTTCCATTGAGTTGTTAATGGTCCTTTTAAGAATTATGGTTCTGTAAGTGAATGGCTCACAGTGTCAGTACTTCTGCTGCTCTGCTTTGTGCTGCTGCATAAAAAAAGAGATATGTTTTCCCCATCAAATATCTGGTTTTATTTCCCCATCATGATTTAATAGAAAATTTGAAGGAAGAAAAATATTAAAAAACAACCAAAAAATCAAATGAAAATGCAACCTCTTTATATTGAGCTTATGGTCACATAAAAGGCCATTGTGAAGAAAAAAACCCAATATTACATAAAAGCTTTTACCTGTATTACTACTATTAACATGACTATCATACTGGTACTTATCCATAACCAGGGGGATGCAAACAAAGATGTTGCATGGCCCTGGCCAGGAAAATCAGATTTCTGACAGCTCACAGGTTAGAAGTCTATGTGTTTTGGATTATGTTTCCTTGTTTGGGGTTTGTTTTTTTTCTACCTGCTCCTGACATGTTTATGTTCAGTTATGCTAAGTGGCTTCAATAGGAAATGAGAGTTTCCCAAGGCTTGGAATCATCAAAGTGTATTCTGATGGCCAGCTAGACTCATATGTTTGCATTTGTTTTTCTGTTTTGTCTTAGGATTTATTAGTGGATGACAAATAACAGACCTTGGTTGTCCTGAGATTGTCTCCCTGTTCTTTTTTATGTCTGGATGTACAGCTGAGGTATGGTTTGAGAGAGATGGAGAAGAGCTGATAAATGAGTGCTCTAGGGCTACATGATGATGATCTGATTGTGCCAGTTAGTGAAACATCTCAGGGTTGTGTCACCCTGAAACCACTGGGGCAGGAAGGAGCCAGGAGGGTGGCTGGCTTTGAGATAAGGCTGTTAGCTGAAGGATTGCCTGTAAGGCATAAAACACTGATAAACCAGAAGGCTCTCCTGCTACAAGGGAGGCTGTTGAACATTTGCTTGTTACAGAGAATATTTTTTTTTGTGTATGTGACAGTGCACAGATGATAATTTTCATATGTAGCACTTTACCCTTCTACCCAAACAGTCCTGAGGATAGCTAGCCTGGTGATTCAATTTGAAAAATCCTTTTGATTCAAATAAATGGATGAAATTATTTTGGCAGACAAAATGCAAAACATGCAAGTTCTTTAGCTTATAAACCAAGTCTTGGTGGATGTTTGTAAGTGCAGTGGATAAAAAATGCTGGGAAATGAAAATTGCTGCACCTTAAAATGTTGTGGGTCTGGTAGTGTAAGGAACTCTCTTAACAAATGCATGTTTGAGGCATAATCTGTCCATCATCTATAGACATGAAGCATTTCTGGAGGAAATTCTTGATGTAGACATTTAAGATGCAGCAGAATGCACTGATACTGAACCAGAACTTGTTTAACATGGAAATGCAGAAGAAACTGAAGAAATCTGCAGTTTGTATGGCTTCTGAGAAAATGCCTGCGTATGTTCAGTTTAAGTTGGCAAGATTTTCAATCCTCAAGAAAAAATCATTTGACCCAAAAATCAATCTGAAGCTGAAATTTGTAAAATATCTAGAACTTGAGGCTATGATAGTAAGAAATTTGAATTGTTTAATGCACTTGTTATGTGAAGCATATACATATTTGCTGCCTAAAACTTTGTATAATTGTTTTAGTATAGAAGGAGTACCTTTGATATCATTGTTGTTTTTTTTTTAATAATTAAACCAGTTAACATAAAAAGAAACATAAAAAGGTGGAAGCCAAAAAGGGGAAAAGGAAGCAAATCTTGTACTAGAAAAGGGAGTTTTGCTGGAAGGAAGCCTTTTGGAGAGATGAGCAGGCAGCTCCAAGCCTTTTCAGTGGGCACAAGGACTGCGGGCAGGAGAGGATGTGGATGCAATGTGATTTCAGGAAAGTTATGCAAGCTTCAGGAAAGTTATGCATGGCCCTGGAACAAGAGGTTTAGAGGGATTTGAAGTGTCTTCTGGAGAATTAATACAACTCCTGTGTGTTTGTAGACAAGTTGTGTCTGTGCCCACAAGGTACTGGGCCCATTGGAGAATTTAGGTTGACCTGCTGAGTGGTGCTGAGGCTGGGCTGCTGGCCCAGGCTGCCCATGCTTTCTGTCTTCCTACATTGGGAAGACAGCTCTGAAGAGGAATTCCTTACAGCTGCCATGCTGAGCAGGGAGTTGGCAGCGTTGCTGAGTACAAGGCCTTTCCCTAAACCCCCCTCTGTTTTGGGGCCAAGCACTTCATGCTGTGCCATTCAGGGTTCACTGCTCTGACCTGGGTGACAGGAGCATCTGCTTCTATATCATAGAGCTTGATAGTGGGAGGCTGGGGGAGAACAGCAGTTTATTGTATAAAGCAGTGTGTCGAGAGCCACTGATGAAGAGATTAGTGATCTCATCTTGGTCAGGATCTCTAGGGTAGAGAAGTATGTTTCAATTGCTCATGTAAAACTCAGCAGTGTGGACAGGCTGGATGAAACAGTGTTTCTATTCTAATCCAGACCTGGCTGTGACTTGGCAGCAAGGACTTTCTCTAATTGCAGAAGAAGGTACAGTTAATAAAAAAATAAAGTTTCTAAGACCTCAAGTGGATACTTCTTTAGTTTTCCTCAGTCCAGCTGTAGGTTCTCTGTTTTACACGACTCTTGAATCTCTCATCATAAAGAGCCCTTCTTGTGCTAAAGGTGTGAAACTTTTGGATTTCAGATCATCTTTCTGCCTCTCCTAGCTGTCCAGGTAGAAGAATTGCTGCCTGAGTTCTCGCTCAAAGTGCTGTCCCACACAATGAAACCTGTCTATCTGCCTTCAGAGCACTGTGGACTTTAAGCCAGGCATAATCTGTTTCCTGACATTTGAGTCTCATTAATTGGGTTAACAAGATGCTATCTACCTTCCATACTTATGTAAATAGAACCTGCTAGCAAAGATCTTAATGGCACCTGATATATCACACTGCCTTTACATCTATCAAGAGGTACCACTGCAGGAGTCACTTCCAAAAGCAGGTTGTGTTCTTGGTCCCATGGGTCCCTTTATAAGCTGTAAGAAATGCTGGTGGTCAAGGCCAACTGTTCAGATGTCTTTCAAGTGTCCCACTGGTGACCAAATCTCACTTTGTCAAGATGACAAATGACTTGTGCATACCCTGTTCACCTTCGAATTTCGCTCTAATGTCAGCTCCATTTACTTGTCAGAAACAGGTATTTTTTTTACTTCCCGCAGTGCAAGTGAGGCAAGGGAAAGGAAGGAGTGAAGGGAACAGAGGCTGAGGAAAAAAAACCTCCTTCTATAGCTTCTATTCAATGTATTATTATAGTTGCAATTTGCAAGGTTTGGACATACCAGAATCTGTTTGTTTGTACATGTGCATAACAGAAAGAAGGGAATTTGCTTTTCAGAAGTGAGAACTGTCCCTGCAGGGCTACGATTATGCAAAAACATGTTTTAACCACTGGATTTTTCAAGAAGAAAGTGGTTGTGTAAGATGAGTTTCTTATTTTGGACAGCAAATTTTTTCCAGAGCAGCATTTAAAAATAAGTGTTTAACAGGGTCTACCCAGAGCATGGGGCATTGTGCATGTGTCTGCACTAAAGAGCTCGAGTCAAAGCTCTGAGCTCTCATGGGTGGTTTCATTGACTGCAGTGGTATTGTTATGTGGCTAAGTGATCACTGCTGTGATTGAGGGCTGTTACATCTCACCCAAAAGCAGCCATGGCCAGGCCACAAAATATGGTCAAATTCAGCTCAAGGACTGTGAAAGTGACACTGACAGATTTGGCTTTTAGTTTCTTCTCAATGACTTCCATATCGCTTTTGCTTAGCCCACAAGTCAAAATATGCTTTTTCTCCTATTAGCTACAGTGTTGGCTGAAGTTTTGAAAGTCACAATTCTTACTGAATTTGGCAGTGTGATTAATCACAACAAAGGAAAGCTTATCCTACCTTTCTTCTTTGCATCTGATGGAAGCAAAGGAGTTTCAGTAGATAGGAAATAGAAACACCCAGAAGTGAGATGTGTCAAATTAAACATCACGGTGTCATAAGCTTTTCTGACTAATTCTCCCAAGACCTTGAGCCTTCCTTTGCTGGCAGCAGCTGGATGGAGACATCTTGAGAGTGGTGCCTGCCATGGGTTGCCCATGACCCAGGATTACCACAGCCCCTACAAGATTTACTGCAGCCAAGCAGCAGTTGCAGCAAAAATGAGTGTGGCTTTGCGAGTTGCAGGCAGCATTAAAAGACCCTGAAAGCTTTTGCCTTCTCTGGGGGGTCCTGCCTGAAATGTTCCTTTTCCTTGTCTCTTCCCGCTCTTCTCTGTGCTGACTGACAAGTTGAAGGCTGTGCCTTCTCTCTGCAGACTCTGCTGTGAATAACCTATTTTTATTTTCTAAAACCACTGCGTAGCACGGGCAAGATCACGTAAGAAAACAAATTCAGGGTCAGTTCTCAGTTTCCTTGCAAGTTCATTAAAACAGCAGTGTCTGGAGGCCTTTTGCCTAAGTAATTTCATAATAGAAAACAGACTCTTGTTGCTTCTTTCTTTTGGGCTACTATTTTTATTTGGTTGTTGTTCCTCAAGCATTTTGGTCCTATTTCAAAACTTGCTTCAATTAAATGAAGAGACTGTTTTTTTGGTGCTTTCTGGTTTAAAAGCTGAACAGCAAAAACTTCTAGGAGTCCTCTGGATTATGAAGCTACGATTGACAGGGATTTTCCTCTCAAAATAACATTAGAAAACCCCAAAGTGTAGCTTAAACGTTTGAAAGAAAATAAAAAACCCTCCCCTTTCTCTCCCCCAGCTGAGATCTCCTGTCCCTGCTTCTGGCATGCATCACATCTTTGAGGATACAGTATCATGAGAAAACTGTCACTCGGTGATGTATTAGGGTAATATATCATGAGAGCATCGTTTCTTTAGAGGATATGGGCAGTAAAAGACATGATTCTGGCCAGACAGAGCAGCAGGGGACCCTGCTCTTTTTCTTTCCTTTTCTTTAATCTAACCCTGTTTTTGTGTTGTACAGGAGCGAGTTTCTTCATGGGATATGACTTGTTGCAGAGTAAGTTAGGAGGCCCATTGGGCTTTTTAAAGTCTCTTTAAGAAGTACATGGCCTCAAGGGCTGCTTTGTTCAAAGTTTTTAGAACAGATTGAAGCCCAAAACTAGAGCATTTGCCACTGCTGAAATCTCCAGTGTAAAGACTGAGTAAGCAGGCCTCAGACAGAGAAGGTAATAAAGATGCAATGACAGGTAATTATTGTTTGGATAATATATTTGTAGATTTACCTATCAAATAGTGATGAAATCATAATTATTTTAAAAGCAGTCAATGTATTTATTTTAAATACATGTCAAAGAAATTTTAATTCACAACATTAGAAGAAAAAATACTATTGGTCAGTATTTAATCTCTGATAGAAAATACAGTTACCAAAACCAAGAATTCTGAACTGATAGATTTGATTTTGAGGTGCTTTGATTTTGATGTCCTTTTTATTGTTTTAATGGCTTTGTTTATCTCTCACTGACATTATCTACCAGAAAATAGCAGTGTATAGTACTGGGATAACATTAGTAAAGAAAGAAAAGCAGAATATTTTTAGGACACTCTTTTGATGGGCAGGGCTAATTTTTGAGATGAGCCACAACATGACACCCTGGCTTGATCTAAAATTTTGAATTAAAATAATTTAATAATTTATTTTAAACCATTGGTGTAACCTGCTTTCCCCTCTATCAAATCAGCTGGATAATCCATGAGTGTCATCTTCAATGATTTTTAGGAGTAGAATTTATTTTGGGTGTTTTCAGAACAATTTTCTTGGCAGACTTCTCCTACTCTAAGCCATCCAATGGCACTTAAGGGTGACCAGTATGCTCCAGGATACACCCAGGACAGCAATGCTGTTCCACATCTGCTGACTTCAGCTGTGTTTGGTGGACCAAGCTCAGATAGCAGAAGCTTTTATGGCCTTCCGCTGCCCATCACTTCTCTGGGAGAATGAATTCTCCACCAGCTTCTGTCAGGGTAAACCAGACAGGACCAGGCTGGACCTTGCTTTCAGCATCACCCATTTAGCTGAAAATGGGCTGGGTAGTAATCATCCAAAAGGCTTTTCTGACTGATCTGAGTACCTGTGAACATCCAGCAAGGGGTAGATCATGAACTCACAGGGCTGGGTCAGTGAGCTTTTACAGCAGCATGGGTACCAGGTTTGCAGCTGGAGCTTCAAATCGATAGGTATTGCCTGTGATTACCTTTTTCTTAGGTATTGTCATCAGGTTTAAGTAATTGATAATTGATTCAAACTCGTCATTGACAAAGTAGAAACATAATCCAGTGAATTAAAATTCACAGAAAAATATGTGAATCTTAAAAGTGTGCATCTCATGAAATATGAAGGTGTGGTCTCCCACAGGAATCCCTGTGTGTAACCCTTCCTTGAAATCTGGCTCCTGGATTACTATGGGTATTTTTTTTACTACAGTATGAACTGCTGGGAACTTGTGAAGGCCCTGTCTCTTTTTGCTAGAAGACTGCCATGCTATTCTGCTGACAGGTAAAGAGTGTTGCCTCTAACTGTGCAGCTGAAGAACTCTAATCTGAAGCTGCACTTGGATGTTGAGGTAGAGACAGGGAGACTGAGAGCTACATGGTCTGGATCCTGCTCTGGCTTTCTGACTGAAATGTCAGTCTGCAGTTACAGTAATTCTGTCTGGCCATGTCTGCCTTGTCCCTGAGCTCACTGGAGCAGGGATGTGCTGCAAAATGTTTGATGTTCTGGGACCCTGACCTCAGCTGCAGCCTAGGTATTAATGCCAGCAAATGTAGGAGGAAGAGATGGGCTTTCTTTTCACCAAATGCTGGTGCACAGGGCTGCTGTCAGGGAGTGTAGGGATTGCAGCAGGCCACCAAGGTCACTTTCCTTGTGCTGGTGTACATCATTAAGCACAGTAAAAAAAAAAAAAAAATCTGTTCAGACTGTAAGGGGTTGTGAGGGATTTGTCCTGAATCACTTGCACATACTCATGTCTTCCTCACAGCAGTGGGGAATACCCATTTGAAGTGAAATTTGGTGTCATCTTTCAGCAGGGCCCTTGTTTTAATCATCTTTCCTAGGGAGCAGGGAGAGCTCGAATTATGAAGGGGGATGGTTGGTGCTGGCTGAGCATCACCGCAGGGAAGGCTGCAGCCTCCTCCTGCTCACCCTGAGAGGCCAGATAAGCTAAACAGATTACAGGGATCAGGGGGGAAATCAAAGGCTACTGAGTGGTCTGCTCAAAAAGGAAAGAGACACTGTGAACTGAACTAAAATACTGTCACTTTTATCTTATGCAATTCATGCTGAAATTGTGGTCATGTTCTGCCACAGGCAAAGACCTAATGCTGAAGGTACTGAAGTGTTTGTTTGACTTCACTCCTGTGAGTTGTCCCATTACAATTTTACGTGCTTAAAATAATGGGACCTTTCTCTCTCTTGGTGAAGCATATGCCTTGGTGTTTGTAGGTTTATGTGGAGAGAATGCTATCATTTTCCTGAGAACAAACATCATTTCATAGGGAAATATTTTTTTCACCTTGAATTTAGAAATGCATTTAGTGTGCTAAACCACTTTTTACTGTACCCACAAAATTTGTTTTGCAAGAGAAAGAAACACCAGCAGATGATTGGAAGGGAATAAGGGAAATGTGACCGTATCCTCATCTCCCTCATCTTGACAGTGATTCAAGGGTCTGCAGACATCTCTCCTTGAGGAGTGGTGTCTCCTGCCTGAAGCCTAATGGTGTGACTCTTGCTCAGGTAGAAGAAATGCTCATGGAAGACAGCAGTCCCACAGCTTTAGCAGGGATCTCTTGCTTGCATCAACTCTGGTTTGTAAATCGGGCCTGAGACAGAGTTCCAGGCAGGAGTGCCAAAGAAGCAAGGGTGCTATTTTCAGAAAGAGCCTCAGGTTTTGTCTAGACCATGAGTTGAGCATGTGTCTGAGCCTGTTCTCGAGTTCAAGCTGGCCTAACATCGGGGCTGTTTGCACATAAACATAGGTGCAGGCACAGGCTTGGGACTCCCAAGCTTTGCTGAGGGACAGAGCCTGTGGGCAGTGCTGGCCCCGACCTTGGCTCCCATGGCCTGTGTGGTGTGAGTGTCGCTTCTTGTGTGCTTGAGAGGATGCTCTGGCTGTGTGCAACACCTGGCAGAGAGCCCAGCAGCGTGGCCTGAGAACATGGGATCGTGGCACGTGGCAGGGGCCTGCCCTTTGCCTTGGGTGGAGAGGCCGCCCATGTGAATTGAATACACTTGTTTCATTAATTTTAAATGGCTCTTTCTTGTCCTAAGGCCACATGTGTGTATTTGAAAGCTCCATCCCATATTCCTCAGGGGCAACATTTGACATTGTTTGAAAATTGTTATTGTTTTCATGGGTGATCCCACAGCCTTCTCCTAGCAGAAACTTAAGGACACCCTGAGCTGCTTGCTGAGGAGTCCTATCAGAATTACAATGAATAGTGGTAAAAAATTAATGTTTTCAGGATTAGTCATTAATGGTAGTTGGTATTCCTACCTAATCTCTCTCTCTTGCTTTTACTTTTTTTCTCTTCACAGCATTCTTTTGGTTAAATGAAAGTTTAAGTAACATTTTTCCTGTTCAGTATAAATAATTAATAGCCTCAGGGTATTAGAAATGCAGCGCAAGCTTCCTAAAAGCATTTTCAATACATAAAAAGAAAGAAAGAAAAACAACCCCAGACCATCACTGTGGACATCTGTCCCCCTGAGAAACCACATCTTCAACGTCTTCTGCAGCCAGCTGTTACAGCATAAGAGTGGGCTCAGGATACCATCGATGGAAGCACTCCTTGGTACAGTCCTGAATAAACCAAGCAGACTCCTATTTTGCGTTCTTTTTCTTCCTTTTTTTTTTTTTTTTTTTTTTTCCCTCTTGAAGCCAAATCCAGGTTGAAAAGAGCCATCCTCCTGGTGGCTGCTGTGAGCCGGCAGGAGTCCAGTGGGGAACCCTGTAGAAAGTTGGCTGTGGCTTCCAAGCTGTGGTTTGGCACATATCCTCTCCAAGATCTCTGCCAAATATTCAGACTCCTTTTTAGTGTGTGGGTTTTTTTTTTTTCTTTCCTTTTCATGTTGGCATTCTATTTAGCTGTACCATATGAGTTTAAGGCTGTTAGTTTGATATAATTTGTCACCAGAATGGGGTGTTTTGTGTGGGGTTCTTTGATGGAAGGTAAAAAATATGAGGTGCATGTAAAAGCTGAACAAATTGCATTGAGGGGAGGTTGTAGTAAAGGTAACGTGAAGCAGTAGCAGTGATAGTGGGTCTGGTTAGTGTATCTCTCTTGTGTGGGAATTTGACATCACCTCTGCATGCCTACTTAAGGAGATCCTTGATTCTCATTGGAAAAAGGTGGGAGAGGGGAGAAACATGGACACCCAACACAATTTCTGATCTTTTCCCCAGATGCATTAAAACATGAGTTCTCCACAGCTGGGCTTGGTGAGTGCAGTGAGGAGTCCAGGGTGACCCTCCAGCACTTCCCTAAATTTTCCTTTTCAGGGGAGTCTGGGATCCAGGGTGAGCCCTTTGCTGAGCTGAGCACTGGCTGGGGAGTTGCGTCAGATGCGGCAGCATTGTTCTGGATCAGCCTGACCTCTTTTAAAAAAATACCCGTTTTTCCAACACTAATAGAAACCTTAGCTGAGGTTCTCTCCCCTTCTGTGTGTGTGCCTGAGCACTAAATTAAAAAAAAAAAAAAATCCCAGATGTGAATCTATAAACCATCTGTTTAAAATAACTATTGTGCAGGACTGTAATTAAAAGTTATTTATTATGAATCTTGGGATCCTATTATGGATTTGACTGACTCCCAGCTTTCTGACTTAGGAAAGGGTTTATGTATTTATGGGCCATGTGTCTCTTCCGCACTTCTTGGTGCCAGAGTGCATGTCCTTTAAACAAAAGGGAAAAAAAATCCCCTACCCTCCCATAACTGTTGGCTTCTGACTGTTGCCGTCTAAGAAGTTTTCTCTTAAGAACAGCAAAATTCAAAGTATCTGAGAGCTTTCAACAGATTCAGAGACGCTGTTGACAGCCCAGATGGAGGCTTGGTAATACAGCTCTCCTGCATGCAGCTACTTAGACACTCTCTAAATGTATGGCTGGGACAAGTAATGAAATGTTATGGTTACTGGGGGTAGGAGGGGACATAACTGGGAGGAAAGGATTTGTTGCTCAAGTCCCATTTGCTCTCAGCCTCCACTCTGCCCTTGTGAAATGGGAGGGGAGGAGGCAGCAGAACTGAAACAAGCAGATGGATAGTAGACATTAAGAGCAGTGTTTTGGGCAACTGGGTGAAGGGAAAACCCAGCCTCCAGATGACAATTACTCTTTTGTTTTATTTTTGTACTTTTACACCCAGTGGACTCAGGAGATCTGCACTGGATAATGCCTGACTGCAACAGACTAAACAATGATTTACCAGCCCTGCTTTATCTGCTGCAGGCCTGTGATGGATCAGCATGGTACATTAACCCTTTCCTCCACATCTGCTGACCTTGTTTTCCACAAGATACAACACTGAGATAAAACAGCAGGACTTTTTTAGAAAGAATTTTGGGATAATAGTAATAATAGTAGTAGAAGCTGTAGGAGGATGCACTTCCCTGGAGTTACGTTCATCTCTTCTTACTTCAAGAGGGATTTTGCCAGGAGGACAATGCCAGGGCAGCAGTATGTTGCAATTGGGGCTCTACTGTATGTTTTTTTTCACCAGAAGACCCCACAAGGAGTGGTGGGGCTGCAATCCTGAGCAATGCTGTACCTCACACCCTGGAAGAGCAGCCCAGCCCTGATGGCAGGGAGTTAGGCAGCATGGGATGACATGTGAAACAGCCTGTTTTGGAGCTATAGCAAGCTAGAGAGGATGAACATCAGCTTTGCAAATCCTACCCTTTTTTAGTGCTTAGCTGCTCTTCTCCTTTGTGCTGGCAAAGATTGGCTCTATTTACCTGGGATACATGGAGCTGTCCTTTAAGGCAGGAGGAGCTTGCAGCTTCTGCTCCAAGGGACAGAGCTAACCTTCCATTTTAATTTTGGGGGGAAAAAAAACCCAAACAAAAGAAACAAAACAAAAGAAAAACCAAACAAAAAAACCCCAACAACAAAAAAGTGCAGTGGGTGATGAGTGTGGCACTTCCTCCCTACCTTTCAGCACTGTGCTGTAATAACTGAGCTTTGAGTCAGTGATCCAGATTTGCTGCCCTCCACATCCAGAGGCAATTCAATGACTCATCTCCTGCTTTCCCCACAAGTGCCCTTGCTGTAAGAACCAGTGACTTGTGGGGGCATGAAGAACAAGCCCCTTTCTGCTGAAGTCAGACCACTGAACAGCAAATAGTTCAAAGCCTACTGAGATAAAGGAAATGTGGATCTGTAGCCTACTGCTTAAGACATTCTCTAGGGGGAAGGACCCTTCAGGTCCTGTCACTGCACTGTGTCCACTAATATTCTTCATGTGGAACAGCTGTTTAATGCAACACAGCCCTTGGCATCAGCACATGAATTCCAAAATCTTCCCTCCCAGAAAACCTGCTAAACCAGCAGCTTTGCTGGTGATAAGGAAAGAAGAGCAAGACCCGAATTTGGCTGGCCCCCGGGGGTGGCTCAGTGATACCAACCTCATAATTGGGGAGAATTTTTCTGATTTTAGCAATGTGGGGGAAACAGGAGGCTTCTACTGGGAACAGTAACTAGCAGGTATCTCCTGTTTGAAATATGTGTGTTGGGATCATCCTTAGGAACTTCTTGCATTGCCAACAGGAAGATACCATGTTAGGATGTACCTGAGGGCAGAAGGAGGCAGACAGCACTCAGGGAAGAAATTGCCTGGGAAGCTGGGCTGCATGAGGAATTTGCCTCCGGAGTCCTCTGGGAACCAGGGAATTAAAAAAAAACAACAGAGCTCTGTTATTTTTTTTTTTTTTTTGTCCCTCTTGCTGCCATCTGCAGCAACAATGTTGTCCTTGAAGAGGGAGTCCAATGGGCAGCTGCCCACTGTCCCCCCTTGCACACACCCAGCCCAGCCAGGTTGGATCTGAAGGGCACCGTGCTTCTCTCAGAGGTGCACGATGCATGCTGCAGCTGGGTAAGCCATGTTCTCCACAGGAAAAAACTCTAAACTGGGTTTTGCCCCTCCTTCACACCCACTTTCACCAGGCAGAAGACTTTCCCACAGATAAAGGTAGTGGGGCTGATAGGCTTATTAAATCTTTCCTTAAGCAAATTCATTAGAGAGAATCTTAGTAGAACCCTTTAAAATACAGACTGTAGTTGAGTTGGTAAGTTTGGTTCTGCTGCCCTTCAGCAATCTTTATGAAGCAGCATGTTCCTGCAAAGGGAATCTAGATTCCTCTGAGCGCTTTAAAAGAGACATTGAACCACTTGAATTCCGTGTCGTGGCTGCTTTGTGCCAGTCCAGAGCTACAGACCAGCCATAAATTCAGCTTAACCTGCTGGTTAAATTGCATTTATGGTTGCTCTGCAGTGCTGGAGTGATGCAGAACAGCCAGCACTGCAATGACCTGGCTTTTTACAGTAATGGTTTGTGTTGCTGCAGCTGCGCTTTAGGGCCTGATTCTCATTTGCTGATTTCACACTGTCTTGGTGAGAGTGAGTCCTCATTTACACTGATAAGACTGAAGTGCCTTTATAGCTCCCATCAGATCAGGCAGTGACTTTGAAGTAAATAAACCTCTGATTTTAGACAAAGAGCTGGAGTGTAATAAAAGCTGTGTGTTATTCTTCACAGGCACCTTGAATAAGGCCACAGGGAGCAAAAGTAAAAAGACTGGAAAGCACATCTTCTTTTTCTTGAGTTTTATGATTTACATTTTTCTAGCCCTTTGATTTTTTGGTCTCTAATTAAGTCATAAGATGGAGTGAGGTGGGTACTTGCATGTTCTAGATGGCCACCTGTGTAACCTAATGAACTGAGCTACTAATTATAGGTGGAGGTCACTTCAGAGGGCCACTTCAACAAAGGAATTTGAAGTAGCAAAATTTTACTAAAAGAAACGCCCCAAGTATTTGTTTTCTGCACCTATTTAATGGCAGGGATAACCAAAAGGGTTGACACCACTGCGGCAAGGTAGGCAATAAATGGAATATTTCTGCTGCCTGCTGTTGCACATCCTCTATTGACATTCCTTAATGTGGTCAATGTGCTCTTTGGCCTTGGGAAATCGCTGGCTTTTTGCCATAGCAAGATGACATTATAATGTACAGTGATTCTGTCTGCTCGTGGAGTTTCATTGATTCTCAGCATTTTGGGGAGAAAGATGAATTACATTAATCATCTTGCCTGGTATAATACACAGTAGCCTCTTTCAAAGAACCTCTAGGCAAAATTGATGTTCTGCAGTGGCAGAATTTTGTTTTCTCTGAGGTTACTGCCTTTTTCTCTGCTGTTTGTCTTTCTGTTACAGTGAGAAGTGATTCCTAAGCTGTGCAGTTTATGGGGTAGCTCCTCAACACCCTGAGGATATTTTAACAAGCACATGATGTAGGTAGTTGTTCATTTAAGTAACATGGATCTCCTCAGTGCAGCACATTTTCTGTATGACACTGGGCAGCAGTTATGGATTACTGTCTAAGTGGGGTTTAAACATCATTTACTTGGGCTCCCGGATTATTCTGTTTTCTACTGTGTTCCTTCAAGAGAAGAAAGATGCATTGAATCACAAGGACCTCTCCTGAAGCAAAAGAGCAGGCTGCTGGCCCCACACTTTATTTTCTGAAATGCAAGAAATGGTACCCTTGGGTTTGGTTTGCTTGCAATAGCTTTTGTCTTTTTTTTTTTTTCCAGAATAAGGAAGTGACGTGCAAAAGGGAGAAGTGTCCAGTGCTCTCCAAGGACTGTGCTCTCGTCATTAAGCAGAGAGGAGCTTGCTGTGAGCGTTGCAAAGGTGCCATTCCCTTCCTGTCATTTTCCCTCCTTTTAAAAAGCTATCAGTGCACATTTAGGTTGCCAAAGATAGGAGTAAACTCACAGCTTCTCAGCTGGGACTTGGCTGTCACCAGAGGCTGGAAGAGGGCAGTAACCATAATTGAAATAAATTTGTTTGCAAAGCTGAGGGAAATACATGAATTCACATATTTGTCCTCCAATTATTAGTCCTTGCACAGCAACTGTCCTTTAGAAATACATCTTTATTCTTCATTGCTATGTTGTTGATATTTTAGGAGTTCTAATTTTATCAGACTTATTTTAGGTCAACATCAATGTAGTAGCAGTCACTAGTAGTCACTGGTCAGTAAGAATTTCTTTAGCTTTTATCTGGTTGGACAGAATAAGAATAATACTTCTGATTAATAAAGAGCAGGGAAATTAATTATCCATGGCTATTCCTATTTCTCCCCTTGAAAAGAAACAAACGAAGCAAATTTTATTCATTTTATTAAACATTTCCTGATTAAAACAATAATATTGTGGACATTTTTATGAAAGCCAAATAAGCAAAAATCTGAATATTATACGTTTATTTATTGACCAACACTATATATTCCAATCTGTTTAAAATGAGATAATGATCAAATAATAATAAATAAAAAAAAGTGTAAGCATGCATGGCATGTATCTGCTGTGTTTAACCACATGAAAAATAAGCAAGTAGATGTAGTCTTTTTTTTTTTTTTAATATTGATACAGTAATAATATGCTCTAAACCAATAATTTTGCTGAGGGACTGCTTCCATAATCAATGAGGTGGAGAATGTTAAATTCAAACAGCTCTATTTTATTTTTCCTCTGTCACTTTTAATTTCCACTGGTGATTGTGTGGGATTGAGAGGGAGGTAGGATAAGATAAATTGTTGGGAAATAAAAGCATTTCTTGCCTTCCCAGAGGAAACACAAATTCAGGAAAACAGATTATGCTGAAATTTAGATGGAAGAGGCATAATGGATGTGCATTTTTCCTGGAAGGTTGCAGAGGTGTGTTAGATGCTTTGCTTCTGTGCTGCAGCTTTGGAATAGGTTTGGCAAGCTCCAGCTTGAGGATTTGTCTAGAAACATAACACTTAAAATTGAGAAGGAAGTGAACTGGAAAAGAAAATTAAACCATTACTGAAACAATAAGAATTTTAAATTAAAGATTTTACATAAATTAAATGAAATTTATTTATTTTGTCAAACCATGTTTATTATCAGCTTTGTAGGAAAAGGTTGCTAAGTGTCAGCTGGATTAGGATGGAGTTTGATTTTTCAGTTTCAAAATAGGATGTGTATTTGCTCAATGGTCTGAAAATTCTATATACATACATATGCATATGTGAATGTGCAAAATGAAAAGAATGAATGTTTCAAAGCTGAGCAAACAATATTTTAATTCAAACAGTATTTCAATTCAGACTCCTTTTAACATTTTCTGTTTATCCTGAATTGGGGTGGGTACCTACAGAACACTATGGATAGGCTTGAGTCTGGCATCTGCAGATTGGTATGCTTGACATCTCTAATGGGATAATTAATATAAACTATTCAAAAACAGAATCAGGAGGCAAATGGGTACTTAAGATAGAAGAGGGACGAATTAGCTAGAGGGAGGAGTTAGATAATATAGTAGTTAGCTAGTAGTATGTTGTTTTCATAGTAATTAAATGTTGCCAACATATCCTGGCAAAGTTCTCAATTTGCCAAAGTGCTCGGAAATGACCCAGAGAAGGGGTGAAGAGGGACAGGAAGTTTGCTGCTGGTGCCCTGATCTCTGCAGCATAGCAAAGCAGGAGGATGCCCTGTGAGGAGCTGCAAAAGGCTCTCAGGGCACTGAACAACTGATGACAAAGCAGCAAAGGAAGGTAACGTGGGTGGGAATAAATGGATGCCCAGAGGACAAAACAGTCATAACTTTACAAATACAATTCTGGGCTCTGAGTTGACAATAACTGAATAGCAACTGTTTCTGAGTGTTAAAGAGGATACTTCTGCGGCACAATCAACTCAACCTTCAGCAGTTCTCCAGGGGGAAAATTGAATTCTGAGTTTGTTAGGAAAGGAGCAAGGTACAAATCAAAATGCCCTCTTTTCCCACTGAGTCAGACAGGCTGCTTATTCTTGCCCTTCTGGAGGCTAAACTAGAGCTATGGACCTTGGTCTATATTTTTCACACTTCCCAAGGTGTCTCATAGTAGCTGCTATGAGAAGATTATTGACTAGAAGGGTTTTTGGTCTGATCTAAGATGGCAGTTTCTATGTGCTTAAAATGCAAGAAGAACATTAAATTTCATAATTCAAAGGGGGAAAAAAAAGCTCTCAAGGACTGAATTTTCAAAGTAGATGTGAAATTTCCGAGTAAGTTTTTCTGTGCTAACTGAAAGGCAAAGCAAAATAGGCAACCATTTCAATCCCACAGTCTTGACACCGCCCTCTGTCCCCAGGTTGTTCTGGTTCCAGGGGAAGAGGCTGATGGAGCCACCTCTACCCCAGGGCAGGCTGCTCTCCCAGCACTCTGCTGGAGATCCTGCTCTGTTCTGTGCCAGGCCTAAAACGAGTGTGCCGTGGGGGTAGCTGGGGAATGAAGGCTGCAAACACCAGGCTGGCAGTGCACAGCACTTCAGCTGCTCCCTTTGGTGTCCCAGCACCTCCCCAGCACTCCCCACACAAAGCTCAGCTGCAGCAGGGATTGGCCCTGCAGCACTTATTCTCAGTTACTATTTTGTCAAGATGCCAGAGTGCCCATGGGAAATGCAAGCAGGAAAAGGGAAACGGATTTTTTAAAAAAAATTTTTTACTAGTTGCATTTCATCTAAACATGAACAAAATGTTACCAAGGAAAGACATCAGAACCCGATGACTTTTTTCTTGGCTTTGTTCCCAAAGCCTGGGAGAGCTTTATCAAGCCTTACAGGCTCTTGCCAGCTCTCTTTGATAGCTTCACATCTTCCTACCTTGTGAAGAAATGAACGAGTGAGTGAGTGAGTGAGTGAGTGAGTGAGTGAATGTATGGCTGCTGTCATCCGCGTGCAAAATCAGGAGGATAACTTTAGGACCAAAGGGCATGTTCCAGAGCAGGCTTGTGTAGAAAGGAAACCACCTCTCATGACTCATTTGTGACATTTCTGCCAGTGCATTTCATTCTATCGTGAGGAGCACGAGGACATTCCCTGCCCACTGCAGGGGGGTTGGACTAGACGACCTTTAAAGGTCCCTTGCAACCCAAACTATTCTGATGGTACCTGCAGCAGTGCACCCACCTGAACTCTCCTATTCAGAGCTCTGCATACAGGAGAAACTGAATTGTTGGTAGAGAACTTTTCCTGCAAATGGCTGTGAGCTGGGCATAAGTCCCATGCTTCCATGTGGGTATTTGTATGCTACTTAGATGATTTATAGCACTTTTTTTTTCATATTTTGTAATAAACAGAAAAAGTAAGGAGCAGCTACTAGTAGAGCTTTTGCAATCAGAAAAATCACTGTGCTGGAAAGTAGCATATGGAAAGGTTTGGCTTTGCTTTGTCACAGAATCACAGAATATCCTGAGCTGTAAGGATCCCACAAGGATCATCAAATTCTGACTCCAGGCCCTGCACAGGATAAGAATGTGCCTGAGAACATTGTCCAAATGCTTCCTGAACTCTGTCAGGCTCAGTGCTGTGACCACTTCCCTGGGGAGCCTGTTCCAGTTCCCAACCACCCTCTGGGTGAAGAACCTTTCCCTAACATCCAGCCAGAACCTCCCCTGACACAGCCTCATTCCCTCAGGTCCTGTCACTGCTCACCACAGAGAAGAGACCTGTGCCAGCCCCCCCGCCCCTCTGCTTCCCCTTGTGAGGAAATAGAAGGCTGCAATGAGGTCTAAGATTTAAATTGGGATTTGAGATTTAAATCCTCCAGAATAGCCATTTGTTTTAACTTTCTGTTCTTGACTTTTGGGCCATAGGACCTAAATTGTAAAGTTGGTGGGGCAAATCTCACTCTTGCTGTGTGTTTGTGAAAAGTCTGGAACAGAGAAATGTGGGGCCCTTGATTATGGCTCCCTGCTGCAAGGAGAATGTAGGTGACTCAGTCTAATAGGAAAAGTTTTCAGTAAGGTTATTCTTTTGACGGGTATTTTCTGTAGTTTGTAAAACATACCACGTACCTCTAGCATGCTATTAATTTTGAAAATACTAAAAAATTAAGCCCTCTTATTACTTTTGCATGGCATAAATAGGTCACTTTTCATCTCTCATTTTACTTCATATATTTAATGAAAACCTTTAAGGTCACTGAGATTATAGAAATAGATTTGGCAGCATTATCTTATTTAGTTGGATAGAGACCTATCACTTACATATAGAGCTCTCTACACATTGACTAGTAAGTTATTTGCACTCTGAAGAAGTGATAATACTGGCTCAGGACTGCATAAAGTTTGCATTTCTAAAATTGTGTGCCATATTCTACTCTCTTATCTTAAGAATCTTGATCTTCTATGGATGTTCAAAGAAAAAGTTGGTGGGAATTCTTTTACAACAAAGGAAAGATGTTCAGAATTCAGAATTTTCTTTCACTTCTCATATGCAATTTTGCATTTTCTGTCCTTGTTAACTTTTGAGAATTTTTGGGAGGTTTTTTTTTTTTTGTTTTTTTTTTTTGTTTTTTTTTTGTTTTTTTTTTTTTGTGGTTGGTTTTTTGGTTTTCCTTTTAGTAATTAATTATTGATCTTAGAAATTCTTGTGCTATGCTCCATTGAAATGGAATCTATCAGAGAATGGAATCCCAGTCCAGGCAACAACAGTGCTTGGTCTACTAAATATTGAATATCCAAAGGTATCATAGTTAATTGTGCATTTCTTGGAAAGGATATCAAATACTCTGGTTGAGGATTGCAGCCAATTTCAACTATTAGGCTGGCTTGCAAAAGGAAGTTAGAGGGAGGCTGTGAGATTATCAGTGTTCTGGCTGCTCTGCTGGCACCCTGCAGGATCCATATGTACCTCTGCACTCTGTTTGCCTCTGGACAGCCCTAGTGTGAGGTGCCCAACACCATTTTGGTGTTCTGCTGCAAGACTGACTGGGGAGACCTTTTTGTGGGGCACTACAACTTGCAGCCCATCCTTGCATGCTCTAAGGCAAGCTGTCAGAGGCAAGGGATAATACATGGATGGAGGGGGATGGGATGTGAAGACAATATGTATATTTTCCTAAAGAAATTTCTTTCACCTTCAACTGAATAATCTAGACCTGGCTTCTGTCAGGGACTGGCTATGAGAGATGGTTTGAGAACATAATCAAGTCTTAGCTTTTCTTTTTGCCCTTCTCAGTGCTTCTGAGTCCCTTGCTAGAGTGTTCCAGCTCTAAACCAGAAGGTCTGTTTCTTGAGGCTGGAAGTCCAGGTTCGTCTCAGTGTTCATTCAGATGTTGGGTTTGTATCTGAAGAAAAGGCAGAGGTTTTGAAGCTGTGACAAACAGCCACCAGGGACAGTACCATTCAGTATCACCACAGTGCCACCTTTGATTACTTCTGGTTATGCCTAAGAAAAGGACTCTATCTCTCCATCCTTTCTTTGAGTTGACTCTTCTTTCAAAGGTCGTAGCAAAAACATTTGACATCTCTTGAATGTCTGGTGTATACTGTTGTGTTCAGCAGTGCCTCAAATTTCAGATACTCTTATTTACCCTGGTGAATATAATTTTCCATTTATGTAAGAAATGTCAATGAACACTCTTGTCGTGTTGTTGTAAACAGTTTTTCAGTCAAATATCAGTTACACAGATTTTCACATTGATGGTTTTACATGTAATGTTTTTCTGTAACAAAATGATAAACATCTTAGGACATGTAGTACTGGAATAGGAATTTTTTTACTATTTAATTTTGAAGGTGTAAGCTGTACAGATCTTGGATGATTTTGCTGGTGTGGGAAAATTGGGTACAAGAGCAAGTAATTTTATCACTGAGCAACATCATTCATGGCAGCCCTCATAACCATGAGAGGTGAAAGCTCTCCAGCTGCCAGGCTTGGCAAGCACGATGAGTATCAGCTCAGGATTCAATGGCAGCTCTCACTGTATGCCATTTTGAATTGCAAGGTTCTTAGGAACCCTGCAGGGCAAATTTTTTTCACCCTATACGTGGAACACAAGACATTTGGGAAGGTAAAATTCAGTTCCAGTTGTGTGCAAGGGCCAAAAACAGCACTGGGAGGAGCTGATGTCTTTGTTTCTGCTGCTGTTTGCTCAGTGAATATGGGCTGCTTTGCGTCCTCTGTGTGTGAACTGTGTGGTCCTAGCACAGCTCATCCCCATGGCCTCCTCACTCTGCTGTGGTGGGCAGCCTTTAAATGGCCCCTGGCATCCCTTGGGTACTGTAATTGCCATGGTTCAGCTGCAAATAGGTTTGCTGGACTTGGTTAGAGAGGAAAGAGTTGGATTTTTCACTGTTTAGAGCTAGGCTTGATAAGCATGGGAGGTTTTGTATACATTTTCATGCTTCTGTGTTGACAAATGAAGACCAGGGTTACTCAACAGGAAGTTTAATTTTCTGGTAGCTGTCAATGGCTCTACCATCACTGCTACATGTGAAAATATATTTCATAATAGGTATATGTGTGATTCACAGTTCTTTTAGTTTGGCTAACTGATTTCCTGCCAGAGAAATACTGCAGAATGTGCAAGTTATTGGTGTGGTTTTTTTGTTTAGGGTTTTGGGGTTGGCTCTTTTTTTTGGCTAGAACTGGTATTTAGTGTTAGCATGCCTGGATACCTCCCTGAGGATTAATTTATCAAACACTAAATAAAACATGTCTTCTGACTCTTTTCTTTTCCCTGATGTTTATTTTCCATGCCAAAAGAGAGGTTGGATTTTTAAACAGAAAGTGGAGAGAAAGCAAAAAAAAGACTTAATAGGAGAAGAAAGATGCTGAAGAAATGAGGGATGAGGAGCCAGTCTATTGTGCACCAATCTATCACTTTCTCTTGGGAGAATAAGGAAATGACTTGTCTATACAATTCTCATTAGACTAAAATAAGCACAAGTTTCTTCTGGAATCTAATTAGGCTATGTCAAATTGAGTAATAAAGGGTTGTTTTTTAATGAACTCCTGAGGACACTGGCAGAACTTTAGCACTACTAAACTGTCTCTTACAGTCAATTTCCCTATCTTCATGGTACTGTTATATGGGTGGGTGTCTGGGGAAGAAGAAAAAAGGTCATTTATCAGAGTTGTACAATTTGGAAAGACAAATGTCTTCCTGATCGTTAGCTTGTCCACATGCCAACAGAAAAATCTGCTATAATTCTCCTCTTTTGTTATTCTAGTCCAATTCTCCATGAGGATGCTTGTTTAATAATGAAATTGTTCTTTCAAATTAAATTGGCCAAGGGTTGGTTTATTATATTTGAAACAAAAGTGCCCAAGTATGGCATGCACAATATTGAAACAAAGTAGCTAAATCATTATATTAGAAGTTATTTTACTGTTTTAGCATCATTCTTTTTTTGTGTCAGAGGAACTAAATCTGGAGGATCATTTTGCCTTTAACAGGTGACTAGAAGGTAATTAGCATTAGTTTCCACTGCATATGCAACAATTGACCAACTTCAAAGTATTTAGTGGTTTGGTTAGATTCAGATAAGCAACTTTGGGCTTGCATGTTTATCCAGGACTTATCTGAACTATTTGGGTTGAAGGAGGCAATGGCAACAAAACCTACAACTAACTGAAAGTTAATATTTTACATTAATAAAACACCAGCTATTTTTAAAGAAAGGAGCAGGAAAGACTGAAAAATTAGGACACACTCCTTGACTGATATGAATCATTTCAGCATTTTTAAAATTGATGTAGACCACTAATATTTAACTTCCTTCCATATTTGGAATCCTAAAGGTTTTCCTTATGGAGTATATGAGTCAGGATCAAATTTACTTATTAATGTCAAATTTTTTGCATACTCCTTAGAGTGTTCTCAGGCTTTTTGGGTTCCCTTTTTGAAAACTTCCTTTGTAACCCTTTAAAAATTTTCTTTAAAGTAGATATTCAGGCAGAAGTAAGTAGATAGCATTTAAGTGATCGTCCTAAGCTCTGATCTTGATTTATTACTTTCTCTTGCTCTTCCTTTGAATGGTGGATGGAGAAAGTAAGTTAATGTACTTATATTTCCAAAGGGCTTTTGGGGAAAAAAAAAAAAGCTTTAAAAGATTTTTAAGAACTTCAAGGATCTTCCCTCATACTCTGTTATGGAAACTAACATCAGGGACTTCTGAAAACAAAATATTCAGTGACTTCTAGTTTCTAGGCCAAATCTGGTGGACCTTTAACCATGGATGAGCCAGAACACCTTGACTGAGCTGGCACGTAGAATGCAGCAGGTTTCACTCAGATGAATTTAGTTGAGGCCCAGAAATATCCATGCTATGAGTAAAGGGACTAGGAAAGTCCGGCTGTATGTTTGCAGGTGTCAGCTGAGGGATTTGTACATTGAAAGTGAGGTTCAGAAAAACTAGCTGGTATGTGGGCTTTGTTTCTTTTTCCTTTTGAAGAGTGAGTAGTGGGTGTAGCTCTGGGGCGTCCAAAGGGCAGAGTGTCAGGGCACACCTGTGGCCAGAGACAGGTCAAAGTGTCACCCTGAGATTGTCAAACACTCCTTTCTTACCCTTTTCAGTTTTGCTTGACTTTCAGCGTTCCCCCATCTCTTCCCAAGGATGCTTTTTACACTGGCTAACTCTTCCCTTTCTTCATGCTGCTCCTTCTGCTGTGCATCTGCTGAAATCCAGCTCCCACCACGCCTCACACTGGTGCTGGATGGGAGCTGCTCTGTCCCCCTCATTCAACCTGCTGGCCCACACCAGAGAGCAGTCTTAGTCCCTCCAGTGCTTCTGCAGTCTTTTCCATTCTGGTTCCTATTTTTAAACTCCCCTTTGGGGCCTGCAGACTCTCCTTACCGTGGGTGCTCCTGGTGTGCTGTGCCTTTGCTGCTTTCCACAGGGACAATGCTGCAGGACAGAGGGTTTTGCAGCACAGTTTGGAAATGCCCTTCAAGCAAGAGCAGTGCTGACTACATGAGGGCACCACCTTCTTGCTTTGTCAACCAGACTAATCCTTGAGCTGAAAATTTCACTTTAATATGCTCATCTGTGCATGCAGATTAGCCCGGGGTCATTAGCTTTCTTTTAGAAGCAACATTTTACATTAAAGAACATAATTGCTGAGCAAATATGTAAGGTATTTTTGCAGTTGCTATTTTCCAACCTAGCCCTTGATTGATGATTCTGGTAAAATATACACACAGATATTTAACAACACAGCTCATTCCATGTTCAGTGTTCTGCACACTTGTAAATTGTTTCTCAGACTGGCACCAGCTTGACCTGGGCTTCAGCAGCTTGGGGATGTTAAGCACATTGAATAGGCTCTGCAGTCATCAGGGTTTTCAGTGAGCAGTAAGTGAGACTCTGCTGCAAGATTAATTCAGTGGTTTTCAGAATGGAACTTCAAAATGCATAAGGGTAGTATAGGGCTGTGCACTCTTCTTTTGATGTGCTGTCCTGCATGTATGAGAGCTCAAAGAACTGTATTTAATGCATTGAGAATCTGAATATTTCTTTATTATTCAAAATAATTTAATAGGGGCTTTTCTACTTATGACTATGAGACTCAGATGTATACTTTGTGCCTTTCAATGTTTGTCAAAGATGAAATTATCAGAGCCAACTTTGAGACTATTAATCATCCCTTTCCAAAATATACCTCTCTCAGCTTAGGTAAGCGAAATGGCCACAGCATCTAAAATTTTCTCCTGTGTTGCTCTGTATTTATCCTGAAAAAGAATTTGATTACTGCAAATAATGAAGTACAAGTCTTCTATTGTTTAGGAACTGAAATGGAGGCAGTTAACACATTTGCAAATGATCTTCATATATCATGATTCCTTTAAATTTTGTGTTGAATTCAAAATTATTTTAAAGAGATTTTAAGGTCCTGAGTACCTCAGAGCTGTGACTCTTGATCTTTTTTTTACAGTAGGCTCAAAGATTTACTGGTGTAGGGCTGATAAATTGCCTTTATTTTCAGAAGGACATAAAACTTATTCCAAAGCAGGACAGTGCACCCTACACAGCAGAGAAAGACTTAGAGTAGTTGCTGAGGTAGGGCGTGGAAACAGAACGGTGCCCTGGGCATTGTTTGACTGGTTGTAGTTCTGTGGTTCTGCAGCTCCATGTACACGTCTGTGTTTCAAAGTCTTTGGCAAGACTCCTGTTGGTTTCATGGGCTCTTTGAACCAGCTAATTTTGAATAAAATATACTAGGAAAAAAACCCCAAAAGCAATAAATGGAAAATGGGCATTTTTCCCACAGAAAATGGGGTATGTGTTATTTGCAAAATTTTTCTCAGAACCACTCTAGGTCTCCAAAGAATTATTTTTTAGTTGAAAATATTTTGCATTAATAAACTAACTCTTTTTAAACAAATATTATATTTCTACTTTATAAGTATTTTCTGGTCTTGCTTTTCTGGTGAGGTATTTTACTATTTTCTTCGTGTTCTTTTTTGGTTTTCTTTTTTGCAAAATACCAGAAAACGGCAAAAGAGAAAACCAAAAAGGAAGAAAAACTAGTAGAAACATATAATCAAAAAAGTGAAAATTAATGTTTGTTTTGGTGTTTGCTTTTTTCCAAATGGCTCCATAAAAATTCATTTTGCACAAAACAAATGCGGGTCGATCCAGTGCATGAGCAAACAAACCTGTTTTCTGTTAGCAAAGTTGTCATATAGCACAAAAAGATGAATAAAGCCAAACTCCATGAGGGACCAAAATGTCTCCCCTTGAGATTCACCCCACACACCTGAGAACTTGATGGCTTTCAGTTTGTGTGGATGGTGATCCCTCCTGTCATGAATATGAAAAGGCATTAAGGAGAGGCAGCTGTGACAGTGTCAGCTCATCCCTGCTGAGCTGTGCTTGCTGAAGGGCTCTCCCAAGGGCTTTGGTTAATGGAGGAAGATAACATGGCCCAGCTACATGATGAATGCTTCCAGCTCTTCTTTCACCCTCTTTCCTCCCTCTCCCCATTCCAGTGCTTGGGTAACCGTGTAGCTCCTGAATGGACTGCAGAGTAAGCACCGGCATCCATTTTTAAGTGAATTGTCACTGATTTTGGTTTCTCTTGACCAGTCAGAGTTAGTAAGGAGTTTGGCCAGTTGGGCATCAGCAGCAGGATGATCCTCCCAGGACATGATCCTTCTCTTTCATCCCAGCTCCCAGCTCTGCCTCTTCTGTCAACCCAGGGGAGAGGATGGTTGGCATTTAGGATGCCACCCTGTGATCCTCAGCAGCAGCCTCCCACAAGATTTTGTTCAGCTGAACTGACGGGCTTCTCTCTCATCCTCTAGATTGCAGTTTTGAAGGAAATACGTACAACAGCTCCATGAAATGGCACCTCCCCAGCAATCCCTGTGTTACATACCAGTGCCAGGTAAGGATGTTATAAAAATTGTGCTAATCGAGTTATAAGCTTTTCCCAGGAAATCCTGAGCCTTCATTTATCCAACCTAAATAATCTGAAATATTTTATGCTCAAAGCACAATATGGACTTTGCATTTAAAGTAATTTAAATCCACTTAGATGCAGCCAGCTATAACCAAATATTCAGAAGTATGGGTTTTAAATGACTTGAGTACCCCAATATCCAAACTTTGCTGAAGGAGAGGTACACAGCCATGCCATTTCCTGCTGTCTTGACTTTGAATGAAGTCCTCTTTTCTTCAGCATTCGAAGCCCTTTTGTGAGATACAAATTATTTTAGTAATTGGACACTTCTGTGTGCATGTGTCCATGAGTTTTACCTTTCTTTAAGAAAAACCCACAACCAAATCTTTTTTCCTGGGCTCCTGAACTGTTAACACAGTGCTATTTTTGGTAGCTTGACTATCTGCAACCATAACATTTTCAAGATTGTTGCTTGTCAGGCTCAAACCAAGTAATTATGTAGGCAATTTTAGCTTATGTCTGTAAATAGGTCTGCCATTTTTGCTGACAATTTGATCTGGTTTTAACAGTAACATTCAGGCAGCTACTAAGAATGGCAAAGAAGAGATTTGTGAGTATGAAGAGCTTCTACTAAGAGGAGATGAGAGTTTCAAGGCTTTTTTCTCTTTTTCTCTAAAACTTCTGCTCTATGAAACGAACTCATTTTTGAAAATAAGTACACTGAGATGACTGAAGCTGGACCAGTAGTCTGTATTCTTGTACCTAATGAAAAGAATCTCACTACATCAATTTAGATATGTTGCATGAAATGGTCACTTCTTTATTGCCTGTTTCAGTGTCAAAATGCAAAACTGGGTGATTCTGTTTACCCGAGATCCACACATTTAAAAAACAATTTGGCCTTGCCTCAAACACCTGTAAGCAAAAAAAAAGGTAGCAGCTTTTATGCATAGATCCTCACACCCAGGTTTGTTCAGGACTCTTGACTTCTCGAATAAGTACAGGAAATGTTAATTTACTAATACTTATCAGGCAAAATATCAAAGATAAGCGTCTCCCCTCTACAGAACAAGATGCTTTTATCTGCTTACTAAGTCCATTTTCCTCCAATAGGAGAGGGAGGAGAATGCCTTGTGTCTGGCCTGTTTTCACCAGAGCTGCATGGCAGATTACTGAGGTTAAGGATTCCTGATAAAGCAGGATTCCTTTCCCTAAGAGGATGCTTGGTTTTTTTACTTGATGCATTTTAAGGCAAATCCCATGTCTGGAGTCAGGGAGACTGAAGTGGGTCTTTTGAGTGTGGATTAACCTGAATCCTGATACCAGGCAGCAGGTACAGAAAGAAAAGAAGTTTTGAAAGCCAGTGCTTTGCAGCATGTGCTGGGCTTTAATTCTACTGAATGTAATTGTGAATTTTTGCTTGTTAAAGCAATCACAACGCTAACAATAAATGTGCCGAATCTGCTTCTATTTCAGGAAGGAGTGATAGTAGAATCAGAAGTACAGTGTGTTGTTCACTGCAAAAACCCTTCCAAACTCAGGGGAATGTGTTGTCCTGTGTGTCCAGGTGAGATTTTCTGGTTAATATGCTATTCTACATGTGCAACTGTATTTCTAATGATACTAATCATCATCTGGGAGGCTGGCTCTAATCTGTTATACTCAACAACTTACTAAAATGTGGGCTGGTGATTCACAGTGAACAATATGACACAAGATTTATTTAGTATGTTTTAGTAGAGGACATGCAGACCAGGGGATGCAGGGGCAATATCCTGTGCTAATATTCACAGGTGTGTTTATGTAATTTTTTAGAGGGTCTGTAAGGTGGGTTTGCATGACCAATCACCATGATTTTGTGAGGAAGGGAAGGATAAGAGTAATCATAAAAAGGGAGATAAACTTATGAAGGGGAGCGAGAATGGGTTGCCTCTGTGAAGCACAGTGGCAAATTGCCATATTTTTTTAGGTTAATTTGATTTTATCAGAGATTTTGAAGGTAAGCATTGCTCCAGTTGTGATATAATGGATTTATTATATTTTGATTAGTTATAATAATATCTGCTAATATTTAGTATAAACTCAGGGGGTAAGAATGAATTATTAAAAAGCAAACAGCCAAAAAAACTGTTTTAAAGGCAATTCTTATGGGAGACTTGCCTCAACTTCATTTTTGCATATTTATGTGCTGTGGAAGGATGTTTGCTTTCCCCCTCTCCCCCCACAAAGGCCGTTTAGGGTTTCTCAAGGATTTGTTTAGGATTTGTTTTCTTCTGAAGTGATCCTGTCTCTCCAACTACCTTAAAGGAGGTTGTAGCATGGTGGGGATTGGTTTCTTCTCCCAGGCAACCAGTCACAGGACAAGGGGACACAGTCTCAAGATATGCCAGGCGAGGTTCAGACTCCCCTGAGGGAGGAGTTTCCTCCCTCCCAGGAGGAAACCCAGGAGGAATTTCAGCATGGAAAAGTAGTGGGCCGTTCAGGGTGTTGGAGTTACTATCCCTGAAGGTGCTCAAGAAATGACTGGGTGTGGCACTTAGCCATGGTCTACTTGACTAGATGGTAATCAGTCAAAGGTTGGACTTGATATTTTGGGAGTCTTTTCCAACTGAAACAATTCCATGATTCTGTATTGGAAACGATGGTACGATTTACTTTCCATATTGTTGTACAGTGGAGAGTGTAAGGGGGAAAACTCAGCGTGCTACCTTGAGCCAAACTTATTCAAATGCTGTTTTCCAGGTTGTGTATTTGAAGGGAGACTTTACAATGAAGGAGAAGAATTTAGGCCTGAAGGAAATAAATGTACCAAGTGCTCTTGCATTGTAAGTATTTGCCTTTTGGCATTGTATCTCCCTGTATGAACTTCAAAAGGCACATTATTATTGCCATAACAAAACAAAAAATATAAGGAATCCAACACTATTATGCTTTCTTCTCTTGGAATTCAGGTCTCTGTTGAAGAATTTATGGCATTAATACATTGTATCACTCACAATTTGAGTTTATAATCTTTTCCACCATATGCAGGTGGAGCAGGTTATTTGGAAGAGAGCTGATCTGTTGAGTTAGTGGTGCCTTTTTTGTGATAGGATCATGCAGGAGGAGACAGAAATCTTTTTGGCCTTCATCTATTGATCAGCATTTATTAGATGCTTCCTTAAGCCAAACCTTTCCAAGGATTCCTTTCAACTATATGCAACAAGGGCCTTTGCTCTGAATTACTGAGTGAAAGAATGAGGGTTGCCTCCTGTGGCTGTCCCAGGTGGATTTTTGGCTTGATACTTGATGAAAAGGTCATATCCTGGATTTTATTCTTGACTAGCAACAATATAGAGAGGAAGTAATAATTGTGTCCTTTGAGTAATGAGTGCAGGCTTCTTTTTCACTTCCATTAAGTTAAAATATAATGCTGTTTGAGTTGGGGCAGATAGCTTTGGCTTCCTTTCTGTAATCTGTGAGATGAGTAAAACACAAAGTTCAAATCGCTGCTTTTGTTGCAATTTGTGGGCCTGTTATCAGCAGAATATGTAAGGCTTTACATTTCAGTAGCATGCCAAGAAATTAGTCAGTACCAGATACAGTTCTCTTGCATCATTAAAATCAAAAAAGGAGGAGAGAATTATAGACTTCAAAAATTAATGTAACTTTACCCATTTTAAATGATTTTTAATGATACACACTGATTTAAGGAAGCTGCTGCAGAGTACTTGAACTGTTCTGTGGGGAAAAAAACCCTGGTAATCTGCAAAATTAATTTACACTGTTCCTGTGGAGATCAGGGTGCTAAGGTAATTTTTATAAAAAGTTTTAATCCTCTAATAATGAAAACATGCCATCACACATGTCACAGTGACGTATGCCCTGGGCTCCCGCTCTGCTGAATGCCTTTAGTCCCAGGCTGAGAACTCCCTCTGTACTTGGTGGGTCCCTTCCTCACTTCAGCTTCAGCTGTAAAGCAGTAGCTTTACTCTTGCTTTCCTTAGTTATGTTCCTCAGGGTAAGGCAGGTCTGAATAGTTGAGAAGTCAATGGAGACGTGCTTGAGTCTTTTTGGGTTCTGCTTTGCTCTTTCATAAGTACTGTACAGACATTGCCTATTGCCCAGTTATTGGTGTACCAACATCTCCTTGGTCAACTTTCCTTTGTTCTCTGACTATCAAAAGCTTCTGTGTGAAGAGCATTGGAGGGAGGTACCTTTGCACTGGAGAGCAGTGTAAAGAAATAAAAGAATAAAGGGTCACACCTGAAGATCTGACCTTGAGAGTTACCAGTCTCATCTGTGTTAGAGAAGGGAATGCATCAACTATGGAGAGTAAGAAGTTTAAAACCACTTAACTATCCCTTCCAAGAAAGACACCATGATTGTTTTGGATGTTAATGGCATCTGTTTAAAATGTCGAGCTCTCAGTCTGAATCTTTCTGACAGCTAAAGATCATCAATGTATAAGCCACACAAAACCTTCCTTTCGTCTTTCTGCAGAGTCTTTTTTAACCTCTTGTCAGTTTCCCCCAGAACTGGAAACTCTGCTAATTCCTATGTGATTTAAATTTGAAGTAAATAAGGGGGACACCTTCAGGGCTGTGATAGCAGTTTGTTGCCTGCTTTGCATCCCTTTTGGGAATGGGTCCTCAGTGAATCTCTTATCTAAGCAGTTGGTGGATGGATGTCGTATTTGAAGATACCTATCTATTCATGCAAAGTGATGGAAACAGGCTTGTGTGTGATGTGCTGTAATTTGTGCAGGCTTTAACAGATGGATGGAAGCTCTTCAACCCAAGTTAGATTTTTTTCTGGGATTTCAGTCTTTTGTGGAAACTTAGCATAGGAAGTAGCATAAACTGTTGCTAAGGTATTTTGCAGATATTATACCTTATACATGGTATCCAGATACTCTCACTTCAGGGTGAATTCTGCATTTTCTTGGGAGCAAGCTCTTCAAATGTTAGAGGATTCTGGAGTCCACAGGCCATCACTGTCCCTGGGGTAGTTCAAACTTGGGACTGCAGATGCCGCTGAACAGGAAGAAAGTAAAGAGGGATGGCTGTGGTTTGTTCTTCTGCAGAGATGTAGGGTTGATCTACTAAGTTTGACCTCACCAAATGTATTAAAATGAGGAATTACTTAGATAGAGTATTTTTACTGTTGCAAAATTATGTACTCAGAAGTAAGTACACATCTTCAGATCAGGACTGTGGGAACACATTTTTGGACAGCACTTTGGTAGGTCAGGTTTGTGGTATTATCAGCACCAAATGGTGCTGACTAGATACTACTGAGCTCCCAAAGAATGAGAAATGGCTGTTGTTTGTTTATTTGTCTTTAACACATTGTTTGTGTAAATAAGGACATAACTGCGATCTTGGGAGCTGGGAGTCCCCATCTGGGTGAAGCAGGCTGGCCATTTGCAGGGCTTCCTATGTGTTCCATGGCCCTGGTGGCCAGAGAGAGCAATGGCATGGCTGCACCTGGGCAATCCGCTCGGTCCTTACCTGCTGGGTGCTCAACTCATTATCATGGTTCCTGTTTAACACCACTTGTGGTCCTAGCTATTGTCTACTGAAAACCAGACCTAACCCACCAAGCTCATCTCATGGAGGTCAGCAAAACCAGCCATTAACTAATAACTTTTGGGCTGTTACCGAGCCAGGCGGTGCTCGCGGCGGCGAGGTGGAGATGAAAGGCCCTGTATTCCATTACCACTCTCCTAAGTGAGCTGCTCCTTGGGGCCACTAAGATTTCTTGCTGAAAATGAGAATGTATCACCTCTCACTCAATGCATATTGCCTGTCAGGAGTGAACGAGCTGGCTTTTAATGACTCAGTTTCCCTGGGGAGAGGCATTTGTGTAGGAAAGGTGGATGGGATAATAGGGATCTCCTCGCACCCCGGCTGAAACCCAGCTGTCTCACTATAATTCATCTGTCTGGCCTGTTCCTGCTTTTCGTGATAGGCCAGTGGCCTGTTCTAGAGAAACCCTGGCTGTTTTCCCTACCATAAGCACCTACTTAAATGAAGGACTGGCTTCTTTAATCAAGTGTTATTTCTCAGATACTACTTTTATGAGGTTGAGAGTGTGTTTCTGCTTGCACAGTAAGAGCACTTGGCTTACATGTTTCCTTTCCTACAGCCTGCATTAAAATAGTCAGACTATGATTATTGTAAATGTTTTCATTTTCTCCTTTGATGTAGCACGTTTGGGAAAAAAAAAAATAGCGGAGGGGGAAGGAGACAGGGCCAGGGAGGGAGGAGAGGAGTTTTGGCAGGAAAGTGACCTTGCGTGAGAGCGGTAACCATGGAGAAGCTTATCTTTAGGTGGTAGTATCCAAACTCATAAGTAGCCCCTTTTGACTCCTTTGAGCGCTGTTGCCCAGACCGTGGGCGCTGCGTGTTGCGGCATGCGAGGCATGCGGCCGTGCGAGGCACCGGGAGCGCAGCCCGCACCGGCCGCGCTCCGCACCCTGCCGGGACAAGGGGAGCGGACCTGCTTGGGAAATGGAGGATGGGTTATGGCCTGGGAGTGGGAAAAGTTGTGCTGTCTGTCTGTCTTGCAGAGAGACGTGTCCGAGGGACGAGCATCAGCAGGGTGGTTATGTGTGTCAGGTCCCCAAACAGCATTGTTTCACAAAAGCAGTGCTGTCCTCCTAGCTGCTCTTCCAAAATGGTTTGGAAGGAATAAAACCCAAATAGCTGGAAGCATAGCACAGGGATTGGAGGCTCTTGGAGAGCTGAGTCAAAAACGAGCCTCTGCTCAATCTCCTTTGCATCATTTTGGGCTTTTAGACCGCTGCTCAGAGGGGTTCAAGATGTGCCCAGCTACTGGTCTGCAGGTGCACTGTGGGGGTGTGTGCGTAGGAAATGTCTTGTCACTTATATTCCTGCATGCTAGGATACAAATACTGAATAATAAATATTCTGCACAAAGAAAAGGAAATCACAGCGGCAAAATCTGTTTCTAAATCAATGAGTAACAGACGTTTCAGCTGTGATAAGTAATGAGAAACTACATATGTGACTGTTTTGGATGCTGAGGGTGGAATTAATCTTGTCTAGCTGCAGCTATTCAGAAGTAATATGTCTGATCTGAACTACTTATCTGGGCTCCTCTTCAGTTAATTCAGCGAGAGAGGGAGAGGTGGGAGAGATTACTCTCTGCAGATGCTTATCTTCCTCCACTAACTGAGGAGGAGCCTACCCAGCTCCTGGCCCCAGAGATGGCTGAAGATAGCCAAGACTGATCCTGCCCCTGCAGTCAGCTGGGTGATTAAGCACCCTGATACTGCTTTAAAGGCTTGGCTTTAGCTGGTATTGGGAGCTGCTGGAAAACATTCCTACCACAAAAGACAGTGGGGGAGGTACGCCAGCCTACTGGGAAGCTCAGGGGAACGCGGAATTAAATGTATCCTCAGTGAAGGCTGAGGATAATTCAAATTCAAATTTCCATCCTTAGTGCAGTGCCAAATGCTGATCTCCCCAAATTTCCATGTACTTCAGCTGCTTTGATTCAGCTCCAAACTGCAGCAGACACTGTCTGCCCTTATGCTGGGGCTAAGGAACAGAGACAAGGAGTTGTAGTGAGGGGTGGAAAAGCAAAGAGTTGGTCTTTTGGTAGGAGCAGTGTTCACATCTTCAAAGTTAGTGGCATAAGTAAAGGGGTTGGTTTATGGGTGGATTCAAATGGAGATGCAAAAGGGAGTGCTCAGAAATGGGATGTGGAGGGTTGGTCACTGTGTCTCTCTGGGAGTACCCCATAATTTTGTTTGCAGGCTTTTTGCAAGGCTAGAGAGTTTGGCTTTCCCAGTAGCCTAATAAAAAAACAGTCCTGCAGGTAGGTGGAGTGTGGTTGTGAAGGTGGGTGTGGAAGACCCAGGACTTGGTATGTGCTGAACTTCAGCGAGAAAAATAATGCAGCATGGAGACATAGGCATTCTCCTGTTGTTTATATTTCATTTATCTGATTTTCTTCAGGCTTTAAAAGGTATACCTGCTTCCATAGGGATTGTACACTACCTGGGCCATGTCTAAAATATTAAATTCCTTAAATTTTGGAAATACCAGTGTTTCAAATAAAATTTGGACATTTAAAAAGAAAAGGTTAAAACCAGTGTGTTTTTTCTTTTATCAACATGCATAGCCATTTAAAATATTTTTTTTCTGGTTTCTCTCAAAAAGCACACCTCTGAGGAAAAGTTAAAAATTATTTTAATAGGAGTCAAGAAGCAAAGTTAAAAATAAATACTAAAAATATTAACAATTTTTTTGAAATAGAAGTAGACTGTGGCATAGCAGTACAAGTGGGCATGATTCAGTGTAAATAATTTTTATTCATAAGCACTTAGGATCTTAGAATTTCAGAAACATTTTTCTGTGTCAAAGTCTCATTTCCTCCATCTGTGCATACTTGACTTTCATCGTATGTCTCTCCTACCTGCAGAGCTTCCTAGCTCACCTACTCAGAGTGCGTTCCCAGCTCAGGCTGCAGAAGCCCTTCATCATAACTTTAATTTTGGTGGGGATCAAATGAGTCTTTCTATGCAGTGAGAGACTGTGCCCTGTTTGGATGCTTTCTGAAGGGAATAGAGGTATTGAGCAGCTCCCTGAAGGTCTAGAATACTCTTTAAGGATCATGGACTCAGAACACACAACCTCTTTCTCATAACCCTTTCTTCCTTGAAGCCTTTTTCCTTGTCTCTCCTACTTTCAGAGTTCAGCTCAAATTTGCCTTCCATGCGTCAGCATGGTCCCTGTTCTTCTGGCTGTGCAGTCAGAGGAGTCTGCCTCAGCTGTTCTTCCTTGTCCATTGTTTCATATAGGTAGCACTACCCAGTTACTATTTCTGAGATGACATGAATGAGCAGCAGGAAAACATGAGTGCCTGTTGTGCTTTATACTCTAAGGATCTGTATTCTGTCCCTGAGAGGAAAAAAAAATGTGGAAAAAGAAATGTGAAGAAAGATGGAAGCATGATTTTGGAGATTTCTGTGGGGAATTTTTCCTGTTAGAAAACGAGGGTAGAAATGCTGAGGAATTGGAGGAAAGTGCTCTAACTTAATAATGCTCTTGTTTAGACAGAGACTGTCTTTCCAGTTTTATGATCAAAGATGGTATTGTGATAGTGAATTAATCAAGTGACACTAGAAGCCATGAAAGACTTAAAGCTTCTTGGCTACCTGAGTGGCCCAAATGAATGCTGATTAACAATACTCCTGAACGGGGCATTGCAGTACAGAAAAAAAGTGTCCAGAACTTCTTGTCATTTAAAGGAAATAAATACACAAAGCAGGGTGGATTATGCATTCCAAAAGCATATAAAGAAAACAATAATGCTGACCACTTTTAAATGGTGTTAATAAGGGCTTATACCACAAGTGCAGGTTGCTGTTGTTCCTGACAGAAAAGGAACAGAGCTTATGCTGTCAGGTGTCTGTCCCCTGTTAAACTGTTCCTAATTAACAGGCTGAGATTGATTATTCTTACTGACAAAGAAGAATTAACTACACTGAGCTTTAGCAATAAAGGAGAGCTGTTAACAGGCAGCTTCTGATGAGGGGACTATTTTTTATGGGCATTGGGGTGCAATGAGGACTCCAAACATCTCTGCTGTAACTCACTCCTTGCAAAGGCCAGGATCTATCTTCAAGTAAAAACAAAGCAGTAAGATGGCAGAAAACAAAGAACCTGGTTCAAGTAAGCAAACAAGCAAAAAAAGAACCTGCTGTCCATCAGGGGATGAAAGGCTTGCACGTGGTTCCAGAAGTGCCCAGTGAAGACAAAGGTTTTATGAGAGAGGCTGTAGCAGTTCTTGTAAGTGGCTTCAAATGGGAATGCGTGTGGCATCTCGTGGGAACGCTTGTGTGCAGAATTGATTTGGGTCTAAAAGATTCCCACAAATTGTGGTAGGAAGCAGTAAAGGCAATAGCTTGTCAATTAACTGGGCCTTTGTTTGCCAAATATTTTATGGAGAGTCCAAGACCCTTTTGGCTGGTGGCACAATGAAGGGAAGGCTGAAAAGAGAGTAGGAGTGCTTGCCTTTCGTGTTTGGCATCCTTTCTGTTTAAATAAACGTGGATGTCGCAGGTTTGGGGCTTGTTATCGGATAACAATAGTTAATGATTTTAAACTTGCACACAGCCCTCTGTGTCCTTAGACAAGATGGTTTAGTACACACAATCCTGGTAAATGAATTTACACGAGTCCTTAATTAACTGTGTAGCACCTACTTGTTTTCCTCTCTGTGATTTCAAAAGCAAAAAATGAAATAAAGTATTGGAGACATACATTGTTACATGTGGGCCTTTAGGTTTTATCATAGAATCATAGAATGTTAAGGCATTGGAATACACCTTAAAGGTCATTTAGTCCTACTTCTGCTCCCACTAGACCAGGTTGCTCAGGACCTTATGCAACCTAGTTTTGAATGAAAATGAATATTAGCTCAGTTGGCTACAGCATGGTGCTAATAACACCAGGGTTGTGGGTTTGATTCCTGTATGGGCTATTCACTTTAGAGCCTTAAGGCACTTGAGAGACTCAATGATCCTTGTGTGTCCCTTCCAACTCAGAATATTCTGAAATTCTGTGATTTTCCACCCCTCTTTCTCAAGTCTGAACTTGTATCACTTTGGGTATTGAATTATTTTAGTTAATCATGTTATTTTTGTTGACATTGTTCCTATTTAATATATTTTGTAGAAGATGTAAAGTGAAACTTGGGATCAATAAGTTCGAATTGCTGTTGAGCTCTAGTGTGCTTGCCAAATTCCATTTTGACTTACTATCACTCCACCTAAATTCTCCTTGCTCTTTCTACTGCATCCTACAGCATTGTTTTTGTTTTCTGTCCTTGAAGCATTTTGCGTTGATAAAGGAGTAAGTATCCAGCTTTAACTGATAAACTAGTCTCCAGCTGGGATATGCGATAAATTAACATTTTTAAAAACAAACCAGTTGTATTGAAAGGATGGCTAAAGCTCCTTGGATTCCATCAACTTTTTAAATGTTAGCAAAAATACTTACTGGTTTTGCCTTATTTAATGATTGGAGACAAACACATTGGATAGTCATGGGGAGTAAAACGATACCCAGCAAATTATTTTCAGGATTGTGACAGGCTGTAACTTTTTCATACAATGCATCCTGTTAGGCTGAGAGCAGAATAGGCAGAATAATTCATTGGCTGTCAAAATAGACATGGGAAACAGAAAAGGAAAAAAGAAAGTGATTTGAGACATGACAGTGATTTACTCCCTTGGGTTTAACCTGTCAGAAATAGAATGTGACTAGGTGCTAAAATATCAACATCCTTGGCACTCTGCTGTGGGTCCATCAGTGTGAAGCAAAGTTGCAGAAATCCTTGCAGGCAGCAAAGGGTCAGGAGTGGGACATAACACCCAGCTTCTGGTGTGGGTGCCTGAATATGAAAGGTGATGCCTTAAAAATGCTTTCTAACTCTAGCCATAGAAATTGCCTGGATGTCTTAGCTTTCTTCCAGGAAGTTCCACTCCCACGGTACCTAAACTTCTGTCCCAAACATGACTAGAACACCATTAAACTTAACAACTCCAAGGTTCATTGAAAACCCAAGAAGTTTTCAGCTCTCTGCCAGAAGCTTTGTAACGAAGCATTTTCTACAGAAAGCAGATGTGTGTGTGTGTGTGCATGTGCTGGTTTTTTTTTTTTTCAACTGGAGTTACTGGCATTACTTGTTATTTTGTGCTAAAATGATTGGCATGGAAATTTCTTTATTGCCCCTACTTGGGTGTCAGAGTCGATGCAATTGAAAGACCAGATTTCCAGCACTCAGATCTCATGTTTGAAGCATTGGGGCCCAAAAGGATTTAAGTAGCTTGCGTGCTTTGTATGGTTCCTTTTCCCTTTTTTCTTTTCCTTCTCCAGAACACAGCATCAGGAATTTTCTGAGAGTAGGACAGAAGCTAATGTGCCTTTGCCAACAGAATTCTTCTTCACAGGAAAAAACAGAGCCAGTCCCAACTCTGAGAGCATAACAATGAGGAGAGTCTTGTTCCTTTTACTACCCTCTGCCTTGCACCCATATATTCAATATGCTCAACAAAAATTTGAAAATGAGTTAATGCATGTGAAAATAATTAACTGCAAGAAGTGTAAGAATTTTCTTCTTTTCAGTACTCTGTCTGTTCTCTGCCCTCTCTCCTAGGGGCAGCATAACTTTCCTTCTCCTGGATGCAGATGAATAGCAATTCTCTTCCTAGCAGTCTCAGTTGTTGATGTACTATTTATTCTTTCAGCAGCCAGCTGAACTGCCCTGCTCCCTGTCTTTTGAGGTCAGTTTTTTAAATTCCCAAAGGTTCTTGCAATTACCATTCCTCCCCCATCTAGGTTTTTTAGTGCTGCACTTAAGCAAGTATGTGTATGTCTGGGGTGATGCAGGGAGGGAAAATCCCATGTTTATTATATCTTCTACTCTCCACTGCTTTTTGTAGTTGACAGGCACATGTAAAGTCTTGTATCAGCAAGACTTGCACAGCATCTGCTGCTGTGACTTTGTCTCTTTTGACTGTGAGCCTGATTCTAACTCTGAGAGCATTTTATAAAGTAGCTAAGTGGGAATAGGGCCCATAAAAGCTGACACCTGGTGGAAACCAAGCCAGGGAGGCATTTTCTTTCCCCGTGGTGGTGTTACATTCCTTGTGGTCTGCAGTAATAGCTGTGCCTCCTGAAGTACGGGCTGTGGGGTTTTACTCCATGTACAAATTGCCATTGCTTGAAGCTTCAGCATTTGTGGTATTTGGAGGACACATTTTCACTTCCTGAGTATTCAGTGAACAGAGGTAACAGCAAGTGATTACATAAAATGAGGAGTAAGTTACAGGCTTGTGTGAGGATGGAGGGAGGAGAAACACGCCTGTACACCAACCACAGAAGTATCATCAACCTGTGTAACACATTTGCTGTCATTCTGTTGAGAACTGCATCTTGCAGTGTTTCTCTGAGTCAGATAAGAGGCTAATGAGGATACTATTAATATATCTAAAGGTACTTTTAATATGACCAAAGGGACTTTTTGCAGTTTTCATAATGAGTGCCTGTTTCTATTTCTAAGTATCTTATCCGTGTGCCTCTCATTGCTGAAAGTCTCTGGGAAATCCTTTATCTCAGACTTTCCTCAAACTTATGGAGAGATGGCAAAGTTCCCAAAGCTGACTTGGATTTGACATGCTTGTTCCCTGATACTGCTCTTCAGTGTGTAGCCTGCTATACTCTGATTATAATAAGTTTTTGATTGCTAGTCTGATTTTTCTTGTAGGGCAATGGGCTCCAAACAGAGAGGATGTTGCCTTCTCTCTCAGTATGAAACAAGGTTTAGCAGAAGGGAGCCAAGTCATGCCAGGGAATAATTTTGTCCTTCATGATGTGGTGGTTGCATAGCAATGTGTGAAGCACACGGTGCTCCAAGGGAGCAGGCAGGGCTCAAACTGGCTGGCACCCCAGAGCTGCTACAGAAAGCAAAGGTGCTGGCTTGCCCAGGAAAACCCAGGGATATCCAGACAGTACAGAGATTAAAATCTGTAATTTCCAGCTCTCCACAAAATCCTCCATCCCTCCTTCATTTTGAGCTCTACCTTTTTTAAATACTTACATTTATTAAGGTGACGTAGCATGCATAAGCTATATCCTAGAAGTGGGCAGATGAAAGCAAAGGCAAAAAAAATTAATAATTTCTGATGTACAGGATTTTATAAGGTATTTGTGCTCTTGCAAACAAAGTAAACCAGTCATGATGGGAGTAGGAGTTTAAGTCAGTATCATAAAAATAATTCTAAAATCTCATTTGAAGTTCATATCAACTTTGATCAGATAGCAGATTTCTCCTAGGGATGACAATTGCCCACAGAAGGAAAACTAAAATAAAACATAGCATACCACACATGCCTAGTCAGAATAACCTGAAATATTCATATCTGGAATGCCAACAAGCATGCTTGTGGTTCAACTACAAAATAAATAACAATTTAATACTATTAATTCAAAATTATTTAAGCACACAGTCTCTGGGTAGTGTAAATATAAAATGCATTAACTGCTTCCCCATTTCCCCCGTGTTGAACAGGAATTTGAATGAAATTTAGTCTTTTATGATAGCTTTCAAAATTACTGGCTTAATAAATCAGAACCAATATGTTGAAAATGTGTAGGAGTTTGACAATTTGTCTTCAACAGCCATAATACCAGAATGAGGATGTGTCAACCCTGTGAAATATTATCAAGATTTTTTTTGCAGTCTGTTGACAGAAATGAAGTTGCTGGAGTTTGTTTTTTAGCGTTCATGGTTTCAGCATTTCAGTGCAGGAATGAAAGCAATGAAAAGAAACAGGGTGGAATTTTAAAAAAAATGATAACTTATGATTGTGCTCTTAGTTTTGAATTTGGCTCCAAAATCTACGTGTCTTCAAATAAGGCAGTGATGAATTCCACCACCTCATTCTCAAATTAGAAAGTCTCTACAGCACTGGCTTTGAAATGGTGCTGCTTATAGAAGTTTCTTCTAGTCCTTTTAATCCAAATTTCATTTAGACTCCATGTCTCCTCCTTTTATCTGAATTAAACAACGCTGAACTTAAAAAGTTACAAATATTTAAAAGAATGTGGTTTTCCATGATAAAATTGAGATAACTTTGTTCATAAAAATGGAATCCAGGAACTGAGTTGGATGGGATAAAAATGAGGAACTAATTATGTCCACTGCATAATTTTATCACCTATTGCTAGTATGCTGTCAAAACAGCAGACTGCTGTCTTTGGAGATAACTATGTGCTATCTCTAAATTTTGAAAAACAAACTGGTTTTTGTGTAATCCCACACAACCCACGAGTTCCTGGTTTAATTAGGTTCATTTCAGTAGTGCTAACCCAGGGACAGATTGAGTCCTGCGTTTGTAACTTACTGTTTTGATACTCAAGAGCAAATACTGGCAAGCTTTACCTTAACATCCTGCATGAAGGCTTGGAGGCCAAATGGAAAGTTTCATCGAAATGGATTGCTTTGCCATATCGAGAGAAAGGGATATGAACTGGGGGGAGGGGAGCGGTGGTCATGGGGAGAGAGGGAATTTTAAAACAGTATTTTTTTTGTTCTTTCATTCTTGTTCTTTTGCTCATTCTTTTGTTCTTTCTTGGAGCAGCCCCAGGGGCATGGAAAAGGGGGAGCGTGCGTGGGTCCCTCTGTCTGCGCACGTGTGTGTGGATCCGTGTCCTGCACGCGTGCTGCTGCTGCGTGCCCACGGAGAGCGTGCACTTGTGTGCATGGCCCTCGGTGCCCTTGGGGTCCCCATGTCCCTGGATCCTTGTGTCCCTGTGAGCTCCCCGTGTCCCCGTGCCCCTCGCCGGCTGGGTGCGCGTTCCCGCCCTGCCACCAGGCGGCGCTGCCGGGCGCGGCCCCGCGGGGTCTCGGCGGGCGCTGCTGCCCAGCGCCACCTGGCGGCCGCGGGAGGAGGGAGCCCCGCTCCGCAGTCCCCGCGCGTTTTCAAGGGGCCGCCTCAGAGAACAAACGACATGGAAACCGGCTTGTGATGGCAGATTTTGTGAAAAAGACCAGGAGCCGTAAAGTGAGAAGGAGGTCAGAGAGGTGAAGCCTGTCAGGTGAACAGTGACCCATTAAGATGGGTGATGTTGATCCCGCAGGGACTTGGCAGAGTCACCTCAGGCACGCCTTGGTGGTTCAGCCTGAGCCAGGGCACACATGGCACCAAGGTGTGCCTGAGATCCATAACCAAGCAGCAGGGAGACAGCAGAGAGGGGAAATGGACACCAAATTATCCCCCTGGGCCTGGTGCAGCACCTGTGTGGGGTGTAGGGAGGTTGAGCCTGGCCTGCCCCGCAGCCTGGCCCAGGGGTGCTGGCCTTTGCCAGCAGCACAGGCAGCTGCAGAAGGCAATATGCAATGCAGAGTGATAAAGAAGGAGTAGTCACCCCTTGTGACAATAACTGACCAGTAGAAATGCATTGTGAAACGCTACAACAGCCTGGTGGGCTGCCCTTGAGTTCAGCAGCTCCTAAGAAGAGAAATAGCCAACTATGACTAACTGGGCAATTAATAACAGACGTTTAATAGGAGCCACATTCAGAGATTCCAGCAGCTCTGTTTCTGCATGCAGTGAAACCCTGATTTAAATATAATTCTCTAGACCCTGAAAGTACTTGACCCTTTTTTTCTGTAGGAGCTGACTTCCCAGCTGGTGGTGTTCCTGTGTGTGTATTTGTGCTAGTGAGGCCTTTTACGAGTGCTCCTGTTCTCTGCTTTCACCTCTCCCCGTCATCCTTTCTCTGGTAATGAAACTCAGGTCACCAGAGTAAAATTGTTGGATTTGATTTCTGGTGACAGTGCAGTTTTTGAAAGAAACTTTTGCATATGCAGATTGATTAAAAACTGGCAATACTGGAACAACAGGCATTAACTTATGGCTTTTGGTTTTCAGCCGAATTAAAATTATAGGAGAATACAAAGGAATGAAACCTGAGCAGTTGTGCTCTGCTGAGGAGAAAGGCAGTATTGAGTGGGAGGCTAGTCAGCTGCAAGTGCTAAGTTGGAGTTGTTATTTATTATCTGAATGAAGATAAATGAAATCACCAGTCATTAACTCACAATGTGTAAAGAGCTCTGAAATGCCTTTCCACACATGCAGACTCCCAAGGGGCAGCTGCAGCCTCTCTGCTTCCTTGCAGAGGATGTTAATAGGATGCAACAGCTTTGCTGCAGGGTTATCCACACTTGTCATATCTTCCCTTGGGCTAATTTGATGGGTAAGGTGTGCCCAGGTAGGGAAGCAAGCTAAAGACAGCATGGGATGAGTGGGTTCCTGGGCAGAGGAAGTGGTGGCTGGTCAGTGGGTGTGTCAGCTGGTCAGCGGTCACATCGCCACTGAAGTCACCACCTAGGGGGCAAATTTAAACTACAGCCTTAAACGCGACAATACTTCCATTTTTGCAAGGCTGGGAAGGATTTAAGGGACTGGGGGCATTTGCAACCACCTGGAACACAGAAAATAGTTTCTTGGTGATGAGCTTTCCTCTTTTAGACCTAAGGGGAAGAGTGCCAGAAGGCACTTATTATTGTTCTCTCAGGTGAGTTAGCAGGAAGATCCACCCCATGAAGTAAGTAATTAGGAGTGCCTGTCCAAAGTACTGCTATAATTTAGAAGAACTAGTCTATGCCCTAGTAATTCCCATTTACATTTTATTTCCCTTGTCTCTGACGTGAAGGGCGTGGGGATGGTGTAGCAAATACGTAGAACAAAATGTAGACTTTTTTTCCTTTTCCACTTTTCTTTCTCTCCTTTTCACTCTAGTAGAGAATGCCTTGCTAACCCTGGGAAGAAGCACCCACATGGGTTTCTCTGGGGGCAGCTCTGGCTGCCCCGTGCTTGACTTTTCATAGGGAGACAAGACAATTGTTTATTTTGAATCATGACCAATTCACTTGCAATTGAATATTTAAAAAGAAGTGTCTTGGTTACTTAGCCAGTTGCAGCGACAAGTGTCTAGCCTTCTAGAGCAGAGAAGGTCGGAGTCTGGCTAGCTGAGGTTAAGGCTGACACCTCGCTGCATGGTCTGCCAGCGCCCCTCGGCGTTGTAAGGCCTCGGGCTGTGCTGGCTGCGGACTGCATCGCTGCTAAACGACGAGAAGGAAGGAGCTGGACACTCGCCGGGGGGCTAAACTTGGTTTATTGGAAAGCCCACGATGTCCCAGCCAATGACCGAGAACAAAGGGTGCTTAGGGGTTATAAAGGGAAGGAGTGGACCCGGGAGGGGTTTACAGAAGACCAATAGGGGGAGAAGAGGGGATGAACTTAATACAAATGACATAGTGGAGAGCCCAATAGGTACCAGGTATGGGAGGGGCCCCGGGACCACAGCCAACCACAACCCCCAAAGAGGAGAAGCTTCTGGAATACTAGGTGGAGTGGGGGGTGATTGACTTGGCCCAGGGAGGAGAAAAAGCATACATATAAGGGAAAATGGGGAGGAGGAATTATAAAACCTAACAGATTGACAATAGAACTGGCAGGGCTGTGGCGGGAAAACTGAGGACGGCAGAACCATTTTACACAAAATGGGGGGGAGCAGATACATAAAATGGGGGAGGAATTAAATGAACTTAATGAACACACTACAACAGCCAGTGTCTTTGTGTTCTCTAGGACTGCTATGGCCATCTTTCCATTGTGCCTGCTGCTACAATGGCCTGTTAAGGTGCTTTGTGTATCTGAATCCTCTGTTTGCTTGTTCAGACATAAGGATTGGCAGATTGAGGCAGAAGAATGGTTCATCTGGGCATTTGTCTTGTCTCAAGTACTTCCTATAAGCAGGTGTTAATTTAATATTCTTCCTAATACAATATATCAAGTTTTATCACCGTTTCTTCAGCTGACTGGAAGAGATGCTGAGGCCAGGAATGTGGTGATTAAAAAGCATAATAAAACTATCAATTACAGAACCTTGGGTAGGCCTGGTTGACTTCATCCCTGAAACATTACATAGAGCCCCATCATGCAGTAAGCAGAAGTCAGAGGGTCAAAGGCATTTTAGGGTTGGATGTAGTTTGAAGAAACGCCACGGGTTTGGCTCCAGGCCATCCCACTCCCCTGAGAGAGCACAGTGAGAGAGAGGAGAGAGGAGGAGGCCTGTGCTGTCTCATGTAGCAGATGCCACAGGCTCTCTTCAGGATGAAGAGGGAGACTGGCTTGATTTAGAAGCTGAAAAGGTGCCTGAAATGTTGGGGCAGATGAAAGAGCTAATTAGTTATTTACTAAATGTTTAATCATGCATTTAGGGTTTTGTTCTTTATTTTGCTCCACAACTGCTATAGCCTGTGCTTTCAGTACACACACTTTCTTAACCCTTGTTTACTCTTGCTGGTAAGGTTGCTTCTGACTGATGTGGCACATATTTACTGTGCAGTGGTGTCCCTTTAACTGGGATATTAGGATGCTCTTAATAACTACTAGCTTTCCAATGAGTGCAGTGTGGCCAAGCATAGCAGTGAGAACCTTCCTGGGTCACCTACAGAGATGACATTCCAAGAACAAGGAGAGGAAGAAGTGCATTCCAGTAACTAGCAATAACTGAAAAAACTCTGGCATATGGCATGCTTTGAAAACTTAATTATGCTTTTAAAGAGAGAATGTGACATACAGATGTTGGACTACCATTCAATGGCTACAAATGAAAACTGGACAAACATGACAAGTTCTGGGAGCTTGCATCCTCTGAGCAGAGCAATGCCTCATGTTGAAGGAGCAGGATTAAAAGTTCTATATGAGCTTTGAGTTTAACTGTGGGTGATGGAACACATTATTTGTAGCTTTCACGAATGGGATAAATGATTTTGTGTTACTTCAGTGATAGCTCTAATGATGAAAAATTTTGGGAAGTGGGGAAGGTCCATATGACTCAGCTACAGCTATATCCCTGGACTGGTAACACTTTTGGGGAAAATGGGCATTTGGCCAGCCAAGCTTTAGTATGAGCTCACCTTCCACTGGGATTGCCTGTCCTGCTTTCTTGAAAAGCATCTGTATGCAGGACCTATTCACAGTGCTCTTTCCTTAGTTTTTGCTTGTCCTGTTGGAGACAAAAGAGGAAGCTTGATCTGGTTTCACACCTTCTCCTTTCTCCCACATGAAGACAGGCGGAGAGCAGCAAAATACATTTCAAGCTGGAACACTTTATCTCTATGCATTTTCCCAGGAAGCGTTGCTTTTCCCTTTTCTTGCACAGTATTTCATGGTACTGAACATTGTCCATTAATCTGATATCCTTGAGAACTGTCAAAAATAGAACACTCGTGTGAGTTGCAGGATTTATTTACCTTCCTCTGAAACATGGAAAATTCTCAAGACCACAGGAAATGTATTAGAAGAAGGAATCATTATACTGAGAAATTTGGTGAAAGAATGGTTACTTTTTTTTCCCTGCTGCTCCTCCAGCAAATCAGACCATTAGGAACAATGGCAGAGGTGTATTTAGCCAAGCATGGAAAAAACAGAGCAGAAATGTATTTGTCTTTCTCTGCTGGTAGAAAGCACACAATTTCTGTGTAATTTGCAATGGTGGAAAGGGAACTGGGAGATGCTCTGATCTGGGCTGTACTGAGCTGGAGGGGAGGCAGGAGGTGAACAGGCAGAAGTGCATTTACTTGGGAAGCTGAATGGGATTTGATAGAAGTCATAGTGAAGCAGCCAGAGAGAAGAAGTGGCTTCTTATGTTCTCAGGCAGGAATTCTCTCCCCAGACACAGTTGTTTGAAAACTTTGTTGGCTAATGAGAGCAAGAGACTCTCTCGTTGGTGTCATGAGACTAGGAGAGCCTAAAGGCATCACCAGTAGGAATGTGTGAGTTGGAGTAAAATAAGAATTGATTGCACCTTGGAGCGAAATAGACTACTGTGAGACGCAGGCAGTGTTAGTGGTGATTTCATGCTGGGTGAAGCCAGCAGTGCCTGGGAGGCATGAGAATAGGGTATTTCCAGGCCAGAAAGATTCCTGATAAGCACTGAGTGGTGTTCCCCTTCCACCTGACACTGCTCTTTCTGTAACACGGCTCACATTCTCAGGTGGGATTGACATCACACTCAAGGTCTACTCTAGGGTTTGAATTTGCAAATTCTAGAATTCTCTGTGTCTTAGCCAACATTATTCACTTGTGGTAGTGCTTCCCTTCCATGATGCAGGGTGTACATGACATGGTTAGCTGTGTCTAAGAAGCTTCCAGATCTTCCACTGTGCTAGAGAGTGGGCCCCAGACAGTTTGTAAGCAATGTCTTTGGCTGTGTATAGGACAGCTGCTTGATGACTTACTTAATTACTGGGTGGAAAACAACTTTAAGTTTTAAGAACCAAACCAGGTGTTCTGTTCTTTAGTAAAGAAGTAGTTTGAGGTAATCACGTTGTTATTATCCAACATGTATACAGTACTGGTCATGCTAAAAAGTCATACAGAATATTCTCCTAGGTGTTGTTTCCTCCTGGGTTCTTTTCTGGCTCATTTACACAAAACTTGCAATAAAAATAAGTTAGTGTGCTTGATGCTGCAATGTACTTAAGTTAGCTGTTGGTATATAAAGGAATCTAGCCATGGTAACACAAACCATTGCATGGGCTAATTTACACTGTGGACAAACTTAACCAAGGTACTTTGTGAAGGAGCAGATACTTGTATAGTATGCAGATGAGTCTGTGGGAGAGAGCATTTTTCTTTGTGAAAGGAGGCCTGGACAACAGACAGATGTTCACTTTGCCAGCAGCTGTGCTGGTTAAAATGTTACCATACCCAGATGCTCGATATTCCCATCTTGCATATGTTCCTGTCTCCTGAGTTCTGCCAGTGGAAGGGAGCCAGAAAGCACTTGCTAAATGGGCTCCAGGCAAAATCAGCTGCAGAAGATCAAGCAGCTGGTATAGGTGGCTTGAGATAACTTGACCATGTTTTTCTGAACCTCATAGACTTGGCAAACTTCTGAGGATGGGATAGCATCCAGCTGGCAATGTTCAGATCTGGAAGACAACCATCAGCTGATGGTCTTAGAATCACAACTGCAACCCTTATTCTTGCTTATCCCTTCTCTTGTGTTGATCAGGAGTTAGGTAAATGTTTTATACCATCTTCATGGGCCTTACATTTTTTAATTGTAGGAGGCTTTGTTCAGGTAATGAATCTCATTCAGGGCTTCTCCAATTTATTTCCTGTTTTTAGGTCTCTCTGTAAGATTAAAATTCAGTTCTTGCTCCTTACTTCCATCACTCAAAGCAAAACTGGAATGAGATTCTTAAGCTGGCCAAGCCCTGAGTGTGGAGGACCTTGTAGTGATGGGGCCATGGAGAGACTGATTTTTCTTGCAGTGTTTGACATTGTGCGTTCTTACCTGAGCAAAGCATGATCCAGACTCATCTACATTCAGCCTCCCCTCCAGCAGAGTGGAGAGGTGTCTCCTGGAAAAGAGTGGGCAGAAGGTTACCAGCTCGAGGTTCATCGCTACAGGCATTTGGAGGTTCTCAACAGAATTCTGCTGTGTACTGGGAAAGCAGTTTTCTAACTAAACTTAGAGATTCTGGCCACGTCCCTGAAGCTGTCTAGCCATCTTGCCTAACTTGACTCCTGGGCAACAAGCAGCTGAGTGAAAGCAAACAAGGTCTGTGGTGGCATCAGAGAGAGAGAACTCACCTGGGGCTTGCTCCAGCACAGAGAGGGAAGAGGAGAGCATCATGGCATTATAATTGGTACTGAAGTCATGTAAAGCAGGAAAAAAGGAAGAAAAATGAAGCATAATTCAGACCTGTCTTGATTTAATGGGATTATTATGGAATAGACTGACTCTATTAGAATTTGCCAGAATAAAAGCAAAGAAAAAAAAAGGAAAAAGAAAAAGCACAGTTACTATCTATCAAGTTAGAAGTGTGTGTAAAAATTACATGAGGAGTCCAGAGTTTGCCTCAGATGCAATAATGGCCTCATTCTCTAGAGTGATAACGTGACTGATTACCCTTCCTTGCTTCCTCTTAGAAAGAAGGGAGGAAGAAGAAAAAGAGAGAATAGTAATACATCTTCTGTTTCTAATGTTGATATGCAATCCAAAGGGATTTAAGCCAATGCTGAGTGCTCTTTGAAACCAGCAGTAAAATTAATTAAGAAAGTTTGAGAGGGCTATGGATAGGAGGGATAATACAGAGAAGATTTCATTTGGCTTTGAAGAGGAGCCCTTCCTAAGCAAGTGTTTCACATTTGTGTAGAGGAAGAAATTGCTAAATAATCCCTTTCTCTGTACATTTATTTTGGTTGCACCCAATTGTTTGAAACGAGTGAGTTGAGGGGGAAGGTCTCACGTGCAAATTGTAGTGCTGTTTTCTAGAGTGCTGCATTGTCTTCTGTGTCTTCACTTCAATAACAATTCTCTTGCTTCTGGTCCATATACTTACTTAAATGACATGGAAAGAATAGATAGTATTTTGAAGGATGCTCCTGGTAGGAATTTCCCTTAATCCTTATTTTGCTGTTTCTACTTCCTGTATGTGTATGGAATGAGCTGTGTCATGCCTGTGCCAAATCAAGAGCCCTATGCTGCCTCTCCTAAGACACTTCTCTTGCTTATGCTGCCTCAAGAACACCTGGGACACAGTGGGCATCTTTCCTTGAAAAACAGGGTGGATTTCAAATTTGGTTTTTCTCTTTGCGTAGGTCTTAATTAGTGCTGGGGCAGACAGTTTGTGCTTACCAGTTACCATCTGAACAACCTTATTGCATGATTTTTACAGAGGCCTTGAGAGAAAGGGAGGTCTCAAAGTTGAAAATGACCTTTTTGTCTAATCCTGTTTTCTCAATACTAACCAGGGCTTGCAAGTGTACAGGATTTGGCAGAGCTGCGCTCAGGCTTGCAAAAAGTTCAAACTGACCTTTTTTCTGCAAACTGAAAATGCATGAGAGAAAAAACATTTTCTCCTAAAGAAATCATAAAAATATTTTGAAAATAAAGTCCATGCAGAGTCTTTGAACCATAAACAAAATGGTGTTGCCAATCAGACTCCCCTGGTGTTACTGAAGAAATACAAGATTAATGTCAGTCAGAATAGCTTTTCTTTTACATTATATGCATGATCAATCCTAATAATTAAGAGTTCAGGGATATTAAGTGTAGCCAATAGAAGAAGTGATTGTTAACCACAGAAAATAACCAAATAGAAAGCCATTAGCAAAGGCTGCTGTAGAATCAGTTTAATTTGGACACAGAATTGCAGAGACCTCATGCAGACCTCTCTTGGCAACTCTTAGTTTCTTCAGTCTTCTGTTTCTATCATTGCTATTTTTAGCCCCATCTGTAAAAATATGTTTTTGCCAAGAAACAAAAGCAGGATAAATTGCAGAAAGCTTGTAAGCAAACAAAGAGATCACATAGCTTACAGGACAGTCACAGTTGCAGTTTTGTCAAGCTGCTTCCCATTTGTTCCCTGGCTTTGTGTTACCTATTTTGATAATAAGACTGCCCAGGCAAGAACTTGGTCTTTAAGCTTCTTTACTTATGCTTAAAGCCTCCATCACATTATTTGTACCTATGTAAATAAATTACTTACTCTCACAGGAGAAGATCTGCACTCCCCCACTCCAAGGAAAACTGGGAATATTTTGTTAAGTAATTTAGTGGTAGCACTTTGTACAAAGTGCCCCTATAGTGGATGTGGACAGCCTCAAGTTCTCAGCTCATGGTCTGCTCTTTCTGAGATGTATTGCCTCGGCACACTGCCATGCTGGGAGGTCAGTGTGGCCTGCAGGCAAGCCAGAAGCGATGTCTCATCTCTAGCCAGCTCACATTGTTGAAATATAGAGATTTGTCAGCACCTTTCTCTGCAATCATGCTGGAGAGGTTTTACTGTCACTGAAATGTTTAGGATAACAACCTGAGCGTTGTCTGAATTAAAAATATCTGGCTGTGGAGAGCAGCTACCAGTTAGGATAGGACAGCTTTTGGTTAATCAACAGAGGCATCTTTTGTGCAGTCAAATAGAACACCTGGATGATTGCTGTTGTGCCAGGAAGGTATGGATCTTCAGTGGAAAATCCTTCAGCATGTCTGCAAGTGCTGCGACAATGTCTTGGATAGTCACTGGCGATGATGTGGCACCAGTTAGCGACATGTAGGTGGATTTTGCCCAGAGGGACTTTTTAGCCAGTGTGGTCCATTCTTGCAGCAGCTTTAATTTGTTTGAACTGGTCACTAATTGTAAGATGGTTTATCTTGAGTTGCTGATGGTTAGCATTCACCTTCTAATTGCTGTTTGTTCGTGTGTCTGTTCATGGTTTGATTGTACAGAATTATCCTTGAGTGATGTTTTCTATTGGAATGCATTTCTGTGGGAGGCAATGTGAGTACTGCAGAGCTCTTCTGGGCTGTAGGAAGTGTTCTCTGTGCATTTGTAGTGAGTAAGGTGTAGGGCTTCATCTGCTGTATCTACTACCAGTACTATGTAAATTACTAAAAGAACAACAATTACTGTACTAACTACATGCAAATGAATTATAGAATGGTAGCTGGGTGGGCCAGAAGACTGGACTCCTTAAATTCAGTAGAAAATTTAGCTTTGTGGGGTTTTTAATTTGTTTTGTTTTGGGTTTTTTTGTTTGTTTTGTCCTGTTTCTTAAAAATCTTAAATCTCCAGTAACTCCAGGAACTACATACAATATTTTTGTACTGCATCTCATAACTTTAGCAAATACTGATTTGCAGAAACGGAACAGTCAGGTGGGAAGCTCCTGTCAGGGAAGTGCAAGCCTTCCTCATTGCATGGGGAATGGGCAGTGGAAAATGCTCTCTATGTCTAATCAGACCTAACACGTGTAGCACCAGTGATGTGCTAATAAAAGTGTCAAGCCCTAGGACCAGTAATTTACACCCATGTTTTCAGATTCTCTGTGCAAAAAAAAAAAAAAAAGAAACTCTCGTTGTGGATGAAAAATGATGTGTGAATCTGTAAGGCTAGGCTGAAAAGAAGCAGATGCTGACATTTCTAGAATTAATATTTTTCGCCTTAAAGACGCATCTGTCATCAGTCTCCACTTTATAAGAGTGGAGGAGCGCTTATCTAAATAAACATGGCAGCTGTTTTATATGATGGGTCTGTTTTTTAAATAGTAAGAAAATATTGTATCATTTTGAAAGGTATAGCAGCCATTAATGTTAACTTACAATAATAGTTTGGTGTGTGTAGCTATTCTCTGCTGTAGAATAATTTCAAATTACACTTTTTCACATAATCAGAGAACCACCCTGCATGAGTAGAGGGAAGGTTAATAACTGAAAGTGTGTGCAACTGCAAATGGTGAAAACTTGTTGAGAAGAGAGTTCTGGGTTCTGTCCTGCAATCTCAGAAGCACGTTAAATAAAATCAAGAGTAGGGAAAAAAAGACAGGAGCTTTTGGAGAAGTAAATTATCAAAGTTCTCTGCTTATAGATGATGGCTGCAATATAAATAATTCACATTTTTTTCAAATGTCTTTGCTTGGCCAATTAACATACCTTTCTCTAGTACTTCAACAAATCCTACACATAAAAATGTGTGTTTCTGTTTCCTATGAGAGTCTTTAATGAGTTACTTTACACTGATTTTAAGACTATTTTACATCATTAGACAGGTACAAAGGAGACTTAATGAGGCCAAGGAGACACCTACGCTTGCAAGCAAACCCAGATTTTATTTGCTTGCTTATTATTTCTTTGAGTGACTAATAATGGTTTTTGATGATGAAGCAGTAAGCCAAGTATAAGATTGTGTTGTAATTTGCACTTCCAATTGCATGTGGTGTGACCCCCTTTCTTAGTGTTGCTATAAATATTTTCTGTAATGTAAAATGCAGGAAGATCTTCCTTTGTGAGAAGTCCCAGATGTGAAAAATTCTTCTTGGGTACATGCCCCTTTCACTCGCTTTTGGAAAGATACTCCTCCTTTCTAGACAGCCTCATGGTTCATATGGTTCTTTTTATTTTTCACTGCTCTGTACTTCTATTTTGAAGTGCTTTGGTTAGCAGGACATTATTGGAAAGGTAGGTACAAGTGTTTCCACCTATTCTGCCCATCTCTTTGAACAAAGTTGGTCATGTGCTGTTGCCTTGCAAAGAATTTAGGTATGGCCATACACTTTGGGAATGCCACCTGAGCTTAGCTAGGAGATGAGTTCCAAGCTGGTTAGCTTGCTGTAATGGGGCTGACCCAGATCAAGAAGAGCAGCAGGCCTTTAGGCAGGTGCCAGAAGAGCTGGCCTGCCCAAAATACAGCCAAGTCTGGTGTGCTAGAAATGCCTAAATGGCACTGTATTGCTCTAGAGACTTCACCATGCCGAAGGTGTCCCTGAGAAAGTTGCCATCTGGGCATCAGCCTTTGACAAATGGCTACCAATAAGAAGCTGTTAATTAGCAACAGGATCCCATCCATAAAGAACAGCAATAGCTAGATATGAACTTTACTGTGAAAAAATAGGAAGCCATGTCTTGGAATGTCTGAATGGGTGTCATGGTGCGGTGTAAAGGACGAATAGATTTCTTAGGGTTTCGTCCACCCTCTCCCCATGAATATGCAGATTGCTTGCAAGCTAAGAATGAGAAAAAAAAATCCAAACCTGTTATTCTTCTATCAGTCTATCTATCCAGGACTTGGAAATGTCAGCATTTGCTGCTGATACTTCTCCAAGTCATTACCCCTGGAGGAAGGAGGAAGTGGTAGAGGAACTCTGACTTGTAAATGATTCCTAATCAAAATGCTTCCCAAGGCTATTTGTGGAAAACTGCAGATTCCTTAGCACCCCTTGCTCAGACTTGTGTTTAAGACTAAAACATGTTACTTTACCTTGATCCCAAGCCAGAGTGTGCCCTACCCTGGAGCAGAGCCAAGTCACATCTCTGGGGATGGACAGCTCTATGTAGTACAAAGCAATGGAATTATGCACAGTGCTATTACAAATGTTGCTACAGATAGGTGCCACTGGCTGACAGTGAGTCTAATCCTATACCATTTTGGGTAGACTGAAGCTATCCCCATGAGTATTTCACTGTAGGAACAGTTTCATAACCTACTGGTTTCATAAAATTAGCCTAGTTTTCCTAAAACTTTATTTTCCCAGAAATCCTCTGAATGAGCTGCTGTTTACCTCTTTCTCACATAACATTTTAAAGTGTATTTTTAACTCACTTTGCTAAGTGCCTAGGACAAACAGGATCTCCTGTTAATGAAAACCTTTGATGGATGCATTAAGGAAGCAGTGTGTATGTAATCCTATATTTCCTGAGGTTACCTCACCGGTATACATGGAGCATAACATTCAAGGAGTCTAGATGCATGTATAAAGGTCCTGTAAAAACCTAGAAGTAGTATCCTTGCCACTACTATGACAGTATGATTTATTTCACCATGGATGTTCTACAGATACCAGTGTGCTTTATCAGCAGACCTTGAGGCAAGGTCATTCAAAAATTGTAGAAATAACTGGTGAAGGATTAAGTCTCAACCTCCCCAATACTTCACTGCCCTGAATCACAGAGGGAGATTTGTTCTCTTTGCTTGTGAATGGAACTGTGATTTGATGTGAACTATTCTGGTAGGTCTTGACCTAGCAACAGCTTTTCAAAGTTAAGGTGTGTAGGTATCTGCTTCTAAATTTTGTGGTTTTTGCTCTTCCGAGAACAACCCTAATTGGTTTTACTTATTTGCATCCCAAAACCTGAAGTTTCAAACCATTCAATGGAATGATGTTCATATTGTCTACGAGAAAGTATCTGCTGAATAGAAAGTCTTTACTTTGTATCTAAATGCCAGATGTCAGAACTTGGGCATTTGGAGATTTAATTCGCTCAAGTCTTGCAATTTATTCTCGCAGATAACTTAAGGGGAATTATTTAAAACTAGTGCTCTAAGGCAAAGCTGTGTGGATACATCTGTAGAGTTTCTGGTTGTGACCAAGTATTTTAAAGAATGATGATGAAGTGAGAGTCAGAACTGTCACCTTTCTCAGGGTCACAATGGTACTAGTATTCTGTGTGTGCGAGGAACACACTGGGGACACTGGAGGGATTTAATAACTGTATCTCTGTGAACAAGCTGTTCAGAGGGAAAAGCTGCTCTCAGAAGAGAGGTCAGTTCTGCACTGTAATGTGGGAGCTAGAAGTGGGGGTGAAGGGTGTTGTTGATAGTTGCCAAAGTGTAGGGTTTATAGGAGTACCATTTACTGTGGGATGTAGTGAGAAAAGCTTGTGAGGTACTATCACAAAGCTTATATTTTAGAAAAATAAGCCTAAAAAGGAGAAAAAACCCTTTTGTGGAAGTTTATCTTATGAAAAGCAAATGATCCTTATATAAATACATTGTGGCAGTGGCTATCATTTTGCAGTCATTGAGTTAGGACTTTGAAACCATATGCAAATGCACTGGTGGTGTATACACAACTGTACACCCACTGGACTGTACTTCATGTGTTCTTGATGCCAATGAAAACAAAGCAGGCTCCAACTGATTCAGGGGAAAAGTCATGGCTGCAAGAAGCCAGGACCTGTTTTACAGAGCTACTGCTCTGCTTCTAATAACTGAAGTTAGGAAAGTCCCTTGGATTTAACCCTAACTTTCTTATTATCTGGAATAGGACATGAATAAGCTGAAGAAGCTTGTTAGTGGTTTTTAATAGTTTTTCTGGCCACAGACAGTTCCCAGCTTAGCATGTTTTATTGCAATTTTTCATAGAAACAGTTCTTTTTAGAAGAGAAATAAATAATCATGTGACTTACAGCAAAGCTTCCATAGTCACTGGAGACCTCTGGTGCAACAGCTAAATTAATCATGAATAGCTGAACTCCCTTCTGCAGTGGTGTGCCAGAATTGTTTCCTTGCCAATGTCTTGGCTTCCCATCTGCTGTCCCCACAAAGCTGCAGCTCTTTTCCCCCAGGGTGCCAAAGAGCCCCCTTTCTGCAGTGTGCAGCTGCCTTCTGCCTTCCTGGCCCATTCCTGCCTAAGTGGTTATCTGGGCTCATTTTTCACCATTGCCTGTGCAACTTCTGGGACTTTTGTTCAAAGTGCTGTCATCCAAAGTGGACTGAAAATCAGTGGAAAGACCCCCACTGTGTTGTATGAACCTTTGGGGCAGTGCTTGCCTACATCTTGCCTTAAAATTCCCTTCTTCCATCTGGTGTATATGTTTTAACCTCCAACCTTGGCTCTATTTGAGTGTGCCCTGTGCAGCAACTGGCAGGGAGATTAGAGGGGAAGGCATAGCCTGTATGAAGATGGCTGGTTCATGGAAAACACCAAGATATGTGGAGGATAGGGGCTGTGGTACTGGTGGTTGTGGCATTGGTAGTATGTAGCTGCGTATTAATGAGCTATTTTTAATATCAGAAGGCTAAAGCCTTTAGATACTATTACCCATCATGAACTTTGAAAGGCACAGTGACAGCAATCAGTTTAATGAGACCTGCAGTAAGGAAGAGTTTGATTAGTAAGTGAATGAAATGGCAGCAAGGGATGGAGATGATGTGAAAGGATTCAGGCTAGAGGAAAAGCTGGAGATGCTGGCCAGTCATCTGTATGCTGAAAGCAAGAACTAACATGCTATGTGGCATTAAGTGTAGTTGGTAAATTTGAGAAAAATTAAAGTAACTTTTTACATGGTCTCTCACTGGGAAAAAAAAATATGAAAAGTGTTGATCTGTTGCTGGAGATAGTGCCTGGGATAATTAAACAGTCCACAAAGGTGTTTGTGGTGCAGTGTGAATCCAGCCATCTCTGAATTTTTGAGATACTGTTTCTGTTTTTTTTTAAATTTTCTTTTCTTAACTCACTATCAACTAGCAAAAGAAGGAATAGATTACGTTGTTGGAAACTCTGCCTTCTGGATGAGACTTCAGAGACATTAAAAACCACCTAATGAAAGACAGAATAATTTGTGAGATACATTACTTCTGCTTGTAGGAGACATTTGTTGAGAGAAACAGATCTAGCCCTGGAAAAAGCATCAGCTCTCCAGGACTGTCCAGGGAAAGGATCAATAAAATAACAGCTCTTACAGCAGAACAAATACATGGGCTGCATCTGAAAGCATCCAGCACTTAGGAAAGTTGATGGCTAGTCTGGAACCACAGGTATCATGAATCCTTGTAGATACTGGGAGTAAAACACCAACACAGGAATGGCATAAAGAAAAATGCCTCATCTCACGGGAAAATCTCATTAGCTATGGGACACAGACCTGTCTTATGTACCACTGTTCCTGTTAACCTAGGAGTAGATTATGTTCCCAGAACAGCAGAAGCAGCAAAGATTTATTTCTATAGATGTGTGGCACTTGATCTGTCCTATCTGCAAAAATCTGGTTTTTTTCCCAACACCTCCATGACACAAGCACTGAATGAAAGGCAGAAGATCAGGGAGATGCTAGCTGGAAGGCCAGCTGCTGCCTGACACTATAGGATGCTTTCTGGAGTTCATGCTAAGAAAGAAATTGGGGGCTCTCTACTCTGTGCAGCAGTCTGGCTTTGAAAAAAAACTTGTAGGAACTTAATGTCCCGTCAGTTTGATCTTTGCTGTTTTGTCTCTATATACGTTTTTCAGAGTAGTCCCTTGATCATTTGTGGCTGGAGCTGGTCAGTGATCCACAAACTACAGATGTCCTTGGTTTCCACCTGCATAAGCTTTCTTTCCTTAGGAATCAGCCTGAAAGAGACAAAGTATGCACCACAATTAAACCTTTCAGGGCTTTTAAGAGAAGGGGGGCTATTTACAACATCACTTTCAACAGAGCCAAGAGCACAGTGTGGAAGCCCTAGAGGCGAGAGGGCTGCTGGCTGTTAAGCTGTGTTACTTTGCGAGTAAGCAATTGGGTCAGCAAACAATTTGATTTCAGCTGGATTGTGGAGCCAGATGCAATATCATCCCAGCAACACTTCTGCATAGTGCTATTAGACTGGAGAAATGTGGCCAAGTGCTGGTTGCACTGTCCCCCAGCTGAGAGCAGAGTGCTGTGACCTCCTCCAAGGAGCCCTTCTCCAGTTCCAGCAGCTGTGAAATTTAGGACAAGTGTCTCCGTCTGTGCGTACCTTAAAGAAAGTTACTTTGCAACCCTTAATTTCCTATTCCAGAATGGTCCCTTTCACCTAAGGCAGCAAATACCCTGGTCTTCCACCTCCTCCCACAGGACACTCAGTGCAATTCATGTTTTTGTGAAACTTGAAAGAAGCAGGACCAGCAGCTCCCCAACAGTCTCATTTCAAAGTGGAGAGCTATATCCCAGAAGAGCGTACTTCAGTCTCTGGGACGAAGCTGGGATATTTCAGCAAACAAACAGCAACACTCTCCCACTACAGAAGAGAGATCTATTCTCTTAATCTAACCAATCCCAGGAAAAGTGGCTCTTGTGAATAGGAATGGATGGCAAGACTGGATAGACTTGACACCTACATGTCACTTTGTACACACTGTGTTTGGTTAACATAACACATAATTTGGAACACATAACAGTATTTAGAGCCCTCATTCTATCCTAAATAAATAATTAATGAATTAGTGTAGTTGATTCTTCAGCAGATGGATACAATAATATGCACAGTAACTTCCAAAGGAGGGAGAATTCTTGGTTTTTAGGTCAAGATCTTCTAACTCTGTGAAACTTTGCAACAGCGCTTGCAATTTGCAAGGAACACAGGGACATGAATTTACATTAGTTGGAGACAAGTAGCCAGACTTTTTGGTTATTGTAGCTTGTTGGTGACACAGACTGTACACCTAACAAGTTGTATCATAAGGGTGCATATGGAAAGAGAGGTGGTGGAAGTCAAGCTTTTACCTGTTAGAAATTGCTGGAATTTTTTGTGCTTCTTTTGCTGTGTCAAGGAATTAATTTCATCAGACTGAGATTAAAAATTGAAATAATTTCAAGAATTGTGCCTTTGCTTTGCCCCGACTTGGTTTAGTAATTTATTCACAATAATCTTTTCTCTTACTATTTCTAATCTGTCTAGATTTTAGGTGATTTTTAAGCCATTTAATAAGATTTATTTATATCCACACCAATCTGTATGACCTGGTATTAACATATATGTGAGCTCTGTAGAGCATTTTTTTCACATGCAGTTCTTAGGACACCACTGTAGACTGTCACCAGGGCCACTTTCTAAAGCCCTCCCATAGGAGCAATATTGCTGAAAATGTGGTTTGAGATCTAAATCCAAAGTTTAAAAATCTGGCACATACAGTTATAAATACCTGCAGTATAAATACCTGCTGTTTTGAATGGAAGCTGAAGATCTCCCCATTCTGAATTTTATCCAATGCTTTCTACAGAGGCATTTTAAAAATCCTGATCTAGACAATAGATTAGGCTGCAGGGCTGTGGGAAGCTCTGGCTTGTCTGTCTGATTGATGTGCTGATTGCTTTTATGCTGCGAACTGTATTGCTACTTTGTTCATTTCCTAAAAACCTTCTTCCTCCTGTGACCCTTCCAGGGAACTCTCACTGTGCATGACATGGGTGTTTCAGGGGCCCTGAAATACTGTGTAGGGGTGAAGTTATTTCCAGAGGCTGTCCACCCCATGCTGCACCAGCATTCTTACAAGAAGTGGAGTGCCTTTCATCTGATTTGGGAGAGGACACCTTTCCGATTAAATTTCCAGATTAAACCCACATTCTAAGTACAGTATCCTCTCCCTTTTGTACCTGAAGTCTACTTACGTGGTACATCAGAGACTGTATAATCTGATTGTAAACTCAAGGTATGGGTTTTCATGGCATATGATTCCAGAGGCATTTTGGAGATGCTTGCATAGTACATGTTGCTGGCCTGGCTTATGTTTTTAATGCACGTTTGGGAGGTGGTCAAAATCTTTATTATCACACAGTAGTTAATAAGTCAGATAGAGTTCCTGGAGACCACCAGGTGTATGCAAGCCAACACACTGTCCAGTTCACCTAGGAAGCCCTACACACATTAGCCAATATGGTGTAATGAAATGAGGCCTGGAATGACTCAACATTTTTTTAATTCCACAATGGTAATACTCATTTTTATTGGGATCTCAAATAATATGTCCATCTCTTTATTGGAACATGTCTATTTATTGCCTTTATGCCTTTGCTGTCACAGAACTGATAATGTTTCTTATTATGTTCATGGTGACTGTAGTTGCTTGCACTGGGACAGAGCAGTTGAAGACAAACAGTCACACAGTTGGGTGTTTATTTGGCTTCTCTGGCCACTGGCATGGGGCAGACTTGCTCAGTAGTGACCCTGTTGAACTTTCAAAGTTTTTTTTTTCATGCTGGTGGCGTAAAATCTTTCTGCATAGCTGGAGACAGCCTTGAACATCTGTCTTAGTTCTTACAACAGCCCTGCTGAGTCTACAGTGTGTGTCTGACCTTGCTCTTAATGTCTGGAATATGTATCCCAGAGTTGAGAGAAATGTTATTTTGATATTTCCTTTTTTTTTTTTCCCTGTAAGGATAGGCTCAGTAGTAGCAAATGAAACCTTTCACACTTCTTCTAGAATGAAAGTTAAAAATAAATGTTTGCAATCCACTGACTCCTCACGCTAGTCAGTACTTAGACAAAATATTCTGCAAAATCAATGGAAATTTTATTTCTGTTAGAGGATGAGAAGCTTTTGAAGTGTAAGGTGAACAAAGGGTAAAACTAAGAGGAATCTTTTTTAGATGATTTATAGGTTCACTAAAGCGCAGAGATGAAACCTGAAAGTCAAATAGAAAAATGAGATACCCACAAGAAACCTGGTTCTTGATAATAATGATGTGAACCTTTAACCTTAAAAATCATGCATGTAAAATGTTATTAACTTTAGACATGCTCATTATCAGTAGCAAACAAATTGGGAGTGTGGAAATCTCTGTCCTACTGGGATTTCATGAATGCTTTAAAAATCTGCTGAAGAAAAGCTGTTGGTGGTGATCACTTTCTTGTCCTCCTGGTAGATGAAGCCCAAGGCTTTGGGGATTAATTACAACAGACTGCCAACCTGCAGACTTTTTTCTGCAGACAATTTTTTCTCTGTCTGCCCCAGAACACAGGCTGCACATGTGCTGTGCACCAGGCATGTGGGTAGCCTACCCAGAAATTGCACTTTGTCCTCCATCCAGTGTGTCCAGCAGTCAAACATAGCCTGGATCCTCAATGGGTGTGTCTCTCAACACTGCCAAGTTACTTGTGTCCTTATTGAGCAGCAAAATAGCATAATTGAGGTAGGCGCTGAGCAGAAGTGAATGGATGGCTAGATGGACCAGCTCCATGCTTTCCTTTAAAGAAGGCTTTGTTATCTGTCTTTCTCAAAGATGGACCTCTCGTGGGAGCATTAGAAAGTGCTGTTTCATCTCCCCCTCTCTTCTGTCTCTTGAGAAAACTGCTTGGACAAGACGAAACCTCAGTCCACACCACCTGCTGAGCTGTGGCTTCAGAGCCTTTTGGTTTGTCTTGCAGATATGAGGTGGCAGCAGGAGATAAAATGTTTTTATTTGTCTACAAGGTAGAAAGTGAATCTTTTCTTTGTAGACAGTAGATTTCCTACAAAATCTGTTACCTCCAAAAGACTGAACTGCAGCAGGCTCCTCTGATTCAAGTTTCATGTTAACAATTGCTCAAGGATTTATTTGCCTAGATCTTGAATAGCAGTTCTCACAGGAAGCAGATGTCACTTGTACTTTATTGGTCTGTGCAGGCTTCCAATTCAGATTTGGTTTTACTGAAATAACTGGAGGGTGTTGCTTCTGACCTGGAGCATTCTGGCTGCCTGGATGATATCAAGCAAGGAAATGTGAGCTAAAAGCTGTAGATTCAATTGAGAACTGGAAGAAGAAAGGTGTTCACTGTGCAATTCCCATCCTAGCTTAGGTCATCCAAAGCCAATATTCTTCCTCTCCAGAGTTATTTTTCCCATTGATTTTGGGTTTTTTGTTGAACTTTTGTTGCACTCATTTTTTTCCTACCCAGCTCTATTCCATGCAATTTAAAGCACTGGCTGCACCAGCTGCTTTGAAAGCAGGTATTCTGAATGCTTTGTGAGTCTTGAATTACAATGACTGAGGCTTTTAAGAAAATAGAACTGTTGTGTGTTTTAACATTTAATGAGTGCCCAATGAATTATTTTCCTAAGTTTGGTAGCGCAGGTAGAATTATTCCCACTTTAAAGGGTATGGGTTGTTTTGTTTCAGACTGTTTTTGAACTTGCACTAGCATGGGAGAGCCTATGTGGGACAGCAGCAAGTTAGAAAAGAGTTTGGTGTTAAGAGGCAGCATTCCAGCTGGAAGCAGGAGTAGCAATGAGCTGAAGAGACAGGTGGAACTAGTCTTCGTTTTGTGCAGAGGGGCCAGTACAATAAGTAAGGCAGGAGCTATAAACAAAAGGCTGAAGTGAGAAAATATTTTACATTATCCATGGCATTTTCTATTTTTAAAGATACTTATGCAAGAGGCTACAAAGGCTCTCAATAGTGTGCTAAGCCTGAACTTTGATTCAATCTATCAGAGAAGCACAACTCCATGACAGTTGTGCAGAGCCAGAGCTTATGTGAGTATTGAATGCAGCAGTAAGATTGTGAGTAAAAACGTGTGCTCACCATGTGTTGGAGTATTGCTTTATCTTCACAGAGTCCTCGAATAGCTTGAGTTGAAAGGGAACTTAAAGATTATCTAGGTACAATTCCCCTGCAGGACACCTTTCACAAGACCGTGTTGCTCAGTGCCCCATCCAATCTGGCCTTGAACTCTCAGGAATGGAGTACCCACTACTTCTCCTGGCAACCTGCTCAGGTGTCTTGCAATTTTCTCTGTAAAAAATTTCTTCCTAATACCCAATCTAAGCCTACTCTCAGTTTAAAGCCATTTCTTCTTTTCGTGTTGCTAAATACTCTTCTAAACACTCCCTCTCCATCTTTTTTGCAGGCTCCCTTCTGGTGAAGGTGGCAATTAGGTCACCTTAAATCCCTCTCTTCTCTGGGCTGAACAGTCCCAGTTCCCTTAGCCTTTCCTCATTATATTCCTGATATATCCCTGATCCTGTCACCAGTCTGGCTGAGACATCCATGCCCTGCTTTCCCTTTTGCTGAATTGTCACCGAAATTTGAACTTTGGCTTCTTGCAGCCTTTTTCCCCGGGGTGAATCACAGCATTACTTCAGAGAGCCCTTCTTAGTTTTTTTCTTTCATTCTGCACCTGTGTCTCTTCTCACAGAGCTATTCCCTAAGCATACTAAGAAACATCACTAAAGAATTAATTTAGTTTTGTCAAGTTTCTGGTCTGACCCTTAATTTAGAGCAGTCGTTTCAGTCTACAATAAGCTCTGTGTTTCTGCGTGCTGCAGTGAAAGAATTACGAGCAGTCCTCAGCCATGTGCACTCAGGATGCTTTGGTAGCCCCATGGGACAGCTAGACTTCAATGCATGAAAACTTATTATAGAATGGGGGTACAGTCAGTATGTTATTTTCTGTGCAACAGTGGGTCTGCCTACATGTAAAAGCTTTTACGTGATTCACGGAGGCCATTAGGAGTGGAGTGGTATGCCATCATTTCAGGCACAGAGCTCTTCAAAATGAATGGCTTTTTCCATCTCTCCCCAGGGAGCCCCAAGAGCCATTCAGCATGTAGGTTGGAGGAGACTGTTCATAAGCCTTCAATCACAGCATCAGGAATGCAAAGCTTATTTCTGGGATGAGCCTGCAGCTCTGAGTGATAAATAGGGCAAGACAGCTAGATGAAAAAACCTGACTTTCCTTGCTGAGAAAAAGGTGGACTGATTTTTAAAGTTGGGCAACCTGGACCTCTCAAAAGCCTATGGAGCACATGTTGGTAGAAGGTCTAGAGCTAAACACAGTGTTCTGAAGGCACGATGAAGTAATCAGGCAACAGAGCAGAATGAGAAATAACATCTTTTTTAACTGACTCAATCTTTGATATATTTTCTGTGCTTTTGTCTTTGCCTCTGATATATCTAGTCCAGTTTGCTTTCTTTTTCTTTTCTTTTTTTCCCCCCCCATTCTTTCCCAAAATTTCATGTACCTACTTGGTTTTCAGACCTCTGAACAAAGCAGACCTTCTGGCTTTGCATAGTTGGCCTTGGAGGCTAACAAGAATGTGCTTTCTTAACTGATTTTTGCTTCTGAGGTCACAGACATAGTGGAAGAACACCTGCTCTCATCTTGCTTCAGCACTTAATCCCTGTCCCAGACAAGCCTAGAAGGGCACAACACAGGAGATGAAGGGTAATATTAAAAATTGCTCAATAACTTTTTGGAACATGCAGAAGTGTTCGTGGATAATGATTTTATTTTGCCTGGTTTTATCATATCCACACCAAGAAATAAGATAGAAAGACACTGTTTCTTCTATTACTGCATTTGTTGTTTGAGAGATTGAAAAAAAATATAGATAATCCAAGGTCTCTGCAAGCAATATAGAAAGTCTTGAAGGACAGTTTACATGTCCTGTATGCCTGATGCAGGCAGAAATTTCTGTTGGCAAATACGGCTTTGGTAAGGCTTTTCAAGACTGTTGCCTGCTTGTGTGTGTGTGTGTGCGTATTTACTTGATATTTTGCTTTAATTTTTTCCTAATGAAGCCTATTTTCCTTCAGGGTGGCAGGACACAGTGTATCCAGGAAGTCTGCCCCATTCTTTCATGTCCCCAGCACCTCAGTCACATTCCTGCTGGACAGTGTTGCCCCAAATGCTTAGGTGAGTGGTTTTTCCCCCGAGGAATTTTGTAATTAATACAATATGTTTGTACATAACATCTTTCAGACCAGTATTTCGCAATGCTGGTAAATTCCAGAAGTTGAAAGAGACTCTATTGCTCAGAGTTTACAATCCACAGATTTTGAACGGGTATTCAGGGTCAGTGTTAGAGTTGTGTTGGGTGGTACTAAGCAAGCAGCTGCAGAAGAGCATTTGAACATAGACCAGTTGCCTTGCTTAGAAGAACAAATACAGGGATGATTTCCAGCTTCATTATATATTTTACAAAGGAGGTTGAGGTGTGAGGAAATGCCACTCCACTTCTTTGGAGTTTGCCACAAGAAAAAGGCCTCATCATCTCATATAATCACTTAAGTGAGCATTTGCATTCTTAGTTTTGAGGAAATACAAGTCAGAGGAAACTTCTGAACTTCTGCATTTTTAGAAACTGTTGTCAGAGAGGCCACAGATCCAAGAGTCTATCTCAGGATTGCCTTCTCAAGATGGAATCACACTGTCATCTAGGAATATTTTCAATTATGCCTTTCCAACACATTTTAAAGCTGTGAGTCATAAGCCTCTTAGAAGGGCTGGTTCTTCCAGGTCATGACAAGCAAGGCAGTGACAAAATAAGGCACTGTCTTGTTTTGTTCTTACTTTGTCCACAGATCCCACAGGTTAATATTCCATCTATCTCATAAACAAGGAGCACTTACATTCTAGCAATTAAATTGACTTTAGTTTGGTTTATGGGGTTATAACTAGGTTTGGAAAAAATTCAGAGCCAATTATTCCCAGTTCTTCAATGGAAACTTTTTGTAGTTTTGACTATATTTTTATCTGAAATCTCTTAGCAGATCTAGGTTAGGGATATAGAGATATCTGGCCTTGGAGCCAGTAGAGCTATATAGAGTTCTGGGTTCTGATAATACTTAACATTTTTGACTGCTTGAAACTAACCTGAATTTATTTATTTGCTAATTGAGAAATGCTACTGATAAATGAATGTCTGCCTGGAACATTCAACCACAGTACCAGAGAGTAATGCAGTAGAGGAATGAAATGAAAAGAAGTCCAAATGCTGAGCTTCTGTTTTGGCTGAGGACATTTTTTCTTTCCTTCTGAAAACTCTCCTTGTCCTCTCCTCCTCATGCTTTTCCTGACTGAACTTTCCCCTCCTTGAACTAGGCATTCAAACTGCAGTTTGACTAATTTTTGACTCCTTCAAGGGGATCTTTCTACAATTTCTTTTTTCCCTCCAAATTTAAACAAATTCAGTAATAATAATGAATTTAATTTTATGTGGTTTTTACTCTAAAGCATTTAATATACCTGGGAATAGATTATGTCTATTTACAGGAAAGCGTTAAAAGTTTTGGTGGGGAGGTAAAGCCAAGGGATGAGTAACACACTGCATGGCAGTTGGGAAAGAGAAAAGTTTCCAGGGATGCTGAGGCATGGTTTTTAAAGTATCATGTGGAAGACCTCCCTGCAATTGAATTCCTGATATTCAGCATACATAGCTTAGAAGAATGCTGTGGACTCTACTGGGACTTGAATTATTAGTTTAACTAGTGGTTATGAGCCAGCAAAGACAACCATTAAGCCAATATCTTCAACACCACATCTTTCAAAGTGATGCCTCCTTTGACAGTGGTTTTTAACCAACTATTTGAACTGGGCTGGCCACCCAGAATTGTGCTGAGTGGTTTGCAAGGCATGGCAATAGGGTGTGGGAGAGAACTGGACTTTTGTTCACTTGCTGACACAAGCTCTGCAATTGAAGTCCTGGCCCCACAGAGAGCAGCAGAAGTGTCGTTACAGCCAGGACTGTGGCATGGCTTTGCAGTACATGGATGTAGAGCAGTTCCTTTTAGGGCTGCTGAGCATCCTCTACTGATTCCTTATGTCAGTTCTGCAAGAGAAATTAAACCTCTTGAGAAAGACACACGTCCAGTGAAAGGAAGTCTGGCTATGCAAGCACAGATTAATTCCAAGTAGCTAATTTGCATGAAAGTGATGTTTAAATTGTGTCTAACTGAATAAAGGCAATTATTTAATAACTTTTGTTTAACATTCAATTTGTAAAAACTTAAGGCAAATCCAATGGACTTTGCTGTGTGCTTATCCTTTTGTTCACTTATATCTGAGAGGAAAAGAGAACTTTTTTAAGAGGCTCTAATCTAATCTAATCTAATCTAATCTAAATCTTAAATATTTTTTAAGATTTATCAAGAATTATTGAAAAAGGAAGGAATTACAGTGTGCCAAGCCCTATGGTTTGAAAGCTAAAATATTGGCCTAGTACTTAGTACATCTAGTATGTACTTAGAGTGGGCATTCCCTACTTTGGATTTGATGCCTATTAAACATTAGACCTCAGAAATTATAAGGTAGGAGATTGACAACCACTCATAAAAGAGCTTATTAGTTGGCTGCCTCCAAAAGTAAGCAGGGCAATTCAAAATTAGAAAGATAAGTGTAGTGTTTTTGTGAAGAGCTCATGTGTATGTACTATAATGCTCTATTTTAAAAAATAACTTACTGGGAAAGAAGCTGAGGAATAACAGAAGCTTACAGGAATGCAAACTGTTGTAACTTGGATGTGAAAGTGCTGCAGGATTGCACGACTTCAGGGATGATTTGATTTTGGTGTTGCCTTCCCTGTTTAGTGCCCCAAGCCCTTGCGTCCCTCCCATGGAACCCAAATAGTTTGCAGATTATGGAAACTGAATATCTTTGTTGCCTTCATTCTGTTTATAAATGATACAAATTCCTGTATTTCTTGCAGCCTTATGTGAACACATGGTACAAAAAACTATCTTAATGAGATGGCACAACAACTATGATTTTTTTTTTGATCAGTGTCACTGAGTTGATCTAGCTTGGTTGCTGTGAACCCCTGAGATAGATATGCTAAAAGAAGTTAAGACTGCTCTATTTGAAAAGTTATTGCTTTAAGTCAAAGATTGTTTAAACTAGTTTAAGTGTACCTACCTTAAGAGTTTGCAGTGCTTACTTTTTATTCCTTTAGTTGCACTGTGCACTTTATGATGAGAAGGAGAAGAAAGATTTTTCCTTCATAAACATGCTATAAATAATTTATATTCCATCCCACAGAATTTGTGGGAGATGAATGTGTACTAAAAGAATAGTGAACTGTTAAAAGTACATATTTTTTCACACTGAAGTGGAAACACATAGCAAATGACACACTGCACATAAATTTGGTCTGGTGACAATAAGCCCTACTATTTTTGTTGACAGTGTGGCATATTTTCAACCACATTTTGTTTCTGTTACTGTTTATTTATATTCAGGACAGAGGAAAGTGTTTGACCTCCCATTTGGAAGCTGCCTCTTTCACAGCAACGTGTATGATAATGGTTCCTCATTTATGTATGACAACTGCACAGTGTGTACATGCAAGGTAAGTCCGTAGTGCTTGGATACTGTGTGCTGATGTTTGTCTGGCTTAGCAGTAATTTGTAGGGCTGTGGAATTGTAAGCCTGATGCTGTTCTTTGGCATCTTGTGTGGTCTCAAAGAATCTGATCTGAAGAGTGCTTGCAGTTGTGCTAGGAAAGTTTAAAATGTTACTGGCTCCCTCAACTGGGACATGCCGCCTCACCCTGTGTGATGCAAAATAAAGTTGCTCAGATTATGTCGTCCTCTTTTTAAGACTGCATTAGAATGGAAGAGGAGTTTCTAAATGATGAATTACCGTGTTTCTGATCAAGGTCAGTGTTTTTTATTTAGTTCCCTAACATGACTGCAACAACTTACACTTTTTTACCAAGGCAAAAAAATGAAAGTGCTGCCAAATCAGTGAGATTTTGCAGGCCAACAGAATTAGAAGCTGGGCTTTAGCTTCACAGACCATGAAAGATTCCCTTTAAAGAATATTTATGATATAAATAAATAAATAAATAAATAAATAATATCTATAAATAATATTTATTTTCTCTGAGCTGGCCTATTCCAAGCAACTGGCCTTGGATGGATGCAATGACTAAGCAAGCAGAAATATACAAGGACAAACAGGAGCACAAACATCTTGGTGACAATTTTATGATTTCCTTTCACCCTTGTACCTAGGATTCAACAGTGATATGTAAGAAGAGGTGCTTACTTCCTGGTGAATGCAATAAAAACAAAGACCACTGCTGCAAGGAATGTGTCTCATACATCTCTCCTGAGGAGGTGAAGGTGTGCAAGTTTGGTAATAAGATCTTCCAGGTAAGGTTTCAGAGTGGCTCAGGGGTAGGTGCCATTTTAACAGCCACAATAGCATGAGTTTGCTGTAAATTGTGGTTTGTTTTTAGCAGAATCCTCACCATCCTCATTGATGATAGAACAACTCAGAGGCTAAGCTTTGCAAAATTTGCCATCTGTTTTTTTTTTTCTGAGTTTGCATAAATTCTGCTGATAGTCAACATATAAAAATTAGCTCCTCCTTGAATGCTACATGTGGTCTCCCCATCTGTATGTAGATGTTCAAACTGCTATTTCATGACAATTGATGCATTTTTAGTAAGAGATACTAGTGCTCTGCTTTCCCAAACAAACACTGATACTCATGGAGAAGATATTCTCAGTGGTATGTAGGCTTTATTGGCTGAGCCAAAGATTCTTTTCCATAACTGAGCCAACAGGAGCTTTGTGAAGTTCATTTTGGCTGAAAGTTACTTGATTTACTACATTGCACGTCTCTGCTAAGGACAGCACCCCTGACATCTAATACTGGGGTAGCCATGTAATAACTGTTACCTACTGCACTCTCACCCAATGTATTCAAATCACAAGGGATTCCCTGCAGAACACTTCTGCTGTTCTTGAGACCCCGTTTGTTTTTCCAAGTGGTGCAGCTTTTTTTCACACTGTGTCAGAAAAAGATTCTGTCACCTCATGGGCCATCTGTGAATTAAGAGACCCTTGAATCAGATCAAATGTTAAGTCCTGTGTGAATACTTGGTTTGCTCAGCCAGAATTGCTTCCCATTTATTCCATCTTTTGTGTACATAGCAGAAGTGTTTATTCTGGAAATTACATGTGAACCTACTGTACTCTGAGACTATGCTCCATCTGATTGGCACTTTCACACTGGCGCCATTGTGCTTCACGAACAAATGCCTACTTCTTAGGCACCCAACTAAAATATTCTGCTTCTTGTGAAGATTTTATTATATTACTAATATTATATGGAGTGTGAAAAAATAACGAGACAGTACGTCCATTTCTGTTCTTGTGTGCAAAAAAGTAAATTTAGTGTTGCTCTGTTGAAGTCAATGGTCTAACACAGGTAGAATGGGTACAGCAAATGTATTTTTGCACTCCTGTGCAAAACCAGCTGTAAGACAAAAATTCAGGGCAGCTGCATGCAGTCAGCTGTGATGTATTCTGGTACCTTGGCAGATGCCTGGTGAGTGGTCAGTAGAGACTGAAGAACATCAAAACCACCAGGCAATAGAAACATGCCCTAGAAACAAAAAATAGGAGAGAGACAGCCTTTGATGAAGCAAGCTGAGCTGAATAAGTTGGCCTCCTTGGCATTTCAGATATAGTCTGTTTCTGGTCAGAACATCATGTTGAGGTGGGCACGTAATTATTCACAGCTGTCTTGTTGAACTGCCTGTTCCTGTCAGGTCTATCCTCACCCTTCCTTCCCAGCAGCCCTGTAAACAGAAAACATGCACAGTTTGGCTCTAAGCAGACTAGCATTGGACTGTAAGTGGGTGAGACAGAATGTTTTAGGAACCACACTTGGCAGAGGCAACACCATGTAAAAAGGAGCCAGGGCAGTTCCACAAGCAATTCATCCCAAGTGGGGACAAGACCACAAGGCATATTATGCTCTGCACTTCATATTTTCAGAGCAATACATAGGCTGTCTTACCTGCTCTGCTTTTGAGAGATTCAGCACTGTATCTTTACTAAATATTTTCAGATGTTTAGCAGATCAAATATCTGTGAAAGTGCTGTAGTAATCTAAATTAGAATTATTTGACCATTCCTGCCCTATGTTGAAATGATGCTACTTTATATGGGAATAAATTTACTGTCTACTGACATCTTATCAAATATTTTCATGTGCAACAACTTAAAGACGTCACTCAACCCAGTGAATCAGGTTTTTCTAATTATGTGAACTTAAATGAAAATTTGTGGTAGGTGTGATCACAACTCAGACTCTTATTGGAGAGAAAACAATGCAAATAATGAGGGCACTGTTGAAAAATGCAAATGTGATTTGGTTAGCTTTGGAAAAATGAATTTCTTACCAAAAAGGCCAAAGGGAAGAAAACCTGGCTGAATTTGATCTCTGTCTTGAATCCAACTGGCCATGGACAGACACCTCAAAATAATTTAGACTAAACAATGACACAATGCCAACAGGGAAATTCATCCTTTCTTGTGCAATGATACATTGCTGAAATAGCTTCTTGTTGCCACCCCAGATGATACTATATCATGTTCCCTCTTGCAGGATGGGGAGATGTGGTCCTCTGTGAACTGCACCATCTGTGCTTGTGTGAAAGGCAAGACAGAGTGTCGCAAGAAACAGTGCATTCCAGTCAGCAGCTGTCCTCATGTGAGTTTTTTAAAAGAACTGTGCTTTCTTGTCTTTTTTGCTCAACATTATCTTTTCCAGTGTTTCTTGGAAGTGTGTGCATGACAGTGGGGAGTGCTGTTTGGAAAGAAGGGATCATCTGGAATGTTAATCTAGGTTGGCATTCCACAAATATGCTAATGTTATCCTGAATATGGTCTTTCTGCCTCTGTCCTTACTCTGAAGACTCTGTGCTCCTCCTCTCCTTCTCCTTTAACCTTCTCTGTCCCAAATATCTGTTATTTTTGACTTTTATTTAATAATTTTATAGAGTGGTGAGGTGACTGTGTTAATATTTCAGTAGTGTGTATATTGTTAAGGCAAGCCACAGGATGTTGTAGTATTTGCATTTGTCAGTGCATCTGAGGCTTAATACTTGGTTGAAAATGTAAATTAGACAAATTGAAGAAAATTAGTTCAACCAAACCACACTGCTTTCACTAAGGTTGTGGCCTGAGTATTTTTTTTTTTTTGAAAGTCTGAAGTGAACCTAAAGAATACTGTAATTGTTACTTAAGGGCATCAAAAATTAGCTTTACTTGAAACCCTGGGCTAAAATCAGCCTTTGTTTCTTGGATTTCTGACACCAGCAAATGATTTTGGTCTTATGGCTCAAGCTTTCACAAGATGGAGCTCTACATAGCACCTCATGTAGGGGAGGATCTTTGGGCAAAACTGTAGATGAGAGAGCCAAGTTGTTAGCATTACACCTTCTCAGTGTTTCCTTTTCAATCCTGGAAGCCAGTGGGGAAAGTGTGAATCACAGACACCTAAATATAAAATTTTTAAATTAAAAACTCTTAGTTTGTACAATTTTATATGTGTAAACCTTTGACAGACGTGGTGGTAAAATAAAGAGCCTGCACTTTAGCACCTCCCATTCTGGTGGGACAGTGGGCTTCAAGATCCTCAGAAGAGGGAATGTCCTTTTTCTGTCACTCTGGCACTCGCTCCATAGGGCAGTTCTCCTCTTAATGGGCCTCACACAAGATGCTGCATACACATCAGGAAGTGTGAACAAATGGAGCTGTTCTTCTGGGAATGTTATATGGCACATGGCAGTCAAGTTTGCTGCCTTCATGCCATTCACAGTATAAGCAGGAAGTGAGAGCTTGGCCTCTTCAGGTCTCACACCACTGCATTGCGTTTATATTTTCCTTGTGCTGATGCATTTTAAATGTTTAAGATGCTTCTGAAATCAGGTAGCTAATATGACTTAACAGAGATCTTCAGTTAAGTGCATTGCTTCATCTGTATCCATATGTAAATTTGAGCATTGAGATGATCAGTTGAAGTGGCTTCTAAACTGAAAATAGTGGTTGGTAAAAATTCACCACTGACAGCGCTGCAGCATGGAAGCAAGACTGACAAACTCATTCAATGCTGCAATAGAATCTGCTCCAAGGCTAATGTGAAGCCCTAAACTGCCCCAAACTCTGAGGTGAGTCTGCAAACCAAGGTCTGGTTCCTTAGGGCTGGAAAGAGCAGCTTTGTTACCCTGCAGCACCATTCCCCCCAGTATATTACCAGTCAGCCACATCCCTGCCTTAAAATGCAAGCTGCAAGCAAACCAACCCTCCTCCACAGGTACACATTGCATTTCTTCTTTTCCAAGCTGAACTGGAAGGAGAAGTAGGAGAAAGAATGTAAACTGTAGAGTAAGATTTATTTTCCTATTCCAAGTGGGTACTTAGTAGTTTTAAAGCAAATAATGTATGCTAATTGATTTAAATCTTTTACTTTTCATCTCTGCTCCACTATGTCTGATGAGACTTTCTGTCATAAATCTATAAATATCACTTAAACACACCACATTGTTCAATATAAGGATATATTTATAGTTCTGATACTTATAGTCTGAATATCATGCATAGAGTTGTGCTGCTGTCTCTGCAAACTGTAGATGTGTCCACTCCTTTTCTCTCTTCACAATATTTTTGACAGTAATCAGTCTCTACTGACTGTTGAAGACTGCTGTGGACTAAAATGTGGTTTAGTGTCCCTTAGGTATCAGGCAACATGAAATTATCTCATTAAACGTGTATTATTATACAGACAACCGAGTGTGAAAGGATTGAAGATTCAAAAAGAATTTAGAATATTATTCATTGACTTAAATGCTTTACCATGCATGATATTGTGGGTGGGTTTTTTTGGTTGTAGAATTTTACTTTATTTTATTTATAATAATAAACTTTGACCAATTATTTCTTGAATGTGTGAGTTTCAAAGTGGTAATTCTGCAGAAATTTCTGATACTGCACAGCCATTTGTATTATTCAATCTATTGGTTGCAGGCTGACATATTTTTAAGACTGTTTCTGCCATTTCTTTAGTTTTCTTGATAGTGCTGGACAAAAATTTCTGATTCTTTTGTTATTTTCTTTTTGAAGCATTTAATCCCATATCAGCCATTGCAGGAAATGTCTTAGATTCTTTTCATCTGCTGTGGAGGCAATATATTTTTCAAATTTAGTCCCTCCTCTCAGATTTATAGCAAGATTGGTCCTCCTTGGCATTCTATTGAGCCTTGTGGCTTGTGGTTTCTTTTTGTTGCTTTCTGACCACTGACTCCACACAGATATTTCCTCTCTCAAGTTACCTGGAGTGCCAGCCTGCAAGGTGTGATGCATACTGCCCCCGTTCAGCAAAGCTATTAAGCATGTGTCCATTTCTGCTGAAGTTAGTAGGCCCTCCATGTGTGCTGAAACTTAAACACATGCTTAAATACTTTATAGAGAGGGAACAATCTCAACATTTGGCAAGACTGAGTTTCAGAGATCCTTTAGACTTCTCCTTACTGAATTCACTACTTACTTGCCCTAGCTCAGCTCTTGCCTGTTCCTTGTCTTGTGCCATCTCCTTTCTATTACCCATCCTTATAATTTGTCACCTTGCCCGCTCTCCTTATGTCTTTGCATTCCTCACTAACATCTTAAGTCTGTGGTAATGATCGGTGGTCATGAACATGTCTCTTTTTGTACTGCTAGAGGAGAGCTTGCTGAATTTTACAGCCTATAACCTTTTCTGAGCTCCAAGGCTGTGCAAAAGTTAATGGAATTAAATTCACAGCAGGTGAAGACATTTGCAGGGTTTGAGTCTGAGGGTAAATTTTGAACCCGTGAACTTCAAGTGAGCTGAAAATTTATTCAGAACACGTTCTTCCATCTCTAGAACAGACTGCATATAATGTTATACACATCTGTTATTGTTGCAAACAAAAAGTTGCTGTTTTTACTCTAGTGCCAAATGAGGCACAAAAAAACAACAGCTGTTGCTATTGCACAACCAAACAACCCCTTTCCCCCAGCAATTAGTCTTGCCTTAAAAAAAATAGAAAATGAAAACCTCAGACACAAAATTGAAAACCCCATAAAAAGGAAGAAAAATCCCTGAAAATAAATAGACTCAAATGTGGTCTGCTTATAAATATTCATAGGGAAAAATGGGATCACATCACTTAGCCCACTCCTAAGGGAACCCTCAATGCTAACGAACTCTTGCAGCACATGTTAGCAATAATGGGTTTCCTTATTCTACAAGACAAAAACAGGATCTCGGGCCAACATGGTGGCTCAAGTAACCAGCCTCAGCAGGCTGCCTTGGAGATTTCAATTTCACTTGAATTCTTGCCACTTCCAGCTCGGCTGATGATTTCAGCTCTTTTATTGAAACAGAGAGGTAAGGCTGTGTAGTGCAGTGTGTGGCATTCAGCTGCATGTCTCCATTCCTACAAATATGTGCTGCTATTTCCATGTGGTTTTTCTGTGTGGTTTTAAGGGTTCCACCTTTAAGGGGTTCTGTTCTAGCAGCTGCTTGGTAGGCCTCCCTGCTGCAGCCTGGTCCTCAGCTATTCTCTTTGCCCAGGGACCTGGGAGTCACACAAACATTTAAGCGCTGCTCACTCTGCCAGTGCAACTCTGATCCTGCCTTTTTCTGAAGTCCAGGTGTGTCTCAGGTCTGTTCACATGAAGTTACATATTCATAGACAAGCTTGCCCTGTGGATGATGTGCCCAAGTGCATTCATGACCAAGGATTCATTCATGCCATGTGTATATCAAGCAAAAACAGGATTGAACATGCTCCACTCCAGTTTGCTAGAAGATACTTTGAGTTCATGCTTCCCCGTGCACTTTGTCAAAGCTTGGCAGCACTGTAGGCAGAAAACAAGACAGACAGCAATAGGGCTGCCTGTGCCCACTTCCCCACTCTGCATAGACCTGTCACCAATTTTTTGTCTGTTTTCACAAGTTTTCTATACTGCTCAGTGCACAGCACAACACAGCTCCATTTGCTTGCTCTTGCTGCCCTCACCTTGCTCAACCTATTTGGTGGGAATAGGAGCAGTGGTCACACAGAGGGGAGTTCCTCTGTGTTCAGCTGCTGTTGGGGCAAAGGGTCAGGGCAAAGGGGAACAGTACAGCTCCATATACCTCTTCAGTCCCTCTGTGGGAATATGGGTGAGCTCCAATATCACTGTACATTCTGTTATAACCAACACCAGCTTTTGCTTGGAAAAACCCATTGTTCAGTCTGAATTTTTTCAGGCTTCTCTGATAGCTTGCTGATTGACTATAGGTAATTTAAGTAAAATCAGATAAAACATCTTTTAAACTGATGAAGACTGACAAGGAACACGAATGTACATACACAAAGGCATGCCTCCTGCCTAGTCAGCCTTGTATAAGGTACAACAAGAAATAGAATTGACCAAGTTCCTTCCTTCCTTCCTTCCTTCCTTCCTTCCTTCCTTCCTTCCTTCCTTCCTTCCTTCCTTCCTTCCTTCCTTCCTTCCTTCCTTCCTTCCTTCCTTCCTTCCTGCCTGCCTGCCTGCCTGCCTGCCTGCCTGCCACAAAGCAGGGAATACATAGGAAAGGTATATATTTTGGGAAGGTGAGAGAAAAGGTAGTGATCTTGTTAACCCAGTAACTGCTTTAGCTATCTGTGGAAGTCCAAAATTCTCTCACACTCTCTAAAGAGAAAAATGGTAACAGAGAACCCTTTTAGTATTTCATTTCTTATAAGACTGCCAGGAAGCTTGTTGAATAGCTCTGTCTGTTTTTAGCACCTGATATTTGAAGTTGTAACCAGGGCACTGAGTTCAAACACAACTTGAATTATTTTCAAAGGCTTATCCAGTCTTACAAGATGACACAGTCATTGCTCCAAGAACTCTCTCATTAAAACAGCCTGTCTTTCTCCCAATTAGGGTAAAATCCTGAACAGAAAAGGATGCTGTCCGATTTGCACTGAAAGTAAGTCCTTTCTTTGCATTCTTTAAATTCTTTTTTATTCTTTATGAGAAACTAAATATATAGAAGTATGCTTGCTTTTCTGCCTTCTTATTAGAGGCAGCTAAAGGGCAAATGATTATTTTTAGCAATGGATTTTGCCTTCTATAAATCTGTAATTTTAAAATAAAATGTCTGGGTATTTTGTTTTCATTTTCTTTTTCAAAATGATGTTTTTTCTCAAATCTGAGGTGCTGCATTTTGAAAGATATAGTTGGTCTGTGACATTTGTATGCAATAAAACAAGAAAATGAATAGACTTATAAATTTAAGGACTTGGGTATATTTTACACCTGTAACTAACAGTCCAGCTATGTGCATATATAATCACACCTTTGCAGATTATTTGTGAGAGTTAAAAAACGGTGTGCAGAAATCTGAGACACGGTCTGGGAGAGCAGTGGAAAGTAGAATAGAAAACTATTCTTCTTTGTTTATGATGCTTAGTTAAAACTCTTATATTCTTATCCCTTTACTCCTCTCTTCAGGAATGATCATTAAATTGCAACATCACCCTCCCAGTCAGCAAAGGACTTACACAAATACTTATCTTTAAGTTTGTTCTATTTAACTCAACAGGGAGAGCTGAAGTTAACAAGATACCATTACATATTTCCTTCAGTACATACTTAAGTATTTTACCAAGTAGGGACAGACTGCTAAAATGGGGTTTTATGACCTATGAGAAGGCTTTTGAAAGGAGAAAGTGTTCCTCTTCTTTTGTCTAAAATCAAATGTTTTTGCTGTTCAACTCAGTTCTGGATTCTCTTGAATTGCACAAATCCCATATCCTAAATATCTGTTTTTTCACTCTGTGGCTCAATTATTTTGAAACGTGTATCTTGGGATAAAATACATCAAGCTTGCAAGTCTTTATTATCAAAATAAGAGCAAATACAAGGGACAACACACTCAGAAACACTTGAAATAATACTGAGCAGAGGAAGAAGTGAAAGAGGATTCAACTGACTAGCAGTTGATTTCATGTTAGCTCAGTTGCACAGCAGAAGAAATTTGCATAGACCTTTGCTTAGATATGAGATACCATAGTGCCATGATGTATCAATCTCTACCTTGCCTCTTTTTTTTTTTTTTTTTTTTGTTTCAGTCTCATTTAATTTAACCTTTCTTGTGTGTTCTTCCTGTGTTCTTCTGTAACTTGAGAGGGGAGGAAAAGAGTGAGGCCAGCCATTCCATCAAAGGACTGGAGACCCTCTGGTGTAAGAGGTTCAAAGGAAGACAGTACAGTGACTCCTTCAGAAATACTGTCAGAGAGTGATGACTTGTGATAATTGTTTCATGGGAGAAGGAGGCAAAAAATTGCAGTTCTTCAAAGTTAAAGTAACTTATCTAGGACCCAGGTTACCTAAAATCTCAAAACTTACTGGTGATATAAGAAGGAAATTCTCATGACTACAAACATGTAAAATTAAGGGCAGATCATTATTGCTTGTCCTCAGGCCATGCAGATCTGTAAAGAGCCTGGGTTCATCTTCCCAGTGACCTCTTTCTATGTCCTGGCAGCCTGCTATTAGGTCTCCCCGCAGGATAAACAACCTTGTTCCCTTATGGTAAGGGATCAAGGGTGTTAAGGGTCCCATCTGCATTGCACTGACTGTGCTGGAGCCTAAGAGGCTCGTCCTGTCTCACTGTCCCATGCTCCACCATTGCACATGAAACAGAGGGGTCTTTTCTTTACAGTTATCTCACTATGGACCCTTTCAGTACTTGGAGAAGAGCCGATTCCAAACTTTCATGATTAACAGGGCATTCTCTTACAGAGAATGTGAGCAAGGAGCTTAAATACCTAGTGTCATACAGCAGTGGTGGCTACCACTAGCTGTTTTAACATTGACATTTTAACATTCGCCATTTGCAAAGAATTAATTCCACCTTTGCAGCAGAAGTGCTGTAAGTCTCATCACGACTATCATCTGACAGTAATTGGAAACTTTGCTATTCAGCCAGTTTCTGATAAGATGTACACACAGCCCCGTCCCTCACCCACTTTCTCATGTTGATCCTGATCCTGTCTCCAAATACTAACACACCAAACATTTCTGGTGCTCCAGCCGATATTAATTTTCCAATGTAAAAACAACATAGGGAGGTACAAGAACATACTGTACATGGGGGAGCTTTGAGTACAGTTTAAATGCAGCCAATTTCTATGAAGTGGGTCAAAACCAGTCATGTTGTGAAAGGATACACTTTAAACTGAAAAAAAAAAATAATCAAAGGATTATTTTCAAAGCAGTTTGTTACAAAGAGAAAAAGTACCTCGTCTCCTAAAGGGCTGGAGAGTCTCTTTTGTCTACTGTTCCTGAAGTTAGCTATAGTTAGTTTTGGCATGTTGCTTTTTAAGCTCCATGGCTGGCGTACAGTTATCACTAATTAAACACAGTGGTCATACCAGTGGAAAATTCAACAGTTTAGTTTATGCTGCTGTAAAAAATGTAATGAAATGTACTCTTTTGGGCTTGATTTAGAAAAATCACCACTGACGTCAATTCCATAAATTAGTAATCCTATGTTAGACCAAGGTCATTTTCATATTAAAAATAAGAAAAAACTAAACCTGGGCTCAAATAACATTTACAGACTGCTCTCAACTTCAGACATAGATAGGAACTTGCAGTGGAAGTAAAATCTTTGTTCTTGACAAAGAAGAATTCATAGGCCTTGCTGAAATTACAGTACACAGGATGAAAGCTTGTTACTAAAATCATGTAGATATACTTTAATCATTATTAATAGTCCTAGCACAGTCTTATGCCAGTCATTGTGAGATTTTGTGGATGAAGTTTTTTCAAAGTGAACTGCAGTCATCTAGGTTTACATGTGCAGTACACATGATTAATATTGCAGTAAAGGCTGCTTTTGGGACAGAAAATTTCGTTCATCACAAATCATTCCACAGCTTGTTTAATTGACAGAATGATCAACAGAGCTAAACCAAATTCAAGGGCATTTGGACCCACCTTAGGAGTAAGAGGTTGGTACTTCCACTTAGTCCAACATCCTTTTTATGTGTTTTTATAGAATTACTGAAAAAAGTGCTGACTTTCAAAGAGCAGAAAAGAAAAAGAAACAAAGTGAGGTTATGCATTGTGGGCACCTGTAAGAGCAGGAAGTGGGTCTAAAGCACCACATAGGTCCTGTTTTTTCTGTTATTTCCTTTCCATGAAGAAATACAGCAACAAAAAGACTGCAATTATTTATTCATACTGGAATACTGTTCGTGATTTACCTCCAATTTCAGCTATGATGGTCTACTGTATAAATATGTATTTGGACAAATTGGAATAGCTATTTTATTTATGAAATAGACCATAAAGACTCCTGTGGAGTTTTTGACACCACACCTTGTAATGTGTATTATATCAAGCTGCACTTTGCAGCAGTTATGAGGAAAGTCCTCTATGGCTTTGCATTTTTTACAGAAAACCTAATGAAATTCTATTATGCGTGTTCTGTAGCTAGTTTTTAGAGGTTAATAATGTGCTCTGTTTGATTTAGGGCTTAATTCAGCATACAGGCTAATTACATTCAAAGTTTCATTTTATTTTTAAAAAGCTGAGATATTTTTGAATTATAGATCTGCAACCAGAACACCCTTCACTGGTAAACTTGTGTTTTTTATTCCCTCTCCTTACTTAGAACATATCCAGACCGATTTTAGTTGTAATTTAAAGTATATTTTTCTTGGCCACTCTTAACTACCTACAAGCCCAGCAGAGTGTGACCAGACATCTGGACATCTTGGACTTCAATTGACTGCTCTGATCTCCTGAAAAAACAAAACAAGCTATTCCATGAGCACCAGAGCTAACAGAGCCTGGTTTCCTATGGATTTGTGTCCCATTTCCTTTATATCCCAACAAATAATAAACCCAGCTAGAGACAATATATCCTGTGGCTGGTCTGGAGCTACAAGTGTGCTAATTGCCCAGCCAATATGCTTGTGCTCTCAGCTGGTCAGGATGTGTGTGCTGACTGTCTGTCTGGCCTCCACCACGCAGTATATATATTTTGCCTTTCTTAAAAGGCTAAATACTGTCTGGGGGAATGGAGGCACTGGGTGGAAGTCAGAAAGGTTCTTTTTGGCAACCACTTAGTTTAATAAGTGGTTCTTACCTGTACTCAGCATACTACTTACTAGAAATGAGTGGTCTTTCAGACTTTTATCCCTCCACATTGGCCAAATAGGTTTTGATTTTTTTTTCTTTATGAGAGTATGTTGAAACTTAGGAAATGCTAATGTGTTCTTTTCCACGCTGTTGCTTTTTCAGCTTCCTTTTTTGTACAGTTACATGTGTTTTCAAAAACACTGCCTTTTTTAATGAAAGTCACTATTTCATTTGAATTGAGAGCATGATTTGAAAATTCAAGGAAAACATGCCAACAGTTCTATAGTATTCACTTTTAGCACCTAAATACTATTATTAGTTGGCAAGTGAGCTGTAGAGCCTTAGGTGGGAGCTGAGCAAACTGCATTAATCACACACGTAGTTTAATATTTTAATCAAACGTGAAAGTGTGAAGTCCGTATTTAGTTGCTTGAAAAACAAATGTAAAAACTGCCAAGCTCCCAAAAGTTTCTATGAAGGTCTGAATATTGATTTGGGAGCAACATGCAGGATTTCCAAAAGAGATTTAGTGGTGTTTGCATCCAGCTCTCAATAATGTTTAATCAGAGTTGAGTGCATGAGGTGTTTTGAAAATCACAGCCTCCTAAACATAGCTCTGGGGCCCTCTTTTGAAAAATCAGTGTTTTTCAAGGATAGAGAGGGAATGGGTAAATTTGCATTCATGTGCATATCTAGGTGAGCAAAAGAAGACACCAAAGATCATGAATACCACATTCAAAAGGAGAAAGAGGCAATGATTCTTCAGTTCCTTTGCCCAAGGATGTTGTAGATGCTAAAAACAATTTTGGACTAGAAAAAATCACAGAAAATATTTCTATCAAAAGTTACTAGATTAATAGAAACCACATCTAGCTCCGAAAGTCCCTAATTTGAAAGTAATTGCAGGTTGAGGGTGTCTCAGGGGGAAATATTGTATAGAATAGCCCTTTTCTAGCTCTGCCTTAGACAGCTGACACACGGAGTGTTGGCAATAAGCTGGGAACAATTTAATCTAGAGAAAAAAGGAAAAGATCTACATCTGTGTCCCTATACCTTGTTACTATAAGCTAGAAAAATTCATACTCCTGGGTTGGGGAACATAACTTTGGTGATGCAGCAGCACCTCTTCATCTGTTATGCCCCAATAGAGAAGAGGATCAGTGCTTCCAATGGATTTTAAAAATTGCCAAGTAAAAAGATTGGTTTGTTTCAAAAGGGAAAAAGAAAAAGGAAAAAGAAAAGAAAAAGAAGCAAACCATAAAATATGATGTGATTGAAACTCTCCCAAAAGGAAATAAATAACAACTCAAAAGCTAAAAATGGCAGGAATTCTTTTCATGTTGACAGTCTTGTTACACCCAATATTTAAGGTTTATTTCTAGGCCAACCAGTTTTTCTTACTGGCAGTGCCTGAGTTATCACACACACTTGCGGGGTGTGGATTTATTTTTAAACCTCACAATTTTAACAAACCTTTCAAGAATGTTTTACACAGTGATATCAGAGAATCAATTATTTGGATTGTTTTTAGGTGGATTTTCCCTCCTCCATTTCCTTGGTTATTAAAGAAAACAGCAAAGTTTGGATCAGACCTTCAGCTATCCAGTCCAAAATACATTTTTAACTGCACGGCATCAAATTGACATATGACGTGACATGATGTAACATAACATAAAACAGCATTACTCTGCATAGCACATTAGAAATTAAAAATAAATATTTCCTTTGGATCCCATTGGTACTATCAATTTTACTTGCACATCTCTAAATTATGTTTGTTCCTCTCATGTCTTGCCTCTTAGTCACTTGCTTAGGTGAAGAACCAGCCTCCTCCTCCCAGTAGGTTGGTAAAAAATGTGTATAACATGTCCACATTCTGGGCCTTTAGAAACACAGAGAAAAATCAGATCTTTCCTCTAGAATCTTCACTGATGTTTGGCTGATGTTTTTTCATAAAAGTTTTCATAAAAGTTGTCATTAAATTTAAGAAAAATTTAAAGCTGGAATAGTTGAAGTACAATCTGAGCTGATAATAAGATGTATCTTAATACTCGTCATGCAGATACTGAGATGTATACATAAGAAAATCATAAACATGTTAGTGTGACTTAGTAACGGGTAAAGTCAGATGGTCTCCATACAAAATCTATAGATTATTTTTCCTATTGGTAAAAATGATGTTATTAATTAAAATCCATATAGTTCCTGCCAATTTATGGAGAACCAATTAATCTTTTAATGAACTTTGGAAAGCAGTTATTGATGTCCTCTTTGGTATCAGTGAGGAAAAGAAAACTCACAGAAGTGCGCATTTTCAAAAGCACTCTTTTGTCTAAATGTCTCGGTTTTCAGGTTCTGCTTAAAGTCTGTCAGACCTGTTTTCTGGAGATGTTGATCCAATATGGATCATTTTAATTTCTGATGGAGTCAGAAATGTCAATATGATGTCCTTAAGAAATTTAAACTTTTGCTCCCTAGTTGCCAGACACTCCAGTAAAGAGGAGTAATAATGATGCCAAGATGAGTTACTGGCATAGCTAAAGAAGCATGTATGTGGTCAATTAGTGGTAAATTACAAATCACCCAGATACCTCTGTGATGGCTCTGCACCATGCAGTGAGGAGAAAGTGAGATTAGGCTTTAGGAAGACATTTGTTGTAGTATGGACAGACCAAAACTGCAGCAGGTTGCCAGAGGTGGCAATGGAGCTGCTGTTACTACTCCTCTTTATGGGCAGGTTAGATAAACATCTGTCAGGAATAATATAGGTGGAGGTGATTCTTCATTGCAGCTGGAGAAAAAAAAGGTAATGTCTCCTAGGGCTCCTTCAGCTCCATTTTCTGTGTCTCCATATAGATTTCCTTGGGTGCTCTTTACAGCTAGAAAAACAGCAGAAAGTTTACAGCTACTCTAGCATAGCACTCTGCCTAGGCTGAAAAAACTCTGTTGGGAAAGGTGTATTGTATAGTTAGAACTGCATTGCACTCCATGGGAGGAATTCCCTTCCCCTTCTCCATAACATTCATGTCTCCTTCTTTTTGGTAGATTTGAATTTGGCTTTTTTAAGTTGGTTTTTCAAGCAAGCCATTGTTAATTAAACAGACATCATCTTTCAAAAGCAGCCTTAGCCCATGGGTATACAGCTGGCAATAGCAGTGTGCGTTTCTCTGCCTTGAGACTCCTTCCAGGAATACCAGCAATGTGGTTAGAACCTATTGTTATACGAGTAGGCTGCAAGGCAAATATATTTGCTGCTATATTTGGTTGTGAGGCAATTCAATCAGTTGCTGGGTAGCTGCAGAATAACTCAGCATCATTGCTATGAAAATGGAAAGGCTCTGTCTTTGGGCTGTGAGTTCTCTGACCAGCGTATGGCTTCAAACATCCATAAGAGATCTTCATGCATTTGTAATGATGCAAATGATTGGTAGAACCTCCATGCTCTTTGGCAGTCATTACATCATGTTAGTCATGTACCAACTTGTAGTTGGCAGTGTGATATCAATAACTACTACAAGTCAGTTGTGTATAAACATATACAATATCTTGTAACACTGAAAAAAGATGCTGGTTCTACAAGTATTTTGGGGAAAAAACATATAAACACAACTAGTTTATAAATGTACAATATTTATAAGTACATATATGTAAAATATGAACTGACCCAGCTCCTGCTAAAATGATCTGATGGTTTTTAATTTCAGGGAGTCCCTGAAATTTGAAAAAGTTCACAGGCATTGTAATAACCTAAACTGTACGTTATGTTTAGGGAACAAAGTTACAGGTTAGCCTTCCTGTACTGCCCCAGGGATGAACTGGCCTTGCTTACCAGCCGCTTTGGGAAAGACTTCTAAAACAATGAAGCTTTTGTTTTTCAAAGATATATTTAATCCTGTGGGCACCAGTCAAAATCTACCCTGTAGAGCAGGTAGATTAGGTGAGAGCAGCATCTCTAAGTTCTTATCAACTACTTTTTTCCACCTTTGATTGATATGGCGCTTTTGTTTCTCACTCACCTGCAGAGCCTGGAGTTTGCACTGTATTTGGAGATCCTCACTACAACACTTTTGATGGACGGACATTTAACTTTCAGGGAACATGTCAGTACGTTTTGACGAAAGACTGCTCCTCCTCTGCCTCGCCCTTCCAGGTGCTGGTAAAAAACGATGCCCGTCGGACCCGTTCTTTCTCCTGGACAAAGTCAGTGGACCTTGTGTTGGGCAGAAGCACAATCAGCCTCCAGCAGCACCTCACAGTGAAGTGGAATGGGACCCGAATTTCACTACCTTGCGAGACACCGCAATTTCACATCGATTTGGATGGTTATATGCTGAAAGTGACAACCAAAGCAGGTAAGACAAGTATGTGTGTATCTATGTATGTGTTTGTGTGTGTGTCTTCTTTCTCTCTGAAGAACTGAAGTTCAGCATGAACAGTAGTCAGTAAAAAAACATGATAGCAATAATAAATAGCATTATAACTCTTTAGAGATCAGAGAAACCCACAGCGCTTTCAAAATTCCCACAGCCCACAAGGGGACAGAAATCCCAGCTATGAGTTTGAAGCCTGGACGATATTGCTAAGCAGTGTTTAATTCTGCAGCTGATAATTAGCTGCCCAAACAGACAAATGTGCCATGACTTTCACTTCCAGTAACTTAAAAGTGACTTATGGAGAGTATGGTGGGTTGACCCTGGCTGAACATCAGCCAAACATGCCCACCAAAGCCACTGTATCACTTTCCTCCTCACCTGGACAGGAAGGAGAAAATATAGTGGAAGACTTATGGTTCAAGATAAGGACTGGTAGATATCACTGTGAGAAAAAATAGACTCCATTTGGGGAAGTTAGTTTAATTTATTGCCAATAATATTAGGGTAGGATAATGAGAAATGAAGTAAAATCTTCAAAAAGCCTCCACGCTCCAAATCCCCTTCTTCACAAACTTAACTTTACTCCTGATTCTCTCTACCTCCCCCTGCCCTGAGTGGTGTAGGGGTATTGGGAATGGGATTTGCAGTCAGTCCATCACATATATTGTATCTACCAGTTCTTCCTCCTCACACTTATTCGTTGCTCCAGCATGGAGTCCCTTCCACAGGAGACAGTTCTCTGCAAAGTTCTCCAGTGTGCATCCCTCCCATGGGCTGCATTTCTTCACAAACTTCAAAAACGCAGGTCCCTTCCACAGGGTGCAGCCCTCCAGGAACAGACTCCTATGTGGATTCCCTATGAGGTCACAAGTCCTGCTAGCAAATATCCTCTAGGGTGGGCTCCTCTCTTCATGGCTTCCCATGGAGTCACAGTCTCTTGGCATCCCTCTGCTCCAGTGTGAGGTTATCCAGGGGCTGCAGTTCGATGTCTACTCCAGCATGGACCTCCATGGGCTGCAGGAGGGCAGCCTTGTCTCACCATGGTCTGCACCCTGGGCTGCAGGGGAATATCTGCTTCAGTACCTCCTCTCCCTCCTTCTCTGCTGACTGCAGAATTGTTTATCTTATACTCTCCCTACTCTTTCTGACTGCAGTTGCACAGGGCTTTTCTCCCCCTTCTTAAATATGTTATCCCGGAGGTGCTGCCACTGTTGCCAAGGCCGAGCCTATCTTGGAGCCAGCTGGAATTGGTCCATCTCAGAGACAGCTGCAATTGGCTCTGTTGGACATGGGGGAAGTTTCTGGCAGCTTCTCACAGAAGCCACCCCTGTAGCTCTCTCCTTCCAAAATCTTACCATAAAAACTCAATGCATGGTATTGTTTGATACAGATAAGAACAGAGAAAATATCAGTTCTTAAACATAAAATTCATGTTTTTCAGAGTTGCAGCAATGTATCTTGCAGTTGAGGTAATCAATTATATATTCTTAGTTATAGATGGCTGGAATGAGTTTAAGTTGTAAAATTATGGAAATTTTTCACTGTCCAGAAAAATGGAGGCACCGGTTTGAAAAGCAAGGCCTAATTTACTGTTCAGTGCCATTTTATTTGGCTTGCTTTATGCTCAAGTAAGAAGTTGTCTGCAAGGAACAAACACCACAAGCAAGAGGAAATGAGAAACTTTATAGAATTTTTTCACCAGGCGAAAAAAAATTGGAGAAATTTCTGTTTCAGAAGGATTTAAAAAATGTATGCTTTCCCAGTGTAGGGTGAAAAGAGAGAGGGAGGAAGTAATACAAAATAAGCAAAACTGCTGTACTAGAAGTAAAATTTCTACCTTATTTCTAGAAAGGGAAGGGAAGTAGCATTCTCTCAGGTCTTTTGAGTCTTAGAAAATACATTAATTGTCAAAATGCTAAAAATTAAGAGGAATTACTTTTATTTTGATGAACTGTTCTGAAACTATAGTTTCTTTGCATAGATAAATACTGAGGGGAGTTTAAAACTTTCTCATTAGCATGTGTTAGGTAGTACTGTAGTCCTGAGAGATTTCTCTTACACAGTGAAGTACTGTTTCCATGAGGATACTGTTTACTGTTAATTCAATTAAATGCCATGTGAAAGCAGTGAAACCAGTCTTTCTTATGGAGTGACATGGTCACAGGCGTGACGCATTGTCATACTCATTATCTAGCATAATTTTTTTTCAGGGGGGACACTAGCACCCGCTGTTGAGCTGAGAATTTAGACACCTGTTCATATTGCCTCTGGAAAAGTGAGTCTGCATAATGTAGATCCCAGCTCTGGGCTCATTCCTCAAAGTGGCAATGCAGATTTTTGTGGCTGTCTGTAAAATGCACACAAGTTGACCCTTATTCACAGCTTCTAATTAGAAGCATCTTGAGGGTTTTTCTTTGCAGCCAGCTGAACACCATGAATTCAGACGATGTGGATTTCATTAGCCAGCCACAGGCCAAGGAAAGGTTTTCAGCCGAAGATGAATGACAGCTAATCCTGCTGCTATTCCATTTGTCTCTGGTGCAAGCCTAACAAATGACTGCACACATCTTTGTCCATGTGTTGGCAGAGGAAGTGCAAACATGGCATATGACAACATACCAAACAGTGTGTAATCACTGCAAATTATAGCCTAAATAATTCCTCCTCTTAAGGGAGCAGGATCAGGTTTCTCTTGCTGAATACAGCATGATGGGCCAAGTCCTACTTTCTTCAGCACATAAGGCCTGAGAAGTAGCAGAATGACCTGGCTCCATTTTGCTGGGAGAGCTGCAGAGAGACTGTAGAGAGGAAGAACGTGCTGAGTAGAACTGGTTTAAAGGCAAACATTTTGTTCCAGAGGAGGTTCTGAGTATCTGGGGAAAAGAATTGGAGAAATTTCTGTTTCAGAAGGAAATATGGATTTTTAAAAATATGTGCTTTCCCAGTGTAGGGTGAAAAAAGAGAGAGAGGAAGTAACAAAAAATAAGCAAAACTGCTGCACCAGAAGTAAAATTCGAAGTAAAATTGGGCTGGGAAATGCAGGGTCTGTTCCTTACAGCTCAGCCAGCATTCCCACAGATTTTGGTTTTCCTTTTGCAGAGCTGGGAATTGAGCCTTAGATAAAACAGACAAGCCCAAAGATTCAGGAAGTCTTGTGGTCCCTGGCTACAGGGCAGTGTGCATGGCAGGGCAGTCTTGGAGTTTCATACCCTGATCATTCAGGCTTCCAGGCAGCCCACCAGGCGAGCTGGCAGGAAACCAGCTTGGAGCCTTGCCGGTGCTGTGTTGGAAGTTCATTGAATACGATATGTCTCCCTGAAGCATTTCAGTTCTGATGAATTGGCATTTTCCAGTGAAAACCTGTTTTGTTGCTAAATTCCTCACCAGCTGTAGCCCTGGATGGCACGCAGCAGCAGTCCTTGTACTCTGCACTGGCAGCTATGGGTGTGCTTGGGGTGTTGAGTCCTTATCCAAATTTGCATGCTACAAAGACAAAAATGTCTTTGGTAGGTAACACGGGGCTGGTGTTACTTACCCATTCCTCTACTGCACAAGCATTTTGTTGTTCTTGTTTCTGCACTATCTTCTGCACAAAGCCATTTTGCTGCATTTTTTCTGTACTACTTTGGCATTATATGTCTGGGGAAGAGCTGTTTGCGAGTTCTTGAGGATGCCTTTAAACCTCAAGGATGCCATGAAAAATCATGCAGAACAATTGATGAGAGGTTCTATAATGGGCAACTCAGTGTGATATGCTTAAATCCAGAAGGATTTTTTTTAATGGAGTAGAGCAGACAATATGCCAAGTTTAAAAACCAAGTAACAAGTTGGTTGAGCATCCTTCAAAGAGAGGGAGTAATTGGAAAAAATGAAAAAGTAACTCAGAGAATATTCCTTTTCTGCGCATCCCCAGATGGGACAGATGTTGCATCCTTTGGCTTCTCATCTCTTGGTTTCTGATTCTTATCCAAGTGAATGGGAAACTCATTCATTTTGGGTGGGGGGAAGAAAGGGGGGGTATAGGCACCAAGAAAATCTTCCAAACAGTTTCTGCCTGCCAACGAGACCATTTCAAACACTCCTCTGTAGCATAATCCCATCTGTCACAGCTCTTACTGGTTTACAGAAACTAACTGGACTTTCTGCTTGTGAACAAACAAAAGGCACACACTGCACAGTGTGATCAGGCTCCAACAAAATTATCATGCATGTAGGGGTAAATACCCTTCCTTGTTACTCCAAAAAGGAATAAGCTCTGTTATGGACAGAGCCTTTAGGCTCTTCATCAAAGCCAGAAATTACACTTCCATCTGAGCAATTACAGCAGAATAAAGTGTAATTAAGCCATACCAGCTAGAGAAAAGTGCATCCATGTGGCAGTTACACAGTGAGTCTCTTGAATGAAATCCAGTAATCAAGGCAGGAATCTCTAGATTTAAAAATGTGCATTTTTATATGTTGAGAAGAGAAGCAATAATTTCATGTTATTTTTCTTCTGCATACCTGCATTTCTTTTGCAGGTCTACAAAACATGTAACAAGTAACTCAGTGAAAGAGGACATAAATGTTCAGGAAAATTTTCAAGTTGATCTTTCACAATTAGTGTATTTTAACTGAAGGTCAGTAAGTTTTGTCTTAAGAAAAAAATAGTCTTAAAAGCAAACTTGAGGCAGAATCCTTAGCCAGTCTTTTCTGACTTTGTTTAAAGTAGGGAGCTTCTGAGGGAGCTTCTCTGGGGGAAAAACTTGAACATAGCCTTAAAGCTTTAGTTATTTTCTGAAAAGAACTGTCTGAGAATTTGGATCTTGATGTTTTAAACTTTGAGAAAGTTTATGTGATTCTCAAGTCTGAAGAAATCTTGGTTTATAAGTTAATGGCAAGTATTTTCTAAATGCCAGCACAGCAGTATTAATCTTGTGTCTGCAAATCAAGCTGTGTTTTGTTTTGTTCAGTGTTGTCAGAAGCAAAGACAGCTGGATTTTGAATTTGTCCAGCAGTGATAATGTATGAAGCAGCTTAAAAGGCAGCTTTCCCCCTTGCCACTGTGCTGGCCTCATTAACAGTTGTAGTCTTGCACAATTTCTCAGTTGGCTGAGTGTAAAGTGCCTTTGGAGGAGGAGACAGTGGCCCCATCCATGCTGGGTTTATGAGGTAATTTGAAACTGATTTCAGGCATAGTTAGCTCAGGATACTTTTGTGCTACCATTGCTAAGCTATGGTGGTAAGAAAACAGTGTAATAGACTGCAGTGACAGGTAATGCAGAATTACCTTCACAGCCTTGATTAGTAAATCATTCCCAAAGCTCTTGGAGACATGGTGTAACCTACACAAGCACTGGGGCAGGATGTTAAGATGGCACCCTTCTATAGCCATAATTTCCTCTTGACCCTCACCCTGTTCCTCTGCAGCACGGGTAGGAATTGTCATAGGAGACAATGGGATGTGTTGCTGAAGGAAGGATTCCAACTTTGAACTGAGTCATTGGTGTGTTAATTACTTGCATGAGGACAGGGCAGGATTTGGATCACACAGTGACAAGCACTGATTTACCAGGGGAAAGGGTGGTGCTAAGCCAGCCCACACAGCAAATGAAGAAAGCTGGAGCGAAGTCCTGGTTCTGCACCACAGAATGATGCTCTTTGGTATTCTTGGCTAAACAGGGGGAACAGGGTAAAATCTGGATTATCCTGTTGAAAAACAGGATCCTGTGTCTGTCCTTAACTAATGGCTGCTCACAGGTATTTTATGACAATAAGTTAATATCAGCAAAATTATTTGTGATCTTCAGATGCAGGGTTCCTGCAGATGTGACATAGGAGGATTCAGGAGACAGTAGAAGTAATTACAAGTAAGGGCATTTTTGGGTAGAAGTTAAGCAGCAATGTTTCTTAGTGTTGTTTTTATCCCAAATGATATCAAAATGTTTTCCCTTATGAGCTGCCTATTTACTCCTCAAAGAATGGAATCAATTTAATTTACAGTCACTCAGGTAAAAACTAGAAATTTAGTCTCCACCTGATCTCTGGCCTCACTAGAGTATCTCAGGGAACAGAAGGACATTCAGAAAGTAGTTTATTTCCTCTGCATTAGACAATCCTGTTGTGATCCAGCACTGCCTATTTTACTCCATCAAAGGGCCTAGACAGCTGACTTAAACAAGACACCTAGCTTTTAGATGGGTACAGACAGATAAAATGGGTGTCACTCACAAAAAGTAACTCTGATTTTGATGTTCCAGAAGTACCAAACCTTCCTGTAAAGCAAATTGTAGGAGAGGGCTTACATCCCAGCCACTAGATGAAGGTTAGATGTTTACCATAATTTCTCAGTTTTGCTAACTTATGCAGACAAAAAGTTGTTGGTAATTAATGCCTTTTGAGTGAACAGTTTGAATCCAATTCAGAATGCTTTCTTACAACAGTTTTGCCATCTGATATATCTTTGTTGTAATCTTTTAAACTCTTTTTACTCCCCCAAAATAAGGTAACTTGTATTGGAACAGTTGTATTCACCCCAATGAGCAAGCAGTGTCAGCTTTGTAGGCAAGAGTAGGATGTTTCCCATAAGGTTATAGCTGGAGTCTCATGGATCACAAACATATTTGTATTACCACTACCTGTGCAATGGGTAACAATGGTTGAAATTCTGGGCCCACTGCAAAATCAGCTAGAAATTTACCACAGCAAATTCAATTTGCAGAATTTTGCACGAGCCCTGCCTTGGCTCCATATTTTTTAGGATAACCCCATTTATTAGCAAGAAAGAACAAAAATAAGAAGAGATAGGCATGCATGTATTGTAATTGACTGTAATTTAAGAAACACTGCACTAGCCAGAGGCACTTACTGGGATATAGAAATCTAACAGCATTATCAGAAGTAAGCCAATGTGTTTGTTCAGGTTCCCATTAACACCGTTTCACAAACATAAGATGCAGTTTGTTATCCTCAATTTCTTCTTCTTCTCTCTCTCTTTTTTTTTTTTCTTTTTTTTTGGTGAATTTTTTGTCTTACCTTTTTATCAGGCTTGGAAATCTCGTGGGATGGAGACAGTTTTGTGGAAGTCATGGCTGCACCTCATCTGAAAGGCAAACTCTGTGGTTTGTGTGGCAATTACAATGGGCACAAGCGAGATGACCTGATTGGAGGGGATGGGAATTTTAAGTTTGATGTGGACGACTTCGCGGAATCCTGGCGCGTGGAGTCCAACGAGTTCTGCAGCCGCCCGCAGAGGAAACCCCTGCCCGAGCTGTGCCACGGGACAGTCAGGGTGAAACTCCGAGCTCATCGGGAATGCCAGAAGCTCAAAGCCTGGGAGTTCCAGAGCTGTCATTCAACAGTGGATTATACCACCTTTTACCGGTAAGTGTGGCTTGCTGTGGAAGGAGGTACTAAGTGACTGCGTGATGAGGAAAACCAGGTAGGAGTTTCAGTAGCACTTGAACACATGTTGAGATATGTTTGTCAAGAATTAATATAAAGCTTATATTATGGGAGGTTTTCTGAGTCCAGAACCAGAACATGGTCCTGAGCAAATAGAGCTGAGCAGCCAACAGTGAGAAAGGAAGGCAAGCTTGTGATAACCTAGAGAAAATGTACTTTTGGAGACTGAAGGAAGAGGGGGAAGAGACTTCAAAACATTTTTGTAAATTCTCTCTGATTTCAAACTCAGTTGTAAAATTGAGGCTGACTTCAATTGCTATTGCTTGTGGTCCACAGAAGTGTGTCTTCCCAGAAACATTTTGAAAATTACTTTATTAAAGCAAGGATATTAAATATGTCTAATGCCTCTTGGATGGTGTGGTTTGTGGGTTGAGAGTTTGAAAGGGGACTGTTAACAAAAAATTCCATGCATGGCCTGTCCTGCCCTGGGAGAAAAGAAAGACAGATGAGGATCTAGAATCCTTGTCTGAGTGAATTATTATAGATTTTTTTAATCTTTAAAATGGTTGAAGTCTAAGCCACAAAGACATATTTTCTGTTCTTTAATTAGCATGAGTTTATTTTCCCCTCACTCAGTAAATACAATTGTCTAGTCTTTGGATTGCCTGACATAAAATGTAAGAGCAAGCTGAGTCACAGTTGTATGGTTGTGGATGAAGCTGCCTGATCTCTGTGCTCCCAGCTTTCCCCACTTGGTCGCATTCACTATTTGATTTATTAGGAAAAGCTTTCTAGAATGACTCGATTTCCCTTATGAATTGCCTTTCCTCTTTTTTTATAATGAGACAGAAAGACGTTTATCTAATCCAGCAGAATACATCTGAGACTGGGAAATGCTAGAAGAAGACATACAGCTTGGCTTGTAGTCTGTATGCCTCTGCACTTATTTTGCTATGGTGTATCCTGTGCTAGGAGCCTGGCAAAGAGTAAAGATTATATTGTATGTAGGTTATGATACTTTATCTTTTCCAATGGCTGAAGGCACAACAGAGAGCACTAGAGAAGCTAACACACACACAGGTTCTGTTGAATGCATTTCAGCAACATTCCCATCTCACTTCCATTGTCCTTTAAAGGTAAGTGGTGACAATGCAAATGGAAAACAGGTGCAGAGAGATTTGTTTAATTTTGCAGTGGATTTTTTGTTCCTATTTTAAAGTAGCTCATGATTAATTTAGTGCAATACACTTCCTGACACCAGAGCAGAAAGTGATTTATATTTTGGCTACAACAGTCAAAAAAATTCTACATGCTTGCACTCAAGAATTACCATAGAGCTTTTCTGTTCCTTTAAAATGATATCTAATGTTTGTCCTGGAAAGGCAATAAAATCAAGGAAGTACTTAATTTGTGTCCTTTTGTAGAAAAGAGTATTTTTCCCTCAGGAAATGTTACATTGAAATGTCCATAATATTTTGTCAGAAGTAGCTGTTGTTTCCATTTCGATGTTGCTAGCTGTTAAAATGCTCAGCTTCCAACACATACTGATAAAGCTGTAGCAAGTAATTTCGTCAATGACCATGGCCATTTTTTGTACCAGGAAGTGTCCACAAGAAGGTAATGATTTTGGGACACACATTCAAGAAAGATTTGCATTTTTCATTAATTCTGTTCAAATAACTCATTACTGGTGATGTGCTTTTGCAGAAGATTTAGATTTCCATTGAAAGAAATTCGAATTAACATAGCTTTTAACTGAGGGATTTTTTGGAAAAGCATATGTAGCCAATGTTCTCTAATTTCAGGGTAAGTTCAACTAAAATTTTTAAAATTCTGCTTTTTTAGCTCTGAGCAGGCTCTTAGCTGTAAGAAAAGGGAGGAGGCAGAATGATAGGGTTAGATTCTTTTTTTTTTCTCCCAATATCCTCTTTTAATTGAATAGCTTCTCAGTTTTTACCCTCCAACATAATTATGGAATTTTTCCTTTTGAAATACTATATTTTCAAGAGTTAACCTTTCTTTGTCCTTTTTGCCTGTATTACTGACATTGCTTCATTTTCATTTTGCTGCTCCAGTAGTGACCTGCTATTAATAAAAATTCTCAGAAATAGAAATAAACTCAGCAGGAACATTAGGAATTAGGGTGTGTTTTCTCCAAATACCAAAAAAGGCAGCGAACAATGCATTGCAAACTTTTGTTTGACATTGTGTTACTGAGGAGATTTGTGTGAAGATATCTCAAATTCATTTGTCTCATTCTTTGTACAGCTGTAGTTTCTCCTTTTGTTAGCCATCCAAAAAACATACAGTGTGATTGTCATGACTGTTAAGTGAAAAGGATATAGCTCATGTTTTAGAGAGTAGAGATCTAGCTGCATGTTGATTCCTGTGCTTGACCTTGAGAGATCTTGATGCCTTAGGTTTTGCACCTTGCCCTTAACACTTTTTTTGTGACTTTGGTGACTTGTGTTTCCCTGCAAAGTGTATGGCAGAAGAAAGTAAAATGTAAGCATGTGAGAAAGGATTTTGAAATAGTTCTGACTGCCGACTAACAAAATTTTACACCACTTTTTAAGTTCTTTGTTTTGTAACTAAACACATTTTATGTTTTTTTAATTGTGGTTTGCTTTGTTTAATTTGGGGCTGGTATTTTTGTTTGTCTTTAATGCATCTCTAGTTGTTCAGTACTCATGTGTAATACTCTAAAAATAACCCTTTGGGTTCAACTTTTTGGAGGCAAGTTCATTAAGCAGGGAAACTATTTTGAATTTCTAGGAGACTTTGGTAAATCCTGTGTGAAGAAGAGATTAACAGTTAGTGTCATCACCATGCCACTAGTCTATTTTGGTACTTCATTATGACTAATCATCCTAGAGTGGTCCTTAAAAAAAAAAAAAGTTAAAAGAAAGTTACCAAGGTTACTCAGTATCAAATTGTAAGGAAGATATTTAAACCATGTATGCAATAAAGCTGTTACTCAAACTCCTGAAACTGCTCTTGGGTATAAGCAGAACTAAAAATAGGTGATACTATCTCAATATCTTGTGTTGTTGTTAACAGAAGAAGCTCTATCATATTATTGGGAAATATTATGGTACCATTTAAGCTCATGGATGAGGATTTGGGGATCTTGGGGAGCTTGAAAAAGAAGAAGGGGACTTTCTGTTCTCACCAAACCCTACCCTATGGCTGATCTCATTGTGCATCTTTGAGCTGTGCTGTAGCAGGGGCCTGCCGGTGACTCCAGCAGGTGAGGCCAGGGAGCAATGTGGTCATGCAGGGCTGGTCACCAGTGTGACCCCATGCCTGCTGTGCTTGGTCATGACTGACCCCTCTCAGGAGCCTCCTTGAGAGGAGCACGCAGCCCCTACCACAGGTCTAGGGGCTGCAGTGAGGGAGCCACAGCAATGCTGCTTTATGCAGGGAGATATGTGGCTGCAGGAGACACTGCAGAGGAAGACACAGGCCTCACATTCCCTGAACACCTGCCTTCATTGGCATCCATGGCTTTCTAGTAGCTTGGTGGGGTCTTTTAAGCAGTTGCATCAACACATTTGGAACATGACATCGACATGATATCAGTGTATCACCCATCTCTAACACACCTACACAGCAGCTGAGCTCATAAATGACTAGTTAGACAGTGCTTGAGTCTCTCACTACTGCCACAACTTTTGAAAAATTCAGTATCTTGGTTTTGCTGTGCAGTAGATTTCTCTATTTCACATTGGAAAATTTGTGTCGAAACTCTTAAGAGAAGTATTTTTATGATTATTACTCTTCCCATTATTAATATGTATTTTTGCTATTGTTATTATTATATTTCAGCAGACAATAGCACTCTGAATAATTGCTTACTCTTTTTCTCTTTTGTAATTGTCCTAGGATGTGTTTTTCTCTTAAACACTTTAATCATCAGTATTTTAGGGCAAGCAATAACCAACATACTAATAGCATCATTTGTTTGAATCTGTTAATCACATGCATTCAAAAATTGCAAATCTACTTTATTGCAAGTCTTTACTTAAATGTTCTTTGTGATGTGGTAATATTACTTCATCTATAGTTCTGGGTTAATCAGTTAATGAGTTTCTGTCTCAGTTAATCTATTAACTTCATTCAGTTAACTGCTGCAGTCTTGCAGTTTTTCTAAAAATTTCCACTTGATTAGAGAAAATATTACTGCTTAGAGTTGAGGCATAATTTGCAACATTGTGTAGCCTGTTAGATCTCTGTTATTAAGATTGGCAATGATGCCATGAAATGGCTGCAGAGAACATGTGAGCATTGCAAAGATATTTACAAACTGTGTGAAAGATGGGGACCAAAGGTTTGTGGCTTTGAAGCAAAAAGTTTGAAGGTCTTTTTCCCTGTTAACAATGATGTCCTACAGCTGTAAAATTCATGTGGTTGTGCCCCTATGTTCACTCAACAGGATGGTACAAAAGGAATGTATGCTAAAGAATGACTTAAGAAAATCCTGTTTCAAGAGTTTAAGGAGTAGATGGAGATGAGATCTCTGAAACCCTCAGTTTACTGCCAAGATGCAAATTGAAAAGATTCTGGCTATGGATTAGGGCACAGCAGTTGCTCTGGCTCCTCTGTGGTGTAAATGCAGGGCAGCTGTAGCTCTTAGTGCTCACCAGGGTGACTCCTGTCCTGGCTCCTGCTCCTGAACCAGCCTCCACATATGTCTTTCCACCCACACCAGGGCAGAGCTGGCCTGTGTCCCCCTTTTAAGACAAAGCCAGTTGTGTTGGCTCAAGAAAGGGACTGATGGCATGAAACTGTGACTGGTCCTCTTACAGACCTGGCACAGAGCAGGGGTTGGCTCTTGCTTCTGCTGGCCCTTGTGCAGAGGAATGGATGTTTCTGTGCCTGTCAGACTATCTGCCTGAAGCTGGCCCTGAGTCTGGGTACTAGCAGCAGTGTAACCACAACAGAGAGGAGCTCAGGATGAAACAATTTATTCAGCTTCTTGGGCAAATTGTCATAGAGCAGCTGCATGGCCCAGGGAACTTCTGGTTAGAAAGGAATTTAAACATATTTGAAACAATTACTGTTTCTTTTTTTTATTTTTAAGGAAATCTGCATGAGGATGTGAGTTTTCTATGAATCACAGAATCAAAAAATGAGTAAGGTTGGAGGGGACAAGAGGGGGGTCATCTGGACCAACCTCCCTGCTCCAGAGGGATCATCCTAGTGTACATGGCACAAAGTTGTGTCCAGAGGGTTCTTGAATATGTCCAGTGAGACAGACTCTGTAGCCTCTCTCGGCAATCTGTTCCAGTGCTGAGTCACCTGCACAGCAGAGAAATTCTTCCTCATGTTCAGGTGGAACTTCCTGTCCATCAGTTTCTGCCAACTGCCTCTTTTCTTATTGACTTGCACCACCAAGAAGAGCCTGGAAACATCCTCTTGGCACCCCACTTTTAGATATTTATACACATTAGAGAGGGTCCCTTTCAGTTGTCTCAAGGCTGAACAGGCCCAACTCCCTCATAAGAAAGACACTCCAGTTCCCCAGTCCTTGTTGCCCTCCCTGGACCTGCTCCAGGAGCTCCATATCTCCCTTGTACCCAGGAGCCCAGAGGTGGACACAGCACTCCAGATGTGGCCTCACCAGGCCTGAGCAGAAGACAGGATCACCTCCCTTGACCTGCTGGCAATGTTTTTCCTGATGCACCTCAGGACACCACTGGCCACAAGGGCAAACTGTCACGTCCTTCTTTGCAGAGCTGCTTCCCTGCAGTTTGGCCCCCAGCCTGTGCTGGTGTATGGGGTTGTTCCTCTCCAGGCACAGGACCCTGCATTTGCCTTTGTTGAACTTGAGACACTTCCTCTCTGCCCATCTTTCCAGCCTCTTGAGGTCCTTTCAAAGGGCTGCACAGCAATCTGGTAGTAGGTGCATAGGCACTGGGAGAGCCAGTGTGTCCCCAACCTTTGCAAGAGCTCTGGTGCTTGGGAATCAGTTCTTCACACCTATCTGTCTGGGCTGCTTACTGCCTTTCCTTTATGCCTCTATATGAATTGACATTATCCCCCAAACCACTCAATGCCAACTTGTGCATTTTGTGTAAGACTGTGATGAGCTGCTTGAAAAACAGGTAAGAGGCACCATGACTTAGATTGTTGGTGACTGACAGTGCCAACAGTGAGAGAAAATGGACTTTGTTGTGTCCAGTGCATTTTGGGATTTCTAGGAGCAAGCATCAAACTGTCCTGTCTATATGCTAATGGTAAGGAGTACTGCAAAACTACTGCATAGATGTAAAATCACCACTCTCTTAAGCCCCTTCCTTGAAGTATTTTTCATCTGATATAGCCTAGAGTGAGTTCAAGCTGCCTGAAAAATACTGTTTAGATTCAAAGATTAGAAGTTTGGATTTGGACAAATGGGTTGAGTGGTCAGAAAAGATAAATCTAAAGCCAAGCTGAGCTCAATTATCTGCAGATCATGATTCCTCTTCATCTTTCCCCACACCCCTGACCCTAGTGGGGTATTTTTCATGTAACCAAGTCCCATCCACTTGTGTCTGTTTAGAAAAGTACCTCAGGAATTTGGGGCTAGAAAACATTCTTCTCTTTGTATCAGTGGTTATTACAGCTGTAAAACATTGAAGCAGTGCCAGACGATTCACAGATGTCTCCTTTCCTGTTGAGGTATTGGGATTCAGTGGGGGGAAGGGATTAAGGTGGAGAGGGCTCCAAAATGACAAAACAGTGGTGTTGGATAGACACCATTCACCTGGGACTGTCCATAGCTTGCTTCCAGCCAAGGAGAGCATGCTTCCCCTTGTACTTCCCTATATGGAAAGTTAATTTTTTTTTAAACAAGGAGAGATCTGTTACAGGAAAACCAGATGAAGCAGCATACTACTATGTGATTAAACCCCTACAAGTTTCCTTTCCTTCAAAGGATGGCATTTCTGGAATGTATTTGTTTTGCTTACGTAATTACATGATCACAACCCTACCTGTCCTTTTACACTGAATGAAATGTTATTTCCTACTCCTTGCAAGTGCATTATGAGGCTTCATTTCTCACTTTTCCAGGAAAGAACTTCCTTTGTCATTATAATGAATGGAGGTATATAGAGAATTATGATGAAAACCTTCTTCTGCCTAGTAAAACTTCATTTCTTTCTGGTTTATTACCAGGCTCAATGAAATTCAAGTCAGGTGTTTCATAACTGATTGCTGTCTTGCTCATTGTCCATTGTCTGACAGATGTGAGACTCTGCATGTGGAACTGTAAGGTCAGTTTGACTGAGACAGAAATGATCCTGAAGGATGGTAGGCACTATGGAGTAGGGAGGAGGTGGGGAGATATCGAACAGAAAAGCAGGGTGTGCCCAATACCCTTATCATTTGTCAATATGGACTGCATTCTTAGAGCTTGTTGTTCCTGGATTACTTTTAATAGAGGTTTGGTAGTTTGGTGTTGTTTTTATTTTCTACAGTGCCTCGATGTCATGAGGTACAATTCTGATTTATTGAAGTCAATGGGAATTTTGCTGTATTTGAGTGACAATTTTTCATCATTATGAATTTTCCTGTCCCAGGAAGCTGTATTACAGTAATCTTTGCATCAGTTAGTAATCCTTGTTTTGTCTTCCCACCATTTTCTGTACCACAGATAATTTCAGAAAGCTTCAGCTAGTTTCATTAGCATTCTTTACTAGGGTAGGCAAAAGAAAACACATTCAAATCTGGACACCCATATCCTGTTTGCTGGTCTCTTTTTTCCTAGGGCAAAATAAAAGGGTGACTTTCCAAGGCAAAAAACCTAATTTGTCTGGACACAGGCAACTGAGAGGTTTGTTCTGTGTTTTGCTGACTAGAATTCACTTGTGGTTCTTTTTCTTTTCTGTAAGGAACTTGTAGAAAAAAACCTGCAATGATAGGTCAGTTGTCTCTCACATTTTTCAAAGTTTGTTGGATAGGCTTTAAAACATGCTCTAGGAATAATTTCTTTAATCTAGAGTTCAACATCATAAATATTGCAGCTACAGTATTCAAATGCCACTATTTCACAGTGAGCATGAACATGCTGTAGGACTGCCATGGTGAAATACAAGCACATCCTTATTGCAGACACTATAAATGGTTTTTGAAAGAGCCCTTTTCTATTCTGGAAACCACCACTGATGTTTCAGTATTATAATAAAATGCACAATTCTTAAAAAGAGGAGAGAAGGTGTGGAGAGGAACTGGTAGAAACGCAGAGGGATAGCCTCCCTTGTAGAAATATTTTAAAAAGATACCGCCTGCCAGTTGGTACAACTTAATCCATTGCCAAAGAAAAAATACCTGCTACTCTGCAGTATTTCTTTTTAGCTGCAAAAAGAAATCCTATTTTTGGAGAGATGCTATTTGGAAAAGTTTTAAGCATCGTCAGGGGAAACCACCATGTCTCTATCAGGTACCACAGATTTTTAACTACAGCTACTGCAAAATCCAAGATCTCTGTTCAATCTCATTTTAATTAACCTCTACAACAAGTTCTCAGCAGGGCTTTCTTTGAAAATTTGTTTTAATTTTAGCTTTTTATGTTTTAAGCTTTATTGCAGTATTGACTGTAAATAAAATGCAGAGATGCTTAGCTGATGGCAATATGTCTATTTCTGTACATAAATAATTCAAGAAACCAACCCATCAGATCTCACATTCTGCCTTAAGGAGAGGTCAGTAAGTGTTGCAAGGAAGAAGAAACCCACCCATATGGTGGCTGGCCAACTGTACCATGTCATAAATGTGGGAGAAATCCTTTCAGACCCTGAGATGATCAGTTTACATCTCCATAACGTGACATTTTAATTACCTTTCCTTTAGCATGCATAACTGCAAAGCTGCTATATTTCAGTTCCTATTTTAAGCCACCTGCAGTATATCCTGCCTAATTAGACACAGATCAAAGATGAGCAAGGGTGTTTGTAAGCAGGCAAATGAGATGAATTTGTGGGAAATATTTTAAAAATAAGCTTAACCTAATCCTCCTGTTATTCTTATGAGTTCATTTATGTTTCTGGCAGGATAACCAGACAAAGCAGGACGTGAGCTGTGACCACTACAAAAAAAATTCTGTAGAAAGCTTGCCTTAGGAAGGTTTTGACAGCTCCAAGGAGCTTATCAAGCTTGCTCTCCCTGTATTTTGGAGAGCTGACTTGCTGTACATGAGGGGTCCATTCTAGAAACATTTTATGGGTTAGATTTAACTAAAAGCTTTCTTGTGGGTGTTTTTAATAGTTGCAGATTTTTATTTCAGTTTTGCTGTCTTGTTTTCTCAATCTCACAGGGCATCCAAAAAATCTGGGATGTTCCCAGGCTTTGAGATCTCTGTGGACCTCTGCATAATGTCAGCTTTTAAGTAGCTGTCTCTGGTATAAAGCAGCAATCCGGGGTATGGGCAAATCTCCTTCTTTCCTGTCTGTCCCCTTAAGGGCTTGCTGTACTGAGAGGTGTGTGAAGATCCCATACTCCACATTTGCTCTCTCAAGTGTACAAACCACTAGTGTGTAAAGCAATTATCTTCTAATTATTCAAGCCTCATTTTTCTATTGTTCTTCACAGCACATGAAGGAATCATCACTTTGCAGGACTTGTGATTTACACAGTGCCTCAAACAAACACAGTACAATCCATTTTGGGGTCCTCTCCCTTTGCTTTTCAACCTGCAAAATGTTTGCACCCTGGCAGCAAAGCTCTGAGATCAAGAGCAGATTGAGCACCAGGCGCCAGCAGTGAGATGCAGTCCTTGATTAACTGTGAGCAAACAGGTCCTACATATGTGGCAGGGCAAGTTCTGGTGAGGACTTGGGACATGACAACAAAAGGTCCTGACCCCCCCATGGCAAGTTTTAGCACCTAAGGATTATTGTACCCTCAGGCATTGCAGCACCAAAGCAAAGAGCAGACTCAGTGGGAGCAGGCAAGAATGTTTCACAGGTACTTCTGTGAATTTATCCATCTTAAAAGTTTCCCACTACAGTCCCTAATCTTAGGTAATGTATGGGTGTATGTGTTGGGTTCACCCACTGTTAAACTATTGAGATACCCATTGCAAACACACGTGTGGCTGTGCTCCCATAATTAACTCTCTGTGGTGGATTCTTCAGAGCAGACACAGACTTTGCCAGTGTCATCCTGGAGCAGAGGTAGAACTAAAATGCCACTGCATCCAAAATACACTGTGACGAGTACCTTCCTCACCCAAAGGGAGCAGCAGGGTTATATTTTAACCCAAAATAGAGGGATGTGCATATATGAGAGCCGGTGCTGTGAGTTCACCTCTTCATCATGATAGGCAGAGGATGAGAGTGTTAAAGTCTCTCTCTGACTTCTCCACTTAAGCCAGTTGAAATTAAAATTGTTCGTGAATGTGCTGGGAATACTGAAGGGAGTTGGAGCCATATGTTTTCTTGCATTCTGGGGTATTCCTACAACTAACATTCTGTTTGCATAATATTTCTGAAACATGAAAGCTAAAATAAATCTAGTATGTGAAAATTAATAACAAGTAATTTCTCTTATGATAACTCCAGAGGAAGCTGTTGTAAGTGTTAAGGTATTCAGACAGCTGATTTTTGTACATCAGCTCTCAAATGAGGTATGTAGTTTACAGAGAGTGAGTGCTTAAGGTTATGTAGTCTATGAGTACATGAAGTAAGAACTTGTTGAGAATGGTGGATACCATGGCAGCGAAGAAAAAGATAACAAAGTTCATTTCCTAAGTGCTCCTTCTTAGCACTTTACATTTTCAAATCACAGTGTAAACATTTAATTCTCACTGTACCCTGGTTTGAAGTTGTTGAAATGAAGAAAGACTTCTTTGCTGTGCAGGAAGCCAAGAGCAGAGTTGAGATTAAAATGTGAAAATGCCTGCTTCCTGGCCTCAAGCTCAAGTCCTTCTGATGGGATTTAAGAGGTTTCATATGCACAAAAAGTGTATTGTCTTATTATTGTCAAAGCAAAAATTCTCAAACTTTCAGAAAAAAGCATTGCTAGTTTTTTTAATACACTAAATCTTCTCTGCTCCTTTAAGGCCCAGTAGAGATGACAACCTCATTAATATTCCATTTAGCAATGTGTCTTTGGCAAGTAAGAACCTTAAAATAAGTCAAAATCTAGTAATGAATTGAGGCTTGGGCTATAAAAGACTTGCAATTGGAGCAGGAAGAGACAATATGCAAGAAAACCCCCACTGAACTTTGTGTTCAGATATCAAAGATTTGGCTGAGGTTTGAAAACCCATTTTTGTTGTTCTGCTCATCAGTCTGTCTACATGGTTTTTCTCTGTTGTGTTAATTTTTCATCCCATTGTTCATGAAAAAGAATTTCCATACTCCTTGGAGTATGGCAAGGTGATGAAATAGATTATAGATATCCTTGTTGTCCTCAAAGGATGATGTAAACTTTCAGTAATTTTAGGATTTGCTGTGGTTATAGAAAACATTGTCAAAAATATCTTATGGACTGGTTGGCATGAAGGAATACCCTTCCTGGCCTTGTGTCTGAAGGCAAAGACTATTTGCTGACAGTATAAAGATCACCAATATATCACTAGAAAGGGTTGAATGTTGTTTGGTAATCAGAGAAGAACTTGAACAGATCCCACAAAAAAGTGCCCATTTTATCTGCCATTGAACTTGTTAATATGATCTCAGGTTCTGTAAGTTAATTAGGCTGTGTTTTGTCAACATTTGAAAAATGTAGTTCCCACTATTTGCATCACAGTTCCTCACTTTACAGAAGGCCCAAATCTTCATGTTACCATTAGCAGTAAAGATCTGACTTCAAAATATCCACTAGCCCAAAATCAAAATACACTATGCAGGCATTTCAGCCCATTTGTAAGGGATATTTGGTTCGTATTCCATCTCTCCTTTCACTCACCTGCTCTGATTTCCAGATCATTTGTCTCTGTGCTTAGTTTGATCTCTACAGTCATTTCAAAGTGGTATCCACCGATACCCTACAGATGCAGAACGCCACTAACAGGCATCTGTGAGCTGTGTACTATGCACAGCTGGGTGAGATCACACCAAACATAGTGGCAGAGAGACACCAAAGGAACAAATTTCTCTGGCAGAGTGTACTCTCATGAGCCCGTGCTTTCTCCCAAGATGTCTAGACTGCTGCCTTGACATAATCTATTCCATAGCCATAGTCCGTATTATGTGGTAGCCAGTGATATCCCTCGCCAGGATTCCCATCTGGCTTTTGAGGCAAGGAATTCACACTGCATGGTTCTTTTTATCAGTTGCATGCAAACTGTGCACTGTAGCCCCAAGAATTTTCTTTACCTGCATCCTTTATTTCTCTTTGTCTCTCAGTGCTGTTCATATTTCTTTACAAATGATAAAGGAACACCTTTTAGTTATAGAATACCACAGGGATTTTTGTCAACTTTCTCCATCTATAGAAATTATAATTTTATATGGGTGGAGGATATTTGACTGTGGCACTGGAAGTAATAACGTAAAAAGATGCTATTTATTTTCTTCACTGTCCTTGCAACAGATGGGGGTACATTCAAAGCCATGCCAGAGTTTAAAATGTAAGTGCTCAGAGAATTGTTGGTGAAATATGTTTTAGTTCCATAACTGTGATGGGAATGATCGACAGTGGTCCGTGCAGAATGTCTAAAAGCTTTTCCATATGACTAAGAAGTCAAGACTTGATAAATTTTCTCAGTGTTTATAATTAAAACCCAGAAGAAGATATTAAACATTTACTGGTTTCTATGTTGTGGTCAATATTAAGATTTATTGACTTGAGGACCAATATTGACTGGGGGGAAAACTAGGCCTGATTTTTCTCTTAAGACCTACTAAATCTGGATGGTGACTGAAAGCAGAAGGTTGCATGGTTTAGACATCCAATAGCAACTTGTTTCAACGATAAGAACTTCTTTGTCTTTCTGAAAGATTCCAAAGTTTTTTCTAATGTTTTTTACAGTGCTTTAGGAAAACTGGTATTGCAGTAATGCTTTTAGGAGCCTTTTATTTGTGGAAATGCCCCTTTGACATACAGTTGGAGTTATGTGGAGTGCATGAGAATGCTGGATTGGCAGCCTGAGGGAGGGAGTTTTGTGTGTTGGGTTAGTAGACTGTTGTGTGGATGCAGTATGAACAAGAGCAACAGAAGTTTCTTGTGGTCTCTCACTGTTATGTTTCCAGCTCAGGGCAGCTTGCTGAAGTCCACAGAATCATCCCTGTGGCTATCCAGTCCTTGACTGTCTCTGAATTACTGCAAACAAATGATGACTTTTGTGACATGAACTACTCCTTCCTGAGAAGCGTGAAAATGCACCTGGACTCATTCCAGGTCACCACTACTTATGCTTTTGTGTTAAAAGTTATAGAATTTGAAAACATCAGATGCCTGAGAGTTTGAGCCAGGAAAGTCAGAGATCAGAGACTGATCTCATAAACCAACTTATTACGTGACTATCACTCCTACATGCACAACATATGTATTTTTGCCTGCTCCTAACTGTTGCCTGAATTTTATGCATTGCTAAAGATCTGAACGCAGAAATTAATCTCTTGCAGATGCTGACTTGTGGCTGGCAGCATCCTTCATTTTCAGGCTTAAGGTACTAATAAAGTGCTTAAGTCTGCTTTCCATTCAGATGTGAGAAATTCATCCAGATTGACATGAACCAAGTCTTTGATTCATTTTTGTTGGTGGCGAGAGTGGACCTAGCTCATGTCTCGGGGTTCTAGACAGGATGGTATTTCATGAAGTAGCCCAATAACCTACTCAACAGTTAGATCCAGCAAAGTAATTTATCCAGCAGCTTTTGCCACCTCCCTTCCTGGGCAGTTTGGAGCCCATCAAATTACATGTTCAGACTCAATTCAGGCTTCTTGGTGGCTCAGCAAAAGGATTTCTTATGAGCTGAGTGTGAAATGACCAAGAGAGGATTACTGTGCTTATGTGCAGTAGGAACATAAACAAATTTTTAATATTGAGTGTCAGCTGCAAGAAAACCTGTTTTATCTTAAGGTTAGTTGTATATCTGAAAACTGGCAGACATAGGGATTGATTTTCAAGACTTGTATTGGCGTTGTGTTCCTCTCCTGTAGTGTCCACTGTCTGCTTTGAATGGAAAAGTGACGCCTTACTTATCCTAGGAAAACGCATTATGTTCAGGTAGCTAGTGTTTCTGGCAATTTTAACTTCTTACAGAGTTTACCTGAAGACAGTTGCCTCAATGTTAAAAATTTTTAGTGCTCTTTTATATATCTTGTAAATATGAATGCTGTCTTTCTGTGCAGTAATCCAAATGAAAGTGCAAAAGAATATATATTCCTTTTTCTTTTTGGTTGACCCTTTGTTTTCCCCTGTTGTAGTACAGGTGTGACAGTGATGGAGGAACATGTTTACAGGTCTGTGGGCTGCTGGAAAAAAGGTCCCTCCCAGGGCTGTTCACAAAGTGAATCATTAGCCTGACTGTAACAATAAATACCATGACAGAGAACATGGAAGGATTTATCCAAAGGTCACATTCACCCAGAAGGTTTCCCTGCTGAAAGAAGCTTGCAGCTGTGTTAAGATTAAAGAGTGTCAGAGAACCATAATGTGTGTGATTTTTTCACTCTGAGTAAAATATGAGCTGTTTGTCTAACAGCCCCAGATGAGGGATTCTAGTGTCAGACTGCCTAGGGGCTGTCATATATATTTCCAATGGGTTTTTAGTGTTCAGGAATAATCTCCTCTTTGATACATTTATCTGACACATCCTAAACTCTTGTGATGCCCAGGAGGAGAGCTTTGTCCTGCTATTCCGACTACTTTAATAGTTACTCAGAAAAGGGAAGTGTAGTGGGAGCAACTCGGACAAATAACGGAGGACTAAGATATGTCCCAGAAATGGAAGTAGTCCAAATGAATCACTCACCTTCTTACTTGAATATGCTGGTGGGCCAGGCTGTGATGTGATAAGCATTTTATCTGCAGTAACAGGCAGCTGCTTGGCTGTCTCATCACTGGTGGGCTTCAGTGTAAACCCTTGTGTGGATTTTTATGCATGCATGGAAGGATGCAGTCATGTAGTTCAGCATGTGGCAACACTTCTGTGGTTAATCTTGTTAACCTGCTTCTTCTTACATTGATAACATTTAAAAGTCAGGAGCGGTGTCATGAGTTTAATACTGATTTAGAAGCAAGAGTTTTGCCTTTAGTGCCACAGGGTGCACTGTAGCCCACTGTTGCTTGAAGTCTCTCTTTGGTCTGTTCTTAGGAGATTACATCGGTTTTCTCCTCCACTGCCAACAATGAGCCTGGCTCTCTGAGCTCAGGCAGGACATCTTGAGCTTTCAGAATCATTCTCAGCAGTGGCAGTCACCAGTAGATGCTGTGGAAAAACAGTCGTGGCACAGAGGGATATGGAGTGTTGCTGTACTGAATGTTCCTTGTTCCAAGTAATTGTGGTTTTTGTTGCATTTGTGGACAGTAAACAAATTAATCTTCTGACATGTTGCAGAAAACACCAGAGAAAAACCATGAGAAAGTTTTATATAATTTTAATAGTGCTTTGTAATTCCCTACCCACAAGTAATATAATTTTTTCATCAGAGGACTCGGCATTGGAAATGCACATGTGGTGAACATGAAGGAGAGAAGATCTGCTGGTCCTTCCTCCTGGGTTCCCATTGTGATTTGATTTTTCTGAAAACACTTAAGTGGCATTCTTTTTACTTGTATTTTATAGAAGCTTTAAGTGATCACCTCGTCAGAAGTGGACCCTACTAAGGCTGCACAGCAGGTTATAGGCAAATATTTCAACAGCCTGGCAAGAACACTTTAGCAGCCATTTAGCAGGTTTTGTATTTACAAGTGGGATTAAAATTGACCTTGACTGACAGCTCTCCCAGCAGTGTAGCCATGCTACAAACAACCATTTGGATCATCTCTGAACCTGCTTTCTGACTCTGACTCCACATGGTTCTTATGTTGGCTTGATCTAGGGAATCACATAAATGATTGTGGATTGTTATAAGAGATGGGTTTCCATGTATGATAGCTTTTAAATATGGAAAGTTGTCATGAAACACAACATGAGGAAAGAGAAAAACACCTGGGGCTGAACTGGTGTCAGTTTTCTGTTTTACTTCCGAAAAACCTAAAATTATATTCCAATTGCACAAGATAAAGTACCTTAAATTAGTTGTCTTAGCTTGTGCAGAGCTCCTAGAGGACCTTAATCAAAGCAAAGCACTCAACTTTTGACAGGAAACCCAGAGCTTTTTGTTGTTTGAGGGGTTTTTTTCACTTGTTTAATACAGAGGTGATTCAAACCTAGTGGAGAGCAGTCACTGTAATGAAATATTTCTCTGTGTTATTATGCTATTAAGTAAAAAACCTGTAAGTGGTACAGCTACTCTCAGCTGTAGCCTAGTTAGACACAGGAAAATACCAGAGTCCCATTGTACGGAAGTGATCCCTTTTCTTCAGGTGGTCTTCGTCTTTCATTTTGAATCTCCAAAGCTTTTTAGTAAGCATAATTTTTTTAAAACCTTCAAGAGGTGGCTGGTGTTTTGGAGGTGAGTGAATGAGAGGCATGAGGCATGGCCCCAGCTCTGTCCTGTGTCACATCTGAACCAACCAGGAATGCATCACTCAAAGTCTCAATATCTGAGTATGTGTCTTGTTTTCAAAAGACAGGTGTCTGCTGAGGAAGGCAGGAGCCTCCCCTGAAATGGAAAATGTAAACCCTCTCCCTCTGAATTGCTATAAATTTTAAATTAAGAGGCTCTCAGGCAAAAACACAGGAGCAGGAATAACAGTTCTTTATTAGGGAAGAAAATAAAAAGATAAAATAAATAATGTGGTAAACCAAAACAGCACTAACAGAGTCAGAAACACAACCTGACACCCTGTTGGTCAGGGTGCTGGTAGCAGTCCCGTTGGAATTGTGGCTGCAGTCCTCCTGGAGAGTCAGGTGTGGTTCTGTTGGAGCAGGGATCCTGTAGAAGGGTGTAGTTTTCCTTGAAGATCCAGTGGAAGAGGCAGCTGTTCCTCTGGGAAATCCAGTGGAGAATCTGTGCTGGTGTTCCAGAAGCTCAAGATTACATCAAGGTAGGAATGCTTGGCTCCTCCCTCTGGGCAGAGCATCTCACAATGGGATGCTGTAGTTCTTATCAGTCATGCAGTGACATTCAATAGCCTGTTATCAGCAGCTGTCTCCCCAGAGGGAGGAGTGGTTGTGAAAGAGATGAGGAAAACTGCCCTCTTAACAGAAGACAACTGCCATACAGATGGCAAAGTGAATACAGTTTGCTTGGCAATCCAGGACAGTATGCAAGATAAAGCCTCCAAAATCAGAGAGAATTGGTTGTCAGGTGCTATGGTGGAGTCTCCACTGACCTTTCGGTGCAGGTGGGTTATCAGCTGTGCAGAACGTGGGCTGCCATTTAAACCACTGCTCAACAGTGCAGAGTTTTGCAGATACACCCATTGCACCAGACTGAAATATGTGCCTGAACCATCCAGGCAACAAGTACTTCAAAATTTATTTTTATTCTCTTTTATAAACCCACTTCTTCTCTATCTCTGGTACTCTAGCTTTATTGATGAATGCTTGCAAAAGAAGAAGCATAATGAAGTGTCTCTTTAGAAAAAGATTTTGAAGCAGTGACCTTCTTCTGAACTTTATGTCACAGTTTCCATTTGCCGTCATGCTTGGTGCAGTTTGAAATTTCCTGGCGTCTTATCCATTGGCTCAACACTTCAGTTTTCACTTTTTCTTCATTGTCCAGTTAGTGGGCAGTGACTAGGAATGTGCTTCTGGAGTGGCTTACTCTGCTGCGTTTAGGTCTCCAATGAAGCAACCCAACAGCTTTGCTAATGTTGGTGGGAGTGTAGCTGAAGAGTGTTTCATGGAAGAAAGTTGAAGAAGTAGACTATAAAGTTTAGATTTGCCTCCTTTTTCAGTTTGATGACTGGAGCGGAGAGGTTGGCACCAGATTTCAGAGTCATTGTGAACTGGAGGTAGGGGAGGAGTCCAGTGCTGAGGGCAGCAGCTGGCCGCTTGATCTAGCAAGTGAGAGGTATTTGCCGCTTAGATGATCTCTGGTGTCTGCATTTCCTGACTTGCCTGCTGTGTGATTCCTGTGATGGGTGGAAACGGCAATAAAAGTGGATTTAGAATGAAAAGATTCCATTCTGGCATGTGGTCTTTTAGAGTGCCCTGGGTTTTCCTATGGAGGTTTCTGGGAAAAGGGCTGCTCCAAGGGGCCAGAGGTGTTTTCTTCATGTTGTAGGAATTTGCACTCCAACCAGAATATGAAGCTGTTGGAAGTTCCCTGGAGATAAGACCATGAGTGTGACTGACAATGTCAAGGGGATATCTATATGAAGAAATTTACTTTGACTGTTGCGGTTTAAGTGGATATTTTTACAGGGGCTGTCCCTTTGCAGGAGAGAATGTGCATAGAGCTGGGACTGCATATTGCCAGTTTCACTGGCTCCAGGAGTTACTCTCAGTACAAGTACAAGTACATCAGCTGTAGGTCAGACCTTCATGGCACATTTTTCATCTGTCTCATTGCAGGTGAGATGATTTGCTTGAGGCCATGCCAGAAAATCACATGTCTATTTAAGATTAATAAGGAAGTGTTTTTTAAGCCTACCCTAGACTGCTGTGCTACTGCATGCAGTAGATCATAGGGTCTGTGAGTTCTGCAGCATAAAACAATAGAGGTATTTTGATTGGCAATGCAATAATTTTAACAATAATTATAAACAATTATAATGGGGAAGAATTATTGCTCTTAGCAAAGTTCTTCTATTTAGCCTTTAACCTGATATTTCCCTATTGTTTCTTATGAATGGAAAAACATCTCTGGGTCACTTTATTGCACAGAAAACAGGAAAAAGAAAATAAGTGCTGGTATTGTCATCATAGTTGATGAAATCTAGTCAATTTACAGATTTTTCACAAAGTTGTTGGAAAAGTGCTGCTGTTTTATTTCAGATTATAATATGGGATAGCACTTGCTGCTTCTTCTGTTGTCAAGAGAAACTCTATGTTTTGAATGTCACCCCTCATGACCCTCTTTTTGACCTGGATAGCTCAGGGCTGATTAATCTAAAATGACAATGCCAAGACCTTGGGCCAGGGGAGTGTATGTCTGTAAAATCTGGTAAATACTAGACAAGTAATATGATTACAGTGATGAGGCAAGGGCATCTTCCACCTCTGTGCATATTCCCCTTTGCTTTTGGAAGTCAGATGCAGCAGACTGTGTGCTGTGCTTCCCCCTGCAAAGGGCTGGGATTTGGAAAGGCCAGTTAGCACATCTGCTGTGCTTCAGGCAGCATCAGAGGAAGCTCTAGGAAGCATGTGTACCCCAGAAATGTGATTTACGTTTCACTCTGTGGTCACAGAGTGTGATCTGTGCATTTTGTTCATCGTCATGAATGCGCTGGAAGGAGAAATAAAAGGTGAGAGAGAGGGTCTGGTTCACTCAGATGGTCTGAGGCAAAGATTTGAAAGCAATGAAACACCTTGCAAGACATAGCAATGGGAAGATCAGAAGGTGGTGTCAGGGCCAGCTCTGCCATTCCCCCACTGCTGAAGACATGATTTGTGAGTATGTGGGAGAAATCACTTCCCAAATTGTCACCATTCCTGTGCCTCCCCATGACTGGGTCCCAGAGGGGAAGGTGCAGGTTCCTTGGTTGGGTCTGCCCGCTGCCATGAACTTGGAAAGAACAAACTTAAGACTTGGCATAATTTCCTTCTTGCATCCCACAGATGTGAGATCTGACTGTGAATGCACATAATTTAGCAACTGCCTCTGGTTTGAATTGAGCCTGGGGCTAAAAGCTGTTTGCATTCAGTGAGCAGTACGTAAATTAAATGAGATGGTGACTTCCCTCTGTTATTTGGCATTTGTATAAATAATTAGCAACAAAGTGGTATCCTCAAAAGAAGCTATGTAAAGGGGCTGGAGTCTTTCCCCACCTGTACAGCTGGATCATTTTTAATACTGTGAAATACATTTCATTTCTTGTTAAATAAGAGATTTTAATGCTTGGGCTTTCATCTTGCCTGTGTTTTATAAGTGAAAAATGTAGGATTTTTCACAAGTTAAAAAGTATAAAAGATGCACAAACTTAGCAGAAAACAGATGGGGGAAATGACATTTCAAGCTAGTCTGACTTTAAAAATATTTACTGTAATAGCACATGAATGAAGGTTTCAGGCTCCAGATTGCCCACTTACTTGTGTCTAAAATGAAATATGGAAACAGAACATGGAACAATGGCATGCTTCTGAGGCTTTATCTGCTGTTCTCAAGCATTCAAGGTTGCTTGCTATCATTGCAGCTTCTGACTGGCATAGAACCCACCAAGTGTTATAATGGCTATTACTCTCATGGAGTTCATGGTGCAAAACCACAACGCTTTTTTGTGTGACCAGCTGCCTACTTGCCTTGCAATTTGCAGTCTTTGGAGCATGTCAGCAGTGTATTTCAAATTTCCTCAGCTTTTGGATTCTGTTTGAATGTAGAGAGAAGCACTTTCTTGAGAAGAGGAGGAGCAGTAGAAGCAGGGAGGAGATTGGAGGACTCCTTTATGTGGCATCACCATGAAAGCAGTTGAGTCATGGCCTGAGATTAGTTAACTACCAGACCACTGCAGCTCCCTGGTGAGTGTCCCAAAATGACTGGCTGCCTAGCTGGAAGATGCTTTGACCCTGGCTCTTTGGTGCTGCTTGGCCAAGCTGCTCCACAACTGGGCAGCAAGGGGCTGACCCCAGCCACATAGTCCTGGGGTCCTGTGTCCCCACTGAGAGGTTCAACCTTGCTGTTTTTCACAGCTCTTCTTTTTCCTCTTGCTACCATATTGCTAAAACAACAGGGGTTCAAAACAGGGTTGAGAGAAGATGTGGTTTTCAAGTGATTTCTGAACATGGATACTAGCTCTGTGAAGGACCAGATGTAGAAGAGTTAGAGGAAACAGACTCATAAATTGTTGCTGCGGAGACTGTGATCACATGTGATATTATTCCACTGCTGAAAACAAATATAATGTATTGCTGCAGAGCCAGGTTTGGGGTTAGGAAAGTTGGGTAGAGATGCTTGCCGGGGGCTCTCTGTGAATCTTCGCTCTTTCTAGTGAAACTGAACTGATTTATGGTCATTTCTGGAAACTAGAAGTGACCCAGTGTGGATCCAGCGGCAAATGTTTTTAAAACTGAGTGTTCCATTGTGAGTATGTGGAGATATGCATATGGGGGATGGAGAATGACTTTAGTTTGTGACTAAGTTGGAACAGATGTCAGATCTGGGATTGGAGATTTCAGTTCTTCCCCTTGTTTTGTGGAAACAGTGCAGTCCTATCATTTCAAATGGTGAGTTGGAGATGGTGTGCAGCTTAGGTCTCAGCTTTGTTACCCTGTGAGCTCTGAGCCTTGTCTGAACTGGAAAGCAAAATACAATTCAAATGTTATGATCCTGAAAAACCAAAATGGGAATTGATGTTGGGAGCAAACATTGATACTTCTATGGACAGGAACCTCCCACCTTACTACTGTCCTTCTAAATGGGTCAGACTGTGTGGGCAGCTTAGTATCATATATCAAAAAGTAGATGAACTGCTTATCCTCTGTGTGATGGAATTGAAAATGAAGGATTTTTTAAGACTTAATCCTTCTATTCACCATTTTGAAATATGGCTAAGGAAAATCCTGTGTGAGTCAAACAGACAAAACCAGCATACAAGAGAAAAACTAATGAATGTACATACTGAAAGGGAACATTTTATTCTCCCCAAGTAATACATGCCATTTTATGGTTTATTTGAAATGAAGTAGTCAGTCCTGGCGGGATCATGAGCTACTTGGCACATATGTTCAGTTGCATCCATAGAGAAAAGAAATAGCTCTTTCTGGAGAAAAGTCAGTTTGTGAGCATGAGAGAACTTTTTCAGAGCTGGTCATGCAGGATGAGACGTCAGAAGCAGGTGGTGCTGGCCAACCATACCTGGCATTACAGACAAACAGAATTTTACCCTGGGCTTCAACAGGCATGGAGTTATACCAAGACCAAATGTTTCTGGAAAATGTTAACCATAAAAGAGCCTTCTTTTCTCAAGCCAGGCTGTGTCCTCCTATAACCAGCTTTTCAAGAGAAGGGAGAAGTTGGCCTGAGGTTAACTACCTCATGCCCAGCTGAGACCAGCTCAGAGATGCTTAAAATATAATTGTAGAAATGCTTAAAATATAATCCTTTGCCAAAGCTAGGGCTATTTGCCTAATATCCAAACACCCCAAATTTTCTAAGAAATTCTATTTCTTAGAAATACAATTAGTCATGTCCAAGTCCTAGCTAATATTATTATTTAACTGTAACATCAAAAAGCCTTACTCATATGTTAAGATCCTAGGGTGCTAGTGTCAAGCATATATTAGAGTTTCCTTGCTGCCCTCAAAAAGTTTATGTTTGTCTAGCTGTCAGGACAGCCTGTCTGGCATTGTCCTGCCGGTACTGAACTTCATTTAATAAAGAAACAGCCTGCTTCACTGCCACAGCTTCCCTATCAAAGCATTTCCTCCACTAACATTTCAACAGGATTAAAATGTGGGTGTATAAGAAGCAGAAAGAGGGAATCATAATGGAGCGTCTCTAAGATTTCCTATTTTCATTGGATATATGTCATGTTACCCAGCTTTTCTTTTTGTTCTTAAGAAACATAGTCAGATCTCACTAACTCAGCAGAGTCAGGTTAGAATGCTGCTTACATGGAGTACCCTGTGGGGTTGAAAGCACACGCAGCAAGAAGTTTGTTATAGGACTTACTATATGGCATGCTGCCTTGGAAGGGAGATCTGTAATATAATCATCAAGATGCCTTATAAAAACAGATCTGAATGAGTACAAAGGAAAGCTATTTGCAATGCACAGCAATACATTTTATTGAGTATACACAACCAAGAAAGGTATTTATCTGTGCTTCTGAGCACATCTGGAGACACCCCTACAAGCATACACCCGTGAAAGTTCTCTTTTTCCAATGAGAAATTAAGACCAAAGACTAACCACATGTGAGCATAAAAATTAATGTGACAGTTTGCATTAAAACTAAAGGCGGGGAAGGGAGGGAGTGTTAATACTATGTTTGTCTGAGTTTCTTTTCTAAGCATTCGATTCTGACCACCTCAAGTCTTCCTCCACTTTAACTTAACCCCACCCTTTTTGTCACTTACCATCATGAAAACTGTACATTTCTGTGAGATGATATGCAGGTGTTACTTTTCATTCTGGCAGCAATGGCATTTAGTGCAGGATGAAATAATCCTGCCATTAAATAAGAAGCTCACAGTGGTGTTGTGAAGCTTAATTTGTTTGGAAAATGCTTTGCAGCATTCAGATAAAAGGCAGTCTGGATATTCAAAGTATTATTACTGCACAGCTGGTGGTCTACATGCTGCAGATGTTTCTTCCATGCTGTTGCATGGTTACTTAAGTGGCTTCTTAGTGCAGATGTTCATGAGTGAGCATGCAGAACCTCCTCTGCTGATGTTTTTTGCCACGGATTTTATTGCTGCTTGACTTTTGATCTTGAAAAGAATATTCTTCTACTGGTGAGGTGCTACGTGTGTGTATGACTACATCCCTGTTGGTTCAGCCCCCACTGCAAACAACAGCATCTGCAGATATTTACTGTGGGCCTTTCTCCTTAGCCTCCATTTCCTTCTGTGGCTTTTACTTGTTCCCACAGTGTTTGACTCTGGGGATTCTGGCTCTTCTGTTAATACTCTATCACCATCACTCTCTTCATGCAGACGTGATGATTCCCTTTGTACTGTTTGCCCAGATGGGATCAAGAACTTCATTGCATCTTGATTTTTTCTTTCCTTGGTTGCTGCCACTGTTACATAAATGGATCTCTAAGGATTTCTGGGCTTGCCATTCACGTTCTCTTTGAAAAGATTGGAAGATAAGATGAACTTCTAATTTCTTCATGTTCTGTGTTTCTCTTTCTTAGAAGTGGAGAGAGTTAAGGTATGACTTCAGCTGACATCCACATGGAATGTGCTGAACACGTGCAAATCTCTAAGGCTGTATGATTTCATCAACCTATTTGGTGAGAGAACTAATGCTAAAATTTGCCTTCCCCTTGCTCTGCTTTATTTCCAGCAAATGTCAAGATATCCAGTCCAATACAAGGGCAACTAGTTAACAAGATTTTTGTCTAACTTGAAGTGCAATATATTACTGACCTAAGAGTAGAAAAGAACCAAATCTGCACACACACTCATTGCACACACAGAGAAAGAGGAAAGTACAGCAGAATTGTACTGGTTCTGGTTAACATAGACTTTATTCACAAGATTCACATGGAAGACAGAGAGAATTTGGTACAATATACTGGAGCATTTGTTGTGATAGGTATTAAAAATACAAGCTTTCTGGGCAGTGTATTAAAAAGCCACAATCTTGCAGCTTAGAGGAATGAATTTTGGCCTTTGTGAGAAGGCAGATGCTTAAAGCTGACTGCATCTAGACAAATAACTTCAGAAAGAGAAATCTTACTACTTTTTGTAGCATTTTATGCAGAACTCAGCATAAATCAAAGCAAAAGGCTGTCTTTACCTGTAAAAATTAGATCTGAAAGAAAGGCAGCTTGAGAAGCCTAGACCCTGGCTACATTGTGAGGTAAATTGCACCTTAAAGACTTTCTCCTTTACCCTGATCTTTAAATGTGTAACAATTTGTCAGTGCTCATGGAATCTTCTAAATTATATCCATGGAGACTATGGCTACCTTTAATACACAGAACTGATAGGGTTTATGCAGATATATACCCTCTGACCCAACTGAAGTGTCTCATCTGTTCTCTGGGTTCATCTTGGTAGGCATAACTTTCATTCTGCCTCCCTAGTGTCTCTGAACTATAAAAGTTGCTACACAAATGTGTAAGAGGATTTATTCCACCTAACTTCCCCACTATTGCTGCTCTAAGATGATAGACTTCTAGTATTTCTACTTGTCCTGATTCCCATATTTTTTCATCCTTGACTGCTAGTACTGCAGTTATACCTCATCTTTTGGTACACCTATTTCTAATACTGGTGTGCCCAGTATCACTGGTGGGGTAGAGGGAGCAGAGAGGGATGGGGAAAAGAGGAAGGAAGTCATTCTAATGTTCTCTCATTACTCAGTTCATCACCCCTGTTTCATGACCAATACCTCCTCCTCTCTTCTGATATATTCCTTTGCTCATTCTGGTTAGGAATTCCGGCTTAAATCAAGTCATCATATGGGTAACATTTGGATTCACGTAATTTTGTTCATTATGATGTAATTATTTGTGATTTACTATTGCTTGATAACAAAAGATTCTTTTGCACATTATAAAAATTACATTCAATCGCTGGCCTCAGAATGGAGGCTGAAAATCAGGAGGAGGGGCTTTTACTCCTGCCACTTTGGCTTGAGTTTGAAACGTTTCACACAGTAGCTCTGGTAGGAGTAAGCTGGGCTTCCTTACTAACCTAATAAAACGCAGACCATCCTAAGGGGATGAGGGAGTTGCATTCCAAAACTTGCACTGCAAGCAACCAAAGTTTAATGGAAAACATTGAAAAGATTCTATTAAAAAACTATTTTCCTCCTATATATCATAAACTCTATTTTATGCTTTCCCCACTCCCTCCTTTTTTTCCTTACTGGCACAAAAACAGGATCTTTGTTTTGACAGAGATAATCTGCTCATGCTTTCATATGGGCCCTCAGGATCCCCACCTGTGGAAAGATCCATGGGAGCAGAAAAACTACTGAGTTCATTCCACATGCTCACCTCAAAGGGAAGCAATCAGTGGCCTCACAGAGGTATGGACACTGTGGTTCCCAAGGACCCTTGGAGAACATGAACACAGTCTCCTGCACAATCTGCCCAATTCCCAGCGATAGCTTTTCCTTCTTTATTGCCTTCTGTGATTTCTCTCTCTATCTATCAGATGGCTTCTTCGGGAGAGGTGCTGTATGGGCTGCTTTGCTGCAGTTGTGCTGCCTCCCCTTTCCCAAAGTCTGTAAGGCACACTTGGGGCTGACAATTTCCACCCTCAAACTTTGCTGGTGAGAAGGGATATAGTAGCTTGCAGCCGCTGCCAAGTTTGACAGTAAGCTTCCTAACAAACTGGTACAGCTCCGAGATCTTTCCGCTGCTTCTGTAGGAAGGCCAGGGAAGATTTTATGGGGTGAGAAGTGATGGAGAGAGAATGAATTGCTTTGTGGCTCACCAGGCAACTTGTTCAAGGTGGCCAGCATGGAGCACTGATCTGTTCCATAGTCGCTGCCCAGCCAACAAAAAGAGGCAAAACCGTGTTTAGTACTTTGTATACAAGACTAAGCCCGGAATTTATCTTAACATCTTTGCCATTGGACATGACCCACAGATTAACAGGAAAAAAACCTGATTATTTTGTGATAGGGAGAGTTTGCTCATGTGGCTGCAATTTCTCATTAAAGTCTGCTGATTTACGTCACAACTGCCTTTGTATCTAGCCAAGTGAATGACCATGCCCAAACCAAGTCACTGGAAGGTAAGTTTCAAGAACAAACCTTGTCTCTGTCTGCTCATATCGTCTCATCCCACTTCACCCAGAATTAGGTCATTCTGGCTTTATAACATATATGTGGGTTTCTGTGGTTCCTGGGCCAGGCTGATATGTCTTGGAGTCACTATGTCTAGTACAGGAAATTTTAATTCATAGCATTTAAATTCAGAATGCTTGAATTTAATGTTCAGCGATGTTCTGAATGAGTCTGGATCCTTCAAAGCCTTGAAGTACAGAACTGAAAAAAGAAAAAGGCTGATGACAGTTCTGAGTCTTGGCTCCTGTGTTGTGAGCAGGAAAATCCCCATCCATTTCACTGAAGCCAGCTTTTCATCCACTGTGTTTTTATGCTCTGTGTGGTGTTTTGTACTTGAAACCTTGCAGTCAGGAAGGCTGAAGAACTGTGGCACTATGCAAAGCACACCTTATCCAAAGCTCTCTGTGAAGTAGCAGGCTATGTCAAACTGACTACAGAGCACAAACTATGTCTCTGCCTCCTGGCTGAGTCCCTATCACTCTGCTCACCCTCTGCCTCTGTTATAAAATCCTGAATGGGACATGGCAGCACTGCTGCTGTTTTAAGACAGCCATCCTTGATGGGCCTCAGTGTTGGGGTGTCAGTCAGGCTTTATGCCTGCCAATGCCCACATGGTTATGAGAAGATGTAGAACAAAAGCCGAGGTGCCTGAGGAGATGTAAGGCAGGAGCTAAATAGCCATCATGAAAAAGCTCAGCCTTGCTGGAGTCAGGGTAACCCCTCCAGGACTGCAGTTTTGCATTCATGTGTTTGAATCCTGTCTCAATCATGCTTTATGAGCCTATGTCTTTGTATGGGTCTGGGCCAGGACCACACAGGAAGCCATAAAACCCAGAAACAGAGTGTTTTTCTGTATTTTTAAATTCAGGTAAGCTGTCTGTTTTGCCACTTCATCCAAGTCCTATTTTTAGCAACTACTTTGATGAAGAGCAAATAGGGAGACCTCAGAGGTGAAATGCACTGTGAGGATGTGACTGGCTGGAAAGTGGCATTCTCAATGAGTCTGTCTTTGCTGAGATGAGAGTTTGGCTCTTGTTTTCTAAAGAGAGCAAGATGAGGGAGAAAGCTGTTTTCTAAATAGCAGTCCTATCAGATCTTTCCATTGCTGTCTTTCTTTCTTATTCCATCTGGAGCCAGCAACTTTTTAAATGCTCTGCAGCCACCTAGAGGAAAAATACTGCTTGATTGAAATTAATTTTATATGGATTAAGCCAAGGAGTGGGCTCTGCAGAGTTTAAGAATGTGAGTTTCTAAACTAGCCAGCCTGTTTATTATTATATCACAAGACCTCCTTGGAAATATATACAGTGAATCATCATCAAAAGCTGAAGATAACTTCAGTTTAGGTTTATAGTTCAGAAATATTTCCTGCTTCATGCTCTCATTGTGCTTGTTATTGGATAGGACATATTTTTATGACAGATAGTATAGCAGGGCCACAGTACATTTTGTCAGCAGACAGGAGGTTTGAATTTTTATTTTGAAGATTTGAAACCTGTATCATTTTATATGTTTATCTAATGACTATGACAATATGTTTTTGGTATATCTACATGGTTTATATTTCTGTAGGGCCATAACTTCAAAACCTCCCAATAATTTTTGAGGTTCTATCTAGGATGTTTATTAGCTCATGCAAAACCTCTGGCTTTTCTCAGATGAGAGCTGTCACACAGAATACACTAATGGGCTCTCTGTCTACCAGAGTGAAAGTTGATGCAGTCATATTAGAGCCATTTAGTCCATGCAATGTTCATTTTCACTGTATGAAACAGAATAACAAAGTTTAAGTGTTGATTGAAAGTACTTTAATGTATAAAGTTAGACATTAAAATGTGTCTGTCTTTTTGAAATGGAATTAAAATTACTAAGTTTTTTCCTTTTCTAGATAAGATATGGCAGTTCAGTCTCCACTTGACTAGAGAGCTGGGGGAGGTATTCTTTAAAAATCAAGTCTAGACATGGTAAAAAAGATAAAATTTTATGTCAGTTACATAATGTAAAAGTTCAAAATGATGATGGATTTTCCTTGGTAGCTGTGCCAGAGGACACTGAAAATTCCATTATGATGGAGTGTCTCTGTCATAAGGCAAATTCACTTTAGCAGTGTAAGTGCTAAGCTAAGTATTGCACGCAGTGAATGGAAATGCAGAATACTAATATGGATATTGAAAAGGTCCACTGAAACATTCTCTGTTTCTTTTCCTCTCTTAGGAAAGACTTGATATGTGCATGTGATGTGGTCAGTCAAATAACTTGAATAGTGCTGTATTATATCAGAACAGAATCTGTAATAAGGAGTCTTACTGGCTTAAAAAATCCTAAACATTATGAAATTTAGGAATTTTTCTAGGGTGTGGCTTGCGAGGGAGGTGATTCTGCCCCTCCACTCTTGTGAGATGGAGTGCATGCAGTTTTGGGTCTCCAGTATATGAAGAACATCAGCTTTTTGGAGCAATATCAGAGTAGGGTCAGCAAGATGATTAGATGAATGGAGCACCTCTTGTATGAGGAAAGGCTGACAGAATTTGGATTGTTCACGTCTGGAAAAAGAAGGCTTCAGGGTGACCTAGTTGTGGCCTTCCAGTATCTAAAGGGAACCTATAAGAAGGATGGAGAGGGACGTTTTACAAGGACTTGGAATGATAGGACAAGGGGGAATGGATTCAAACTAAAAGAAAGTAGGTTTAGCTTAGGTAGTAGGACAAAAATCTGTACTGTGAGGGTGATAAGGCACTGGAACATGTTGCCCAGAGAAGCTGTGGATGCCCCATCCCTGGCAGTGTTCAAGGCCGGGTTGTATGGAGTTTTGACCAATCTGGTCTGGTGAAAGACATTCCTGCCTGTGACAGGTGGAACTAGATGGTCTTTAAAGTCCCTTCCAACCCAAGACATTCTATGATAAATGATGGCATACCAGATACACAAAGAAGGTCAATTTGGCCATAGGAAATCAGTGATGAGCATATAGGCTGCACACCTAAGGCTCCTGGGCCTATGAAAGATGGGATTTTTAGAAGAAAATGCTTTAGGAGTTAACTTTCTTCCTGAACATTAAACCTTTGCATAAATGCATGATAAGCCTTATCATATAGGTTTACATATACAGATACTGTTGCCTTTACCAGTTATGTGATGGATGTTTGCAAGTGGATGACTATGGACATTAGTTAACTGAAGATAGCATATCTTCAGAAAGCAGGCTCTAGCTTTTGAACCTTCAGTTTGAGATTCCAGGTCATACTCCTAAATTTGGTTCTCTTATATTATTGTTGATCCAAATATTTAATTGCAAATTACTTCTTGATGAGGGTTTTGGATACTCTGCTCTAAGTGCAGTGTTATTATGGTCCTGGCATTTTCCAGCTAGATACACAATCCACAGATCATACAACATACAGGCAGCCAAATCCTTTTTGCAGTAGTCTCTTCAAAGAGGGTGGAATAAACTTTATACCACTCCAGTACGCAAGTAAAATGAGAATATTTTTGATGGCTATTTCCAGTGTTCTCTTGGGCAGTTGTTTGAAATGGGTTAAGAATCTTATGCTGCATTTCCTCTTTATTCCAATAATTCCAGTTACAGAGTCACGTAAACACGAAGAGTGTTTTTTAATTGTTCCACTTCAAGATATATGCTACATATGAACTCAAACCACTGGAGTTCTCCTGCATACAGATTTTTTTTTCAAATGCCAGGACTGTTTATTTCAAATGCCATGGCTGCACAATGAAGGTGAAACTCTGCATGGTGCAGAGAAACAGAAACAGAAGAGGAGGATGTGAAAACTCTTTTCCACTTTCTGAAAAATGTGTGGGAGTGCAAGGGGTCAGCTCTTCCACAGCTGTGGGTGGCATTTCAATATTTTGTTAAGAGTTTTTTGAGCAAAAATCCACTCTTTCTAAAGGTGGCAAGTCAGCTGCTCAGCTGTACTGTAACTTTCAGCTCTAGGAAATATTCTGAGTCATACCAGATGCTTCTTGGAGTCCAGCATGGGGCTACATTGTCCTTCTTAGTCATTGTTCAGCTATTTCCCTGTGGAGGGATTTTAGCCAACCTTTCCATTCTCAGGACCAGAAAGTACAATTAAAGTCACAGATGCCTGTAAGGATCCAAGCACGAGATGTAAAAACCTACTTGACACATTATCATGACACAATCATCATGAAGAAGGAAGTAAGTAAGGCTACTGTGCCATTTCATTCTTTATTTGGTTCTTCTTCCTTCCTCCCTTTTAAGTGCATGTACCACTGGTACTGCATATTGAGAGAGATTATAAATAGGTGTCAGAGTAGTCTATTCTATTGACAACTTCTATTTCATGAGATTTTAGAAAATTTTCCACAATGTTTCATTGTTAATTTTGCCATATTCTTGTGGGTAATGTTGGTTAAAGCAATGAAACACATTTCTGGCACAAAATACTCTTTATATAAAAGTTAAAAATACATGCAGAGCACTCTTTTTGGCTTTATCCAAAGGCTTTTTGGATAATATTTTTAGCAGCACATAGTGTAGGCTTGAGGTGATATTGTGCAGCACAATATGGTTTCTTTCAGAGGTCCACATGGACATTCTTTTATTCAACGTTGGGAAAATACCATTTTTGCTTATCCTTTGTGAGGGAAATATGGGTTCTGATGTTTTTTAAGAAGATGTATATGCAAAGAAATCAAAATTGAATTGCTGTCTGTCTTTACTATGTTGGAAATTACCAGCAGTAATTACCACTTGCATTGAAAGCATCCTTTTCCAATGTTGACTCTAAATAACTGCTTTGGGAGGGTTCCTTGGCAAGGCAGAGAAGGGATATGGGTATCTTGTGTGATTCTGTTTCATTATCTGAGTGCCACATCTATATCTGGACCAGGAATGATGATACTCAGAATTAAATTAGGACTCTTCAGTGTGTGTGTAACAAGACTGCTATGCCCCAAAAATCTTAAATCGCATGCATCTCTTTCTCTTTGATTGAATTATGTATTTTTTAATTCTCTCTGCTTAGCTTGGTGTGAAAATACAGTCCATGGTTGAATCCAAGTTCCAAGTTGCACAAAAATCAGGAATCAGAATGAGCTTTGAATGCCTGATTCAAATGCCTACTGCTGCAAACTTCTCCTCTGCATTCTGCCAAAAAACAACAGTCATATTCTCAAGCATTATAGCCAATGCTTTCTTTATAGTAATGAGATTTCCCCATGGAGAGGATGTGCCTGCAGTACATTTGCTATGTGCAGCCCACTGAAGATGAGCTGCGACTTCCCTTTCTGCTCCCACACTCGTAGCAATGTTTTGGAGCCTGTTGAGCAGGGAGTTCTTCAGCATGGGGATTTGTCCCGTACAAAGTGCACATTCTCCAGTACAAAGTGCACATAAGCTGCTTCCCAGTTTTTGTGGGGTCTTATTTTCACACTTACCAGAAAAAAGGGTCGGGGCAGTGATGATTTAACTTTGTTATGGATGCCTTTATCTGATCCCCAATTTAAGGCAATGTTACCAATGTTAGGATGTGTGGGAAAAGCATAGAGGGAGTACAGACATGGTTACCTGGTCTTGGAAGAAATGGTCCTTGAAAATGACTGACTTTTCTGCATTAAACAGTCAATTCCCCAGGCAAGTGCTTTGAGTGAATACTCAATAAACTTAAGAATTTCTGTGTTTTCAGCAGCCTCCAAAATTATTTCTTTGAGCTACTTGCTGGTTGTGCATTAATATTAGTAAACTCTGGAGAAAGAAAGAATGATCTCAGGCCTTTGATCTCAAGCTTCAAAGCCATAATAAGTCTTCAGCTCTACATACTATATTTCAGTACTTCAGTAAGGTTAAACATGCACATGCAGACAAGAGAGAGTTTGAGATAGCAACAGCATGAGACTTTCCGTTATACATTGGAAAATGGTTCATCTTCTCATTTTCTTACTTTGTGAAATACCTTTTCTATCTGGGGCCATAAATAATGGCAACTCATTGAATTTTGTCTAAAAAACAGCCCAAAGAAACTTTCTCTCAACTTAACTACTGACTTTAATTTACTAACTTTAAAGAGGCTTTAATTTTTCCTAAAAAATTAGGCCAAGCTTGTGCTAAAACTGTGATTTGGCTTACCCAATAAAAATTTATCCCAAGAAGTCATGTCTCACAGGATGGTGGGGCTGGAAATATTCCTCTATAGGCAGATGACTCTTCAGGCTTTGAAATTTGAAATTTGCAAGTGTACAGCTTATTTCAAGTGTAGGAGAGGACAAACCCTGTCACCCTCTGATGCTTCTTCATATACACAAAATGTATGTAGTGATGCACTATCTCTAACTGCTTTTGTAAAACCTCTTGAGATCTACTGATGGAAAGAAGAAGATGTTATTGTTTTTTATCTGTGTGGAACAGCTCAAAGGTACCAAAATGTTTGAAAAATGCACTGCATCATACTACTGTTATGATATGTGGGGGAAAAATTAAGCCCCTTTTAAAATGGTTGGTTCTGGGTTTGGATTCATGTGTATTGCAGAGGAAAATGAACTGCTGATGTTCCCCAAGTGAACATCTGCAATTTCAATCTCATGTGGCACAGACTAAGGCTGTAGGCTTCATTGCTGCGATCTTTTCTTTTTCTTTTTTTAAATACTGCATGTAGCACAGGAGTCTGTTCTTTGCCCTTTGTGGGACTTGGAGACTTTCCATAGTTTAATATGAAAAAGGGCTGTTGCTGAAGGAGTGTAGTCATCCAGTTTGCTTTGAAGATGTGGCAGCAGAGTGTGTGTTTGTCTCCTTCAAGGGTGTGTCCCACAGCTGCCGGATGCCTTCACTTTCATGGATTTCCCCTTGCAACAGTTTGTGATTATACACACCCAATTAACACCATCTCTGACACATACCCTGCAGGCAGCACAGACAGCATCAAAAGGAATCACAGCGAGGCATTTGGTACCAGAACTCAGAGGCTGGCTGTTCTCTGGTGCTTATTTGGAGCAGGGAGGCCAGATAAAGTGTACGGTCACATCCAAGTGTTTTTCTTTTTCTAAATGTAAATATGTCCTTAAAATAAATGTAATTTTCTTTTAGACCACAACATCATTGCATCCCTATGATTTCACTGAGGGCAGAACTGAGGTTGCCTGAAGTATCTTGTTTGTATTTCCATGGCTAGTGAAATAGCTTCATTTTATAAGTAACTTGCGCTGCAGCTTTCTTGTGGAATTATGTCTGACTGTAATGTTTTGATGTTTAAGTTTCTAATGTTTTTACTTCATTTACACAAATGCTTTTTTCTTGGTAAAGAGTCACAATACCCCACAAGACCCAAAGTCTCCATTACTGTGCAGTACAGTAAATTGTCAATAGAACTTCATTATTGGCATAATTCCAAAGTTTTATTAAAATGTATTTTTTTGTTGTTTGAACAGTCCAGTCAGATTAGAGTACAGATAAGATGTGAGTACATGCAGTTAGTGTCACCAAATGTCTTTTTCCAATTCAAGGGAAGAATGATAAGAAGGCAGAATCTGGGGAAGCAGAGAATCTTTTTTGAAATGTATCACTGGAGAGGATAAAAAAATAAAAGCTATGAGCATGCCAAAGTTTCTTGCAAGGGGAAAGGATTAGGATAGCACACAATAATCCGTTTTTCAATTTACTTGGTAAATCTTCCCATAATAGCCCTTTAACACAACTGTAGCAATAATTAATTGAGAAATGTAATTAAGTGCAAGAAGTAAACAAGTTTTGCTAAAAAACAGACCCTAAGTTGAAGCTTGGCCATGGGCCATCAGCAGGTCACCCTCAGAACGGACATCTTTTACTTCTGTGTCCTTGCTCAGAACTGCCCTTTCATTAGGAAATAAAAGGAGGTTTTATTTTTATTCACTAGGCTTGGCAGCTGTAGATATAGTTTTCTTTAAACTCCTTTTTGATTTAACATTAATTAATTGATTTAATGAACTGTACAAATAATTTGAAATTGTAATTAATTTATAAAACTGCTGCAATCTGACAATGTCTCCTCAGCTAAGTCTAGGGCTTGAACCGAGCAGCTGTCACCAGGATTAAACACTCGGTGAAAATAAAAATTACACCAGCAATTTGGTATGTAATTAATCAGCAGATTCTTTGTTGCACATGGCATGCTACTTCCTCGGTGGACACCCATGCTGAACACTGCAGCAAACAGTGCTGATCCCAGCCAAAGCTCAGATGTTTCACTCTGGAGCATGCCTGGATGTCCATGACCATTTCAATGCCAAGGGATAATGGTTGGTGTTGCTCACATAAATATAGGAGCTAAGCTATGTGCTCCCAAGGAGCATGGCTGCCCTCCCACAGACTGGGAATGCTGTCCTCCCTTCCCTGATCCCTCAGACTATGCCTAGGCTTTGCCAGGTCTGTGCTAGCCTTAGCATGAGCATGTTAGCTTTTAAAAAGCTTGGGTGATTGATGGTGAGCCTGGAGCTTTCCTGTTCTTGCATCTTTTTCTGATGCAAGCATCTGAGGTAGCTGTAGGTTCATTGACTCAGTCCAAGACGTGACATCTCTCTCTGAGTAATGGTAAAAAAAACCCAAAAAAACAAAATCAAAAGGTATGCTCTAAAAAGCAGAGGAGGTACCTCAGATTTAGGGTTTTATAAGTTCTTAGTCAAAGAAGTTGCTGAACATATAGCCAAGCTGATACTGGCAAGCATCCCTAAACACCATGGACATCAATAACAACTAAATCTGAGTGGAGAGCGGTGAAATGTGTTTCATAAAGGGGGCTGGCACAGAAACAAAAACATGATAAAATGGTACCTGGACCATCAACTATTTATGGAGATTATATACAGACTTTCTTTGTGATAATGATTTGTTTCAGTAGCAAGCAAGCATCTACTTCACTGTAAAAATGAGACAGGCACCTCTGAAATTACATGGGGTATATGGAGCAGTGCCTGCTGCTGAGATAATAGGAAGAGATCACAAAGAGATGTTGTAGCCAAAGGAAAACAGTGTGAAGTTATTTAGTGTGCCATGTAAAAAGGTGACCCTTTGTGCTTAAACAAGGTCTTTTATCAGCTGACAACATCAAACCACCCCAAGGATGTTGTGCTAATCTATTCCTTGCCATTCAGCTGTGATATGCATACAGCAACATCTGTTACTGGAAAAGATGTAAGGGGACCTACCACAGGACTAAAGTGAAATAAAATGACATTGTCCTTAGAAAGTAAAGTTATTGCAAGTGAAAACAACTGGTCTGTAAGTACGAGCATGTTATATATTTGATCCAAAGCAATTCTGTTTATTCACAGCGCATATATATCCCAGTAACGTTCGACATCAGCGCTTGTGTTACTTATTTGTCACAATTATTTCATAGGTAACTTCATATTGAGGGTCCACTGAGAGTAAATCTATTAAAACTCATGAAAATGTCAAGCAGAAATGTCTGGTCACTGAAGCAGATGGTGACTTTGGCATGGGGAAATATTCTTCTTTCAGAGGCACTGTTGGGCTTACAGAAATGGACTTGTCTGTGTTCAAGGGATCACTGATCCTTTCTCCTGGTTTTGAATAAAGGCTTCTCAATTACTCTAGAGTATGGGCATTAGGGCTCCTGATTACTTTGTCTGAGGTTTTTGCATAATTTCCAAGCTATTACCTCTTCTGCTGTGGAAAAGTTTCTGGGAAGCTAAGTCTATATCTATCCTTTTCCTATAGACAATTCATATTATGGTCCACAGAAAGAGCAACTAACACGAAGAGCACATTTTTCATTTCAGCCCTTCATCTTTACAAGAGGATTTGTGCCTTTGTCCTCTCAGAAACAGGAAAGCCCCCAAACACGCATGGAACAGGGGGGCTTTGACCCCATGGACACCCAAGGTTCATGCACAGAGCACCTTCATTGGCAAGCAGATGAACTGAGGGTGTGATTTTCAGAGTATGCCTTCCCTTTTCCTTGTCCCTGCCTTTTAATGATTCTGCTGAGAGTAGTAGATACTCAACATTTCTGAATTCACATTGCTACACATGCAGAACCATCTAAACATTTTGCATATGGAGAAACCACTAACTGCAAATCTCTTGGCTCTTGCCAGTTATATTTTAGGTCTGTGCCAAATAGGCACATGTTCTGAGCAAGCTAACTTGAAATATAGCGGTGACATGCACAGTAGCAGTTTCACATAGGGTCATGTTAGCAGCTTTGCTCCTTGTCATTGTGGTACTTCCTCATAAGAAGGGACTGGGTGGTATGAACCGTGCTTGAGGGATTTCCTAGCATGAAACTGCTCAGTTATGCAGCACCAGCCCTGTTGCTTTGGAGTGTCTTAAAGTCTGGCACTTAGTAGTGATGCTGCTGAGAAAAACAGGCATATAGCTGTTTTCACGCCTTCAAAGGAGGAAGAGTCTGGAGGTAACCTGAAGAGGAGGCATCATTGCTTTCTTGGAGGGACATGTGCTCGTTGCCTACAGAATTCATACACTTACCACTACTGTGATGATTGTTGGTAAAATTATTAAATTATTACTTTCTAGGAATAAAAAGTTTTTGTCTTATGTTGACACAAAATCATTGCAAAAATGGAGTTTACCTTCCCCCATTATGGTCTCAATCCTGTCTGCCTGACATTTCTTGGATCTTCTCAACTCCCTGTTTCTGTGTGGTTCCCTGGTGCTCTGGAGGCTTCTCTGCATTAAAGTAGCAGGCCAAGAAGGAGATGAGCCCTTGGGATGGAATCTCAGGGATGCCTTTAACTTTCTTGCCATTTAGCACAAGTTGCTGTGGCATTGAATGCCATGTGACTGGAAAGTAAACAACTCCAGCCCTCGGGCAGATATCTGCCAAAGCATTCCTTTCTTATTTGTTTTGTGGTTTTGTTCTGCAGGTCCTGTGTGACAGACATGTGTGAGTGTCCGATCCATAAAAACTGCTACTGTGAGTCATTCCTGGCATACGCCCGTGCCTGCCAGAGGGAAGGACTGAAAGTCCAGTGGGTGCCCGAGCAGAACTGTGCAGGTAAGCATTTTGCTTCTTTGTAAGCTGTTGCATAGGCTAATTGGCTGTGATCATACTATCCTTTTACTGGTGGAGCAGTATGATCCACGAGTAAAAAGATAGTATGATCAAAAATGATACAGGAATTGGATCAAAAATGATACAGGAATTGTAGCAGCTTGGAAGTTCTTGCAAGTTTTTCTTTCAGGATATGTAAACTGTTGATTACAGAAAAAGTTTAAACTCCTTTGACCTCCTGTCAAACCATAGTTATATTTCTGGGGACAACATGCACATATAATTGCAGTTGGTTCAACAAGGAAAGAGGAGCAAATCTATTTAGTGCAAATATTAAAATGTAAACCTGCATTAATAATTGCATTTGGTCCATTCTCACTGTGTGATTTGGACTGAATTAATTGCAAGTAATTGTGAGTAATTGCCTCCATGAGCAGCAGTGGCCTGTGGCTATGGGCACTTGAACTAAAATGCAATATTGCAGATGATTATTTCCCCTGATGATGGTCTCATTAATTTCGGACACTCTGTAATGGCATTGGTTTGCCTGGAAATGTATTCAGATTTATGTAAAGCAATTAAGAGTAGTTGAAAAAAAACAGTAAAGAGTGAGAGGAGGATACTCAGTGCTGTTCTAAGAGCTATTACTCTGTGGTCCATTTTGGTGATTGCGTGTGGTTCAGGATCTGCTCTCTGAACTTCAATTTCCTTTTCTATTGAAGGCATTTTAGCAGGGGTGGGTGAGTGACAGAGCAAAATACGTTTGATTGACTGTTCCCAAAAGGTTCGTTTTTTTCCTTACAAAGCAACAGGACAATCCAAACAGGGTGTCATTAAGTGAAAACCCTATTCAAGGATGTGGTTTTGGATAGCACTAGTAATATATATAATTTTAATCTATCTATCATGATAGCTGATCCACGCAGAACACGAAGCAAGCATTGTGATTTTTTTTTCCAAAGCACTTCAGACTGAGACCTCACTGTGGCAGATGCTGTAAAAAGAATAAAAACTTCTTGCAAGCAGCTCCTGCCTTAAGGAGTTTATACAAGTGTTGACATATCACGACTTAACTAATTGAGGCTTCATTTCACAATTTTTTTTCTGGCATCTTACCAAAGAGAAGAAAATTTTCTGAGGCAAAACCAGTCCTTGAGAGAACATTATGAAGGAATTTAAACACACAGCCTCCATTAAAGCTAATGAAAGACATTTTTATATCAACATGAATTTTTTAATCTCTTCTAGAGAGAAAGGAGAAATCGTGTTAAGCAGAAAATGTAAATAAGCTGTATAAGGCTAAGTACCCTCAAAACACTTATTTAAGTATCCAATGTTAGATAAGTAGCACCATCTTCTAAGTAAATAATACAGTAACCATTAAATTAAAGTGGATCCACTGCTTTCCATATGGTACCAGTGGCCAGCACCAAGATTTAATCTTGAACAGACTTTTTTTCTCTCCAAAACAAGTAGTTGCAATTATTGTGTCTCAATTACAGATAAAAGTTCATAGGTGGAAAACAAAATTTCTGTAATAAAACTTTAGCATTCTATGACTTTCATTTCCTGCTTGACATTTCATAGCTGGCAGGATACTTGCAAGAGTTGTGTTCTGATGAAAATGGAGTATACTTATTAGAAAGTCAGGTTTTAATTATATTTTTGTGTGTTTTAAAACTAGATCTTGTGTGGTGGCCAGTTGCTCTGCCCTAACTGCTGTAAGCTTAGCTCATCTTTATAATCTTCAGGAAACTTTTGTTGTCTGGAGGGCCAGCCAAATAGGATGCTCAGGAGGCTCAGGAATTGCATGCCCTGTCCCCTGCGTGCTCTTCTCTCTCCCCCAGTGCAATAGCTTATTCTCCTCTACATTATTCTGCAGAACACTGCTGCTCAAGGTTTGCTGTCCTATGAGGTTGGCTCATTAAAGGGAATGTCAGCTGTCATTTATTGAAGGTGTGAAAAGTGGAAGATAACGAGTAAGGAAAATGGTTAGAGGAGGAAAAGGTTGGTGAACATGGGAACTGAGAGGGTTAGGAAAAGGATGTGGGTTGCCATGGAAAGTAGTGGGGACTTAGACCTGTCAGGATGAGCATAGGAAAAAATATGGTTCTTGAAGGAGAAATTAAAAAACCAGGACAGCCAGTATGAGGAAAAGAAGAAATAAAAATAAAGTGATACATGCAAGAAGAAACATAAAGGATAGAAGTGGAAGGAAGTTGTTTGAAAAGGAAAGGAGAAAGAAATATTTTTTTTTACCCAAGAAAGGCTAGACAAGACATTTATAAAGTACAATTAAGTAAACGGAAGTGCTAAAAGGCCTTGGGATATAGTAATTTAATGCTGCATTTTTCACGATACCAAGAGAAAGAAGACTCAAGGATGGTAGAAGGCAATAACTCCCTGCCATGGGCATGACTACACATGCAAGAAAATGAGAAAAGGGCCATAATATAGCGCAAAATGCACTGATGTGCTGACATGCTACAACAGTTTCATAAAATCTGAACAATTTTCTCTTTTCCTCTGTGATCAGTTGGAGGAATATGAGCATATATCAGATTTTGACTCTTCTCTTTTGGGTCCCTTTTCTGCTGGAGAATTTTATGGCATGTGTCACTCTTTTCCCCTGCTATATGTTGCTTTCCTTTGACTGCTTTATTGCCTGTGTAAATGTATCAGGAGGGCTATTCTGGCTTTCCAGTGGATACTTACTGAAAACTGAAAACTGAAAATATTAAAAGGAGTGTACCATGGGAAGGTCAGTGCTCAGATCCATCACCTTTAGCTCTGTTAGAAAGAGGTGTTGTGAATTGCAAGCACTATTAGTCAAATACCATGGAAGTCTTACAGAAGACTTCCAAACTGTGTAACACTGACAGAACAAGCCAGAACATTCATTGATGCTCAAATATTAGTTCAGAATTTTCAGTGAAATCAGATTTATCAGATATCAAGGGAATCCTTCAGCAGTTATGCAACATATTTTGGCTTTTTTGTTGGGGAATAAGATTTCCTCCTGAATAATTATGGCCATGTCTACAAAGACAGGCACAGAGGCCTTCTCTGTGAAACTGCCAAAGTGGCTGGGCTAAACCAGGTCTAGTCTGCAAACTGTAGCCTTATTAGGCTGGGTTTATTAGCTCAGGCACAGTGCTGTATTTATGTGACTATATGGCTTCTGGACTGGAGCTGGCTATTATCCCGCCAGCTCAGAAAGTGGTCTGAGGAAGCTCACATCTGTCATGCCAAACACATGTTCTAGAAGAAGAGTGGAAAAATCCTGTTGGGACTGGTAATGTTTCAAAATACAGTATTATTAGTAACTTTTGTACGTTGGACTTGGGTTTTGGATTTTTTTTTTTTTTTTTTTTTTTTTTTTTGCTAGTGTACTAAGGAAGTTATTAGTAACAGAGCTCAGTTCTTTAAGAGAGGCATTTGTCTTAGAGGAAGAGTGCAAAGACAACACTTCTGTTTTCCATGTTTACATGGTAGCGAATCACTTCAGCAGTTCCTGGGAAGCCTTCTGCAGAATGTCTTTATTTTTATATTTTAAGCTGTTGATGAAGTGGAATGTTGGATCAATCACACCACATGTTAACAGCTGAATCACTCAACAATAAAAGCCATCCAGGGAACTTAAACAGCAGCCATTTTACTTTTCTGATTTTTCCCTTGACAGTGTGTTAATAATGCCATTATGGGCTGCCTACAGCAGAAAATAGTCATCATATCTTCTACGTGGCATCGTCTAAAGGATAAGGAGGTGTTCTGACATCCCAAATGTGTGTGTGGTAAAGTAGAAGGGGGAGTACATACAGATGCCATGGCTGCTGAGGGCAGGCTGTAATATGTTCTCCTTTGCTCTGGAAAGGAGCCCTTAGCCAACTTTCCTTAAAACCACCAGCTGAGGAACAAAACAGAGCTCAGGTGAAAGGAATGGGCCAGCTATTACTGCACTTAAGCTTTGTGGGATGAAACCTGTGCAGCCTTAAAGCTGAAGCTTGTATTGCCTTCTGTATGGAAACTGTATGAGCTGAAGTCTAATGTTTGTTTTTGGTTGGTCAATTAGTGATCCTACAAAGGGGAGCTCATTTTCAGAGAAGAAGGATAAAAGCTTCTAATAAACATCTCCTGTAAGATAATTCACATTGTGTATGGACAATCACTAACTATCCTTGAATGTCTTGGTCTACTTTCCTAATCTCTTAATACATTGTTTGCAAAGCACTGGCGAGATCTGCACAGTTTCATTTCCCCTCTTACAAAGATTCAAACTCTATTCTTAACACACTATGTAAGTGTAGAGATTCCTGGGAATCTAACATTTTATTCTATGCTTAATATTGCTTGCATATTTTTTCCCACCTTCTAAATTTCATGTTTAATTTAATTTTTTTTTTAGTTTTTTCTTTTGTTTGTTCATTCTTAAGTATGCATGGAAGTTATCATACAGAGCAAAACAGAAATGTAAAGTTGGAAAATTATTCTGAAAAGATCTATGCTCGAAAACTGAATAAGCCTATCTTGAACATAGCTGACAGACAGATATTTGTTTCCAGCCTATTCTAAAACAATGTTTAATTAAAGATGTCTCAGAGAGTTTCTAGGTCGGTTGCTCTTGGTGATTTCTTATGCTTAAGGATAGAAGATTGGGGTTTTTTCTCCCCTGATATCTTATATCCAACTAATATTCAGCATTTGATTCTCTGTAACACCAGGATAATTTGCATCTGTACTATTTTTTTTTTTTACAATTTTGGGTTTTTATTAATATCTGTGTTCTGAGAATTGTGTATGCATAAATTCCATAAAATGCACAAGTAAAACTTGAAAGAAGCTGATGCTGTTTTAAAGATCCCTTAATGGTGAAAAGGAACCCCTTAAATTTATTATATCTTAGCAATAAGACTTCCATTCTCTTTGATACACTTATATATATTTAATCAATTTATTTCTGTTTTTTCTTTATGAATAATAGCAGTGCTGTAATGACTCTGTAGGCCAATTCTCAAAACAAAACAGTGTTTTCTGTCCATAAGAAAATTTTCACTTAAAAAATATTGACCTTCAGTCTCTCTCAAAGTTGAAGAAATCTTCCCAATACAATCACCTTTCTGAAAATAGCATGAGATGATTGTGGATGCTTGAGAGTCCCTTACCATCTACGAAATATTTAATCAGTCCCTGTTTTTGCCATCAGCACAGCTGTTAAAAAGAATAACAGACTTTTATTTGCCATTGAACTGTGTATTATTCTCCATACTAAAAAGGCAGGATATAAAATGTTGAGAGTTTCAATATTGATCTGAAGGGGTTTTAGTGCTTTTAGCTGAGCTTTCAGTGATCTTTTATGTTGAAAATGCATTGAACTGTCAGCTCCATAAATTAGTGAATAGATACTGGAATCATTAAGTACAAGAGCCCTCACTGTCAGCGATCCCTTGGTAAAACAGTGTGGATACAATTGATTTTTAATATTTGTTTGTTTTAGAAATGGTGCTTCTGGATAAAAACATTGATTTAGTTTACTGCAATATGAAATATAGAAAATATAATCTTTAGAGTCAGAAATTCTAATGGGGTGAATGACTCTTCTTTCTCTTCCTCTTTCTGTAGAAATGGAACTAATAATAAAACTGTCTGTCCCTGTAAACGTTTCAGAAATCTTTGATAAAAGGCATTGTAATGAATAAACTGTTTTAATCCTTTAACGTAAAGCATACATCTGCATATAGACAGAAACCTTGCCAAAGCCTTATATACCATTGGTTGTGTTAAAATTCTCAAAAACTTCAATACTGCTGTGGATTTGATACTTTTGATAAGGAATTTTGCTACTTTTATATTTATTATGTAATATAGTGGAATCGTTTTACAAGTAATTTTTTCCTCTAGGTAATCATCATGCTAAAATGTGCTTTTTGATATTTGCAGTAGAAACTAAGCAAACAGATAAGTAAATTTCCTTGTGGGGCTGTGTGTAATATGCATAATTTGTTCCCTTTAACTCTTTTCAGCAACCCAGTGTAAACACGGTGCAGTTTATGATACCTGCGGTCCGGGATGTGTCAAAACATGTGACAACTGGAATGAAATTGGACCATGCAACAAGCCCTGCGTTGCAGGGTGTCACTGCCCTGCAAATTTAGTTCTTCACAGAGGAAGATGCATCAAGCCAGTGCTGTGCCCGCAGCGGTGACATTCATTCTTTTTCCATGGACATTAGTGCATGTGGTCACTGACCCCCCTGATGCTCACAGCCAGTGAAGGACTCCAGCTGTTTGTGTGCAGATTCTGCAAAGTACATGTCTACTCACAGAGTGTAAATATGCTCCTCTGTGTGCATTTGTGTGTCTCTAAGTACACACACGTGGCACCTAGAAAGGTATATAAATGTATACTGTGTGTATTTGGACACACATGTCCATACACAAGTGCCCTAAACGTAAGTACAACCCATATATTTATATATATGTCCACATGCAAATATACATAATTTCTATATACCATAGAAGGATGAATTATAATATGTATATTTTTTGCTATAAAGTTTATGTATTATTATTTCTAGAGCCCTGATCTGTAAGTCATTGTATAAATAAACCAGGTGTTTTTAATATAATATTGTGGCATGAAAAGATTGGATGACTTTGCTGTTGCATAAGTTTGTCGTTACCAAGGAAACTTTTCTAGGGCCACAGCACTGCCAGGCTGGATTACTTTCAACACAGAACCTGGATTTACAGTTGTACAGGAAACACATTTCTCTGGAGATGGAGGATTTATCTAGGAATATTTCATGCCTACCTTAGAGCTGCATAGTGATTGGTGACAGTGCTTAATCAGGCAGAGAAAGCTGAGGATTGGCTTTTATGCTTTACTGAAATAACTGTGCAAAATGATTTCCGAAGCTGGTTGGACAATGGCCAGGATAGAGATATTTCTTTCTGGAACGGCACCAAAGAGTCGGGGCCAGATTTTCATAAGTGTTAGGCACCCAACAGCTCACTTTGAAAATCTGACCACTTCCCATTTCATATCCTAATGCCCCATCTCTGTTGTGTTTGGCAGTAGCTGTGAATACACAATGAGGAGCTTGAAGAAAATATTCATTTGCATATTAGCCCCTTAAATATGTTTGAATTGCATATTAGCCCCTTAAATATGTTTGAAATGCCTAGGTTTGTTTCATGTCTCCCCCAAATATTATGCAAAAGCAAATCCCACGCTGAAACGTTCTGTTTCAGCGTGCCTTAAAACATCAAATAATGCCAGGCTTAGTAACTCATTTAATTTATCAGCATGGTTTAGAGGAAAGACAAATTCACCCCACTGAAAACCAGTAGAGAATGTCAAATACTAATTGGAGAACTGCATTTTATTTCCTTAGTGGTCTTTTGGTTGAGGTTTACGAACATGTGGGCTCTGTGAAGTTTGCATGACCTTTGAAGTCTCCCAGGGGAGAAGCAATAATATGGGATTTCATAAGAAACGGATAAAAAAGCCAAGCAACTTTCTCAAGCCTGAAGGGACGGGGGGCTATTTTTCTTCACTGGAAAAGGCTCTTGTAGAGCCTGATGGAATGGTCTCTGGAGATGATAGAAATCTTTGTGCATCTGATTTAGGTTTATAATGAAGTAATATCTTCCCACACAGCTACTTCCATCATGCCTTGCATTGAAATTGCACATTGCAATGCTTTGAACAACTTTCTCCTTTAATTCTTTTCTTTTGAGGAAGTTAAGCAGGGTATGAGTTTACAGTAAGTGAGGGGGTAAACACACTTGGGTTATACAGCCTTTCTGTGATCCCACCCTGGAGGAAGATGCTGAGTGAACCTGGTTAATTTAGACACCACACTATCCAAAATGCTGTACCACCACAGTGTTAAACAGAGCTGGGCATATAATGCCAAGAGTGTTGCATGGATGTTCATCCAAATCTTAAATAAACTCAGCCTGATCTTTTTATGTCCCTTTTGTGTTTGTTTTCTTGGAACAATCAAATAATTCAGTTTAACTGGCAAGAGAGGGTTATGAAGACTCATACACAAGTGGATTGGGAAGCAGAATTGAAAATATGCAGATCCCATCAGAGCAGGAAACTAGAAGAGTTTTATGTGGCTCATGTGCTAATTGAATGGCAAAGTTGAACTTTAGAACAATTGCAGTGGGCTGAAGGAGTTAAAATATAAAATAGCAGTCATTAAAATAATTTAAAGTGTCAGTCAGACCACAGAGCTTTTCAGCCTGTAAGCTTTCAGTGCTAAGATATGGGGTCTAAACAATTTAAAAGAATATTTGCCTACCTTTAGTTTAGGGCATATTGTAATTACTTACTGCTCGATGTTTCCAAAATGAAAATACAGGCAATGTGAATTGCATACATGAAGGGTGTATACATCTCTCTTTCTCTCTTCTTCAGACTTATAAAGGTGAGTGAAAGGTGAAGGGAGAGCCCTCCAGCTGTCCAGTCCACTGATCACATTCAAGCAGTGCTTAATTGATTTTAGGTGAAGAGGTGACTCAGTCTTTCTGTAGGATGAACTTTTTTTTTTTTTTTTAGGTCTTAAAATGATTCCGTTTGAAACCTGACCAGGTCATCTCAAAATGAGGACTCATTCCTTGGTTTAAGTTTTTCATGTCTGCCTAATTAAGACTAGACTCATGCTTTTAAGTTTAGTGAGGTAGACTGAGGAATAGAAAATGGTTTTACCTCTAAGCCAAGTGGTTGTGTCCTTATGGTGTTGTAGAGCTTTTTCCTCCAAAATCCACCATTTTCAAGGCAAGATTAAGTGCTATAATCTCAGTTCACATGTACCATCTAAAAAAAGATTGTTCCACTCTTCTGGACATTTCCCCCAGTTTTCCACTTGGCAGAAGTTTTACATCTGTATCTGTGGTTGCCCTGTGCCTAACTGAACTATTGAGACCCTATCAGGCCCAGCTGGGTCTGTTGCACTCCACTCTGCTCTTTTTCTCTCTCTTTCAAGGCCATTCAAAAGTTGAAAGTCTAGCCCAATACCATCAATACCATTATCATCAATGGCCTCACAAAGTCTGGGTTGAAGCTCATGTTCTCCTTCTGTCTTTCCTCGTGGAATATTGCCCTTAGCATGCTAGAGCTGGAAGTTTCCTTTATATCACTGGGGATTTATTTTTTATGAAATTAACTGCTAATCCACTATTAGAATGCTAAATGTGTTTAATGTGGAATAATTTTTAAAATAATAACATAACATTGGTAATTCATATGGCATATGGTGTATTCACTATGCAAAACTGATGGTTGTGTAAATTTTGATCTTGATAATGCTTATGTCAATCTGTGTATATAACTTTGTGCCAGTTTGTAAGGTGAAATATATTTGAAGGAGCAGAGGTTCCAATCAAAGAATGATCCAAAAGGGAAGTCTGAAAACCACTTCTGTAGTCCAATGGAGAGAGTCAAAACCTGGATCAACAGTTTCACAATTAATCTGCTGTGTGTTCTCTGGCAAGTCATTTAATATTCTAACTTCAGTGGGGAAACAAGGCTCTGGATTTGTGCATATTTTTAAAGTTTATGGATGGAAAATGTTCTAAAATGACATACCAGGGTAATGTCAGCTGCTATTTTACCAATATACTCAGGTCTGCTTTGCATCAAGTTGTCCCATCTCTCCCAAATCATCATCACTTGGAAATCAGCTTTTAGTTGGCATATGTGGAGGTCAAATGTATTTACTTCCTTCTCATGTATTTGTGTCTTTGTGTCTACTTTTCTATATTGAGTTTTATAAATGATGGAGACAAGCCATAGCCAAACAGAACAATTTGAGTTGTAGCCCAAGAGTCCTGCATCTTCCAAGAACATTTTTCTTCTATAGAGTAAGGTTGGTTGCACATAGACAAAACAAACAAACAAACAAAACCACCAAACAAACAACAACAACAAAAAGAAATAAAATCAGAAAATACTGTGTCTGACCCAAATGTGAACTCATCCACCCATCCCTGTATCACATAAGTAGTTTTCAGCAGATAACCTAAAAGAAGTAAGTTCTCATATTTTCTGCTTTTCTTGAACACAGGATTCAAATACAGTTTGACACTGCCTGGCTTCTCACTGACAGAACCTGACAGTTGCAATGGCTGGACTGATCTTCAACAACTGTGTAGGGGTACGACAGTGTGCTTTTTCTTGCCTTCATCAAAAGTGGATAAGGTGATATCAGAGCTAACAGATATGATAATAATAACAACATTTTCAGCTGGACAGACTGGAAAGAGAGTCAGTCAACAGCATTTAGCACTGAAGTGGTAAGTTGTTCTACTATTTCAGGAACAGTCCCAACTAGAGGATATTATTATGCCATGATCTCAGTATCTGACAAAGAGGAACTTTATGTTACATAACACTGATCAAATGCTTGTCCTTCTGTCTTAGATTTTATCATTTTTAGAAAGCCCTGTGGCAAGAGAGATGTTTCTGCTTCCTTACAGAACCATTTCTAGTCCACCTCCGCAAATGTTTCAGGACAAAGGCCTTACTGTGCTGCCATAGTAGTATATTCCTTTTCTCCATGTTAAAAAGTTGTTGCACAGATTGATATTTCTATGCAAAATAAGTGTGACACATCAGCATCAGAATTTCTAAAAACAAAATAAGGTTCTCCTCCTGTCAACATAAGGTAACTCTTAATCCCTCACATGCCCATGGCAAAAAAACCACCCCACCAACCACTCAAAATCCCAATCCAATGGCAGTGTAGTCATGTGTTGAGATCTGATTGAAATAGATACATTGTTAGGTGTAGAATCCATAATTAAAATAAGATTATTAATCTATTCCTACTTTTCTCACAACTGTTACATCTCCTTTGAAGAAGTCACCAAAGGGAAGAAAAGGGATTTTATTTCCAGGGTTGGAAACTTCTTAGCACATATTTCCTAGCACAGCAAACCTGCCTTGATTTCCTCCAGGATTTATATTTTAGTGAACACACATTGCCACAACTGTCAGAACAAAACCTACAAATGTGCTTTTATAACTAGACTTGTTCCTGGCCTTGAGATAAAATTGCAAGTTCTCCTCACTGCTGAGAGAGCATCAGTCTTTTTTTTTGCAGCAACATTACTCACCATCAAGGACCATTTTAGAAACTGCAAGTGATTTAAATATGACATGTAGCATCTGCTATTTGCATGACTTTACCCTTTTCATGGTGAGTTGAGTTAATGCCAGCCCTGCATACAGGAGGAAGCTGGCTCTAATGGGGTGCATATGTGTGGTGGGAGAGTGATGGCCTGATATAATTATCATTATCACTGATAGCACTTTCTGTTTCCCTCAGTGATGCTTATACCTGGGCATCAATATAGTTTGGTTTTGCACATGAAAGTGAATTGATGGGAATGTAGGAAATTCCTGTCCAGACAGACCCACCTTTTTTTTCCCTTACCCAGCGGTGAAGAAATGCTTCAAAGCACACTTCAGAGAGCGTTTGTAAGCCTCATAATGGACAGCTCTGCAACAACCTGCTCATAGTGCCAATTTAGCATTATATTCTGGCAGTAAGTGGTTGGTACTTTAATGACCCAATCATTCAAAGCACTTATCTGTGCTCAAACTTTGAATAACCTCCTTTGCTTCAATGGGGCAACATGCATGCTGACTTCTAACCATAGGCTTAAATGGCTTCCTGGGCCAGGGCCAAAAAGTTCAGCATCTGGCAGGATCAAATATTAAACCTTGTGATATTTTGTATTTCTTCATTATTTCTACACATAGATCTATTTTATGATTGTGCTGCTATCTACTGCTAGAAAATCATACCAGTTAAGGCTTTTTGGAGGCTTTTGTTTTGAGGCTTTAGAAGAATTTCTTTCTATTGATTTCCTATGTCAATGTAGTAATTTCTTCCATCACTTTGCAATTTCCTACTCTATTTTATTTGCTGTTATTGTTAAAACACAGGGATGTAGTGGTCTCGATTTTTTTCTTTTGCACTGGTAAAAGTAGGAAATAATTTCAGTGAATTAACAGTTTCTAGCTATAGTAGTTTTAAACTGGGTTGAGTTCACATTTACACTGTCCTGACTTTATAGCTGTGGAGGTAATCCACAATCCTGGTGTGGCTGTTCTCAGTTATTAAATCCTCAATTGCTGTAGCTCATTATAAAACTGTGATACCACTGTATTAGAATAAAAACACCTGTATCCCAAATCAATATAAATAATTTGCTACAAGAGTTTGTAAATGACAAGGAAAAAATTAATTTCTTTTCTTATTTTCACAATAGCTTTTATAAACTGTATTAATAAGGAAAAGCAAATTAAGACTATAGAAAGTGATGAAGAAAAGATAATGCGGAAAAGATTTTTTTTAATATTTAGTGCAAGTATTCAGCTTCTTTTACAAGTATCACTGAATGGCTTTCAAACCCCACAGATAAAACTTGATTGGGCTCTACAGAATATGAATCAAAACTCAGAAGTAGATATGTGCTGATGCAGTTTTGCAGTTAAAATTTCACTGTGTCTTGAAGGGACTGAAATAAATGAGCAGTGTGGAGGAAAATATATTATCCCATCTTAGGCATCTGAATGTTTTCTAGTTTGGGGTGTAACTATGCAGGTATTTGAACTCCACCATGTTGAATATACAGCCCTGACCTTCTTCACATTGGTATGCATCAGGGATAACTTTAGTGGAACTCATAGGATAGTATCTATATCAAATGACATGTTTGGGATTTTTTTATTTGTTCATTTCAATTAAATGGTACCCTGCAAGTTATGAACGGGAAGAGAAGCTGCAGGGAGAATTGCAGAGTGTATCACATTTATTAGAAGCCAATAATGTATGGGTGGGTTACATGACATATTTTATATGCAATTTATGGAGAATGCTCTGTAGTGTCAAGAGCATTACTGCAGAATGTTTACATCTAGTGTTTAGAATTGCTTTGCTTACTTGTGCTAAATTTTTGATAGATTTCACCTGAGGTGCATTAAGGTAAAATGATACCTATTTAAAATTTTCCTGAATTTTTGTCTTCATCAGGATGTCTCAGTTTATGTCTTTGTTGAATTTGAATTTTTTATGTAGTTTAATGTCTCACAAAATCGCAAATGGTGCAGTAACCTTCCCATGGCTTGTCTTTGAGTATCCATATAGTATTTGTAAGAATATTGTACTAATACAATTTTGTAAAAGTAGAATTGTGATGAGTATGTTTGTAAAGACACTATTAAGACACCCCTATAAACAGAATATTTATTATCTTTATGCAGATAAATATTGATGCCTTGTTATTTCATAGCTGTCAGCAAAACTTGTTATGATTTGCAAGGTCTGACTCAGAAAAGCAGCATGTCCCATACAATGGTTGATGCTGTGTTCTCCTAAGAATTTAAATACTCTTATTTCTTGGGATGGGAGGAAGGAGCCATGCAAACTCTTTTCTTTACTTTCACCTGTGATTAGGGAGATGGAATTTTGGCACCCTTAGTTCAGCTGGTGAGCCATTCATGTGGTACTGCTTGTCCAAGTTACTTCACTGCTATTTGTCTTTGTTTTCTCACTGGTTGAACAGAAATGATGATGCTTTACAAAAATCACAGGAACTTTCGGAAAGAAATCCACTGATCTGTGTTTGAGCAAGGCTGCTGTTAATGCCCATTGGGCTCCAGATCAGTCCTTACAATAGTCAACTGTTTTTATGCTTTTTTCTTTGCCAAGAGCAGCCTGTTCTGCTTCTGAAAGTGTAAATAGGTCATGACCCCAAACAGCCAGGACTGAGAGCAAACCTTGCTCTACCCTGAGCGAGAAGACTTTCTTTGATATGATTCTTCTTCCTGGAAGGAGGAGATGAGAGGATGAGGAGAGCACAGAAGGTAAGAGATTTGGAACTTTCCTGGAAATTCATAGGACTTCTGTGCTGCATCCTCTGTAGCTGTGGGAGACCTTGCTCAGTCTGTACTAACTAAATTCATGTGAAGCCCCCAGTGACAGGCTGCTTCAATATCACAAGACACTGAATGTTCATTTTGGGATGTGCAGGCTGGTCCCTTCAGACTCTGTTCCATTACTGAGGGCAATGCAGACATGGCAAGGGCAGTACTTCAAAGGCTCTGTGATCAGGCCCTGCATGCTCCTTGTGCTTGGTGATGACTCACTTGGTCACACACAACTTCCACCCCAGAATAACCACTCAGTGGTCACAGGGATTACATATTATTTTCCCCACCCATTTGGGATGCAGCCTTTTCACCAAAAATGCTGCAGTATTAATTCTCATTCAAAACAACGTGCATTTATGGATTTTATCCCCACTTCTCTCTTTCCAGGCTTCACTTGGCTCCTGGTGAGATCAAGCATATAAACAATCAACATTTTGTCTCTGCCTAGTGTAGAGCTTTACAGACTGACCTTTTGCAAAACCCTTGCACTGTTTGTGAAGGCAAAGTATGGGTGTCATGGGCACCTCTAGCAGAGCACTTTGTGGGCTCCTCCACTTCTACTGCCTTGTTCATTTGGGCAGCCTGTGCCTTGCACATCACAGCAGTAATCCTTTCCTCCCTCCTGTGTGACCTTTTCTGAGCTGAGCAGCTTGTGACACTCTTTATTTTCATAAAAATGCTCAGAGAGAAAAATTTTATTTAAGAAAAGTATGGAAGATCTTACATGGAGAACTAGAAAAAAGTGTGGCTGTTTTCCATTTAAACAGTCTCTAAATTAATTTATTTCAGGCTATTTGCTTAATTCAGACTAATAATTGAAGTACTTTTCTTCATCATTTACAGTTCATCATCAATTCATCTTTAATGTTTGAGAGTATTGATAATAATTGTTTTTGTAATTAAACCATACTGACACACTAATAATCCTCATTTAGGATTTTTAACTGGCGCATAATTTCTGTGCTTATCGTTGTGTACTGCAGTTAACACATGTTAAATTTGCCCTAGAAAGACAATGCTTTGTCTTCAGTTGTATTCATCCTGTTTTATTTAGTACATCTGGAAATCAGGCTCAACATCACTGTTATTTCCCCATCTTCTTCCAGTGTTCATTTATACAACACAGTGTTTTGTAATGCAGTTTCTCCCCCAAGTGTCTATCCCAGTCTGTGGTCTGTATATAACTTCACATGGATAGATAATGCATTTCTAGGACTAGATAAATACTGTTTCAACATTCTAGAGGTGAAATAATTTATTGGACAGTTGACAACATTTAAATAATTTATGTCTTTTTTTAAAAGATGGAAAGAGAGTAGCAATTTTGGTTGCTATTTTCTGAATAAACAGCAGATGGGGCTTAACAAATATGCTTTACAACCAATGTCTGAAAACAGCTAAGCCTAGCAACTTGAATTTTAATGATACTTCCCAGTCTTTTCAAATAGTGGAGTTTGAATGGAAGGCCCCCAACAGGATTGACTTACATCAATGTACAATGTTTGACTGAAAGGGATATAACAACAGCTCTTCAAAAACCATCTCTTGTGTGCTATGAGGAACTATATATTTGGAAAGGAATTAGGCATTAGCAGGATTATTGATCTTGATCATTGCCCGTTTCCTCCAGGCTCATCGTAGTTCACTTAACTAATGGGAAGGATCCAAGCCCCCAGGTACTCCTTTCCACATGGACAAAAAGAGGTGAAGAGAATGGTGTGATGAGACCTAGTCTGATGTCCCCAAACTCTCATTCACACACCTGTCAATGAGAGAAGATACTTTTTCTTCTGTTCCCAACAGATGATCTTGTGCTGTGGTTCTGGGTAAGCCTTTCTTAGCGTGGGTGGGACCTGTCTCAGGACTGTGCAAGAACTTGCATCACTGTTACCACTCCTGGCATCTTGTTAGCAAGATAACGAAGTTGCTGCATCTCTGAGGTGCTGTTTACATTCTGCAATGTCAAAACCTCAGGATTTATCTCTAATAAGGCAGCTGTCATGATAAAGAAACACAAGCTATCATGAGCCAAGGGAAAAATATGAAGGGGGGCAATGAGTCAAAAAGCTAAAGAGAATTTAATGACATGCTTAGTAAAGTTTTAACTAATCGTTATTATTTTTAGGCCTGTTTTTTTCTTCCAAAAGAATAATAATTTCTTTTTAAATGTGCATTTTAAAAATTACTGATTAAAGGGCTCACAGTTAATGTCTCAGAGAGGGAAATTCCTCCTGCACAAACACTTATAAGGTATGAGCAGCAGGAATACAAACATTTACACCAGTCTATAGCAGTGGTGTATCAACCCCAACCTTGTTGGGTGAGTTCTGAAGCCTGAAGGGTACATGGCTGCAGACTCGGCTGTAGTGACAGCCAGCCAGCCATGCAAAACCCATTGGGAAGACATTTCATGCTCACATAATCAACCTAAAATCTCTGGAGTTACTCTAATTTTCAGATGCCCTGCTTGCCTGCTAAATAGGCAGTTATGCCACAGTGCTGCCCCAATTTCTTTATAGAGTCAAAGCTTGATTCCCTACTAGAACTGAAGCTGTCCATAGGAAAACAATAGATCTTATGTGCAGTTGTGGGGGATGCAGTCCATATCCTTGCCTACAGAAGTTTTAAAGGCAAGCCAGCCTTTAAGTCAAGTTAATGCAGCTGCAGGCCAAGTGCCGGTGTTAAGACTCCTTTAAGAGCTTAGGCACATGAGTTGGGTGCTTTTCCAACACATCTGCATAGGGATGCACATGATGACCTGCCAGTTGGACTTGAGTGTAGAAGTCCCACATCTGCAGTAGATTTACTAGGATTCAAACCCACAGTGATTTCAAATACAGACCTGATCAGATTAACTTTGAAAAATACATGGTGCCGTGAGATGTTATGAATCATACCTACTAGTCCATATGGGGAAGAAAAAGCATCAGCTTTGCTGTTTAAAACAAGCCAGAATCCAGGTTTTAGCACAAAGGTGAGTGGTCCATCAGTGACTCAGATCTCCTGAGACCTGAGTGGAAAAGCTGCCATCAATTCAGCAAAGAGGCTGAAGATCTACCGGGACTGTACATGTGCAAGCCCTGTGAAGGGGCCCTTGTTCCTTGCTCCGGGGCAGAGGAGGGAATGAGAATTCATCTCTCTGGCATACGACGGCACGATTGTTTATGGGCAATGGGAAATGATGTGAATTTATCTGAGGTGCTGCCAAACAGAAATGGCCAAATTCTCTCTGAAACCTTTATAATACCAGACAATTAAAGGAGCCTCTGTTTCCTGATCCTAAGAACATTTCTTATAGGAGTAAGTGATTGCAGCCAAGATTGCTGGGAGCCTGTGTGCAGCTCAGTGTCTGTTTAAGCACCATCTGCAGCTGTTGGCCCACGTTCCCCTTTTGTTTAGATTTCTATTCTCCACAGGCTGTTGTAAGCAGATCACAGTGCTGCTGAGGCAATAATCAATACTGCTCTCATTTTAACTCTCTTGCTACTGAGAAAGCCAAGTCTAATATTGAAGTTTCTAAAAACAAACTTGGGCAACAGACTACATTGTTTAAGTTGCTGCTTCATTGCAATTACAAAGCTGTAGGAAAAAGATTAATTGATATATTAATCTGTCACAAATTTACAGCATCTACTTCCCTTTCATCAGTCCCATTTTGTAGAGTACTGGGTAAATGCCAAAGCAGACTGTAAAAGAAATATTTTATAGGCTTCAGAAAGGAACTCTGATTTACCCAGTCCTGAAAAGGGTGCGCTCTCAGGCACAGAGTCAGGTCAGCCCAAGTGTGTGTGCACATGTGTGTTGCGTGTGTACCTTCAGTTGGGATGGGGGAAGGCAGAGAAGCAGGATTGCTGTGACTGTATCATATGATGTAGGATGCATTGTCCATTTTCATGGTGAAGGCTGTTTCTCTTCCTCAGATCAGAATATTCCTTTTTGGTATGGAGAATTGCAATGTTTCCCTACTGTGAGTACTTAAGCCAAAATCCTCCTGGCTACTTCTGTCCCTACCACAGTCAGTAATGTCTTCCTGAGAGCTGAACAGAAATGTAGATTTGGCTCTCCACAAATCTCCTTCACAGGATGGTTAATACTAAAATAACATTAGAAAAACCACTAAGCAAATCCCTGAAGGAGCTAAAAGAAACAAATTTTACTGCTGAATCTACTAGTACCTGATCAGAAATTGTATTCTAATATTTCATATTTAGGAAATTTCAAAGCTGCCATTCATCTAAAGGGAGGTGTATTCAGCACCACAGTTTCCAGTGGGGGAAAAAAAAAATTAAAAGTGGAACCAAGGTAGTTTGCAGCATCATTTTCAGTCTAAAATTTGTCCCCTTGGCCAGGAAAGAGTATGCCCAGATACAGTGAGAGGGGAAGAGCTTGGCTGCAGGTGCAATTTAGAAAGGTATAAAAGGTGTCCTGTTATTTACAAGATTGGTCTCTATAATGCTTGCCTAAATGTAGCTAGAGTTCACAAGTTTACCCTATTCTCTCAAAAGTGGAAATGGTAATGTGGAGTTGAGTGTAATAAGGGTGTTCTCAAGAGCAGAAGGTATTGTGCCATATAATTTAAAGTTTTAAGAGCTGCTGTTTCTTGCCCTTGGGTTTCACTCTACCACTGTGAACTGCACCAAGCAAACACAAAAAAAGTGACTTACATCAGGGAAGGTAAGTAAGTGTGAACTCCAAAAGACTTGGAGATGTATGATAGGAATAAATTCTTACATCTACTTTTAACACTGAACTGGCTCTCAGAGTGTCCTGTAAGGCTGTAGGTAGCTGCAATTCAACCTACATCCAAGTTCAGCTCTCAGTGGCACTAAAAGAGACTTTTAGTTAATTTGGACATTTAGTTAATGCCATGTACTTTTTATACAGAGGAAAAAGTAAAAGGGACATTCAGTTAATGCTACATACTTTTTATACAAAGCAAAGAGAAAGTCAATTACACCTCTTTGTTTAATTTCTCTTTGATCAACAGAAATCCCTGTCCCAAGGCACAGAGTGGAATGGTTAAGGTCTGAGCAGAAACTCTGTGGTAGGTCCTTTCAAACTGGCAGCAAGGAAAGGCACTGGGGCACTGGCTTCATTGTGGTTGTGTGTGACTGGAATCTGAAAGTGAGTGAACAGCAGAGGCAATGTGGGAGCAAGACTGAAGAGAAATCTTGACTGAATTGTGTTTAAAATAACTGCTTTCTGCTATGTGTGTTTGTAAACAAGACTACAGAATCGAAAACAGCAACTCCTTACTCCAGTCAGAAAAACATGTCCTACACAAGCAATTTCCAAGAAGATTCCCATTGTGGCTAACTGCTTATGGACTAGTGCTTACAAAACCAGGTGTTTAGATTTGATGTTTACTAGCATAAATTCACATAATATGTTTCTTGCACAGCTCTAATGACACGAGATACTCTACTAGCCTGTATCAGCTGACACATTCCTTTGGCTCCCCTCATTGGTAACCAACAAACCATCCACTGCCCTGTCTACATCTCATAGATACACCTGCCCTGTCAAAACAGTGATCTTCTTCCTGGAAGGTGTACATTATGATCAGGAATCATTAGAGGAGCAATAGATCCAGGGATCTGATGTTTCACGTGTCTCCTACAAGTCTCCCAAGCACAGGGCTTCCCTTCACAAGGAAAGGAAAACTTGTCCTTTCTTTTTTCGAGTGGTCTCTAATCAGCTCCCATCGCTCATTGACTGCTGTGGCTGTGTTTGGGGTTTACTGGCTGTGATTCAGTTTCACAGGAGGAAGATGGAAGAGCAGCTCACTCAGATGAATGCTATGAAGTGTCCACTGTGAGTATGAGGTGACTGCTTTGTGCCAGTGCTCTCTGCAAAGACCCTAAAGAAATGTGTCCAGACCCTTCATTTGCAGTGTTCTATAAGGAGGACAATGAATAGGATAGAAACAGATGTCTTAAAGATAACTTTCAAAAAAAAAAAAAAGGCCTACAGTTTTGAGAAAAGTCAGAGTTACTTGTCAAATAATCTATTTGCATAAATCAGTAATATTGACTCCTCCTGACATTTCCTGACTTAAGGAACTGGATTCCATTTGGAAGGAAAACAGATACAAATCCATCTTTACAGCAGCCCAAACAACAAAGCTGGATCTGGACACTTGTCTGATGAAAACTTAATTGAAAAATCCATCTTATACTGCTGTGGGACTGACTCTACAGAGGCTCTATAGGCAGCTCTGAATCAGAATCAGGAAATTTAGGTCCTGCTCCAAAGCTGCTCTCTTTACATGTCCCTGCAGCTATACCACACACATGCAAAGTGCAAACCTCAGGTTATTCTCAAACCTGAGCTCTTGACTAAAATGTTAACCCAATAATTATTTTATGTATATATACTATTCTACATCAAATTCACTCATTCTTGTATTGTGGTACTTCCCACACTCATCTGCTTTAACTCCTGAGGTATAGGTGGCCATTGAATCTTAGTATGTATTGTATAGGTGGCCTTTGAGCCATAGTGAAATCTATGTATTGTATAAGTGGCCTATGAGTCTCGGAAAAATATCTGTATTGTATAAGTGGCCTTGCCCCAATCCTTGTTGTTCTAAATGGGCTGCAGCTGTGATGTCCTTAACTGGGTGTCAGCTGTAGCTAATGAAGATAACTGGGATAAGAGGGGGTGGGTTGGCTGGTCAGGGAGAGCCTTGGAGGAGCCCTGATGAAGAAGCAGGAACAACAGTGCTGTGAAGAGCTGCTTGTGAGAAACCACCCAGAAGGTATGAGACTGTAGAAATATGATAATAACAACATGATAACAACACTGAGGCTCTTCTAGACAGTCCAGAAAGTCTAATTCTAGATAGCTTAGTGAAAAAGGGGATGAAAGCTTTTTACAATTGAGGGAAATTCCATGAGAAGAGATTCCTGAAAATTTATTAAAAGTAATGTCTAAAACCTAGGACAATGCCAAGTGTTCATCTCCAGAGAGGAATGAAAAAAACTATTAGAGTGATATGAAATATTGACTACAAACACTTTGGAAATACATTTCCTCCTGTAATTGTATGGGCAAGCTTACTGAAGTTCTACACAGTAGCTACATTTTTTTGTAGGGATTTATAACAATGCTCTATTGATAAATTACCTATACCAGGAGGAAATAAACCAGAATAATTTTCAGTTAAACCATAAGCCACTGATAGTGGGTTACTAAAAAGCTATATACATTGTTTATAGCATTTAAAACAAAAAAAAGAAGGGTTTTTTTGTGATTTTGAAGACAAGTAGCTTTGTAAATTACTCTTTGCAGATTGTTTTCATTGTCTGTAAACAAGAATTTCATAGCCATGCATTTGATTATACAAATAATTTGATTAGAATGGAGTTTAAATGAATTTCTAAAATACAGTTCCTTCATGAATTTGATTTTAAGGTTTCCTTTACTGACTGTATAGAATGAACAACAGAAATGATATTTTAGATGGATAATTTAGATGAAGATTTTATCTGTACAAACTGCCTTTATTAAATATGAAGTATCAAAAGTTTTCCTCTGAATAATAAAAGGCCATTTAAGTTATTCATAAACCAATTAGTTCTTAACAAGTGGTAATTGTCAAGGGGAAAAAATCGCAACAACTCCTAACAGATTAAAGTTTAACCCTTGCAGGTTTTTTTGAGAAATGTCTTAATTCACAAAAGATGAATAGATAAAGAGATTTTTCTTTGAAGACAGTAAGCTGGGGTAATCTCTTTTGAGGTCTCCATCTTCAGCTGTACATCAAGTGTTTTTCTTTGAGGAGTGTTGGGCCTGGATGGCCGTGTCCCCAGGAGCAGCAGCTCCCAGCCTGGGAAGCGTTTCACTTCAGGGATTCTTTCAGCAGGCAAAGGGATGCCACAGGCAGCACAGCAAATCGGGAGGGCTCTGAAGGAAGGAGCTGTCAGCAGAGCTGCCTGGTGGCTGTGTGAGTCAGACGAGGTGTGCACATCTCCCTCTGTCAGATGGAACCAGCGATGCCCGGCCGCGTGTCCAGGAACATCCACCTGGAGCAACAAAAGGGCACCTGCTGCTGGTGGCTTCATACAGGGCAGCTTGTGTTTCCACTGTCTCTTCACACAGAACTGCTTCTCCCTGCTGTGCCAAGACTTGCCTTTTTTCTCCCCACCTGCCCTCAGAGTTAAAATGCATCTCCTCTCTTGATTATTGCCATCTGTTTTGTTGCAATCTCCATCAGGGTATGCAAAATAATTACCAGGCTCATTTTCTGCTGGTCTGAAAAACAAGTGGTTTCTCCCAGCATGCTGAGCAATCCTCTGTCCTGTGGAGTTCAACTGCTTCTATTTGAAGGCCCTGGCAAGAAATTAATGAAGCCTCCTTTACTGAAGTTTTCAGCTGGAGTGAATATTTTTAAAATTCTGATCATGCTGAATAAAACTCAGTCTTTTCTCTGAAGGTTTTTTCTCTTCTATTTCCCTGTGTATTTAGAGGCTTCTTGGTCAACTTTTCCATCTGCCTTTGTGTGTTTCTGCTGCTGATAATGGTTGAAATTTGGAGTTTGAGTGGATGCCTCAGAGGGAAGAAGACTGAGCCTCTTTCTAGAGAATATTATTGCAATTTTAGTATGGAGTGTTTTGACCAACAGTTGTTGGTCAAAACTGCCAGCTACAGCACATGTTGATTTTCTTTCAGCTCAGGGTCACTGGGAATATGTACAATGATGTTCTCCTCCTTAAGGGGGAAAAAAAAAGGATTTTGGGATACGGAAGAGCAAGTTTTGTGTAAGTGCTTCTGTGGAGGTGAAGCAGTATTACAGCATTTCAATGTGACTCATTTTATTAGTCAAAAGCCTCCAGCAGGATGAGCTGCTAGGAATAGCAAAATGTCTGAAGTAAAGGGGAAAAATGGTTTCCAGAATGAAAACAGAACATTTATTATAAATTGTCCCCATTTGATATAAAGTTGTTGGGATATGTGCAGTTAGTGTGTACATACGTAGCACATAGCATAAAACAAGGATTCCATAAAAATACTACAGCACCTATGTATTAAACCATTTATTAGCTCATCATGGTTACAAGAAATTCAGAGTCTGAAGTTACACTTTATTTGCGATAGGAAAAGAAGGACTCAGTATGGCCTATTTAACTTGGTGCAGAATAAATTTTAATTTTGGATTAATCTCTCTGGGAATAGTTTTTTAATTCTCTTTAGCATCTGTGATTTGCATTAATATATGCAAAGCATTGTAACAGTGTATTCTGCCCAAAAGCAGTTCTCTTCAAAACTCAATGCTCCATTTTGAGAAAGGGAATTACTTTTGTTTTAATAAAAATCCCTAAACTTTTTTTTTAACCCCCAGTAATCTAGACTTTACAGCAAAATACACAAAATGTCTAGAAATACCAATTTTAGAAGTTTTCATGTTGCCTGTAATTAATTCCTTCACAATGTATGCACATATGCATACACACATAGATACTCTCCGTAACACTCCAGTGTAACCAGCATATGTATATATAACTATTTTCTACTTATTCTGTGCAAATGGCGCATCATGCTATTCTTTCCTTTAGTAAATCTGATTTTTCAATCCTGAGTTTGCTATGCAGCCTATTTAGGACAATTTCCTGCTGATTTCACTGAGAGTTTTGCTCAGTTGCATCTGAATGGGAAGTTAATGGTGCCCTCAAATTCTGAGTGACTGTGACTTTTTTCCTGTGGGCTTCAGAGACCAGATATCCTCATGTACTCAGCACTGGTGAGGCTGCACCTCAGATCCTGTGCCCAGTTCTGGGTCCCTCACTGCAAGAAGGACATTGAGGTGCTGGAGTGTGTTCAGAGAAGGGAGCTGGGGAAGGGTGTGGAGCACAGTTTGGATGAAGAGTGACCGATGGAGATGGGGGTGTTTAACCCTGAGAAATGGAGCCCAGGAGATACCTCACTGCTCTCTACAACTCCCTGAAAGGAGGCTGTAGCCAGGTGGGAGCTGTCTCTTCTCCCAAGTAACAAATGGTAGGACAAGAGGAAATGGCCTCAAGTTGCACCAGAGGAGGTCTAGATTGGCTAACAGGAAACATTTATTCACTCAAAGGATGTTCAGGCATTGAAGCAGGCTGCACAGGGAAGCGATGGAATAACCATCCCTGAAATTGTTCAAAAACCCACGAGTGACTGTGGCACCTGGGGACATGGTTTGATGGTAACATGGCAGTGCTACATTAACTTGGACTCAATGATCTTGGAGGTATTTTCCAAACTCAACTGTTCTGCGATTCCATAATTATTTCACATTTCCTGATATCCAGAAATCTTTTTTCCTGTTAGTATGGAAACACTCCCATGTTTTTTTCAAATTTTGGTGTATGGTCAGCTTGTACCCTGCTGCAGACTTCTGGATCATGAAGAAGAATTTAAAAAAAAAAATCAGATACCTTGTGGGGACTGTGCCCTGCTTTTCTTTTGTCTATTTAAGTATTTTCTTCAGATTTGAATCTGTCTTAACTGCATAGATGTCATCAAAAGGTCAGAAGAATGGCTATTTGGAAAGGTGAAATGCTCTATTTAAGGCTGTATCACCTTTCTTTACATCTTTTTGATTGTTAAGTTTGGTTTCTGTGACTGAAGAATTCATAGTCATGTTAACATTTCCCACATTTAGCTGAAAGAGCCCCATGGCCTGTAATTAATGGGAAATGCTATAAATGTCACCAGTTTGCTCATGAAACAGTTCTATTTTTACTTGATTCTTGACATTCAGATTCGTTAGCATGGTGACTTTTGTTTTACAACATTTCTTATTTTACAGCTAACACAGCATCTCAGCTGTGCAGGCTAAATGGCAAATACATTTTCATAGATTGGACAAATGCAACTTAGAATAATCTTCTCTGTCGTCAACCATATTTTCATTGTTATCAGATTACTGGGACTTTTTTTATTCACTTTGACTGTAAGTTTAAGTTTATTTTTCTTCTGGTCTTGCAGTGTCTGGAAATGAGACCAATTTTCCCCAGTTTTGGAGATGGGCAGAGCAGTGCCTTCCTCTTGCACATGAGGAGTGCCTAAAGCCCAGTAGCATCTGGATATAGAGAACCATAACAAAAATTTAAAAGCCAGTTTTCAAAACCTTTGGTTTTCTTGTGCAGATACTTTCATAATAGAATTTGAGAAGTGCAAGTACAGAAATGTAACAGTTTGTGTCTTTCAGCATGAAATTGTTATTCTTGAAAAAAAGAGCTAGGTATTATGGTCCTGTTCTGATGTCTGATGACTAATGAAGGATAAATGCTTAATTAGGATAATTGAAGATCCAATATGGGTTGGATTTTAGAAATCATTCTCAGTCAAAATCACTCATTACTGTGATTTTCCCCTTCTGTTTATTTTGTTTCTCTTGTAAAGGTTTTAAACTCCAGTTGTGCCACTTTGCCCACTGACTATATAAGATATTAAAGAAATACAGCAGTTTTCTGCCATAGTTAGGGCTTGATCTTCTCTTCCTTTTGTATGGCTATTTGCTTTCTAAAGCAAAGGTTTTTGGTTTCGCATTTTAATTTTGGTGTCCTCTTATTTTACATGATCAGGTGAGCTGTGCTGTTCCTTCCCTCACAGATAACTGGAAGAGAAAGATTGCATTTGTATTTGGAATTGTGGCTGAGACAGCTACATTAGCAACTCACCTGGAATAAGGATAATATCAATGACTGGAGTATTATTGCCATCTCATATTCAGAAAAAAGGGGTGTGAGGGAGATTCCAGCACCAATGCCTTCATAGGGGCTGATCCATGGTGGGTTTATGGCTGTGCAAACAATAATGTAGAATACAGAGTCCTTGAAGGTGAGGAGATGGGTGCAAGGCACAAAAAAATAAGGGGCTAGCAGCAGCCCAGAGAAAACAAGACTGTTTCCTCATCAGTATATTTAGAGATTTTTTTTCCCCAAAAAATTTTGAAGGAGATCACACAAACCTCTGAGCTTCTTAAACAAGCTGCTTTAATCTTAAGTAGCTTCTCTATGATGAGATAATAGTGTGCTAGCTCTGAAATGTAGAACATGAATATGCTCTTGATACAGCTATTTTTATAAAGTAGCACATAATTTTTTCCTATTCTAAAAGCATGTATTAAACCCTTCAAAACTGAACATCTTTTAAGATGACATTTTAAATTATTCAATCAGCTGGAAAGTTGTTTTCAACAGAACTTGTGGTTTAAAATACAGGAAGAATGCAATGTATTCATATATAACTTGCTGCCATTGCTTAATCTGGTAGTGATTTACATCCAGAAGATTCCTCTCTGTTCATGGTGTGCGTTTCCAATTCTTCTTCTATTAGAGGAGGAAAAAGAAGCTGAATTTTGACTCAGAAAGTATATAAAATGATCACACAAATCAATGCAATGCTTTCAATTAGTGTTTCTAATTCTGCATCACTTTTCTCATCATTTTCTCTTAATGAAAAAGCAAGGATTTGGATTTCAACAAGAGCTTTGTTATTTGCTTTGTTCATTTAAACCAGTCAGAATTTCATGCTGGGACAGTAAATCTGATGAAATGATAGTGCCTGCTATTTCTCTGGTGGGGGGCTGGGAGATGGGGAACTTTTTTTTGCTAAAATCTTCCCCCTTGAGATCTTGAGATTTTGGCAATGGTGGGGGGGGGGCGGTTTCCTTCCAATATTTTCCATCCTTCTGTTTTCTCTGATGGATTTGTGAAGGGCTGTGCAGGGATGCAGGATGCGCATCCAAAGGAAACCGATGCCTTCGAGTACTGCTTCTTTAGAACCAGGTTTTTCCTCTATCTGGCTTGCTCCTGCCAGTTCCACAAAAAGCGAAGTGCTGGCTGCTGCCGGCCCCCTGCACTTCCTAAAGAAACAAAAACTCCTGGGATACTCGGTAACAACCCTGTTTGCTGAGAGCTGCAATTCTGCCCTTCAATTTCAGAGAAACCTCACAGACAGTAAAATATTTCCCTCGGAAGTCAGCAGGGAATGCTTGCGTCCTTGAGGACACCCACTAGAGGGAGTACTGATAATGTTTTAACGTTGAAGACATTTAAATTGCATTAGTAGCATTTGTGTAAATCTGGGGCACTAAGTAAAGATTTGGATTCTTGCCTCTCCTGAAAGCCCTGTTACATACTAAATCAGGAATTAGAGGGTTTCTCAGTGCTCTGGAAACACTCTGGATAAAATGGTTTTGAAACAAGGCTGATGTTTCCTTTCGAACTCACATAACTGCGTTGTTGAAAGACTGCACTGAAGAGCATTTTCAATGATAAAATGAGCTTTATTTGCCATCAGGAATGACTTAGGGGTGGAATGCAAAGGCTTTTTTCTTCATGGGTAATATTTGTATGTCAGAGTTTAGACCTTCTGATCTCCGGAAGCAAATTTTTAAGCTGAATTTAAAATTATGTTGGTAGTTAGATGTTTGGGGTTTTTTCTCTCTGGGGTTGAAATAATTACTAGTTGGAAGAGAGAAAATAAATTAAATCTTTATTTTCTCTTAAATTGATTTTTTTAAGCAAATAGCTTAATGTTAATATGCTGTGAGTGAAAAAGCAAGGCAGCTTCTGAAGAGTGCCTAGACACTGAGGGGACTTGGGGACTGCAAAGCCTGAGTATTTATGCTTGTTATATGTGCATCCAGCCCCTAGTGGGAAAGCTGAGAATCCAACGTGGGATAGCTGCACTCTGCATACAGACAGGGGAAGAAGTGATGCATTCGAACAGGAGCTGCAAAAATTTGGGCAGTGAGTAGGAACCAGTTAGCACAAGTTGTCACCTCTGCAGTGCTGGTGGGAATGCACATGAGTAGCTGTCACAGTAATTCCTTTTTGCACTTGGTCGAAAACCTTTTACATCTTTGGGAAGTGTTACTTAATATGAATCAATTTTTATTTCACCCCCTCACTTTCCCATCCTTCGGTAGCTGTGTGAAACGTGACTTATGTACCGACAGCTATAATGCCCATTTGAGTATCTTCTGTTCTTTCTTTTTCTCTTCTTTTATAATCACAACCCTATGAAATACAATTTTATTAGTGTAATGCTGAGCAAAAAGTGTGATAGCAATAGATTTCACCAGACAGACTTCTGCATTTTTTAGACATTTTTCTACAGCTAGCAGACAGGGGGAGCAGTGTAATCAGTGATTTACTGCCATGGAACTAGCTCTTTAACCTGTTTGGTTTCCCTTTCTCCCTTCCCAGACTCTCTTCCTCTCTCAAGATTTCTGTCTCTGGAAGTGTGCAGGCAGGGAGAAGGGGATGTGGTGCTTCCTGAGCCGTGCTCAGCCTGGCAGACAAGGTGGGCATCCTGTTGGAGAGGGGGCCCAAAGCACCTCACCATACACTGGGTTCAGAACAATCCCAACCCCCTGAAATTTGAAGAGAGGAGTCAGGAAAGTAGAAGTAAAAATGACACAGATTTTCACAGGCAGCGCAAGATGGAAAATAATAAAGTGCTGGTCCTGAATTATTTTATATTCAAATTAATAAAATATTTTATTCTGAGATATGGAACAACTTTTACATAGTTACTGGTCTGTTTTTGACCCTGTACCAAAAGTTACTGGTGTGTAATTCTGTAGAAAACAGCAATAAGTATTTCTTCATGCCAAGGAGCTTCACCTTCCCGGTTAGAGGCGGGAGTAGCATCTTCTTGTTTTTGACTCTTGTTTCTTTGCAGAGATTTACTCTCTCAAGTTTCTGTCTGTCACCTTTGGACATGGACCAGTCACCAGACCTGCATAGCACAGCAGAGCCAAGTAAAAGCTGAGGCTGGCAGGGACCTCTGGAGATTGCACAGTCCAACCTTTTGCTGAAAGCTGGGCCTTTAATTGAGTTATGCAGGTTCCTGTCAAATCTTGTCATTTCCAGAAAGGGAAATGGGACAACCTATTCTAATGTTTATTTTTTCTCATGTTGCACAATTTTTCCTTATCATATGGCTTTTCTTCCAAAATTATTTGCATCCATTACTTGTATTTGTCCCTATGCATCCTTGTGGAAGTAATTTCTGTCTTCCCTCTGTAAATTACATTTCAGGTATTGGAAAAACGTGATTAGATTCTCTCAAGACTTCTCTAGGCTGAACATACCTTGTTCCTTCAATTTTATTTCATCTGTCAAGCCCTACTACCCTCTCATCATATTGGTGGCCCTTCCCTCTCCAAGTTTTTAGTGTCTTTTTGAAGTGAGGAGTCCAAGCCTTGACCTGGTGCTACAGGTGTGCCCTAACAAGTGCCAAATGGACTGGAGTAATCACAGCTTTCCATTGGCTGATTGTCCTCTTGTTAATGCAACCTGTGACAATGTTTGCCTTCCCTGCTGCTGGAGCACCCTGCTGAAACACATCCAGGTTTTCACCCATCAGGACCACCCAAGCTGTGCCTTCAAGTGCTGGCTGGGATTGCTGCATCCCACGTGCAGTGTTCAGCATTTATCTTTGTTAAACTTCACGCAGGCCTTGTTGGCCTACTTGCCTTTCACACTGCCAAGGTGTGTCCGTGAGGAGGCTCCTTCTTCCAGCAGATCTGCCTCCTCTCCCAGTGTGCTGTCATTTGTGAATTTTGTCCATCATCATCTGGCAAATGAAGGTGTAGCCTGGCAGGAGGGGCTCTGGGATGCTCACAGGTAAAGGCTCAGCTGTCTGAGTTGGGTCAGAGCTCTATTATGTGGTTCTCCAGTGTGAGCTTAATGCTCAGCTTCCCTGAGAACTGGGAGAAAGAGGAGAGCATTTTGATAAAAGCCTAAATAGCCAAATGGGTTTTTATTTTCAAATCTGACATAAAGTGACTCAATTTTGCAAAATCAAAGTCCTGTTTGACAGTGCTGTCTTGGAGAATAAACTATATTAGTGTAGCTTTCAAAAAAAACTAAAACTGTATGCAATTTTTCAGCTGCCTTTGGAAATGTACATAACATCAATCTGCTTTCAAAGTCTTCTAATCATGAAAAGAGAGAACATGATAGATGGGCAAAACAGCACTTGGGCAAGTTATATTTTGAAGACAAAAAAAGAGTCACCAATATGAATAGATCGTGTGCCCAGAATAGACCAAATAAGTGAAAACTGAATTTTAAAAAAAGGACCCCATAACAAAGTATATATTTTTGCAACTCAATTTAAATCTTTTCACAAAAGTGAAGCATTCTAGAGTAAATAGCATAATAGGAACAATAGCATTAGGGGTGTTACTTTTCACATTCTTCTAGAATAGAACAAGAGAAAAGGAGTCTACATATTCAAGTCTGCTTTTGTCACAAATTGTTTCCTTATTGTAAATTCAATCTGATCTGAAAGAGCTGTAATCTGAGTGTCAGGTCTGCATTTTATCAGAATTGCTGTATCTGATTTTGGAATCCTTGCAGTGTGTCTGGTGTGTCCTCGTTACAGGCTGAGTGTCCAGATGAATGAATGGATGAATGGCACGTGTACCAAAACCACAGGCTCCAGTGAATGCATGGCACCTTCAGATATTTACTGCTTAAATTGCAGAAATTGCAGATAGATAGCCTGGCTATTCTCTTTCCTTTTTTTTTTTTTTTTTAAACTCTGGATAATGTGTGTGGACAGCAAGCAGGCTGTTGTATTGCCAGATGGCATCTGACTGCCTACTTCCTTATCACTACAAGAAGACTGTAACTTTGTTAAATTAAAGGAACTGGATAAGAAGAAAGAGAATTATTATGCATTTGGAGGAATAAAACAAGGTTAAATGCAATATGTCCATGTCATAATTATTGAAGTAATGATGCATTAAAATCTCTCAGAGAAATCTTCAGAGTGGGAGAAGAGGGAGTTTCTAGTACATCACAAGTTTAATATGGAATGAGAAACACTAATACATAGTAATTGTTCTGCAGCCATCTGTGCATAAGCTATATTTTTTAAGCATGAATTTATTTGCTCTGTGACTAGTCATGCACGAAAACACTCCCTCTCATCTATTTTCAGAACAAAACCATGAGACTTATCAAATGTTTAACACTGATGCTTTGTGCTGAAACTAAAAATTCCTGCTGTTGTTGCTTTCTTCTTCCCCAGCAGATTTCATTGCTGTTTTCTACTTCTCCTTATGGACAAATGTTATAAAGGTTTTTGGTTGCTTTGAGAGACTTGCTGTTCTAACAATAATTTGTTAGTCATGGTCTCCTTGAAGTTTTGAATGCCTTTGGATAAAAGTAAATTTGAAGCTGGTATGAGATTAAAAACTGTTGCTAAATGTAATAATTTTGATAAAGGAAAAATGCAGTCTGAATTATTGAGTGTTACTAGTGATTGCTCAAACAATCCAGCAACTTGTAATATTTTTTCCATTCACCCTGACAGACGCACAAGTTACTGCTTTTTTTTCTGCCCCAGATTTCTGTGCAGCTCTTGAGAACACTTCTCTCCATTGGCTGGATGATTGTCAAGACTTCCCAGAGTGTTCCTGCCAGAGCAGCCTCCTGCCCAGCCGGAGGACCTGTGTGGCACAGATGCACTGTGGCATCTCTGCCTGGAAATGTGTTAACATGTTTGTCTTTTTCACAGAAATGTGCTCTCCACTACACTGCCTTTGGTTTTTAGAGGAACATCATGGGCCTGCTTCTCACCTCATATGAGTTAACAGGTTTAAAATCAACCTTTAAGGGCACTGATCTGTTACGTGATGAAACTGGAGTTTTGATTTATAAAACACATCAGTAAAATTCTTCTAATACTAGATGACATGTATCAGCTATTTTAATTTAAGATTAGGCCATTTTAAGGCCTATTCCTAACTTAGGGCTTAATAAAATACCCCATAGGCATAAACTGTGATGAGTATGTTGATGAGATGGATGGTAAATGTATCTTATCTACATGCTGGATCTTTATCTTTGTCTTCAACAGAACTTTAAATAATTGTAACAAGGTGTCAAAAAAAGATTTTTCCCAGAGAAGTACTAAAAATATCTACAGATCTGTCATATTGCCATTACCTTTCATACTGAAAGAAGAAATCTCTAAGAAGATAACTCTGAGGGATATGAACAGGTATGCTGAAAGAGTACATCTCCCAGTGCTACTTTTCTAGCAGCTTTCCTTGTTTCTGGTGGAGGAAGAGGGTGATGGCAGGGTTGTCTCTGCTGGGGTTTTAAGTCTTGTACAGCTCTGCCGCTTCCACAGATGAGTGACATGACCTGAGCAAAACTGAGAAGGCCATTGCAAAGGGTATTGGGAGAAAAAGTATTGTCTCATCTCTCAGCCCTAGTACAAGGAAAATGTTTATGCAGAAGAATGGATTTGCTCTCAGAAAGGCTTTAATGGTCACAAAATTATATTCTCAAACTCCCAGTCTCAAAAGGTTAAGTAATTGGGATGCTGTTTGCAATTGTGAATTTTTTTCTTTACTTATGTATATGTACTATCAAAGACATGAGAATGAGGTGTCCTACAGTCTTTCTTTTCTGCCTGATCCCCTTGCAGCAAGTAATAATACGTAACAAAAGCCAGCCAGACAGTTTTTCTCTGTACATATAGTCCCTGTGCTCAGTCCTTGCTTCTTCATAGAACACTGACCAGAATAAAGGCAGTGCCTTAAAAACAGGACTTATGTCTGGTCAGGTCTAGATGTTTGTTGATTTTTTATTTCTTTTGGTGAGAGTAATAGGTTGGCAAGGCCCCTGAAAGGCAGTATAAACAACCATACTGAAAGGAAAAAAGTCCCTGACTTTCTAAAGTGTACCATAGAATTTTAACACAGGATATTGCAGGTCATGTTATTCACAAAGGTGATGTCTCTGTGAGCCCTCAAAAGCTAAACAAGGATACCTACCTTTTATTGAATGCAGAATTTGTCATGTTTGACTTAAGGGGTTTTGGTAGTTACCCTTGGTAGGTGTGAGTGCTAATTAGAGGATACTTTATACCAGACTTCTTGCTCAAGGTTTTCTATGATCTAGTGACACAAACTTGTGTGCAAATAGAATAGGAAGCAGATTGTCTGGCTTTCTGCACTGCCCTTGGAAATGGGTTTGTCTAAGGCACCAGGATGTGTGACTCACAATCACCCCTTGGGAGGACTTAAGGTACAAATACCTTAATGGCATTGGAAGCACAGTTGAATTGTGCAGCACCACACTGCTCCCAGCTCACTCAAACATTCAGTTTATGATGGAGAACTTGGCTGCAACACCAAATTCAGGCACATAGGAGGAGTTTGCTGGTGGAACACAGGGCTACATTAGTTTATGCTGGATGTGGAGGGTGTGTATTTTATCATTCTCGGAGCTTCCTTTGAAGATTGCTTGTCACAGGAGTAGGGAGAAATGAATCCTACAAGGTTGTTAATGAGCTCAGACTAAGAGGGGATGGAAAATAAAGGCTTTTGATTTGTGTAGTTTTGAATGTTAGGTGCAGAGAATTGTGGAGTCTGTCCAGAAGACTAAGTGGCTTTCCAGATACTTAATAGACTACCTACAGTTAAACTGGGATATTGCCATGTACTGATTGGAAACATAAAAATCTTGTCTGTGTTCACTTAAGTCATCCATTATTGTCAACTTCCCATAATAGTGTCTTGAATAAATGCAATTACTATTAAAGGAGGGGAAAAAAAGATTACAGTACTACATGATCTGGGTTTTGTTAGACATCTTTGGGGTGGGAAAGATGTTAACAGTTAGATCAGGAGATTATTTATTTTAATGTGTACCTTTGGCAATTAAAGTAGTGACATACCTCCTTTCATAGAAAGTGAAGACATGCTCCAGACTGAATCTCCTCTCCCTTGTGAAATTGGGGTTTCCATAAGATGTCTGTTAAATATCATGTGGAAGACCTGCTGTGGTCTGCTGTATGGGAACACAGCTGTTTGCTCCCTATGTGGAAAACTGGATGAGAATCAGAGATCTGCTGGATATGGAAGGAAAATTTTCAGTGTGAGGGCCACATTCTATCCAAGGTCTTTATAGCTCCTGAGATTTCTATTAGGAATTATTATAATATTGTGATGGGACTTTTAAAAGCATTTACAGGTTGGATGGCCTCCTTCACCACTTGAATAGTTTGCTCAATGTAGCTGTCAAACAATAGGAGAGCCTCTCTCCAGAGCACAGTGTCAATTTCCTTAGCTGATTCCTTATTAACAAAACAAATTTGGAAACCTGCTCTAAGGAGAGGGGCTGAAGCTTGATCTCTCTTATCAAATCTTACTGGAAAAAATAAGTAAGTCAATACTTTATAAAATATTGACTAAATGCCCACAGAAGACCTTTTATCCTCTATTCAAAGGTATCATGCATGAGAGTTTTGGAGGCATAGATTAATTGATAGACACCTGTAGTATAAGCTGTGTCAGAGTCTAAGCTAATACTTCTAGAACTGCTGGTCATCTCTTATAACCTGAAAGATGCAGATTTATTTCATAATCAGACACTGATTAGACAGGAAGGAGGATGGTTGCCAGTGCACAGTGCCAGGGATTAGTCCTGGGCAGGGTGGATGGGCTGTGGTACTGTTAAATTTGTAGGAAGGCCTTTGATAGCTGTAAGTAGCAAGTAAAGCTCTCCCAGACAATTCCTGAGCAGGGGCCAGAGGCCAGCTGGGGCCAGGGGCACTCTCAGTAGGCAGTTTAGATGGGACCGTCTTGCTTTGGAGGGTGGGAGAGATCCAGAGTATAAAGTCAGGCGCTCCTTTGCACATTAGACAAGCTGGTTTTAAAATACTATTAGACCAAATAGTTTTTTAAAATCTTTCTGGCAAATGTATATTTGCTTTTATCTTGGATACTACTAGTACTAATACTAACACTAAATACCTACTACTGCTGCTGCTGCTACTACTATTATTATTGATATAATTATAATTATTATAAAACAGTAAGAATAAACCATAATGTAAATTTCCATTACATTATAATTCATCAATTTTTCCTCTTACATGTAAGAAATGCTTTAAGAAATGCCATTTGTAACCATAAATCAGATTATATTAATTTGCTCATTTCTTTGTTCTGACACTACACCTGCAATGCACTCTTGAGGGAATTTCTTCTTCCCCTCAAGCAGCTTATTGAAATTCTGCCTTGTGGCACAAAATATTGCAATATTTGGGTAAAAAAATTATATATCTTATCAGGAAATAGTTATGCTATTGGTGGGTTGCTTGTTGTCCCATTCCCTGACATCTGGTTTCACAGGGTTAAGCAATTTCTCTGCAGGAACCAGTATTGAATTTTTTATTTGTTAACAGAGATTGTGAAGGTGATTTGAAACATAAAGATCATGAAGTACATTTGACTAGTTTTGCCCTTGATCCTTCTCAGTATTTTTTTTTCATGACTTTGGTCAAAGCTGCATTCAGTGCTTCTGCAGACAAATGATGTTAATAATGTGTTCTTTCTTCTTTTCTTTTAACTTCTGAATAATTGTGGTATATTGGTATATACTTCTCTTTTTTTTTTTTTCCCTGCTTTTTTATTCAGCAGGTAAAAGATTGATTGAAAGAGGACATATTAATGTTCTGAAACTCTGATCAGCTAAGAATCTCTTGGTTCTGTAGATGTTGAATGATTGTGTTTTGTTAAACTTTCATTAGCCAAACTCTCTGTAATGTACCAGCTTTTCATATCCAGAAATCAATTTAATAGAAGTCACAAATAGGAAATTCTGATTGGATTTCCTTTTGACTTCTCAGTGAATTATTCATTCTTTCAGCCATTTCTTTACTCTTGAAGCAATTTTTTGTTTGCTTGTTTCATGTTTTTCTGGTATTTGTGAATATTAAATGGATTGTAGAATCCCTTCATGATGAAGAAATCCTGCAGATTATTATTACCTGGCAGTTAAGGAGGTTATGAATTCTAATCCATCTGTCTAGACCAGTATGCCTGATTGATAAAACCTTGGAACAATGTATGATGTGATATTTTTACCTAGTTTCCATGTCTTTTTGCTTTTGTGCAACCTGAGGGTTATGTCAGAGACAGAAATAATTACAATATCCAGGCAAAAAGAATATATGTGCTGAATGCATCTTTTTAGGTGGGAAAATACTGCATATCAAACTTGAACAGCAAGAGCATTTTTACCTACAGCTCTCCTTATTGTGAGAGCTTCTTACGAATGTCCTATTCCTGACTTTTCCTCACATCCATAACCTCAAGAGGTAAACTCTCTTGCCATCCCAAAAAAGTGCATGTGTTCCTTCCTCTGTTGGTTAGAAACGGAATCCCTGTCATACCTTTAGTGCAACATGCCATGGGTGTAACTCCTGGTACTGGAAGGGTTCCATGCCAAAGGTGATGGGCAGGGTTGTTTTCCTGTGTGTCCACAAATAGCTGAGGCCATTCAGAGCAGATGGAACGAGCAGGAGCCCCAGAGCATCTCCTGGGCTGTGGGAGCAGCAGGCCCAGCAGCATCTGGCTTTACACAGAAGTAATATCCTTCAATCATCTACTTGAGTGTTTTATATTATTATCCATGAAGTGGGTGATCAGCACACATAAGCATATAGTCTGAAGAGAAAAACTGTAACTATAATTATTGCTTTCATAGAGCTATAATTTCTGTAAGTGGATATTTAATCTGAATATAAGAAACACTAAACTGTAGAAAGTCTGGGTCTTTTGGAGACGTAGGCATTGAGAGGGGAGGAAAGATGCTGTAGCTGTTGAACTACATTTCCTTGACTTCCATTCACTGCTACTGTAGTCTTTGGGTTTGTTTAATGTAATTTTAAATGGAAGAAAACCAATTTGGGTGAATTTTCCCCCCCAAAATTGACAACAGAAATTTAGCAGTTGAAAGTATTCTTGCATTTTAAATTGATCTTCTAGCACCAGGTGCACAGCCTCCAGTTGACAAGTTGAATGGTTGCCAAGAAACACAGCTGGAAGGTACCTGCTGTTACTGTGCTGCATGTGCAAAACCAGATGGGGACATGTGCTTTTGGAAATGTGTGTCTTTGAGCCCACTCATTATTTTCTGCTAGCCAGTGGAGCCAACTTCTGGGTGGCATCTTGCTGTTTGTAAGTCTGACTACTGCCAACTATTTTCTGCTCTGTGGTGGTGTCTTGATTGCCTATTTCCTGTCAAATGGGAGTTAAGCTAAGCCTTTTTAAGACTTAGCTTCTTGTCAGAATAGGACTGTTCTGAGAGAGAGAAAATGTCATCTGTCTATGCTTTGCTATCATTTGACTTTTCCAGAAAGCCCTAAGGCATGTCTGCTTAACACCTGCAAAATACTAATTATAAGGCTTTTGATACTCAGTAACTACTCTAACAGTGCACACATTCACCAAACGTTTAATTAGAAGTGTTTTAGTGCAAATCCCTTGGCCACAGAAAGAATTCTAATGATCCTTGTCAAATTAAAGGAAAAGCTATTACCCTGTGCAAATATGACAACATGATTGAAGTCCCTCCTGGAAATGCAGCAGGGAAAGCCCCTGTGTGTTTTATTATGGTATCTATATTTTAATATATAATATTGTTTTATCACAAAATTTTGATTTGAGAACCTTTTCCTAACAAGCAGTTTTGCAGAATGTTGATTTCTGATGCTACCAAGCTTTGAAAACAATTACACAAAGTGCAAGTTTGTTTCCATTGTACTGATCTTAGAACACATCCAAAAGCATTTTAGATGACAGTTATGTATGCAAATGTTGATGAACTGCTACAGTTTACTGTGCATTTTACTGTTGTTATTGTCTTACTCACATTTAAAATGTTAAAGTGTCCAAAAAGCTAAACTGAGATTTTGTGGGATAGATGAGGAAACTCCTTGATCTTCATGAAACTGTTCTGTGATAGTGTCATTAAACAACACAAAGTGATGCTATGCAGACATTTGATAGATAAATCTGGGCTTGGGTAAACCAGCATTTCTTTCCTTTGATCTAACTGAATGTATCAGTTTGCTTGACCTTCTGTTCCATGCTATGTAATTATATGATTTTAATTGCTTTAGTGGTCCAGGAAAACATCCTGGGTGGAAACTTGCATTGGATCTGTGTCTTGCAGTAAGTTTGACAAAACTTGAACTTGACACAGAACCATTCTTGGTCAAACATGAGTAAACCTTGATCAATCTTTTGTACAGCTTTTTATAGCAGCTTCCACTAGAAAACCATAGAAAAAGAGGTGGCAGGTGAGGGTGTTAATGACCAAATAATTGATGATCCATGATTGAGATTATGATGGAGACAGGATAAATTTTTCCAAGACAAATTTGTTACAGAAATATGTCTATCTGTGATAGTATAAGCCTGTAAGTGTGGATACAGATACCAGTATCCCAGTGCCTTTTCCTAGACCTTACTCTTGTGTCCTGCCATGATACTGTGAACCAAGTATATTCCTCTCCATGCCTGCTTAGTGTGGCAGGCACTTCAGAAAACATGGTGTCCCACAAGACTATCTCACAGAGAGGGATCTTCTACAGTCACAATCCCACTAGGACAAAAAGACATAGGTGCCAGGTGGAAGGAAGGTTATCAAGGACAGGCTGCTTTTCTCACCTGCCTCTCATGTAATATGTCTCTTTTTAAAAATCTTTATTCCTGTGGTATTTGGTATAATATTTAATGGTGCTATTTTTAAATTTCTAGCAGCTTAATTCATGTTATTAAGTGAAAGTCTTAGTCACAGAAGAAGCAAAATGCCTATTTCAAAAAATTATGAAAAAACTTGAAGTCTGAAAATGAGACCTAAAATTTGCACTCCAGATGGGGAAAGCAGTAATATCCATGCACTCCTGCTATACTTCTTGCTCACCCACCAAATGCTCTCTCCTTTGGTCAGTGTTGCTTTTCTCAGGATTCATAGCTTCCAAAGCAGACAGGAGTGAGGAAGATTTGTTTTGTGTAGGAGGCTGAGATACCACTGTAGTTTTGAAGACAGAAAGGCTTGGTCCAGGTCTAGTACCTTTCTGCTGCAGTTCCCCTATTTGAAAAAAAGGAATAAGATTTCCTTTTGCTCTTTTATTATTTTCTTGATTTAGGGGGAACTATATATATAACTTCCTTAAGGAAGTATGTGACTGATTTTAGTTATCTGAGAAGCTAACAGCTGCCTCCCGCATGTGGTAGAGTTAGTTATCTGATTCAGGAGAAATCCCTGAAGTCCCAGTTTTGCTGTTCCATGACTGCACCACATACACCTCACTGCCTTCACTGCTGGGGGACTTCCAGCTACGTGGCAAATAGCCCAGAATTTTGTGTGCTTTCTGCATGGCAAGGCACGTGACAAGCATCCCATCTGGGACGAAGGAAAACCTGCCACCCGTATGCTCCCTGTCTTCTCAAACAGGAGCTGTGCAGTCCTGCAAGGAGCTGACCACCTTCTCATCCTCGTGAAGCTCTGAGCACTTGAGAGCCCCGAGACATTGCTGGATCTTGGTGAAGTGCATGAGGAAGAGACCAGCCCATCACAGCTCTGTTCACATAACCTTCAGCTTTCATTGCTACACATCTGATTATTTTTTCACTTTGCGTTTCATACTACTTTCCAATTTTCATTGAAAATCAGCACTTCAGGAGAAGGTCCAAGTTTCTCATGCCTTTGGCATTGGCAAAATCAATTGACATAGGCTCTGAATGCTGTGAAGAGTCCCAGAGGAAATTCTAGACTGACACACAGCCAAAGGATGTAGGGACTGCCAGTCTGCGGACCTAATTTTTGCACAGCAAGTATCAAAACACCACTCTTGGAAAATCATGTGGGGAAGCCATTACCAGATACTGTGATAAATCACACTCCCTTTGTAGTTTTCATGTGAACTTTTAAATCAGTATGAATCTAGCAGTGACCCTACCACTTTGCTGGTGATGTTTAAAATATACCTTCATCTGTAGTCCTTGCCTGAGCCTGTTTTCTGCAGCATTTGATTTTGCACAACAACATATGGGACTCCAATGCTGGTTTTGACACTTGCCAGTCAAAATCCCGTTTCTGCCATCACCTGTAATGATGCTCCCTGTCAGCCTCTCCTTGCTGCTCTGTTGTCTGTGGTGTGAATTGCAGAACATCCCACCAGTGCTCACTGGCACAGAATAAACAATGAAATGATCACCATGCTTGCAGCCAGACTGGCATGTTCCCTGTGCCATAACATTGCAAAGCTATGCCATTTTGAAGAGATAGATTTGTCCTGGGAAGGACCTGAAGAGTGCCAGAGCTGAAGCTGGGGAGGAAGCAGGACCATATGGGCAGGAACAGGAAATGATGTGCCAAAAGTGTGGATGCAGCATCATTCTCTTTTGGCAGCAGGGAGCCCCTGTCCTGGCTCTGCTGCCTGCTGAGGCCTGGCCTGGGGGCATGCAGTGAGCACCTGAATCTCTGCAAAGCAGACAGGAGGGCTGTGTAGCCTGAGTGGGAAGAAAAGGCCCTTTCCAGCAGCAGCAAGTGTCAAGCAGTCTCAATTCATTCAGTTGGTGGTCTTGAACTTACCCTAAATTCTCCCTAGGCTCCAACTATGTCATTCTCTTAAATGAAACAGATCTGCAACAACTCTTAGCTCAACTCCAAGCTCTCTGTTTTCCATCACAGGAAATCTGTGTCCCTGCTTCCTAATATGTGTATGTACATAGCATAGGCATCTGTCAACTGCATATTCATTATCTGGCTGCGTCACATCTGTCAGGCAGATTCAATTAAGTGAACATGCCTCCATCTCCAGTGGGACTTTGTGTGCATGCAAAATGCATCAATGCCAAATGAGGCTTTGGTAATCAGAAAAATGAGCAATGAGCAGAATGAACCAGTGGGAAAATGAGAACTCAATAGAGTTGGTTACTTTTTCCTGGTTTGATGCAGGAAAGGCTGTGTCTCCGGGTTTTTGGAAGTGTTTGCAAATACTGGGCTGTACAATGTTGTGCAAAGAGAGGATGCTGGAGACCAATCAGACAGTTGGAAACATTTAACTGTTTATTATCTGTCATTTCCTTATTTTGGTAATTCTTAAAAAAAAAATTGCAGTTTAATCTGAGAAGCTTCCTCTATTAATGGCTAAGTGCTGTCCATCCTTTTGAAGCCTGAAGTGCAGGCATAGTTTTGGGTGCATCTGTGTTTGATTTTTACACTTCACAGTTCAGGATTCTTATGAACCATCGTGAATGTGCAAGGTTGTGCTCTGCCTCCAGAATCTTTTTCCAGATGACATGAAAATGAAAACAGTCTTTTCTACCTCACAGGGCAATACATGGCAGGAATGAGGCTCCCTCCTCTTGGATCACCTTGAACTGAAAACATTATATGAGAAACTTTGGCACCTGGCTGAGCAATGATCACTGTAGGATCACCCAGGGAGTGTGATGGAGACACAGCAGCATGCACAAGTTGCCTGTGACGAGCAGCAATGCAGAAATGTCTCTTTACACCTTCAGCCATCTCCCTGCTGCTCGGAGTGGCCACTGATGCTCGCCCCAGGGCAAGGCAGAGCAGCCTGGGACTACCCCAGCTTGTAGTAGGTAGGCAATGTAATGCCATGATTTCTTACTAAATTGACTTCTGCCTTGAACTCTGAAAAGAAGGAAATGCAGCCCTGAATGTCTGAGGAAGCACAAGAACTAACAGGAGTCAAACGCTCAGCTCCCAGGTGGATTTTACGTGTTCTGCATACCTGCCTGTGCTCAGTGTTATTGCTCTGGACCTTGAATCCTAGCAGGAAAAGAATTCAGGTTGCAATCCCTGATTAGGAATGACCAAGGCAATATGAAGGCAGAATTCTGTATTAGGAGATGCTGGAAAGGAATTTATGTGGTCAAGTCATAGAATAATTTAACTCTGTTGAAGTCCAACAGTTTGCATAGGTGCAATAATAACATAATTATTATTGCTGGAAAGATCAGTCCTAAACTGCCCTATATTATGCTAGTTTTAAATAACTTTCTTGGATTGGCTTCTATGTGAACAAGATAAAGGTGCCACATTTCATTAATTTTTACATTAAATTTATTTGATGAGTCAGTTTTGTGTGTTGAACAGTCTAACTCAAATATGGATGTTCTAAAACTCTTTTGTAAAACTAATTTTAAGATCTAGAACTGCCAGAAGGTTTTGGTTTCAGGAAAAAGAATTTTGTGGGATCTAATTATAATGCAATCTTAGGATCCTTCTAGGACTAGATAACTATTCAGAGGCAGGCACAGTAACTTAATTAAACAGTTTTTCCCAGTGGATCAGTGATGAAAAGGTTGCTAATATCCAGCAGAAACATTTCTTTTGAGGGGGAAATTTCATCTGGTGCATTCTTACCAAGAAGATTCTCCACTCAGCTGGGACTAGGGACTGAAGGGCAGAGGGGTCTCCTGTTGCAGTAGCAGGTCTGTGTCAGGAATCCAAGCAGTGCAATCTGTGGTTGTCTCTTTTAAAAAATCTCTATTCCTGTGGTATTTGGTGCAATATTTCATGGTGCTATTTTTAAAGTTCTAGCCGCTTAATTCATGTTATTATGTGAAAATCTCAGTCACCGAAGAAGCAAAATGCCTATTTTAAAAATTATGAAAAAACTTGAAGTCTGAAAATGAGACCTAAAATCATTACCTGAACCAGAGACTACAACTGCACTCCTTTCCAAGATTTTACCATTTTCTAATGCTCATACTTTTCAGAGCTCTGTCAAATTTTATGGGGAAAAAAAAAAATCAAGAGAATTTAAAAAATGAGAGTTTAGCAGTACTACCAATTTTATCTCATCCAAATCACAGTTGGCAGAGTTCTTGCTCCTGAACATATGTAGGGTTATGTTAACCCACCCCTGCCTTTTTTTGTTGTGGCACAAAGATAATTTCACTAAAATGTCCACCTGCCAAAAAGCTCAGAAACACTGAACCTTCAAAAGGAAACAAAGCTGTGGAACAAACTTGTCCGTGGCCCCTCTGTTCCATGGTCCCTGGGAGCTCTTGTCCGGCTCTTCCCTGTCTATTTCTGCTTCAAAGCTCTTCTGAAAGTTCACAGGAGCTTTTAAACATAGCTCAGTGCCCTGGAGTGGTTCCATGTTCATCAGGAGAAAGAGATGTCCCATTTTCAGCTGTGATTTTTATGGATGCAATATATTATTAATTAGGTAATTTCAGAATAGACACTTGAAATCAATTTAAGTAGCTGCAGCAATTTGAGCTAAGGTGTTTTTGACATCACTTTCAGCTTCTTCTGTGTCTTCACAAAGTTTAAAGGCTTAAAATGTGAAGCCCAAGTGTTTGTTTGTTGTAGGAATATGCATGTGTTGTACATACACTCATTCTTTTATGTCTGCAGCTGCAGCCCTGTGTAAATTGCTATTTCTTGAATTCTCCCATTCATGGTCATGGTGGTAGATTACACATTTCCTTTCTGGAGGGCTAATTAAAGTCATCTAAATTCTGAACACTTAATTTCTAGGTAGTCTCTTGGCAGCTGCAACATCTATAACCAGAGAAACACTCTTTACTTGAATAAATGGTCCGTATGCTCTTTGATATTTTATCAGGCCGACTTGGGAAAGGCAGATGTTTAACACTCAGATACTGCTCTAGTGGATGGGCTTCATCTGGTCCCTGCTGAAATCAAGAGGATCCTTCTTAAATTGTGAAAATGTGAGATTAAAATCACAGGAGGAGGTGAGTGAGGCAGTCAAGTCAGTGCTTTTTCCAACAGAGCTCTTCTCTGGTGGCGATTGCTCTTGCTGTGTGCATGGGGGAATAGGGGTCGGAGCAGTTCAGGGATCCTGACAGCCTTTGTGTCTGGGCTTAGCACTTGGATTTCCATGGCTGCTTCAAAGTAGGAAGCATACCTGTAATCAGAGACTTCAGCTACACATCAGCTCTCCTTGTCTTTTTCTTTTTAAACTTGGCGTTTGGGAGAGGGTTTCCACAGTGTTTCCTTTGGCAGATGATTTGCTCCAGTGAAACAGCTGCCTTATTTCAGGTCAAAGAAAAGATTAACAGAAAAGAGCACATATTTAATGTTTAAGGTTTTTTAGGTTTAAAATGGGTATTTTATATGAACTCTGTTTGCATGTAGTCATGATGCTCCTGTCATTTCAGCGGTCTCTTTACTTTGTGTTCTCCTTTTAACAACAGTAAAATACCTGCTCCTTCTCCAGCTTAGAAGATCACCATATTTTTGTTTTCTTTTCCCCTCTCTGTATTGCCACAGAATAAACAGGGAACAACCAAGCTGTCAAGTGCCTTCCTTTTAGTACATAGTTCCATGAGTGGTTTTTCCAGCACTGCAGCTGAGAGTAGCAGGTGGCTATTCCTTTCTTTAGCCTCCTGGCAGGAGCAAGTTGCTGTGAGTCCAAGGAACAGACTAATATTCTTCAGTTTAGCATTTGAAAGCTGGATATCCAGACTGAGTTTTCATCTAGACTCTCTCCTGTGGATAGGCAGAGAAAGGCAATTTCCAAGGTGATCCAACACATCCAAGAAGAGGGGGGAAAATTTTCTATAAAACTTTCTCTTTCCTGAAAACTTGGTGGTTTTTTTTTTAGTCTGGAGGTTGCATTTCCTATCAGGGTAACATTAGCAGGATGGATGCTTCTGCTCTTGTTATGGTTTGGGTTTGGTATAGAGTTAGTGTTTTTATGAGAATATTTTTTTTCTGGTGTTTACTGTGAGATGTGATTAGGAATAAGTAAAGCAGGCTTTAGCTTAGAAATAAAGAAAACTTTATTACTTAAACTACAAGAAAATAGGAAAAAACTATAAGGGAAAAAATTGAAAACTTTACAAAAAGCACTTTTTTCTTCTCTGCTACTAAAATTTCTCAATTTGATACATTCTCTTAAATCACTAACTGTTCAGTCTGGCACTACTCTTTAGAATACTCAAACTTCAGTTTATGAAGAGGAGAGGAGTCTTTTTTTCACTATAGGCTTTTTTGGAAACACGCTGAAACTTTGTGTGCTTCTGTGTTACTCAGCACTACTAGGAAAGTCTTTTTGCTATTTTGTGACATCTTCTTTCTATGTTCAGTGCTCTTATTAATGTGCATGGACTAGAGCTGTTTTTAGGGTTGTCTTATAAGGATGTTTTGTCTCACTCTAAAAAGGTACAGTTTTTGCTTTGGGACATCTGTCTCATTTTTTTCTACTTTTTGGGGCTGAGGGGTCTCTACAATGAACTTTCTTGGTTTTGAGGTACTGCTTTCTCTTAAATGCAGTCTCTGTGTTACAGGAATAAAACTGGGTGAGTCTATGGCTACACAAGAAAAGTTTAGCTAAAAGGTTACTCTAATAATTTCTACTCAGCTAGTCTTTTCTACGTTTCTTGGGCTTAGTTTTTGGTTATCTCATTTCTTATCTTTCTTTTTATTTAGCTTTGAGGAGGATCAGCATTTTTGTAAGGTCTCAATCATGTAAGAAAAAGGGTTAAACATTTTAGTTTCTGTTTGTTTTAGAGCTCTGGCACTTTCACACTTGCTGCTGCTCTCGCCGGGCACCTCTTCGCTGCATTCCCCCCCCTTTTATTTCTTGGGCTGGCTGCTATCACATTTTGTCATTGCTGGCCCTCTCTCTCTCTCCTGGGAGGGCTGGGGACGGGGTGGCTGCCCGATGCCTCCTGGGGCTCTTCTACTTTTCTATCTTCAAGGGCTTCTTCACTCTTCATCTCTGTTTAGGCTCAGGCTTACCGCATAGCTGGACGAGGGAGGGCGATCTGACTCCTTTCTTTCGAAGTCTTAAGAGAGCTTTTCGGGGCTGAGGCTCTGGTTTCTAACCTCTGTGTGTTCTCGGAGGTGTGTCTAAACTTCACTGGCTACACTAGGTGCCAATATCAAAATTTGAGCACCTATCGGTTTGACCACAGCATCTCAGAATTCTCACTTTTTCTTGGTCAAACCACCACAGCTCTGTAGCCAACATCTCCTGGAAATGTTCCTTCAGTCCCCAAATAAAACCTTGTTAGGATAGATCTGTCATAGCTGAGAGCAAAAGAGGAACAAGGGAAGCTATTGTCTTTACCACATTAGTGGAAATATAAACTCTACATCAGAGTGATAGAACAAAAGAATGTTTAAGATTTTCAGTTCAGGTTTCCCCTGAACTTGCACCACTACATTCATCAGTGCAATCAATATAACAATTTGTATGAACACATCAGCAACAGCATCACAAAAATCCTTGCATGTCAGAGCTCTTTAGCCTTGCCTTCTTCTTATCTAAGTGGAGATAACAGTATTTATCACTGTATTTTTACACTCATACACTTCAACATTGCTTGTAGTTTCAAACACAGACACTAGAGATGATAAATCTGCTGGGCAAGATTTTAGTTTTTCCAGAAGATTTGTTATTGTGCAATAAAAACAATTCTGGGCAGTACTGATATGTTAAAGTGCTACTTTAATACAGGGTAAGGATTGGATTTCCTTACTGGGATGACTGCAAGAAAGGGGATAGATTGTTTGAGGCTGAGAAAATACTAAACAATGAAGCAGAAAAGACAGAAATAGTAAATCTGATGGGCTTTTTTACAGATCTCTTGAGGTAATTTCATCTCAATACACAGATGCCTTGACTGTGAAGACACAAGAAGTAGTTGAGTCAAATCAGCAGATCTCCACTCCATGAGGCCACAAATTTCAACCTAAACTATTGGAGAAAAAGTTGCTTCGGGAATAATTTGCTTTTGACAGGAACACTGTTGACATGCCTGGTACTGATAAAGCAGGAGTGTTAGCCACAGAAGGCATCAAGTCAGAAAAACAGTGGGATAAAAAAAGACACTTGGGAGTTTTTATGTATAGGTCAGCAGGAAATCTACAGATTTGCAGAAGTGCAGGTGAGTAAAGAGTAGTTGCATGATGCTCTCAGTTCCCAAGTGTGCAGCACAAGAATAATTAATCTGTCTATATGTTGGTGTCCCATTTGTTAATGGGAGATAGTTTAGTTTATACATCCCTCCCCAAGGTGTGAATTTGGACTCTCTGAAGGCCGTGAACTCTGTGCACTGGAATGTCTTTGGTGGATTGTTTTTAAAAGCCAGAGTAAATGCAGAAGGAGTCAAGTAAGCTGCTAAGTCTTTAAAAGGAAGCATATGATCATTTTATGTATTTGTTTTTTTCCCTGAATATATTGGATTTGTGCTTTGTTTTGTATTGCAGCTTACACTGCGGCATATGCTTTACCGATTACAGCAAGCTGAGCCTGCAAAATTCACTACCTAGCAGAGGAAGGATATTTACAGCAAAGGTAAGAAAACTGGAATGAAAGGACAGATATCCAGGTTAGTTTTAAATATGTCTCACCGCAAGATTAAGTTGATTGGAAAGTTCAGAGAACATATCTGAGCCTACTTATTAGCAAATCCATTTCAAAAGGCTCAGGTGAATTTTAAGAGTTCAGTCTTAAAGCTTTTTGTTTGACGTTGTAGAGCTGTGCAAATATTGGAGGCACTTAATACTTATAGGCAGGACTCAGTGGACTGATTCCTTGCCAACTAGATGATCAACAATTCTGCAGGGACAAAGCTTTAATCTGGATATATGCACTAAACCATCACAGCAGTGTGTTGATGGTTACTGTTCTGAAGAAAAAATAGTATGACCATTTCTGTCATCTCTACTTGCATTTGCTGAGCTTTTGAGCCACAGGGAAGTGTTTGGTGCTGAACTCTTTGGTTATGAAAAGTGGTAGTGTTCTTTGATGTCAAGGACAGGGAGCAGAAGGATATCTCTTTGGCAATAGTGAGAGAAGCTAAGCTGATGTTCTTCCAAGACCAGCTCCCTAAAAATTTACAGTGCCTATAGGTCATTATGGCATAGCTGGCAGTACTGTGAGAGGCTGTACATTGCACTCCCAGGGCAGCAGCACTGCCAACTGAGTTCTTGGCTCCTTCTTAAACAAAGATTAAAACTTCCCTTTCTAAGCAATGTGAGTCACTTATTAGCATCAAGCAGCCTATTAGCATTTCTTTCTCTTGATGAATTTGTACTCAGAGTCTTTTAAAATAAGGCACTACAAGCATTGTGCACTATTTGCCTCCTTCTGGGTCAGCCTAGAAAAATGGGCCTCCAGATATTGGTGCAGTCCTGGGGACAAGGTGTGTTACCAACACTGAGGTGTAACCAGCAACCCCACTGAAACTTTTTGTCATCATGGTCTTTGCTGTTCATCAGAAAGAAACACCATTATGTACACTGACAAATACTTTCTTTTTCCTTTGTCAAGGCTGTGTATGTTGGCGTAATTGAACTGAGGTGAATTAGAAGTAAACCACCTTTCTCAAGTCATCTTTGATTTGATACAAAACCTGAAGGAACGTTTCAGTGCTGATAATTAGATACATGGGTACCATACAGCAGTGGAGTCCAGGCAATCTGCCCCACTACAGACATGCCAAGTAGACTACCATCAGATTATAAAGCTCTGAACCATGTCTTAGGGTTTAAATGACACCCCAGAATACTGCAGAGCTATGGCAGGGAGGATAATTAGATAGGCGGAAAAGTGTGACCTTGCTGCCTTCTTTGCTGATTGCTGCGTGCCCCAAGGGCATGGGTAAGGGGCAAGGTTTCATTAAGGAAGTTTTTGGTGCTGCTCCATTGCACCTTCACAGCACTAATTTAGAATTTGCTGTTTCTGGCATTTGGTCACTGGAAGGACCAAGGGGATCAACAGAAATAGCATCATTTTAATTAAAAAATAAAACTGGTGCTTGGCAGGAAATGCTAATGACTTGTATTCCCTTCAGCCCTGATTTTAAAAGTATTTAGATGCTTAAAGATACAGGTAGGTACTTGGAAGAATTTTCTAAAGTAGCTGTATGCTCAGCTCCAATTATTTTTAATGAGCCTATTGTGCCTCCTTATTTCAAAGATGTCTGATAGGAACATGTGTGAGGGCTAAAGCACTGGAGGGCCTTTACAAATCTGCTACAATGTCACTATTGAAATGAGACTTCATTATTTAAGCATTACAAGACTGATTTGCCATTAAAACAATCTGCAGACTGTACTGATGCCTTTAACATTTTGGTGGGCTGATGGCATCCAATGCTGAGTAGCCAAACTGGAAAATTATAGTGCTTTCCAGCTCCTCAGTAGAATGAACAGTTATGGCCTGAAGGCATGGAACTGCAAAATGTGGGGGAGGAGGAAGGGGCATGTGTGTCATAACACATGAGAGTTTGTGAGTTCTGTGGGTGCTGCAGGGAGCCACGGTACCTTTGTGGTGCTGTCTGAGGAGAAGTGGATCTCAGGTTGGAAGAATCTCCTTTCAGTGGCCTGAAGGTAACTCTTGGTAACATGGAGCAGCACATGGGGCATACACTTGGTCCCCGGGGAACCAGGGTTCTGCCTGATCACTGATACTCTTTGCTGGTCCAACATCACCTCCCACAGGAGCTGTTTTGAGATCTCCTGGTGCATGAAGCTAATTGCAAGAGTCACCTTCACGTGGCAAAAATAGTCAGTGGAACAGGCACATCATCAGCCAAAGAGGGCAGGAAGGTCTGGGTGTCCCCACAAGCAGGGACTGTGAGAAGCTGGCCTGTGCTCACCCATCCCCATGGCTCATTTTACACTCACACACACACAGAGATATGCACACATCCTTTCTTCACCCGTTCATGCTCCCTTGCATATTTACCAGTGTAAATATGAATTTTAATGCTAGAAGAAAGATGTGCTGATAATGATGCCATTAAATGCTATGGCTTCTAAAAAGCATGTTTTTTTTTGAATGATAAATGAAAAGCAATGATGGAAGTGGGGAGGAAAGGTGGTTAAAAGCAAACAGTGCAGGTAGAATATTAGAGCATGAATCTACACAGGGAATGCGTGCTTTGATTTGATCCTAATTCTTTTGGAAGAAGAGGATACTGGAAAACAAAGTACTGAAATCCCAAACTGAGACAAACATCAATATGCAGTTGAATAATAACAGAAATTGTTACAAAGATCAGGTTGGCCATGGTAATTAATGAGATCAAAATCGTGATGGCGATGATTTCTTTCATTACTGACTTAATTTTGATGTGACTCTGAAGCTGCCTGCCACACTTTGATCTAAAAAAAATCTTTTTCCCTAAAATAGTGACTGAAATATTGTATTACTACATTTAATTGCTTAGTCACGAGGTTGCCATGGGTGCAAGATGTGCTTGCAAAGGGGTGGCAAGGGCTGTGGTATTGATATATTAGCACTGCGTGTGCCTGTATGGAGTTTGGTGAAGATTTGGATCAAATAGCCTTTTAGTTTTAAAAGATGTGTGTTTTCAGACTAGTTGAAAGAATTTGTGCAGAAGTCAGTGAATAGTTTTATCTATAAGCAAAGATAAAAATGAAAGCAGAAGAACTACAGCTCTTTTTTTTAAAAGAATTGCAATATGATGTGTCAAAATTGCATTCTTCACAGCCTGCACTACTGTGCCCCTGAAAAACAGTGCAAGATCCTCCTGTCATTAGTGAAATTATTTGATTTTGTATGAAACAAACTATGAGTAATATTAACATATTGTTTACAATTTTCTATCTTGACGAAAGCACAGAAATCATGGTTCTGTGTGCCAGAGTTGTGTATGTATGTAACAACTGAATTAAACCAAGTTAATAAAGACCAATGTTTTGAAAAGGAAGATAGCAAGAGTACAAGCTTATGATGGTCATAGCTGATGCCTTTTGTGTTTTGATTCCTTTTTGACATTTACTTCAGACCAAACCTAGCAATTAGCTATTCCTGATTTGCTTTTTTTTTCTTTTGTCTATTATCTCAGAGGGGCTGTCAATATATCCCTTTGAAATATTTCAGTGCAGAAAAATACCTTTATGCTTTTTCAGCCTGGTTTTTGTTTTCATATAATTGGCATTTACAAAAAATGCAAAACATTTCCATAACAACAGTCCGGTGCATCGCATTCATTCCAAGCACAAGGACAGATCTCTTTCCATTTCCATAGGAACACTGTAACATATCATTAGTGAAGGGCTGAGGATTTTTGTATATCTATAAGCAGTAGCTGGTAGTTTTCTGTACAGGTAAAGTCTGAAATTGTGGGCATTTGAAAGCAAATAGGACATTGGAGCTGAGATAGTCATCAGGCAGTGTTGCTTGAAAGGCCTGTGAGACAGAGCAGGTTGTTGATCTGGTAGGTACTGACATTGCTGGGAGTCTGGTCTAAATCTTAACAGATATGTGGCAGTTTACAGTTTACAAGGAGAGGCATTTGCATGTTCCCAAGATAGTAGTGTTATTCCCAAAGACAGTAATCTGCTTCTTGGCAAGCTGGAGCAATAAACTCTGTAGCAAGAGATCTATATCCAAAATTGGAGCTATGCCCATGAACATCTAGCTGCATGCCAAAGAAGGGGGCAGGCAATGACTTCTGAGTTGTGAAGAGTTCTGTCTAATGCTGTGCTTTGACTGTCCATAGCACTCATCCAGACAAGATGCAAACCCCCCACTCTTCCACTTTGAGAGCAGAAAGATCACTTTCTTTTGTGTGGGGTGAGCTGTCCCTCATGTCCTTTCCTGGTTTTGGACTTTGATGCAGTTCTTGTGGAACTAGAAGGGACTTTATGATGGTAGTCCAGCATTGTAGACAATGATGTCTGGCAGTTTCCTCTAGCAAATTATTGAATTTCACCTGGAAAATGTATCCTGGATTCTACTGGAATCTAGTTCTACACTTCCAGTTCTCCCATGATTATAAATCTCTCTTTTTTTCCAGACTGTTTACTCATTGCCATTTTGTGTCCTTTTCCTCTTGTTCCAATGACATCTTTTAATTTAAAAGCTCTTCTTTATGGTGGAGAATTGGATGCCCCTTTCCTGTAGTGTGATTATTGAAAGCAATCTTATTCCCTCCCAGCAGTATCTCAACAGTCTTCAAATGCTTGATATCGAGTGTGATTTTTCTATAAAAAGCACAACCAGTAGTCAATGCAATAAATGACAAGAAAAAAAGGTTGGGCAGCTCAGCAGAAGAAAAGATATATGATGCCATTATGACCTGTTTGATTAGTTCTTCGGTTCTTGGCAGAAAGATTTCCAAGTTGGCCAGACTTCTGAGTGGATTCCTCTATTCCAGCCTCTCTCTCTGTACCCTTCTCCCTTGCACACTGTGTGTCATGGACTAAAGCTGCATCTTGCTAGCGTCAATTAGGCACTAAGGGTCCACTTAGATTAATGATTTGTTTTTTGGATCAGAGTGAAGTTTTAAATTAACTTCCTGGTTTCCCACACTTCCTGCACCTAATTTTGTACCATGGGGTGGCCTTAGAACTCATGAGAGCTGTGTTGTTTCAAGAGGAAATGAAGGTTGAATATGCGCTGAAGTGCAGTACTTCAGCCAAAATGGGCATCCCGGCCAAGAGGCCAGACTAGAAATAGTCTGAAAGTAAAACCAAGCACAGCACAGTTGGGAAATCAGGTCCTCAGCATCAAATGTTTCGCTCTACAGGCCCACCCCCATGGGTCACATTCCTTGCTACTGCAGATGTGGGGTCAGCCTTCTGCCCCTGTGCCCTGGGTCTCTGATGGGTGCTAAAGGGAGATCATATCTACATGAAGTTTTCTTTGCCCTTACAATATCTTTGCATCAATATTTTTCACTTTTAATTTGCTATAGGGATTATCCTTCCTTCAGGCAAGCAGATGAAACTGTCAGAGGAGTGCAAACCAGCTATTTCTGCCATACATGAATGCAGTCTCACAAAAACACATCACTGGTAATCAAGATTAGGATCCAGCAACACATTCACCTCCTTGAAACATTCCTTTGGATGGTATCCCTTGGTAACATACTGACTCATAAATAGCAATTTGAGGATAAAGAAGACAACGGTACTACTAAAACACTGAGGTAGATTAATATTTTAAAGCTTGAGTTAATATGACAGATTTAAACCCTGCATTTGCATATATTGACTTTTCTTCCTTTGCTGCTGGAAGCAATAAAGACTTGTCTTTAAGTCTTCCTTATTAACTTAAAAATGCTCTTTTAGCAGAAAGAATAACAAACTGGTTATCTGTGTTTTAGTCAGGTGCATTTACCAGAGCATGGAGTAGGAACAGGTACTTTATGATGGTTTTCCATCTCATTCAAGGTGAGCTGTTCTTGGAGTCCCTTCATTTGGTGATATGCAGAACCGGTCTTGCCTGACTGCAGTGCTCAGGACCTGGTTCTGCATTAATGTACTCTGACTTGAGAAAGAAGGGCTTCAGAATGGCTGAAGAAATGTTTGCAAGACTTGTTAACAGCTGATTAATTAATCTAAGACAAGTCATGGCCTGTGGCTCTGGTCCTGCAAGTTTATAATTTTGCTTTTCCCCTGCCTGTCTGAAGGATTCCTGATAATGTTTAAATGGAAATTGAGATTTCTGTGTGTGGGCAGGAGTTGGTATTCCTGTGGCAGCAATGACAGGATGTTCCTGGTGTTGATACAGCAGTGAAGACAAGCCTGAAGCAAAACCTTTTTATTCTTCTCTTAATATGACTTGATTGTGGAATGACCGCCACTACCAATGAAAATGAACCCTAAGTTCAGTACTTTGTTGGCTGTCTGCAATATTGTACTATCAGTCCTTCTTTCTTTTAGTTTATTAAGTTTTTGGACTGGGTTATGAGATGGGAATGAGTGATTATGCAGGATATGAGCAAGTAAGTTGTATATTTCCATGTATATCCTTGTTCATATAACTTCTGCTAAAGTAATTTATTCTTGATTACTTTGCAGAGAACACAAGAATGGCTCTCTATAAAATATCCTAGCTATGATTATTGCCCAAGGTAACATCATGCTTAAATTTTAGACTTTTATACAACTCTGTTCTTGGAGTATGTTGTGTTTGGCACACTAAATCTTTGTAGATTTTATTTCATTGTTAATAACACTTTGAAAAGGGGGAGCACATACTCTCACTCTCTTGTCATGTTCATTGCAGGGGCTTGTGACAAAGACTGAGATACATATTTTGAAGATCTCTCCTCAAAATCAGTTTAAAAATTAATGAATCAAACATGTAAAATCTGACTGTTAATCTCTGAAAAACTATTTCTTTCCACTTCCTGACCCAAAGCTTAGGTATGCAATTGGTTGTCGTTTTGTCTTGGGTGAGTGGTTTCATCTTCTATAAATTAACTATTTTTATCTGTAATTACTTGTAAAATTTGGTGTGAATGTCAATGCACTAAATGCCATAGGAAAAGGACTCTCCTTGGATGGCAGATTCCTCCCTGAGTACTGGTTTGTACAATTTATGGATACTCAGAGCCCACAGGATGGGCCCCATAGGAACAGCAGAGCTGACTGGAACTTGCTTTAGGAACCTCTTGGAGCAGGACAGCATCGCTGCTCTCTCACTGCCAAAGGGAAAGCAAAGGAAGAGGGCACTGGTGTGAACCTGTTTATCGTAGAAGAGCACCCCCAGTGCTCTGACTCCATGATTTCCAAAGGCTGAAAAATTGCTTTATTAAGCTATGTTATGTTACACTAATACTATATATTAAAACTATACTAAAGAGATACTAAAGAAAAACTCGTGACTGTCTCCAAAAGTCACGACACAGCTTTGACATAATTGGCCAATCAATCCAAACAACGCTCAATCGGAGTCCAATTTAAAAAAAATCTCTCTCAGTAAATAATCTCCATAACACATTCCATATGTGCCAAACAACAGGAGCAGCGAATAGAGATAAGAATTGTTTTCATTCTTCTCTGAGCTTCTCATTGCCTTCCCCAGGAAAAATGGTGGGAGAGAGAATTATGTCTCTCTCTGTTCAGAGAATGTGAATACCACGCCTGTTCCCTCCTCATCCAAGACAGGAGGAGGCCAGGCTGGTGGGGGCTCTGCAGGTCTCTGCACTCATGTGTGCTGGCTTTGCCGTTGGACAAGGAAGGAAAAAGGGATATAGGAAAAGAATTTTTTCTCCAGTCACCTTTGCTGAATCCTTATCCAGTTGGGAATGGTTTTGCAGAGACTGCAGTGAAGGGAGAAGGGCCTCAAGGGGAAGCTATATAGGGAACTTGGTCTGTTCAGCCTGGAGGAGACTGAGGGGACACCTCATAGCAGTCAGCAGCTTCTTCATGAAGGGAGGTGCAGGGGCAGACACTGTTTTCTTCACTGTCAGGACCAGTGACAGGACTTGATGGAATGGCCTGAAAACAGGGGAGATTTAGGTTGGACAGCAGTAAAAGGTTTTTGACCCAGAGGGTGTTGGGCACTGGCACAGGCCTCCCAGGGAAGTGGTCATAGCAGCAAGACTGAAAGAGTTAAAAAAGCATTTGGACAACACTCCCAGGCACATGGTGTGATGTTTTGGCACATGGGCTGTTCCGTGGTGGGCCAGAAGCTGGATATTGATGATCCCTACAGATCCCTTGCAGCTCAGAATATTTTGCAATTCTGAGATTGTGTGGAATTGTTAAAACAGTGACTGTTACTCCTTCCGTAGGATCCTAGTTCTGGTTTAAGCTAACTTTCTTTCTTTTATGCTTTTTAGTGCAGACATTATTAATTGGGAGACATCTCTTTCATGGAATGTTTCTCCTCTTTCCATTAAAGACTCTTTTCTGGCTATTATAATCCTCCTGGCTGGCAGTTCAAAGGAGAGCTTATGTTTTCACCTTCTGAACAGGCTGACAGATATATTCTTTGGGGTTACTGATAGGAACAACCTAAGAAAAATAAGAGGGGAGGGGTGGTGGTGGAAAAGAAAGCCAAGTGACATATTGAAGATGGTGTCTCCCAATAATTCCTAGCTATCCATGGGCACTTGGCTACCTCTGTGCTCAGGTTGCAGACTCAGCAGGGGAAAAGTCTCCTTGTTTCTTTCACTGTTGCTTTGATACTCAGACGTTTAGAAATGTCTTCTCAAGAAGAACTATCTTCAATAATATTTTCCCCGAAAGCATGCACTAATTACAGCAGCAGAATTGTGAAGAACATTGGCTAAATATAAATTATGGAAGGGAATTAAATACAGCTCCCAGCTGAGCTTAGATTCTCAAAAAGTCTTTTAATGTGTTCATCTGTTTCACCACTTACCATACTTGATAATTTTATCCTAAGCTATATGTCGTCTTGGAGTTCATCCTACTGCAGTCTTGGTAGATATCTCTGCTTTGTCACAAAACTCATGTGCAGCTCTCTGGCAGACATCCTGTGTTTTATTCCAAGTAAATACAAATTTACAGCCTTTACTGAGCCATCTTCTTAGTAACATTACTTGGTGTCCATTACTTGGCCCAAGTCTCACCAAATCCTGGAATTGCACATGGCAACCCTCATGACATGTTAGTAGAAAAAAGGTTAAGCATCCATTAAAAAAAAATCACTGAATTAATGATTCTGCCACCCAGATATTAACTTTGCTTGTGTCCCTTATGTTGTATTGTGGCACCCCTATATCTCACTATTGTTAAGTTCTCAGATGAAAACCAAGGTTTTTGAACTTGGTGATGGGTGCTTTCTAAATTCAGTGTGTTGAATTTAGGATAGCAATTTAAAAGGAATTAATTCTCAATGTTTGGTGGTGCTTCTTGGACAGCCAGACTGTTTCCAGGTTGCTCAGGCCGAACAGGGAAAATAGGAGTATCCAGTTTTCTACAGGTTTCTCAGACTGATATTCAAATTTCATTTGTGGGAAGCTTTCCTCTCCCCCTTGTCCTTATAAAGAGGCTTCTGAGATGTCAACGAGACATTTTATTTTCTTCATTTTTTTAGATACTTATTTTCAGCTGGATGATATTTGATTTGGCTCACTGCCCTGAATTTTACTTATCATGTTTTCCTTTGCGTTTTCAATGCTTTGTAAATAAATTTGTTCATTTATTCTTAATGGACCTCTTTTAAGAAAGCTGATCACATGCCACACTAAAGGACACCTGTCCCTGCTGTGCAAGTAATCTTGCGAAAATGTATTAGCAAATGCATTTGTAGCAGTGGTACTCATGGAGGGCTGAGAGGGAACAGAAGTCATCTGTATGAAGCATCTGGAGCAAATCCCTGAGCCCAGTCTGGGACATCAGCCCACACCACATGTTGGGGACAGGATCAGCAGATTCCATGGCCAGGCAGTTCAGGGCTGTGTGGAGCTGGCAGTGCTACACATTAGGATACGGGGTAAAATGGGGTCCTGGGCCACAGGCAGAGGTAGGAGTGTCTCCAGGAGAGGTCAGAATGGGACAAAAAGGGCTGTTATTACTCTCAGGACCCTGCCTGCAGCTCTAATGTTATCAAGAGTTACAGAGCCATCAGTAGTTTGGGATTTATAGATGTTTGTAGATAATGTACTGACAGCAAATGAGGTTGAAATTTGCTAAAGAAGTTGGCCACTATTAATACCTTCCCTTGATCAAATTAATGCATTTCAGGATGATAACACATGGTAATCTCTCCTTAGAGACTGTTCTTGGCAGGGGATGGATGCATGCAGCTCTAGTTTCTCTGTGCGTGTGTGACAGGGTGGGATGAAATAATAGTGGTGAGCTCCTTATATGTGGTTATATTTGTATTCCCTTGCTTAAATGAGTAAGCCCTTCTGCTTTGAGTTTGGCATATTGGTGGTATTAAAAGTGCCTTATAATGCTGCCTTTCTGAGTCTTTCTTGTAAAGCTTATCAGGCTATGTGGCTTGTGCCCAGCTGTTGCTTTTTGCTGTACACTTCTGAGCTGCTGCATTGCTTCACCCCAGAAACTGCTGCTCACTAAGCTCTGATAGAAATGTCCCTCCTGTGGTGTTACACCCACCAGAATGTACATTCATCCCTCTGAGCCTTGTGGTACAAATGTAGCACAGCACAAGCCAAATGGGTGCTCAGAGATGCCCGTAAGGGATTTGGTTGGCTTGAATACAGAAAGTCTTCTCAGCATTTGAAGGCTTCAGGCTGATCTTAAGCACTGCATGGCCATATATTTTTCAGCTGGGACCAGAAGATGAGCAGGCTTATGCCTCTCCAACTTCACTGTGTGCTATGATTCTTTCTAGCCAAACAGATTGAGGGATGTTAGTTATTTCAGGCTTATTGCTTCCTGTTTATTCCTTTTCCAGGTGTGCAAGGAGAATTGTTGAAACTTCAGAAGTGTCTGCTTCATGTTGCATCCAGCAGAAATGCCACATTTCTGGCAAGTGGGTAAATACATTGTACTTTTAGTCCTGTTTTGCTGCCTTAACAGGCACAGATGCCTTTGAAGAAAAACCTGAACATTTTGAGGCATAGCTGAATTCCAGGTCTGAAATTTCTGAAAGTTCACAGCAATGAAGCGAAACAGTAGAAGGAAATTCTTGGGAAGCAAGACATCTGGATTGACCTGGGCTGTCCACCTGCATCAGTAAGTACAATGCAATACAATGCAATAGTAGTGGTGGATCTGCAGGGAAAAAGAGCTGACATGGCAGACTCAGCAGGAAAGATACACTTTTCAGGGGGATATGCTCTGGATTAGTCTCATCCTGAAGGGTCCACATCTGTCAGTGACTGGAGCACCCTATGGGCAGTTGTGGAAAGCTTCTTCTTACAGGTAAATTTTATTTGAACGACACCCAGTTTGTGTTCTACAGGACTGCTCAGCCATGTGAACCAAAATGTGGTAAATGGGAAAAATTGGGAGATTCACTTCAAAAGGGCACTCTTGATCTGAAACTAAAAGGCTAACACAGATGGACCTGTAATCTTTCCCTGTCTGTCATGATTTCTAGTAAATAGTCTAGGAAACTGCTGCACAAATCTGAAAGCTCTACAGAGGTCTCCCTTTTATTTCTTCTCACAGTGCTGGCAAAGGTACTGTTTTTTCCAAGCTAAATGTCCAGTTATGGCTCAAGTACTTTATTTAATTGGTGATAAAACCTACTGTGTGTGTTGGGGTTTTTAGAAGGGCCAATTTGCTGCAGTCTAACATCCCACACAGGCTGTTTGCTTGAAAGCCAAATTACTGGTTTTATTCAAGTATCATTAAGGGCAAGTGAAAACTGAAGGAATTTCTTAAGATACAGGGAGTAGAGAATCTGCATTAAATGAAATTTGCCAGAGGAAGAAAATTCTGGTTTATGTTTTCTGTGGCACTGTTTCTGCAATGACATTTCCAAGGGGATTCTTATGGAACTGTAATCCAGAAGCAAACAGATCAGCTTTAATTGTGTTTTCCTGTGGGGAAGAAGCACAAGCTCAAACACCCACCAGTGTTTCTTGACTGAAGCTTTCATCTGTTTTACACTGCAGGTTTTTTTTTACCAACTGAAGGTGAAAAGATTTGAAAAAGTCTTTCAAACATGTAAGAGCTGAGGGAGGTGAATGGGGTGCAAGGATGAATTAGTGTTTATGTCCTGAACTTGCTGGAGTTTTGTTCATAATTACAGAAGCTTATTCTTTGTGTGCCACGGTCTGAGTGGTGGGAGGAAGCTGAAGCCACTGATCAAAATTCAGAATGTAAAATCGTTTCCCTTCTGTAAGTTCAGCAGGGTTTTGCTAATGATCCCGGAAAACCAGGATCTCATGATGAATGCTTAGATGGTTCAGCTGTGGTATGGCTGCTTGAAAAAAGTGAAGTCAGCTGGGAAGAAAAAGAGGAATAATGATAAGTAATCCAATTTCAGGGGTAGCTTTTCAACAAAGACAGGGAAGGATGGATCATGTGACAAAACTCTTCAAGATATATCTGGACAAATGTGTAAACTTTCAGTCTTTTCTCCGGGAAGACTAAGTCATACTGGGACAGTCACAGACAGGGTGATGAGTGGAACAAGGAGCCTGATGCCAATGTAGAGGGCATAAAAGACATTGTTTCTTAAACAATGTCATAAAAGGACATTGTTTCTTTAGCCAAACAAAATAAACATGGTGGAACATTAGCATGTCAATAGTCAATAATTTTAAGTTCCCAACGAGAAGGACAAATCTGAGAGAAGTGTCAACAGAGGATTGTGAACAAATCGTTATCAAAGAGCCATACATAAAGTGAAGATGCAAATTGGATTCCCAACCATCAGAAACGTGAGGTTCTGAATCAGCTTTCTTTGAAAGTCCCTCCACAGTAGTGGGGGCAAAAATCCATGTCTAAGGCTGAGCTGGATAATACTTTGTGAAAGGAATAGTATGAGGTTGTGGCTGCAAGAGGAGGGGACCGGATACAAGCATCCTTCAGGATGCTCCTTCAAGTTCTGTATTCTGATACAGAGCTGTTGGAACACAGTGAAGAAAATAAAGGAAAATTCAACTCATGTAAAAGCAGATATTTTTATAAATAAGTCAATAAATGTGTTTCTGTAGGATCATGTGGTGAATGTGGAACACAATCAAAGCAAAGGCAGTGTTGTTATCTTTGCTGATAGAGGTGCATTATCCAATACAAGAGGTCAAATGATTATTGTATTCTTGCTTGTGGATTAGGTTGGGATATATTCTGGTTTTACTTGCCTGGAATTTTTCTTGAGATGTGTACATGTTGTAGCAATGCTGTTCATGCCTGTAAACAGGAAGGCTAATTATTACAGCAATATGGATGAGGTAATGGAGCGTGACTGTCAGGAGTGCAACTGGTGAGCAGGCAGATAACAGGCTAATGACTGAGACCTTGTCAGAAAAATGAGAGCTCTGTGCAAGATGCCTGCAGTATTGTGCACTGGGGAAATGGAGGCTGGAAGTGGCCAAGCACAGCAATTGAAGACACTTGGTTTGAGGTGAACACATACTGCTGGTGATGACTGAGGCTCACCCGTGTGCTTAATGAAATGAAGCATTTTAAATAATGGGAAAGTACAGGATGCAGTGTTTGAAGATTTGATTAAATATATGCAGACAGGACCTGTGATCTGGCTGCTTTCTTGGGTAGCTACATCTGGGTCTTCCTATATGCTGTTTGATTAAGCAAACACAGAATCAGTCATAGAATGGTTTGGGTTGGAAGGAACCTTAAAGGTTCCAACATCTCTGACATGGATAGGGACAACCATTAGTTCTAACATCCCTGTCATGGATAGGGACAACCTTCACCAGACTAGTTGGTTCAAAGCCCTATCCATCCTGGCTTTGGTCACTGTGAGGGATCAGGCATCCACAGCTTCTCAGAACAACCTGTTCCAGTGCCTCATCCACCCTCATAGTAAAGAATTTTTTCTTAATATCTAATCTAAACCTGCCCTCTGTCAGTTTGAAGCCATTCCCCCTTGTGCTATCACTACATGTAAAAAGTCCCTCTCCAGCTCTCTTGAAGGCCCCCTAAGGTACTGTAAAGATGCCATAAGGTCTCTTCTCCAGACTGAACAATCCCAACTCTCTCAGGCAGTCCTGACAGTAGAGGTGGTGCAGACCTCTGGTCATGTTCCTGACCCTCCTCTGGACTCACCCCTACAGGTCCACATCCTTCCTATGTTTGAGCCTCCAGAGCTGGATGCGGTGCTTCAGGTTGGGTTTCACTGGAGCTGAGGGGCAGAAATAGCTCTCTTGACCTGCTGGCCACATGCTAGATGTTGAACAGACAAAGTCTTTCAGGTGAAGGAGGTCTTGAGGGAAGACTGTGGTTAAATGGGATGGAGGATGTAGGATCTATCTCTTGTCAGTGAGAGAGAAAGACAGATAATTGATCTGCCAATTATGACTAGTGGGTATGCACTTGTGAAAAAAACACTGTTACACAACTAAGAACCAAGAGACTGTAGAAGTGGTGTATCCATCAAAAGCAGACCTTGATGCACATTTAGTTTAATATGAGTGGATTGCTGCAAAAGATGGCTTTCGTTGTCTCTCAAGATACCTGCAGTTCCTGCACTCCTGGTGTCTTGAAGCTCAAAACACACATAGAGCTCAGAGAAGGTTGTACAAAATTAATCCATATTGAAGAGGTCTTTCCATGATCAGTACAGTGGAAAGAGTTAAAAACCAAATATTTAAAAAAGGACAATAACCTTTACCTCTGCCACTAGAGGAAATACATGTCTAGCATGTTACGTTGCACACAGATAGGATTCTAGTGATTGGAGTCTAGCACAAATCAACTCATCGAGCTTGTTAATGAAAGCACTCCTCTGATTTAAATTGCTCAGTAAAGTGGTCATGTGGAAATCTTAATGGGCAGCACAGCTTGTAAAAGTAAATGAAAAGATGCAAAGCTTCTGTCTCATGTTGGCTACAGACGAGTCTAGTGCAGCACCTCAACAGATAGAAGTTCAAATGTGGCAACTCTGTCCCAGTAGGGGCAAGGCAGCTGTTTAACTTGGACATCATCATCATCATCATCATTATTATTATTATTAGTCTGCAGTGGCCTTGACTCTTGTTCTATGAGACAAGTTCCCTTAAGGAGAGTGTTCCCAGAAGGGTGCTGGAGGAGCCAGTCAGGAGAGAGCAGCTGGAGAAAAATTCAGCTGAGAATATGTGGAGCTGTGCCCAGAGCCTCCGGGCCAGGAGGAATATTCATAGAATCATAGAATGGTTTTGGTTGCAAGGGATCATAAAGACCATGTAGCTCCAAGCCCCCTGCTGTGGGCAGGGACACCTTTCACTGGACCAGGTTGCTCAAAGCACCATCCAGCATCATCCTGTATTGTAGCAGAGCCATCAAGTGAATTGCCTGAAGAGGCTTCTGCAGGTCTGGACTGTCCTCTGAGGAAAGTGAAAACAAGGGCTGTTTGGGCAGCAAATCTGGGTATGTACAACCAGCACGGCAAGTAGGATGCTGCCTAGCTCATTAAGAGGTGAATTTGGAGGCCCAGATTTGCTGGGTCCCACGTGCCTGGGGAAGAGGCAGTTGCTCACCTGAGATAACCTTGGTAAGGCTGTTGAGATCAAAAACCAACCCTTTAGCCAGGGTCCAGTGGGTCACAACTTTTGAAGTTGTTATCAAATACTCCTCAGCTTACAGTCCAGCAAGGAGTTAAAACAGAAATTTAAAGGGGATGCAGCTTTCCTTTCGGACCACAGTGTGTCTACCAAATCCAAACCGGAAAGAAAATGTGTGTGTGTAAGTGAATAACATCTCAGATGCATTAAAAAAAAAAAATCTAACCTCAAAACTGTCTTATGCTTGAAAGTGGAAAGGTAGATTTTAGTAATGATTTTGGTAGTTTGGGTTTGTGTGTTTTTATTGTCTGGTTGGGTTTTTATTTTTGGTTGTTTTTTTTTTTTTTGTTTTGGTTTGTTTTGGGTTTTTTTGGGTTTTTTGGTTTTTTTTTTTTGTTTGGTTTGAGTTTTGGGTTTGATTTTGGTTTTTGTTTTGCTTACCTTTTCTTGTTGGGATTTTTGTTTGTTTTTGTTTGTTTGTTTTATGCGGATTTTTTCCTTCAATGCCATCTAATAAAGGCTGCTTTCTTCAGCTATGCTAGGAGTGACAGATGCAATAGAGGTGATATAGAAAAGTACATAGCCCCCCAGTTGCCACCTGAGGTGCAGTGTGGAGGGCATTTTTTACTCAATATACTCCCTTGGCCATGTATGGGTAGGAGAAATCTTGTGTACAGCATTGGGATTTGAAGTGGAAGGACCACTCATGGAGATCATTCTGCAGCCTCTCAGACCCCTTTTGTTATTAAAAAGGCCACATTGCTATCTGTAATTCCATTCTGTGCAAATGTAAACAGACACCTCTCCAGCCTCTGGTTAATTCATACAATGGTGCTTGCAGTGTAAGTTACAGCCACAGGTGAGCTGCAGTAAGGGAGAGAGTGGCAAAACACCCCCATTTCCCAAGAATGTTCTTAGAGGTATAACAGTCATTAACTAAAAAAGCAAAGTCAGTAGTTAAATGTGGGAATCAGTCTGTGACCACTCGCTCAAATACATATTCCTGAGAAAATTGCTGCACTTTCTTTCAAATCCTAAGTATCTTCTTCTCTGAAAAACATATTCTCATTTAAATCCATATCCAAGAAGGATACTGCAACACAAGCTTTGTATTTCATGGTCACCTCTTTGTATTTCACAGTCACTACTACAAAAAGTGCAGCAAATTACTTCCTGTGCCCTCTCCTTGATTCAGTCACTCTAAGTGTTTACAAATCATTATCCTGCAAAATAATTGACTCAGGGCTATTAGGACTTGAAACTTTGAACAAATGCTGAAATTACGAACACTTGAGATGTATAAAAATAGTGACAATGGTCATTACCATCAACAAAAATAAAGGGAAGATGGGTTTTACTGATTGAGCATTTTGCCTCAAGACTAAAGAAATAAGTGTGCTGTTGCAGAACAGAATGTTCTCTGGGCATTGAAAGTGATGCATTTTAAATTAGAGGGGGGTGTATTCCCTCTGTGTTTCGAAGTTAAAATTAATGCCATCTCTCATAAAATTCTTTTAGCATGATATGTATGTCTCCTTAAATACCATACAGTACTCACCACACTGTTCTCTTATATTTCTTCCTGTCTTTTGCAGGGAAGAAACCCCCATGTGCCATAAATTGTTCATGCAGTTTGGTGGCTGTTCCACACATTTTGGTAGCTTCTGTGTGTACTCATCTGTGTATATGCTGGGTGGCCTTTTGTTGCTCAGGGAAATGGAAAATCATCCCAGCAGAAAAAAAAGTATTCTCCTTTGTGGGTCCTCTATGAAGACACCAGTACTTTCTGTAGCTGGTGTTTGTGAAGTTGCAGGATCTTCATGTCTTAGACACTTTCAGTACTCATGACTGCTGTTTGCTGGTGGACTCAAAAGGTAAGAATTGGAAAGATGTGCTGGGTGTTTACAGGTTTTGGCTTTTTTTTTTGTTTGTTTGTTTGTTTTTTAGAAACTCAAGCTAAAAATCCTCTTAGTTTGTCTTACAAGTAACATTTAATTTAAAGTATTTTTAAGCAACATTTTGAGCCCATGGATTCCAGCCATGTTATAAAACACCTGCCTGCAACATAAAGTGATCTGAAGTACACATCCTGAAACAGAAATGAGCATAGAATAGCACCAAAGGAATAAGTGATGAAGCCTGCTAAGACAGCAACAAAGACTCTCTGATGTGAACAGTGCTATGAGGAACCTCATGGTATTTTATTAAAAGGTCAGCTGTAACCATTGGGTTGTTTCTTCTACTGAAGCTTTATAAAATGTCATTGGAAAAAAAAAGATAAAGAACAAAAACTGTATGAACATATGCATTTCATCAGATGTGTATAGTGGTCACAGATACTAGTCCTACTCTAAAATTTAGGCAATGGTAGCACAAAATTTTGTCTAACACCCACATAAATGAAGAGAGACATCCTTTGCTCATAGAACAAAAATAATACATCACAGAATCAATGTTAAACATAGCTGACCTTGAAAGTACAGTTAAAGAACTGAAATTTCTTCCAGTTTTAAGATTTCATGAGCTTTACACAGAGACCTCGATGCTCTGAAAAAGAACCCAGCCAATGCTTTGCAGGTGAACCAAATCTCAATAAGCAAGAAGTGACACTAAGTCTCTGAGGCCACTGCTGGAAGGATGCAACTTGGATATATCAACTACCAAAAATCATTCTGTCTACTCCAGCTATGTATGCATATGTTGCTGGCATTCAGTATTATGAGTCTTTTTGAGGGGTAAAACAACTGAGCAAATAAAAAATATGTTGTATCAGACTCCTTAATTCTTCTGTGAATTTCTCAGTTACATTTTCAGTTGCTGAAGTCTGTTACTTGTGAAGTTTAAAAATAGTCAAAAGACCTGTAATATTTTCATTTTCATTTCCATCTGTTAGTTGAATAGGGATTGAACCTGAATCCATTAAATACGAATTAACTAAAATCTCTGCTAAACCTAAATAAACCTAAACCTGAACTCTTTCCTCCCTATATTTATAATAACAGGATATCCCAGCCTCTGGATATGCTGGCTCAAGACATCCTGGCATTTGTTGCTCTCCAGTGGAAACTGTTTGCATCCTTGACTTAGGTAGAGGTAAGATGGCTCCTGTGGCCTTCCCTTTTGCAGTTCCACCCTGCAAAGCTCTCAGAGCATTTAAAAAACCTTGCATAACTTTCACAGAGGTGTGTAAACGTGTCTTTACCTTTTCACTGAAGCCAAATTAACTTTGTGTGTTTTGAGATTCCACACATGTAAGTCCTTTGCTTGGTCATACCCAAAAGGGTATGTGTGTTGTGGTTTAACCCCAGCCAGCAGCCAGGCCCCATGCAGCTGCTCACTCCCCTCTGGGGTCAGGGACAGAATGGGAAGTGTAACAGCTAGAAAAGCTTGTGGGTTGAGATAAAAGTAGCTTGATAGAAAAAGCAAAAACTGCACGCACAAGCAAAGCAAAGCAAGGGATTAATTCAGTGCTTTCCATGGGCAGGCAGGAGTTCAGCCATCTCCAAGAGAGCAGAGCCCCCTCACAAGTAACGGTGACTTGGGAAGAGAAACACCATCACTCCAAATGTCTCCCCCTTCCTCCTTCTTCACTTTATATACTGAGCATGATGCCATAGTCTGGAAGGTCCCTTTGGTCAGTTTGGGTCACCTTTCCTGACTTTCCTGGCTCCCACACACCCCCAACTTCCTGACCAGTGTGGCCGTATAGAAAGCAAAAAAGGGTCTGTGTAGCCCCCCAATAACAGCAATAAAAACCTCTCTATATTATCAATCCTGTGTTCAGCGCAAATCCAAAACACAGCCCTATGCCAGCCACTGTGAATAAAATTACCTACCCCAACCAAAACCAGCAAAGTGTGAAAGGGGTTTGGTTTTCCCTTTTCTTAGTCTTTTTTTTTATTTAATTTTTTATTTTTAATCTGAGCTTGCTTGTCACCCTTAGAGGGAAAAGAAGACATTCTGTCTGCTTCCCTTCAGTTTCACTGTACACTGGGAGCCACAGAGACGCTTTCTCACTGAACATTGAGACTCAAAACTTTCACAGCCTTGTATCATGTAAGCCAGGCCAGTTTGGTAGACTGGAAAAGGAAGGAAATTCTTGGAGGTCCTGACTTGAGGTTCAACCAGCTGATTAGGAAGCAACATGCCAAAACTTTGAACAGAGTGTAATAACTGTTGACTTAGTGTTAAAGAAATGGTGACAGACCACTTAGTGTTAAAAGCTGCTGACAGACAGCAAATATTTTTGTCACATTCTTTTGCCCATACCTTGGTGGGAAGAGAAAGAAGTAGTGGAAAATAGGAAGGACAAAACAATATTCCATTGCAGAGAAATGATGAAAAGGTTATGTTTGCATCTTAGCAACTAATTTCAAGATTGATGCCTTGCTGGAGGGTAGCTGTTGACTTATGGCAGAATTTGACTGCGGCACTGAATTTATGTTACTTGGCAACAGTAACACACATTAAGTAGGAATGCAGCACACCTCCTTGGCTGGGCCAGCCTGCATCCCTTTAATCATGCCCACCAGCATGTGAGACAGGTTGGATCTGTGGCTTCTGCCAAATTCCTAGTAAAATTTAAGTGCAGATACCTCTCACAAAATTAAAGGTTATTTTAACTATATTTATAGTCCAAAGATACTTGTCATAACACAGGGAGCACCCTTACTTTTCTTTCAAGGACATGAAATGCTTAGCACATCTGAGCTTGTAATGTCTCTCTGCAGGGCACAAGGCACTGAGCTACCCAAACTCTCAGGATACAGCTGACCTTTCATGTGGTTTCGCCACCTTAGAGGAATTTGTCCTTTCCAGTGCAGCTGAGGAGGGAAATGTTTCTTATAGTGTTAAGGGACACTCATAGATGTATAAAGTAAGTCACATAAAAAAGAAAAATCACTCTAATTAAGAATAGCTGATGTTTACCAGTTTGTTCAATGAATTTTCCTATTTTTATGTTGGACCAATTTGCTTAGGTGCTATATTTTTAAAACTGTTGCCCAAGGTAATAAACAGCAAGCAAGTTAAACTTTAGAGCACCAACAATTAGCAGGTACTGCTCAGAGCAAAAAGGAGAAAAGGAGTCCCATGTATCTCTAGATGAAAGCAGGTAGAGCAGGACCCCTCCACCCACCCTCATCTCTCTGCCTGTGATGGGTTGACCTTGGCTGGCTCATTTGCCCACCAAGCTGCTCACTTGTTTTCCATCCTCAGCAGAACAGAAGGAGAAAATAAGATAAAAAAACTCCTGGGTTGAGATAAGGACAAGGATGTCACTTATCAATCACTCTCATGGGTGACTCACCTTGGGGAATAGCAATTTAATTTACTGCAAGTTAATAACAAAGAAGGATAATGAGAAATTAAACATAATTACCTTCCCCCCACTCCCCACTCAGTCTTTCCAGGCTCAAATTCAGTCCTGAGTCTTCCACCTCCCCTTCACTCCCCAAGTGTCCCATGGGAATGGGGAATGGGGATTACAGTCTGTTCTTCCTTCTCTTCTCCTTCCTCCTCTCATATTGTCCCTATTTCATATAGGGTTCCACCTATGGGAGACAAACCTTCACCACCGTGGGTTCTTCCTACAGGCTGCAGTGCTTCAAGAAGTTCTCTAGCATGGAGCATCTAGATGTCCTGTTCTTTGGGAATGGGCTGCTCCAGTGTGGCCAGTCCCCTATGGGCCACAAGTCCTGCCAGAATGGTCTCTGAGCGGCCTTTAGAAACTGTCCTGGGAGAGGTGTTGCAGGCGCACACCCTTCTGGCTCCCTGCCATTGGTGGGAAAAAGCTGCCTGGAAGGACAAATAAGTTGTATCCAACACTTCAGATTGGTTCAGTGTAGCATTTAGGGCTGTATAAAAAGATGCCTCCTTGAGGAGAAGAGGAGATAAAATTCAGGAACTTTAGGCAGCGGCAATTTCAGCAGCTGAGTGTATCCATGTCAGAGATTTAAAATGAGTGGGCAGAGAAAATAAATACCAAAAAACTTCCACATGTGGAAGAGAGGAGGTGTCTCGCCTCTCAGACAAACCTCATTTTAAAACATTTGAAAACTATTTAGAAGAGTTGCAACCTAAAAGAGGAGGAGAACTGAAGTTGAAATGGAGCAAGGAGTGCAGAGCATTAACATTTCTCTCTTGTGCCATTGATTGAACAAACATATAAATAAACTACATTCTGACAGATTGGTTTATAGCAGTGGATTTAGAGGAAAAGGAAAAGGAGAGAATCATGACAAAACATTTATTTTACATTTACTTTGCAAAATGAGAAAACTATGTAGCAGTTTAATAAAACATAGTTTCCATGATAATTAACTTAGCTTCATTTGCATTACAATACAGTGCAGCTTGAACACTCTGCATATATCCTAAAGATTTCATGAGAAGATCAGTTTTTAATCAGCTAAGGTATAAAGCTCTACAGTTACACTGAACCAAAGTTCCATTGCCAAGACCACTCAGTGGAAGTTTTCTGAATGTCATTCCTATTACTCATTCATTAAAAATCATTGGCTTTCATTAGAAGCAGGATTGAGCAAAGCACTTCAAAAAACAGAAACCTGATGATTCAATCTGAGGGATCAAAGTATCAGAATTTCTTGAGCTTTGCTTGCATTATCTCAACAAAAGTTGAGCGTGTCAGTTTAGTTTAGAAAACAAATACTTTTTTATCTTATTTTCTTTTTTCAAACAAAGAAGAAATATTTGTGGTTAAATTCTGGGTGTTTGATCTTATGAAGATTCTCTGCAAATAAAATAACAGGAGCAAGACAACTGCAGTGATACACTAGTTTTAAAAGAATTCCCACCTTGAACACAGTGAGAAAAAGAGGGGAAAACCAAAATGCCCCCCAAAATAAATGTAATAGCAAAAACCTGATAATAAAAGGTGCTTCTTGAATATGTCCTCAAGCTAACACAGCTGGTGGAAAAACTCTCTTTGAAAAAATATTGGAAATATGGTGTGATTAGACAGAATCCATGTGGGTATTTTTTGCTTCTTTTCTGCAGAAGAGTATTGCTATGTAGCTTTACATTACCTTAAAATGATCTCCAGTTTTGAAACTTCTAAATAAAAGACTGGTTAGAAAAACTACTGGAAAGATGATGCTTCATGATATTAGACTTAGATTTAATTTTGAAGTTATGACTAAATAGCTTTTAAATTAATGGAAAAAATGGCAATCTATTTTTAAAATACACTGCCTTTTTCTGACAATACTGTTTTCATTGTGCTCTTTCTTACTCTCTGGCTGACTTCTCAGAAAGGAAGAGATTAGAAGAGGAGAATGGAAGCTGAATAATAGCACATCTTGTTCTTTGGGAAAAAATCAGTGAACAAACATTTATAGACTAGCTACAAGGACAGGGAGAGAAAAACTGTCAGCATTGTGCAAAAATCTATAGCAAAATAAAAACAATTTAAGAAATGTTATAAAATTAATCAAACATCTTATGATCCATTTTTTTAAAATTTCTGCTAGATAATAGCTTGTAATTGGAAAGTTATTTATTATGGTGACAATTGGGCACCAACAGAAAGCAACACAATGTGCTGGTGAAGTGACAGTGCTGTTGTTGTGTTTCTGGGCAAATTAGAGGTCTTTGATGAAGAGCTCTGCAGCTTATGCAATTGGTGTGAGTTTTGGGAGAGCAAAATCATACTGAAGTTGTCTTTCCCTGCTCAAAACCTTGTACCTGCCTACTCGCAGGGCTCTTGTGGAAAACTCTCTTTGGACGCTAGCAACTGTGTAACAGTGGCATGCTGGCAGGGCGAGGGTTAAGAGGTAGGACTTTCTGATGTCCATGGTAGAACTTTCTGATGCTGAGATGCTTCACAGTTTCACAGATGAAGGCTGAGATGCCTTTCACAGCTGTCCAAGCACAGAAAAGATTCCCTGTCTCATCAGAGGAAGTGTTCTGTCAGAAACGTGCAGTGAATGGACTGAGTGGAGGCAGAGGAGAGAATCTATGACAGGTACAGTCTTATCTGTCAAGACTACATTAAGTGGTATTAAAAGGTGCTTCCAAATATTTTAATGGTGGGTTTTGTTGGATTTCTTGGATGGTTAATTGATATTTCTATCTCTACAGTGCCTATTACTGTTTTAAATTCAAATAGTGTGTTGATTGTAGATGGAGACATTAAGAAAGATATATATGTGTAAAACCCAGTGAAAAAAAAATGTATCCATGTGTGTCTAAAACCACATCCACTGACCAGCACTAGAATATATGCTGTTTTTTGCAGGATGGAATTGTCACCCTACTGAATTTATTGGGAAGTTTTCCACATATTTCAGAAAGCCCTTTAGCTTTTTTTTGTTGTTAGAAGGTAATTAATATTTTAATTCTGTTTCTCCTATGAGATGCCGGTTAAAAAAAAAAAAAAGAAAAAAGAAAAACATCCAAATCCTTACCCATGAAAAGACCCAGAAGAATGATGAGGCAGTTTGCATAAAGAGAGAAGATCTAGATGGTGTCATGGATTAAAATAGCTTTTTTTTGAATGGAGGAAACAAAGTCATCATGAAAGTGATTCTGGGTAGCATAGAACACATGTTCAAAGATGGAGGATTTTCAAATAGAATTAACAGCTTGGATATGAACCTTAAAGTTTGTTCTATTTAGATTTTGACCCAGCATGTGAATGGAAAAGCTCTAAACTGAGTAAATTTGAAGTGAATTGCTAAAGACACAAGAGGAATTACGAAAGCATGTCCCTTTCAGTGCAAGACAGAGAAATTCAATAAATAAGAATTACTAGCCTGTCATATTTTTGCTATCAGCAACATTCCCTCTAAAAATCAAACAGTTCTATAATGATCTCTAATATCTCTGTGCTGCTTCTGGGTGAAAACTGTCAAATATGTACATAGGTTGCAACATTTAAATAAAATGGCACCACATTTAAAATGTATCCTGAGGTACAGCTGAAGAAAATTACAAAATGTTCTTTGTATTAGAAAATAAAACACTGTTTATTAAATTAAAATCAGATGCATAAAGTATGTCCTACTTGCAGGAAGGTCAACTGCTAAGAACTGTGTCACTTCACCTAGATAATTTCAATCCTGTTAGGACTGCCAAGCACAGACCATTTTTACAGCTCAGTATGAATAATAAATGGGTGGCAAAAAGGGCACAGCAAATCTCATTGTCTTCTCTTTGCAGTGTGTTGTTTTGTGCAGCTGTTCAGAGCACGTATAAATAGCTACCATGCCGTGTTGTGTTGTACATCACTGCTGTAATGGGCTGATCAAAGCACCAACTGGTGGAGAGGTAATGTCTGATAGCTGAAGTGTGAACCTTTCTGTTCATTGCAAAAGCTCTTCAGAAGGCTGCTCTGGGTTCCTTCCAGGGCTGCACACAAGGCTGTGAGCTTTGGTGGCCAAAGTCCTATAGATTTGCACAGTGAATGAAGCAGATTTTGAGGAAATAATTTAAAAATTTCACTTGGTGTAATTGCAGCTGGAATGAGTTATCTAGAGAAATACCTAGAATAGAGCAGATGTGCAAAATTGCCCTGAATGTGTTGGTCTTTAGATAATTCACAGAAATTCAGTTCACAGAAAACTGAAAACTTGCTAATCCTGCAACTACTTGGTCTTTTTTGTTCGTTAATATCAATATCAATATAAAGATCACTGATTTCAGCTGATATTGGAATAGTAGCCTAAAAACCTTCTGAAATGGATTTAATATAAAGGTATAGGAAAAGCTGCCAACAGAAATGTTGCTTAGAGCCTAATTCTTCTCTGAAATACACCCGTTCTGGCATCCTTAGGTGTTGTGTCTTTGAGGGGAAAAGGTTGTTCATTTCATATTACTTACACAGAGCAGGATGAGCTTGCCTTAACTGCAACCAGAACAGCAAGGTAATTGCAAACATTTTCAGGCAGGTCTGTGAAGACTATAATTTTTGCTCCCTTTCAAACTTCACTGAGTTTAAGGAATTCACATATACCTATGTTCTTCAACTTCTAAGGGATCAGTGGGAGTACCAAGCAAAGCTATCAGCAGAGGCTGAAATTCACTGAAGACAGTACATAGCTTCACTGGGAAACTTTTATGGGGTCTTCAAACTGAAAAATACCAGTGACTTACATCAAAGACCAGAAAACATTTTCTCCTTCTGGCCATTTCTCATTTGATTCATGGAGTTCTGCTTTATTTCTGTGCAAAGGAGGTTGTGTGCTCAGATTCATTATATAACTGAGTCTGAAACTCATTTCATGACTCACACTTTGATGCTGACCTCTGCAGCTGCTTGGATTCTCAGCATTTACAGAGGGAGTATGAGTCAAAAGGCTTTCATTGCAAAGATGCTGTCACATTATTATAGACTCAGGCTGAAACTAATTTAATGAATGAGGATGCTCTCTGTATCAAAGATTGCTTCCCACGGTCAGATACATCACCTCACATCACCAAAGACCAGCAGCAGCTGCTAGTTTTGCTAAGCTAAAACTTATATATATATGTATATATATGAAAATTGCAAGGAAACCCCTATGGTCCCTCTTGAGCAGAGAGCAGGCCTCCAGTAACACACAGGAGGTGCTTTTGCATTTATCTCAACAAATGGAAATTACCTAGAGGCCTGTCAAGTTATCTGTGGGAGATATCTCAGCCTGTGCCAGCCCTATGGGGTGTTTTGCAGACTCCAGGACATCTAGGCAGCTGATTCATACTGCTGAGGTGATAAAAATGTGTGCATCATTAAGGGGTACTCTGAAGAGCCACAACTCTCCAGGAACAAAGTAGCATCTGTCTCTTCAGTCTGGCATAAAGAAACTAGCATGATTTTTCCTCCATTTTCCTTTCTCTATTACTTTCTACTTAAATTTTACCCTGGAATTAGGAAAAAAGCCTACAAAAAATGGATGAACCACATGCCAAGAGACACGTCTCCTATCCTCATGGCAAGAAAAATTTATTCCTAAACTCTTCCTGATGGATGTTTCATTAGCTGAGCTAGAAAAAACCCTGGGATGGGCTTACATTACATCCCCAGGCAACCTGTCTCAGAGATTTCCATTGCCTTACAAGTAGAGAAATTTTTGTGTCCCTAATGTCCACCTTAATTGTTGCTGCAGTTTGTGTCCCTCATATCATATCCCTTCCCATGCTGATGGATTTGAAGACTGGTTCTGTGTCTTTCTTCACTCACTTTCTCTCCTGATTAAACTGTTCTTTTATGTTATGTATAGGCCACATGCCATAAGATTCTGATAATTTTTACTATTGTAGATGTGTGCCTTAAATCAGTGAAAAAGTAATTCTTTGTATAAAATAATCATGCTAAATATTGTAAAGACCAGATCCTCATGGCTTGATGATCAAAGATTTTTAATGAAAGTGATGATTATGGAGAACTCTTAGAGAATCAAAGATTGATGCTTAAATGTTATTTAAGGCAATACAAATGCATTCGCACACAGAATACACATAAAGGATTCCACACATATGAAAATCACAGGCAGTCTGCAAAGATAGAGACTGAATGGATAAATTCTGTTTCATTCCTGACTGGCTTGAATTGTTGCTCTAGAAAAGCATGAAAATCATAGGTAAAGAGGAACAGCTTATCTGTAACAGCTCTTAGATATATTTAAGTCTCCTAAAGCAGTTTTTCATGAGCAAAAGCACTTTACTGGAAGGTGAAAAATGAATGCTTACAGGAATGCCACTTATGCAATCTGAAAGGAGTGCTAATAGAGTTTATTTTGTCAGTGATATTTGTTGTTATCAACTGAGATGTGCCTATGTGTTTGATGGCTCTATGAATTTCCCTGAAAACATTGTTTATCCTGTAGACTTGGATGGAAGTCACCATAAATGTCATCCTACTTTAGATCTTGACTCTTCAGAGCATTTAAGAACATACTTAATTCTGAATAAAAATTCACTACTTCAGTAAGAAACAAATATGTACTTAGCATTAAGCACATCTTAAAGGACTTTTGCTAAATCACAGTGTTGTTTTCAGGTAGTTTCATTTTCTTTAGCACTCAATGATTCAGTGCTGTATGATTTATTGCTTGTTACAATGCATCTTTCATCACTACCTTTCCTGCTCCTTTGTTGTTCAGATGTGCATTGCTGCTATAAATAATGCTGTTGTGTGAATATGAAAAAAGAGTTTCCTCCAGCAACTATCATTGTATGCTGTCACAAAGTTTGTGAAGGTTAAAGATTAATGCTTAAATAAGGTACTTAATACTGTTCACATCATATATCATATATCTTCTATGCACTGGCATTATTTTTTCCTCTTTTGCTAAGGGAAGATGTGTTATTGAGTAATGATGGTTGCAATAGCTATTTGAAAACGGTGAACAGTTGTTTTTATAGCTGCAAATGATGCAGACCTTTAAAGTTTGGACCATTTACTGAAGAGATTATGGGCTTGTCTTGCTTTGCTCCTATTACATAAATTTTCTGGATGGAGAATTCATCTTGCAGTGTGCTAGTGCTCTGATGCTTACCTACACCTAAAGGAGGGATTGCAAGTTTTAAATTTCTTGCAGCTGAGAATACTTAAATGTAGATGAAGGTTTCAGCAGCATGAAAAAGTGCTCAGTTAGCTGAGCTCAGTTTTCTGTAATTTTGTTTGTTGACTTTTAAGATCTTTGCTCTAAGCAGCCATGTTTTCTGCCACAAACCATGTGGATCTTGCCTGCTGAAATCAGTGCTCTCTGCTCTCCTAGCTGGGTGTCACAAGGGCTGATGGAGAGCAGCAGTGCAAAATCCTCTTGTGAGTTTGTAATTGCTCTGACAAATTGCTGCACTGGGTAGGATCTATAGATGAGAAGATGTTTCCAGCAAACCCCTGATAAGAGGTTTAGGAGATGCTGTCTTTTATGGCATTGACACCTTATGGACAGTAAAAAGAATCATTACTGACTGACAGGCAGAACTTGACAAAACAGCTGCTCGTAAAGTAGGAGGTATGATTCTCTTTTATTAAAAGACAGTGATTTATTTGAAGGACTGGATCTCACACACATCAGGCTTAGTGTGTGTTTTCTGAATCCCAGGCAGTTCCAGCAGAGCCACGCCAGAGCTTGCAGTGTCTCTGTTTGAGTTCAGGAAATCGAAAGCTCATTAACTTTTGGCTCTCAACAGACAGCTGCTCACTGAAGAGCCCTCTCAGATCTTTGGCTTGTCAATTTGTACAAGAGTTTGGAAACAGGAAGTGGAAGAATAGGTACTTGAGGAGCGAAGGGAAGAAAGTTTCCATGAGCTAGAAATCCTGCTTTTTATCTTCCTCCATTTCTAGCTAGGATAATGAAACATGTCTGTGCAGCAGCTGGAAATACTTGAAAGTGTAGGTATGCCCATGGATACAAGACAGTAGAAAATTCAATGATGTGGGAGGACTAGGTGTGAGTAGTGTGACATACTGTGGTGAGCTTTGTGGAATTTGTCAGCTGTGTCATTCTTTCAACTTTTGGCTGGAGCCATCTGGAACCACCAGGATCTGTGTTAGTAACCTGTAACCACCTTGAGAAACCCACCCCGCTGTCTCCTGCACCTCTGGGGTATTTTCTTCTGGTTCCAATGGGCAGCATGTAGGGCTTCTGTTGGAGATACTGAGGATGAGTGCTGCTGCTGATTTTTAAACATCAACAGAGATAGCTGTCCTTTACCTTTTCCACGGGTAAAACTCATGGAGTACCTGCTCTTCCTGCTGTCACTGATAGTCTGTCAAGCCTCTATTAGCTTTTCAAAACAACCCATCAATGTTTAGCTGCTTTTTATATGCTGGATTTGTCCTCAGAATTCCACCTGAGTTTGAAAACAAGCATGATGCCTCACACATAGGGAGCAGCTGATTTCTGCCTTTTAAAATGCAGACCCTGTACTCTGTGCTTAATTTTCAGAGAATGCATGGAGTTAAAATGTAAAGCCATGGAGGGGAAAAAGTGTCATGATACTGCAAAATGCTAGAAACTGCATTTTCAGCCCCTTGCAAGCTGCTGTCTCCAATGTTTCATATGCCTGATTGAGGTAGTGGGTTTCTGGGAAAGTTGGTTTTGGTAGCATCAATGTACTTTACAATAAAGGCAGGCCGTAGGACAGCTGTGTCTATTGATTTTTTAAATAGAATCATGGCACAATGATTGTGCACAAATGAAATTTCATCTTGTTTCTTCAGGTTAAGGAACAAACTAAATTTTCACTGTGAAATGGGAAAAAAATTCACATTTGCTTTGGTCTCCAGAAGAAAGGTAGGTGTCAAGAGGTGTGAAGCTTCGTTTTAAAATCATGCAGGTCCCAGGAAGCCTTTTCCCCACTGCACAGGTGTGGGGGATTCACCAGGACAAGTTTGACAATTCCCCTCCTTCAGTGGATTTGGTTTGTTGGCTCCTGCAAGCAGGTTCCCTGTCCCCAGAGAGTTTTTCCTGCTGCAGCTGAAACCCTGCCATCAGAAATCAAATGCAAATGTGTTAATTAATGAGGAGTCTTTATGGAGTGAAGTACATCACCAGAATGCTGCCACTCAGGCAGTGTGGTCACTTTATAAGCTGGCCCCACTAGCAGGTGTTACCTTGGGTGGCTTTCAGGTTGTTCCATGCTGTAAAATTAACTGTTGCTCACTTCTTTCCTTTTAATTGCTGGTGTCAAATTGTTGAGTTCACTCTTCCATTTGCAAGGCAGCAGTGAAGGTGCAGAAACCACTGATAGCTGAACTCATTATTTATCCACTTAATAGTGTTCAGGAGGGACATTCTGTGGTTTAACGGTCTCTGCTATAAAAAAGCATTTAAAAATTCAGTCACTGAGTTGATGCTGAACGTAGTGGCCAGAAACCTTAACCTACATACCATTGGAACGATATCCCTAACTTTGCATGACTCTGTTCCCTCAGCTGGGAAATTGAGGCTCCTGGGGGACACCGTGCATTGGAGGTGAGCTCTGTTTCCTTTGGGCAAAGGCAGAAAGGCAGGAGGATGCTCGCTCTCTGTTACCCAGATCTTCTTACCACCCACCAGCTTCTTACCTGTTTGACACCAGGAACAGAGGAGAGGAGGAAAAATGCTCTGCCTCTGACCTGAACTGAAGGGTGCTGCTCTTAAGTGATGACACACAGACAAGATCTGGGTTCATCTTCAGGCAAACCACCAAGAACCAGTAAGAGGCCAATGCGATAAAATCTTAATGGTGTTTTTGCTTTCACAAGCAGTGTTCAAATTAGCAAAGACTTTCAGCTAAAATAACAGGTCAGAGAAATTTCAACTTCAGCACTTTCTCTGTGGAATATTTGATTTTCTTCATTTTACAAGTTTTGAAACATTATTGCTGCGTCTACTTGTAATTAAAGTAAGAAAAGCTGTTACCTGACCTAAAGCAACACAGCTGAAATTTTTTATTTTCATTTTGAGTGAGGTCATACCTCCTGTCCTCATAATTTATTAGCACAGGTCCAAAAAGTAATGCAGGAGAAAAGATACAGAAGGTGAAATGCATACCCAGTCTCAGCCAGACAGAGCTAAGGATATGCTATGATGTGGTACAGGCTCAGGTTAATTTTGGGCAGGTACCACAAAGATTTCACTGTAACTTATTTAATGTAATTGCTGACCTAGTATTGAGTATCTAGAGAGTCTGAGATGAATTAATAATATATGGTTTTTTTCTTTTTTTTTTTTTCAATTACAAAAACGGAATGAGAAATTTACACATATATTATACCTATGTATAATTTACAGTTCTGTCTTTGAAGTCTAATCTATTTGATAGTCTGGAACAGTGATTTCAAATTCAGCTATGCCTAATTATTTGATCTTCTCCTTTGACTCTCTCTTCTCCAAACAGAAGAGATTTATCTTTGGACCATGTTGGGATTTGAACAGAACAAATTAGATGTTGACTGGACATTTTTTAAGCATAATTAAAATGCAGGACCAAGTCACACTTCCATACCTTTAAGAAAACTTTTTATTACATTAAATATTTAATGCTCAGACAGTTAATCCATACTAATCTTACAGAACCATGCAGTGACTGTAAAATTGCAGGCCATCAATCCTTTCCTGAGCTCCTTGGATCTGTGATAAACATATGGGCTAAGACTGCCTTATAAAGTTCAGGCAAACACTCCTTGAAGTTGAGCCATGTTTAAATCAGTAGACCAGATCATCCAAGTCTGCTCCATCCAAGAGATGCTGTTCCCTGCTGTACTATTTGGTAATTGCTGGAGCGTGCTCATCAGGAGGAGGATCACCTGCTTTCTTTGCATGCTCTGATGCAGGGCAGGGACCTTGACCACTGGACAGTGATGCTCATCAAACAGGGCAGCAGAAGGGGACAAGCCTTTGCCTTAGACTTCCTGCGTGTTGGGACTGAAGAAATGAGACAGATGAAAGACAAAAAAAAATCCACTTGAGGTCCCAGGTTTTTAAGCACAGAAGCTGTAAAAAAAAACGTATAAAGTTCTCCAGTAGAGCTTTTGTTTTTGTTTCTTTCTTTAGATCTTACTTTCAGTTTGTTGCTCATTGCTTTTTACTTTCCTTCTGGTATGGGTTATGCACCTTTACACAGATTTTTGTGTGATCAGGGTATTTTTTTTGGTTTTATTTTGGTTTGGGTTTTTCGTTTGTTTGCTTGGTTGTGTTTAGGTTTCTTTAAGTTGTTTTTTTGTTTTGTTTCTTTTTTTTTTTTTAAACTATCCATTCATTGTGTCTTAATGATTTTCAGTACAGGAAGTTCTGAAATGTAGCCTGTAAGTTAAATTCCTACTATATATCTATAGATGTATAGATATATATATAGAGAGAGATATACATATGTGTGTATAAATTTATGTAAATTTACCAGATATTTAATTTTTTAAAATGGCGCAGTTAAAGGATCACAGGTGTCAAACTCCTTATAAAAGGAAAGGTTAGTTTTGATAAAAAAGTTATGAATCATAGCTTTTCCACTCTTATGGCTCAAAAAGAATATTTTTAATGTTTTTTTTTTAATTAAATTTGTTCAGTAAAATATCTATTCCTTTCATATCAGTGCTGGAGGGAATTCAGACATGTCTACTGGCATTTCTATCATGAAACACATAATGCAAGATTTAAAATTCTTTTTTTTCACTGAAACTGTCATAGATTGCTGCTTTATAGAGAGAAATAGAATAGAAGGGGCCAGGAACCAGCAGGTATCCTATGAGATGCTCTAATTTGTGTCATTCCTTTCTCAAGGTGGTGAAAGACATTTCCAAACTTTCACGCCCTGAGGCAGGGCTAGATTACTTGGATTTTAGTTCCCTAAAACACCAGCTGCTAAGGTCTGCAAATAAACAAAAAACAATTGTGTGTGTGCATGCTTCAGCTTTTTGATGGCAATCAAGGCCTTTTGTGGAAAGAGAAGTAAAACTTTTTGCAGTATGATAATGAAACTAAAAATGCAGTTAGGTCTATCACTAGCCAGTAGACTTTCTAACCAATTTAACAATTAAGCATGGTGAAATATGTAGCAAAAGGACAGATTCTAGTGATATTCAAGCAGTATTTCTTCAACTCCTAACACCAGATTTTCAAAGTTTTCTAAAGGAGACTCCCATGATTCAATTTTTTTTTGACATTTTGAAAGCATGTTAAAATCCCTTCAGCTAGTCCTATGAATAAAAATATAAAATTATTCCTTTTTTTGAAGAAAAAGATACGAAATGAGAAGTCACCAAATACATTTCATTTCTGTAGAGAAAAAATTCAAAAGCTCTGTATGCATATGAAATTATTTTGCTCATCACCTTCCCAAAGAAGACAGATTTTAATTAATCCTTTCTCTGAGAAAGATATTAAATCCTCATCTAATCCCCGAGCAGCAGTTCATATAAAGTCTGGAATCTTTTTTGCAAGTTCATAACCACAGAAAACATTATTTTCTCCTGAAGCAAATTGTGCTACAAAAGCTTTGAACGCTTTGAGCATAGAGGCATTTTCCTTTTCCTTCGTTTAATCTCTCACTGGCTTGCTACATGTGGATGCATAACAATAATTTTTTTCCCTTCCAATTTTCTTTCTGTTCCAGAGATAAAACCTTAGGAACTCTTCGACAATTTTGGTATCTTAAAAAGTTCTGAAAACTTAGCTCTGAGCAGCAGGTGCAACGAATGTCTCCCACACTGATTTCTGGTTTGCTTCTAATGACTTTAGCAAATTGGGTATTGTATTTGCTACTTCATATATTCCGCCCACACCACTGTTATGCACTTGAAACTTCTCGCACTCCTGCTTCCTAGATGATACTTATTATTTTATCCTGTATTCCTTTAGTACAAGAACAATATTACCTGTTTCAGAGGTATGTTTGGACAGGCACTGGAAATTTCTCAGCTAACTAAAGGAGATGTTGTTTTGTCTGTATAGACAGTAAATCATCTCGGCTTATACATATACGCACATGAGAAAAGAATCCACAGCTTACCTCCCAAAAGCAGCAAGGCAGAACAGCTGCTCTCATACTTGGGTACAACCTGTGAGCTGAAAAGGGCTGAGCCCATTTATTTGCATGAAGATCTGATGCTGCAGGTCCTCAGCTTACTGCACATAAAGCATCTGTCCTCATCTAGCTCGTGAGGGCTGCCTGTGTGCAATGCCATTGTGAGGGAAATCGTGCCCACTCCAACAACAGCACCCTATTCCCATTTCTCTGAGCATTTGTATCATAATGCTCACATTTACAACGGTGAGCAAAGAATCATTAGCACGAGATATCCACATCATTGTCACCTTATTCAAATGCGGGTGATCTAAGAGGCACAACAGTCTCAAAATGTGGGAACATAAAAATGCTGGATTGAGTTTATCTGCCTAGTTAGAATTTGCCTGTTTGGTCACTGGGGATGAGGACACTTAGAGCAACTGTATCCACAACCTGAAACTGATTGCTAAATTTTGTAATTTTCTTTAGAAAATATTGTTTCTTTCAACTGTGTTTTCTGTGTTCAAGTCAGCATGTGAAGCAGTCCTGTTTCACTTCTTCATTGGATTGGAACCGTAATTGAGTGGTTTTATTTGTGCAGAAATGGAAATGATAGCAGTTCATTTCCACATTTTTAATGAAAATATATTTCACAGTGTGATCAGGAACATCAATGTACTGCTAAGGAATATCAGATAATATATGAAGAAGTATGCCTGAAAAATATATTAGCAAAGGACTATGTTATTTTGGAAATGAAGGCTTGTATCACACCAGACTAATCTACATTTACATTATAGTCTAAAAATAGCTGGCTTGCAGAAGACTACTTTTTTATATACAAACTATATTTTACAGAAATTTTATACATATTTTTTGCTCCTGCTGAATCTTTTTTTAAATTATTTGCCAAACACTAATTAAAATAAATTTTAAAAAGAATTTTTTTTTATAGCACTTGTTTTTCTGGCAAACGAAGTTATTAAACACCCTGCTTGTGCCAGTGTGCAGTGACAGATAAGCATGAACAAAGCCTTAGAGATTTGAGCCATGCTGAGACAGTTTCTTCAGTGGGTATTTCTTCACTTCTTTCTGGTTCCTCTTCCTTTCCACTGCTCTGCGGTTCAGGGAATTCAAAATAAGTGCTGGTACAAAGCTGCTGAGGTTTGAATAGCTCATCCCTTTTGCTGCCTGAAAATATACACAATCTCTCTTCATGAAGATGACCTGGGATGCAATTTTATATTATGGCAAATATTATCTCCTTCCCCCCACCCACTTAGTAATTCTGACTTGGGTCATGTCATTTCATGTGTTTATTCTGGAGACGGTAAAAAACTGAACCTCAGTACTTGAGGGTGTTACCTCGTCCAAACTGCTCTTCAGGTGCAATAATGATAGCAGTACAGTGCATTTATTTCAATATACCTTAGATTTTTTAAAGTGAAATTGGATATGACTTGTTCCCCTTCCATACAATGACTTTTTAAATTTCTCTCTCTCTGTGTGTGTGTGTGTGTGTGTGTGTGTGTGTGTGTGTGCGTCCAGGTGAAGGCAGTGAGAAAGAAGCCTGCTACTGCAGAGCACTATTAGTCTGCTCTTTGTAATTTCTTCAGCCTTTTTATAAGTGGAATTAAGCCAAAGAGCAGTAAGAATTCAACTGGCTGCTCCTGTATTTAATAAATAATAACCCTGCCATGAAATTGCAATTGGTAATAAAAGGTCCTGCAATTCATCTAATGGCTTTCTACCTCTGCTGTAAATCTGTAACTCCACTCTGCTGCTCATCGCCACAAGACAGAGTGTATTCATTACTTCAGGTACAACTTCTTCCATAGAAAAGAAGAACAGGGATGCAGGCATTTAAATTTTTTTCTTCCCACACTTACTTTTCTTCCCAGTACTTCTCTATGGGCATATTTTTTGACCTACATTGTGGTTTGTACTGTTTTTTTCCCCAAGGTTTTAGTGTTGATGGATTAGACCAATTCCCTTTGTTGCCCCCTTCTATCTCTGTAGCATCTGAAGTACTATATGATCAGAGATTAAAGGCGGCAGTGTAGTCTGAAAACATGTTCTTATGCATTAATTGCAATCTTTTTGCTATGTTTGGAACTTCAATTTTAAACTTCACCTAGACTTGCAGTTTTTTAAAACCTTCTGCTCCTGCTTGGCGCAGTTTTAGTTACTGCTGATTTCACTGGCTCCAATCTGGAACTTGAGCACCAATGGTGTGGCCTAATGTGAATGAGGCCTTTTACTTAATTTGACAAACCTAGCTTCCCCAGCTACCAGTGTCCATGCACCACTTGAAGTTGCAGCACCCACTTCCAGGAGCTGTTAGGCGAGATCACCATCCTTCAGGCTAACATGCCAGAGGTTGCCTGCTTATAGTTACAAGTCACAACTTTAAAAACAATAAACCATTTAACCCTTAGAACTGCTAGAGAAAAACCCAACTACTAGAAAAACGATCTGTAAACAGAAAAAACAGCTTGTAAACAGGAAAAAATAATTTGTAAACAAACGAAGTCCTTATATGAACTGTCACTTCAAGAGTCCCCAACCCCAGGTAATAAGATCCCAAGAACCCCCACCATGTATTGGTGAGGAAGTCTCTCACTATTGCCTTGGGCAAGCTGAACATCACAGGATGATTGTAGTGATAAGAAGTAATTCAAAATAACTGGGTTCTGGGACTTTTCTAATACTGTTAAATGGTTCAACGTGTAAACAGCTTTTGTTACTCTGCTCTGTGGGATTTCATCATATATTCCCCTTTTTTTTTGATGTAAGAAACATTTTAAAGTGCTATGTGCCCTTTCTAAAATGGCCTGTCCAGTTGCTAAATGGGGAATACCAGTTTGCTGTGACACACCCTGGAGTTGTAGAAATGGTCTAGTTTTCCGTGAAGTGTATGCAGGGCCATTTTCTGTTCTGATGATGTGAGGGATGCCCAAAGCCACAAAAGTTGATCTCCTGTGTGTGATGGCATCCTGACCTTTTTCTCCTGTGTGTACTGTACCCCATATTGCTGATGAAAAAGTATCAATTGAGACATGTGCATGTTTTAAGCGGCCAAATTCAGGGATGTGTGTGACATCAGTTTGCCAGATTTGCAAAGCACACAGTCACAAGGGTTTATCACCATCTGCAGTGGTGCAGTGTGACCTTGGCAGTCAGCACAGGTGCTAACAATATTACAAGCCTCTGTGTTTGACAGCTGAAAGTGCTGCTGTAAGGCTCAAACACCTTGGTGGAAAAAATTACGTGATGCCTTTGCTTGTACTAGTGTATCTTGTTGTGATGCTATTCAAGCAGGGCTGGTGTTGCCCTCTGTGATAAAACTTGGTAAATTTGTGTGACTCTTGATGTGTAGGATATAATAAGGGCAAGTTCTGGCTTGGATAGTAAGGCATAGAGTTTTTGCTAAGTTAAATAGTTGTGCATTATAATTTTTCTTTAGTAGTGGTTGGTCTAATCTTTGTGTGATGTCAGCCACATTTGCAGAATCAGTTACAGCACTTAGCAGAGTGTGGGGAAAATGTTGGAAAGCCACAGCTACAGCCTGTAGCTCTACTATTTGAAGTGATCCATTCTCATATCCCTCCAATGTTTGCCACTCACCTTCTTCTTTCACAGTGGACTTTCCTGTTTTCCCAGAACCATCAGTAAACACTGTAACACTTTTTAAGGGTGTTTGGTATTTAGAGGTTTCAGAGACAGTGCAGTTTAGCCACTTAATTTTAGTAATATATGGCTTGGTAAGTGGTAAGTGATTTGTCCTGAAAAATTTTGCAAGGCACTTTGCAAGGCTGTACAGTTAGCAAAACACCATTCAAACTGCTCTTGTGTCACAGGAATAATAATTTGTGAAGGATCTCTAGCATTCAATTGTAAACACCTGTGACGACATTTGATGATTAACTGTGTAATTAGCTCAAAGATGGTGGGTCTTTTTTTGTTGGTGAGGTAAAAACACCCACTCTAGAATGTGCAAAGCATCAAGCCTGTCTGTATTCCACTGTCCAATAATACCAGTAGGATGAAAATTAACAATAAGAATGAACACAGTGATGCACACCTCTGGGCATATCTGATGGACTTGTCAGTTTGTGATAGCTTGCTCTACTGTTTCAAGAGCAGCTTTTGCCTCTGAGGTTAATTTTCTGGAGGAAGTTAAATCAGGATCACCTTTTAGGAGGTCAAATAAGGGTGCTAATTGGGAATTGGTTAAACCTAGATATGATCTGACCCAATTGATAGTACCCAAAAGTTTTTGTGCATCATTTAGAGTCTGAATTTTGGTTGAAAATTGAATTGCTTGTGGCTGAGCAGTTTGGTTCAATATTTTGAGTCCCAGATATCTTCAGGGTTCTTGCTGCTGCACCTTCTCTGGTGCTACCTGCAGTCCAAGTGTTTTTAATGCTTGTAGCAGGCTTGGCTGAATCTGTGAGAGTTCCTTTTGTGTTCAGGTTGCAATCAAAATGTTATCCATGTAGTGATAGCGGTAGGCCCCTGGAAACTGCTCTCTCACTGATGAGAGTGCTTGTGCAACACATCACTGAAAGATTGTAGGGCTGTTTCTCATGTCTTGAGGAAGAACTTGCCATTGGTAGTGTTGCATTGGTACAGCATTATTAATGGAAGGCAAACTTTGGGGTATCATCTGAGTGCAGTGGAACAGTGAAAAAACAATCCTTCAGGTCCACAATCAGGATGTCCCAGGAGGCAGGTATCATTGTAGGATAAGGCACACTAGCTTGCAAAGCGCCCGTGCCCTCCATCACAAAATTGATTTTTCTTAGGTCATGGAGCAAACTCCATTTACCAGATTTCTTTAGTACAACAAATACAGGGGCATTCCAAGGGCTCCTAAATGGCTCTGTGTGTCCTTGAGCTAGCTGTTCTTGTACTAATGATTTTAGGGCATCTAGCTTTTCTTTCTCAAGGGGCCACCGTGGTATCCACACAGGCTGAGTAGTACGCCATTTCAGAGCTGGTATGGGATACCTTGCACACTTTAATACAGTTAAAAATCCATTCTGTTTAAAATGGCCTCTGTTAAAAATCCATTCCCATCCGCACTCCCCATGCAGAAAAAACATCCCTTCCCCACAGGTTCAGTGATGTAAGGCCAGATTGTAGCTCTTTGGCCCTCAGGATTTTTCATCAACACAGGATTGCTGCTCAAGGAGCTCCGTGTGGCCCTCAGAGGCCAGCAATGGCAGATCCTGCAAGTGTTGTAGGCCATATGTTGGCAGAGTTATGTCTGCCCCTGTGCCAATCATTCCACTGACCTTTATCTGCAAAGGCTTTGCCTTAGGCATTTCAACAGTGCAAACCATGTTAGGTCTTTGAACACCCACAACCTGAGTCATGGTTTATAACATTAATGCCTTGTGTCATCACCAATGGAGGCTGCAGCAAGTATATTTCAGCCAGTTCTCTCCCAGGTTAATAAGTCTGAGGAGGTCTTTTCAGACACATCGAGTTTGTGGCTTTTGTACCACGTGAGCAGGGCCAGCAGAGCCCACTTGTCATAATTAATCCCTTGTTTTTTAAAAAAGGAAGTCCATATCTTCAGAACGGGTACTTCTGGTGCAGAGGTCCACGCTCCCATGGTCCTGATGGTGATTCCAATCTGCAAAGGGGGGTTTGAAACCACAGGGCATAATCTGCTGCCTACCATTGGGATTTCGCAGCCATTTTCTGCTGCCCGCAGCAATTCCCACTGCTTTTCTGCTGTCCCACTGCCTGTTTGCAGCAACTGTTCTGCTGCTCATGGCAATATTCCACTGCAGTTCCTGTCTTCCTGCAATACTGCGGTTGCTTGCTGTAAATGGCTGAGTTGGATCCTCACCACATGTCACATGGAGTTGGTGGTTGGAGACAGAGACAACACATACCCCAGGATTCTCATGGGACAGCAGCCTGTTTTATTGTCCTCACCCTCCTTAAGCAGGAGGATTTGAATCTCCCAGTGCAGACAGCTCACTGGTCTGGCTTAAACACCACCCAGCTTCTGTGCCAGTGAGGTGTCTGCAGTTTAGAGTGGAATGTGACTGGGTGAAGTCAAATGTATTCAAATCCACCCTATCATAGCTCAACCCAGGGGCCAGCTTATGGAACTGGGCTGGGTTTCTTATTTATAACTGAGTTAATTGCTCAGCCACGGACCAGCATGTACCCAGAGCTGGGGATAACTATGCAGGCAGGAGCATCCAGGTGAATGGGGAATGAGATCCAGAAGGGCCTGAGTTTCTTTGCTTTCCAAAGCTCTTTCTTATGGGACAGGAGAAAGGTCAGGGTCAGAATGGGTATGTGCAAAAGAGCAAGGTGCTTACTGTCTTCCCTGAACTCCAAGCCTGAGTCTTAGCCATTGGATCATCCCCTGGAGAAGAAGAGAGATGTTAATAAGATCCGGGCATCCTCTGAAATCTAACAGGGGAGTAATTCCTATATCAGTGCAGGCTTGAATGGGAATAATGGAAATGACCTCTTGGTGCACTCACCAGAGGTAGCAGAAAGAAAGGTAAGGAGTGGGAGGAGGGGAGTATTCCTCTCCCAAAGCAGATATGATGTGGTTATCCATACTCTGCAGATTAAGATGAATTAAGAATCAGTATAGAAGTGACCAGATGAGACTATTTTCAATTGGAAGGGACCTACAATGATCATCTTGTCCAACAACCTGTTAAATTGGTTTTGGTTCAATTAAAAATGGGAGAAGGAAAGAAAATTTCTTCTAAACAACAAGGTGAAAATAGAATTGAAAAAGATTCTTATTAATGGTTATTAAATGCATTATGTGTCAGAAGTGGCTAAGAAGTTGGCTTTTGGAAATCCTGAACCCAATTTTCCTCCAATGGCCTTCCTGTACTGTGGCAAACAGAGCTTTGGACTGCTGAGTCTCTGGCCTGTGGCTCAGGAGATTTTACAACAAGCTGCTGATGCCAGCTGTAGACAAAATAGGATCTAGTACCCGTGTCTGCACAGCCTCTTGGCCCTCCTCTGAAAGTACATTGGTGCTCATTGTAGTTAAATGGGATCTTAAGCAGAGGGAGGAGCAGGGCAGGACAAGCATATGGCTGGTGCTTTGTTCCCTGCAGTTGCCTTGTTAATGAGCATACGGTGTGCCGGGCGATGCAGTCGAAGGGTTGGCTGCATTCCTGCCGGCTGTGCTGGGAGCTGGCCTGGGCTCACCAGAAGCTACCTTCCCCTTTTGGCACCTTGGCTTTATTTCTGTGCTCTTTTCCCTTTCCAGCTGCAGTCCTTTGAGAAGGGCAGACAGTACCTTGGCAATTGGAAGTGGAAGATTTTGAAGGAAAAATCTTTCTGGTGGTGATGCGAGCTGTGCATTTATTCTACCTACGTACTGGCACCTGTACACATAACTACATGCCAGCACCTGATGGATGCCATACATTTTGGCCACCTGCTCAGCTCTTGAAAAGTTAGAACACTCCAAGTGACTATGTTGACTGTCTCAATATTTTATAGGAATGTACATTCATCAGGCATCTGTTTCAGTTCATGGGGCTTGGCTCATTTTTTGTGGAAGCTGCTTGCCATTCTAGTCACAGAACAAGAAAAAATTCCGCTCTGCAACACACTAAATGAATAGAGAATCAGGCCCTTGCAAAATATATGATTTCCTTGATGGTAATATTGAGAGGAACAGAGTGAAGGGATTTGAAATCTCAGGGTGTCTGACAGTTCCACTAACACAATATTCATATTTAATGACATTCATCTCCATGTTTTCTTTATCTGCTTGCTTCTTTTCAAAGATAATCCCTTAAGGATTCCTCATTCTTCTGCAAACGTTTCTTAACAAGAAATGAGAAATGGCTGTGCATCCCTTTTGCAAAATGAACCAGTCTGGAATAAGACAACAACGAGTAATAGAGATGAGGAAAAATCTCCTATTTAAAAAAAATAAAATTGTTTAAATTATATAAGAAAGAGAAACCACCAACTCGCATTTTATTATTTATTATAAAAATGCTCAGTGATTTTTGAAACTCTAGCGTTTTACTGTGGGTAAAATCTAAGCATTTGCAAAAGATCTGATTCAAAACTGACATTAGAGGAAAATTCAACTTTCTGTCAGTTTGGGGATCTGATTCAAAGCTGGATAGAGACTTGACAGGTGAGAAAGATCAGCCTGGAGCCCAGCAGAGAACAGTTATCTAATTCTGTGATGCTTTCAATATTTCAAAATTAAGTTTATACAGATTCTGGATGAAAATCAAACTCAAACTTTTCCATCAAAGAGAAGGGCTTTTCAGCTGTGCTTACTGGACTCTAACTCCAGAAGCAAGAAATTTAGGGATGCAGTGAACACAGTGTGCTGTTAGTTGGCCCTGTGGCCCCTGGAGTCTCTGCAGAGTGTAGCTGAAATTCACACCTCACAAAGAGCATCCTGGGAATGGCTAAGTTTGGCAGTGTCAACATGCTGCTACCAGGTCCTGCTTTGGGATGCAGATCCTGAAACTAAATGTTTGGGAGGAGGTTATAACCAGCTTCTGAAATCTTACTTTGACTCCCAAATTTTTTAATCCTAGTAACAGCCACTTCATTCTGGAGGATGGAGGATGGATATTAGGGGTTTCTGTCAAGAAAATCCAGTATCTTTTTATTTAGCCCATAAAATATCATTGCTGTTTCTAGTCTTAAAGATTTAGAAATTTGATGTCATCTCCACCTGGAGGGGCTCAAAAATTGTATAAATGTGAGTACAAATGTGTGGTGGAATACTTGCATCTTAAGTAAGGCACACATGAAATCCTCTGTTTCACACACAGCAATGACCTACAAGAGTCCAGAAACATGGGCATCCCTTCCCAGCCACATCCCAGGCGCTGGGACCACGTGGAGATGTTTTTGGTTCCAGATTTGAGGCAATCAATGCAGCCTGTTTGGGTATTGCCTACCCGGGGTGTCCAGGTCTGCATCCCTCTGGATGCACGGCGCCAGAGGAACACAATGCATGTGCTGAGCAGCTTGTTAAGTCAAAGGAGAATGAGTTTCTGACAGACAACAGGAATTGTGTCACCAATGTGTCAGTTCTGCTCTCCTGTGCAGCGGGGATGAGGGCACACCACTCTAAAGTGGTGCTGTGCTCCAGAACCAGCAGCTGAGTCCCTCTGAGTTGCCCCAAATGTTCAGCTTTTGGGGAGGACCTGAGCACTAGGAAGAGCAGGCTAAATTTCCTCTTCCAAATCTGGCATATAAAGATTTGGATAAGCGTGGGGGTTTTTTTTTACAGAAAAGCAATTAACTTGCTGCTCTTTTAGAAGTAAGAAATATCTCATTTTCTTTCTTCCCACAGTCTGATACCGTTATTTGTTCTTTACATTTAATATGATTATGCCTAACTACTCCTGGGTGCCAAAGCTCCAAAGAGCAGAAAACCAAATATTTTTTCAATTTTACTCTGAACGATGCCTAAATACAACAAAATGAAATCTAGCATAAAGTCTCAGTAAAAATAATATACTTGAGCAGATCTTTTTTCTGCCCATTTCAGATGTACCTAATCTTTTTTAAAATTTGACACATTAGAATATTTACACTGGCTGGCTTTTGGCAGGTTATCTGCATCATGCACAAAAATACTGCCACACAACAGTTTCTGCCAGGGAAGTCAAGATACAGAAACAGATAGCAGAGGAGGAACCAGATATTCCTGCCCAGTCCCTCCTCCTACTGCTGCTGAGTTTTGGGGTGTAACATCCTCTGTGATGGCACCTCTGCCTGCCATGGAGCATCCACACTGTGATGCACAAAATGAACCATCTCCACCTATTGCATTTCACGGCTGCTGTGCAGGAAAGACCAGAGTTTTTGCATGAGGAATTTCAGGCTTAAATAATCAAAATCATTAATTTTTACTTGATCTTTAAAAACTTTGATTCATTGCTTCCTGTTTTTCCTTTTCTTTTTTTACCTTTTCTTTCCAGAGTTGCCTACCTACATCTACCACATCACATCATCACATCATCACATCACATCACATCACATCACATCACATCACATCACATCACATCACATCACATTACATCACATCACATCACATCACATCATCACATCAATCTCCTGGTTTCACTTTTTGCAGTTTACAGGGTTTCCTCTTCTTTCCAGAGGGGAGTGCCATGCCACTATGGGGAGATAAAGGATAGAAATTGCACATCTGCCCCCATGTTTCTGCACATGCAGGGTGTCAGTTTTGCTGCACACAGCAACCACAGAATACTCTCTTCACCTTTCAGTGGAACCATTTATGCTCTTAGGTTTTCTGGTGCTTTGCTTCAAGTTTTCTTATTTAAGAAAACGAAATGTGTGTAGCTCCTGAGACTGAGATAAAGGCAACAGCAAATGAGGAGGCCTCTAAAGCAAGTTCTCTCTATTCTTCTTTCATATAATCCATTCTTATTGCTTATGGATATTTAAATATCTTTCCTACTTATGAAGCATGCTGTGGTGCAGTGCTATAATACAGTGACTTTAAAAAAAAAAGCCACTCTAAAGGTTAAGAAGGAAGAAGCATTTGTTATTATACATTAGATGAAAAACTGTCTTGCAATAATAATTGGACAGCATTTTACATTAAAGCAGAGAGAAGACTGAACTTCTCTCCCTGTAAAACTGTCTCAATCTCTGAAAACTTTGAAAGTTCTCAGAGGCTTTCAAGGTCCCAACTGAGGAAAAACCAAAGTGTGTTACTGGACTCAATCAGCTATTCCTTCAGCACAGAGGAGCTTCTAGGATTTGATCTTGCATTTTGTAAGTTTTTGAGATTCAATCATAAAATATTTTATTTTGCCATTCATTTCAGAATTTGCTTAATATCACCATGGAGAGTGGGGTCGGGAAAAAAATCTGAGCACGAAATTTCAAAGAGTTGTTAATGACTTGTAGTGGTTTAAAACCAAAGTATTTTATTCTAGAGAATTAGCCTAATTCTAGATGTGGTACCACAGACAGCCCACGGCTTCCAATTCTGTGACTAAACAGCATTTTGACAACAAAACACGGCAGAGACAGTAACTGAGAAATACTCACTGGAGGAAAAGCTATTAGTGATGGAAAATCTGCATTAGCCTCTGCAGACCGGAGAGTGCTGGAGCAGGGCATGGTATAACCTTTTGCAGCACCATAAGCACTACTTAGAGAAAGTAGCTGGCAAAGCCACAAGACAAGTCACTCTAGGTTAGCCCTGAGAGCTGCCCATGATCTGGCATGTGGGGTGGATACTGAGAAGCCTCTTAGCGCCTGTAATATGCTTGAGCTTAACAGCTCTGTAGGAATGAAAGTGCAAAAAACCCAAAAGCTCAGTGTAATAAATTTCGACTCTAGATAAGAGAATTCTGTAAATATAAGAAAGAAACATTAGAAGAAGGAAGAAGAGGGGTAAAAAAATGGTAAAGTATTTTCAAGACGGTTGGATGCTACTTAAATACTGAGCGGAGTTTCAAAGTCAACCTGTATAATCAGCCAGAAAAAAATGCAAAAATGGTTCCCTTCTCTTTTATATAATATATATGAGCATTTCCCCAGTGCTTTTCAGCAAAAATGTTGTGGTTCTATAATATTTCTTTTAATCTTTTTTCTTTATATTTCTTTTTTATCTGTTTCATATTTCCAACCCATGAGTCATTTGTCACTGTTAAATATTGATCACTGGTGCATATTAGTCAGAGTTGATTGCCTCCTGACTGGTACTGATTATCTGTACTAGTCTAGACTGATTCCCTCCTCTAATGTCTCCACTGAATGACTCTGAGGACTCCAGCATCTTCTGGAGGGCCTGATTATTGCTCAGACACACAGAGGTTTCTGCAGTCTCTAGAACAGCCTGGTCTAAAGCCCTAGATCCAGGCATGTCCTAATTTGGGAGGATTCAGAGTCAAAATTTGGACCTGAATTTCCCTAATTTCCCCTATGAATACAGGGTCTGGGATTTGAAGGGCCTTTTAGTGACCCCTCTCTTGCTGCCCATGCAGGCAGGGATAGGCACAGTCCCAAAAAGATCAGGGACATGGACGACGTGGGCATTTTGTGGAGAGTGCTGCTCCAGCACCTGGGGAAAAGGTGTGCTGTGCTAGCAAGAGAGAGGAGTCTAAAGACTCCTGAGCTCACCCATGGCCATCTGTACCTACAGAAATGCAGGACTGGGTTTTGCCATGAGCAGGTAAGGAGACATTTAATTGGTGGGGTGTGAGTGTGAAACACTTTGAGTTCTGCTTAGGATTGCACTATCATTGGGGCAGAGCATCCTCACAAAGATGAGCAAAGGCTGTATTTACAAGTGACTTTGAGCTCTGGTCAGGAAAGGTGAGTGCACTCTCATTTGTCACCTTGGTGTACAGCTAGAGTGACGCCACTGGAGATGGGCAAAAACATCTGAATAAACAGAGGGTGTGTGGGATCGGTGCCCAGAAAATCGGTGAATAGAGATATAATTGATTACCTGATTATTCTGAAGAGTCTTGAGCCTCTAAGTATTTAGGACCTGTGCCTTTCCAGACAGGTTTTCTGTATGGTGAAGAAAGCACTGCCTTCCTGGGTGTGCAGCACACTCCATCTTTTTGCAGAGGTGAGGGAGAGGTCTATTTATGAGGTCAGGTAGAGATTGACAGGTCCCTTAAGCCTACAAACTTAATAAGGTTTTATTAATATGGGAGAGCATATTGGTGTTTGTTTATGGATATACCATAAGACTGAAGGTAATCAACATCATAGCGAGCCCAGCTAAGGTAAGTAAGCAATGCTGCTGAGTGGAATACCCAGGCTCCTGGGTTTAGTGCAGGGAAGAGCTCCATGCTTTTACAGGTGTGCCTGACTCCAGAGCTAACAGCTTGGGGTGCCAGGTAATCCAGAATAGACAAAGCACATGGCTGGGGCCATGTGTGCTGACTTTGTTACTGGCTGCTGCTGTTGGGAAGAGCATGTGGATGGCTGTTGTCAGAGTTGTACCAAAAGAAAGCTCACAGGAATGCCAGCTTGGCTTTTTTTTTTTTTTCCTATCACTCAGCTGCACTGAAGCCCGACACCTCTGGTAGCCAGTGAGAGGCTGGTTCTGTGCTGCGCTCTTACAGGAGAAGCCTGGCTGCATTAACTCTTACTAAAACCAGCACTAGACAACTTCAGCAAAACCCAGGGATGGAGGTCAAGTCCACAGAAGCCACCAGCATCTCCCAGGGAGGCACCGGCTGTCTGGATCTTACCCTGGTCACTTTCACTGAAACGGTGACTTTCACAGAAGTGGTGGCAGAAGAGGAGTGGGGATCCTTTTACTATTCCTTTAAGGTATTACTTTAAGGGGTGCATTACTTTTCTCAAATGCTTGCAGCTTTGGAGCTTTTTGAGCACATATGTGGGGAGGCAACTAACATTCTTTAACTTTTTTTCCCAGATATTGGTAGGTTTTTTTCCCTGCAAAAACAGCTGACAGCATGTGTGAGGCATTTACTGAAAAGCAAAATACTTGTAGAAATTGAACTTCAGATTTACATGTCTTAGCTAACTCTATCCCCTTCCAAGAGAGGACAGTACTGGTTTTCTGTAGAGGTATTGTAATTATACATGCATCTTTAGTCAAAAGCTTGCATTATTTTAACACATTTTTAATGCAATTTCTTAGATGCATCATCTTGGCATAAGGGATTTCTTTTCAATTTTCCAGCTGTAACAAATATTGTACACAAGTGAGACGGGGTTTTTGTTGTTTGGGTTTTTTTTAATTGTGAGGGACAGGTTCTAATTTGTTTGTTTGTTTGTTGGTGAGTTGAGTGGGGGTTGCAGTGTCTTTTGAAATCTGTTGTTAAGAATGCATTAGATGAGTCATTCAGTAGTGAATGCTGTTCAATTGAATGGGAAGTGTATTCAGTCATCTCCATACTAAACATCATCCTAGCGATATGTAAATGGAGGAAAAAGATTGGAGAAGTTCTGAAGCTCACATTCCTTCAGATTTCTCTGCCTGTTGCTACTGCTTAATTTTGTTCTGAATGCCATGTATCTCTTTATTTTTATGGTACGTTGTACAAGCTCAAGTCATTAAAAAGTCTGGCTAGGAGTGCCCTGCCATTCCTTCTGGACTTCAGCACCAAAGAGATCAATTTCAGCAAGAAAGATCCAGGCATTTGCATCATTTGACAACATGAGAGGTAAAAGGGGATATATTCAGGAGCAATTTTGTATCTGTGAGAGTAGTAGTAGTGCTCTGACACAATCTTAGTGGAATCAGTGGAATTACAGCAGGTTCCCAGCCCTGGTTTAGAAAGAGATGATCCATAGGGCCAGTCTTAACTAGTGAGGGTCTCTTTTAACATGCTGCTTGAAATTGCTAGGGTAATACTTGCTAACTAGGATTTCAAGGGTGAGAAGTATTTTTTATTCCTCCTCTCCATGTTAGACTCCTAAAATGCTCTTGAAAAAAAAATCACAAGGGACAAGAAAAATATTTTAACAACTTTCTCTTTATCTCCTGTCTTCTTTTCACAGTTAGGGCTGTAAATCTGAACAATGTCATGGGAGCAATATTTTATAATAGTAAAAGTGACAATTAATTCCATGATTAGAAAGTCCCCAGGCAGAAAAATGCTCGTTAATAGGAGAGATTGAGTAAATTACAATAATTAGGGAACCAAGGATAGTCATGCATGCTCATCCAGAGCTAAAGGAAACGATTCTGTAGCTGAGGGCTTCTCATCAGACTTGCTCTTGAGTCTCTGCCGGATGCCTGGCTCTGGCACATGTAGCATGAACTTTGCAAGGAGACTCACTGATTTCACATCAATTACTATCTGTTGATAGGCATGGAAATATTTTGACTCTAGAGACGAGTGACAGCTGGTGCAGCTGTAGGAAAGGAAGGAGAAAGCACCGGCTCTGATGACTGCAGTGCAGGGAAGACAGGGCTCCCTGCCAGCAATTTCAGCACTCAGTAAAACCCACGTGTGGAAGTTGCTGCTGATACCTGTTGACTCCGCTGGCCATCATCATCCCCCTGCTCTGCCCATATTGTGGCTGCGTCCTTGCCACTTCAGCAAGCCAAGCAGCATCATCTTCTTCTTTATAATGCTGTAGTTAAGCAGCTAAAACAATTCAAGTTTCAGTTTGGAACAGGCTGAATGAATTTGAAAAACAGAGCTCAGTGTTCAAAACATAGCTTACAAATAGGGTTTGGATTTTCAAACACACTGAAGCTTGTGGCTGACTGTGAAGGCAGGGGGGGTGAGCGGTCACTACACAGGCTGAGCCCAGACCCTATGTGCAGACAGAGCACACAAGCTATTTCTGCTTGGAAAATGCAGGTGTAACCCACCTTAGCAAAGCAGTCATAGGAAAACATGATCTAAACTGATAAAAGGAGACTAGGGAGTGACACCCTGTAACTGTGTTGATGACTTTTTCATGATTCTACCCAATGACAGGTGCCAGGGTGTCTCACACGCTGCTCAAACTACATGAGCATGTGCTGGTGTCTTCTTTTCCTCCCGAGTGGCAAAAGGATGGCCAGTACCCACCCCAGGTAGTGTCTGTGTTGTACTGTGGTGGCAACATGACAAAAGTAAAATAATGTGCATTAGAGTATTTCAGTGCCAGAAAGGCTGAGCTGTGATTGCTTCTCTTCCCAAAAAATTTGCGCTTCTGTCTCTTCCTCTGCTTAACAACTAAACCCTGCAGAGTTTCAGATTAGACAATGTTTTGCCAGTTCAGGTTTTTGCTGTCTTTTTGGGGGGAAGGCTGAGGAGAATTTTATTGATTTATTTTATCTCAAAAAATGGAACATTTTCTCCACTTAGAGGAATGCAGATTTTCTTCTGGTAGTCATTACTACAGAAGGGCCAGCTGCTCATCAAAGCTTTGCTAATGATGTCTAATTTTGGGGCCATGTGGGCTAACTAAACTGACTCTTGGCATACAGAATGGCAGCTTTTGGAGCAGGACTGGGTGTATCCATGCATCACTCAGCATGCAAGAAGAGCTGGTGCTTTCCATGGCAAAGGCGTTGCCTCATTCCCACTGCTATTTAGGTCTTGCTGCTGTGTCATGGCAAATTGTCCCTGAAAACTCAGATCATCTTTCTTCCTGTGTGCCTTTTTGTGGGGTATCCAGGCATTTTATACCTACCTGGTATAAAATACCAGGAAGGTTAGTGTCTTAAACTACAAGGAATTCTGCTGGCTGCTTCAGCACCTAATTCAGAACAGATGTGTAAATTTGCATTAATTACAGCTCCAACCTTCCAAGCCAAAGGAAAGTTCATTACAATCCTTTACAATCTCCTCCATATGTGTATGTGTAATCCATGTGTAAAAGGGCTCTAAGCATCAATAGCACCTGCCAAATACAGTAGTACAGAAAGCACAGAAATCATCCAAATACCTGTAGCCTTCCTCTACTTTAGGACCTCCTTAACTCTGCAAACCTGACAGGGTACAAACCAGAAACCTGCCTGGAGAAAAGGTGGAATCTCAGAATAGGTTTGGCATGATTTTGCACAATGTTTGGGAGGTTTTGTCAGGGCTAGAGGAAGCATCTCCTCCTGCCAGATTCTTAACAGACCAGAAGTTTTCACAATGGTAGGAGCATGTGCTTGTCCTCAGAAAGATTGGGTAGGGTTCATCTCTTTTTTAAGAGCTCTGCTGAGAAAGAAGATGCCCTGCTTTTACACAGGAAAGTAGAGCTTGGAGTGCTCAAAAAGAGAAAGGAACAGCAACTGTGAGTTTTCTCAGTGGGACTGTGTTCTCACCATCATTTCCTACCTCCCAGCAAAGCTGGGAATCCATCAAGTAGTATTTTTTGTTTCCTGCTGTGTACAGTCCCCACCTGTACAGCAGGAAACAAAAAAGCAGGACACAAAGGTTTTGTTGTTTACATCCAAGGTTGTTGAGAACCCCAGTGTCCCCCCTTGCCAAGTGGGAGCCCCAATCACTGCTCCAAAAGTTGACGCACCTGGTCCCCGTGCCATGCAGCAAGGGCACAGCAGTGGCATTGAAGTGTTACCGCTTTCAGGAGGAACTGTGTGCTTATCAAAACCATCACAAATTATTTTAAATGTGTCTTTGACTGCACTCCCCCAGCATTGCAGCATTCACTGTACCTGTGTGTTTTAGCCTATGTAGCTCAGATTTTAAACAGGATAGCACAATCTAGCACAAGTAAGTACAACTCTAAGAACATGGGCTGCTTATCCATGGAGCTAATGCTCTTTACAAGGGTCGGGGTTTTTACCATTACCAGCAAAGAGCTGAGGAGACCAGCATGCTGAGAGGTTTTGTAGGACTGTCCTGTTACATGGATTTGGCTCCAGGTGTTCTCAGAGACTGCTGAAGTCACAGTCTAACGTCCCTATCCTTTAATCCAAATATAGGAGTCTCTTTATCTCCTGAAAAGTATTTGCTTATGCTATTTCTCATTCTGATTTTCAAGCAAAGATCACAGAGCATCCCATCATTGAATACATAATAGGAAAATAATAATGGGTGCTGTCAAATTTCTGGAATAATCTCTGCAAATGCAATCACACATTTTAGAAAATAGACATATCAAATAATTCAGAGGTAACTTTGCAATCTTTTGGTGGGGGAGAGGAGGAGGATTTGGTTTACACAAATAAGGTGTCAGGGACTCCTGAACACAGCCTCTGCAAGGTGCTGTAATGACTGTTGCTATTCCTGAGATAAGAATGATCTCCTTGGGCTGCTGCCCTGTTGTTGGCCAGGCTGGCCTCATCCAGCAGCTTAAACACAGCACAGAAGGGACTGGCAGTCTGACAGCCCAACAGGGAGAAGCTCTGAGCAGCTAATTTGGGCTGTTCTACACCAGCAAACGTCATACTACTGTCCCTGCTCTCCACACAGGCACACTGTTTGCCCCTGTCTGCATCTCCTACGTAAATGTCCCTAAAAAGTATAATTTTTTTTTACATTTTTGAGATATTTAAATTTTACCGATGAGGCATACATAATAATTTTAGGTGATTAAGAAAAACACCACTTTGGAGTTTTAAATAGGGCTGTCAAAAATCATAAGATTATGGATAGACCTTTGAGTGGTCTAATATTATCTTTCTAGATTGAAAATATTCTAAAAAAATATAGATAGGTACACCATTAAAAATGTATGTTTCCTGATGACATTTAAATCAGGAATATCTGTCTAATTCTGTGGAATTTTCCTAGAGTGCAATGAGTAAAACATCCTGCAATAACTGAACAGCACTGCCCACATTTCTTATCTGTCTTGTACCAAATCACAACAGAATGGCAAATAAGAACTATTTGGTGACAGAATTGAATTGAATTAATCACATTTGTTACTGACTGTCGCCATCACACCTATAGAGAATTTTGGGACAGAGTGGAGGCTTGTTCAGCTGTTGAGGTTGGAAAGATCATTGCAATTAGCATGCATTAGATTGTGTGCATTGAAGGGACCCTGCTCATCCATGGTGATGAAGTCAGAGCTAATAAATAGGTTTTTTTAAAAATCATAGGTTAATCAAAAAAAAAAAAGCTAGATTTCAAAAAGAGGAGAAATTCATCTTGATAACAAAATTGCCCCTTTCCATGAGGAAGTGTCTTGATTTAGTGAATAGACTTTCTCAGCCTATTTCTCAGCTTTTCTGTTTCCCTAAGTCTAAAAGGAAGAAAATTTTGTAGATCTTTCCTCTATGTAACACATAAACATGAGTGAAATACCATATCGACACAAACTCGTACAAAACTGCTTCTCAAGTTCAACAGAACAGAAAAAGTCAGCTTGTGCTCCTTCCAGCTGTGTGTTTTTTACAATGATAAGGACTCCTTGGGAAGTGACTGTTGTCAGAATATTTGATATGTTGGTGGAGGTTTAATGTGGCAATGCATCCCAGCTTTGCCAGAATGTTCCGTAACCTTGGGCTGGGAGGATAACCCCAGTAATCAGTTGGAAGGCAGCCTCTGCACAGGGGATAGGAGAGCTATCAAGCACAACCAGTAGCATTTAAATGAGAAAGCAGCAGTCCCAGAGTCAAACCCGAGGCTGAACTGGTGTTTATGCACTTTGAATCAGGCTCCATTCCAGCCACACTAATTAAAAACAACAAAAAAAGATCAACTCCTAGAGGGCTTGTTGCCTGCTGAAATGTGTTTCTCTCAAATTCAATCATAATGGAAGCACTTTCAATGACAAAATATAAAACTTAGCTTTGAACTTTCTTTTCTCCCAGTCTTTCTTACCTTCACATGAGTTTCCCCTCGGTTTTTAAGTGTCAATCAAATTGTTTTCCCAAAATTTTCAGGAATACCTTGTGTGAGATCTGAGTAGAAACATCTTCTCAGTTTTGCCTTGCTGGATGGAGAACCCTCTTTCAAAACATATTTGTATTACAGGGGTGGACAGTACAACTTCCTGCTGCTTGTGACAGCCAAGGCTGAAGATTCCAGTGACCTTCCCAGTTTTATGTTTCTTTCTTATTAAGACACAGGCTATCAGCAAATGAATCAAGAGCTTTTCAGCCATTTTTTTAGCTTTTCTTTTTATGAAGATTAGGAGATGAATTAGTAATCTGAATCTTCACATTCAGGTCATTAGCATTTGTTGCTGTTTGAAGCTTATTTCTAGCCCAAGTATTATGTTTGTTGTGCCTCTTCTTGTAAGATATTTGGTGCCCCTTGCTTTTTTCCTTCTTGACAGTCAGAACTGTTGTTAATAATTTACGTATACGCAACTTTCTTTGAGGAGATTGATGTTACATTGTGGGGTTTTTTCACAACCCAACTTGTGTAGAAAGTTTCAGCACAGGAAAAAAGATGGATGTTTCCTTAGAATTTTAACCAACCAAGTTTGTTCTTTGTTTTTATGTATTAAAAAACCTTTATTTTGTAGGTGGTAAGCATAACCGTAGTCATGACCCCTTCAGTGGCATCACACTTCATTTCTGGAAGCCCACAGTTTAAGCTGATCACACCTGGCAGAGATTCTTCATCTCAGGACTTCAAGTAAATATTTAAAAAAGGACTTTTAAAGTCCTTTTTCTTAAGGCAACGATGCTTTTCCCATTTCCATGCCAGTAGCCCTTACAGCCATACTCTTTACTTGCAGAACAAATTTTAAGTTATGCAAAGATTACCAGAAAGATCTGAGCTGTTCTTTTTTCTGTGATACAAAAAATAATATGCAACATGGGCAAAGCACTAATCTGATTATGTCTAAGTATCTTCTAGTTTTAAGAATACTTGTTAAGAAAATAGGTCTTATGCATACTTGTGTGTGTGCATAATAATTCAAGTAGAGAAGGACTTCTGGAGGTAACCTGAACTAGCCACTTGAAAGCAAATCCAAATGATGCTAGATTTTTCAGGGCAGTGTCTGCCTAATTTCTGAATATCTCTAGGGATGGAAATCTCACAACCTTTCTGTGTTCCCATCCTGGTGCTTGACCACCCTCATGAAGAGACTTTCCCTGTAATGTCATACCAAGATGTCCCATGTTGCAACCCTTGTTTGTGGACTCTTGCCCTTTCATGGTGCACATCTGAGAAGAATCTGGCTCCATCTTCTCTGCACCCTCCTGCCAGATAATTGTAGGCAGCAGTTAGACCCCAGAAGGCTCCTCTAGGGTTTCTGCTGTGTAGGAATCTGGCAGTACGGAAAAGAGGTGTTTTATTATTTTTGCTTTGTTTATTTATTTAAAAATGAAATTTATTATATCAGAGGTTTGGTCAGTACCTTTAAAACTCCCTAATTGGCTTAATGGGTGTATTTCTTTTATTCCCTTCAGTGTAGCAGTCCAAAGTGCAATTTGCCTTAGAGATAAGCTGATCATAAATCCCTGACAGAAATCAGTCAAACTGCATGGCACCTGTCTGCCTCTGGAAAATTAATTCTCCTGGTTTTGGGGGGGTTTTTTTGGGTCTTTGGTTTATTTTTGGGGTTTTTTTTTTTTTGGTGTTTTTTAAGGGTTTTAAGTTTCCATCCTAAATGGGGGATGTTAAAATAGCAAATCCATCCTGAACATTTTCAGTTTTCAATGTTCAAGATACCAAATCTTCTAAAGTAGGATAAAAAAAAATTGCTAATCTAGACTGCTCTATTTTTCTGCATGGTCTGCAATTAATGTGATTATTTTAGAGAATGAAAAAAGATTTTTCTCTTTTTTTCCCTCCTTCAAGAAAGTGCAATGCAATCTACTAGTGGTGAACTTGACCAAGAGCATGACAGTTACCCAATTTAACAAGGGGATTTATATAGTCTTCTTATGTGTTAAGAGCACTCTTGCAAAATTGCTTGGCTTGCTTCATGATTACAGCTCTCTTACAATCTCAATTGCTGCTACGCTAACCCCATAATTTTTAAAATATACCAAAGGCAAGATCATTTGTGTATTCCCAGAGTTTATCAACTGTCAAGAAAAAGCTGTTCAGAGACTTAAGCTGCTACTGGCTTGTGATATGAGGAATCATTCCTCTTCTTCACCCAGGAGACCAAGAAGATGGTGCAGAAAGATGCCAGGTCAGCAGGACCAAGAAGTTGCCACAGGCCTGCAGTGCTCATATTAAGAGGCCAGTCAGCCACTCCAGGCATGGAGTATCTCTCCCTCCCTTTTTCTGTTTCCTCATTTCTTACCTGAAACCAAATTTTTCCAGAGCAGCCTCAGCAGTTAAAACGTTTTAGATTGGGTCTCTGTTCAAGTACAAATAATCTTTGCCCATTGCTAGTTGAACCTCTCTCTCTATTAGGCAACTTCTCTAATATCAGACAAAGGCTTTTGCACCTCAAGACACGAGGAACAGCCCCTCCATTGGACTGGGCTATCAGGTATATCCCCATTCCACAGTCACAGCTGGTGCTCCCCAGCAAGAGGGATACAAATCCTGAGGGAAGACAGAGCAAGGAAGTTGGCTGGGGAGAACTGGAAGGAGGGATGGCATTGTGGTACCAAAATGCCACCCAACATCTCCAAAAGGATTTAAATATGGTCTTGATTAAAAGGGTTTGCAGGAGTGATCTCTGCCTCAAATATAAAGCAGAATACACCTCTTGTTAGACTTATTCCAGCCTCTGGATTCAGAAATTTAATTAGAGAAAGAAAATTATAAGCCATTTTACAGCCAAAGGAAAATGCACACAGTCTTCAGAGAGGTTTTCTGGCTTCCATTTCACCCATGAAGAGGCATTTTCTTCATTGACTAAACATGGCTTTAATCTTAGAGAAACATAGCAAAACCTGAATATGCTCTCTGGATGTTGAGCACTTCCATGCTGCAAACACAGCAGCCTTGTGGAACAGCAATATGTGCAATGGCTCGAGTCAAACCAAGGAAATCCTCTTGACTTTCATTTGTTGGTGACTTTAATAATGTCAACAGCATCTGTAGCTTTTCTAACCTGAAATAACTGCTCTATGACACTAGTCTCTCATGGCATTCTCATCTACTGTAGTTATTAATGCCCATTTCAAAAGAAGCCCTTGTCAAAAGAGGTTTGGGAGATATTATTATTTTCCTTTTTATCAGAATGCTTCTGATGTTTGCACAACATATTATTGAGGCATGTTTTTTGTAAATTACCTTGTCCAGGACTGTTATTAAGAAAGGATTTTTGTTTGATGAATGAACAAGACATGAATCTAAACACTTCTATGTCAAAACAATCTGAAGATGATGAATAAAACTAAAGAAAGTTCAGCTGGAGTGAGATTCAAAAATCCATCAGCTATCTCTCTAATCTAATAACTATTTTTAAAGGCTTCACAGACGGCTTCACTGGCTTAATCAATCTCTCTATCTATGATATATTTTAAAGCCTTCTTTTTCTTTTTAAATTTTCATCCTGACTTCTGTACCGTAGTTTTGATTTTTTGTCCAGTCCACAGTGGATCTAAAGAAGAGATTAGTGCTTTACTTTTTTACATTAGTCTTTTTATGTCCTCAAGGCTATGTTCATCTTTTCCTGCAGTCGGCTTTTCCTGGATTTAGCAACTTGATTCATTCAGTTGTTTTGCCTGACTACATCCTTTATGTCAACTCGTTTGTGTGTCTCTCTTGAAGCACTGTGCCCAGGAGTGGGCATGGCCCAGTGGGAAGATGCAGCAGAGGCACATGAGCCTGGTGTTGATCCCAGAGTGGTGGGGGCTGTTGCTCCCATGGTTGGGTGATTCCGTGACGTTCTGGGGCACTTTGCACGTGTGCTGCCTGTGAGGGTTGATGTTTGGAAGGCTGGTTCGACCAAGAGAGATTACACTCACTGCACTGCAGCCCTGCACTTCTCCTTGTTGGACAGCATGTTGCTTTTTTTCCCAGTACACGTTTCCAATTCATGAAGATAATTTTGAATTCCAATCCTGGCCTCTGCAAAGGCCTTTATCACAGTGGGCATCCCATTAATAACCATGGAAGTTTTCATTCTGCAAGTTAACACAGACTGAGAGAGGCTGCAGTGATTTAAGTTTCCTATTGTTACAACTCCTTAATCCTCAGGAATGAGATCTTTTTTCTTTTAGTCAGAATGTCAGCTCCCACAAATAGATTAATAGAAATTTTGGCTTTATTTCTTTGTCTACGGCCCTTCCAGAGTTACCTCTATTTTCAGTGTTTGCATTTTTAAGTTATCTTTGCAGTCTGGTTTAATGTCTGGAGTCTAACATTGCTTAATTGTTAGGCATTGCTTTTAAATTGGCAGAAGGGATTTAATCTGACCATTTGTACTGTGCTCTTATCCTTCTAACACAGCCTCTGATGTTCCATAGCAATTTCTTCTGTGGGAAACATAAGAAGGTTTGACTGTCAGATCTTTCTTCTGTTCCTATCAATATCAGTTTAATACAGGAATATAATTCCTTTTAAGAAAATGCTCTTCTGATTTTATACCAAAGAAAACGGGAACAAGTCTAGTCCCTTAGTTTTCTTCATGTGAGAAATATGTTCTCTGAAATGGAAAAACCAAAACAAACCCCAAGGAGAAATCATTGATTTCAAGGACAAAAGTGATGTGAAATCTTATCTTATGATTTTATTGTCTTCCAAAAAGATATTTCCTTCCAATTCCTGTGCTAAGAAAAGCATCCCCATAAAAACAGTTTCACCATATTTCTGCCACACATTTTTAAGGAAATTTGTTTCCAATAAATTAAAGAGATTTGCAGGTAACACAAAAAGACAATTTTTTTTTTTTTTTTTTAATCTAAAGGCCAAGTATCTAGCCCACATGGGTTGTCTCATCTAGGTCTCTCTATACTCAGTGGAGACAAATCATCCCAAGGTAGGTGAGATGAGTGGTGACTCATCTCTGCGACACTGCTATTACCTAGACAATACTAAGACAATTTAGAACAGTTGTGTCTCTTTGGAACTTCAAAATTAGGTGAGATGACATTATGTTGGTGAAAATCATCATGCTGGGAAAAGTGAAATCCTCTCTACACAGCTTTCATTGTTTGCTTAAACTATCTCTAGGCTCAGGCACAGAGTGCAACATCAAATTGCCCCTCATCAGGTCTTGCTTTCCCTGCGTGACCCTGTGATCCACAAGGTAGTGTGGGTCCCTACCTGGAGCAAAGCTGAGGCTGGTTCCCAGGAGAAGCTGCTCTGGGGGGCAATGGGAGGGACAAGGACGGACAATGACTGCTGGCCAGGAGTGGGGCTATGTCCTGAGAAGCACTAAGGCTAATTATAAAGCAGGAAGTTCCATGTCCCTGCTCCATTCATTTCATTGCACCTTCCCTCCCCACTCTCATAGTGAACTACTTTCTTTGAAAGCAGAAGGAGCTCTGGTTCCTGCTCACCATAGTGGCTTACAAATGCCTTTAATGAGTGTTCTCCCTGGTTTTTGCTCTTCTATCAGCCTAATCATGTAGGTTGGTATTACTGACAGCATCTCGCACCCAGCCTGCTGAGTCCAAGTCTGTAGGGCCAGCACCTGGCACCCCTCCTCAGCTGCAGCCCTCACCTGCATCCTCCATCTTCCCCTAACTCCCATGTTGTGGACTTGCTGTTTTGAATGGAAAGATCCCAAACTACTGCATTGACAATTGCTAGGATATAAAGATTGGATGTGCACGTACCAAACAACCAAACATGGACACACACATACGGCGTTGATCCTACAGCCAGAGCATCCCGATGCTTTGAGAGCACGAACAGCATTCTTACCTTGTTTTCTTTATACACACACCACTAGGGGACGTTTTGTCATCACGTTTCAGTCGCTACACAAGTATACTTTTCTTTAGTGGGTCACGCTTCCTTTTCAGTCTTGGTGCACATCTAGATCATGGAGTGGATGTCTGAATTTCGTCAGGGCTCGTGAATGACCCAGACTCACTGAAGCTGGGGAAGAGAGAAGTATTTATTTCCTCCATTTCTCCAAAGGAGCCCATCTATCAACATTCCTTATGAAGTGAGGCAGCTGGTTATTTCACAGCTTGCTGGAGCAGCACAAGAAAGCTGAGAGCTGCCTCTCATTTTAGCACTAAGTGCAGAATACAGACACTGCTAGTTGTTTTGTGAAGGGAGAAGTAATATACAGCCCCTGCAAACCAAACTGGAAAGAACATCACTAGCAGTGATGCATGTTAAGTATTTTCTGAAAAAAAAAAACCAAGAATGTCTTTTAGACTAAATAGTTTAAATCAATTGGCAAAACTCAAATTTCACTCCTGTTTTCTATTCTCATCTCATTTGTCTGAGGATAAGTGACTGTCCATCCACCCACCAATATGCTTTTTTCCCTTCTTTCCATTGCAGACAGAGCAGCTGGTGACTCTTTGGATTCTCTTTATTGTCACAATTTCTGGAAATGCCATTGTGCTCTTCTCTACCTGGAGGAGGAAGCGGAAATCTCGAATGACCTACTTTGTTACTCAGCTGGCAATCACAGGTAGTGTATGGGAGGGGAAAGGGCACCTGACCTGCACAGGAATCACTGTTAAAATGACAAATAAGAAAATGTGAGTTGAGGGGTGAAGAATCTAGTTGCCACCTAATGCCCAGTTGCAGTTTGCCATAAAGCAAATGGATGGCTACTTATCTTAGGGCTCAGTCTGACTCTGATCTAAAAAGATGTTGCTAGATGTAGTAGTATGCAGCAGCTGCAACCCATTGGTGTCACTAAATCTTATATTCCAGTCTGAGTTTGCATCTACATTTCCCAGAAGATGTCTCCAGTTGTTGTCATGGAACTGCTTAAATTAAACTAGTTTAAGATTAATCTCTTGTGTTTTTCTACTAAAACTACTCGATCAATTATTGTCCTGTGGTGAAGAGTGAAAATAACTTAATGTTGTCCAGTTTAATGAAGGGAAATATAACAATATACAGGTGGAGAGGAATGCATTTAGGTGTTTTTTTTTAATGGACAAAAGGATGCTGATCCAAGGACTTTGTAGTTTTTAAACAGAGTGTGAAATGTACAGGAGCCTGGTTTGTAAAATGTCAGTCTCAGCAAGAAGGAAAGGAAATGAGCATAAGCAGCACATTGTTTCTCTGTGGTCTTGAATGGACTACATTTGTGGGGGTTTAAGTTTCCCAAGGGAAAATATGTGCTGTTTCTCTAACAGTGTCCTGCTACTAATCCCTGCTTACAAGACATCTGTGTTGTACTGTTTGTGTATATAGGATATGTTTATAGGCTTCTATTGGTTTTTTTTCTTCCCCTAAGCTATGGTAGGAATTATAGCACTTTTTCACTAAAGAACCATTTAATATATGATTTTCCAACAATACTGCTTCCTCCTTTGCTGTCTGTTGTACTGGAAAAACAAAGCACTACGCTGCCCAATTTCCACCATGCATTTTTGTAAATAGCTCCATGGTCTCAGCCATGTCTGCTCAGGAGCATGTTCAGTTTGAAGAACTACTCTTAGCTGAAACAGACCAGGGTGTGCAAATTGATGCAAAGAGGCAGGCCTGTAACAGGTGATGGAAGAATCCTTGTAAGGTGAGGAGGCGAGGGTTTGCAGTGACTTCTTTTCTGAAGTGCTGACAGCTGTTTTCCTATTTGCCTGAGTCATCTGTAATAAATAGTTTTACTTCTTATCTCAGTTGTGACCTTTATTGCCACTTCCTTCATGAGGCAGAAGTATTATCCATCAGGTAAGGCAGGTCAATACAGCCTCACCCCCAGCTTGGAAGCATCAATCACAGATCAAGCATTGCAGTGTTCACAGGAGTTTCAAAATAAACACTGCTCAAAGAGCTCCCCATCCCAGATGAATGGGATGTGCTCAGGCAGCCAAGCAGAAGTACAGGCAAAGAAAGAAGAGCAGAGGAAGCCCCAGACGGACATCATCCATTTCATACTTACTGTCAGGTGTACTGGGAGGAGTCTACCGCTGTTTCTGTGCTGGAAAAGTGTCCGAGGGGGAATTTTTCCATTTTGTACCCATAGGAAAGAGGACTTTTTCTATTAGAATGGAGGTCCATGAAGAACTATTCACTAGGGGTTTAAGTACTGTCAGCATGAAAGGAGAGGAAGGCATTGCAAGTGCAATTTTGAGGGAGCTGAAAGAATCAGTGACAGTGGCAAAGTCAACAAAGCAAATACACCATTAGATGTGGGCAGCAAATAGTGCTATACAGCTGATGCTATAATTTGACTGAGATTTGTGTGTTCCACTTGCTGATTCTTCTGACTTCCCCTTCCCTAAAATTATCCTTGACTTTTAAAATTGCCTGAGTTCAACAGTCTATTCCATTTCATATTACAAAAATTCACATAGAAAACTCACTTGACATTCACATCTGCAACGTTAAAAGAAGTAACTTCAGCTCTAACAACAAGGCTCCTTTTAAGCAATGTCGATTTCTTTTTTGTGATGCAGGAGTCAGAACTCTAATTTATCTTCCCGCACCAAGACTGCTTGTCAGTATTTTGGCACAAGGAAATGACTTAATTCCTGAAATGGAGCCATTTCACTTTCTTATCTTTAAAAATATTATTAAGAACAAAGCAAGCTGGCAACAGCCATCATCCTTTCACAAGTTATGAGGTAGACGCAGAACATTATGAAAACACCGACTTGTCACATTGCTTTGACATGCCAAGCATATTTAAATCCTTCCAACTAGGGCCTAATCTCCTGGCAAACAGTTTCTGCTTAGTCAATATTACTACTTTCATCTATTTTGAGGTCCTTAAAATATTTATTATTTCTGCCCAGTAGCAGAAAGAAGAATAATGGATATAGTTTTATCAATGCAGACATTTCAAAGCCATTTAAAAACTTTTTGTCTATTGATCTGTGGCTCAATAACTGTGAGATACCCACAATTCTCACATTTAGCCACTGATGTAGTACCAAAAATGAAATTAAAATTCAGCCTTTGTGTTAGAATAAACAAGGTATTCAAAGCAAAATTGTGCATAATACATGAATAAGAAGTGAGTGCTGTTGTTCTTCTTGATTGGTTGCCAAGCCAGATGCAGATGAGAAATAACTAACTGATTGAGGCTTCTTTCAACACTGACAGAATTCAGTGGTTCAACCCACTCCACAAATCTAGAGAATATTCTTACTCATCCTTTACTACATCATAATTCAACATGGTGCTCAGACTTGTGGGGATCTGTAGGAATGTGAGTAATCCCTTCAACTTCAGAATGCTTAAGGATGTTGCTGAAGCCTGGATTCACAATATTTTACATTAAATATACACTTATACAATGCTTGTGTCAGTACCACATTTAAGTCTATGTCTAACTCTCAGTTCATGCATAAATCTCTTTGAAATTATCTGGGAATTAAGAACTAGGAAATCAGCTAAGAGTTAACAGCTGAGCTGAACAATAGTACTAATCACTCAGCATCAGCTAATTTAATGAAGAGGAATATTGCCATATTTGGCTTGTGTTCAGTTTTCAGTTTGCCTTTGGGCATATTCCTCTTCTGTAAAAATGTTGTTCTTAGAAACAAGTTTGTCTGTTCAGATGGAAACTAAAGCTAGGTTTCCTACAGATTTCTATCTCCAAGGTAATTTAGTTTCTCAGAAAGAGCAAGCTCTGAAGATTACCCTGTGAGGAGGGTATTTCTAAACACTTTTCCCCAAACACTTTTCTTCTGAGCTTAGCACAAGTTATGCTCATGGCATAGCTATCTCTCCTGGCAGGAAATCTCTTACATCTTCCCCTACCCGATGCCATTTCATGTAACTTCAGTGTCTTACTGTATTTAAGATGTTTGCCTCCGACTGAAATCACCAAGTGGTTCAAGATCAAAGACTGGGATGAGTTCAAAGGCGCTGTATAAAGCTGGAAGTATTGAAGTGAAATATTATTGTTTTCAGGAAACATGGTTTGTCCACACATTTGTATCTGAACAGGTCAATTTACCCAGCTCTACCAAATGAAGGCCTTCTTAAGTTTACTCTCAAAATGTAAAAACAGTGGACATGAGGCATATATCAAACTACTTGAGTAGTAGTGGATAAGAAATATAATTTATGGGCCAAAGAGCTAGTACTTTGTAACAGCAAGAACTGCTATTATTTGACCAATTCCAAAACCAATCAAGCAATACATTGAAAAAGTCTATATTTAAATGAAAAGAAATGAATTGAAGAGAATGAATGAAATGAAAGAATTTTTCTTCTCATTATTTTCCATTCAACTTTAACTACCACTGACAGAGGAATGTATTTAAGTTCCTTTTATTGACGAGAAGTAGGTAGCTTATTTAAATCTTTTTCTCCAACATTACCATCCGGAAATTTGGAACTTGAAATGTCACGACCTTTAGCTCAGTGTGCTTCTATTCCACCATTTAACAGAAATCAGTAATTTAGGAACAGTGTTACATTTTGTCCATTGTTAGGGGTAGAACTACATGTAGGCACTTAACTGCATGCCAAATTTTAAGCTACAGTCTGACAGTCTTGTTTGGAAATATGTGCTCACATATGTATTGCTTTGGCTGTAATGAAGAGAGAAAATAGAAAGAACATCACATAACTTTTATGGTAGCTTACATATAAAGAGGAAAACAAAAGATTTTCTGTAAGCATATGCAGCTGTACAGTCCATATTATGGTATAAATACCAAATCCTAAGGGATGACTTGAGAATTACATTAAAAAGGCAAGGAGGTAATTTAAAAAGTGATATAAAGATATTTGTATCATTACCTTCCTCGGTTGCTCCCAGAAAGTTGAAGGCCTTGGTCCTCACCAGCTGCACTCATTTTGTTCAGTGTTTGGTAAAAAGCCAATACACTGAGAACCTGCTACGAGAGGGCAACACAAGCATATAGGTGGAAATGGACCCTGCTAAAGCAAAGAGTGCTGCTTTATTCCTGTGCTGCTTCTGCCCAGAGAGAGCATGACAGTGAGACTAAAACCAGCTGGGCTCAATCACTGACTTCTAGGGCGACTTTGGATTAGATGACTGAAGGCAGAGACTAATTTTCCAGTTAAATGCACTAAATGAGTGTATCTAACTGTGCAGCCACAAGAGCTAAACATGAACAAATTTTGTTCTTTTCTTCTTCTTTTTTTCCCCTACACCAAAACCAGTAGGGTACTGGGTACTGACTGCTTTAATGTACTGTGCCTGTCCTTCAATAATTTTCTTCATTGTTCTATATGACTTGAACGAATGAAGATGACTTGTTACTCCATGATCTGTAGAAAAGCTTAATATAATAACACCATTACCAAAATTAACATGTAGAACATTATTAACAGATAATGGTCTCTGTTCTAGCTTTTCATCAGGAAAATGATACTTGGAATATTTCTGCACTTTAGGGAAATCATACATACAAATTCATCAGTTTTACAAGTACCTTAGACATCACAGTGATTATGAGCATTGGAAGTTAATTGCACAGAGGCAATTAGCAGCTAAATCAGCAAGTCACCTTAATGGAGGTGGACTGTTGGCAGCCAAAAAGTCCAAAGAGTTCCCAGTTATACTAGAAAACTTGCCTTTCTTGCCAGCTGGGTCTTGGCTGGAACCTACCAATATGATTTACATGGCTGTCCACCTAAGACACAGAAACTTAATGCACAAAACTGAACTAATTCCCAGAAATCTGTCTTCCTCCTCTTTCCACGCTAATTGTCTGCTATTTGTAGGAAAAATATGAAGGCTGAAGAAAGGTGAGAAATTTCATCATCCTACCTGAAGAAAAGAAAACTTAGAGGAAGTTACAATCATACTGCAGAATTCACTGCTGAAACTGAGAGAAGGACATGTGCATTTCTTATATTCATTATGATCTAAAACCTCTTGAAAGTGTAATTAATGTAAGGAAACTGTCTCTGCTAATGGATCATCTGTGTTCTGCACTGCATGCTCCCATCACTGCTGAAAGAGGTTTGTCAAGGTTGGAAAGAAAGTGTAATTTGTTAATATTTCCTCAGGCACAGACACTTAAATTTTACAGAATACCCAATGGCATCCAAATTCCCCACTTTTGCAAGCAGCTTGATTCCCAAAAACCTATCTGTAAGTCTAAGAATTCTGCAAATCACCTAACTGCACACATGGCTTGATAAATAGGGAAAGAAATAGATTACATCCACCTTTCCTCTGTAGGCTGTGAAAACGATAGCATTTAGTACAACTTTCATTTTGCATTTACAGAATAAATGTGCTTCAATTTACCAAGAGCAAAAATGGTCTCTGGGAGTAAACACAGCAATATTAATATTGCTTATTCAATGCATCCCATGAAACTATGTGAATTAAAAAAAAATTGTTTCATGGCTGCATTAGCTGCCTGGAAAAGTAGCAATCATTTTTCCATGCTGATTCTGCCAAGATGAATTCAGTAAGAGGAAAGCAACATGGGACTTTAAGCGAGGTATGTATTAGCATGCCCCCACAAACTGAAACATAATGCAGGATAAGATAAATGTGATCACAGCCTGCAATGCCCTGTGGCAGCACGAGGCAAAACAGATTTGCTACCCATTGCCATTCCTTGTGATTCAATAACATCTAGGAGAGACTTGAATTCTCCTTTGAACTTTTACTCAGATTTGAAGATGAATCATAGTTCCCTAGTTTGTAATATGCAACTTGGACACTGGTGCTGTGCAATTCCAGCTTGATATTATGAATCATCTTTTACTATACTCTAATATTTCTTACGTAAAGAGCCATGAGTATTTCTGCATGTATTCATTTATCTCTGCATAAATGGTTAGTCAAAACATAGTTTCTGTTTTCCCGAGGAAAATATCCAATACATGCATCCCTCTTAAAATGCATTTTCTCCCCAATCAGTCCTGAAGTAGATGGGGTAAAAAGTGGAATATCCTCAGAAGGCAGGAAAGGAAACCAGAAGTGAACTTCAACATCAAAACTGAAAGACAGAAAGAAGCTTTATGTGAAAGGGGTGTTCAGGGCCTCTATTTTGCAGTGTTTGGTCATCCAGCCAAAGGAAAATGCTCACAGAAAACGAATAGATTTTATGTTTTAGAGGTGAAATCATGAAGAATGAGGTCTGACATAGAAAACTTGGTATCCTGAAAATACTTTATTCTGGTCCAGTCTACTAGTGTAGGCACATTGAATTTGGGACTAGTGCTCCAACAATCCATGGAGTTATACTACTTCCCTGTGAGGTCTAAAGCAAAAGAAACTTCTCTTGGTGCAATATTTACCTCCTTGAAAAGGTAAAGTTATGACACCACAAGATTGGGACTATAAGAAAAAAAGGTAGCCTTGGAGACTTGGCAGTAATCCTGGGATCTAGGGCAGTTGGATCACCTTTGCCTTTCTTGTATGTGCCCAAAAGGTTGGAGTCAAGCAAGTATATGTGGAAAGACAAAGAAACAGCAATGGATCAAATCCTGATGCAGAAACCAGAGAGTTTTAGGCCAGAATGAGATAGCCCAAAAACCTGGCTGGGAGCTATTGTGGAGATGGGACATTTGGAGAATGTAGAAATGAGCTGTAGATTTGCTGACAACAACTTCTGCCTTAGAATTCAATTCCAAACCAAACTCTACGTGTTTTTAACCAGCCCACAGATGGAAGCCTGTTATGCTATATTTTTTTAATACTCATGTAGTTTTAGATAATTAGATATTTTCTTAGGGGTTCGCTGGAAAGTCCAGGGATGGACACAGTATTTATGTTTGCTTAATTGCTTAGACTCTATCCACTGGAGCTCACTGCAGTAGGAAACAGCAGCACTAGCACAAAAAAAACCCAGAAAAACAAAAAAACAAAAAACAAACAAACAAAAAAGCACTGATGTGCAGTAACTATAGTAGTAGAATGAGTAAAATGCAGTGTCCCTCCCATTAGTGGCAATATAATGGTAATTTGCTACTGGAAGCAAGCATGATCATCCCCTTAAAAACCCTGTAATGACTTTTATTTATATAGCGTACTTTAATCTTACAAATGCAGGAACAAAATGTCCATGATTCACGATTTGTAATTAATGCAATCACAACCCACTAGGCAGACATCCTTAAACAGTGGTTTTCTGTCTATTTTTTTTGAACAGTGATCTTCAGATCCCTTTCAGGCAGCAAAAATCACTCTGCAGCTTAAACCCAAGTGCAGAGCTGACGTTCACACAGGCAAGGAGAACTCATGAAAAAAGTATTTTCTTTCCTCAATGCTGCACTAAATTGTTCTGGAAGGGGACAATTTGTGTGCTCATCATACATAGAAACTCTGTGTGGAATTTTCAGAGTGCCTAGGGATAGAAACTGTATCTTCCTCTGCAAATGCAAAACAACAGACACATTTTCTCTGCTTGTCAGTAGTTCCAGTGTAGGATATGGTCATGTGGGGTTTTTTTTTCACATTCCAGTGGACCTCCTGGGACCTGAGAATTTAGCAACAAAGATGATATGCCCTCATTTCATCTGCATCTCAATCACTTTAACACTCTGAAGCCAGACATGTCCTTTTCTAATTTGGTGGTTTTTTGTTGTTTTTTTTTTTTTTTTTTTTTTTTTGAGTTATGAAGTATTTTCAGTAGATGTGGTGATTCTTCTACAAAGATGTTGAGTATTTCCTTATACAGCTTTTAGCGACTTAATAGGCTTCAGTTCATAAATCCTCTTGCATCTAAAGCAGGGGAAAATTTAACTACAACAGGTCTATAAATATGCAATACAGTGTCCAATGACTATTCCCTTGCAGTGCATGTGTATGCTTAAAATCACAAGCAGGCACCAGACTTCTGTACTAAGTCATCTGGGAATGTTTCTGAATGCCATCTCTAAGGTTTGGGCCCCTGTACATCCCCAGAAAGGAAGTAAGAAATATCAACATAACATCTCAGTGACAATCTTGTCTTCCAAAATTCACCCTAGATCATGCAATTTTAAACTAAGATGGAATCGGTTCTTCTGCTTGCTTTGCCTGGCTAATAAGTCATTTCTGAAAGGATTAAAAGTGATGAATGGACCTTATATGTCCTATCTTTGTCAAAGGCATTGTTTTCTCATTTCAACAGACACACACTGGCTAAACTTGATTCCATTTACCCACCTACAGATTTCTGCACAGGAAGTCCACATTTACCATTTCTATTCTTTCAAAAGAAGCTGTCATTCCTTCAGATCTTTGCATACAAATGTTTTTCCTGACTAGACAGCTGTGTGACTAAAATGAAAGCATTTCCTTTCAGCTGGTTGTTTTGACTTTTTTTGCCAGTAGCTTTTTACTCTCCACTTTCACCTGCAATATAATTTCTCTAACCCTCTGCTGACACACTGTGCAGCCAAGTTACTCCACTGTCACAGCTCTGCTGGTACCAGTAGGGCTGTGTGGAGATTATAAAGGTTTGTAGGGGCAATGACAGCACTTTGAGGGCTGTAAGACAAAAATGTAGTATGGTCTGGGCTCATATGCTAGAGCAGCTGTGTGGCATTTGAAAGAAACAGCAAAAAGAACAACAAAATTCTAATCTTGGTAACTTTTCCAGTCAGCCAAGTGAAATGCAGACTAGGCAAGTATCTTCAGCTACCTTCCTTGTCTTACAGCTGGGTGGTGACTATTTACATTTGCTGGCCTTTGACCAAAGCAATTTTAATCTGTGACCTTCTCCACCTGAGGAAATTACTGTTATTTGGAACATTACACCTTTTGTTTTATACAACATCATTAATACTGAGATTGGCTCAGCTGCTAAGAGTTTGGTGCTAATAATGTCAATTTTGTGGGTTTGATCGCTGTATGAGGCCATTCACTTAAGAGCTGGACTTTGGTGATCCTTGAGAGTCCCTTCCAACTTAGAATATTCCATGATTCTTTCTAATAGCAGGGAGGATGGAGGGCAGATGCCCTGTTAGCCTCTTACTATGTGTACAGAAGGAGGTCTGAAGAAAGCCCACACCTTGACATCAGTTCTGGGAAGAAAAATGGGACATAATTGTCACAGAGATAATTGGATTAAATCTCATGACTGCATTCTTGCACACTGGTATTCATGTTAGGGATTATTCCTGCCATCTATTTTAGGCACCTCACTGTAGGTATATAAGATACAAAGTCACCCTTCTCATGCTCAATTTATAGCCAATAGAGCAAAACTCTCCATGCAGTTCTATACTTGGGCTTAAGTTTCACTGATTTGCACAGAAGGACTCAATTCCTAATTTAGGTCTCTAAAGTTGACTATATAAATCCCTCCAGTGTTCGTACATCACCAAATATGTCAGGATTACTATTCATTTTTGACAACTAAGAACCCAATATTCCTCCTTTTCAATCAGACCTCAGAAGGCTCTGACTCAAAGCCCACCAAGTTTTACAGGGAAGATATTTCTCAGAACCTTTCCATTTGTTTATTTTTAAGCACAGCAAGGCATAGCAATGTTACCTGATGGAAAGTGCAGGATTATTTCTTTTGTGCTCAGAATTGTTTCTTAATAGCCATATGGAACTTGTCCAAGATTTTCTAGATGCTGCCCAAAAGACAATTTGTTCATGAAATCACAGAATCGTTTAGGTTGGAAAAGATCGAGTCCAACCTAACACTGCCAATTCCATCACTAAATCACGTCCTTGCATTTCACATCTACATCTCTTTTAAATACATCTAGGCATGGTCATTAACCCCCTTCCCTAGGCAGCCTGTTCCAATGCTTGAGCATCTTTTCTAAGAAGAAATCTTTCCAAGTATCTAAACTAATTTTCCCCTGGCACAACCTGAAGCCATTTTCTTGTTCTATTGCTTGATACTAGGGAGAATAGACTGCCTCTCAACTTTCTACATTGTCCTTTCAGGTAGTTGCAGAGATCTAAATGGGATATGGAACAAAAGTGACAAATTTAAGTGACAAAAATTACTCCAAACCTGTGCATTAACACTACAGCTGCATGATTAGCCTTAAAGGAGAATTTTTAGGATCATAGAATAAATTAGGTTAGGAAAGAGCTTCAAGATTGTTGAGTTCAGTGCATGTAAGTGCTGTGCTCCACTGTGTTGGTGGAAAGAACCACCTGAAATCACTGAAGGATGCAATGGGGATCTGGTTCTGTTTCTGCACACATGCAATACAGGCACAGCCACATCCACCTGCCCATCCCCACACCACAGCCCTGAAATCCAGAAAACCTTGCAGGTAAGTCACACGTTTCTCCACTCCTATTATGTTATGTTGCAGGCAGTGGCAAGCAAGAAAGAAGAGTGAAGATCTGCTTAACAAGAACATGATCAGTCAAAATAGCATGGAAATTACATCTGGAAAAATCTCCAAACATTTCATTCACAAGTCAAACTTTTTGCTAGTTCCTAAGGAACAGGGATAACAGCACTGAAAAGTGAAGTGTTTGATTATGCCAGTTTCTTAGAGGTTACTGATAAAAAAGGAATGGAATTTTTTCTTGAAAGGCATATTTGCTTTCATTGTAAACTAGCAAAATAGAACAAGAGACAAAACGTTATTCAAATAAGCCAGAAACCTGCACACTAGAAGTGGGGAATAAGGGGTTGTCTGCATGAGGAAACAGATTGCTTTGAAATTCTGGGAATTTGAAGACACATGACAAAAAAGAGATGTTTATTTGTTTCCTAAAAAAACCCTCCACAATCAAAAACCCATCTACATTTTGAGATGGTATTTTTTTTTTGATGGACATTTTGTAGTCTTAAATAGAAGAATTATTTCTACACATTTTCATTTCTAGCTCCCATAGTCAGAGAGAAAATCAGGAGCTGATGTCACATCTGGAAAGGATGGAGAGCCCCCTCTTAGGAAAATGACTTTGCCATGCTGCAGGGATAGGGACTGTAAAATCACTGTTTAATCTAATGTGTTATGGGAGTGCTGGAGTTACTGCTATATTACTAGTAAGTCCAGAGAAAAAATTTAAGGTATATTAAGTATGGTAATTTCAATGTTCATTTTGAAACTGTCTCTCCTGCTGATAAGCCAGTTGAAATACAAGAAATGTCTTTTGCTGCTCAGTCATCTTTGTTTAATGAAACATGCAAAACTTTTAGAAATCAAGGGGACATTTTTATTTACACCCTTTTCCTAAGAACTGCAAGGTCACAGCAGTTTGCTCATGGAAGGCAGTAGCAGATTCCCTCTAAAAGAGCTGAAAAGCAGAGTGGCATTTTCCATCATCCTTAGCATGGAATCCAGTGTCACCACTCCTGAGGACAGCTTTGTACATAACCCCAGTAAAGTAAGGGTCTTTCAGTGTTATGTTCATCTTTTTGAAAGGAGAATTCCATAAACACTTCCATGCTTCATTCAGAGAATCAATTTAAATTTGGATTCCCTCTTATCCCTGTCAGAAGCACATGCAGACACACAGCAAGCTTGACACATTGTTAGATGGCACACTCCATTTGACTAATCCTCACAATACTGGGAGCATGAGACCCAAGAAGACTCTACTACAGTACCTGTTCCAATCCATTCATGGGATCCATGCATCTCCAATCTCTGATGATCAGCTCTGATGAGGTTTTATAGTGTTGTGTTACTCAAATAAAGAATGAGTTTCTTTGTGTCAAAGAGTTATTAGTGGTAAATCTCATTGCTCTAAGACAGAAACTCTAATGAAATTTTAATGCACAAAAGACAGCACAGTGATAAAACTATTCACCTGAAATCTTTGCTTTGCCAAGGTGTCTAATCTAATATTAATAAGTGACAACCACATCAGTTGCACATCAACCTAGTTTCTCTGAAGTGCCCTCTCATAATATGCTGTAAGATCTTTTCTCTCAAGCACTGAAACTTAGACAAACAAATCAGTGATGCATCCTGTGCCTTTGCAGTCTGTCTGTAAGTCTCCCTGCGTGGGTATGCTGGTACTCACAGCTTGCCTAGTTCAATGGAACACCACAACATGGTACTCAAATGCCTCCCAAATTCCCAGTTTGCCTTCCACGCAGTAAATAAACCAGTTTGGTTTGTTCAAAATAGAGCACTTTTGGCTCTCCTCAGGTATTTCTCAAAGGCAGTCACATGTCTACCAAATGCTTGTTAAGCCAGATATTTTTGAGTAGTGTGGGCCTGTAGCAACGCAGCGTATTGGACCTGGTTGTAGAACGAATGAGACAAGGTTCAGTGCTGGCTGTCTTCTGAGGCCTTGGAGAAAATGGATGGTTAATGGAAATCAGCATGGAATTGTTTTGCACTGTGTCTGGGGCAGGGAAAAGTGTGTGTACATTGCCTCAAGTATGGATTTTCTGTCACTAATGGCATTAAAACCATGTTTTGCACTCCAAAGTTACCTTACTGTAAGTGCATACCATGTCCAAAGGCATGGAGCATGAAACAACTTATATACTTAAAACTGAATTTCAGCCCTCTGCCTACTAACTTCTTTTGGTTATGGTGGAGGCATAAACTCCACCTCTGAAAGTAACTTTTAAGTGCTCTTTTTGGGAGGAGCTCTCACTATCTAGACAGTTATGCAAATCAAATATCTCCATTCAGAGCTGGAAGTGAAGAAAGGGGAAGTGGAGAAAGGGGAAGGGAGCAGTGGAGAGAAGGAAATGAAGGCAGTACAGTTTATTCACTATTAAAGAAGATTCCCTAATAGATCAAAATACACCAGAAGGGAAAGTAATTTCCATTTTAGGGGAAGTTGTGAGCCAATAGAGAAATTGTTGTTTGAGATAAAGCTCTTGAGGCCAACTGAAAAAATAAATCCTATGTTGACAATTTGATACTGACTAGAATGGTGCCTGTTGTCTGTATGAAGGTTTTAGATGTTCCAACATATCTTGCATCCTTTTTGACTGCATTTTGCAGAAATACTTCTTAAGGCTGCAAAATCTGCACCCTGTAGACAGTATAAAGTTAATGCTTAGTTTAAAAAAGAACTAGGCAAAATAGAAAAATAATAAAAAAACAGCATTTACAGAAAATAATAAATTATAGAAGAATTCCCCAGCACACTGTAAATATTAGCAATGCTTATTAAGCTGTTGAGCTCTACAGCAAGTCTCATTGCTCTTCTCTTTCTGGGGAAAGTTCCAGGTCACCTGCACAAGTTGTCTTGATTTTGAGAGAAAGCACATCCTCAGATGTGGTCCCAATTCATCAGGTAAAGGAGAAAATTCATATGTCTGGACATTAGGTCTGAACATAACATTATTGAATATTGCTGGGCAAGGGATGACCTTAGGAGATGGGAAGATTGCTGTTTAATGCAGCCAGAAAATAAAGCACTATGCCACTTTTTCCATGAACATCAGGATTATCTTTTAAATGGTTCCTTTGTTATTCTACCTGGTAAAGCACACAAAGCACATGGACGCAGAAAATGCTCTTGTCCTCTGTGGCCTTTGTAGGTCTCCAAAACTCTCACCTTGGGAGCTAATTCACATTAGCAGGTGAGCCAAAGCATCTTTGCAGGACTGGGCATCTCCAGAGACTCTGTGGTTTGGGAGAACACTCATTAGTAGAAGGGAAATGGTTCAGGATGCTCTGAAAAGGTTCCTTCTGTAGAAGATGAGATTACTCCAGAAAGGTTGTATGTGCCACCTGCCAGTCACTGAGCTTCCCAGGAAACCACACTCAGACTCCTGACTTCTGGAACTGGAGGGACCAGGGTGACTGGCAGAGGAGCACAAGCTGTCGGCTGGAAAGCCACGACACCAACTCCAAGAGAGCACATCTCAATATATTAAAATGCATTAGAAGTATTAAAGCACTTCAGCTTGTGTGCTTTAGGAGTTATGAGCACAAAGGGCATTTGCCTTTTAATAATGTTTTTTATGAGGTGCCTGAGTGGCTTGCAAGCAGTTCAATATCCACTGCTGCATACCATTACTGCTGTAGTTTCTAGAAGACTGCTTGGGAGACTCAAGAAAGAAAATTACTGTGATCAAAGTCAAATTACAATACACAATTGCATTTCTGTGAATCCTCTACCCAGCTAATACAAATAGACTGGAAAAAATCAATTCAACAAGATTGTTGGAAAAACAAAGCCGTGCTTCCAAAACCAAGCCCCTTGAAGGTATACTTTTAAATAACTCTGTGCTCCACTTACAAGGTTTATAATGTCAATGTGAATTTGAAAGGATCTGTAAAAGGAAATGGTTTTGAATTCTTCTATTGGACCTCTTTGTATGGAGATACTATCACAAACAAAATGTTTTGCTCTTGCTCAAGACTAATTTGATCATTCTGAAATATCACAAATGAATGGACTCCTGCAAGATAGAGTTTTTCATTTTCAACTCTATTTCCAAATCCTTAAACACTTACTCATTAGTATACCAAATACATTTCAGTATGAGTGCTTTGGTAGGTTAGCATGGTTTTCAGCTAACAATATTTCCACAATACATTTTTTGCGCCTTGAGGAAAATGTTCTTGAAATGATAGTGGTTATAAATTCTTCATACTGCTGAATTTATGAAGTCTATTGATTATGCCATTTATTCATCACAAAAATTGTTTCCAACCTAAATAATTCTAGGATTCTAAGATGTTTGTAAAAATACTCACATCCCTTTCTTGACCATTCATTGCTTCAGATATAGATAAACATACTTGGATTTTCATTATTTTTTCCTCACAGTTACATTTTCAGTGTGAATTTTAAATAAAAACAAAACTTCATATTCATTCATCATTTGGGAAGACATTCCCAAGACAAAGAAGTACTTTGCTAGGATGTTGACTGACAGGATGTGGAAGAGGCACAAGTCAATTGATTTTAGCTTTCAAATTAGAATTGTTGTTTACAGTCTCTATAGTCAATCAATCTCAGTGAATTACCTCCAGGGAAAATCCAAATATCTGGTTATTAATCTCAAAGATTCTCATGCATTTTTGGTCAGGAAAAGAAGCCAGGCATTTTGAAAAAACTAATGTCTTTTATGATTTTAGCATGTTGGGGGTTCAATTTTGGGCTGCGATTGCAACCTTGACACAGCATCTGGCTGGCTGGCTTAGCCCTTAAACTAAAAATCAGATGCAATCCAAATACTTTTGACACTGTGGGGGACTTTGACTCCATCAGAGCAAAGCTCTGTGTAGGTCTTGGAGATTTTTGCGCCCCAAATTGGTCTCCGGTGGAACCCTTTGGGAGCCCAGGGAAGGAGTCAGAGAGGTCTGAGTTGGCCACACTGACAACATCTGATGCACCAGCTCCATGCAGTGCCACAGTCCAGATGTGGTGTGTGTAGGCACAGCCCTTATTCACATCAGTAACATAGTCTGGGAAAACAGAGCAGCAGCATCTCTAAGTCTGGCTGCAAAAACAATGTTTAATGCCTCTTTTCATAAATCACTTTCTTCAAAACACCGCATTTTTCGAACAAGGCAGAGTGCAAGAACAGGTGGGGTTTTATTCTTGTTGCATGTAATGAGGCGCAGAGAAACATGAAGGGCAAGAGGTGAACTCAGGGTTTTCTATGGGGCTCCAGAGCAAAACCAGACACGAGGATGGTCTAGGAAGGTTGTTTTGATAATCTTAGGAAGGTTATTTTGATACCCTTTCCTGTAGCCCAGTGGTGGCCCTGAATATGTTTTGTAGATACACTTGACAGTCAATGAAATGAACCATGCATTTTCTACATCAGCAGCAGTCAGCTTTTGCTGTGCCAATTTATGTCAGTTTATAGGAAGCCTTAATTCTTGTTTTGACAGCTACAGAATTGTTATGTGGTCCTGAAGGACTGATTATGGCTTTTCTATCTTCAGCCTGTTTCAGACATTCAAATCCTAATGACAGTTGTGTTATGTTTGTTTTTGGTTTTGTTTTTAATAAAAGGTGCTTGGCAGATAAATTGTATAATCCTCTGGGTCCAACATTTCAGCATTAAGGGGAGAAATTGATTTCTTTCTGAATTACTTGAAAAACATTACCTCTAAATTTTATGGATTCCTGTTTGATTCCCTGATGGCTATCCAGGCAGGTTTGTCACCTGGCATAGAGGATATTTATTTTACAGTTACTCTACATGAGAGTTTGACTTCTATTGTTAACTATAGGTAGGTGTGTGGCATTTGCTACCTTTCTTCACGTGCAGTAGTAAATGCTGAGAAACACAAGTGTGTTGCACAAGTGTGGCACTGCCAACAGCATGGCAATAACGACTATGCTTTACCTGGAATCATCACTTAGGATCTCATTAGCTCCCATTAAAAGACATGACTTTAAACTTTTGACATCAAAAGTACAAATACATCATTAGCATACCTTTTAGTCCATCATCTGTACTGCAGCACATCTAGTTGCAATCGAACAGAAATTATTCTAGAAACAGCCTTTGCAGGCACTGAAGTTACATTAAGAAGATCAGTGTTTTTCTATTCCCCTCTTGCATATTCAAGCAGTGGTATTTATTTACTTAGATTGTCTTTGTGTCACTAACAATAACACGGACACATTTCCTTTTACCCATCTTTGCAAAGGGCTGTAGGATGACACATCCAATTCTTTCATGTGGCAGTTCATCACCTGCCAATATGTCCAACTCACGTTCACCTGTTTTGCAGGTTTTATCTGGAGAGTCATTCCCTTTAGCTCCATTGCCTAGATGCTTACCAAATGTTTACAAATGATTAATAGGATTTATGGAATTCACGTCAAAGATATCATGCGGCACTTCAGAGACCTAGTTGCTCTATTAAGACCAAATGCTTAGAAGTCCATTTTGGCCATGTTCAGCTCAATTACAGGACTGAGATCCACACCACATGTAATGAATTTTCAGCCTGTTCTGGCACTGCAGTATATTTAATGGAAAACAGCTCAGTGTGAGTTTGCCTGATCTGCCTTTTCCATGTGATGATTTTACATGGGAATTTGCCAATGAAACTAACCAGTGTGCTTTTGTTCGTGCTATGAGCAAACACCAGGGGAGACAAAGCAGATACAAAAATGGGAAGGAACACTATTCTACTATTCTGTAAAGGAAAGCCTAAGCTTCAACAAAAATTGAGCTGCAGCATGCAGTGTCACTGCTTGAGCACCATGGGAGTCTGATTTGCAGTTTGCTGTGAGGGAAGAAAGAAGGCTTCACCCTTACCACTCCTACTTAAACTAAGCTACCTGCATCAACAATATCTGAGCCAACTAAGGCAGCGTTGGAAGAAGTGTGGGTAATCAATGACTCTGGTAACCTGGGTGCCTGAACTACACCAACAGAAAATACTCCTAGGATGGTCCACATTTTTAGATGACAATAGTCACACAGTTTCTGTTGTGACCAATATATAAACCTACGGTCCTTCGAATAGTTGAGGTAAAGAGTTGGCAAAAGGATCAACACAGAAGATTCAGAAGAAATAGCAGAAGGTTGTATGTACAAGATGTTGGGGAAGAAAATAATTAAAAATTGAATTGTTTGGTACTTGGTATCTCAGAAGGTAATTTTTTTTCTGGAAAACACTTCAAGTATAGGCACCACTTAAAATATATACAGCAGCAATGAATTACAATCAGTGTGATTCCCTTGTCTTTTGAGGAGGCATATTCTTGTTTTTCTGTGTTTAAGTAAGACAAATTCATCCACAGGACTGTGTCTTCTGCATTTACACTGAGACACATTCTCTTTACACAGAATGAACCACTGAATGAACCATTGAATGAATTTACACAAAATGAACTGCATGCAACAAAATAATATTTCATCTAGTAGAAAGTGGTCTCATCTACGTGCAAGTAACACAATCTGGGAAGAGGAAACTTTTTGCTAGGATTCAGAATTATCAACAACTTCATCTGTCCCTGCATATTCCCCCTAAGGGCAACTGCCACTCCCAAACCACAGTATTTACAGAGTTCTGAAGAAGGGGGCATCTGAATGAAAATTACTTGCCTTTACTGTTCTGACTGGTTCATAATACATCCTGGTTTTACAAGGAAACCGATCTCCAGTAATTTATTCAACTTTGTGGGAGGAACCAGTTTTTCTGAATGATGAGACAAAGCCCTCTGTTTTGCCCACCTCTCCCCACTGTATTTGATGTGCTGCTGCTGTTCCCATTATCCTGCCCTGTTTTGGTGGGTGCCATTCTCCTTCTTGGCAGAACTGCTCGATCAGTCCAGCCCCCTCCAGCTCTATCCCCAGAGCAATGGTGTGGTAGGAAGAGATATATTAATAAAGGTAAATTAAACATAACTTTAATGCCTTTCACAATGGCAGGGCATATTAAATTTTAATTCCTGCAGGCCTGATCTCCACGTCTTTTGTAAGTGCTGTTTCTTAAGAGGTTGGTACTGTGCAGTATATTCTTTTCTCAGCCCTTCATCTTTCAGCCTGGATGAGCTATGGAGTGAGGCTGGTGCATCACTGCATCCATCCTTTAAAACATCTAGCCTAACAGGGCCTGCCTCATCTCATGAGAAAGTGGATCTCAGAGCAGAAATATAAGAAATGCAACAAATAAATTAGGTGCTCACACAGTTCAACAAAATTTCCTGTCACTTCCAATGAGCCTGAAAGAGAAGAAAGCACCACTTCTGCCACAAAAAAAAAAAAAAAAAAAAAAAAAAAAAAAAAAAAAAAAAATCCACATAGCTTTAACAGGTCAATTGAGCAGGTTTTCTCTTGACAATTTTCAAGCGGGTTTTGCTTCATACATTACATTTGGTGTTCTGTTCCAGCCTGCCAGGCTTGAAGGAAAAAATGCCCAAGAGCAACATAGTACACATTGTTAGCACCTGTGGCAAAACTGCTGCTCCAGTGCAAAATGTGTGCTCCAATGCAGGCACCACAGTGGAACAAAGCACTTGTGGGTGTCCTTGCTGATTCCCTACAAATACTTAGTGCACCCCACATTTTGGCTCACACTTGCTGTCCCTTTGCCAGAGATTCTCTGGCAGAGAGCTGGGATCCTCGCACTGCGTTAGCACAATCACATCTGCTTCTTATCAACACTTCTAAAATAGTTAAAATCAAGATTGGCAGATCCATGGCAGCTCCTGGGGTTGTCAACCACCCTCCCTATTGGCCCTGCCTCCAGCATGGTGCCCAGATGCTCTGCAGTGCTGGAGCAAGGGGCTGCAAACCACCATAAACTCAGATAAATGCACCTGGAGGGGTTGTGAAGAGGAGGAATCAGTTGTCAAAGCACGAGGGCAACTCTTGCACCCAGGCCCCTGCACCCACCCTGCTCCACACGCAGCCCATTGCTGCTCCATGACTGCACAGAGAGGCCACACACCAGGCTCTCCTGGCTCAGTGTTTAAAGAGCTAAAATGTCAGAATTTGAAAAGGCATCTTGTAAGTATCTTGTCCTACAGATGCCCAGAGCAGGGACACAACCTATTTCACTATCAGGTCCTGAATGAGAACAGAGTTCTGGGTATATTTTTCAGGACATGTGGTTACAAAATTATTTCTAGTGCAGTAAATGCTTGCAAAGCCACCTGTGAAATTTACAGTGGACATCACAGGCTATGGGAAGAGTGGGAGAAAATGAGCTGCAGGGGTGTCTGCAAGAGGCAGGGCAGCTTCTCCTGTTATCTCTGCCCTGTGCCTGAATTAAAGCTGACCTCCAGGACCCCTAAGAACACCTAATTTAAATATCTTGCACACACAGGCCTGTAGAAATATCAGATATGAGTTTTGCTAACTTGCAAGGCCAGTTCACAGCACTGACTCTGGTTAGCTGATAGCACATAAAGTGTGATACACAGCAGCAAGGTCAGAGAGCAGTGGCTGCCTCATCAGCTTAAAATCATGGACAGGACCTGATTTTGCTATAGGGCAATGAAGCCACTTTTGTTTTTATGGGTCTATCACTCAGTTGCAGGCAGGTGTTGGTGAACTGCTGCTTCTGATGCTTCCAGAGGATCCACTCCTTGGGGAGTGGTGGGTGATGGGAATGTACATCACGAGGTCCAGGAAAAATGAGCCATATGAAAGGCTCAGCCCTGACCAGCAGCTTGCACCCTTTGTCTTGCCTTACAAAATGTTGTGTTTCCTTGTGCTTCTTGGTGCTGTTTACAAAGCAGAACAAGATATACCTCGTTAAAATGGAATCACTGTAAGTGACACGAAAAGAGAGCAGGTATTTTAGTAAGAGGCACAGCTTCACCAAGATGTCATGGATCACCACATCCAACTTAATAGAACTGTTCTCATCAGGGGAAAATGAAACTGCAGCTGAGATGACATGTGGAGCTTTTTAACCCATCACAGCTTACCAGCAATCTGCTCTCCACTTCTGACAGAAAAGACTTTCATCCTCAGGGTGAGCATCTTGAGGGAAGAGTGGTGTCAGTAGTAATAATAAAATGATAGAGACATTTTCTTGTAGACTTGCTAGTGCAGATTTTTGTCTGAACCTCCTTAGTTGCAATGAAAGGAATATCCTCAAGTCTGCACAGGTACATCCCTGTGGCAATACCATCAAGTCAATGAATTTCTATGAACATATTATCTGAGACAGTTGTAACCTGTCTATTCCCAAGCCAGATTGCTAATTACCTCCATTTGCTTTCTATAATGAACTTCTTTCTCTGTGGAGGGCTTTTTGACAAAAAAGTCTGTTTCACTCACACCAACAGCAAGCTGACATTCATATTTCTCCCTCCAAGGGCAGTGATTTCTTTTTTACATTTCTGAGATCAGTCATGTGAGGCAGCACCCACTACCCAAGCTACTGCAATCACCTCCTGAACCAAGTGGTACCTGGGCTCAAAACTATAGAGGCAACGCCTGCACTCACTCGTGCCTGTAAAAAAAATCCAAAGGCATTTTGCTACAATGATGGAAACCTGAGTTGTGTTGGCCTTTAGGACCCAGGATTTTCACAGGTTGTTTCAGTACCTGACATATTTCCCAACGACAGATGCTGCAGCTCTATATTCAGCATGTTTCAGTCTCCTCTGGGAACAACAGGGCGCTTCTCCTTCTCAGGCACTTTCTTGGCCTTTTTGATAAATGCTGTCTAAAAATGCTGCATTTTGAAATGCTGACAGGTTTGTAAAGGCAGACACTAATTCTGCCTTTGAGGACTGTCTGTGGCCATGGTGGCAGCAGGGAGGAGGCAGATCAAGGTTTGCAGACCTGTCCAGTTGCACAAACCCCACAAAGATCTTCTTCCCTCCCTCTGCCCAGGCAAAGCTATCTTTACTCCCCTTCTCCCTCTACTTTTCCTTATTATTGAAATCTCATGGATTTTTTCTTTTACATTTGTTTGTAGAAAATCCACTCTCCCTCAAGAGCAAACTTCTTCCATTCCTATTACACTAGTGCCACGTTCTCTCTTCAACACGGAATTGTTTCATCTGTATCCTTCTTTGAATATACATTTGGCTTAGAAGTCAAAAAGAATCACTTTCTGGCATCTTTATTTTGAATGAGAAGAGAATATATTTCATTAATTGAATTTCTGCCTATTTTTCTGAGTAATTAAATGGTCTTATAACCCCACTGTTGCCTAGCAATGCTGACACAGTACCACAGTAAACACACTGCTGCTTAGTAAAAAAACTTAGAACACTGTTTAGAAGGCAGTGGGAATGACAAGGCTTGTACACAGCTGTGAGTGAAGATTGCTTAGGACAGTTTTTAGAAATTATCTTGGTGCTGTTTGGCCCCATTTGTCAGTGAAAGAGCACAAGTGTTTAACACTTGAGCCACCAGCTTTGTAAGGAGTGGTGAGCACACTCAAAGTAATGAGGACACTGAGGTTTAGAGCAATGTATTGGCTATGTCAGCTTTGTGTACCTGACATTCACCACTCAGGATGGCAATGATGCAATCCAGTGACACGGTTTGAGGTGCAAGCTTGCCAAAAGCAGCCAGGGAATGTGTGATCTGCTGAGATCATCGCTGAAACCAGCTGACTTCCATGCACCGACCTCTACCACAGCAATTCAAATTACATGGCAAATGAGGATTTCAAGATGCTGTGGTCATGGACATAATTGCATCTGAGATGATACAAGGGTGAGAAGGATTCATCTACCAGTGGCAAAAGGTCTGCTAGCAATTCATTATCTCTATACCATGTTCATAGTGCTGGCATGTCAGGGCTTTGTGCAAAAAGAGGCTTGTAAGAAAAACCACTGTGACGGTGTGAAAAATATAAAGTCTAGTTATTGAAGGTGTGATGAGCATAAGAGAACAGATTAATGAGCAGCACATTTAGTGTCTAAATCACTAATAACGGTTTGCACTAGGTACTTGTGTCTCTGGAGAGTATATAGCAATCCTTTGTCATAATTTGTGGGCTTGCTGCATTTTCCCTTTATGCTGTCTGATCACCAGCACAAAGCACATTATTTATTTGGTGGCCCTGTATAAATTCTGCAGGACAAACCCTCGAGACATGTGTGTTCATACTGAGAGAGCCTGGTCCTTGGCAGAGATGGGATAAGAAACATTCTCTGGAGCAGGCAGCAGAGGACTGAAGGATCCTCTGAGAACAGTTAGTCTGGTACATTTAGGATTGAAAAGACAAGAGATATTCTTAAAACCTGAGGAGGGCATGAGGGCATTGAGTGGGAGAATGTTTCTATAATTAAAGGGCATTGAGAAATCTGACTGAATTTGGCCCACACAGGTGCATTGGCTTTGGTACACACATGTATGTTGTGTTCAGGGGCACGTGCTTGGAGGCTCATGCTGAACCCTCCACAATTCTGAAATTCAGCACAAGGAGCTCTTAGAACATACTGCTGGGGGAGAGGAGCTGAGGCTGCCAGCACAAAAAAAGCTGTGAAGTTTAAGCCTCATTTAAAAGCCTCTGCAGTCACCTGAAAAACCTCACTCTACGGCTCTCAAGGGAATGACAATTCTGAGTTGTCTTTAAAGCTCCTGAAGTACTTAAGGCTATAGATATATTTGTAGGTAATGACACACAGTGGGTAAAGACCGGTAGCATGAAAAACACAGAGGTGATATCCACATTCTGTATTTCTGGAGAGGCATCTGCTTCTGCTGCATAAACTTTGCCATGGCTCCTGAGCCTGAGCACTGCCTGGTAGCTGCACGAGTGGGATGCATGGAGGGCAGCCCTGGAGAGTATTTTTGGGCTGAGCATCAGCCAAACAAAGGCTCATTTCCCTGTGGATCTTCATCACATCTCCAGTGAAGTGGGGGACATGCATAAGTTAAAAATCACACTCCTGACGCAAGAAAGCTGAAAGGTGTAAGCTGAAAGTGTGTTACCTGGGACTGCCAAATTGCTTACCTGAAGGAAACCACCAGGATGCTGTCCCCTCTCTCATCACAGCTGCAAGGTGCACCACTAAAGCACTCTCCGATGCACTGAAAAGAGACAGGAAGACGGCCATGAGAAGAGGGAATTGAGGAGATGACCGAGGTGCTGTCCCTTCTCCCTCCCTCTCCTCATCAGAGCACTGAGGTTGGCAGGAGGATGGGCAGCCTCCGCGCCCTCCCCCTCCCGAGCAAAGCCGAGCCCTGATTTAGCACCTGCTTGGCGGATGCTCAGACCATCAAAAGCCGAAGGATGCCCTGAGGTGAAGCTCTATTGACGTGCAATACTTTGAACCAATATATATTTCATTACTGTAGAGAGAGAGACTATGAATCAATAATTCAGGGGTAAGGCAAGGGAAAGGGATCGGTTGGAACCACTGCTGGAGGATGCACTTCGCTTTCTGAAACACTTCAACTGTGTGGTTTTTTCAAAGACCACCTTAATTATATACCTACAGTCTTTTCAGTAAAGTCTTAAAGCCACTGTACTCATCAGAGGAACAATCATTCCTTGCCCCATCACCCTAATCAATGAACAATATTTAACATAACGTTTCAAACCGCAGACTTCCTTCTGGATATTGCCTCTGATCCAGCCTCTCTCTGGAGGCAGGGGAAGAGAGAAGAGACAGAAAATGGGGCTGGGAAACGCTGCGAGAATAAAGAGCAAACCAGTATTAATTGAACAGTAGTCATAAGGAGGGAAGCAATGTAGTTACACTAATTTAATTTTGAACTGAGACTTGAAGAGGAAGATAAATGGAAGAAGAAAATGAGGAGATAAAGGACTACTGATACAGAAAAAATAACCTGATTTTCCAGTGAAGCAAACCAGGTTGCTTTTTCTGAAGCATTAAGCTGCAATCTCAATTTCCAACTAGAAATATCTGGAATTTCTGTAATTTCAAAGGGCTTAGAAGAAACCTATTTTGCAAAACATATGCCTATTTCCTTGGAAATACTGACCCAAACTGTTTATTTCCCCAAACATTTTTTTAAAATTGTTGAAATAGTTTGTTTCCAAAGGCATAAATTTCAAATCAAAATCTTCTGATATGGGGGTTAAAATATCTTTATCGCACTACACTTTAGAGATGGTTTTTGAATGTGTAAAATGGTGGTAGCAAAATGAAACACTTTTTTTTTTAATATAGACTGAAGTTTTTTCTTCATATTTCTTGATTTTGTCCTGAAAATTGCATGAAATGTTTTCCTAACCTGTTTTCTCCCTTCGTGGTAACCTGTGCAAGAACAGCAAAATGACACCTTACTTGAAGTGGCACGATATTTTCTTCCATGGACTGCACTGAAAACATTTCTCTTGTCCATGTGAGAGAAGCTGGTTTTGAAGACGAAACTTAATATTACCTGTGTGTAAAACAGGAGTACCAGTTCTTGTGATTCATTTGTAAAACTTGCATCTCTCTGAGCACTCATGTGTTCAATAAGAAACAGAACAAAGGCTGGAATTTCTCTTTAGATTTTCTTGCAGGAGAAAAAAAAGAAGAAGAAAAAAGAAGAAATAGCCTGAGGTGTATTTTATTTGGAAAGTATAAAAGTAAAGGCATAAGTAGGTTAACTTCAAGCTGACAAGGCACAGTTAGTCATTAATTAATTAAATTTGCAAATTAACTCCTGACACAATTTCCACTAACTTTAGCAGCATTTGGTTGCCACTCCAGGTGATTTCACAGGAGACTTTTTAAAGTGAAATAACAGATAAAGAATAAAGGATGTTCAGTGGTTCAGTATTTGTCACAGCAGTAATCAAGCTGACACACTTAGACAATAATTATGGGGTGTTTTCTGAGGCTTTCCCACCTCCTCTGGCATACTGGGCTGAGGGGTCATGGCTTGACTGCCCCTAGGACTGGGGAGCAGACACACCCCAAGGGTCCTACTTGCCTCTGTGGTTCACCTGAAGTCTTGTATTTGCTTCTTCCAATGCTTCTTCACTTAATGTCTTTGTAGATTCATTCACAGGACTCATCAACATAATGACAGACATCATTTGGCGCTACACTGGAGATTTTATGGCCCCTGATATCGTTTGCAGGGTCGTTCGCTACTTCCAGGTACAAAAACCTCGTGCTTTGTGCCCCCATAGCAGTAAACTCTGACAAAAACGCTGTGTAGAATTTTTTCTAGCAGCAAAAGTGCTAAATGTTGAAAATGTTCATTTAAAGATCAAACACGTTAGAGCATATTAAATATTTTAAATTTTGTGGACAGGAAAAGCGAAAAATACCTGTGTGAATATACAAGGGGGTGGAGGGGTTTCCTTTTCTTTTTTTTTTTTCCCCCATTAAGCTTTGAAACATTCCTAGTTCAGAGTTCTCACTGACATCACCTTCTGCAATAAATGTGTCTCAACTGTTGTCCTGTTATGCTTTCTGCCCCAGGTGGTCCTTCTCTATGCCTCAACTTACGTCCTCGTGTCACTAAGCATAGACCGGTACCATGCCATAGTTTACCCCATGAAGTTCTTGCAAGGAGGTAGGAGAATTTCAGTACCTTTTTCTTGCTGTAGACATTATTGGGCAATTTTTTAGTTCTCAAAATTCCAAACCTTGTTGCTATGAATTATTCATTCCTGCTCTAGCTGCATTTGAACTCTGTTACAGTTTTCCAAAGGACGAAGTAGCTGTGGTTTCAAGATTTATTAAACTCCACTTAGCCCTCAGCAGTTTTTACAAGTATTGTGTTAGCAAAGAATGAAATGACATTTTAAAAAGCATAATGGTTTTCATTATATTCCAGGATTTTTAGAAAGTTTTAATGGACAAAAGCTATCCCTTGTTCCACTATCCTGACTGTAGGAGCTGAGACATCTATAATGTCTATTTATTCACATTAAAAAATAACTTGGATGGAGGGTGTACTGAGAATTCACACAATAATTTGATGTATCTTCAAAAGACATAGCATATAAGTTTGGGTATCTATTGTTTCTTATAATTTCCTCTGTTTGTTTGGTTTCATTTTTTTTTTTTTACAGCACTCAGATATATCCTGGCCTCTTAGCAGTACAGTTTAAAAAAAATTATTTCTTCCCCACAGAGCCAAAGTGGGGTGCTAAGAATGTTGCACTGAGTGAAGAAACAGAAATTGCAGGTGGGGAGGAAGAAGAACAGTTACAAGAGCCATGAGGTCTGGAGGATGTGCTTTAATCAGATGCAAGTATCATTCTTGTTTTGGAGCACTGATGGCTTTTGCCAGATGGCTCCATTCAGGGGATCAGATTAATGGTCCTTCCTGGCCTTAAAAACCTGTGAGTCAATCACAGCTCTGACAGTGTGCAGCTTTGGCAGATGTTAAGGTCTGAAAGCTTCAAAAACTTGTGTAAAATTTAGCTTTATATTCCCCAGTGTGTAGATCAACTCTTTCAGCACAGGGAGATGGATATCAAGGTTTTCTCAGTGGGCTTTGGAAGAGGTGGCATTGCTCTACAGCTCCTTCAGGAGGGCTCATCAACCAGGCAGGGTGGGGGCTCATAAACCTGCTGGCTGAGCAGGACAGACCTGCTGGCATTTCTTATTCATGCATGGCACAGGAAAAGCAGTGCTTGTTAAATTACTGCCTGGGTATAGTAAAGAATTTGATGGGTAATCTTTGAAAAGCTCTTTGAAGTTGAAAAAGAACCCGTGAAAAATCACTTCAAATCTTCATAAAAGCCTTTTTAAAATCCCATTTCCTATACCTAGACCATAAAGGTTTTTTTTGTTTGATTTTTTTTTAAACTGGAGAAAAGCAGATGTTGCCCCAGTTGAGGGTAGCATAATCATCAGCTGGGTGCAGCTCTGGTCAGGGGAAAAAGGTCACAAGCAGAGAGAACACTGACAAAACCCATCTGCCTCTTGCAAGGTCTGGCTACACACTGATGCACAAGCAAAGTCCATGTTCAAAGGAAAAAAGAAGAGAGCTGTAAATCCAAAAGAAGGCTCTAGAGAGGTATATTTTAAACATAGCAACCTTCTGGAATGTACATAAAATAATCACCTTTTGCACCCAGGTATTCCTTGCAGAGGTGCTGTGTGGGACGCTTTTGAAATGCCCTCTTAGCTATTCTACAGATGGAGAACAAAGAGATTTACAAATCTTTGTCATTGGTGATGACACAGAGGAACTTCATGAATAGTTCTGAGTCAACCTATGGCAAATTTCTTTGCAAAATGAAACACTCATCCCCCCAAAATCCTTCAATCAAGAAACAAAAGAGTTCTTTCTTCTTATTGATTTGAAAAATTATGTTTCCATGTAGCCTTGAAATATCATTTTAGAAAAAAAAAAGTCAAACATTCCACTTTGAAAATGTCAAACTATTTTTTTAAATTGTGGTTTAGTTACTAGCCTCAAGTCTTGTTATAAAGTATTTGCAATGAGCTGTTCTTTGCATGGTTTTTAAGAAAACAAACTTCAACCGCTGAATATTTTATACATACCAAATACATCAATGACCAGAGAAAGTGCAGTATGGGAAAGAAACATGCCTTTTAATCCTAAAGCTTTTACTATGAGACATCTAATTCTACAACCAAAAAGGTACTAAGAAAAAATTGTAAAATAAAGATCAAAAAGAAAAGAAACTGAGAAATTATAGCAGAAAATATTTTATGAATACTTCATCATGTTTGAAAGGTATATGCAAACAACATGCAAACTAAACAACAGGTGAAAAAAGAACTGCTGAAGAAAATGACAAAACCCAAAAAGGCGTAAACTGATCCCTGTGGGGCTTTGGGCTGGAAACAGTGCTGTCACTAAGATTCTGGATTTAAAACCTAATTTTAAGGTGGCACTCAATTTATCAAAGGATTTTACAGTATTGACATTCTGGATAGCAGAAAGCAAAGGTCCTTCCAAGAGGTGACCCCCTGTCCCGTATTGCTGGGAGCAGAGAGATGCTCTCAAACCCGTTGTCACAGGGCAGGGGTGGTGGGAGCAGAGCGAAGGGAACAGTCACAAGGAAACTTCTTTTAGGAGAGTCAGAGCTCACAGCTCCCAGTCCAGCCCTGGGAGTTAGTCTTGGCCACCACAGTTTGAAAAGCTCTAAAGGAAAATGCTCAGACTGGTTCAATAGAATATTGTATTTCAAAAGTTATTTGTTTGATTTCATTTATAACTGATACAGCTCTAGTTATGGGATTTTCTGGCATTTTGAGCATATTAGAGCAGCTATTAAAAATGCAGCATAAAAAAAGCCCTGCTGGTGAGGCAGAAAATTGACATTATTCCAACAAAACAAAAATCTGCTTCCCTATCAGTGCCCTGTAAACACTTTAGACTAGCAAGGCCATATTCTACCAAATGCAAGGGACATTTAAAAAATAAAAATAAAGGAACATTGCAGAAAAATGCTATGAAACACAAGGAAATATCTCTATTGCCAACCCAAATTACCCAGTTCTGTTCAATATACAGTAAAAAAAAAGGTTTCTTTTCCAGCTCTGATCGTTTTTAGTTAGAAAAACACTGAGGCTTGCATGATTGTAATTTAAGTAGTTAGCTCACATTTGAAATGTCCTTTCTGTGATGAAATATTTTGTGAAATTTATTCTTAATATTCCTTTTGCTAAGTTTATTCCCTTATGCTTTGGGAAATTTCACCGTTCTCTTTTGCCTGTACAATATTTATAGCCTTAATCTAACTCTCTCACTTAGGCAGATGTCATCAGAGTTCCCTTAAGCCTTAGATTAGCAAGACCATGCTTTCCTGAACGTGGGTAGCATTTAAAAATGAGCAGGATAACTGAGTATTTGCAACTGATGTTTTATAAAGCATAAAATTACTTTTTGAATGTTTCGCCCACATGCTTTTGTATTGCTCTTAGAGCTTCAAGGAGGAAAGACATTCTTCTTGATATGCATAATTTAAAGTGGTTTTCTATTTCACACACAACCTCGGGTATTTTTTAGGACAATAAAGTATTTGAACACTAAAGCTCCCAGATTAAAAAAAAAAAAAAAAATCTGTCCCCATATGTTCCTCTTGCAATCTGGCTGAGGAGGAATAAGTGTCACTGATAATCATGGGTACTCCACAGATAAGCCCTTTTTCCCCACACTTTTCAGCTAGAGCTAACTGGATTTTAGCCAGAAGATGCAGGTTTTTGAAAATTAAAGCTTTGGAACTTTGTGCTCCAACCCATTGATATTTACGAAATCTTGTGGGTGCCACCAGACATCATCTCATTTCCCACTTGCTTTTCCTCACTTGGCAGTGGCCAGAAGTCAAGAGGATGAACCTGCTGGAGGTTTTGAGGTCCTTTAGCTCCCGTTCTTCGCCATGAAGTCCAGCAGGATCTCCCAGTTCCTGTATTTTGCAGCAGATAAAACAGGGCTGGGCACTGGATCACCGTCATCTGCCCTGTCTTGTGGTTAGCAGCCCACTCCTGGCATGGCATGGGTTCATCAGCAGGAGCTAACTTTTACTCCTACCATCATACAGAGAAGGGCAGGAGATGCCCAGGCTCTTCAGGCCCATGTTTCTTTGGGACAGTAAAATTGCAGATGGAGTTAAAGGCAATCTTGTTCTGATCCTGAGCTGAGGCATTTTCTTTTTCCTCCTAGGAAATGTTTGGCAGTCTTTCTCACTTCAAGGTGCATCACTAGGCATGCAGTAGGGCAGGTCTGAGGTCCTTCACACCCATAAGTGATGTTCTCTCGGTGGCATAGAGCTACCATTTGCATTTCATGTTTCTGACTTGCTGACCCTGACCAGTGCCTTTCTCAGAGTGTTTCAGATTCAACAGGCCCTAAGCATCCTTAAATAAAACTTGCAAAAATACAAGCTCTTAATGACATGACAATTTATCATGAGAAAGAGATTAAATCCTTTTTCTCCTTTGAAGTCTTTTCAGCACCAGCCAGCTGCAGGCTAAAATTCCCTTTCTTCACAGAATTTCCTCCTCCTCCCTGCCTTTCTGTTAATAGTGCTGTGAGGGTTCACTGTCACCAACAACCCCACTGACACTGTCTGTTTGACTCTGTTACACAGAAAGGCAGGCAAAAGTGCTCATTGGAGTGGCCTGGAGCCTCTCCTTCCTGTTTTCCATACCCACTCTGATTATTTTTGGGAAACGGCAGCTCTCCAATGGGGAAGTGCAGTGCTGGGCTCTCTGGCCTGATGACTCCTACTGGATCCCCTACATGACAATTGTGGCTTTCCTGGTGTATTTCATTCCTCTGATCATAATCAGGTGAGTCCAAAGCCCAGTCAGCAAATGTGTGGTGAATGCTGTCAAGTGTGCAATCAGCTTAATGCTTTAATTTCTAGTCATTCATTACAATTTCATTTCCATACCTGCTGCATAGCTGCTTTGGTTTTTATCACATAATACAGGGGTCATTGTACTTGCCCTGGGTGTTCTCTGTGTGGTATTAACAGCCAGAAACATTTTCTCTGAAAAAAGGAATGAATCTCTAAGTGTGTCCACTTATCTCCACAGCTTCAGGCTTGAAAGATATCTTTATAAACCCAGTATGAATATTTGTCCATTATTACAAAAGATAATTTTAATAAAAGAACAGGAAACTGCACTTAACACTAATTAAACTAAAATTAACTTGAAGTGCTCTCAAGCTTCACAATACTCGACAAGGATTCCTTCACCAGGATTGGAAAGAAATCTCCAAGTGCTCCAAGTAGTTGCCAATTATCCTAAAGTATGAACAAATGTACTTCTTCCTGTTTTGTAATAGGAAACCTAAGCTAGGAAACCTAAGCAGATATTTGAGACTGATTTGCCTCAAGTCACAAAGACAATCTGCAGAAACTGTATAAAACTGAGGTCAATCAATATCGCAGACTTCGTGATCAGCCTCCCTCTAGAGCACTGCCATTAGCTGCTGTGGAACAGAAGGTAACTGGCCATGAGGAGCCACCAATGCACAAGAGCAGTCAAAATCAGATGTGGGAGGGGAGTGAGGTTTCCTAACTGCCTCAAAATGCTGCCAGTGTCAGTGACAGTTCTCAGAGCCATTACTGTTCTTTCTTTCACTAGCAAGGTTACAATTGTATTTCTTGGTGTCCATCTCTTCTTGTCAGCAGCAAGAAAGACTTGTTGGGACTCCTCTTTTCCCCCCATAATTTGGTGCTGCTTGGACTCTGAGAGAAGAGCTATTTTTGCAATGTCCCTTGGATTTATCTCTTGTTCCAGCTGCTTTTCCAATGAGTGATGAGCCATGAGTGTCCCTTAGCTTCCTGCTCATTAGTGCCCTGGGTGAGAGTGGGGTGGGCAGAGACTGATCTCTTCTAGATGATGACAGGAGTGACTACATAACCTTGAAGTTTATTACTGTTTTATCACAGAGATTAAGTTCTGCAGCTTTTAATGACAACTAGTTTATCTCTGATAGAATCAAAACCATGTGGTGCTTGAACTTATCTAGCTGACTTTTTGATATGGATTCAAAATGGACCAGTGTTGCTCCCTAGAGAAAAAGGATGATTTTTACACATTGTTCATAACATGTCAGTTCACTAAATCTTCTAATTTTTGTGCCAGATTGCATAGATATAATTTAAAAAAATCAAGAAAGTTTTCCTTAAAGGAAAGTTTGAGAAGAAAGGAAAAACTACCCCCAAGTTATCCTTCCTGGGTGGGATAATTTCTCTGCATGTTTTCCTGTATCTGAAAGCCAGCCAAGTTTTCAATATGCAGAAAAAATATTCTTGGGAATATGTAAATAAAAATGTGGGTAGATCTGCAGCCCAGCAGTAGCAGCAAAAACAATAAACATACACTGCACAGACAAAAAGCAATTTAACATGAAAAGAAATGGCACCAGAAAATTTTGAGGCTGGCTGTTACTGTGAAAGGGGTTCTTTTATGAGCTTTCTCAAGTAGGCAGCAGTTGGGAAATTCTAGCCAGCATCCTAAGTGTTTCAGGAAAAAGACCCCACAGCCTGCCCAGTTACCAGTCATTCCACAGGTGTGTGAAACATCTCTTTCACACTCTAACATACACATAGATTTGCATGGTTTCTGTTACAGACCAGCCACTCCTTTTACATGCCATCTATACTTGTTTGGCAAGAAAAGGCAAGCTACAGAGCAATAAATATTTCAGAGCTGCTGACATTACGCTCCCCTCCTCCCTGCCAAAGAAAGATATTCAAACCAGATCAGCTCTGTGACTTGCTTTACAGTAAATCCCCAGAAGCAAGAAGGTGATGAAGACAGGAGGGGAAGGAGAAAGGCAGTGAAACTGGCATTTCATGAGATTGTCCTGACATCTGACACATGAATAAAGCATCCTAAATTTTTTGTGGCTTTAACCACAAGCAACATTCACACAAGAAGTTTATGGCGGGACAGGAGCTAAAACCACTGGTTTTGGAGCCAGGGGCAGCGCAGTGTCCATCACCTGCCCAGAAACATTCCTGGTTTCAGTGTTTTTTAACACAAATGCTCCTGTGTCCTTGCCAGCAGAAAAAAATATTTTTGACAGGTCCAAAGTGGTGTCTGGCACTGGAAGGAAGGAAGGGGAGTGGTGCAGGGAAGGATTTATTTTGTGCTTATTTATTTCTAGCTGTCAGTGATACTATTTTCTTCAGAACAGAGAGGATTGTCTAAAACCACAGAAAAAGAGGATTAGCTACAGGGCAAGGTCAGCAGAGACATTATGAAAAAATGCCATGCAATTTGGAAGGAAATGGCTATTTTTTAGAACACTTTTTAAAGTCTCAAGCATAAAAGTGAAGGTTGCAGCTTCCCAGCCAATGTATCTGTAAAACATCTGGCAACATAGCCTGAAGGTGTGACATCTATTCCTTTAAAAATCATTGGCAGTCCAGGAGTTTAAAGCTAATCCACCTGATGTGGCTGCAGCATACAAATACTCTGGTAAGCAATTTATGGCTCAAGAACAGCAGGAATGGCTGCTAATACCCGCTGGGACTCAGTTTCTCTGTAAAAGTTTTATTCCACCCAATACTTTCAGGTGCACAAGATGATAAACGAGATGCTATTTCATAAGGGTGAGAGGAATCACATATGTTCCAGTTGTGTGTTACTCTGACAAGAGATTATTTATAAAATGAAAGGTGTTATTTAATAAATTTAGGAAGGCTTTTTTTTTTTTTTTTTTTTTTTTTATGACCTTTAGCCGAAGATGTTACTTAAAAAAAGCCACAACATGAAATGGAGAGAAGATCCATAAATGTGTGACTGAAAGGTCAAGGATCAGTAGAAGAAGCCGTGAATACATATAAGCCAGAAGCTAAGTCATACACCACACTTAGTGAGGAAGCAAGGCAGGGTGCACACAAAGAAAAAAATTAAACCTTTTCTGCAAGAATTCATATTGTTTGCACAGCTACTTTATTTTCTCTGCTGAAGCACTCTGATTTAGCTGCATGGCAGGTGTCTGATGCAATGTGGGACACTGGCTGCCAGAGTTAATTCTTAATTAGTTCTGCTGCCTGAATCTGCTGAAAACCTAACCTCTAGAGCAAAGCAGTTCACTGATGACAGCACTTTTTCTGGTGCTGTTCATCTGAAGTGCATACAAAGGATAAAATCTTACTTTTCAGGTGCAGGACTTAATTCCACACTAGATAGGCTGCTTTGGCTGAGCTGTTTTCACTTGTTACAGTTCAGACACCATCATCTTTTAAGCTTCTCTCATCCAGCTCTCAGCTCTCTCTGTAGAGCTGATCTCACGTGTTCCTGACAGCCTTCAACTAACTCACAGGAGTTGTGTTATTCATAACTCTGCAGCCCATGGAATGAATTATTTAGCTGATAACCTTATGCTCACCATGGAAAACCCTTCCACTGACAAGCTAAACCCCCAGATGTGGTGTGAGCAAACTCTACAGATTCCAAGCCAAAACGTGAACCAGAAGAACGCAGCACTCTCTCCCCCTCACCCCCTGGTTTTTTAAAAATGTATGTATAGAAAGGTAATTTCTGATGAAAACTGCAACAGCCTGAAAGACCTTAATACTTCTGAGGTATATTCCTACCACTTCTTCACAACTAGAGAATCAGCAATCAGTTATCAAAAAGCTTGTGGTTTTTCAGCAAGTTTTTTTATCTGATTACAATACCAATGAGCAATAAGACCTGAATAATGAAAAGAAAATGAAAAGCTATGATTGGTATTTTTAACCCCAGTGTGTGGATATCTTTGAGAGCTGAAAAAAGTGGAGAATATTTGTTCTTTTCATATTAAAACTTCCCTTGTCCCCACTGTCTCAATGTTGTGCAAGAAGAACAACAGATCCTGAGTCAGGCATTTCTATACAATGCTTAAAAATTTGGCCTGTTCCCTCTTATTTACATTATTCTACCACTTCATCTGCAGTTGATATTACCAACCTATGAAACCACAGAAGATTCAAAAAAAGTAATTAGGGAACTTGTAGTAATTAGCTCTCTCCTCTTCTGGGACAAGTGTCATCAGCTATAACCAAAGCCTTTCCTCCTATTCCGAAACACACCAAGCAAAGCTGAAATGATATCTCTGATTGTTGAAAACCTCTGGGACACTGTTGAACAGAGGTTAAATATGGCTCAAATCAAGATTACACACTGCTCTCCTGCAAATATTTGCACCTGGGCCCCTCGGAACCTGTGATGGGGAAACAGAAGAGCTACTGTGTTTCTAGTCTGCATTGCTACTCTGTGCCAAAACATAATTATGTTCTGGCACTCGAGTATCCAGAAATTCAGAGTTTTTTAGCTGTTATTCATGACTGCTAAATATATTTTTTATATTTTAAAATTATAAATATGATACATAGACATTTACCTAATATAATTGCAAACTCATGTTTTAAAAAAATTGCTTAAACTTCTCTTGAAGCACAGAGGAAAAAGTTATCCATCTGCTGTTTAAAATCTGAACTCCAAAGAGAGCATTTGCTTTGGAGCAGCTGAAAAATAATTAGAAGAGAAAAAAAACCAAAATCATCTAAAAGGAAAAATATGGAATTAAACCCAAGGCATTGTAATGAAATAAAAAATAGATTAAATAAAAGGTATTTCTCTGAATTAAATCAAATAAAAGGACTGGAAAGGCCATTAATAAAAATACCAAAGGTCATTTTTTGAACTTGATTCAGTGAGGCCATTCTTTTTTGCCTGCAATTTCTATTTCTAAATAAAAACCCTGGGTCCTGCACACACGTTCTAATATCTGTCCATCTCTTCACTTATCCATTACATGTGGCTGCAATGGTTTGCTCAGATGAGTTTACTTTTCTCTTCAGACAAATAGTGCTGTAAATTAGCTGCCATAAAACAAAGCAGCCACATCACTTTGCACAAATAAAGTATAGGGAACAATAGGCAATACTGGATGATAAATAGAAGTAATTAACAGGGAGCTTAAGTGCACTTTTGCCATGGTAAAGGCTCATTTTACTAGAAAATACTGAGGCTGTGTGGGACGCCCTCATAGTGGGCATAGATTTTATTTCCAATAAATAAAATGTAGATTTTGTTTCCAAAAAAATCTACATTTAAAGAGTGGGCAGATCAATAACACTTATGATTGTTAATATCAGTACATAGCTTTACCAGAAGACATTTTATTCAAACAAACAAACAAACAAACAAACTGGTCTATGAATTAAAAATACAGATGGGGTGAGATTATTCACAGTTGCATTTGTATGACTAACCCTAAGTTACATATTTACACGGATAAAAAATGCTGTAATTACCAAAGAGGCATATTGAACAACACCATTAACTAATAGCAGGCTATGAGGGACATGCCTCTTAATCTTTTAAAATTTGGATCAAATTTTTGGAGATGCAAAGAATTTAATTTCTGAGATACACCCATAATGTGAGCCATACTTTTGTATTTTTCTCCTACCTCTCAAGATACCTATTTTATCAGGGTTAGAAAAATCATCACATTTTCAGATCAACAGCATGTCCTTTCTATCCTGTGGTCATCAAAGCCTGAGCAGCTACTTTTCAGAATGGCTTGGATGAATTTTCCATCCAGGCTTGACTTTTCCACCTTAGTACATTTTCATTAGTCTCTCTCCTACAGCCTGGGCTGGAAGATCAGTTTGCTGTGCACTTACAGACACAAAGAACCCTGACAACACCTGGGCCTCAAGAGCTGCACATCACAGCTCCCTGTGCTTTCGGGGGAGACAAGGGCCAGCAGCATGCAGGCCTGTTGCATGGGTTAAAAAAAGAGCTTTGTGGCAGTGTGTACCACAGGCTTTTACATCTGGGCAGTGAGGGCTGAGCGGTTCAGAGTCCAGAGGAAGGGAGCAGAAATCAGGATATGGTTGGAATAGTGCAGACTATTTCCAAACACTCTTCTGAATATCAGTTTGTCATCTGTTCCCTGCTACTCTTTGCTCATCTGCCACTTCATTTTTCAAGTGAGAATTTCTTTGAGATTTGAGCAACCTCTGTATCCTCCTCCAGCTGCCTTTTACAAGAAAGAAAGGAGCTACGAATATATTCTGAAAAAAGCTGATTTTCCCTCCTAAGAAAAATACTTCTCTTCCATAAGAGCCCTCTTTTTACTTCTGTGGCTTTGAAACACACGTGCAGGTGCCTGTTATGATCCTATGCTTTAGTAACTCGTTTCTGGAAAGTCCAATTTCTCAGCTCCATTGCTGGGGAAAAAATAAAGAAAAGGGTCAGACACTACTATGAATTGGAGTCCCAGAGAGATCAAATTATAAATGAATAACTGCGGCTGGCACAAGAGCTGCTCAGAAGTCTACCTAGCATGTACACTTTCCTGACACCCACCCTGAGCAGCTTTACACCACCTCTGGTCCACTCTTGATAAGGAAGGCTCCATTGGCTTCAGCTACAGAGAAAGGAAAGATGAACAGAAGCAAAAATACCGACACAGGTCCACTATGTTGGCAGCACTTTGTTAAGCTGCTGGATGAAAACAACAATTCAGCTTTCCTCAGGAGCTCTAAAAATTAAGGATTCAAATGAATCAGCATGCAATCTCATACTTGAAATGCCAGTGAGAAGACAGATGCTGTAACTGTATCTGGCAAAAGACATGCCCCTACCAGACTGCAGCCAAGAGGGCAGAAATTCTGGGGTCAAGGCAAAGCAAGTGAGGAGCCTGGCTTCATAATTCAGTCCTTATGGCATTTGGCTGAAAGTAAGGATATTTTGACTACAGAGTTAGACTCCTTTGTCCTGATGCTTAAGAAACTCTGAATCTTTCCTGCTGGACAAAGGAAAATCTGCATTAGAAAGGACATTGTCTCAACTGCAAATAAAGAGGTCAGGCTGGAGACAGCAGGCTAGGAAGAAAATAAAAACAGGACTTTTAAGAGTGAGCCGGTAAAATTTCTGAGATGACAACAATTATCATTATAATACATTCTGATTCATTGGAACAATCACAGGAGAAACGTACATGAATTTTCCACCATTGTCTGTAAAAAGTACAAAGAAACTCTCGAGTTTCAAGTGCATGAGCTGTCAAATAAACAGGTTCTTGAGAAGCCAGGAGATGAAAGGAAAATGTTCAAATCAGCTGGGAGCCAAGCTGGACTTTTGAAGGGATTAAGGAGAGCAAGATGTAGTCCAAGCTGCAGGCAGATGTGAGCAAACCCCTCACTGGGCAGGGACGCTGCTGCTCTGCTGCACAGCCCAGACTGCACCTTGAATTTACAGCTCTCACCTTCTGAGCCTGGAAACCAGATGGCTCAGACTTCCACACAAAGGGAAACCTCCAAAACTTCATAGTTTTTTGAGCACAAATTCTGCCTTTGCAAGCGTGTCTAGAAATTGAGGGCGCTGTAGGAAAGACTCGTGTATCAGTCTGAAGGGACTAATAAGTATAATGCCTCTTCTGATAACAAAAATAAGCCATATAACAGTAAGACACATTTTTGCCTCTATAAAACACCCTGAAATGATGTCCTTTGTTGCACCTATTTCACATAAGGACCACTAAGGTTTATGACAATTAATATCCTCAAGCAGGAGGTGGTTTAAACAGCTCTTCATCTTGAAGGAATAATTTTTATCTATTCTATATTAAGTGAGTAGAAGTCCAGATTGGCTATTGCACAGGGAAACTCCATAACTATGCAAGGTCACTGTATACTAAGACACCTTTCATCTTTCCTATTGAAAGTATATAAACCTCTCTAAATACGCAAATTGTGGTGGATCTGATTTTGAATCATCTAACTCTTCCCATTTATCTGACACTTCAGTTCTCCTTGATTCAGTTCTCCACAGGACACTGAGATCCAAAACTGAGCACTTCTGTATTTATTTGCATTTCTCATGGATCTTGCCCTTATCTAATTCCCCAGGGTGAAATTTTATTCACCAGCTTCACATCCAAAAAGTAACAACAAAATTGAAGTATACATACAATAAAACCAGGTCCCTCCCTTGCTTCCCTCATCAGAACTGGTGCTGCAGGGCTGATACTCAGATGGATTTGGCATTGACTGGCTCAAAATCACCAATGAGCTCTTGCCTGAAAGATTTTTGGCCGAATCACTGCATTCCTCTGAGCCTCAGATTTGACATCTGCAAAGCCAGGGCAACCATAAAGATGTCCATGGTGAAAAGTCTTCACTTTTCAGTACAGATAATACTGTGGGAGAGTCATATAATAATAATTATTATTATTGTCATTTACTATTATTATTCCTATGCAATCCCACCACCTCTGTGAACTCCTTACACATGGACAAGTATATTCTTAGAGCACAAATGGCTGGGATGTCTGTTAAATTTATTGTGCCTAATACCAGCAACTTTTCCCCTTCTGCAGCGTCATATACTCAATCGTGATTCGAACCATCTGGATGAAGAGCAAAGCTCAGGCTGTCATCCTATCCAGCTGTCCTGGTGAGTCTCAGCATACCTGTGACTCCTGCTTTGTGATTCAATTCCAGCTGATCCTCACAAATCTGGGAGTGCTTGGACATGCACATGTCATGTTGGGCCCCTATCGCTGTGGTGGGAATGGGGTTTCTGTATTTGTTCATTCATAACTCATTTCTACATTACTTACCTTCTTCCCTTTGACACTAAATTCTCTTTAGAGGTATAATAGGAAACATCTATGAGAAAATGAATAAAAAATAAAAACTACTTGTTCTAGAAGTTAGAGTTCCTACTCCTAGAACTTTGTCCATTCCCAGAATAGTTTTTTCTAGCATATACTTGGCAACACTTTTTCTGTGTCTTCATATGTACTTGCAAGTCTAAATTTTTTTCAAGATCAGAAATTCCTGGGCACAGAAAGCTAGAAAGTGATTGGAGTATTCCATCCCAAGACTACACATGCCTCAAATAGATCTCTTTGGGGATCTACTCTGCTTACTTTTTCCTTTTTTTATTTTGGGTGGCTCAGGTTTTGATTGTCCAACTTGAGCAGATTTGCAAGTGTCCAAATTTCAGGAACTACTGAGGTGACAGTGACACCAGGGAAAGATGAGATTGTGTATTCCTGTCCTGCCTGCCAAGGTGCACACTGACACATCCACACACCAGTCCTGTTCTTTCACCAGCTGAACTGTTCTTTTCCCAGGTGGCAAAACCTCCCGTGGCTACAGCAGCCGTGGGTTCATATCCAGGGCCAAGGTGAAGGCGATCAAGTACAGCATTGTAATTATCCTTGGTAAGTGAAAAGCCCCAGAGCTGGGAGCTAGGGAGGATGCTGACATTAGGAAGCTGCTTTTCCTCAGCAACCTCTGTCATCAGCAGACAAAGTAGATGGCTTGGAGAAGGAGCTTTACTCAGACACCTGACTTGCCTTCTGATCCTGTCCTTCCCCTCTTTTCTGGCTGATATATTTCTATTTTAGGTATCTGACGTAACCTTTGAATTAAATTAGATGCACAGTCTCTTGTGTACATAAAGAAAGTGAAGAGACAATGTCTAAAAGGAAGAAAGAAAGAGGACGTCTCTTTTCTATCCAGACTGCCAAAAGATTTGGCAATTGAGTTGTCTTTCAGGCTTAGAGACGCTGTATATGGCCTGTGAGATGCTGGGGTGGTGCAAGGGAGAGAAGAAAGGTGAGATGTGCAGCAATTGTATTTAATGTCACAGGTGTGTTGCCTGCCAAGATGGAAAGAATGAACTCTCCTTTCCCAAGTGGGCAGCAGATGACTTAGTGCAGGTGTTCTCTGTCTCCCAGGGAAATTACATTATTCTGATGCAATTAGGAGGCTGATATTCTATCTCAATAAATAAAGGCAGCATCACACAGAGCTTATGATTAGCTGCCAGAGACATGCAGGAAAGGAACTAAAGCTGTTTACTCCCAAGGGCTGACAGTCATCCCTTGACACTGAAAAAGAGATTGCTTCTCTTTCCAAAAATGTGTAAAATTCAGATTGGAGAATATTGTGATAACAGCCACTTGAGTAGCTTAGCTCACTGTCTAGAGGCAGCATCTGCAGACATGAGAGAGGCCAGTGTGATTTATATTTTCCATAGGCTCAAGAACAGCTTCTCTGTGTCTGAACTTTTCTGCGTGGCAATCAGAGAAAGCTTTTGGCAGACACAACTACTACTGCAAGGCCATCAGATGTTGAGAACTCACATGGATGCTCAAGTATTTCAGCAGACCTTGATAATATTAGGCACCCAGCATCTCTTGATGTGCAAACAGATTGACACCTAACATCCATGGATTTTTTTAAAGCCACTTAAAGTTCTGCATAGTGAGTGCTATGATCCACACTCTGGCACTGTGTATTGCTATTTTGCATATATCTAAGCATAGACACCTCCTGTTTGGTTGTTCTAAAAACAGGAAGGGAGCTTACCTTGCACTTTTAGTGAGCACTCAGCTGACTGCCAGGAAAGAAATTCTGATTAATGAGACAAAAAAACAGGCACAGGTTTACTCTGCTGTCTCATCTGAGTCAGGATGTCATCATGAGTCTGATTTCACAATTACCTGTATGTTTGCAACCCAGGTACTATAGCTTAGTTGAGTGAACTACCTGTCCCAGCATTTCTATGCAAATCCCGAATCAAAGGCCTTTGTGAGAAGAGACGGCACAGAAATTTGTGTGAGACAGATTTATTCCCTATGCCTGCAAATAAAGCTAGATCCGTGGCTAACCTTTTTTTTTTCCCTGTCACTCTGAACCAAAGCAGAGGCTATGAGCAGACAGTCCTCTCTTCCCTTCCTCAAATTCATCTCTCAAATGGCAGTACAGGAAACCAGGAGAATCTTCCTGCGCACTCCACGTACACAGCGTTTCCATCCAGCATGCCGAGTGGCATGTTGGTTTGCCATAATGCAGTGTGAAAGGGTGTCACTCCTTGCTCCTGGGTGTCTGAGAACCTTATTTTAATAGGTGGCTGTGACAGGCAGCACTGTCACAGAGCAGCACTTTGGCTGTGTGTACATTTAGATTGGCTGCTCACTCCGGGGACCATTAAAAGAGCACTTCACTAGAACTGATGATGCTTTAACTGGCTACCTATTTACCCTTTATGTGTTGTGTAGTGTTCAGAAGTGTCTCAATATGTCTAGAGGGAGCACTCTAAACACTTAGAGAAACACACGTAATATATTTTATAGGCATTAAAATAAAAATAAAGACAAATAAAAGCACAATCTAATAAGTATTCTCTTAAATAAGATCCTGAATGGGGAGAGGTTTTTTTTTTGCATGAACAAATATTTATGTGTTATGACAGTTGCTCCATGAGTGTGTAATTACTTCCCTAAATTGGTAAACTATCCAGTGTCAAGCTCTTCCTCTCTCTGTCTCGTCTGCAGCATTTATTCTCTGTTGGAGCCCTTACTTTCTGTTTGATATCCTGGACAACTTCAACATACTGCCTGAGACCAAAGAGCGCTTCTACGCATCTGTGATTATTCAGAACCTGCCAGCCCTGAACAGTGCCGTCAACCCCCTCATCTACTGCTTCTTCAGCAACAGCCTCTGCCCCCCTTCCGAGTATTGCTCCTTTACTGTCACTCTGACTACCCCTAAGAAGGGAGGGAACACATAAACACAGTCCTTAAACTGACTAACTGTTTTTGACTTCTTTAATTCTGACCATTCTCTATTTTTTTGTAGGGAAAGAAGAACTCAAAGGCTGGGGGGGACTTTGCGGGAAAGGAGCAATGGAGGGCAGGAGATGCAGGTCCTGTCGAAACCAGAATACATCTAGCACTGACAGTGTTCTGCAAAGCCACACTGGCACCTGTACAGAGGAAAACAGAGGTCCCCCACAAGCCCTGTGCATGGTGAAGTGGATGGACACTGCTGGGCAAGAGCCTGCACCTTGTACTCCTCTGCACCTTGCAGCACACATTTTGGGTGGGCACTGCAGCCTCAGCAATTGCACACTGCCAGTGCCAAGCTCACTATGAGAGGTTTGCATGCCTCTGTTGTGGGGTTTCATCTTGACCCTCTGTTTAAAGCAAGCTGTAATCTATGTGCTCCAAACAGAAAAAAAAAAATGGAAATGGTGTCTAGTCAGAGTCTTCTCTATTTTTCAGGAGTCACTAAAAGCCATCTACTGCACCATCTGGCTCTTATAACCAATAGAGTGTTTACAAGCAATTACAGAGCAAGGACCCTAGCTAAAATGAAAACACAGACACTTTTCCAATGAGAAAACACCATTGTCACTCTGTGTAATTATATCTGGGTTTCATATGGAGCCATTTACAAAATTATAGCCAGAGAAGAGGGGAATGGATGGCTGGGATACTGCCTGCCACATCACCTGGCCCAGCCTCTCAGATCACACCAGCAGCACTGTCCCTGTACCTCTTCATCCCCTTCCAGTGTGTTATTTCCCTGCTGTCCTACCTTGGCACATCAGTGGCACACCATTGTCTCAGCAGGACTCACACATGACACATCTGCACAGCCATTTATTTCTGGGATAATGGTGAATGGCCCACCAGACCTTCACAGACTCCATGGTGCACCCCACATGCAGATCCTTCCACACTTCTGTGGCAAAGGCCCTGAGCAGCTTCTTCAGGATCCTATGGGAGCTGCCATGCAGGGCACTCAGCCAGAGCAGATCTTCCTCACCACCCACATGGCAGCATTTCCCTATCCCATATCACTGTAAATCACCCCTGTCACTTAAATCACGCAGGGAACCACACACATCTTTGCACAAACTCAGAGCTGGAAAAAGACCCAAGCAAAACCACAGAACTCCAATTACATTTAGAAAAAATAATCTGTTGATGGTCCAGTCTTGTGAACTCATTATAGATTTCACAGAGGGCCAATGCTCAGGCCGAACTTTGCTACTGAGTGCCCAAGCACCTGGGCATCCCCTTCCCCCAGTCCTCTGGGTATCTTCCCACCACTCAATATAGGGAAAAATTTCTCATGCAGCCAGGGGAGGTGACATTAACTTCAATGTTCATTTTCCAACAAGGCAGCTTGAAGTGTTTGTATTAAAAATGCACTCTAACCAGCTGTATGGCAACTGAGTTTGTTTCCTCTCAGTGAAAAAAATTGTTTTTACTTAAGTGGACTCAGTTTAAAAAGAGGTTTTTATTATTATGATCTTTTGCAATGAGTTTGTTCCCTGTAAAGCAAGAACTGAATAAAATTTATTTATAATTGCCCATATTACAAAAATACATTTTCCTAAGTAGGAGACATATAAAATCATGGGGCTTTATGTTCTCAGGAAAATAAATAAGGTATCTCTTTTTATTACCACGAAGTTCTGTTATTTAGACTCTGTGTCTAAATTTTGCTACTGCTTAATTAAAACTATGAATCTGCAGCAGCCTTTACTGCAGTGACCTTGGATAGGCTGTATATAAGAACAAGACAATATTTTCTTCCCATGGGCATGTAATAACTTTCCTAAAATTGGACTGCTTTGTTTAAGCTTCATAGATTGCAGATTTTAGCTTTTTCATCTGATAAATGTACACTCACCACCTACTTTTGAACAATTAATGGAGTTTTTAGACTCAATACCTGGAAATCAGATAACATTTCTGAGCAGTACTTTGATTTGCAAATTTAGTATGACTCAATCCCACTAAAATTTACATAATAGTCACTAGGGTCACCACATGAATTATCCCATCCATCTAAATTGAGCATTTGCATGAGTTGTGTCGGACTCTGGACTGAAATAAAGTCATTATCAATCTATTTTCAAGGAAACAGCTTTTTGTTTCATTCATTATTCTACTATGTACCATTTACAAGTTGTTCTTAATCATTTTTCCTCTGGACATGATTGTGATGCCTTTCCTCATATGAGAATCCTTCAGTTTAAATGGCCACACACTGCTTTTGTCTGCATCCCTTGCAAGTGCTTAAATACAGAAATAAATAATTCATCTTATTTTCCATGCTGCTTTCTTACTGTGCAGGAGACGGCATTTTACTACCTTTTTTCTATTCTCCACATCTTCTGTGTTAAAGCTGAGTTTTTCCATTAGTCTGGAAAACACTTGCATGCTCCTCCTTTGTTTCTGGGGAAGAGAAATTTAGGGAATTTCATCTGTCTCCAGCAGGTTTCTTATTCCTTGTCTGCAACTCACCCCACATCTGTTGGCTGTTTGGTTGCCTAAAGGTGCCAGAGTTGCTCTGGCAGACCCCACCCTTAGGAGGAGGCAGCAAAATTCAGTGTTGAGGTCTGAGTGCCCAGAGATGGGGGCAGAACACAACAAAAAGAGGGCACCCAGCTGGCTTGTCCATGACAGCCCTGGAGCAGCTCTGCTTTTCAGCAGCTTTAACACTTCCAGAGGCATCTGTGAGATCCTTCTGACATTGCCACAGTGAACAGAAATATTCACACACACGACTGCTGGGACATAAAGCCTTGTGTGATGATAAAGTCCTGTTTGACTGTAGGTTCCTGAGAAGCATGAAAAATCAGATACTCATCTCTCAGGGAAGTCACATCAAACAGCATAGGACTAGGATACTTTCCAAACTAACACTAATCCAAGAAAACATGTATGCTTTCAGTGCAAGTTTCAAATAAAATCTGAATGAGAAAGCTATTTAATTCTCTTTTGGATATTTTTGATGTAATTTAAAGTTCAGTTCTCTTGGACCAGATTTCCATCTCTTGCTAAAAGTGTAAAGCAGCATTTTGTCTTTCAGTTTGGTTTTGCCTCGGAAATTTCTGTCTCCTCTTTTTATTTTTACTTTGAAGAAAACTAATGCAAGGCAGCAAAATTCAACATTTCCCATTGTGACCATTGTAGAACATCAAAGCAAAACTCTACCTAGAAATGTGTTTCTACCTAGAAATGTGTTTCACCCTCCTGCACATTGCCAAACAAGTGCTAAGAAGTGCATTATCATTCCAAGAAAAGAAAAGTTTAGCCATTAGTTTGTTGTTTGTAGGTTTGGGGCTCTTTTTGAAAGATATTTTTCATAGAAATATAATTACACTCTTTGAGATGACACAAAATGATTTGACTTCCACAGAGTAACAAAAAAAAAATATTCTTACATATCTGCAATTTTTGTGAGGCATAAATGAATGAATGTTCGTACTCTACACGTTATCTAAGCATTTAAATATGAATTGTTTTCATAGGAATCAAGCACATGTCATTATGGAAGTATGCTTTGGAGTATAAGCTATTGCAGCACCAGACCGCTCTTAATAGCAATCTACAAAGACACAAAAGAGAAGTAAAAGCAAGTCTAATACTTATTGTAGTTCAGTTCAAACCCTGACATTTGAACAACAGAAATCTTCATGCCTACTCAGATTACATATTTTCTTGACAATACAAGATGCAGGAAATGAGGAAAATCCCCTCTCAAACCATGGGACCCTATGAAAAAAAACAAAAGAAAAATAACCCAACTGAACACCCCACAACACTGGCAAGGAATTTCTCAAGATATGAGCACTTTGGGGTAACTATGAGCCAAGATAAGTGAGGATAGTCACTTGGCCCTCTTTACAATGAATACCCTTGCTGACAAGAAGGCCTCAAGTTCAGTGTCCTTTCAGAAGTCCCAATTCCTTGTTTGTGCAGATATGTTTCAAACAAGAACACAGAAGGCATCACACTACCTGCCACTTCATTTTACCCTTCACAAGGACTGCATTTGCTTTTCATAAACACTTAACGGAAAAAGAACAACAAAAGAAAGTAATGGTAGAAAGTACACTAAAAAAACAACTGTATACATATATGCTGTGGTCACAAGTGCCTTTGGTCATCAAGAGAGGAATCATTCCACAAATGAAGATAAACTGGTGTAGAAGCTATCTGTGTGTACCTTCCAACAGAGAGCCTTGGTGCTTACAGGAGAAGGGATTTTACTTTATTCATCAATCTTGAGAAATGTGATTAATTCGTGGAGTAAATGCAATATTTAGTGAAAGGTAAAATATGCTTCATTTTCTTTAGCAAACTAATTTATTTTACATAGTGTTTAATTTAGATAAGCATTATGGCTGAATGGCTCATTAAATAATCTTTTGTCATTTTTGATGGCATCTTATTCTGAGTATGCATAAAATATGGAGGTAGAGGGTTAGGCATACAAACATGCATGAATTTACAAATAGACATTGCTGATTTCTCAGGCTGAGTTGGTTACATTGGTACATAATTAGAATCTTCGTTGTTGATTTAGTCTCAAACAAGGCAAATGAAAATGGGTTAAAATTCAGCAATTTTAATAAAGTCAGTAAAAATGAACAGAGTCTGAGGCATCACACAGAAGGATGACCTTCAGGACCCAAATAGTAGAAATGTGATAACTACAACACAGTGTTAACAATCAATTACATTGATTACAAGAAATTCTGTTGTAAATTGGGAACTCTTCAGCTGGAAATGTCTGAAGAGAAGAAAGCCTTGAGCATCCTCAGCCAGAGGATGCCTGGTTACCAACACCACCACAGCCAGTGGGGTCAGGGGGCTAGCATGATCCCCACAGGTGTCTGGTGAAGCATTTGTCAGAAGAGCTCTAAGACTCTGTGAGTGTCACTGTTGTTCTGATGAGACCACTGGGTGTTAAACAAGAGAAAGAGGGAGCATGGAAAAGAACAGTCTGAGCTTCTGGTTTGTTGGGACTGGTAAAATAGAAAGCTGGAAAAGGGATATTTCTGCTGCTTATTAAGACAATAATGTGGGAAAATGAGGAAAAGGAAAAAAAAACCTACTTAAAAACATAAGTCTGCAACAAACCCTGCCCCCTGGAATAATCTCACTATGAATAAATTCCTCTAATACAGTGATCAGCCTACCCAGACCTTGTTGTATGGGCTGGAAACAAGCTTTTGGGTTATAAGAGAGCCCTTGTAGTTTCTGCTATGGCTGTTTATTGAGATCTATATCCACAACAAGGCAAGGCAAGGCAAAGCTTTCTCTACAAGCTTTTCAAAGGGACCAGGAGTTGTTCCTCTAATTTTGGATCTTTCTAATGGTCATACCTCTGTAATGGTGCAGCAAGGATGAACAGTATCAAAGGGGACTTCTATTTAGAGGGATAATATCCTCTTAAGTCAAGCTGAGAGAGCTGGAAAAGCCAATGACCTTTCAGGCATGAGCATGCCCTCCCCCTTGCTGCCCGGCCAACTCACATCACAGATTTCAGGAGAGTACAAGGTAGCACCTGGCCTTTTTGATTTTGCTCAGGCTTCCAGGCTGAGATCAATACTGATGAGAGCAGAGTTATACAAGCAGTGCTCTCTGACGCTTAATCCTCTGTCCTCTCTGCCCAAGACACTCACACTCTTCTCACACAACAACCTGTGTGCTGGAGCAGCAGCCCACAGCTACACTGGTGGCTTGCAGGCAGCCTGGATCCACTCACCACTGTCTGGCCTCCCACTCTACCTCCTTCACACATGGTTTTACAAAGAGGTGACTAAATGCCTGTAATTGCGTAAGTTATATATGGAGTGACAGCAGAATTCAGCCTCCTGGGCAGGAAAGACTAATGCCAAAGGGAAAATTTCTTGCAACTATAAATTGATGAAGTGCCCTTAACTTGAAGGATTTGGGCCCCTTAAATGCTTTACACAGAAAATTAAAGATAAATCAGACTCCCTTGATCATGCTAAAAGCTAAAAGGCACTTCAAGTAGCTTCTAGGGAGAGAAAGGAGACTTTAAAGTGATCAAGTAGCAAAATATCACCAAGTCCCATTTAGACCTCATGGCTTAATCTTCTCCTTGGAAGGATTATTTCAAGAGAGTTTTTAAAAACCTAGAGAGGGAATTACAGATTTGTATATATGTAATGTAGGTGGAAGAAGCATGCTCAGTTTTAATATAGGACCAAAATAGCAATTTAAAGGTGACTCAGCATTATGGTGTTTATGAGATGTTGTGGGTGCCAGATAATTCATAGTAGAAATTCAAATACCATCAAACACTTGGCATTTCCCAGAACATTCCCCAGAGAATGGGCTGGTAATGTGGAACAAGGTATAGGGTCATCTGGAAATAGTTACTGTCAATCAAGCTCTTCTAGGAAATTATTATTTTTGAGAGAACTTTGAAGTTTTTTGATGCAGAGAGTATTTTCTGAATCAAATGGAGAAGAGAGGCACTTCAGCATCACCATGGCCTTGGCTATAGGGTTAAGCAACCTGCTGAAGCAAGGTCTTCACGTAGCTTCTTAGACACAAAGTCCCCAGGACTAGAAATAAAGAGACATTTCCTCACCTCCAGTCCCCCATGATGTCCAGCATCCACTCTGTGGTAATGAACCCCTCAGACTCATCTCATGACTTCCCATTCTAGGAAAAGACCCTCACAGAAGAGCACCCTGGAGCTGTGCCATGATTTAACCCCAGCTGGCAGCTAAACACTACACAGCTGCTTGCTCATTCCCCTGCCACAAAAACTTGTAGGCTAAGAGCAGCTCAATGTTTGAAACAAAGTAAAATATAATAATATTATTAAATTGGAAAAGAAAGAGAGGAAAAGAGAATGCCCGAGAAAAACCAGTGATGCACAATAAACTTGACCACCATGTGCTGACCGATGCCAAACCCCATCCCCACAACCAGTAATCTTGTCCAGGTAATTCCTTCAGTTTAAATACTGGGCATGACATTCTGTGGTACAGAGTATCTCTTTGGCCAGCTGTCCTGGCCATGCTCCCTCCTAGCTTCTTGTGCACCTGCTCAGTGGTCACGTACGAGACACCGAGAAGTCTCAGGGTAAGCACTGCTCATCCACAGCCAAAACATCAGCATGTTATCAACATTATCCTCGTACTAAATCCAAACCACATCACTCTGCCAGCTACTTAGAAGAAATTAACTTTATCTCAGGCAAAACCAGGACAAGCTGCCTCTGCTTTCACACCCCTCTGCAGCTCCTTCTCTCTTTCTTAGCCTATCTTTCCTCCTACACCAAGATTTTCATGTGGCTTGGGGTTTCTTGTTGAGTCTGGAAAAATGTCTTCCTTCTTACCAAAAGGGAAATAAAGAGAGAAGTTTCATGCAAATGGGTCTAACCTGGTTCAAGAGGGGGCAAATGGCTCTGCCTCAGTTTTCCTAAAGAGCACTGCTTGGCCAGGAGGAATCACTGCAAGGCACCATACTGCATGCCTACGGTAAATGCTCATTTCAAATTCCAAAGCCGTGGGTGAGATACCTAATTAACAATATATGGAGGCAAGCTGTTGGTATGGCTCACACAGGGACTCAAATATCAGAAAGACCTGGTGGGAATTCAGCATTACACATTTGGATGTGTTTAATATTTGGAGCCAGGTTCTCTGTTTATGCATCTCAGCAGGTCTTTATCACCTTCCATTGAAGATATGGTGGGTTCATTAGATCAGGCCTACATCCATATATCGAGGAACTCCAGTGTGAGCCATTCTGAACCACAATCAATCATCAGAAAACAGGCATAATTTTAATTTTATAATTATGAGAATAATTGCAAAAGATTAGTAGTCTAGCCAGCTGGAGACTTTGCAAAAGCCTGAAGGCAATTAAGCTGCTATATTTTGGAAGTATCTAATCAATTTAATTTCTTTTCTTAGATAAAGCAGCATGAACTTCAGTTTGCATTGTTGGAGGAGGCCTGTTGGGTGATGAATAAATATTTCTGGTAGATTAACCCAGCCGTATCACAAGTCAGGAAGATTCTTTTTGCTGGTTTCAGTAGGAGTTGATCAGGCTCTGTTCAGGAAGAGCACAAGACCTGTTTAATGTGTTTACATTTACTATTTCAGGCAGGACTGAACTGATTTAACTGCCACCTCAAAACAAACTGACATTTAAAAAACAGGTTGCAGAGACTTTTCTTCAGGTCAGCCAAGCAAAATGCTAGGAGAAAAATAGTGCACACTGACATAGAATTATCTAACAAAACACCTAAGAAATGGGATGGGAGGAACTACTGAAATGGTGACAGTGGTGAAATAAGTAATGCTTGCTTCCTCTTTCACAGGTCATTCCTATTTCTTGAAAGAATGCCCTGATACCCTGCTGAATCCACTGAAATTCAGTGGATTCAGATTACACCACAGACAGGAGAGACAGGAATATCATAGAATACCAGCAGTCTTGAAAGAGCATGTATTTGATGACACTATGGGACACAGATCTTTCCAGGATTTTAGCACGAATCTCATACACCTTCTTGACATTTTTATGGGTTTGGCAGTGGTATAAAATAATTCCTGGATCATCAAGTATGCTCAGAGTCACATCTATAGGAACTAAAGGCAATCTCAGGGAAAATACAATCCTCTCCCCAGTCAAGATCAGAATTCTCATGGATTTTACTCCTTCCCACCACAAACTGGGATTAAGCAGCATAAAATCCATGCTTTAAAGGTCCCAATAGACAAAAAAGTCTTAAACTCAATGAAATGCGCTACCCTGCCCCCAGACTGTGACAAAAGTCATAGATAGGCTTTCAAAAGTGGGCTTTGAGTATTTCACAGGTGTCACTCTGTTGGCGAAGATGAAACAGGAAAGCCTTATAAATATGGTTGTCTGACAAAAGATTTTGAGAATATCGGAACTATAAGTGAGATTGACATGAAAGCAGGCATTGAGATCCCTTAGTTACTGAACAACTGGAAAATAATAGTATGGCCACTGAAGGTAATCCCCCTTTGGATGAAACAAGACCCTCTGCTTGCAGGCAGGTCCAAGGGTCTGAGCAGACCCTGCCAGCTTGGCAGAAGGGGTCCAAAGAGTAGTTTTTAGGGTTTAAAATGTAACACAGTATGGTAATATAGTGATTCTTATAGGCTGCATGTAAATGCTATAAGATTTGTATATTGTACTAGATTGGTTAGTGAGAATCAGAACATTCAACACAGAAGAAGATTTATTGTGTTGTAACGGGAACTTCTCCCTCTTACCCCTTTTACTCTCTTACACTCTTACCCTTTTACACTCTTACGTTTTTGCCCCCTCCCCTTTTACGCTCCTACCCCTTTTATTCTCTTATGCTTTTGCTCTCTTACCTTCTCATCCTCTCTACCCCTTTCTTCTCTGGCTGGCAGCTCCCAGCAGGGCCCTGCACCCAGGCCCTTTGCAATGAACCCCAAATTCCAGCAGGCCCCTGCACCCAGGCCCTTTGCAATGAACCCCAAGTTCCATGAACTGGCTGCAGAGATCTCTCGTCTCCGTCCGTCCCGACTGTGCTACCCCTCGATTCTCCTACACACTCTCTTCATGGAGAGTTTGGGGATTCATTGTTATCTTCCCTTTCATCTTTTTTCTCATCTTCTCACCCTGGGGAAACCCTGGTTCCTGCAGGGTAACTTGTACCATGCACTTGCATCTGCAGCCTGAACACCAGACTGCAGAGAGAAGGAATGAGACTGAATCAGGAAATATTTAGTCATGGTCAAAAGCCATGTCCAAGCCCATCATTTGAGTAGCCCTCTGGATGGCAATCTTGTGCATGCATAAGGTTACAGACAAAAAGTCTGGGGCCATAGTACCCGGAGCCAGTTTGGATACTCTGCATGCTGCTGCACCCAACTGCATTCTTAGACACTGCCTCTGCAGATACACCACCCCTCTGTCTAGGAGACAGTCACACCAACTCTGACATCTGCCTTTTTTAGTAAAGTAAAAGCTTTTGGATAAAAGCCTCAGCATGCCTGATTGCTTTGCTGTTTGTTCAAGGAGAAGGTGAGCTCCAGGGTGAAAGTGCCCTAAGTGCTTGTCTCTGCCAAGACATTCTTATTCAAGATTAACAGTACAGCAGTCTGATTTTAATATTTCTATGGTGTAATAAAAGCCGCCCACAACTCCATTTCTGCCTCACAAAGCTAATATGACTCAGATAATTAACTCAAAGACAAACGATTATCAAGCTACAGGACATTCACCAGTGGAGTCATTAAACCGTTTAAACACAGAACCTCTGCTCTATTGACTGACAATCTTTATATGATTAGCTGAAGTCATTTCATGATCTTTTCAGCCAGCAGCACAAAATACGACTGCAGTTTCCCAGTTTTCTTCTTCTGAATTGCAGCATTAGCTGCCTCTGAAGTTTGAATCACAAAGATTTTTGAAGTTTCTGCTGTTATCTATTAAAGTAATTTATGGTTCATACTATTTCAGGTGGCATACCTGCAAGCAGAGACAGAAGTAGCACTTTTGCTCTAAAGCTGCTTTTAAGTTCTGTAAAGCATTGCTGAAAAGCAGAAGGGGGAAAAAAAGGCTTTTCAAGTACAGTGACTATCAGGAAAGCTTGTTTACTACAACCCACAGCTACAATCAGAACTGCAGCATGACATTTTGGCACACCAAACCCCCCCATTTAGGGCTTTCACCTGCCACCCCATTGCAGCTTCATAAATCCCTTACAGTGCATCAGAAATTCCCCTGTTACCATGTTGCAGTGTGTTGAAATCCAGAGCAATCCCCACACAATCCCTGAGGGCAGGGGTCTCCTTTCCACCTAATCCTCCAGCTCCACTTGCTATACAGAAAAGGGATGGGAGGAAATGCAGGAGATTAATGGGGGACAGGCAGAGCTGGCTGCAGGTGCCCTCTGCCAGGACTGTGCAGGCAAAGAGGGCATTGAGAAATCACCTTCCACTGAAAGTCCTTTCCCCAGGGCTCTTGCAATGGCTTTGCTACCAAGTGTTATGCAATCTGAACCCTGTAGGCAGATCAAAAAAGTGGAGAAATATAATATTGATCTGATTCAGTATACTTATCAGTGATTTGAAAATATAAAGGAAATCCCTTGTGCTAAGCTATGCAGATGTCAAACAGATAAACACAGATGGGGGCTGAGTGTTCACAAAAGCAGGACAAGGACATTCTGTAAATTAGAACTATACAAAAGGCGCATGAGTACAATCAAGCACCAAATTATGAATCAAGGGGAAAAGAATGTCCCCTCTATCTAAAGAAAGTGGTGCTGTGGATGCAAAGCCCAAGAGTAGAAAGGGACTAGAGATAATAATAATGGACAACAAAGCATGAGTGTTATCAGGGCATCAAAGGACATCAGGGACAAGAAACAAGGGGTCATTCAATACCCTTCCACGCACAATGGGAAGGACAGACATAAAAATCACACCCTTTTCAAAAAGCTTTTACAGATTTTGGATGTTTTTAACTAGTGAAGGGAATCACCATGAGGAAGAAATACTGGATTCCTCATCTTGACTGTTTTCTTATCAAAGCTGAAGAACTTCTCTTTTATAAGTGTAGTTCAGCAAGCCTTCTTCAGTTTATGGGATTTGTAAAGCAGAGTTATATTCTGCATGGCTTTGCCTCTTCCCTTCAAGCCATAGTTACCCATAATGGCTCATGGAAGAAACAGAGGTAAAATGGCTGTCCAGCTTCCAACAAGATTTTTGCATCCTTGGTTTGGGATAGAAACAAAATAATGATTCTAAATGTAGAATCAAAATCAGCCAAGTGCCCCGGTATCTTCTAGGATGTGTTGAAGTGGCACAGGGAAACCAGTGGCTGGGTGAAGTGTGAGCAAAGCAAACTCCAAACCTCATCCCAGCAGGACACAGAGAAAACTGAGCATCTTAACAGAGGGGATGAACAAGACCATGGTTGGGTAGCAGGAAGAAACTCACAGGATACTGAAGGAGATTTCCTGTTCCTATTGTTGTCAATGGAAATTCTGACATTGAAATCAAAAGGAACACAAAAACATTGTTCAGTTTATCTGGGAGAAAGCCAGAATTTGGACAACATTGTGATACTATTTAAGCACTGCTAAGACAGCTGTCTTATGAGAACAGGAATGAGATACAAAAAAGAGAGTTAAAGAACAGACTGCGAAACCAGGTACCTAAAAAATTGATGCCCTTCTTGACACTACATTGGTGTAAAGGAGTAAAATTCCAGTTTTCAGAGATTTGGTGACACTGCTATCTATTTTGTCACATGACCAAGGAACAAAGAGAACCAGATTCGATGAGAAAGGTTATTACACTTGTAAGCAATCACTATTAATGCATTATCGTAATTAGCATATCAGTATTTGGAATTCATCACTCCTCTCTGACACTTAATCAGTTTTAATCTTTGTAAACTTGACTGAAATGAGCAGCACCTGCAGTAGCTCTGGGTGGATTTCAGATTAAAAATATCATGATTGCTATCTTTGGAAGTAAAAAAATGTCACAGAAAAGTGGTGAAATACCACTCCCTGCAATATTCATCTGAATGAGTGCCCTTCGTATATTGCTTTTGAGTCGGTCTCCTTTCTCCCTTTTAGATAAAGCCAGCCAAGATCACATTACTGGTAAAACTGGGAGTTGGGGGAGATGGTTTCTAACCCCCTTGAGGATGTTAGTTCCTCCTTTTTCTCTTCTAGCAGCAGTTCTGGCTTGATGCAAATCTTTGCATGTAGCAAGTAGGAAAAGAGTGATTTTACATTTTCACAGTGCTGCACAATGATATTACCAATTGCAAATTTGATCTGCAGTGTGGACTGCTTATGGTTCTACAGCTGAGTCGCTGTGAGTGCTTGGATCAGCTTTTGTAATTTTGAGAAGGATTTATTTAAAAAGAAAAAAAAAAGTGCAGGGAGGGAGGAAAGGACTAAACTGGCTCATTGGTGCTTGGCAAACACCTGAGTCTTTTTCTCTTGAATGGAGGATTAGTGGGCATTAATCCTTCCTGAAGGCAGTGTATTCAGCTGAACCCCATGGGGAGCATGGTCCACTGTGACTATTGAGATGTACTGCCTCAGAAAAACCTGACAACTGGCCTTGTCTAAGTGCCAGGATGCTTGTAGCCAAGCAGCAATGGGCCAGGCTTCCACTTGAGAGAACCCTGGCACCTGGACCAGCAAGGAAAAATCTATTCCCACCAGAAACAGTACTGGGGCTCCAGCAGGCTTGAGCTATCCTCAGAAGATGGGCTCTCTTTGGAAGGACATGTGTATTTATCAGCATCTCATGAAGCATCTCATGTGGGAGTGCAAGCACAGGGCCTACAAGCACCAGGCAAGACTGGTAAGGATTTTCACAAGAGTTGAACTATATTAATATTTCATTCCGTTTTCATCTCCGTATTTTTAAGGTCTGAAATTGGAATCACACCAACTAATGGCAAAGTTGTAGTAGCAGCAAAATACAGAATTAAGCCTGTTTTCATTTTTTGTAATTGGAACAGGGAAGCAATATTGTGAATGTTCAGGGGTTTTTAAAAATAATCTCTCTGTGTTCAACTGCATCCAGGCTTTGTTTAAATATATTGCTCCCTCTTCACCTTCAAGCTCAGATGGTGGTATTTTTTGTTCAATAAGACAGATGTGAAAATAATTCATTACCTGTTGTAATACTGGAGGCTGAGGAAATGCAGTTATGAATGCTTTAGGGAATTTGTTTACATGCACTCACTCATTGTCTGTTTTACCCAGACTGAATGTCCTTTTTTGTTTTTCCTAAACAAGATATTTGGAGACATTTTGAAGGTTAATTTAGCATATCTCAAATGTCACCTAAACTCCGACTGATAAAATTGATCTAATTTCTTTTTCACCCTCCACCACCACAAACTCTTAGCAACTTATTAACTTAAAAATTCTTTGGGCCACAGTGTCTGCAAACTGCAGACATCTAGAAGCACGAGCAGAACCCTTGGTTCTGATGGAGTAAATCCCACTTCCTTGTTTTCCTTTCTTTTTGATTTCCACAGAAGATGATAGCAGGGCAGACAGTTCCACCTACATCTCCATGCACTTACAGACAAGGGTGCTGAGAAAGAAGGGATGGGCATCCTGACACAGCATTTAGGCTGACAGCTTCTAAGACCTTTGGGCAGCAGCTCTCAGCGGGGTTTGAAGACAATGGGTTTTCTCACAGCTATTGAAGCTATTCTAATCTAAGGCGCCGTGTCCATCAGGCTGTCTGAAAGCAAGCTTTATTCTTGTTAGTGTTGTTTTTAGCCAGATAATTTCTGAGAACCACTAGCATGCTGGGAGGTGGTGGGGACCCACTTGTGGAGGACAGTTGGAGGTCAAACTGCAGCAGCCCTGACAGATCAAATCTGCACCAGGGTCATTGAAAGGGTGCACATATCCATGTGCAAAAATTGCCTGGACACTGTCAAGCCTGATGAGACACCTTTAACTGAGAGAAAACTGGAGGCACCAGTCTTCACTCTACACAAATTCCTGCCTCTCTCTCACACAGCGCGGTCCTGCAAAGGTATTAACCCTGCAGACACACCAAATGAACAAAGATATGGGTGCTCCAGGTAAGACCTGTCTCTGGCTAGCCTGCACATTGACATTTTGATATTATTTGAAAGTAGACATAAACACCTAGATTTGTTAGGCTGCAAGTTGAAGTTTACCTGAACTCTATGGTTATGTTGTGTAAGTCAAAGATGGATTAAAGTGAAATCTGCAGCTAACAGTCTAAACATTAATAATGGTTAGAATAGACAAAACTAGCAGCATAAATATTGCTTAAAAATGAATAGCTAGAGTGGAGAGCCCCTAGGTTATGGTATATGAACTATAACTGACACATTACAACATTGACTGCAGAATCAGCTGAAATTCCCACCAAATCTCACCTAAGGGAGTATGAAGAAAAAACATTGCAACATTTGGCAACAAAACAGGGAACCAACAAAGAGTGATAACACCCCAGCCTGTAATTCGTCTGATTGTCCATACTGTCACATGAAGGATGAGGAGTTCAAATTGTAAGGGTGTAATTGCCCAGGAATTTCTCTGTTTGGGGTCCCTCTTTAGAGGCACCTGGCTTGAGATACCAGAGACTGTCATTGGTCTGTGTCCAAAAAAGTATTTTGGAGATGGAGATGAGAGCCTGGTGACAAAATTTCTCTAACACTGCAAGACAAGGGTAAAGTCAGACCCCAGTGCCACTTCAGACTTCCCCAAAGGGAGCCTCTCACTTTATGCAAGGTGTATCTGTCACCAGACCAGTGCATGAGACAGCCACCAGCTGGTGGATGTACTGGCCTGACCTAACCAGAACTTCCCACCACAACTCCTAAAGAACGGATTCATTGCTGACAAACCCACGATGAGGATGGGGAGGTTTGGTCCAAAGGCTTGTGAAACTGCTGATCCCCACAATTCAGCCATTTATGCTTGCCATAGTACATCTTCAGGAGTCCAACAACAGCAGGTCATCACCATTGCAAGAAAAGAGTCAGACCTACCAGGGTACACAGTGACCTTGAGAGGACTTTGTCAGTCAGTACAGAGTGGCAGCAAAGATGAAATGAAGTTGCCTTTGCAACATGTCAGCATCCATTCAAAGGTGTCCTCAAGTAAGCTGGCCTGAAACAGACGGTCAAACTCCAAGTCTCAGTTATTTGCACATTTATCAGAAAACTCAATTCTCACAACTGTTCCTACAACAAAATTCCAAAGAATATATTTTTTGCTACTGAATGTGACTTTGTTTTATTTGGAAGTATCAGCCACAATGAGCAAGATCTGAAATACCAGAGTGAAACAATAGCAGGATGAAGGGAAGGAAGGCATTCAAAGTTACTAGAAGGAAAACTGCAATTTTCCAATCAGCTCACGAACAAGGGTTCACTGACACTCTGACAACTAGAGCTTCAATCAGCCTGCCAAGTCTATTTAATCTAATTTGCTGATGAGATCAGGCCAAGCCTTCCTATTCGTTTTGTTCCTTGATCTAATGCTAACCACACATATTGCTGTAGCTCGTGCCATCCACCCCGGTACCCTTGGGACTCCCCAAGAACAAGTGTGCATACAATGCCTGGTTACCCTTTGGTGACAGCACAGAAAAATCCTCCTTTCTACAAGTCAGCACTACTCTGAGCACACCAAATGAATTACCCAAAACGCAATTGTGATAAAAGAGCCTCATCATGGTGCAACTTTAGAGAGAAGGAGGCTGATATTGTCTCTGTTACTATAATTACATAAGAGGCATGTAAAGCAGCAACATAATTGCTCAGCCCACACTGTGACTATTCCTTGGAATTTCACAAAATTGATAGTAGGAAAACAACAAGTAAAGGCACACAGCAACACATGTCGTTTCCAGGTGAGTTACAGTCAGTTACTATGTAAAAGACTAACAAGACAGGCCAAGAAAGAGAATTTGCCATGAGGAAGTCAGACCCGGGCAGATTTGGATCTGTAACACATTCCCCTCCCAGATGGGGAGCTCTGAGTTTGAGGTCGGTGGCTCAAAATTCTCACAACCCTTGTTTAGCCCAGTACAAATGATGGCAATGTGGTTTATCCCCTGCTCAACAGCTCTCCCCATCTGCCAGGCAGGGAGGGAGAAGAGAAAGGATCATGAGCACATTTCCAAGAGGACAACATTGTTCCTTGCTGGCTGCATTTTTCAAAGTGAGCCAGGCACTGCACTTCCATGCATTGGATCAATGTAGCACCAGCAGAATTCTAATGCAGATGGGTACTTCAATATGCAACTTTATCCCACTGATTATCCTTTCTACAAAAGGTCATGCTACCATCTCTCCAACCCATCTTCCCGCATTCCCTGGGACATTTGCCTCAGGGGGATAAGATTTAAGAGTAGGGACAATCCTTTGATATGGTGGTATGAAATGAACTCTTTTGTCTGTAACACCACTGATACCAAAAACACATTTAGGTGTGTGTTTGAATGGAGACAGGCTGAGCACCAAAAGGCAAGTTCAGTCCATCGGTTCCAGGTGCTGGTCACTGAGTTGCCTGTACTGGGGTAGCCCCTACTTCTCCCTCACCCTTCTGCCTCCCATCCACAGCGCACTCTATGCCCATGGCTAAACATCTCCCAGAAAGTAAGGAAGCCCCTAATCTTGCTAATCTGAGAGCAGAGGCACAAAAGCAAGAGCAGGGACACTTCAGGCAGCTCACTAAGAGTCTCCATGCATGGCTGAAGCAAAACAGTGCCAACCACACATCGACAGAAAATCCTATCAGCCCCCTCTGCCAGCTACAGCAGCTATTTTTGCTTTGCCATGTAGACTGTGATTTGCACAGAATGCTCAGAATTTCCCTCTCAGCTTTCTTTGGGACAGGATGGACTTTACCTAGAGGTTTGTTGAGCTTGCAGAGCCACCAGCATTAATGAAAAGCATCCAGAAAGGGTCATCATTGTCTGATACACCTTAATCCACAGACAGAGGGTCAGTTCCACCACAGCTCAGATTCCTCTCTTCCAGCTGGAAGTGAGTCCATAGCAACATGAACAGAAGCATGGCTGTAAGAAGCAGATTTCTTTACTGAACTTTAAAGATTAGATAGCTTTCTGAAGCAATTTTTGACCTTCTAAAAATGCCATTTTTATTCATTCAAGCAATTTGCGACATGAAAGTTTAAATATTATTCAGGGGAATCCTTTGTCCTTTTCAAAATGCCGTTATACTCATCAAGACACACATATTTGTTATTTATATGTCTCTTTTTAATTCTATTTTGCTGTAGTACTGAAAGCAAAGTTCATGACCTTTAACTACACTTTGAATTCCTCTTTACTTGCATTGCCTAAAGAATTTACACTACACTGAGCTTGCTGCAAGGCTCGGAGGCTGTTTCTTTACCTTCTTTGAAATATGCTTGTCTGGAGGTAGGAGCCAGGGCTGTGCTTCCCAGCCCCCTTGCAGTTCAGACAGGAGCCCCACGCTCCTGCAATGTCTCCAGCTGCTCTCTGGGCTGCAGGGGGTGAGGGTCCCTTAGCAATGCCTGGGCTCTCTCTGCTCTCCCTCACACTGGCAGAGCAATAATTGGGATCTTTGCTGTCCCTCACACTGGCAGAGCAGTGTTAAGGATGCAAACATCACTGCACAGATGCACACAAGGTGGTTTTTCATCTGACCAGGCGGGATAACACTGAAACTCAGAGGCATTTCTGCCCAAGCACTCAGGGCCAGCGCTGCTGCAGCCACTTTGCCTTTGTCATTGGAGCCACTGAGATGAAAGCTTTATGCCTCTGCTTTTCTTCCAGCTACAATCTCTAAATCCCTGCCTGCAGAGTCAATATGCTCCCAGCCCTTCACCCGTCCCATCCTTATTTGTACACAGGCAGCAGCACCATGTCAAGAAACATCAGAGCTGCAGGTTTCAGGCTCACTTCTCTTCTCAACTGTAAGCCAGCACTTGCAAAAAGAGTGTTTAAATCGACCTAAATCCAAAGGAAAACAGCTATTTCAAGAATGGCAAAATTCCATTATTTTTGCATTTCCATTTAAAGTGAGAATTCTTTTCTGGGTTATGTATTAACCTCTCATCTAGTGATACAGCTTACATAGGGTAAAATATTGACACAAGAAATTTTACACTGAAATGAGCTATGTTTCTGCAGTTACCTGAGCAAAAACATATGGAGAATATGAAAAGGCAAGAAAAGCAATTTTCTAGAGCTCTGACATACTGATTTTATACAGAGAATAGCATATGAAACATTGAACTGAAAGCAAACCCCAGCCACTTTGGACCATGACTAAGTACCCTTGAATTGAAGTTGATGATGTGCATTCCTTCAGTTCAGTGTTTCCAAATTCCTTGTTGCTGTTGAGCTGCATTCCCAATCAATTAGTAGATGCTACACTGTGCTGCCAGGTAACAAACTGATCTCAGTTAGCAAATAAACAAACAGTCTTTCAACCAGACAACTGTAATTCAGGTCTTCTAGGTGCCATCCTGGATGTGCAAGGTTCTAGAAACTCCTTCAGGCCTTTGTGTAATAGGAGAGCACTGGATCTGTCCCACTCCATATGGGCTGCTACTGGGTACTGAGTCATGATCAACAACACATCAGTCATTATTTTTTGGCACTTCGGTGTCTGGTATAACAACTGCTAAAATCTTACAGCTCTGTACTAGGGAGGTTTAGCTTGGATACTATGAAAATTTCTCCACCAAAAGGGTTGTCAAGTGCTGGAAGAGGCGGCCCAAGGGAGTGGTTGAGTCATCATCCCCAGAGATATTTAGAAAAGACATAGATGTGGTGCTTAAGGACATCTTTGGAGGTGGCCCTGGCAGTGCTAGATTAGGGGTTGGAGTCAATTATATTAAAGTTCTTTTTCAACCTAAAAATGATTCTATGATTCCAAAACACTTTTGCCCCAGGATAGGCAGAGCTGACCAGTGACAGGGTGGGCAGTCTGTATCCAGTACCTCTCCTTCTGGGAGACACAGGTGGCACCCACCCACAGCACTACAAAGCCTGCCTGCTTTGCTCAACACAACCACAAACCATAACCAACAGGCTTATTCCCATACTTCCTAGCAGTTATCTCCTGACCTCTCTCTAAATCTCTGGCTATTTGGTGCAGTTCAATCACTCTACATTTTGTTCTGGATTTTCATACTTAAGTCAGTGCTAGCTGTTGACAATATATGAGATGCCATAATGTTGTTCTCCCCGTTTTTAGCCATTTCTGCAGCCTGAGGCTTTCCTTTACATATCATATAGTTGTTTTCTTTTCTTTATACCTGAGGAAGAGTAGGGGGGATGCTAAATAAAAATAACAAAACCTTTACCTTAGACAGGGTATCTCATATACAGATCCACCCTGCAATCAAAGCTCCTGCCCTCCACCTGTGCATGCACAGAGGCTGCTGACTGCTATGTACCTTACTTATCATGCACTTCTCTGTCACCTCTTAATCAAAACAATCTCAATATAAGCTTGAACAATTGTCATGAAACATCAAAAATCTTATAAATTATGGAAAAACCTATCTGCAGCTTTAGTATGGAGTCCCTTTGCAACAAGAGAGCTCTCAAGCAGAGCTGGTGAGGTATTCAGCTGTGGTCAGTTCTCTACCCAAGACACATTCACAACCTCATAATGCATAATTTCACAGATACTCAACTTTGACATCAAAACCAGTCCCTGCTTTTCACAATTTCAGGCTTTAGGGTGTGATTTTGTAACATACAGCAAGTGTCAGAGAGGGCTTGCTAAAAGTTTTCCAGCATGCATGTTTCCTTTACCTTCATCTCTCAGCTGTTGGCTACACATCTACACACAGTTTGCAAAAGCACTTTAAATTAGCTTTAATTTCAGCAACACCAAGTATCACCTTGACCTGTTTCCTATATCCTGTTCCTCATAAAGCTGCAGGAATGCCTCAGCTAACCAAAGGAGAGGGTGGAGGCGGAGAGCCAGCAGACCATGCTTTCTGGCAGCAACGGCAGTTTGTGGAGTGCTGACATTGGCTTTGTGCTCAGAAAGCAGGCAGCCTTTTGAGCTGTCAAAGCTTTCCAAAACACTGTCTGGTAAAATGTACTCTGAGGACAAAGCATTGTGAGGTACCATGGATGAAAACTCTGGTCCAGCATTGTGCCTAACAGAAATCCACTATTCACATGCCCTTGGACCACACAGGTCATGTGTGCATGCCTAGACCCTGGAAAACCCAGAAATGTGCCAAAGTTAATCCCAAAGCACAAGCCAAAATTAAGGTTGGGTGTGACAGTTAATTTAATCATTCTTTCTACATGTGGACATACATTATAGAACAGAATTGCTACCACAAAGTATATTTGATTTATACTACACATGCAATAGGCTACCCTGATTAATTCTATTTCTTTAGTTTACCTAACCCCAAATGTTCAGTGCATGGCCACACACCTTCTTTACTCCATGCTTTTCAGATGTGCTGCCTTAGATTTCTTTCTCATAGCCATTATCACACCACAAGTTTGCATTAGACACATCAAGGAAATTATGTCCCCAACACCCTTGTGAGGAAGCCCATCCTTCCATATCTGTGGACACAGGAGTCTTGCATCACCTGGTCTAGTTGATACTTTCCAGTCAAATTTCCTAGCGGCTTCATGGACAGCTGAAAGTGCTCAGCCCTTTGCAGCAGATTCCACTTGCATTGGTGAAGGGGCCCAAACTAGGAAGCCTTGCTCACCCTTAAGTTTGGTTGATTTAGTTAAACTACCAGCAGATAATAAAGGGGATAAACATGACAAAACCACACCTTAGGAAATAACCCACTGTATTAGAGAAGCACACATCACTGTCTCCTCTAGAGCTGTGGGAGTCTGCAGGTCAACTGCAGACACAAACACCCACTCCATGTCCTTGCTGTCCCCAAGCCAGTCCCCTTGAACCTGTGCACCTCACAAGACCCACAGAAATGCCTCAGCTCCACAGCTTGCCTTCCAAGCCTGTGCTGATATATATGCCTGCAAGCCTACAGGACCTTGGCTTGGACCTACCTGCAGCCTCCTCTGGCTTTTTGTTGTGCCCTTGGAAACAGGACTGTAGTCCTCTAGGCCACAGGGTGAATTGCTGGAGTATCCACAGCACTTCAAACAACATCCAGACAGCCTCCTTTTCCTGGTCCTCCCTGCAGCAGGTGCTGGTCCCACCTGTGCTGACTCAGGAAGGGCTGGGAGTGCTCTGTAAGCGTGGCAGCTGGAGCCGCTGTTTCCAAGCCCTGGAGCTACAGGGCTGCAACGAAAGGGGCAGGGATGTGCACACACTCCTTGAGCACAACCTGCAGATATGAGGCAGGAGAGGGGCTTTTCTGTCTGGGGTATGAGGATGGAAATAATATCTTAAAATCAGGCTGATGCAACTTACTGATAGCTTGTAGGCATCTTGATCCTTCCAGTGAAAGGTCTCTCTTGCTCTTATAAGCAGAGCTTTGGGGAAAAGCTCTGAAATATAAGCACTTTCCAAGGGGAAAAAAACCCTAATTAATAGCCCTGTGAACAGTAAAGCCTCTCTCCTTAGCTTTCCCTCCTTTACCATAACAACTCCCTTTTCCCATGTCCTCACTACACCTGCACAGAGACAACAGTGCTTTGGGGCAGAGGTACTCCAGCAGCTGGGTTCTTGCTTTTGCAGGGCAGAAGGAAACTCTGACCTCTCTTGCCTTCCTCCTGTGCACCAGTTTCACCAAAACCTGTACCAAATATCCTGTTAGAGCTCTACCTCCTCATTAAATTTCATTGAACTTAGGTAAGAATTTAAAAGTTTTTCAGTAGGGCCTGACAGAGCAGGGCTGTTCTGAAGGACCAGCATCCCTGGCTTCTATGACTCTTGTTTGACCCAGCCACTGAAAGAAGATGGTTGACTGTCCATGTATTTCTCCATGAGACTTTTTCTTCTTGGGAAGTTTGAAGGTTCCCATAGTTGTGTGATAAATGAGACTACAAAATAATTCAAATAAATTTATTTTCCCAGATGAGTTTCATCTGGACCAATTCCTGATCTGGTTTATAGCCCTGACTACATGAAATTTCATGCTAGCATGAGAGCTGGCTGGGGGATAATGAATTAATCAGTGGCACTCGTGTTTATGCTGTCATGTATGTGGAAATACAGCTTTAGCCAGACTAAATCTTTCCACCATTTTAACATCACTTAGCTTAGAAAGGTTTAGAAAAATATTGTATTTAACATTCTCATAACTGTATTTTGCATTAGCCATTCAAGTCAAATCAGCTTTTCATTTCTTGAAATGTTCATCCTTCATTTTATTTTTAATTCAATGAAAAAGAAGAATGTATTGGTTTTTTTTCTCTAATTGAATGTGATTGCTGTGTCTCCCCTCAGCCTTTCAATCTTTCTCAGGCACAGAACAGTTCTGGGAGGTGGTATTACAGCTTGTACAAATTGTGTGTTTAGACTTCAGTAATCCTGAGGAAGTAGAAAATCTCTACCTCAGGGAAAGTTTAGTTTATCCTTCTCTAAATCCTTCCAAAATCAAACACACATGCTAGTAAATGGATAGGGACGTTTCATCCAGTGATGAGACTGAACCCAACCACTCAAGAAGCAAAGCCTGAGTAAATGGGTCCCTGGATACAGGAAACAGACTAAAAACAAGGCAACCTCCCTGAAGTTCCTGGAGTAGCACTTGAAAGGCATCTCAGCTGGCAGAGATAGAGGAAACCCACCTGAACTCTGGCGTGCCAGCTGTGCAGGTCAGCACGCTCTGTGGCGACAGCCCACGGCACAGAATGTGACATCCCCGGCTCTGGGTGCTGGGAAGGACCTTGCTGGTCACTGCCACCACCCATCTAGTTCTCACAGCTGTGATTTAGGCACTCACAGAGGAGTCAGTGAAACTCATTTATGGGGTCTGTGTCCAAGGGTGCAAGTAATATCCAGAGAGATTCGCTGCAATGGACCTCTGCCACTGACTGTGCAGAAACAACAGATGCAGAGAACTCAATAAGCTGAGACAGCAAGAGGTTTTGGTTCCTTTGCTTTTTACCTTGAAATTCTGCTCACATACCCTCTGCTATCAGCTCAGATGGCAACAGAGAAGGGTGTCCACAGACACACAGTCACCTTATGTGAAAAAGTACAGAGGGCTATCAGGAGACCAGAAACTGATTAAATGTGTCTGTACTGCTTGCCCTCAATTCTATTTCAAAACTGTGTGCTTCCTTCATCCTTGGTTCTTAACAAATGTAACTTGACCCACCAAAACAGATCAGTGTGATCTGAAACGCTCTCAGAGAATATCTTCTGACATTTTGGCCACTCTATCAAAGGAAACGGCCCTGATTTATAAAATGAACAGTGAAATTTTTATGTGTATTTACTGTAATTTCCTGCCACAAATTTGGAGAAGAAAGTTCCATAAGGAACTGTAAGCATTTACAGAGTGGTAGCAACATCAAAAGGTTCATCGCTGTTGTTGCTTGTGGAATTTAAATGGGAGCACAGAAACAGATAACACGCCATCGTAGTTGCCTGCTCTGCACAGACAGCATTTAAATCCCTTTAGTCACAGAGTGGAATACGACTTTTAACACAAAGGCATTAGGTGAAGCACAGTGGTAGTAAGGGTAAAAAAGTGATAAAAAGGTGGGGAAAGAAGGGGAAAGCACAGTGAGACAATAGGGAACAGAGAAGCAGTTGAGCTTGTAAACAATAGTGTTATGAAGTGACATCACCAACCACAGCCATTCAAATTTTGTGGTTTTAAACACACTGGACATATCCTCTTCAGTTTCAAAAACTGTCAGCAGGAGTGAGCATTGTACAGGTCACATGCTCATTAGTGCAGCTCTTCACAAAAGCTTTCCAATTGAACTGCTTAGCACAGCAGAGCAACATCCTCCTGTTGCTTCTTCAGTAGCTTGTCTTAATGTGCTTTAACATCAGTCTTGGAAAGAGAACAAAAAAAGGAGCCTTGGAGTGGAAGGATTGCAACTCTTCACGTTTTGCTGTTTCATGGGGGAGTAAAAAACAATGAAGAAACTCTAGTCCTACATCCATAGCAAAAGGGCAGCTTGAAGCAGTGATCATTGAGGATCCTGCAATCTTCTTAAAATAAAAACTTACTTTTTTCTTGAAAAGCTTTCAAGATTTACTGTTATTACTACTCTTACTACTCTTTATAACAACTATTACATGTACAGCCCAGATCAAGCTACTTGTAGGATATCAGTTTCTCTCCCTTCCTCCTAGGGTGAAAGTTTCAGCTTAAGTAGCCAGTTCTGACTGACTTGATCAATTTTTTTTTTTTCTGGAAGCTGGGCCAGGACTGTACACCCTAGAATGAAGGCACACAAAATAATTCATGAATTTGGAAAAGCCATTCCTTCACCTCTTTTGTACTAAGCCTTGTGCATTATGATTAAGAATCCAAACAATCCCTCAATTTGTCCAGAGTGCCTCCTCCGTACATTGACTCTGCCACATTCATCAGTCAGATCAAGTTATATTCCTTTCAAAGGACTGCACCATGACACAGTGTATAACATTTGTCCAAAGCGCTCTTAAGATGAAATCAAAGTCCTTGAGAAACTTGGTTTCCACTATGACCTAAAAAAAGATGTCATGCAGATTTCCAGCAGCCTGAAGAAATCCCTCAGTAAAGCCTTCGTCTGGATGTGCTGCTTAGGGCAGTAGCAACGTAGTCCTCCCTAAGAACAAACTCAGCTCCTACCAACTCACTGGTTCATGACCACACAGAAGACAACATGCTCTGATCGTTGGCATAAGCCAGGCATTTTGATGAGATTTACTAAAACCAGGTCACTTTTGGAAGACACAAGCATCTTCTCCGTTTCAGCTATACAATTTTTCTTAAGTCTGTTCTGTTCAGTTTTATCCCATTTCCCAGCACTGAAGAGGAACAGAATAAAGCAAAATGGAAAAAGAAAAAAAACCCAAACCACCCAGAAAGAGACATTCCAAATAAAGTCTGACTTTATTGAAACCATGTTTCCTTTAGATAGTCCGGCTGCCCCTTGACATTGCAAATATTTATGCTTTTCAATTTATTTCAGTTGGAACTTTATTGCTTCACTACTTCCTTATGTGCAAGGGCAACTTTACAAAACAAGCCATCAGGGCTGACAGGTTTCCTTCGAAATTCAAATATTAATTCAGTTGCACATCGAGGGTTCAAAGAAAGACAGTAAGACAATACATGTCACAAGCTCCTAATTCAAAAGATTTCTACAGTATCTTTTTATTTCAGGCAAAACCTCACGGATTAAACAAACCTGTAGTTCTTCAAGTAAATAGGCAAGATGTCATTAGCTTAAAACTAGTTACAGATTCTGTAAGCACTACTTCCTAAGTAAAGTTTCATTGGTTTTAAGCATTGAAGGTAGTAAATTCTAAAATTAAAGTTTTGAATAAAGAAGTTGTGGAATACAAATTCTTTTGATCATCTTGCTACCCCCTATTCTTTCTCAAAGTAATTATTCGTTTCATTTTTCAAGGTTAGACTGGATGAGGCTTTGAGCAACCTGGACTAGTGGGAGGTATCCCTGCTCATGGCAGGGGGTTGGAACTGGATGATCTTTAAGGACCATTCCAACACAAAACATTTTATGATCAAATTATGTAGTAACACAAAAATAGCCAAAGTGTATCAAATCAAAGGTTCTTTATGCAGCAGCCAGTAGCATGATAACTGCAGCTAAATCCAGCAAGAATCTAGAATAAAGAAAATTAAGGCTAAGGAAAACATCTACACCTAGTGCCTTTATACAACTCGTGTTTTTAGTCAAATGGCCTTTGAAATACTCCAGGAATGTAAATGCATTTACTAAGCTAGATTCTAACTTCAGCTTTGAAAAAAAATTTAATAAGCAGTGGAAGGTAAATTTCTCCAAGTATAGATGCATTACATTTTACATTCCAAATAAAAGCAAGACAGCAATTCACACATCATCATAAAGCTAATTTAGGAAAAAAAAAATAGGCGGCATCCTACTCTTGGCTATTTTCAGGCATTGCTACGTTGCTTAAGCCAAGAAAAAAGCAGATTTGTCAGAAATAGGTAAACTATGAAAGCCAATACTTCAGAAGAAGTTAGGATTTATTCTGCAGAGCTCAGACAGAGGTACCTACACCAAAACACTAACTCCCTGCAAATAATGTTTGCTAACACCACCTCAAGACACTCCAGGGACTTGTAGTCAGAGAAGCTGAGCAACCAGTTGCTCAGTAACATGAAGATGATACTGCTCAGGTGCTCAAACACAGGGATTGTTAGTAATGGAAGAATTTGGTGCACTGGCTGTGAAAAATAAGCTTGGTCAAGCCTAAAGAATGAACTAGAGTGATTTGTCTCCTTTCAGGTAAACATTTAAAGGAGAGAGGTTTTCCTGTTGCAGGCTCAGTTTCACCTTTAAATGCAATCTAGTCAGTGTTTTCATATTCTTCAGGCTAAAAACTGGAGCTCATCCTTCCTACCAAGCAGGTGAAACAAATGCTGCTTGCACTCAATACTCATTTTAAACATTAATAACCTTGACAAGGTGGAAGACTGGCCACAGGGACCTTCCCTGAGTCCTGAGCCAGATATGAAATCAATATTATTCATTCACTCTGTGTTGTCTATCCATATCTCTTGATCTATTGGCAATAAGTGTTCTATATATGCTGTAGCAGAAAGTAATAAAGTTGTTGAACTATTACATGATGAACCCACTCAAACAACTGATGCTTTCAGACATTATATGAATTACATCAATAATGGAGAATTACAGCATGAGATCAGGAACAAGCCAGTTTGCTGAGGAGATTCTGCCTACCACTGTAAATCCTCCTATTACTCTGTTGCAACCCAAAAGGTCAGCTTAAAGCTGCACTACAAACAGTTCATCACAACACTTGACTTTGATTTTGTACTGAAATAAAAGTGCTTATATTGTACAGCTACAGCTGAGAACTTACTGCAGCACTGACAGGTTTCACTAACCAAGCAAATTCTGCACAGCTGACCAGCTCTCAAATTTAGAATTTTGCATGCCATGCAGAAAAGCAATGCTGATTTCTGACAACCCTATGTTTATACTCTTCCTTACATATCTGCTTTTGCTAGAGGAGTTTTCTTCACTTGGAGCAAGTCCTGTGTTTCGGAACTCCATGTCTTAATCATAAAAATTCAAGTGTTTGATTCAAGTCACTGTTTCAACTAAACTGCAAAAAAGTCAAAAGAGCATTTTTTAAATGGTATATGAATAGAATCAAGTCAGGGCAGTAGTGAATGGGACTTAGCATCTTCATTTCACAAAGGTGCTTCATTTGGATTTCACCCTGAATATTAAGCTTGCACAATTATCAGAAGTCTGGTACCAAATTCTGCCCATTGTACTGAAGAAATTTTACACAAAGCAAGCAGCATTTTGGATTCCAACAGACATTTCAGGCAGATTGTCATAGTTCAACCTAAGCAAGCAGCCAAGGCACTTGCTCACTCCTTTACCAGCAGGATCAGGGAGAGAATCAGGAGAGCAAAAGCCAGAAAAGTCGTGGGCTGAGAGAAAGACACTTTAAGAGAGAAAGCAGAAAATGCTCACACAAGCAAAAACTGCTCACACAAGCAAAAACCAAGGAATTGATTTAGTGCTTCCCATGGGCAGGCAAGTGCTCATCCATCTCTGGGAGAGCAGGGCCCCACCACCCACAGCAGTGACTTGGGAATACAAACACCATCACTCCAAACATCCCTCCCCGCTTCTTCCTCCCTCTCCCCACTTTGTTACACACTGAACATGACGCTATGTCTGCAATGTCCCTTTGGTCACTTTGGGTCACCTCTCCTGGCTGTGTCTCCTCCCCACCTCCCACACAGCCCCAACCTCCCGGCCAGTGTGGCAGTATGCCTTGGCTCTGCCAAAGCACAGCCTGCAGCCAAAACCAGCACAATGATCCAATATTACTAAAATGTAATGGAAACTGTCTTCAAGTATGGAAGTATTCCAGCTTTATGCCTAAATTACTTTAAGGCCTGCATGTATTTAAAGCCAAACTTACTCGTATAACACATTTATCGATTTGGATCTTGCAAAGAGAAAAGCAACTTCAATGAGAGCTAAGAAGCCTCCAACTTGTGTTTTCTGGCTGAGGTTGCAGCGATAAGCATAATGTTAACATGGTGCTCCTATGTGTTAAATGTTGTGTTGTTTAAATAAAAATTCCTTCCTTTGAAACTGAGAACAAATTACTGAGATGACAGGAAATTCCTAACATAGGATACCTGATTCAAGAATTCACAGGTTTCTTCCTCACAGTCATATGTTGCATTTTTTGCCCCGTATTTTTTCATTACTAAATTTTATCACATTAATATCAAACAGATGAAAACAATTATTTGGGTTTCAGAGCAGCTTAAAGAGATGAACAGCATAATATCCCTGGAGATGAAAATTTGCATGTCTGGCCACGTACCGAGTAAAAGTCACCTCCTCAACAAATGACGAACATTTTTATTAAAGCACATCTTTGAACTTTTAACTTTCAAATGTTTCTTCATTCCACCAGTCTTTTCATGTACTCCTGCACTGATATTTTGAATAAAAAGGAAGCCAGAAAGAGGTGTGTGATTTTGGTTTAATCATCTGCAGCCCTTCTGTGCACTTTTTTAGTTGAAAGTTTGGCTCCAATCGTATCTGCTGTGGTAACTGTGTTAAACTTCAGTTTAACAGACATAAGAGAAGTGTAACACCTACCAGAAACATGAGCACAATTTCCATCTTTCTCTTTTTTATTTAACCACATAAGTACATGTCAACAGTTGGCATAAACTTCATAAAAATACAGTACCTTTTTGTGCCGAAACACTAGTCACAATGTTTATATAAAGACTTTTTCCTGCTTCCTTGAATTCAATTAACATTTTAAAAAGTGACTTCCCAAAAGCCCTTTTTTTGTGAGTTTCCTTATAGAAATTTTTCCAAAATCTGTTCTGTAAAAGTTAAAAAGCTAATGCATTTTCAGCCATTCTCCCTCACCCTCTCAATAAAACAGAGTATAAAAAAATAAGATGTTTTAGAATACTGATCAGTTGTTATACTACTACTTTATCACAGGTTCCCATTTAATTGACACTGTTACAGGCGTGATGGATGGTGTCCCTATAACATCCAGGATCTCCAGATGCTATTAGGGCTGGAAAGACCAGTCACACCAATAGACTGATGTGAACAAAAAAAACCAGTTGAAACAAATCCAAACCATGAACAACACACAGCGAAACATCTTAGACCTTAGCACTCTTATGATGCAGTAGAATCACAATTACTGTGATAGCTCCCAATGGCAATAAACATACAAAAATTCTACCAAGTCAGATAAACGACTAAAGGGCGTCCTTGCACTGGGTATCTCGGAAAGTGAGCTCTCTATTATCTAATTATAATAATGGTGTGACATCAAGATGACAGAAAAACAGCAGAACCAGTCTAATAATGCTGGAGCAATTATACCCACACAACTGACTACACCCATAGCACAACTGGGATAAATTTCGTTTTTCTTTAATGCTGATGAAAAAGTCCAGGCAGGATCTAATATATGGGGAAAGGAAAAAGGGCATTAAATTTTGAAAGTAATTTCTTATCAAGTTAGGCGCTGAAGGTCTAGTTAAGGCAGTGAAGGATTTATTTTAGTATCTTTCTAAGGCTATGACAGATTTTTCCTGAATAAAGCATTTTCCCTTAAAAATTTCATGTATATTATGCCAGCTTATTCTGAATGCATAAGAATGCTAAAAACCCTTGGACACTGAGAAGCTAAACTATTGCTTACTGCAAATATTACCCTTATTAGTCTTCTTTTTTAATATCAATAGGATTCCAATAACATGCACCAAAAAAATGAAGTTTCAAGTCCACCTACGAACTTTTCCATAGCTACTTTTAGCTCTTTTTGGATCAGTGTTAAATAAAATGTGCAAACATATAATCATTTGCATAGCAAATTTCAAGGGACTGACCCTGAAATAGAAATCCAAACTGTTAGGTTTAAGATATTTCTATAATCAGAATTCACTTAAAATGGTAAAAAATAAAATACACATTTTTCCATTTTAAGTCTAGTAAAAAAGATATTTCTGATTTAGAATTCTTACAGTTACTAGTTGAAAGATTTGAAAGACTGATGCTTCATTGCATTGAAATGTTATTCCTTTGGAATCTTCAAGACTCTGTAATTGCTATTTTCAAATACTGTGATGAAATATGGCCTGGAATCCTTGCTCATAAGGGTACATAAAGGAATTTTTCCTCTATTAGCAGGATCTTCGACATCCCAAATTTCAGGCATACTGCAGCCAGGCCTAAAAAACAGGAATATGAAAAGAGAAATGAAGAAATGCCATAAAAAACCCATGAAGCTTCCTTCATAGTGCCCCCATGAATACTTGATTGTGCCATCTGTATTTTTTAGAGTTTGTCTCTGTACTAGAAAAATTATCAGATTACAAAATCAATAAATATAACAGTAATTTAAAAATAGCATTGAGAATGGCTTTTGTGGTTATGTAATTAATAAAGAATTAATTTGGAAGAGGAAGCACATAAAACGACGCAAATTATGCAACACATTATACATTACCAGGGACCCTTAAATCTGCCTATAAAATGGAGTGTGATATACATATTGCTAACATTTCTAAAGAAAATTCAGGAAATAAAACACCTTAAAAAAGTAGCAATTCCTTGTTCTTTACAAAAAATCACAGCCAACATCAATTCCCTGTAAAACTGCCTTTCAAAGTTATAATAACTGTGAATATTCTAATTTTATCAAAGATAACAGAAAAGAAATTGAACACATACATTTAATTTTATTCTAAATGAAAAGAAAATTAAATAAAAAATCCAAACTAATTCTGCTCTGGAGGTCAGAAAGAGAAGGGGGGCCAAAAACCAAGGGGGGGTGAGGGGGGCAGTAAAAGCATAGCTCTTTCTGGAGAACATCTTAAATGTAACAAAATTTTTATTTACTATTAGTGGTCATAACATTTTGGTGCTCCAACTATCTTTTACTCTGCACCTTTTATTCATACCAGGCTTTCATTATACACACACATCTGTTCTTGCCATCAGAGAATAACTGCTTCTTTCCTTTGTAATGACTTCTTTCCTTCAGGGTTTTACAGTTTGAAGTTTAAAAACTCATACCACAGAGCTTCCCAGGTTCACACACAGAACACAGGGCTGCTAATGAGGGTAAAGTCAATTACATCAGTTACTATCTAAAGATGCTGGACAAAAATTATTTTGGACACTTTTAATAAATAAACCACAAATCAAAACTTGATATGAATTTTAGACTACATATTTCAGAAGTGTATCATTCTTGTGAGAAAGAGGGAGATTACTTACTTTTTTCTGCTTACACACAATGACTCTTCAAGGATGTAGTAATTCACTCCTAGTTTTATCAAATCTCTTTTTACTTGACTTGCAGGTTTTCGACTGTACATGGAATACACTACTTTAGTTCTGGCCCTTCAAAAAGAAAAATCTAAGGGTTAGCTGCAATAGAGCATGAAAATGTAAGCTTTAACCTTAGACTGGAGAGGAAGGCTTTTTTATTTCACAAGGTAACTATGCCAAAGCAAAGTTTCCATAAATAGCGCCATTTGCTGAAGTACCATCATGTCTTCAGAAATCTAAGGATTCCAAGAACAAGTTATACAGTTTTTCTGTAGCAGGAGACAACTGTGTAACAGGATCCATGGCTACTGTGAACTGCAAGTGTAAAGATGCCAAAGCAATGCATTCACCATGGAATACTCAGGACTAGAAATGAGCTTGCTTGGACTGGGGTGATCAGGAGGAATCAATCCTGTGCCAAGTCTCTCCACAAAAGATCCCCATCACTGTGGGTCACTATGTCACACTGCCCTTGCTGGGACATTTTGAAATGCAGAGCATAAGACCTGGAGTCCACCTACAGTCATCAAGCCAAATCAGCCCTTGGACACCATGATCCTGTTTTGGAAGTAGATGACCTTTAGGTCCCTCCAAACCAGGCCAGTTCACATCATATCCAGCAACATCCTCCTCTGAATGTGCAAAGCATGATGCTCTTAAAGCCCATCCATCTTCTGACACTTAATACAGGTATTGCCTGTACCTTGTTTTTCCCATAATTTTGTAACTAGGACAGAATATTTCAGTTGAAAGGGACCTGCAGTGATCATCCCAGTCCCACTGTCTGACCAAAAGTTAAAGCCAGTTAATGCCAGGCAGTGAACTAAGGACATAAGGCATGTAAAAAAAATCCCTGCCCTTTCTCTTTTATCCCCCTCTATCTTGCTGCCTTCTTGTTGTGTTGGATTTCTTTCAAGCAGTTTCACCAAATTAACAAAAAAATGATGCTACACTATTAAATATAGTAAAAGAAATTCATGACGTTTTCAGATAAATCAATTTCAATTTAGGCAAATATCCTGATTTTGAAAATAACAAGAGTACAAATCTTAGTAACTCCATCCCAAAATTTCAGCTTCAATAATTAACCAATTATCACAAAAAATGACAGCCCATCACAGAAAGCTAATAGAAATAAATACACTGGCTATCATGGAAAAAAAATTATATCTGTCTACAACGTCAGGAGTAACTAGAATGAAGAAAGGATATAACTGAACTGATGAAATCAAATTCCTTAACTTAATTCTGATTTTGAAGTTTGAAGCCATATCTGTCCCTAGAGTGTATCCTTTCTGATGAACACAAATCCTCAAGGAATAATGTGGTTTCATTCTGACTGAAATAACAAATCCAGTTCTGTGAGATTTCAACAAATTTTACAATATAAAACAATGCCATTCCTATTCTTTATTACAGACATTATGAGAATCAATAGCAGACACAAATAAAACCTCAACTGCAAAATTTACCTCAATCCTGCATCTTCATAGTGAGGATGATTTACAATAGGACGAAGTGTAGACAATTTGACACTTGCCATTGTAGGCATTGCTCCTGCAAAAACTGCATCTGAAATACACAATCAAGGGCATTTTTGAAATGAGGAATCAAACAATTAGAGAAGCAATTCAAATATCTGAGCAGTAATCCCATAGGAAAACCATGAAAAGGGTAGGGTACTCCTTTTTAAAAGGCTGTATGTGACATCAACAGGAAATGCACAAAATCAGTGTTTTAGTTTGGGTTTTTTGTAACCTTGAACTCAATATAAGCAATTAGATAACTAAGCATCTAAGAATGGAGATTTAATTAACTCATTTTTCTTGAATGGGTAGAATAACATGCTTATTAAAACAACTCTTTCATCAGTGTTAAATGGGCAGTAAAATCTCAGTTCACTATGGCTTTAACATATATTCCGTCTAGAACGGCAAGTACCTTGTTTCCAGCCAGTTTTCTGACAGATTTTAGGAAAAGGAGGGGTGCAACCACAACACACATAGACATTTTTAATTCACCTCTAGCAAAACGCTGATCATGTACCAACATACAAGACCAGCATCATTTAAGTAAAAACCTATTTTAATTGGACTTGGCAAAGATGCTTTTGTTGAAAATACTCCACCAGTGGTTAGAACCTCCAGACCAGTAGCCAGGAGTCTAACAAAGACAGCTTCTGGTGCTTTTTTTCACTGGACAGAGCTTTTATGTGGACAAGTAGACATGCCAGAGCTGCAGATAGTAGCAACACCTCTGCAGTCATTTGTGACAGGTTCCATGGTTCAACCTCACAATAAATGGGGACATCCTACATTATTAAATAGTTCACCTTGTCTGGTATTCACTTGTATCCACTCTAGAAGTTCTTCCTGTGGCAAATTGCTAAATTCTCCCATGATGTTCCACTGAGTTCGAAGGTTTGCAGATCCTTCTATTGTCATCAATGCTAGAATAGCAAAGACCAATGTTTTGGGCTGGACTTTATAGAAGAGCCATCCAAACAACTGAAATGCAAGAATCAATTAATTCCTAGACAACAATTCTGTAATGTTGTATGCAGAACAATTCATTTTTATTTCTCTATGAAGAATCTAACATATATTGCACTATAAAAACATATCTGCTATTTCTTCTCCACTAAACTTCAGATTATAATTCATAGTATTATAATATAGTTCAGAACATAATATTATATACAATATATACTGTATTTCAGAATGCAATTCCTAAGAATTACTCATGTTCAACAAATATTGCACATTACATTTGCAATTCTAAATAAATTTAAAAAAAAAAAGAATTTTAAAAATTCACATTAATGTAAACTTTTAAAGTTGAATGTCAAATCTCAGATATCAAAATCTGCAAGGAAAGATGATTCAATAAAGCTAACAGGACTTTAACGGTATTTTATCTCCTGTTTCTATCTAGAGTTTTTATCTTAGTATACAGATTAGAGATTGTACTACAAACTTTTGAAACATATTAGAAAGACAGACTTGGAAGACAGTAAGCTTAACGCTGCTTTATACCCCACTCTTTCCTTTCTTCAGCTGGGGCTTGCATTGTTTCCTAAAAGCAATTTGCTGAAGGCCCTAAGCAAATATTCATAAATACATGAAAAGGGGTAGTTAAAAAAGTAGTACTAAATTTGCTGTGTGGAAGCTTAATTTGAGCAGTAACACTTTATCACATCCATACCTGAACCATTAAATAAGAAAGTATAAACTACATTTTTTTCCCAATTAGAAGGCTCCACACATCAAAAATATCAAACTCACACTAAATAAATACATTTAATTCATAGTACTGTTATTTGGGTTTTTTCAATTAAAGCATGAAGCAATGAAAGAAAGTCTCTCAGTAGAAGCTCCCACAAGGCTGACTACACCAATTAAGTAGTGTGTTTTATCTTTCTTATGAACTAACCACAAACTACCTCAGATTATTAAAATTCTCCAGTCACCTCTCCAAAGATACAGTATACTCTACTCTCATCCCTAAAGACTCACTAAACACTCAGAGAAGAACAGCAATACTATCCAGAGAAAGTTAATTTCCCAAACAGGCCTGACCACTGTGTGGATCTGGAAGGATGAAGTGAAATTAATTCATTTGTAGGCTGCTCTGCATGAGTAAATCTCCCTTTCACCAAAAGCTGCAAAAATGTCACTTCATTGACATGTTAGAACTTTGACAGTTCCACAACTTTTAAAATCAAAGAAAATTACATTACTGTCACGTTTTTATAAAGCCTCATTGATGTTCAAAGTCTCTGAATTTAGCACTATTTTGTTTACACAAGGAGCCTAAAATGATTGAATATATATGCAATGTAAAAAAAGCATTTCTTTCATTGGATGCTGTTCCTTATGTTTTTTTTTAATCAATTCAAGCTTTTGGGTTGCTTTTTAGTTTTTTGGTTAGTTTCCCCAAATGAATACTTTAAGTATTTCTCCAGCTATTTTATTTTGTTTTCAAAATTTCCATTCAGGATAGCATCATTTTCCCTAACAGAAAGAAGAAATGTGTGGATGCAAATGGTCAAAAGTCTGAACAGTAACAGCAGAAGATCTGGGCCTAACTTGAAGAACAGTGAGTTCCATGACATATCTGAATCATCCCTAATTTAATTACTCCTCCTTGTTCAACCTAAGAGAAGTAAAGGTTCTAATAGCAGGTTTCTCATACTTAAAATGCAGCTGTACAGAAGAAGGGAGTTACTCCCTTTGTAAAGATGCAGCTACTTTAAATTTTCTTTTCATTAAAAATCCTTTCTTGAAAATGTGCTATGAAGTGAATTACTTTCCAATGAAAATCAACATTAGGTCACTTCTTTTCATCAGAAAGCATTCCAGACAATGAAAATACTCTTTATTTGAAAAAGAACATTATCATTTTTATTGCCCATCAGCTGCCACAGGCTGCTGGTAATGGAAAAATGGAAAGTGCAGGGATTCACACAATGGGCTGAAACAACACAACATACAAAATTTCTTTTCCATGTGCAAACAGTAATTTTTAGCCTCAAAAGAAACTAGATATACTAACATACCACTGCAGATAAGCTTTCATGGCCTGCTAGATGAAAGGACAGTGTTGACCTCAATTGCAGTAAGATAAATGCCTGTTTTAAATTTGCTTAAATTTTTCTTGCATCTGTAAAACCAAACTGTCACTTATTAACTTATGTTCATTCAAACATCTAAAACTTTATCCAATGATATACTGTACTGAGTGTTAATCAATCATTTTGTCACAAATCTCATCTTCCTCCATCCAAGAAATTCTGGATCAGTATTGCACACACAATTAGATTTTTCAGCCTCAAAAAACTACTTCTCCTCAGCTGCCAGTAGGATAGAAAAAGCTCATCAAAAAACACTTCATATTTTCCTGGCCCTACAAAAACAAGCAAACCAACCAAAACAAGAACAAAAAAAAGTTTTCTTATTGTTTGCTAAGTCTTAGAGGTGATCTGCTCAATGGTGGCTCAACAGCCTTATGGGCCAGTGTTTGTGTACCATGCTGAAGCCAGTCCTGTATTGCTTGGAAGATTGTCAGCCTCTCCCTACTACAGCAAGCACACATCTGTCAGACCAGGAAAAAAATCCAGCTTGTCTTCTACAGGTATCAATCAGCACCAACCTGGGGAACAGCTGAACAGGCAAAAGAACCTTCACTAATAACAGGAGAAGGAAATCAATTTTATTTCCCCTTATGCTGTTCACCTAAAGTTGGATTCACCTGAACACTTCTCCTCAGGCCCAAGCCAGGGCCAGGATATCCCCAAGCTGTATTATGTATCACTGCTGGTCATTTATCCCTTTCTGCACAAAATAAATGTCTGACCTGCAGCAATCTAAAGCCCTTCCCTAGCACTCATGACCTGTTTCCTTCAAGCCTCCATGATGCTGCAGTGAAGGAAGGAAAAGTTACTGGACCAGAGTCACCTGATCCAACAGGGGCAGCTCCCAGAGCAGGTTAGCATCTGCAACTGCAGCTTCCTGAGAAGCTTGCTCTCACTCCACAACAGGAAACAGCAGAACAATCAAAGGGCCAAAATGCAGTTGGAAGCAGCAGATAAAAAAATATTGACAAAATACTGTCTACTGTCCTCCCTTCCAATAGTTACACATTTACGACACAAGGCATCCTCTAAGATCCAACATGCAACAATTATGAAAAGCACCAGCATTCACTAACTGGCCTGATGACCTCAGCTGCAGTACTAAAAACACACAACAATCCAGGAAAAATTACTGAAATGCTATCACTCTGGTGCTTTAAAAAAAAAAAGTCACCATGCAGCTAAAAAAAAATCAGCACAGATTTTACTGTGCTGATATATAAATACTTTTAGTTCTGAACTTCACTACAAAACTCTACTACTACTACCACACCACCACCACAACCAACAGGGCAGAAAAGACCATCAAGAAATATACAGTTAAAAAATAACTAAGAACAAATCAACTTTGGACAGCATTAATCTAAATCATAACTGTTATCTAGAAACTGGATGTTAAAAGAACATTTTTTCATTTTGTTCCTCTGACTTCTGAAAAGCAGCTTCATTTCAAATTACTCAGAAACACCTTATGAAAGTTCACTTAGAAAAATAACCAGTGCAACTGCTATTGCTTGAACAACCAGATCACCTAGGAGGATGCCTGCATTTCAAGAACAACTAAGAGCTGCAAAACTGGACATCTGTGAATCTTCCAGAATAGCAAGCATGTAGAGGAGATTTCTAAGTCCCAATTACAGGGTGGCTAAAGAAAGAGGTTTTGATAATTTCTTAGCATTTTACATTTTAACTGTAGAGATTAATCTGATTTTGGCAAATGCGTGGCACTTTAACCTATGCCAAGTACATCAGGCATCAGAAAGGGATGAGCACATTTAAGCAGACTGATACAGTGTAATCTGTCCAGTGTTATAAAGAACTACCCTTCTCTAAAGATCATTTAGGAAGCAGTTCAGTTTTCTGGGAAACAATTATTTGTTCAGCTAGCCCAACATGAGATAGCTTTCTCCTCTTTGCATAAATCTGTCTCATTCACTCATCCTCCAGTTGTTTGACACGGGTATCAGCTGCTCCACAGACAGGAACTGCCTTCACCATAGCACCCTAATTCCCTTTTAGACACTTTCTACAACAGCACAGTGCATGCAGGGTGACAGGAACCTCTGAAGGCTGGTTTGAGCATGGTCACCCAGAGCCAAGTGTCCCTGATCCATGTCCAGCTCCGAATACCTCCAAGGATGGACCTGATTCTTTGGACACTCCACCACGTCCCTGGGCAATCTGTGCCAACGCTTTTCACCCTCCCAGTGAAAAGGTTTCCCCATGTCCAGAGGGAACTGCCTGCATTTCAGGGTCTGCCCATCGCCTCTGGTCCTGTCATTGGGCACCACATGAAAGACTCTGCTATTTCTCCCAGCTCTGCGCCATCAGCAAACTCGCTGAGGGTACCCTGTGCCCCACCCTTCAGCCCATTAACAAAGACACTGAGCAGCCCTGGACCCAGCACAGGCCCCTCAGGTTACTGGCCTTCAACCAGACTTGGCACCACCCATTTCTGGGCCCAGCTGTTCAAACATTTTTCAATCTACCTTTCCTGTCTGCTTCCCAGATAAAGGACTACTTACCCTACTTTTGCTGCATGTTCAAAGCTTCTAAAATAGCTATTTAAATAAGAGATTTAATCACGTTCACTTCTCAGAAACACAGATAATGAAACATGGAAAGCCTATTCTAAGACCTTTTATATCTGGAGGAAATCTAGTTAATATTTGATGTTACAGATTATTCAAAGTAGTAAGATTAAGTCTGAGGCATATGAGTTTTGATTTTTATGACTGAAATGTTTTCAACAAGCAAGACTTCAAACGAGACTTCTAGAAAGAATTAATAGGCAGGAAATATGCAAGGCAGTAAGCTCTGAAGAGCTGTGAAAACACAGTGTAAACAAAGACAAACACTGGATAAAATTAATAGTCAATAAAAACTTGCAGTGGCATAGAGGTGTGCAAACACAGTAAAATCTAAGAGATGTCTCCCTGTGCTCAAGCTTGATACACAGCATGCTAACTCATATAATAATGCAGTTGGACAAGGTGCATAAAGCAAGACTTTTGCTTTATTTGGGAAGAGGGGAGAATGGAACCATTTTTGACAAGCAATATAATCTGGTTTATTTTTATCTGGTACCCTCAGATTCAGCAATTACACACAGAGAAATCTGCTTTAGGACAAATATCTGTGTAACGCTCTAAGTACTGAGATAGCTACAGGATAAAAAAGACCTTACCTGTTTTGAACACACCAAGGAAGCCATAATGCACAGATGTGGTGTTAAAAACAGCTTTAGTCTCATGATTAAAATCGCTAGGACACTGTATGCCAACAGCTGCAATGCATGGAATACCAGCTGAAAAGAAAAAAAGAAACCACAAGACACAGAAGCAACTTTGCATCCTTTTCTGCCTTAAACAGACAACTTCATTTTCAGTATAGCTTAAATGATGAGCTTGTCTGAAAGAGTCCAAGTCAAAGTAAAGATATTCATATTTCAGATGGTGATAATGACTTTCTGTAATCTTTTATTTAGAGTGCATGTAGTATGCTGACGAAGGGAATAACAGGAAAGAGAAATATTATCAATAAAAGAAAAAGGAGCTAGAGCAACAGCTAGCTATTAAAAAAAATCCTTAGCCATTAACAGGCTTCACTCAGACAACAACAGAATATGTAAAACTTCTTGTATAACCTCTTTATAGAAGTTAAGAGACCCTGATTTTTAGTGCCCAAAATACACAAGTATAGAGTAAGAGAAGAAAACAAGATCATCCTTGATAATGACACAATCAGAGGCAGCTTGCTTTAGTCTTCTAAAAAGCATCAGATACATCACTCATTACTCCTAACATTAATCTATGTCACTTGTCAAAGTTCTGTGCTATATAGAGGCATTTTTGCAATCAGTGCTTTTATCTGATTGATTATCATAGAATCATTCAAGTTTGAAAAAGCCTCTAAGGTCATGTCCACTCATTAATCTAACACTGCCAAGTTCACTGCTAAACCATGACCTCAGTGCCACATCTACATGTCTTTAAATGCCTGCAGGGATGGTGATTCAACTCCTTCCCTGGGCAGCCTATCCCACTGCTTGAAAATTCTTTTGGGGATTTTTCCTAATATCCAATCTAAACCTCCTCTAAGGCAACTTGAGCTTAAATCACAGACATCTATCAACTCTCTGGGCCACCTGATCCCAGTGTTTCACCACTCTCATTGTAGTAAGATTTCTTCCCTATAGCTTGCCTAAATCTATCTGATTCCAGTTCTAAGTCACTATCCCTTGTCCTAATGGAACAGGCCTGCTAAAAAGTTGTCCTTGTCTTTCTTATACGCCCCCTTTAAGCAATGAAAGGCCCCACTAAAGTCTTCCTGCAGCCTTCTCTTCTCCAGGCTGAACATCCCCAACTCTCTCAGCCTGTCTTCACAGGAGAGATGTTCTCTCCCTCTGTTTTTGTGGACCTCTTCTGGCCCTGCTCTAACAGGTCCACGTTCTTCCTGTGCCGATGGCTCCAGAGGGGGACACACTATGCTGCTTTGCAGTTTTACTAAAAAGAACTATGTGTACTACAACATTCATTATGGCATATCTAAAAATAGAATTTGAACATTACATGTCATGTGAAAACCCAGTAAAGGAACCATCTTCTTCTCAGTCTCCATGTGGAAAACAGAAGGTCCAGCCTAGCTTCAGTGTCTTTTGGAACAGGTACAGTAAAAGCCGAAGATTCCTCTCTTGCACAATCACCCCCATTAGCCAGTATATTCCTTTGTTCAACATTTCAGAGTTATTCTGGTGACATACCAGACCCAACTTAAGATGAGGGAAATAATGATGCAAATACTTAGATGCAAATAAACCATATGTATTAGCATCAGCCCATTGCAACCTGCATTTCAATGCTGAGTATTTGCATTAACACAGGAACAAAATTGTGCAGAAAAAGAATCTTACCTCACCATGGTTAAAACGTTCTTCTCTGAAAAAAATAACAACCCAAAACCCATCATTATTTATGTACAGAAGAAATGGCTTTACAATAAGATAATCTCTAATGGCATTAGACAATGCAGCTAATCCAGTAAACATGAATCAAGTGTTAGAATTTTTTTCCACCCCTCTATCCAAGTTTTGAAATAAATTGCAAATCATAACCATCTTCCTCAATCCCTGTATCTATTTGGAAATCTCGAGTACTGGTTTTAGCAGGTTTTGTTTAATTACTTCCATGAGATGAAACTCTGGTACCTTTATAACCATGAAGAAACTAATGAGGGAAAAAAGAATTTGTATTTACTATTTATACAAATAGTAAAAAAGTAAAAAAATATAAATAGTAAAAAAGCCAAAAAAGCACATAAATACTGCTTTAGGAAAAGAGCAGAAAAGTAAATCATTAAATATAAAATCTATGCATAAATGGCTTTAAGATGTCTAAAACATGTCAGATAACTTTCATTTTAGTTATAATATAAAAATACCATTTGCAATACATCCATTCAGTTACCGAACTGCACATAACTAACCTTTCAAAAAGAACTTACATAATGTAGAATTCTGAACTTTGTAGCATATAGCAAATCAAAACTCAGTTTTACATTAAAAAAGAAGACAATACTTACTTTTCATATCGGCCTGTGTGAGATAAGGAGCACAGAATATATTTAATTGCCTGAAGAAAACAAGAGACAACAAAAAGTATGAACGTACTTTCAAAAGCATTTTGAAGCATTTCCAACATTTGCTAAATTAAACCACACCTGGGTAATCTCTTTTTGAGATAACGCTAAGATAAAAGACATGCAATGTTTCAGCCAGAACTTCTTTTAGAGGATGTTTAATTAGCCAGGCAGTTAGCAGTTATCCCATCTGTTCCTGTGCAAACTGTAAGTTGTTTTTACACAAACGATACATAATCAAATTTACAAAAACAGTTATAAACTCCAGTTTAGTATTCATCAGCTAAATAAAAGAAATTTCTTCTATCTGTCTCAGGACTGGACCTTTGCAAAAATCTTTGCAATGAGAATACAGAATTTTAAATACATGTTCTTGAAAACCTGTGTTTTTCTGACTGTATTGGGTTTACATGTCAAGGTTTCAGTATCAGGAGCAGTGCAGGGGTGGCTTCTGTGGGAAGAGAGCTAGGGCTGCTCCCACGTCAGAGGCCAAGCTCTAGACAGCTTCAAACCAGATCTACCACTGGGCAAAGCTGAACTCATCAGCAGCACTGGTGGGGCCCCTGTTGATAACATGTTCATAAAAAGGTAACTCTGCAGCATGTTTAAGAGAGAGCAGCAAGAAAACTGGGAGTGAAACGAGACTCAAGTCACTGAGGTCAGTGAAGGAGAGGGAGGAGATGCTCCATAAGAACCATGAGACTGCATCTTTTGGAGAACACCACAGTGATATAAGTTGTTTTTCTTTTCCCGTGGAGGGCAATGAAGGGTTATGGTGGAGCAGACAGAAATTCACCTGAGACCTGTGCAGGAGCCCATGCCAGAGCAGGTGCGCATGCCTTGAAGGATGCTGCAACCCACAGAGAGCCCACAAAGGAAACAGCTCGTGGCAGGAACTGCAGCTTGTAGACAAGAGCCCACAAAGGAGCAGGTTTTCTGGCAGGAGCTGCAACCTCTGGGGGACTCATGCTGGAGCAGTCTGTTTCTGAAGAACTGTACCCCATGGAAAGGACCTGACCTATGCTGACCCCATTGTTAAAACAACTGCAGCCTATGGAACGGACCTACTGAGCCTGGGGATGAGGAGAAGATGGTTTTAGCTTTTTGTTTTCATCTTGCATTTTATTTTTAATTCACAAAATATTTAATTTGATCTTCCTCAATTCATGACAGTGAATCAGAGAGTGAAGCCCCCATACTTATCTTGACCCATGAGATTTTTCTACTCATATTCCCCCATCATAGTGAGGGTAAGGAATAGCAGCATCGCTTGGCAGGCACCTGGCAGTCAGCAAAGGTTAACCCATCATATCAATTTCTTCCCATATAAATGTCTTCCCATATCAAATAAATAAATAAATAGCAATCCCTTCAAAAAAAACCCTGAAATGTAAGTTTAAGGTAAAGGTAACTCACAAAATCAATCACTTACCCTTTTGATGATTACCCCAAAAACCACCAGAACAACTGGTAATAGCAGAGTCTTTGTGTATCTTACTGGAGTCTAAAATGGAAATCAAGTTCTTTAATTGCTTCCCCTCATCCCCTCATCTGTAATTATTTCAATCACCATTTAAAGAAATTAATATAATGAGACCTTTCTGGAGTAAAATGTAAATGTAAACTCCACTCAGCAATCATACTAAAGACATAATACTAGGGTCATCAGTAAATTATTTCCAGTTCTTTGGCAAGCCATTCAAAGATGAGAAATAGTTTGTATCTCATCTGAATTTGAGTACTATAGGTTGACTTATCTATAAACATTCTAAATGCATATCTAGGCAGTGATAAATTAAAGGAAGTCTATTAATGCCACATGATGAACTTTCAATGCTGTTCTCCTGTCTAAACTTATCACATAAGGCCCTTGCAGCTCTCAGTACACTTTCCATACACTCAAAACCAGGTACTGAGAGCCCCATAAAATCTTGTTTGCAGAACTGTAACCTTTCATTTATTCCTGAGGAAGCACTTCTGTCATTGAAGCTAGCATATTTCTTAGATCTAAAATCAAAACACTACTTTGGTTTAAGTTCACTTAAATGCAATAAACCCAATTAAATTTAGCTTTAGTTCATTAATTTATCTTTTCAAGTATGTATTTGAACTTATGATGGCAGTAGGACATGTGGTTCTGAAATGTTTTAAGTTACAAATAAAAATAAAGCAAGAAGTTCCCTCTTCCAAAATCACATTACCTCTTTTTCCATGAAGTCAAACTCAGCAGCGCAGGTATACATTAATGTATCAAAATCCTTGTAGCCAATAAATTTAGATTTCAATATATTTCCTATATGAGCCTGGTAGGATACACAGGAAACAAATACCAAACTGTAGTAAGCAAAAACAGTCGTGTTTTCCATAACAAAGTAGTATAAATATGATAAATTACACTTTATTGAGAAATATTTTTAATTAGAACAGAATTTTATATCACTTACAGTATTGTTACAAGAGCACCAAAAATCTACTTCCAGTGTATTAAATAACATCTTTGAGTCTAACACAGATGGTATGGTGTTATATAAAAAGCAGAAAACAGCAAAAAAATTAGTTCCAGAGAAGAGTGCATTGACAAACTCAGTAAATAAAGGTGTAGGTAGAAGATAGCCAAGACAAACAAAGGCCTGTAAATCCACATTTAAAAACAAACACATAGAGCATTCACTAAGACAAAAGTATTTGTAGTTTTGCAAATTTTGGTAATAAGATCTCAAAGCGATAATACATAATGAAAGAAAAAGCAAATATACAATGTCTCTCCCACTTCTCTAAAACAAATTCTGGAAATTCAGGAAAGTACATCAGTAAGATGTCAAAATCAAATATTAGGCATGACAAAATTTTTGTAAGATACCAACCAGATACTCTGATAATAGAACTTACATCATCAGCTATTCCAAACACAAGAGAAGTCAGGTATTTCAAGGTGACTGTCCCAAATAACCAGGCACATCCTTCAATGACCTTGAAAAAAATATTTAGAATGAAATGGTTGTCTTTAACTTTTACAAATTTTTTCTTTTTTAAAAAGCTTCTTAAATTTAGCCACTATTTATAAACTCTCCTATGTTATGGCTGAATAATTTTGTGCCACTGCCTTATACTACAGCTGTACCACTGCATACAACAGTGCAGCAGAGGGGGTAGAAAAGTTATTTTGAAACAGGGGCAGCCTCGCTGTCTGTTCCATCTGTTTTGCACATATCCGTGTGCAGGGATTGTTTCTGGACAAGAGCTGCTCCATATTATACCAGGTTGTGCTAGCCTGGTAATTCAAATCTTTGGAGGAATTTGATGATTTATAGCACTGTCGCAAGATGATCTGAGGTTAGAAGTTGATGGAAATAAAAACAAACTATGTCCAGTTACTCCTTTTAGTTATGTATCAAGTTTATTCCTGTACCAAGAAGGTTAAATTCTTGGCAGTGTAGCTTAATCTAGCTAATTCTTTATAAAAATGGATCAACTGAATAGGACAACCTGTGCCTGCATCTTGTATTTGGGACTCACAGCAGATGCTTTCAGAGAGAATGCAACAAAAAACTGATCTTTGCCCTAATGTAACCAGGGTTTTATGTGACGATGGGCTGCATTCAATCAGCTCATTTCATGGCTGCTAAGAAACCTAAATACCTAGGAGGTATCCTAATCCTTTACTGAATGCCTCTGGGTATTTTTCTTCCACAGCACCTTTAAAAAGTCATATTTTACTTTTCTTCACTGGCTTTGTCATATTTACCTTTATTTTATTCTACCTTTACAATACGTAGAATTCTAACATATTTTAAAATCTCAGCTATTTGGTAAATCTACATTAATAATTATCTTCATACTCAATGTCAACAGATTTTGGTGGAAGGCATTATAGTTTTTACTTTTTTTTTATGTAAGACACATTGACTGAGACTACATGCAATATGTACAATGTTACATATGAATTTACAAAATAAAAAAAAGAAATTCTGCTTTCTCTACAGGTCCTTCTCTCTGATTTCCATCAAGTATTCTCCTTTTTGGTGTCTGCTCAGTAATGAATTGGTGTGTTCAGAGAACTCTGCGTAAGAATACTGATATTTCTCTGCTGAATGGTAGCATCTTATTTAGGATCAATTATTTTATATACATTTTTAGGTTGGTGGTGGTCTTTTGAAAACTTACCATTTAATCCCACCATCCTTTGTTTCTGACCTTCTAACGTTCATACCTTATCTCATGGAGTTTAGTTTCTTTTATAGTTCCAGTTAGACAGCTTCTCCAAAAAGTTCCTGAAATTTATGTACATTACATTCACCCACACACCCTTATCTACATCCTTCAGAGGAGTCAAACATTTTGCAAGGCACGACTTCCTTTCACAAAGGCTGCACTGGATGTCTCTCTGCACATACATACAGCTTAACACCTTCCTCACCATACAAGTTCTTATTCTTTTACAAACCCCAGATTTTTTAGATTGTCGTTCCACAAGTGCACTGGATCTCCATTTCAGAAAACTGACATGAAATTTGCCTACACTCTGATTTTCTCTGGTACTACAGCCAGGCATGTAGCCACACACTGCAGTTTCCTATTAATATTTTAATTCCTTCCTATTCTAATTCCTTTATAATAACTGCATGAATTTCATCCAGTTTTGCTAACAGCTCACCCTTCACTTAATAAGAATGCCTGTCTTAAGTCAGGCATAGTTTTGGTAGGCTCCCATTTGAGGTGTTTTTACATGTTAACATCATGTCTTATGCAGCAAGTCAATTCTCATGTTTTCTACAGTGTTACATTTTATTCATAATAGTTTTGGGAGTGTTCTCCCTGTCTGGACATGACTTCTACTCTCCAACCTCACCTACACACTCTACAGTATTTTACTCTGACTTGCTTCCCTATGCAATTTTAAGATGTTTGCTGTTGTCATAAAAATATCCTTAAAAAATTCTATAGATAACCACATTTTAGTGAATATCAAATGCAGTACCTTAATCTCCATTTCTGCAAGCACTGTTAGCCTTTTACTTGCCTTTTCTAAATTGACCTTTACTTTAAAAGGATTTCCATACAGATCTTAGATTTTGTAAACATGTAAAGTTGTCAATGTGAAATTAAATGTGTTGCCATTTAAAGGTTATTTCAGCTTTCTCATATAAATGTGTGTTTATGCTCTCTTTATTTCTTCAGGAATTTAACACTAATTGCTGAGAATGTTGACAATTTATTAAAGACAGTAGCGCAGCTATAGTCCTTGATTTTCAATTATTAGAAATGAAACCAGAAGTTGTTTCTGTATTTGACAAAAGCAAACAAAAAAAAGTCATCGTTTTTCCCTGAAATTTCAAAATATTCAAAATTCCTTACCCATACATAGACTTCTCTTTTGCGCCTCTTCAAGATTTTTGGACTCCATTCAAGAATTCCCTAATAAAAAAAAAATTAATGCATATTTTCAGGTAACATAATAACAACAAGCTATTCCAGTATGCTGAATGAGAGGTTTTTCCTTTTGGTAAGCCTATCACACCATATATTTAGTTATTAAAAAATCTTCCAGAATTAATACAACCTGAGATATGAATATATATAGTATGATTTCACCCTCCACTGGCAAAACTTGCCAACAAAGAAACTCTGACTGCAGTTTGAGTACAATTATGGAAGACTACTTTTCTCCTGAATGAGTAAGGAGATTTTGCATTATTCAGTTCTGAGCTTCTTTAAATCAAAACCAATGGGAAACTGAGCTCTGTCTGCTTCTGTGAATGACAAGAGACTGAAGCAAGAAATAAACTGCTGGCAGCATTAATACAAACAATTTTCAAGTAAGGCAACAGAGTATGGAAGGTGGTAGGAGTCACACCTTTCTGTTTCACAACGTGTTCATTTTGTAACACAAGGAAGACCCATTTTAGGCTAATTTGATGAACAAAGTAATTAAAAGCTTCCAGAAATCCAGTCCATATGTGAGACTGAGGCCAGTATAAGTATCCAAATAACACACAAACAACAAATACTTTTATCAAAGCAGAAAATGGGCAAGGAACTCAACAGGTTGAGAACTCAAACTGTACTTAATATGTAATTACAACAGCTGCTACAAGAAACTAGAATAGATTCATAACAAGCAAACTATACTACAGCAAATATGCAGCCAAGGCAGTCTACTCTAGCATAAGTGAGAAATTGCCACACTCTTGCTGATTGACAAAATTTAAACAGGCAAAAAGTATCAGAAATTAAGATGATTTGCAGAAAGCTAAATAGGATCTGCTCACAACACTTTCTCTCCTATTTCTTATGTACATAAATCCTTTATGAGGAACTATACAAAAGTGAAAGAGCTTGTGGGGTTTTGTCCTATTTAAAGAAAGATTAAGATAATGAATAGTGAGATGATGAATCTTCAGTGAGTAATTTTGCGAACACTGTGGTATGATGCAGCAGTTTCAAACAATCTTAAACCACTGTTATATATGGCTTAGTCATTTGTTCTGCACTAGAGGATTTACTATCAATAAGAAGCATTTAAATGAAGCTCCTTCTTGCTCATGGTTCTTATTTTACAGTTACTCTGGTCAAAATTACATACATGGTACATTTTATATTTTAATAAAAAGAAGTGAACTATAAAAGTAGAAGAGCTGAGTCTTAACTGAATTTCTCTTACAAAGAGGCTTTGGTGTAAATCCACGATTTCCTGAATCAGTATGTACGCCATCACCAGATATCTTTATGGTCTGATCCTGTTTCTCATGTGAAGGGTTCCTCATCTGTCTGGTAATGCAGCAGTTGCACATTTTACATCAATACATATATAAAAGTACAGCACCGCAGTCTCAGCACAGCATATGATTCCTCTTAAACAACTTACCGAGATAACTACTAAAGATGCAGCATAATATGATGTCAGTAACATTGAATTACCAAACATCAGAATAAAACACACCAGAAGAGATACCTGAAAGAATAAAAATTATTCAATTCAAAATAGAAAAGGTAATGATTACCTAATGTGTTAACAGCTTTAAATTTAAAAACACCTACTTTACAGCAAAGTGCAGTCCTGATACACTTGCAGATTTGTTCTGAAAACACTGATTGTAAGGAGCTAATGGCAGCAGGTAGCCAAGTGTAGATAATTGTTTTAATTTATTCATTAAAAGTATGCAAGAACAAATCCTGGATAAATTTATGTAATATAATACATAAATTTCTGAAGCTACTTCTAACATATTAATTTTTTTTCTAAATTACTGTATTATTTCTCTTTATCCTGTTTGTTACGTTTTAGAATTCTGGACAAACGTAAAAATTAATAGAATGTTTGATGTCTTCTTTCTTCCTAACTGACAAATATTTATTTAAAGTACTATCATCATCAAAGTCAAGGAAGCAGAACTCTGTCTTGTCATATGCACCCAATTCAAGGCTGAAATACAACTTTCATCCACTATCCTGATCTACTGTGCTCTCTTTTTTAACAGAAAGCAATCTGAATTACATTTTCCAACTTGGCGGGCAAAAATCAATAAGCAAGCTCTGTCTTCTTTTATACACAGGAATAAGTAAAAATAACACAGTAATTTGCAGACTTTTCTACTTCCCTCTTCACATAGTTAAGACTTTCATTTTCCACAGAAGGAGGAGGGTAGGAGGGAGGAAAAAATTGAAAACACCACGAAACAGACTGGCAGTTTACCCAGACTCAATAAGCTGTCGCTGTAACATAACATGACTGTTTATCTATCTGAAAATAGGCTATTTATGGCACTTCAGCACCTAAATTATGATATAACTATTGACATAAGCCAGAAAGCTTAAGTATGTCATCCTGCTTCTGTCAAAAAGCTACCAAAGAAATCTGCTTATTTTGTTCCTGCTTTACATGACCAAAAAATCACACAGAACTTAACATTGCCTTTAGTTTATCATTTACAGTATTTCAAAAAATGTTTTAAAACATATGAAATATAATTTAGCTTCTTTTCTGGGGAAATACTTTCTTTTCACCCACTGAGTTAGCATAGTACAATTTTAGCAAAACATATTTTTAAGCGCCATCACATTTCTTAAAAAAACTTGTCTACATCTTCCTTTGTATTTAAAACTGTAATCTCACTTCAAAAAGCAAAACTTGATCACTATCTCAAATTTAAAAATTAAAATCAGGTATTATGCAGAAACTTACACATCTTTTACTTATCATTTCCCTTTTTTCTTGACTTTCTGGCACAGTTTTAAAATAAAAAAAGATTTTCAACTTAAAAATTTATTTTCTTGTCCTCCTTTTTAAGTGTCTCCCCAAATAGTTAAACCACAAGATCTCTGGATAGTCAAGACTACAGTAGTTTTCAAAACCCAATTTTAGTTCCAGTCCAGACTCCTCCCTCCCCTATCACTGCATGTTTTCAACCTTTGTGCAACTAAGGAAAACACTTCAGACAAATGGTCTCTTTTCATGCTTTGACCTGTTTGAGGGGACTTAAGGTTTATTTTAAAAAACATTACCATATGAGCAGACAGTATCTTCTGTAATTTGCTGGAGTCAATATAACCCATAATACACACGGCAAATAATGAAGCTATCTAAAATGAAAAGTGAAAGAGAAGTTAAAACAATTTGCACTGGTGTACTCCTTCATGCAAAAGAAAAGATTATTCAAACAATCATTAACTTTTATTGCTACTTTTTACTTAGTACTTAGACATTTCATAATTATTTCTTTCAGAAATCCTGTTGTGGTGCTCTAAATAAGAATTATCAAATCCAGTTGAATATTTAAGAAATAAGTACTCAACTTTATAAAAATGCAAGCCACCAAAATACAGCACTAACACATTACCTTTCACCTTTAAATTGAAAACAAAATTTAAAAAAAAAATCTAAACACAAAAAACCCCAGACCAAGCACACGAAAACCCAAACCAAACAAAAATGGAAAAAAAAAAACAAAACCTAATAAACAAAAAAACCCAAATGAACCAAAACAAAAACCCCAAAATATAACAGTCAAAACCACAAAAGAATTACTAATTAATTTTAAGTTTTCAGCAAAGTATGGAAAAATCCACAATTTGCTGCTGAGGAAAATAAGGCTCAAGAAAATATGGATCAGACAGCATCTTAAAAGTCATATGGGAAATTAATGAAATTATGAAGTGAACCTGAATTTTCAAATTTCAGGCTCAGCTTCTTGAACAGGTTACAGTGATGAGTTTTTCTCAATATGTTACAGAATTTATTGATTTCCTCTTATGCAGTTAGAAACCTTGCATACCACAGCTTATATGGATTGTTTAAAGCTATCAACTCAAACCAGGCAAACTCTGCTTCAGGTAAAGCGGACAAGTGAAAAGGTCTGGAGACACAGATTTTGGATTTCAGTCAACAGGCTACATCTCAACCAACTCAAACAGGAGGAAAGTTGCTGTATGACAGCATCCTATGGTTCCAATCAGCATTCCCTAGATTTCAGTGCTAACTACAGTTACCTCAATTATCCAAAATCTCAGACTACAGCACTACAGACAAACTCATCAAAATTATATAGGAAATCATGCAAAATCATGCCAGCTATTACATGCCATGCAAACACTGGTACATTTAAAACTTTCTAACAGCCTGATCAATGCCTTTTGTTTTATTTTTGTGCTTCAAAAGACAAAGTTTTTTTTCTTGTTCTAAGGTACTGATCTCAGGCTAGAGGCTGTTTATGTGGGAAAAGTAAATATTTTTAGATCTGGAGACAGAATGATAAGAGGTGTAAACAGTCAACTTTTAAACTCAAGACTAGCAAGATTGATGTGGTAAAGGGTGAGAATCTTTCCTGACAGCGTGAATGAAATCTGGCTAAAAAGGAAAGTATAGTTGTGAGTTCAATGGCTGTCTATACAAAGCAGTCAATTTGTCCAGGCTAGACAAAGAGGCTATTTAGAGGTAAATATGGGCTCACCTGAGTTAGAAGAACAAACTGAGCAAACTGCCAGGGAAGCATGAAAAAGATATTAGAAACACACAGTGCAATCAAGCTTCCTGTATTAATACTCGGAATCCTTGGGAAAAAGAGACAGAATAGGCATCAGTAAGTACAATTACACAGGTGTTTGCATATAATTGAAAAGTACAATAGAAAATGCAATAAAAACACAGCTACCTTGGAAGATAGCTAGCAATATTGATCAACTACAGATAACACTGCCCAAGTAAATTTAATATCTTTTTTTTCTTGAGTTTCTATGACAACAGCTCTGATTTCTTAACTGCTTGATGACTCACTGGTTACCAAACAAGTCTTCTCCTGGCAGTATTCAGTAGAGCAGGCCAAAGCATGTCATTTGCAAGTGCTTCACCTTCTTGTGACGACTCTACAGTCAGGTCACAACTATTTCCATTTCAGCTGAAATCACAACTGTTTCAGAATGGTCTGCATTTGAAAGTGATTTAACTCCTCTCTCTCACATTTCTTCCATATTTACCTTCTGCTAGCAATCCTGAGTGATGTTTCAGGGAAGGAGACAATGGCAAGTACATGAAACTCATCTGTAACTGAAACCCCAGTCTATTCTCCATGTTTGGAAATAAATGCTATTTAAAATATTTAATCCTGTGTTGGTTCAAGTTCAATTCTGAAACATGTCATGTTTCAAATTTCACTAAATTCTTGAGAGCACATATCTTTTCCTTATATAAAAAACCACAAATTAGTGATAAGCATGAGATACTTTTGCTTTAAACATCAATAAGTACAAATCTGTATGACCTAATAAAGGAAAGGTGGTGGTTATAAGTACCAAGTTCACCTAAATCATAAATACATAGTAAATCTCATGCAATGGAGTTGGTAAAGAAGCCCTTAAGTAGGAATGGTCATGCTTATTTTCTAAAACAGAGGCAAGACAGTAATAATCATGTTGCAAGCCAGAAATAATCACGGAAAAGCAGGGCTAATGAACTCAAGAGCATCCCTGCATTAATGTAATTAGACTGCTCTAAATCATTGAACTAGTTAATGAGACTAGTTAATTAGTCACAGAAAACTGCAAGAACATACTAGCTTATGGATGCCTATAGCATCCTTTGGTGCAAAGCATAGGCTTACTCTACGTGCAGCCAACATACCACTCTCCAAGAGGGACAAAACCAATTGATGAAGTATCAGCTTGTTTCTCATGGGAAGGAAGGGACATCAACCAAAAATTCTGATTTTTACTTTAGACACGTATTTGCCAACACAGTAATTCTGCTTTTTATGTTAATCATGTCTTCAAGTTGCAAAGTTTTTCCTTTTAATAAGTGAGTAATATGACTGCAGTTCTACTGGTGCAGCGTCTGTAATGTAACAGCCACAGGAAAGTTTCTCTGTTAATGATACCATTGTTACAGCACATGGAGGCATTCAAATAAATATTTAAATAAAGGCACTTCAAAAAATGTCCTGTGACATTCCGTTTTTTAAAGCATTGTAAAGACCCAGTATAAACTGAGAGGTACCTGAGAATATAGGTCAAAATCAACATCTGCAGCACAAGGAATGGGTATGAGAAACTTTCACGAAGCGGTGGAGTCCACATGACACGAGTGCACTGAAAATAAGAACTGGGTTAGATGGTGACATTCACTGATATATTTCCATAAAATGTATTTCAAAATGAATGACTACAGATACTCCAATAAAGCAAAAACCAAGCTACAAGAGCTTTTAGTCAGAACGTTAAAAAGACAAGCCAGGAAGCAGAAAAGAGGAAGGAAAAGGAAGTAGCTTCCACCCTTGGGGCCTAATATACACTGTTTAATTAAAACAGAGCACTGCTTTTCCAAAATGAAATGTGGCAGCTAGAGAATATCCAAGAAAAAAGCAAGACAGCAGCTACTTGTCCCTGGTTTTGCTGAAATAATCAACTCTTCTAGGTAAATAATTCTCAAATTGATGCAGTGACTTGCCACACTTAGACAGAGACAGTATTTTGGAAGATGATCTGAAGGATAAAGCAATATATTCCTCATTATGCTAGAGTTCTTTAGGTTATAAACATTTCAAATTTCTATCAGTAACAGCACATTAAGTATAAAATCTGAAGCTGCCTTACAAAACAGGCCAGTACACTAAAATAATGAAATTAAATTCACACAGACCCTATACTACTTATACGTAATTTATGCATTCCATTCTTTAACCCTAATAAAGCAAAGCATAATACACTGAAGTCAACTGAATAGTTGTTTCATTAATTTCTTAATTAATGGGGTTAATGACAAATAAATAATGGGCCTCATGGCAAATGGCTCAGCTACAACTGTTGTCTCCAATGTTTATATTCAGCTCTTTATAAAGGGCTTACACTGACCTTAAAAAAACAACAAATACAACTTTACAGGAATACTTTGACATACAAAAAACAGGTTCAAATTGGCGATCAAGAGATCTGCATTAAAAATTAGAAATAAGTTATTTACAGCTACAAGAGAAAAATGTAATTAATCTTAACATAGACTATAACCAATCTATGAAAATACTGTAGGATACTGCTGCAAAAATGTACCTTTTCCCTTGCTTCCTAGAATCTTTAAACCATTTTTTAAAATATTGTTTTACCAAGCAAGTCACTAAAATCAACATTATATAATTCCTTGCTTATTGTCTTGCCATTTCCCAAGAATGTTAAATTAACAGTGTAAAATAAAAGCAAAGAACAGAAACACATCACATTAATCACAGTCCCTGACATCTTGAAGCACTCTTTGTAAAAGCTGCAGCAATTATCATTAAAATAAACCTTTCATAAATATATGTATTAATATGCTGTCCTCAGCTGACTGCACAGATGTGATGAGTTAATTTTTTTAATAAGCAATAAATATAATCATGATTATTCTAAAGCAGTGTAGTCATTTTGCATATTTTTCAAGACTACAGCAACATTTGGTTTACCAAATCTTATGATACTGGAAAAGATAAGACATGAAAAAAATGATGAACATATACAACCATGAAAAGGAAGCATTACCTTAGAAGTAGATTGACTAACATGGGCTACTTTTCTATATTTGGAATGCAATGCTAAATTCAATCATCTGTGGATGATTTATCAAGGCTGTAAACTCACTCTGCTGCAGGTAGAAATATATCAGATTTGTCTAAGTTTGAAATCATTAAAACACAGCAGCACAAGCGCGGCACAAACAAAAACATACAGCCTTAGGGTCACTAGCTGAAAGCCAGAGAGCATTTTTACATACAACTTTTACATCTCAGCATTACAGCTGAGATACCAAGGGCTGTACATGAGGCTTACTTGTGTAGCTCAGTCCTATCCTTCCCAAATAGGAAGGGAAATTTTTGGCAGCTGGTCTAGCTAGACTGCAGGCACTGTTGACCCACTCAAGATGATTTGCACATAATCACAAGCCTGTCAAAGAGCTGGGCCTTTCTTCCACGCACACAGGCACACCCACAGCATGGCATTCAACATGAGCACCCTGTGAGGAGAGAGCCCCTGTGCACCTCTGACTACAGGTACTACCATAAATATATACACAACAATATCAAATAAGTCTGAGTTGTTCCATTCAGCTACAGTCCAAACAGAAAAGTGCCAGCTGAGATCCAATGCTGCACCTCTGCAAGTATTTCCTGTTGTTCTCCAGAAATCCATGCAGTTGAGCTTGAACCAGGATTGCCTTCCTTAAGCCCCACCTAAACCCAGACTACATCTGTGTAGAGCTATGCAGATCTGCTTTCACACGTTTCTCCAAAATACATTACCTGTGCTTTTTCCCCAAGTCAAGTCATTCACAGAGAGAGAGAAGCTCTCCTACAGTCACCCATGGAAAGAATTGCACTGTATCACAGTGAAATAAATGTTGTTTTGCTACCACTACCTTGAAGTTTTCAACACATTTCTTTCTGAAGTTACACTTACCACCTTCACAGACTTGGAAAACAGTGCCTATTCCATTAGTATTCACAAGCAAAGGATGAAACATCATTTCACTTCAGGATGCCATTAAGAATAGAAATCCACATAAAATGCCATATTTACACACATAGAGCACAAAAAATAAGTTTAGGAACTCTAATGTTCACCTGTTCTCAACCAGGCAGTTCAACATCCATAGGTGACAATGCTTTAATATGCTTACATTTTTAAGTGCCTAAATTCTTTAAATATCCCCCATGCATACATGGGGGATATTTAAAGAAAAGACATTTCAAATGAAACTTGAAAATAAAATAGTCATTTTATCACATAGATTTTTGTTTTATAAAAAAACTGTCAAAGCTTACTGTGATGGAAGCATCTCTAATTCTCTTATGTACAATACATGTTCTTACAACTCAGTGTTCTCTACCACGTTCAGCTCAGTAAAGTAAGAAAACAAAACATAATTTCAACCCTAAACTAATTTATAAGTAGTTAGTTTCCATTTAGAAGTTATTTACAAATTTCCTTTCATAAAATGAGCACTAAGGAAAAAAAAAAAAAAAACAGCCCAAGGGAATAAGAATGAAAGCTATGATTTTTCTTCCAAAATATGAAACAATGACATGAACAGCATTAACTGGGAAAACCAGGAGGTGTTGCAAGTGACAGTTCCTTTTTCTTTCCTGCAATGCAGCTTACTTAAGTTTAGCACTGGAATCCTTTACATACATACACTATTTCTAAATTCTGTGTATCCTGGGTATAGTATATAAATAATACCGAGGTTTCTTTGCACTTTCTTTGTGTTTCCAGTAAAATATACAGCAATTTAAAGAAGCTTCTGAAGCTCATTCATATGGTAAATGTAGCCCAGTTATGTGTGGTATGGGCATGAAAATAGAGTATCCTGATGTTTTGAAACTTGAAGTCATTGTGCTACTGAGTTTCAATCTCAGGACCAATTTACAATATATTTCCTTTCTGATTTTTTATTTTAAGCACTTAAGGGACATTGGACTGTGCTATGTATTTTTCAGTCATAGTCTATTTTGCTTTCAATTGTCTTATTAATTTATTTTAATTGAATTTAAGTTATTTAAATTCAATCTCAAATAAATAAGCAACATCACTACATTTAATGAAATGAAAATAGCTTAAACTTTGGTAATAACTAAAAACAAAAAGGAGTGGTGGGAGAGGGAAACCTACCTCTCCGTGATTGAAAAAGAAGCACAACACAGTAACAAGGCCTCCTAGGCGACTCCCACTGTGAAAACAAGAAAAATAGGTACAACAGAATCTTATCATGGTCAATGTTGCTTAAAAAAAAGTGAAGCTGCACTTGTGTACAGCTAATTTTATTGGGGAGGAAGGGAGGAAAGCTTTCAAACATCAAGGGAAGTAAATCAATAAAGTACATACAATATTAAAATACTAGTTAGTCAGACAGGGTTTATTTCAGAGCAAACCAGTCCTTCATACATCAACTCTTCTTCACAGAACACCAATTTTAATGTTAATAACTTGGAAAACAGTTATTCCACTGCTCACAAATTTTGGTGCAGATCATTACATCTGGTGCTTCTAAAAACCAGACAATATAAATGCAGTACTTCTTCCCTAATATGTTGAGCAGTAAATATCAGAATCTGCATGCTCAATCACCCAACAGGAAATTTTGGTGTGGATCTAAAGATTAATTTAGGGTAATCAAATCAAGCACATTCAAAAACATACTTAAAAATTAATTCATTATATGGGTCAATGCAAGATACAATTTAATTTTTATGTGAAATACTGCAATGTTAACATGAGGAAGCTTTTTAAGCCCTTGACTTAAATGTATTTTTTACATTTCCATACCAATCAAATTCACCTATTGAATAAATACCAAAAGTAAACCCAAAGATATTAATCAGATTTTTCCCATTTCAAAAGAGCAATAGAAAAAGTTCCTATTGTTTGAACAGATTTATAATTGCTCAAGCTATGTGATATAAAGCAAAGAACATTTTTGTGCACACAAGTTCACTACTACTCTGAATGACAGATGATACCATTTTTGCTACTAAACCAAAGCAGCAGCCAGCTGTTAAGATTCTTGGGAAAAAAAACCCAAACCAAACAACAACAACAAAAAATCAACCACACACACACACAAAAAAAAAAAAAAAAAAAGGCAAAAAAAAAAAAACAAACCCAAAAACTAAAAAAAGCCCTCTGAGATCCTTCACCCATCACTAATATACAAGTTAAACAGAATCAGTAGGTTCTGGGTACAAAATCTGAGGATTAAAGATACCAAGTGCTAAACGAATCTCCAGGAATTGTGCATTCTTGCACATAAAACTCAACTTTACATCCCATAAATTTGAAAAGCTTCAAAACTAAAATGCAAAATTTTAGTTTTTAAAATTTTTAATGTTAAGAACATGCTTAGCATTAAAAAGTTAGCCCTAGAAACAGAATAAAAATTTGCCAAAAAACACGCAAAACCAGAAACAAAACTCAAGGTCTATGCTTTTTAAAGAAAGTAGTGAGAAATAAAGAGGTCACTGATTTTTCAATGACATTCATATATAAAATGTGAATTTCTGTACAACTCCCTTAAGAGAAATATTACAAGTTAACAAGACAAATATTCAAAGTTTACCTACTTCCTCAAAACATGCACTAGGCAACTTCCTCTTTTTACTGACAGTGTCTGCCCTGAGCTATTCCTTATTTTATCAGCACATGCTTGAGAAAGGAGTAAAACCCATGACAATGAAGCCAGAAATGAATTGGAGGGGGGGAAATTAATCACATCTCTTAGGAAAATGTAGCTGCCTTTCACTTTTTGGCAAAACCAACACATGAAAACAGATGTAAACAGAAAACATATTTCCACTTCTGCTTTTCTGCTGAATGTGGAATCCATTTTTGTATGAAAGTGTATTACAGCTCCTGAAATGTAAGGACAGATACTGAAAACACAAATTTATAGAAAAAAGGAAGTGCATACAATTTGTCCAAAAGAATGCATTAGGTCAAAAAATATTTTGCCTTCTCAGTTATGTTAAAATGGAAATACATGCAAATACAACTTGAAGCAAAGCAGTGGGAAAATGCCAGTCTTGGTTAAAAGTACACCATCATTCAACTTGTTGTAAAAATGAGTCACAATGATAATTTTAAGAGCAGAAATATGTCAAAAGCTTTTTAAAACACATATAAACTTCTAGTTTAATCCACAACCCCATGGTATCAATGAGACACAGCCTCAATAAAATTTTTGACATTTTTTTTTCCAGCAGCATCGTCGTTTTAAGAAAAAAGCTTCTCTATTTCAGTAATTTTTATTGACAATGTGTATGTAAAAAAAAGCACTACTGCTGTACAAATCATCAATATCCCACAAAAATATTTTTACATTCACTTTTTCAAATTTTGTCTAAAAACTGACAGCTAATACCAACTAAATAGCCCAGTCTCAACTGCCTTACCTGAGGTATGTACCATATATGAAGAACAGTGACATCATGAATCCATTCAACAGAAAAATCACAGCAACATAAAAGGAAGCAGGGTCTCCCAACCCTAACAAAAAACAGTTAATATATGTTGTCAAATATAGAAGGAAGGCCATATTGGTTATAAAGCATCATACAATCAGTATACTATCTTAATATGTCTATATTATTTATAAACTATCAATATAGTATCTCAGTGTATCTACAGAAAGACAATTTAAAAAAAAGTAGATGTCATTAAGACTATTGTGAAGATTCAATCAGGAGATCACAGCTCTGGAAAAAAACAGGAAGAGTAGGGGTAGATACAACATTGGGGCAGTCAGTGACAGAATAAGCCAAGAAGGATGCACTAACTGCAGAGAAAAACCTATGAGGTTTAGCAGGTAGAAATACAGCTAAGAATATTCTCTAGACTACATTTTTATATCATAGAGCTTTTTAGAACAGGTCTGTTAATCCTAGACTCACACTTCCCATCTCTTGCAGGAGTAAACTCATCTTTAAACATATCACACACAACACTCTTTGCTTTGTTTCATTATAAGCCAAGATATTTTCCAGTAATGCAAGTCTTTCAATTTATTCATTAACAGACACTTCTGCGCTCACTCTTCTGCCGTTATTCTCTTTCCCACTATTTCTTTAAACCCTCCTGGCTCTAATCATTTCAGCAATACAGCATTAAAAAGCCTTATTCATTAAAGTGAATGGCAGCAAAACTTCAGTTTCATATGCAGAACTGATTATTCCCCACTGCTGAAAACACAGCAAGACAGTTTTCTAAACTAAGATGATGATATGCTCACAAAACAGAGTAGTCTCAATAGCTGGTGCTTCTGTTGGTTTTGTTTTCATGAAAAACAGGAATGAAAGGTTGCACACCGTTTATTGCTTCTTACAAAATTAGAGAAAGTGACCCATTCAAGCTCTGAAGTTCTTACAGCCTTTGTGCAAAGGAAAAATACTACCCTGTCATCACACAAAGGCATTCTAAATGATAAAATGAAACAACTTCACAAACTACCATCTATTATTCAGGTTGAACTGACTGTAGAACACCTCAAAAGCACTTCTCAGTAAGGTACTTTTATTGTTTAATACCTACTTGACAAGCCAATATTTCAAATGTGGGGGAAAAAAAAGTGGCAGTGTCCTTTGGAGCACAGTGTCAAATCAACGTTTAAGGCTGAAATTCTTATGCTGAATTCTTAGGCTGAATAGCACTGCATGTAAGAAGAGGATTTTTTCTCAGCAGCATCACTAGGCAAGAGTTCTCTAAAAAATCTCCAAAATTGAAGGAGGAAATTTTGAAATGCAGGAAGTTGCAATGTATTTGAGATCCTTCAGAAGTTACAAAAATTAATACATCTACAGTAGGCTTCCAATTACATTTAGGACATCTTAGTCTTTGTAGCAACCCAACATTATGAGGGCTCAGACCATAACTGTGAAGTTTTGAACTCCAGGACAGGAATTCAATCTAGGCCAGAGGAGGTATCTAATAAGCAAAACCCACATTTTTCACCCTCAGTAACACAGGACTATTTATAATTTCTGAAATACATAATGCCACAAGTGCATGCTTCCATGGAGAAACCATGATAAACCAGAATTTACCTTCACAGCTTTCAACAGGACTAAGCCCTTTTCCTCTGTTCACAGTCCAACAAGTCTTTGTTGGCACACCAAGGAAATCCATAACGGTGGTATATGTGCGGTACCAGCTGGCAAGGACCACCTAGGGGGAAAACAGGATTAGAAGTTTCTGCCCAGAGTGACCCCTCAGGACAGCTGGCTCTCATCCAGGCTCATTTTCAAACTCAGGATTTATCTCAGCACTTTTGACCACAATTTCCTAGAGGCATCTAACAGACTTCATTAACAGACTAAAATTATGCCTATTGATACTCAGATGCTTTATAACAGAAATAATTTAATGCATCAAGCTGCAATATTCAGGAAAAAAAACCCACATATTGCATTGTCTGGAAGGCTCCTCATTTGAGTATTTTTGTGTATCAGATATTAAAATCACAGATGTTGTTGACAGAGGCCAGTGGACAAAACTGAACCCATTCAAGGCAATTTTTTTCCACCTCACAAGAATATTAGTGGACCAAATCTTTAGGATTTTTAGTCTGTTAAATTTTGATAGCTTAATTTTAAGCATGCATTCAAAGGGCTTCCAGATGCAATGTAAGAGAGCATTTCCATTTTCCATGCAAATGCTGTAATGTTCTTATAACAACAACTCAACTAAATCTCAACACCTGACACAGAAAACATCAGTACTTTACACACAGCAAAAATGAGAACTCATCTCACAGCAAAGTCATTAGTTAATAACATTACCAAGCTATTCTGTCAGGATATAACTGACTTTATAGAGTTCATAAATGAGTAATGTGGCCATTCCAGTTGAGCTGCTTTGAAAGTTATAACCCAGGGGTTCCCAGACTGACAATATGTTTCACCACTGCAGTATTAGCTGCCTCTGCCCTGTGTCACAGAGAACATATATAAGAAAGATGATTCTCTCTTCTCGTTCCCCATACAATTAATAAAACTCTTTATGTCACTTCTGTCTTCAAGAAGGGCAAGAAGGAAAAACAGACAACGCGTGTGAGAATGTGATGGAGTAAATCCTCCTGGAAACCACTTCCAAATACACACAGGACAAAAAAGTGATATGAAGCAATCAGCACAGATTTAAAAAGGTGCAATCCCAGCTTTATAACCTTCTGAGATGACTGTCTTGATAGATAAGGAGAAAACTGCAGATATTTTTTTAATCTGGTGCCAATCTGTTCTACATCTTAAGACTAGATGATGGCACAAGGGAACATCCTCAGCAAATCTGCAGGATAAACACTGGAAGAAGTGACTGATCCTTGTGCTGTCATTTAGAGGGACATCAAAAGGCAGGGGAAATGGGCCAACAGGAATCTTCCCAAAAGGGAAATGCAAAGTCCTGCACTGGGAATGAACACCACTGTGACCACCTAGAAAGCAGTTTTGCAGAAAAGGGCCTGTGAGTTCTGCTGCACAATTTATACTTGAGCCAGCAACAAGCTCTTGATGCAGAAAAGACCAATATATCATCAGCTGCATGTCACCAGGACAAGAAATGCAACTTCCCCTCTACTCAGCATTGCTAACACTCTATCTGCGGTGCTGGGCTCAGCTGTGGGCTGCTCAAGACAAGGAGGACATAGAATAAAGATGACTGAGACAGGCTCTTTTTGGTTGACAAGACATGAGACAACAAGCACAAATTCAAATACAACAAATTCCACTTATACATAGGAATTTTTTATTTCGGGAGTGGTCAAACACTGGAACAATCTGCAGAGAGGTGGAGTATATTCAAATTGAGACTGGAAATGACCCTGAGCAACCTGCTCTACTTCACCCTGGTTTGAGCAGTGCTGAGACTAGAGGACCTTCAGACAACCCTTCCAACCTCAACTGTTCTGGGATTCTAAAATTCATTCATTTTTAGTATCAAGGCTCCAATCTTCATGGCTCACTTCATCTGTGACCTTCACACCCTCACAATGTAAATCCTGTATATTTAAAATATAACTACATCTTCCTAGACCAAGACTCTGTGCCTCAACATTGTGCCTTACAAAGTACAGCATCCTGAATTCCTGGAAACTTTCTGAACATCTGTGCCCTGGTGCTTCTGGCAATGCACACGTGCATACATGAACCAGACACTGTCCCATATCCAGACAGACATCAATAGGCCTGGAGAACCAAATCAGTGTCCTTCTTTTTATCACCTGAATGTCCCTTTGTTAGGGATATCTCTATGGCATATTTGCATCACCAGCCCTGAAGCTGACATTAGCCAAGCATATAAACCATTCTTGCCAAATGTTGCATCAAAAAAAAGAAAAATCAAATTACTAATTTATCAACCTGTTTTTAATTTATCAATTTAACCTGTTTATGCCACAAGTGCCTGTATCTGCTGCAGATTTTACATGTGAATACTCCCTAAAAAGGTATCAGGCTAAGTACTTCAAGCAAAAAAACCTATTTTTTGCCAAAAGCTGCTTTACTTGAAATAGTTAACATGGGCATAGAAATGGAAACAAATCAGTAAGCAGCACAAAATTGCTAGGTCAGTTGGAGCACAGTGCTGTTTCTGGAATTTCTACTGTTCTGTATCAGATGAGGCAGCAAATGCTGACCCTGGAAAACAAAAGGCTGGCACTCAGACCCAGGAGTGCTCTGTGGACAAGGCCACTGCTTTGCTGCAAAAGAACATGCAGAAAAGTTAAGCCCTTTCACTAGTTGCCTTTGAGTGTGCACTCTAAAGCCAACTACATGGATCTTTGTAACACACTCCTCATTTCAACTCACATCCTCATTATCACCACCACACACAGAAATATCAACTGTTCCATAACAATGAACATCCAGAGAGCAAACTTAACACATTATCTCTCCACCACAGAAACTAACACATTATCTCTACCATTTTTCATCAGAAATGAAAACACTACAATTACTAGAACAACCTGACTATGGAGCAAATACTTGGAAAATCAACTTTATTTGAATTTTAACGTTGTACAGCTACAAGGACAACCTTGTAGCATTTGACAGCTTTTTTTTACTGCTTATATGTATAATTTACATAAATGATGTATTGATTACTACACACTCATTTTACTTTTTTTCCCTTTTTTTGAAGTTTTTAAGGCTAGTACTGGCTGTACATGTAAGTGAATTGTTTTACTTTTCTTACTTAATTTAACGTCCTACTTAGCAATGGGATTTCCAGATTGGTTTTGAAGAATTTAATTTTAATATCCATTAAACAAACAAACATTTTATTAGAATTCAGCCTTAGTGCTACTAATGGGCTTAAAGAGCTGGAAAGATCCCAAAATATCAAACAGGAAATGAAACACTTTCAGGAAACATGACTGGATACTGAGCATCTGAAGGAAAAATTTTACTGCCAACAAAAAAATCCACAAGCATCTTCTCACCACCCAGCCCCATTATAATCATGAGAAAATTCTGTAAATTCAGACAACATATTTCAAATGCCAAGTTGCACCTACTGACAGTTTTATAAATACAGTTATGTGGAAACAGGAGTATTTAAGAAATACACTTAAAAAAAAAAACCCAAAGCACTATTTACAGGAAGTCTAGACATTAAGCAGTAAACTACTGGAAGGAGTAGAGGAGACTATTTGTCTGCTTTGCATGCCCACACAGGCACAGAAAAGATGAATGAATTCATACCTTATCACCAATATTTCTACGAGCCAGTACAATCTTAGAAATCTGAATGAACAGACAAACCTACACATTTTGCACTGTAATCAACCCAGCTTTCTTATTCATAGAATGTAAGCCACTATATTTGATTCCACCACCTAATTTATTTAGTCATCTTTCAGGATGATACTATTGAGTCTTTAAAAACAAGTTGATTTGACCAGTAATCCTTGATTTTTGAAAGTCAGACTATAGCTGAAGTCAATAAATTTTTTCCAGCTAAAGGAAATAGCTCTTTAGTATTCAAATGATGTTCACAATAGGGCATTTCTAGAACTGAACTGCAATCCATCTGGAATTAGAAAAAAATTCCAAACAAACCCTAAATAAGTGAGAGGGCAACAAAAACGTGCTCATCTACACAGCATTTAGTTCTTCCAGAGCAAGGACTTAGGAAGGAAATGAAACCACTACGTGCAACTTGTACAAATACATGCACACCAAGAACCCTTACACATACAGTTCCTGACAGCAGCTCTGCTCCAACAGAGCAGAAGAATGAGTATAAAAGCTAGTACCCAACAATAACAGCCATTATTAGTTGGCTCTCATAAAAATAAACTGCTGCTGACACATGAAATTACAGAAATGTACATTAACCAAAGGAATCTTCCCTTTGCAAAATGTTTGAGACACACTGGCAAAACCCTAAGAGACAGAAACCTCAACATTTCTGTACACATGTTCTTTTGAACACATTCTGAACACATTCTTTTTAATGACAAAAAAAGCAGATTAGGAATGTGATCTAACCAGGTAATAAGTCTAACATTAAGTATGCACAAATCAACAGTAGTCAGTCCTCCACAAAGCAATTTCCTCTGCAACATCTAAGTAAACTATTACCACCCAAGGATTTCACAGCCACTGTGAACTGTGATGTGCTTGGTTCTGTCAGTTTCATGTGTCCTACAAAAAACGGAAAACAAAATAATCTCTTGCAACCTGCATCACTTCAGTCATTACTGTCACATACTACTGATACTGCATACATCCGATTTCCTGAAGTATATAATGTCAGCAACTTACTTGCTTTCAGGGAAAAGAACAAAAAAAGGCAAAAAGTGCAACTTTTGGGCACAAAATACTGAGATCTAGAAAGCTTTCATAGTTAATTGAAAATACTTGAAGTTTGGAAATTGATTATAATGTATGAAGTAACTTTCTCATTTGAAATCTGGAACTGAAATACAATATTTAAGCAACACTTCATTAGTCACTGTATCTTTACAAGTACATTTTCCAAAGTAACTTTTACAAATTTATAGTCAAAGCTAAAACAACCAAAGACCTGCAGAAGGGATTACATTTAAAACATAACTCACCTCTGGGTAAAGATTGAACCTTTGTAAGGTGTTAATCACTAAAGGATATTCAGTTAGCTTGTCATTCATAATGGCACCTACTCCACTCCAAAATGATGGTGCCTCAATAATGGTCTTGAAGTAGGAATAATAAAGACCCTACAGGAGAACAGATTAATTATTTACAATTAAAGATGTCACTTCTGCTTCAGGAACCACTACATACAAGCTTCATTTTTAAACAAATTTTGTAACAACAAACAGGACAGACTTATTGAAGAGGACTATCCTGTTTTTCAAATCTCTTCTGTTACTGCAACCAAAACAAGTGGTGTGGGTTTCCTTCCACTTTGTTTCATAGCATACCTGGCAACCTCTCATTTGGGCTGGTAACTATGCGTTAAATAGTGTTTCACAATTCTCAAAATAAAAGCAGATAAAAGGTGTGTGTGTGTATCTATATGCCAACATATATTAACTGAAAAAATATTTAGACAAACAAGGTGGCATAAGAAGACTATAACTGAAAGCAAGATATAAGGTACTTGCAGTTTTGTATTTTGGGTCCTCCAGAACCGTACTTTTAGATTATATTTTAAGTGAACTGTGAAGTGATAAATTCATAGGGATCAGCTGCAAGTCACACAAATACTTTGCACACAAAAGTGTAATGCACAGTAGTTGTAAGAGAGCAATCTGCATACTTATGCAGAATCTATCTATTAAGACATTTTGGACAGCCCATGATCAGATTACAAACAAAAGTTTTCCAAACACTGGAACATAATCTCACCATTTCCGTGCGAAAAGCCATTTCTCTTTCTAGTGTTGACAGGTGAGAAAAATGACGGTCATTTTCAAAAAGAGTTGTTATGTGACACCTGCCAAAAAATAATAACAATTAAAATGGAATAAAGAGGTTTAGAATATGTACTAAGTCATAGATAGCAAAGAACATTCAATGAATACCCAAAGTTTACTTACAAACTGCTACTGTAATTTTTTCATATATGATAGCAATATCCTCATCTTTTCAGATAATTTTAAATTGAAGAAGAATAAACAAAGGGTATTTATTAAATTCTAGTATGGCATTAGTAACAATATTATAACGCTATATATTATATATAAACTGTAATGTATTTTAATTAAAGTGCAGACACTAAAGGATTAAGCAGCAATTTTTCACCTGAAAAGCAGGCTTCACTCTTCTCTGAACAGGCTTAAGAAACCTTTCACATCATCTTCACAAGAACAGAATTATTCAGTTCAAAGATAATTTAGTCTTGAGAGGAAAGTTATAAATATAAATTATCCCAACGTCTTCTCTAAAAATAACTAAAAATTATATTTTTATTATTTTAAAATAGCATATTACTGTGAAGTAATAAATTTAACCTTACCAATGTAGGACTCCTGCAAAAAGAGCTGTAAAGGAAACATAAGGTGCAAAGTTACTCAAATATTTAAATAACTGAACATGAAAATGTGCTGACTGCAGTAATTGCAGTACTACTTCAGATATGCACAGAAGGTACTCAAGACCCCAGCAAACAGAAGAATAGGAACATCTGAATTACACCTCCACAGCCAGGTCTTTGAAAATTTTCTGTGGTATTCCGCACTAGGCAACGTTTCCACCTACATCTTGCATCACTCAAGCTGACCCACCAGCATCTAATGCACACATTTCAGTTATTGACAACAAAACTGAATTAAACGCACTTTTTTAATAAGCATAAATATTTTTAGGATTTTTATGACACCTACTGTTACTGTTCACTCAATTCCTGCTCGGATTTTCAGTAACTCATGCTAAGGCCTGGAGCATTTGAGCAGCACTGCTAGGTGAAAGCAAGGGCACCAAAGGCAGAACCTGGTGGGCTGAAAGGGCTTAAGGTTTGTGCTTCCCAGGTGATGCAGCATCATGATGAAAAAGGAAGGATGAACGCTCTCACCACCATCTAGGTAATTATTTTGCTGAGAGGTGCACAAGTTAGAAGCTTCAAGTTCAGCTATGAACTAGAGAACTTGTAAGTTCAAAACCTCATGCCTTAAATGATGGTTCAGTGAATTCCTATGTCAGACTAGCCTGCACAAAGTAGACTGGCCCTTGTTTGTCATGTTTGTTGGTTTTCTTCCCTAATGGACTCATAAAATAAATTTTAATTTACAGAGCACACTGTGCTGTAAATATGAGGAATCCAAATGGACCATGACAACCAACACAAATCTAATTGAAACTGTAATTGCTAAAAAATTATAGACTCTGCGCACAATTAGGTTCCATTTGAAGACTATCTGCACTGCTACCATGTAGATACAGAACAAAGGGGGTTGTTTGAGGGACAAAGGGAAGAGACAAATGCTGATACAGCAGTGAGTTAACAGCCTAGGTCTCTGACACCACCTAAGCATGACAAGACCCAGAGAGAGAAGGAACCACTCCATTTCGCTTGGGCAATGCTGGCAACAAACGCAGCCTACCACAGAAGCAAAGCCTGCCTGAAGGAGGGATAATGGGAAGGCATTTAGAGGGACCACAGTGCTCCTCCTGGACTGAAGGTGTCCCAGGTGCCCTCTAGGCTTTCTGCCAGAGAAAGATCTGGCAGACTAGTTGTCTTTAACCCACTAAAATCTTTATTGTTAATGAAGAGCCCTCTTACTCACATAGGCTGTATGGAGCAGAGAGAAAATGGAGAGGACAATCACCCTCCTGGCCCAGACCCAGCTGTGGCCAGAGAGGTGCTGAGCACTGTGTCCCTCTCCAGGGTGCTGACCAGCACACACCTTCCCTCCTTCAGGCACCCAGACACTGCTGCTGCCTCTCTGAAGACGTGGAAGGAATCAAGGTGCTTGGACGTTGGTAAAGCACACAGCAATGCCTGCATGCTGATGCAGAACACAGTCTGAGAGTTAAGGAATGTACATTTGTTCAGGCTGCATGTTACAAGACTCGAGTTGTCCGTTTCTGAAAAGCAGCAGGGATAAGAGAAAGAAAAACCCTTTGCAAATCCACTAAATTTATGTGGCATGGGAGTGGACCTAATGTACACTTCATGCCCTAGTACATAAACCCAACATATATTCCATATATATGTATATTTCACACAGTCCTCCAACACAGAGGCTGGAAGTGCTGCTTGCTGCTACTGCCAGTACTTGTTATCCTGGTCACAACAAGGTGTCCTAACTGTAGAGTGTTGCATTATGACCTAATTTTAAAATTTAAGTTTTGTAAGTGAAGAGATCCAAGATGAAGCTGGGCAAGACAGAAAATTACCACCACAAAACAAAAAAAGAAAAACACACAAAAAATTACCTAAAAAAATTTCTAAACGAGCTGCTGGTACAATTTAACAACATTGACCTCATGTTAAACACTTCACACAGCAGGTGAGGTGGTACTATAGTACACTGAAACTTCCCTCAGAGTTTTACAGCTCCACTTCTATCACTTGAAGTAGGCTTTTCAAGGACAAGACTGAACCCAGACAACTGGGTTCCAGTTAGAAAATGAAGACCTCAATCTTTCACTTAGAACTTCCCCTTTTTTATATACTTCCTAAAAAAAAATCACCAAAATTGCTTGGTGTAAGCAGAACTTAATGTTTTAGGAAAGGTTCAGGAGCTGCAGGGGTATTTTTATACTAAGGACATTTACATTAGTTCCCATGGAAAGCTGCAAATGTCTTTCAGAAGAGCAGGCATTGATATGACACGGATTTCCAGGTAAGCACATTAGCTCTATCAGCAATGCAGCAAACCATATTCCATACTAAAAAAACCATCTTCTGCAGCAATTGTATGGAAAGAAACAGAGCAGCTCATACCTTTCTTAGTTACTGCTTATTGACTAATAGTTACACATGTGGACAAGGCATTATTTTATTTCTCAACATTCACAAGATTCCCAGTAAGATTAGATACTGAAATACATTTGCACATACACCAGCTATAAAAAAACAAAAAAAAAAATTAAGAGAGATCACATGTTAAGAATATACAGTAAAGTCCAATGCATCTTAGCTACCAGTATTGTTCTTAAACTCAAATTCACAGGGTTCCAAATAAGGCAAATATGCAGTATTTTATTGATGCAAATAAATTAACTATTATTATGGAAATTACATTTCACACCCAGACATACCACTTATTTCATAGAAGAAACAATGTCTTTAAATCTGATTCTTCCCTTCAGTAAATGCTTTATTGAAAGTCAATGCAGTAAATGTAAATACATTCACAGTTATTTTGGAGAATTTCATATACATTTTCACAGTATCATTCTATTATAAGTACAAAGTGAAGACCTCTCATAATCACACAGCAATTAATGTTAATTACTCATATTTCAAGAGACAATGGGCTTAATTCATAGACTTCCACTCTAAGCCCAAATCAGCATTTTTCAACAGACTGCATTAAGCCAGTTTCTGATGGAAAACATGCAGCTCAGCTCTGTCAAATTACCACCCTTTGGTCTCATTAATGTCCTTACTGGAGAGGGAATGAAGGAGGGGACAGGAAGGGAACACTGCAGTCCTAATGCTACAGACACTTACACAGCTACCATGTGCTTGAACTTGCAGATGCCATTTTTTCACCCAGCCTAAGAAGCCCTAAAACCAAAGCATATGATAAGATTTTTGCAGACTAGGGTTATTATGTAAAATCTGATAGATTTCCTATTTTTGTCTGCGTGTTATTATAAGAAAAGCAATATGAATGGCATATAAAAAGGATTCTAATTCTGGAAATTAAATACTGAAGAATACAGCCATTCTTTGGCTTTATTTACCAAGAGAACAACAAATGCTGAGACACTATAATCCAACAGGATGTGAAAGGTACAATACACTGATTCATATTTTGCAAATATCCACAAAATGACCAAGTAGGAATACAGTAGAACTGGAAGCAATGAGGAATCTGCAAGCATTGACTACTTCTGCAGCTTAGTCAAGTTGTTACATTCTGAGATTCTGTGCAATATAATAAGGATGTCTCCAGGAATAAGGCCTCAAGTCAATGGTCATTGTGAAAAAAACCCAAACAACATAATAGGATGAAGTGTTGTATAAGAACATCCTTGAAAGTCTGACAACTTTACTGCTGCACATAAATTGGGAGATAATTTGTAAGAGAAAAAAATTCACACTCTATAATTAAACTAGCTCCAGCTGTGGGAGCCTCTGTTTTTAAAATAGGCCTTAAATCTTAAGCAAAGTGACAACAAAAATTCAAATTCCTCTAAACTTAATCAAAACTCACTATTTCATATTTAGTATATGTACATTCTTTGCTACTGCAAATACTGTATGCTAGTACATACTTTGCTATTACTCCAATTGAATAAAAAAAAAATTCCCTGAAATATTTAATGTGTTATCTGGGTGTCATGGACAAAATCAAATTCTAAAAATTATAAAGCTCTCTCCCTAATCTGCTCTCAAATTTCAATCAGAGGAAAGCATTTTTCAATTCTGACCATCATTTAAGCATTTCTATGTCATTTAAGTAACTACAAGTCTAGGAACTGCTGAATAAACAGATGCAAGTAAAGCAATTCAGGAACACTTTATTCATTAATTAGTTTGTAAGCTAAGGGCTGTTTCCCTGCTACTGCTTTGCAATGCAATTCATCAAACTGAAGAAACTCCCTCTGGCAGCCAGGACTACTGGTGATGTGATTAACAGTACCAGCATCGTTGGAATACCCTGAAAGTCTCTATTAAAATACACCTTTTAGTGTATACCTAATGGTGCAGCTGACAAATATGCTATTACCTAACATTTGTTAAATTTAGGAATGCATCTTTTGGCCAATACTTCAGATGTTTTTTTCAAGACTTTGGTCATTAATCATGCCATTATTTATTCAAAAATATTACCAAAGATAATAACATCCAAATTTACATCCCTCTACAACTGTATGTTCTTCCACTGAAACAAGCTGTTGTTCTTATATTACTTAATAAAAGTTGCTGCCTTTTTTTTTCCCCTATAAATTAATGACTAGATAGAAGAAATATGTAAATACCTGGAATTTTTTTTCCCTAAAAATCCTTTTTTCCTCCATCAACTGCTACAGTAACAGCTTTCCAAAAATTACCAGGTAGGAAGTTATTTCCTGTCCCTTTTCAACATCAGCTGTGTTTTCTTCCTTTTCAAATCTGTATTTCCAACTACATTTTGACACAATTTACAATTACAGAGAAGGGTAAAGAGATCAGTATTTCCCCCCTTCGATGTATTCCTTCTACTTACCCAGAAAGAACGTGAGCCAGATGTTGCTATCAGCTTTTGTGATGAAGGCCTTTCTGTCGACAATAAATACTGCCAAAAGAATACAAGCACCTTAAGCATCACTTAAGCACAGAGTCTACAAAAGGAAATCTGAGCTCTGCAACATTAGTTTTATGTAAAAATCTTGACCTCAAAAATGCTGAAATTTCATACAGCAAGTTCATAACTACACACAAAAGCTTTAAACATCACAGATAGACTACGAAGGTGACTATTTAAATCATCAGGTTTTTAATTTCTGAAATAACTTTTACAGAATAACTTGTCAAAAGGTAATTTCTACAAAGCTATGTTACTGGCAAATTCGCTCAAGCAGAAAGTCAGACTTTTAAAGAATACTGAGCCCTCCGTGCTTTTCAGCAGAAATAAGCTGGTCATGCCAGCACCGCAAGCTGCGACAGTCAGCACCACCAGACAGACTCTTTTAACAAGAGTTACTTACACAAACAGCACGCTTCCCCACTTCTACCCCAGAGGACGCTGAAGTGGTAAAAAGCCCTTTCCCCTTCCCTCGCCCCCGTTTCCCGCCGATCGCTGTGCGGGTTTCGTCAGCTTTTCTCTCTCCTTACCGTCCCCGCGCAGTGACGGGGGAGCAGGGGCCCGGGCAGAGCGGGAGCGCGACCCGGCCGCCGCTCCCGGGCAGTGCCAGGCACCGCCCGCCGCCTCCTCCCTCCTTCCCGCCCGCCGGACCCCGACCGCTGCTGCTTCCCGGGAGAGACGTCCCGGCGCTCCCTGCCCCGGCAAAAGCCGCCCCGTGCCACGGGGCAAGGGAACAGCCACTTGCCGGAAAGAGGGACGGGAAGCGGCGCTCAGCCCCGCCGCACTTCCCGCGGGCGGAAGGGCCGGCTCCCATCGCCGCGGGGGCAGAGGGAGCGGAGAGGGGGCAGGGTTCGGGGCAGCAGCCTCACCTCGGAGCCGCTCTCCGCAGAGGCGCAGGAGACTCAGGGGCCCGCGGCCCAGCACGTCCCGCTCCCCGTCCGCCGCGGGCCCCTCCCGGTAGGGTCCCCGGGGGTCGCCCCTGGCTCCCCGCCGGCCGCCGCCTCCCTTCCGCATGGCGCGGGCCCCGCCGGAGCCCTGCCTGCCGGGCGAGTGCGGCCGGCGACCGCGGCTGGGGCTGGCGCCCGGCGACTGCTGCTGCTGCTGTTGTTGCTGCTGCTGCTGCCCGGGCTTGAGCGGCGGCGACTCTTTGTTCCTGCCTCGGCTCGGGACGACCATCTCCGCATAGTCCCCGCCGGGGCCGGGGCGCCGCGCCGGAGGGGAGGGGAGCCGAGCTGAGGGGGGCGGTGCTCAGCGAGGAGCTTCCCCCACCCCCTGGCAGGGCCCGGAGGCCACGGGGCGGAGCCGCAGCCGGCGGGCTCGTAGTAACGGGGCGAGGGGGCGGCCGGTCCTCGCTCCGCCGCCGCCGCCGCCCGCTCCGCCCGGCTGGACACGTGGGGGCGGGGGCGGCGCTGCCGGCGGGGCGGGGAGCGGCTCCCGCGGGCCCCGCTCCGCCCCGCCGCTCACGGACGCGCCGCCCCGGAGCCCGGCGACAGGGGGAGGTGGAGGAGGAGGAGGGGAAAGAGGAGGCGAGAGCGGGGCTCTTCCCGCTCACTCCTGCCCGAGGGCCGGCCGCGGTTCTGCCGTCGGTCCCCGTGTGGGCGGGCCTGCCCCCCGCGCTGCTGCGGCCTCGTCCTTCGAAACCTCTCGGTGTTTCTGTCACTTGCCTTTCCCGTTCCGTTCAGCTTTGTGATACCGTCTGCTTAAACTGAGTCCGCTCCAGAAGTGCGCGGCACCTCCTCCCCCCGCCCAAATGCCCAAAATTTTCATTCCCAAAAGGGAACTTGTGTGGGTCGTCGCTACGTCCTATGGGGCTTCCGCAGCACAGAAAACACCCCTCTTCCTTCTTCTAGAGTTTTATTGTGGGTTTGCCTTTGCAAAGCGGCCTTTCCCCTCACGAGCACCCTACAGATCCAGCCAAACCCTTGCTTGGGGTTCAGGGGTTAAAAGGCCCCGTTGCACATAAACTCTGTTACACGGCCCCTTGGGACATGAGGTGCTTCATGACTTTTCCAGAGCACTTACCTTCAGGAGCTCTCAGTCGCAATCCCTGAAGCTCCTACTCTAATTACTCCTCGAAGAGCTGTGAATATACAGTATAACTGTGGAACAAGACCCAGCTACAGCAAAGCCGCTGCTTCTCCTCCTTGTGCTCTCCTGCTCAGCACAGAACAGCGCTCAAGCAGTGGCTCATCCAATAGGGATAGATTAATTATCTATGTGAGGAATTTCTCACAATTTAAATACCACATTTTGGTAGTGTTGATTAAATGTAGCAGAGTAGAACCTCTTCAGTAAGTGCAGCCTCTCCAAACAGATCAATTTCACTCTTTCCTCCCTGACCTCTTCTTATTTTTATCTTTCTTGACTGTACCTATTCCTTGCCTCCCAGGTGCTCCTCATTGCTGTCTTCACGCTTTCTTTATCCCTCTGCACTCTTCATTTTATGTTCTTGCTCAGAGAAGTTTTCTATGTTTGAGTTTTCCATTCAACTCTCTTTACTTTCTCCAGCCTTTGCACTTTTTTCTTTTGACAAATATAGGTTTCTCCTAAAATGTTTACAACCTATGTCCATCTCCTTTTCCTAATTATTTTTACGATCCTATCCTGTGAAACACAAGGTTTGAGTCTAATGTGGCAAGTACCATACTAGGTATTTTTGAAAATTATTTAACAGATAGATAACTGTCACATTGCAAGCCCAGGAAAGTAATTTTGGTTCAGATTCAGCTACTGAGGCAATGGAAATGTAAGAACAGGATGGCTTTTGCTGTTTTTGCGGTAGTAGTAAGGCCGTTGACACCCCAATAAGGTTGTGAAGATAAACCTAGTACTAAACAAAGCAGCCTGTGGGACTGACAGAAATCCTGTGTGTCCAAGTCCTCCATATTTTGATCCTTGCTGGGCGAGAATCACCCTTCTACCACTAGCTGTTTTGGGGAGATAACTGCAAAGGCCATGTATTACACTGATCTCAAAAAAGCAAGCAAGGAAGAAATACAATTTTTCATATAAGACAGCTGGTCTCCTGAGTACCCAGGCTCTTCTTCCAACATGAATTATGTGTGGCAGTTTCATATTGCAAGAAACATTTATCTGTGCTTATTACATACTAAATATAAATGAAGGCATAAAAGGAACACCTTTCAAGTGTTTGAGGATTACATACTATTTTCCTCACCTGCTTTTCAGGAGAAAAAGTCCCATAATCTGCTCTTCTTTGTATTTGATTTTAATTGAGTAGCCTTGTTATAAATTCAGTAACCAGAGGAGTCTGTTGTTGCTGTCTGAGTGATTGAAGGGTACAGGCTCCAGATAGAGTTTTGTACATAACCAGCATAGAAAAAGAGCAATATGATATGTTCTGCTGATTTTTAACTCCTGTAACCTATATTTCAATTTTTGCCAAAATCAATAGAGTCATGGAACACTTAGAAACTTGAAGGGTTGATATTATTAAGGTTCATAAAATTGCTGTGGGATGGCTCAGCCATTGAGATTAACTAGGCCTGCTCCAGCCTGCAGCAGATCAATTACCTTCAGGCTGTTTTCTCTTAATAAAACCCTTCAGGCAATTTATTTCAACAGGTGCCACCCACAGAACCTGGCTACAAAGGCACATGCTACTAAACAATTATAAAGGTTTTAAAAGTTACTGTAAGTGTGCAAAAAACAGAACATCACATTCCTAAATCTAAAGGTGCCCATATTCAGCAAGCATAAATTGCTATAGAAAACCTCCAACACTACTTCGGAAAAGCTGTGGTAGAGCAGTACACCTCTAAAAATAAAATGACATTTGTTTCAATCTATAAGATATGAGTAGTAAGAAACAAAGCTTGGGTTTATATCATCACAGGAATTGCATATTTTTTTGAGAAGTGCTATGTTTAATATCCAGCATCATGTTTCAGACAGTGTAGCTCATTACTAATCCTGCACACTACAGCGAAAGGAGTCATTCCAATAAATCTTTCTGTTTATAACAAAAAATGAAGGGAAGGAAAGAAATATATCTCTGAAAATAAATGAAATTTTTCTCAACTCTCAAGGGTGCTGACAGACCTATACATGTACATAGGAGAGACATCATCTTAATCAGATTGTCCTGACTTCTTTTGTCCAGGGAAAGCAAAATCTGTAAGAGTTTGTTCCACAGTTTTGCGGTGTCCCTGGACAAGGCACATTCTGGAACATGAGATTTCTGTTTCTGGTAGGTGTTCTCGATCTCTTTGCTCACACATTTTCTGTGATCACTGGATATTTCCAAATCACTGTGACAGATATCAGCAATCTCAGCTGGATAGCGGTTGTGACACACTGTCAGCAGAAATAATTCTCAGTCCTCAGGAATTCACTGCTAGTGAAGCCCATTGGCCTTGGCAGTTCCTGTACGTTCTCTAACAGCATTTGTTCCTTGGGAGGCTGGACGGGCACACCTCATTACCAAACAGTCCAGAGCTGGCATGCCTCCCCCCACTCACCCTCATCTTCTGTATTGTTTCATTACACCAATTCTCTCTTTTTCTCTTGCCTCTAGTGAGACTTTTGCTTTCTAGTTTGTTACCAATACCAACTCTTTCTCTCTCCAGTCACCTTCAAGGAGATCGGAATAAGGGTGCCTGTAGAGACTCCCTTTTTCAGTCTGTAATGATGTTTCTTGTACTGCTCTGCTTTGTTCCAGCGGAGCTGCCGTGAATTCTGTGGATTTTGTGACAAGGCTGCCGTCCCACCTACCACAGGGCTTTGCTTCTGTGAGGTTTCTGTTGATCCCCCACACTTTCACACGTTCAGCAGCAACTTAATAATAGCAGGGCTGCATTGTAGCAAGTTAGGGAACTTCAGGCTCCCTCTCCTTGGTTCATTTAATCCAAGGTTAGCATGCAATGAAGGCATGTTCTAGAAAGTACGTCTCTTCAGAAAACCACTGTGTGACTGCTGCATGGTTAGATGTACTCAACCTAGCATTAAATGAGCCATTTTGAGTGCTGACAGCAAGAGAGCTGCAGCAATGTGGAGCTCAGAGCCTCAGGTAACTAACCAGGATGTTAGAGTGTTTTGAGCTCCACGCCATATGGCCATATCTGACTTAACTCATTATTTATACTACTTGAGCTTCAGTCACAGAGCAGAAAAATTCTTACTTACAGGAGGATCTTAAGGAAAACATTAATATTTGGGACCTCTTCTTGTGAAGACCAGGCTGAATATAAGTGCAGAAGACAAAGGAGTCTTGTAAGGTAGAAGTGAAGATGTGGGATTGCCATTGGAGTTTGTACATGGAGGAATTTGCTAGGGAAAACAAAAACAGCAGAATGCAGTAGCAAACGTTTATAGTGTGTACCTTGTCCTATTTAACAGCTTTGTGGGACCAGTTCACTTTCTGCAGGATACAAATATGCCCCCTTGAGCTAACCCCTTTAAACATACTTTACCTGTATTCTGAGGAGGAAAAAGTATGCTCCTGGTAGGTTAGTAATCCAATCTCTACTTGCACATGTTTGCTCATATGTATCTTCTCTCACTTTTCATGTTGCAGTTGCACTAACTTTAACTTTACATACATAAAACACCATGTAGAAGTGGATTATCTGTGTCTGTATGGCTAACCGCTCATACAACCAAAACCTTGCTTCTACTAGAAACAAGTAAGAACAATTTACCTAGCTTGCCTACCCTGGCAACAACAACAAAAGAAACAAAAATTCACGTATTTTGAATTAGAGATCCTAAAGCCCTTCTATCTTTGACATGGAAATTACTTCCTTTGTTTTTATAATGTTGATTATAAGCCTCAAACTTCCTGCTGCCAGAATAACACTGAAGAACATTAGTGACTCAGAAAACCTAATTAGTCTCCACCAGAGTTTTCCTTATTTCTTTGCTTTCAGTTTCCAGTACCATGTATTCATGCTACCTTAAGTGCTTCCCTGCAGCTCTGGAAAAAAAAAAAGTTAAATAAAACCAGGGCCACTAAATACAATGACCTCAGGAAATAAATTCTGAGGACCTTTTAGGATTCTAACATATTTCCAGTTACCCTTCTTTCCTTGCTGCACAGATGAAAGCAGCAGAGGCGTTCATTTGCCCTATTGAGCAGCTGACGGGGAAGATTTGGCAATGCCCCTTCCTAAGTCATGGAGTGTGATCATCTCCTCCCAGCTGAGGCCTGGAATGTTTCTGTAATTCTTCACAGTTCTGAGGACTTTTAACTCCTCTGCATGACATAATCTCCTTACAGATTTCAAAATGAAGATCTCTTGCTGTACATGCCACATTCTCATTGCGTGGCATTTGGCCACTGTGAGTAGTCATGCTAATTTGGCATAGATGCCATGATTCACAGCCACAGCAACTGCATCTCATTATGCTTCTATTTGGAGGAGCAAATTACAGAGTAAGTTATCCAAGGACCACAGAACTCAATATTTACAAGCAGAAGTGATGGATCCGGCTTCCCCTAACCTGATTTACTAGCCATGGTGGTTTTACTTAATTTTTTATGGAGTCGGTGTTTATCTACTGTGTCTCTAAGTAGCAGCTGCCAAAAGATGCATCAGAGAACACGGAGGAAACAGCTTGCAGCGACAAGCAGAAGCTAAGTGGTAACAGCAGAACAGGACCATATGAACATGGGCTGAGCTACTCCTGTATCTCATGGCAGATTCTCGCTGTGGAAGATTGAGAGTATAGACACCACTTAGGATGGAAATACAGGAAGGTCAGCAGTGGACTTAGCAACAGGAGGAAAGCAATGATCTGGAAGTGCTCACAGAATAGCTTTTCAGTGAACAACTGGCAGAGCAGCCAGATGTGAGAGACAGTGGGGCTCTTGAAATATGTTGCCATACTGAAGTCAGTATATCTGCATCACTGGAGATTTACTGGCAAATCTGTTTTGGCAAGAGAAGCTTGTGGACCAGTGTGAAATACAAACAGCTGTATCAGGAACAGCAGCAGGGTCTAAGCTCGCCTGTTCAGATGTTAGCAAGTTTATTTCTGTTTCACTCTTTGCTTGACCTGATTTTCATTTCGGTCAGGATTCCAGAATGTGCTTTGCTGCCCTGGCTACTGCAGGTCGAGAAGAGGCACGTTAGGACAGTGATAAAAAGTACCTCTGGCAAACTGAGCAACATGGCAGACAAGACTGAAGGCAAGATAATCCTACACATCTAACACTCCTTAAATGACAAACAAAGTCATGGTTTGGGAATGCTGTTTGCTTCCTGTATATGACTGAGAAAAGGTGAATTCTTTATGAGAAACTGAGGTGACTAACACAGTCACTTTGAGCACTGCAGGGCATCCTTTCTTGGTAAATGTGGTCTTTTTGCTAGATATCTTATAAAGAGGAGGGGGAAAAAAGGATACTGAGGCTACAAACTCTTTAATCTATACCCATACAAGACTAAAAATGTGATACAAATTTTACACTGAAAAATTTGGAAAATGGTACTTGGAGTCCCTGTTGGTGACTAAAAATAGTAGTTGCATCTTCTCATCTCCTTCCTCACCTTTTCAACTTTTTGACAATCTGTCTCAGAGCATGATCCTAAATACTTCATTATACATTCTTAAACTTCGTTAAGAGTAGCACCCAACTCAGCCTTTTAAGTCTGTGTTCACAAAACATTAAGATGTGCCACAGTGTCAAGCATCTTGATGGAATTCATCCCCTTTTTTTCAATTTGTTCCTGTGGAAATTTATAGTGATCATGCCCTTACTAAGGCAGCCCCTAAGTCTAAGTCTAAGTCCAGCCCCTCCTTGTTTTTGACATTATTTCTCTAGTCTCTAGATCTACTAAGAAACAAACAGAGCTTTTTTTTTTTTTTTTTCTGTTGGAATAGGACATTTGTCTGTGCCTGATCAGCTGTGTTCACAAAAAGGCTCAGTTACAGCCCAGTCTGAAGCTTATTTTTGAGGTCACAGTGCCCTCTACTGTCCAATGCATCCTCTCCGCTGCTGCATCATCACAATTACAAAGAGCAGCAGGTGAAATAACACATTCATTTATGTTTCAATATACTTTTTCATCTAGGCTAGTAGGCCAAGTCTGGGGTTGTTTCATTAATTGAAAAGAAAACAGATTGGCCGGGCCATTGTCATTTCTTGCTGACTAATGCTGCTTTGTCAGAGTTGCTGGTAATTTAAATTAAACAACTGATCTATGCAGATCTTGAATCACACCTGACTTGTAAATGTTGAGAAAGTCTACATAAGGAAGCACTTGGAGATGCATGCAAAGTAAGAAGAATCAGGCCTGTGTTTCAGGTACAAATTGTAAATACCTCTGCCACAGATTTGTATTGCTCCAGGTGATCATTCCAGCTCTGCAGATACAAATTATGTGTTTCACACAGAGGTGCTCTTTACAAGCTCCTCTTCAATTTGTGCTTGCCTTCACTCTCTCCATGAGTGCTGTGTGGCAATGTAAGTAGTTTCACTTCCCTGTGAGTGCTGCCTGGAGCACCACAGACTGTCCTGTGAGAATGCCTGGGACCATTGCTCACAAGTAACCACAGACCCTTGGTGGCACTCCCTCTCTCCCCATAAGCACCATTTACATTTACACAAGGCATGGACTGCTCTGCCCATTCCATCCCTACCATTAGAACTTTTGATGTTACCAAAAACAATTCAAAAGAAGTATCTATAGGCAAGAAAAATCTCTAGCCTCATCCATTTCTCAAGAAGCATATAGCTGTCAGCACTGAAGAGATTATGTGAATGGAGGGGAAAAACTCCTAAAATACACTGTTTGCTTCAAAATCTCAATTTCTTTTTAGTTTGAATAACTCAGAATAACTCATGATGCTCAGACAGCAGCAGCTGACTTACTGTTTCACAAGGCAGGTGCAACCACTCCAGTTCCTCACTGGGCTACAACTTGTTTCCCAGTAAGGGATCTCGTAGCATGGCTCCCCGTGGCATGACACGTGGGAGTTCAGAGGATTTCTCTTCCTGAGAGATTCCATTCGTGATATATATCAAGGTATATGTTGATGACGGACTGAAGCCTGAATATAGGATGGCATTCATTTTCTCCTGATAGCCCCACAGTAAAATGAGGAGAATTCACTAAACAATGCACTTTCAAATGTGCGCATACAAGTGTTTGTGTTTGCATGCATGTATATATAAAAAGCATCTATAGAATACTAAACATGCTGCACTGCTGGGCATGGAAGGCATATTTCACAAGACAGACCTGTCTTTAGCCATTTCTCTCATGCAGCTGTCATGTCAAAAAGTCACAGAGAATTTGAGTGAGTAGAGCTGTGGTTTCAGAACGAGTCCCAGGATTGCACTGCAAGGAAACTATGGCCCACTAGTAATCCTGGATTTTGCTGAAGAGATACTTCACATACTTTTAAAATTGCCACTTAATGGAAGGAGAAAAGGATGTCAAAGAGCAGAATGCAGAATAACTGTCAGAAAAAGATGATAAAGTTTTACAAGGTATTTTCTCTTCAGAGAAGACTTTGTGATCTGTGGAGTAGTACTTGGAAAAATTCTATCTGCCTTTCAAACAGAAAAAGCTTCAATGCCCACTAACAACTCACAAACTGCCTGAGCCAGGTTTAAAGTAATTTCATGTTAGCACACCATATGTGGAACTCCATTTTACAGGCAGCATGGAACCTCCACATTTCAGCTGTCATTATAAGCCTTATTGCCAGCATTGTTAGAAAAAATGCAGAAGAAAGAATACAAAATGGGTTGTGACAATCTTACTTTGCAGTCATCTATTAACTTTAGTTCATACTGGGGAGATCTCAGCTAAAGGAATGTCTGATAGTGAACACTGCACTTCAGTAGTGCAGACCCACTGAAAGACAGGGACTTTTCCTAATCTCCTTTATCCCTTGCTGTCATCCTTATTTTACATCAGCCATGGTAGTTGCAAAGCAGATTTCCCCCTCCACCAAGCATATATACACAGCAGAAAACACCCTTGAATTCTACACAAGAAAGATGTAAAAAGTAGCCTGGAGAAGAGTAATCAGAGGGAATGTAATATCAGTTTTCAAATAGGCAAAAGGTTGCTACAAGAAGTGGCAGAAGCACTGGATAAGGAATAAAGGGCTAAAATTTCAGTCTGGGTCAGGTTAGATATTAGGGCCAATTTCTAAAGAAAGAATAGTTAAGCAGCAGAATCTTTTAAGGACCTGTGGAGTTGCCATTGTTGGGGTCCTTCAAAAACAAAAAAGATAAACATCTTCCAGAGGTGGTTTAATTATAAACTGATTTTGGCTTGAGTCAAGGAGATGATCTCTGAAGACCCCTTCCTGCCCTACCTATTATTATTATTATTATTATTATTATTATTATTATTATTATTATTATTATTATTATTATTATTATTATTATATACTGGCTAATCCCTCAGTGAGTATTTTTTAAAAACATTCATCCCAAGTATCCCCTGACCCAGCTTTGAGCTGGAGACCACCCAGCTCCTAATATACTGAAGAAAATGCAATGCTACTTTCACCGTGAGATGCCATGCTGTTTATCACAAAGGCTCAGTGTAACTTGGAGAATATCAGTCTTCATCAATAAACTACATGGGCAACACCTTCAAACTTTGCCACTATCTGAAAAACGAGGAAAAAAACCAAACAAGAAAAGAGAAAGAATTCTGAAAGGAGAAGAGCAGGGACAAACCTGTAATATTTGCTTGGGCCTTTCTTTTGAGGTGGGAGAGCAGAAGAAAAGAAGGAAGAAGTAACATTGAGTTTGCAGTGGAAAACTAGCCCAGGTCTTAAAGAGGCACACAGGTTTCACTACTAGGTCTGCCACAGATGTACTTTGTAAGTACAGTGGATGGTCTAAAATGAGGCGATAACGAGGAAAGAAGAGAGCTGTGACAATAATTGATTTGTAGCATTGAGAATAGGGGATGTGTGAGCAGAATGAGAATGAAGAGGAGTAGGTAATAAATGAGGAAGAAAATGAGAAGTCAGAGGATGAAGAAGGAAAGAAAAGTCATATTAGAAAATAACCTTAAATGTGCAAGTGCAACAAAGGCCTAACTCCAACAAAGATTCTGTGCTTTTCAGTGTTTCATATGCTTTTAAAGGAGTTCTACAGGTAGAAAAAAAATCTAAGTACTGAAGTGAACCTTGGCTCTGGAACCTGCATCCCCTGAACTGCTGCTTATGGTAGGTCAGACACCCTGAAACATCATACTCCCAAGGACAGGTAAAAACCAGTCAGCCATGGGTAAATTTCTCATGTAATTCAAGAGATTGAGAAGGCATCCTTGTATGTACCTTCTCTACCCTAGGAGACAATAAATGTTGCTTTCTTGGCATCCCATCCAGTCTCATGCCCTCATTCAAGAGTGGGTCTGTCTCTTCTGTGATGGATTTTTGCTGCTGTCTTATTTTGAACTGACTTGAGGTTTCTTCCTACTCAGGATTTCCACAAGTAACCTTCTTCCCAAAGGTCTTGTGAAGAGCCTGGTTTTGGTCCTTGCTCCTCATTGTCACTACTACCTGAAATAGAATCATAGAATGATAGAAAGTGCTGTGTTGGAAGGGCCCCATCAGGATCATCGAGTCCAACTTCTAGCCCTGCACAGGACACCCTGAGAATCACCCCATGTGCCTGAGAGCATTGTCCAAACACTTCTTGAAATCAGACAAAGCTTGGTGCTGTGACCACTTCCCTGAGGAGCCTGTTCCAGTACCCAACTCCCCTCTGGGGGAACAGCCTTTTCCTGATATCCAATCTAAATCTCACCTGACTCAACTTCATGATGTTTCCTCAAGTACTGTCCATGGTTTTGAGAGTCTGTCACTCCTCTTTCCCTCAGAAGGAAGCTGCAGACTGCAGTGAGGTCTCCCCTCAGTCTTCTCCAGGATGAACAGACCAATGACCTCAGCCACTTCCCACATGGCTTCCCCTCAAGGCCTTTCACCATCTTCATTGCTCTGCTTTGGATGCTCTCTAACAGCTTCATGTATTTTTAATATTACGGTGCCAAAAACTGCACCCAGAACTCGAGTGAGTCCCTTGCCTGGCTGGAGATGCTGTCCCTGATGCCCCCAGGCCAGGGTTGGCCCTCCTGGCTGCCAGGGCACTGCTGACTCACGTTCAGCTTGCTGTCAGCCAGGACTCACAGGTCCCATTCCACAGCACTGCTCTCCAGCTTCCCATTCCCTGTGGCCACAACTACAGTTGCCCTGTCTCAGCCACAGAATTTGACACTTGCCCTTGCTAAAGTTCAGAGAAGAACAGCTGCAGCCCTTGTGCACAAAGGAAAGGAAAGCCAAAGAAGGCAAAGATTTCACACCCACCTTGCAAAAAGAAAGGTCACCACTGCACCTTCAAGTTTTTCTTACACTTCTCTCGTTGTAAGGTCCTTAATAAACACTGTCAGGTTACTGTCCTATGCCTGTTCTACTCTTCGGAGTTGCCCTATCTGTGTCTTAAAGTCCCTGTAATTTTAGCACTAATGGAATTGTATTTTTTTTTTTTCCAGGGTTTAACTCTCCAGTTTCTAAAAAAGCTCTCCAAATACAGCTTGGAAGAAGAAGGAGTTCAAACTCAAGACCAGTCATATGTCTTTACTCCTCAGAGATGCCAGGGCTATGGCAGACATGTGCTTTGGACTTCAGCATTTCCATTAAAAGAGAATTATTCCCATTTCACTAGGGAGTTTAGCTGAGACAATCTGATCCTTTTGCAGAGACTGTATTCATCCTTTCCAGTGTGTGATTGCATTTCTTTCATTGTGCCCACTTGAATTCAAAATCCAAAATCATGAAGATTAAGGAGGAAAATAAGTCCTTATGCTCCTGATTTTTACTCTGATTCCTACAGAAAAAGATGCTTGGATATATGAATTCTTCTAATTATATGAAATTATTTTTTTAGTATATAGCCAGTTTCAACTTAATTCAACGCTACACTTTAAAATGGTGGGGTGTGGCTTTGTAATTTGGTGACTTCTATATTAATGACAGTTCAGATAAACATGATCAATGGAGGCAAAAGGGGACAAAATTCTGAGACCGTCAGCATGGTTTTCTGAGACTGAAGTGAAGGGCTGCAAATGTATGAAAATGATTGCCACAAAAGAAAATATATGCTTCTTTATGCAAACATGGAATCTGCATAGTTTTGCCCTGAGTAAGGTGTTAGGTGTGGCACGATTACCCGGTTCAGCAGCAGCAAGTCCTGAGCAGCTATTCAGTTACACAACTCTGGTGCGGAAAGAAAGCTCTAAGTGGGTGCAGACATCTGCTTTAATCCTTGCAAGGCTTCCTGAGCTTTGTAAACTGCCTTTTGTGTAAATGAAAATCAGGCTGTGTATTTTCTGCCTGGCATGGTGTTGAGTGCATGTTCCAGAAGTATTTAAAGATTACTTCTTTGTTAAGATATAGAGCGAAATAATTGTTTTGTCTACTTGGAAGAAATTAGAAGTAGTACATGTGGATACAAGCTAATTCTTTCCTCTTGTTCAGGTTCAATTATTGCAGACAACAGTAATATTTACTCAAAATAGGAGAGTAAAAAAATTTATATCTTACCATTCATAATCCAAAAAGACATTTATGTCTTGCCTGGATGCCAGCCAACCAGTAAGTAGAAAACAAACAAACAAACAAAACTACTGAGATAAAAACAAACCTAATCAACTTAAGAAACACAAATAGATAGGTGCTGCAGGCCAGCGTGCTTTCACTCACCACGTCGATTTTGCACCTGGTGGAAAATCTGGGAAAACATACCCGAGGCAGACTGTTTTACTTATTGTGTATGGTGGGGAAAAAAACCAAGGGGATATTGCTGCCTGAAGAACGTCCGAAGCTTTCCAGTGCGATTGTGCCGCAGTGGCAGAAGAGGTTCCTGGGCAGAAAACTGAGTTCTCCAGAGGGATGGAGGTCAGGGGAGGGGTGGGCAGCGGGAATCTAGGCAATACCAGAGGTGGCACGCGGGGCGCATGGAAAACACTGCCTACACAAATCCCTAGATGAAAAAATAACAATAATTTAAAAAAATTAAAAAGGAGGGCAGTTAGCTTTACTATTTCTTGACAAGCATCATTGAGTTTCAGTGAGTTTCTCACCCGTGCCCTTTATTTCCTACCTCCCTGTTTTCCCCCCTGGCTGTTGGCGCTCCCGCCCGCCTTCCCGGAGGTGCCGCCGGCAGAGGGCACAGGGCGCCCAGGGACGCGGCTGCGCTCCCTTCCCTGCATCGCAGGTGTGCAACCCAACGCTTCCAATTAGGGACCAACAGGCAGAAAAGTCCCTGTGTCTATCTACCTTCAGAGCAGTATTTAAAGATTACTTCTTTGTTAAGATACAGAGGAAAATAATTGTTAACCCTAAGTGTTAGGGCACGGGTGAGAAACTCACTGAAACTCAATGATGCTTGTCAAGAAATAGTAAAGCTAACTGCCCTCCTTTTTAATTTTTTTTATTATTGTTATTTTTTCATCTAATAATAAAAGCTATGATGGAGTGGCAGTGAATAATACAGTAGATTAAACAGTCCTGTGTCTTAGGACCCCACATGGCCAAGAAGTTCGGTGATAAGCGCGTTTGTCAAAAGAAAGGTCTGGTTCCTGGAAGCGGAAATGAGTTTCTAATTCAGACCAAATGATTTTCAGCTGGAAATGAAAAGAGGAAACTATATCAGAAGTTGAAAATAAAAAGTATTTGATAGGTGATAAAGTGTTTTAGTATTTCAGTTGAAACTGATGTAAACCAGTAAGTTTACAAGGAGTCGTGAATAGCTTGAGGACACAGTCAAATATTTTCAGTGAATACAACATTGTACATTTACTCAAAATGTGTTGGTCTTCTTGTTCTTCATTTAAATCAGCCCTTCATACTCCTCCAAAATTGATTTTTGTGTTTTCATTTGATTCTGAATTAATTTTTCCCTATTTTTTCAGTTTATCAGCCAACCAAAAATCATCCACAAGCCCTTCTTTTTTTAGAGTCCTAAAGGGTGCGTAAAGAGTGACAGTGAAAAGTCACTTTGCCATTACTGTTTATTTTGGTTATGTAACTGGAATAAATTATATCAGAAATAAATGTATTTTCTGACAGAGCAACAACAACAAAAAATATTGTTTCCAGTCCCAAATATTAAAAAACGTGTCCAAACAAGAATTATAAGGTGGTTTATTTATTGATATCCTGAATTTTCAAACATTTATTCCACCTTAGTTTCCTCCCACCTTTTTTCTTTTTAATGGAAGGTGGGATTCTCATGAAATTTTGTTTCTCATGTCCATACTTTTAGTAGCAACACAAGGTGAAACAACACAAAATTCACAGTAAAATTACCAAAGAAAAACCAGAGGATGCCTTGAAGTGGAAAAGGTTGGTTTCCCTAATGCTGAATTGAAATGTTTTAGTCTTAAAATTATATTATGGGGAATAGCCATCCCATATTAAAATTTAAAAGTACTCTTATACCTGATAGCTCTACATGTGGATATCCAATACATGTGGGTGGAGCAAGAAGAACAACTGGTTTATGATGCCTTGTATATACAAATAAGGAAATCCAGTTAAAACAGGTGAAACCACACTCGTGTTAAATAAACAAGCTCCTTGCTGTGGTGCTTTCCACCACAGAGATGCACGGTACCTACAGAATCAGGTTTATGCCTGAACTTTCTCATGTTCAGGAATCATGGTTCTCTTTATTAGCAAAAGTGCAGACCATCACGTAACATTTTTTCAAAGGCTTGCCTTTTTTTTTAACTTGTGATTTCCTCACTAGCTTGAAACATTTCATTCAAAAGCTACTTTTCAAAGTGACTTCACATGGAGAAATCTATTTTAAGGCATTGGTTAATTCAACATCACTGAAGTGTGGAGAGAAACAAAAATGAAGTCATTGTTCATTGTGAAATTATATATGTCATATTCAATGGTGGGGGAAATTTTGCAGACCTCTCTTTCCTTTCTCAATTTTATTCCAACCGATTGGTGCACTTATTAATTCTTATGGCTTTCATTAGTTAAGTGAAGATGATACACAGTTCTCTGTTTCCTTTTCTGGGATCTTTTTCGTCTTCTCTAAATAATTTCTCCATCTGGATGCATGTTCAGCACTTGCCATGAATCCCAGATAAAGCAGAAATCCATTATTGCCGTCCCATTTGTTGTCTTTGTGTGTTTGGAAAAATGGTTTAAGCCACAGTTGAGCAACTTATTTTATGTGGACATACTCCAGAACCAAAGCAGTAAACAGGGAATTACCAGTGTAGTCTAACACAAAAATTAGAATAAGCATTCATATTTGTTGTGTTTAGGCATGCTCACACTGGTGCTTTTTAAAATTTTTTGCAGTTAAAATCTGGTATAGCTGAAATTTGGATGTATGGTCTGGTTTTCCTTCAGGTTCCATGTCATGGAAAACTTCTTTCTGAGCTACAGTTGGCTTTAACCATACTGCAGTTTTGTTTATGGTCACATTGCACGTGTGACTTTTAGTATTCTTTTTTGTGGTTTGCAATTTCTCATGTGATTTTAGGTTTTAAAATGTCTGCCCTAGTCTCATGTTATCATGCTCTGCATAGTCAGTGCAAAGTTTTGTGCTTGGCACATAGGGCAATTCATCTCAAAATTACATGTTATTTGCTTAATTTGGTATTTCTATTTACACTAACTCTAAATACCCACTTGGATCTTATGATCAGCTTCCAATTTATTTCTGCTGTTGCATCCGGACCGTTGCTATTTATGTCTTTCTGGATTTTCCAGTGCGTCCCTTCTGGTGAAAATGTCCATTTCATTGCAGCTGCACTGCGGATTCACATTTCCAGAACAATACAAGTGTTAAAAATATTCTAAGCCATACATTTTTGTGTGTGTGAAAGAGAGACTTGTACATTTCAGATCTTGGGTTCTGGGCTTAGATCACTCGGGGAATCCACAGCCTTGAGCAGCTCCCGGCACAAACTGACGCTTCCTCAGCATCAAATACTCTGTGTGTTTATGTGTTTATGTGTTAGGTGGGGACAAACCATGCCCAAACCTGATGCCTGCTTTGCTGCCTATACCAAAGCCCTGAGGAGGAAAACATTTTGCTTTTGCTCTTGGGGAAATTTTGCATGCAGAATGGCAGCAGGGTGGGAGTTCCTGGCAGTGGTAAAAGCGGGCTGATCTGATGCCTCTCCGTGTCATTTTACCTTCTGATTTCTTTTATGTCAAGACAGCTCAAGCTCATCCCTCAAATTTTTGACAGCAAAATCCAGTTTTGGGTATATTGTAATGACAGCAACTCTGCCTTTGAGATAAATATATAGGCTATTCTTCTATAAGCAAAGCAAAGTAGAACTAAGCTCTGAAGAAGAGGACCCACAAAAAAAAACCAAAAACCCAACAACAAAAAACAAACAAAAAAATCCCAAAAAACAAACAAACAAACAAAAACTAAAAAAACCCAAACACATCCATAACTCCACAAAGAAAAAAGTAAATTAACCTCTTCAGCTCACATGAGTTCTCTTATTATTGAATTAGCAAATGGAAAGGAAGTATCCATGTGTTCTCTAACAGTTTGGCCAAGGTTGAAAGAACAGAAGAACAAAGGCATGATATTATGGCATAGAGCAAAAGAGGCTTTAAAATAATTCAGGAACAAATGTTAAAATGTTTAGGCTGGTCTCTGAAAAAAACCCATAAACCTTTTAAAATAACAAACACTATAGCAAAGATTTTCTGTACAGGACTCAGAAACCCGAGTCTTGCTAAAATGAGTGTGAGCTGTGCATCCACCTTTGTAATGGCTTTGAAATCTCAGCCTATAATATTCCTTGTTAGTCTTTGTCCTCATCAGCTATATAGGAAAGAAAACATTTTCTGTGACTGAAAACACAAGTAGTTGTCTGTCCAGAACTACTGGAAACCATGCCAAGTTGTCTTAAGTGCTAGATAGGCTCTACAACACATACTAATTCATTTAAGAACAACTCAGAGGTATTTAAAGCCTTGTAAAGGAAATTATGGGGGCACAAGTGTTAGACTTTGTTCAGTGAAAAATGTACAAAATTCCTAGTGCATTGTAAAATGAAGCAGCAAGGAAGGCTTTAACCATCTGAAACAATCTAATCATCCTCTGGAAATGCACTGTTTGAGGTGACTATGTTAACTGAAAATGGAGAGATTAAATAAAGTCAGGCTGATAAATCCCCTGAGTGCTACTAACTTATTTGTAACGTCATTGGAGATGAGTTGTGTGACTGGTGTCTCAAGGCAGAAAGCTATGGCATTCAGAGGGAAGGTAATTGAAGCCTGCCACTCCAAAGCCCTCGGTACATGTTCAGATATTATCAATGCAAATCTTACAGCCAACAATTTGCATCAAGATAAAAAGTAATTCCTCCTTTGGCTGCCTTGGGATCAATCCATGAGAGAGCACAGGAAGAAATAATAATTGATTTGTGATAATGAATCACCATGTCTTTAAGAGAAACAGAAACTGCTCTCCCACACTCAACTTTTACACCAGAGCGAAGACCAGTGAAGATCATAGAGTTCTTGTTTCAGGAAAACAGGGGGAATTTTCATGGAAAACCTCAGATTAAAAGCAGTTCAATTTCAGTAACCCCTGTGAAGCACAGACTGCCAGTTTAAGCATCACAATTTACTCCACCTCTGCAAGAACTCAAAGAGAGGGTTGTTTCTGATGACACCAAATACCTAAATGATTTAATATCTATACTAAAATTATGTATGCATTGTCTCTAGAAGCTGACTGGAAGACAGTGCACACTAGAAGTAACGACAGCATGAACTTCACCAATTCCATATAATTCCTTTCACATCATTTAAGATGCCTTAAGACATGGACACAGGTAAAAAGCACAGAAATCATTCTAGTTTGAGGTGACAAAGTCTAGAATGATTTTTGTGCTTTTTACACATGTCTTAAGGTGTCTTAAATGATGTGAAAGGAATTAAATGGAATTGCTGACTTCTGAAATGGGTTTTTTGTATATACTTTGTTCCTTCTCTGGCTGTCTCAGAAGAGCTAACCAAAGTTAAACATCTAAATAGACAAGAGCCACAGCTGTTCAAGAACTGTTATCAACTCCACCTTTTGGGGGATTATTTGTTCCAAATGTCATCAATTACAGATTCAGCTGCAAGCATTTTCCCCTTTTTTAATTCACCTTACTCTTTGAGCTATGCTGCAGTTGTTGGTAATTTAAACAGGCAAAGAGCCCCCTGCATATCCGAGGGCAGCCATTCAGTTCACAACCATTTCTGCAACTATCCTTCCTCAAACACAGGAGAACACAAACCTTTGAAAGAGGTGCTCATGGACTTTGTGAAAACATGATTCAAACCCAGGAGATTCTCTAGGACACAACATCTTAAAACCACTTAGAATTACTGCATATATTCCTGGTAGGCTTCACAATGGAAATAAAAACAATTCAGTCAAGCAAGAGGCAAAAATTGTTGCTTGAGAATGGTTGCTTTATTTTAATTTATCAAATTAGTTATTCAATGCAGTTCCTGCATTGAATAGACCTATTAGAATAGACCTATTTCCCATCCTAAAAAGCCTTAAAAATACTGGATATTGATGTGTCTGACTGTTATATTATATTTTATATTAACAGTTAAAAATGCTACAGTGGTGATATATCTAATACTCTCTGCATTGGGAGAAATCATTACCTACTCTTCAAAAAAACCTCTCTGTCCAACTTTTCTGATAGGCATCCCCATAGATTTTTCTTGGTTCCTCTGGTTATTACTCTGGAGAACAAGGACCAGATTCTATACTGCCTGCAAAGGTCCCTAGAGCCTCACTGACCAACCAGGACATCAGTGGCTAACTTTAATAAAGATCTTGAACATTAGACCACTGTCAGTTTAATTTTTAGAGTTATTATTAGTGATTATTGTTAGCTTTTATATATTGAACTGTTGGCACATAATCTAAATATTTTATGTGTATTTGAAATGATCATGATTCAAAATATTGTTTATTGCTCTGTAGTTCAAGTATACCATTAAATCATGGATTCATTGTTCTTCTGCACAGGAAGTTTAGAAAATAGCATTCTCCAAATAACTTGTTTTCTGCACTGCCTATCTCCAAGATAGATAATTTGGATATAAATCTGTTTTCTAATGTGATACAAGGCAGCCTACAGTCATCATGACTACTCATCAGTCTCTTCAAAGTAACCCTATGGGAGACAGTTCAGAACCTTCATTTTTGTTTAATCCCCCAGTTTCTCTTTGGAAAATAGCAAATAAAGGCTCCAATTATAAAGGTGTTTGTTGCACAGACAGCTTATTCCCAAAGGTCTTGATTCTGCAAAGCATGAGGAGTTTTGCTGTTGCAGAGCTTGAGCACTGATTTAATTTTACACAAGCAAGGCTGCTGATTTCATTGGCATAACCATGTCTTGAACCGGTGTGCAGCCAATAGTTCAGATTCAGGAGAGTGCCAGTGCATGTGCCTGGTGTTACTTGTAATCCAGAAAGCCCCCTTAGCCTGAGGTTAAGCAAAAGACTTTCACAGCATTGAATATCCATGAGAGAATGCAGCTGTTTTGCTACCAAGATGCCATAAAAATATAATGCAGAGACAAAAGGCATCATACAGAGTTACCAACTCAGCAATCCATCCTAATTTTCATACATTCCAAATGTTAATGAGATACATTAATGCCTGGTTTCAATTTAGCATAGTTCAAGGTAGATTGGAATTACCTGAGGCTGTTACCTCCTTGCTTACACTCGCAAACCAAGACGATGCTGCTGCTGCTGCTACTGTTCCTTGGAACCTCACAGCTCCTCCATCCCACTGAGCCTCTTTGCAAACCAGGGATCTTGTGACCTAGCTGCAAAACTCCCAGCAGCTGATCTCAATTGGGGAACAAGATAAACTGTGGGTGCATAACAAAAAACTTTTCGAGCAACACAAGGATTTTGTCAGAAGCTGCTTTAAGGGAAGGCTCTTGTAGGAAGCTTGGAAGAACCTCAAGAGATCATTTGATTGTCCTAAGGCAAGATTAGTTTTAATCACATCCTTCTTGAGTAGTGCATGTTCAACCTGTTCTAAAAGACCTTGAATGATAGGTATTGCTCCTTATACTCTCTAGGTAATCCTGTACTCTGTGTCACTATCTTTCTTCTTTGAATACCTTAGATAGAGTCTCAGGTAACTCTGTCTTGCTTTAATATATGCTATTATAATTGAAATTAAATCCTTTTAAATAAAAGGCCTGCTGCATTTATGGAGAGGAATTTGCTCCTCACTTCTTTATGTTCTTTACTTGTCCTGACTTAACAGAGCTAATTCCACTCTCCTCTTATACTGCCTTTCCTAGGTCTGTATTTACTATCTTGGGGACCCTGAGAACCCCATATTTCAGCCATTTATTTGAGTTCTGCTGGCAGACCCAGGAGTTTTTATGAATATGATTGCAAAGCATTTTGAAAAAGAAATCATTTGTGCAACTCCATTCAAGCTACAATTGTATTTAACTACAGTACAACTATCACTCCATATGAATCCAAGACTTAGACTACCTTTTGTAGATGAGCAGCCCTAACAAATTGTGTGTAATCTCAGAAACATCTGTGACTGGTTCCACTGCCCTCAGCAATTTGGTTAGAGGAAAAATAAAACAGAAAGATTTGGCTAAATAAGAATGATATATCAAAACACCCAATATTTTAATGAAAGAAACTGAATATCCACACATTTGCACTTCTGTACAGTTTTTGTGATATATATATAATTTTAAGCTGTTTACAAATAACATTTAATGCTTCAAATATTACATAATGTTGATATTATATTTCTAGCAGAAATAAATATATTGCACTTAAAAAGAAACTTTTCATTAGATGTTGCTTCATAGTTTATGTTCACAACTTTTTTTCCATAAAAAGATTTCCCTCTACCCCCACCCCATACACACAAACACACACTTCGGTACATGGTGAATGTGCTCACGCAATGCAATATAAACAACAAAGTCAACACAGCAAACAGAAGAACTGTGGTACATTCTGTTAAAGAGGCTACATCCAGTTTTTTTACCTTCCTTATTTTTAAACCAAATCTTTCCTCATGTTTCTGAAGGTACAATTAAAAAGAAAAAGAGTGTTTAAATGTTGCTAAAGGTAAAATACAGCAAACTGTATTTTTTGTCCTTAAACTATCATAAAAAGTTACTTCAGAGCTTATTTAATTCACTGCTTAGTTTTCTCTTAAAAAGATAAAATAAAGAAAAAGAAGTTGTCTGATCTGATAATCTAGAGATTATATGCAAGGACATTTGATTATAGAGTAATACATAAATCCTCTGGCCAGTAAGTAGGTGGTTAGTAAAGAAACCACATCTCCTGCAGCAGAAATGCTCTGTAAAGAATTGTGTGAATAAAATTTCACTAAAAACAAAATTAATTTTGCAGTGAGTGTCATCCCCCTGCAGATGATGAGTATATGCACTGTGGCCACAACTTCCTCAAGACAAAAAGCTGTAAGTGTTACACTGATCTCACTGTTGCTTTTACCCTTATCTAGGAGTAAATTACCACAATTTATATTGACTTACACTTTTGGAAATTATCCCAGGTTTTTGCAAAAATTTTCATTGGTATTTCTCTTTCTGTATAGTACACACATATGAAGAGGGTGTACTACATAATCAAGTTGCCAGCCCAAATACTTTTCAGTTAAAAAACATTCCTTTTCAAGTGCCAATTAGTGTTTGCTGGATGTTGGAAATGGCAACACCTTACATGTGTACATGTTGATGCAGTGTCCCGGCCTCTATGGGTAAAACTGTCTGTGAGAAATTCTGCAATTGCATTCTGAAGGTTGTGGTACCAAGCACATCAGCTACCATACAACTTACCATCCCTGGACTCATGAAGAAGCATTTCCATTGGGAACTCTACCTTTAGCTACTTGGTCTATGCTTGTTATTCAATTTACACCCAGAAGAGTACAACTGAAACCCAGTGGCATTGATTTGCTGTCTTTAGACAGTGCTGTACAAAGCAATGCTGCAAACCAAAGAGGTAAGTTAAAAATGGGAGGGTTTATGTTTGGATTCTCAGGGCTCCAAAAGTAGAAGAAAAAAATATTCAGATAAATACATCCAAATCAGTTTTGTTAATATATGAGATGCTTTTGTTGGATTAAAGACTGGAGGGTGTTGACAATCTATGGATAAAATGGTAATACAGGAAAAACACAAAAATACTTGGAACACTTCCAAGTAAAATCTTATCATTCTCTTTGAAAAGCATATTCAGGCATGTTCTCTCCACTCTTCTTAAAAAAAGGAAAACAGCTCTTCCCCCCGCCCTGAAAAAAAACCCAAACAAAATCAAACAACATAAACCAGCTCAGTTTTTCTGAGCCAAGACAAAAGCTCATAAAGGTGAAGAGCACTTCTCATGGGATATAAAACGTGAATTGCATTTGGAGAATAATTTTAGATTATATTTGGCATTCCTAGCCCATCTACTAACAACAGATGTTCTGTCCTGAAAGTGATGCAATTTTGACAGCCATATAGCAAGTCCTTAAATAAATTACTGGGCTATTGTCAAAGTGGTGGAGTTTTTTTTTTGTTTTTTTTTTTTTAGCAAAAGTGATTTCACTCTTTAACCAATCAATTATAAATTCGCATTCATTTTCTTCCAGTTGTGAGGTCAGTGCTAAAGTTGGTTTGTACTTGAGTTTTAATCTTTCCTGTATTGTTTCTATATTGTTCCTGTCATTTAAGTCACTGTTCCTACTGCCAGACCTTATTTTTAGACGACAATGAGGAATGAAATCCTGTCCCCATTAGAGTCAATAAATTTCCATTTGACTTCAGTTGCCTGGAAATTTTATTCCTGGAATCACTCCCATGCTTCCCCAGGCCTACAGGAAGGTGAGGGGGACATGGAGCAGCAACTTTGTGAGGTGGCAAGACCTCTTCACTGGATGTCCTGTGGCCTCTGTGAACTTAATCCCTTTAGCCTCAAATCTCTGCAACAGGTTTTGTAGGTAAGACTGTGAGGGCAAAGAAGAGGAAGTGAGGAATGGACATTCCTCACTATGGACATACCTATGGACACATTCTCATTCCTAGGGAAATTGGTCACAAGCTACCTTCATTCCCTTGCTTGGGACCTGCCTATGATTCTGCATTAGTGGACAACCCAATGGGTTTCTGCTGCAAAGGAATTAAACCATCTGAGAGAAGCGCAAGGAGGGATGAGCCCACTGAGAGAGACTTGGTTTGACTGGAAAAATCAAGCTGTGGATTTTGACAGATAATTCTGCATCATCTGTAATACAAAATTCATCAGAGAGAATTTGGAAGAGGTGTTGACTTTATCCTGTTTTTATATCAAGACAGCCTACTGCCATGTTATTTCAGATATGAATCACACTTCATTTGTAGTAGAAAGCCCTTTCATTTAATTTTTTTTTTTGTAAATGAAGTTTTCAAAATCCAGTTTCATTCTCCAGAAAGAGCCTGGAGAATTTTCTCTGAGACAATATAAGGGGGATTTCTGCATCCAAATATTGGTGTTCTCAGAGCAGGGACTGGGACAGGGCTGAAAAGATTGTGCAGTTTGTTTCTGTGAATTTGGTTCATGAAGGAAGGTGATGTATGAGCAGACTTTATGTCACATGTCGACCATGCCTAAATCAGCCCACCTGTTTCAAACTTGTTTCTGGGGTCAAATAAAAGTTGCCCACTCACTTGACCCTTTCCAATGGAAGTATCAGCAGTAAAACTCCTGGCTTGAGTTCTGAACCTAATCGTATCCCCTGAACTCCAGATAAGTTAATGAAGCTGCAGAAGGAACCAGAGAAAAGAAACAGAATTTCCCCACAGGCTTTAGTGCACATCATCCTAGTGTGTTTGTACAACTCTACCAGAAAACTTTCTTCCAAACCTCTTCTGTAATTATTGTTTCTGTAGGGTCATGTTTACTTGAAGAATTACATTCTTGTAGGGTCAGAACCACCTAATTTCCTGAAAAATAGGGGGTTTATCTCAAAACCAGTTATAACTAGGCACAATCTTGCAACATGCACTTTTCCTGTAAATCTGGTAACCTACAGCAAATCTAATATTTGGGTACACCAAGACAAATTCAGTGTCTGATTCTGAGCCATTTAAATACTGCAGAGCTTGGCCTGTTACATTAATTTATGGAACTCCTTGTAGCAGGTCTGAATTGTAAATAAATTTTCATTTTTATTTACATACAGAGCACAGGAGTTGCAAATTGGCCCAGGTTAGTTTTCATCAGCAGGTCCAACGGTGATTAATGGGGAATTAGGGTGATATTGCAGATAACTTGGTTGAAAAGGTGGTTGAAATGGCCAGCTTGAGAAGATTTTTAATTCAGCTACTAGAAAATACATAATGGTGGTCTTTTTCTGTGGGATGCATATGCCTTGCCTTGCACTTTTCAGAGATGAGAGTAGGTGACTCAGTGTACTGCACTCCGCTTTTTACCATGTAACACCAATGCAGAATGGTGAAAAGCAGAGGACAATAAATCTCTTTTGCGTTCCAGCTCTACAGAGATCTGTAATATATGAAATTATATATGCTAGTTCTCATTTGTCAGTAGATGCATTATCATCTACAGCTTGGATGCAACTCACACAGAAACTCTGTGTCAACTTATTATTTACAGTTGGAATCCCAGCTCATGCCACATAGAAAACCAACATCACACTATTATTCTTTCCAGTAGTGCAAAAGATTCCTGCTAGCTCTCTGCAGACAAGGTCATTATTTTCTTATGCCTCTATAGCTCCTCCATGGCATCAGACACAACATACTAGAAAAAGGGGACAGTACTTTGAACGAGAGCCCCAAATACTAACTGAAAAAAAGTCAGGCATGAATTTAAAAACACTTTCATGTGAAGCTCTGTACTGATATTTTCCCAAGGTAACTCCACCATTCTAGTGGGACATGAAAAAACTGGTAGTTCAACCCTCATTTTCCTGGCCAAGGTGATGCCTTGTATAATAAAAGCCATGACCAAACCCAACAAAATCAGAACAAGTGGAAAGATACTCCAATGCCACTCATACCAGTCCATTAATTATAGTTTGATCCACAGAGTCTATAGACTGATCTAGCATGAAAGTGGGTTAACTTGGTACACATGTGCAGCTGGAAACAGGTCTTCAGTGGCACACACAGCAGTAAACAAGCACTGCTTTAAAATAGGAAATCTTGGGTTTCTAAGTTTAAGTAACAGATTTTTCCAAATCAAAATTTTTCTTCATTGTATCTTAACTGACAGTTAAATTGTTCCTCCTCAGATATTGGACAAACTTCCTTTTAGACTGAATGACAGAATACCTTGTTACTACTACAGTCCTGTAACACAGTTCTTGTTTTGGAACCAATAAGTGTTTTGTGAAAGAAACACAGAAAGAAAGAAAGACTTGTTAATAACATTCTCTTTGTGATTATATTAGCAATAAGAAATACTGGTTTTGGTGAATATATGCCAGTCTTAAAAAGGACAGTGGTCTTCTCCACTTTATCCTGTTTTCAGCAAATGTATGCTGAGATAGCCTAAAACATGCTCAAAGTTATAGCAATACATTTTTCTGTTTAGATGCTCGTCAGTCACAAGAAGAGATGAAGATGAGTAAGAGTATTGCCTTTTTTAGAATTCACCTAGCATATGGAAAAAGACCTATAGACAATTAGTTTGTACACTGCTGCTTAAAGATAATCTCTTTCCACTAGGTATAATGCACCTTTGTAACAAGCTGCACGCAACCAAAGATCCTGGGGACTTTGGGATCCATTTTGGCTGTGTTACACATAGATCTGTCAGCAGCTCCAAGCTGCGTGCTCTCTTCTTGTGATCCCTCAAGAGAGGAATCTGTATCCACGATGCATTTTCTTAGCTGGTTTGTCATGAGTTCAGCGCTCCTGCCACAGGCCTTTCAGGAAGGTCCCTTGTATTTTGTCATAGCAAACTTGCACATTTAAAATCTCGTGTTCCTCTTGCCGCATGTCACTCATACAAACGGCGTCATCACTGCGGAGGAGTGACGCAGTCCTTGGATAGCTGCATAAGGACCCTGCTGAAAATAATGGTGGTACCTTGGCATGTGGAAGGATGGGAAAGTGGGGCCGCTGCCTTGCATGGAGCTGGCTATAGCAGAGGGTGTAAGAGGCATTCCCAGGCGGCTGTACGGAGGCAGAGATCCTTGGATCGGGTGAGGAATGGGTGTAGCTATGGAGGCAGTGCTGGTACCCAGGGCACTCAAAGACTGTGGATGCTGAAATCCTGGGAAACTGGTTGAAGAGGAAACCCAGGAACTGAGGGACAGGTTATCAGATGTTGTAAAGGCTGACCCTGCAAGCAAAGAGAAAGAATACCTAACATTGGCACACGAAGCTGGTAAAGTAGGGAAAAGGGAGAAAATTAGTCCTTCACAGCAAGACTGGTTTCAATGACCAGTTATCATTGGAAATACTTCCTACATACTTCAGTCTTTAAAATATTATTTGCTGGTTGCTGTCTTAGACAAATTTCCATTTTCAGAAGCTGGTTGCAGTGGTTTCAACAGTAAAATCAGCTTTGCGCATTGGACATTTTAGATATTAAACACTGAAGCACCTTGTAATACGGCCTCTAAACACTGAAATATCTCCTCTCACAGGGAAGTTCACTGTATTACATCCCTGTTTGGAAGACATACTTGTAGATTTTTACATCAGATCCTTAGTAGAACTGTTGTTTTGTTTTTTCCCAAAATTTCAGTGTGGGGAAAATGCAGAAAAATGCAATTTGCTCTACAAGTTTTCCCTTTTTTTTAATCTTGTCAACATTACATCTTTCCATACAACATGATTCTTTCCATAATATAGAGAAAAAAATCCAAAAAACATAAATGTCAAAGTATTTGTTGTTTTTCCATCTCTAATAAACAACACCAGTGCTAATTCATAGTAAGAGGTGCAGAACTTGCTCTGAAGGTGATTATCTACTTTAGATCAAATGAAAGTGTTCTGTTTGTCATTTTGTTTTGGGTTTGTTTAATTTGAAAAGTTTCAAAACCTATTTCCACAAATCTTCCAACTCTTTAAAATACTTTCTGTTTCCTGAAGATTGAAGAATCATTAAAAAAAAAGAAAAGTTATTTCTTAAAATTAGAATTAATTACTTGTGTTGACAGTAAAATTTTGGGGAAACAATAACCCGTTTGGATAATTACACATGGTCATTTTCAAATAATCTGATAACTGTATTGTCCTTCATATCTGTAGTTCCTATATGCATCTGGTCATCATCATATGTCTGATTTCTAGAAATGGGAACTACAACAAAATGCTACAAATAAACTCATTGTATTCCTCTTTAAACTATAACTTACCTCTTGTCTCTTATGTATTTTCTTACTTGACCAGCTTTCTTACTTTAGAAAATAAATTTCTTGGAAAGACTGTTTGATGAAATATAATTTCAATTCAGTATTGCAAAATATTCAGAGACAACAAATTTTGTAACAGGTGCTAATTTCATAAATCTAATTCAAGAAGGGAGGTTCATCCGGACTGTAGAATGAAAACATATGAAGATGTCTATCCATCAAGGAAAACTTACTGGAATTAAGTAAAGTAACCAATCATAGCCACATACTCAAACCAAACTATAAGCAAAAAAAAACCACCCCAGAAATAAAAAGTGTATATTCTTGGGGCTTTTAAAAAAACTCATAAATCTCTTGTGGGATATATTGTCAAGCCATGAATTATTTTTCCTCTGCTTAATGAAACAAGTAAAACAGCCCAGTAACAGGAAAAATAAATTGTGCCAATTTAGCAGTGGAGATAAACTTGAACCAAATCCTGGTCCTACCGCTGAACCAAATCCCAGCTGCCGGGAAATTAGGATCCAGAGCCAAACTCTAAGTATGACACATTACTCACGGACCACAGCAAAACCCTTGTCAAATAAGAGGGTATCTGAGCATTGCTGCACTACAGGGAAAGCAGGGTGCAAATCTGGATTTGCCCAGAAGGTTTTCATTTGGCTCTCTTTCCAGGTGGCTACTATGAATCCTGTGGATGTCTGTGCATGTAGGCACAGAGAAATTATGCATTAAAGAGTTTCCATTGAATTTATATATTTCCTATTTGTTACTTCCTTTGGAATTAGACATCTTGTACTGTAGGTTAGCTGCTTCCATCTTTGGATGGCTGAAATTTGCTGAGCAGAAAATGCTCTGGGAGGGTGCCTAGGTAATTACCAAGGCTATCACTGATATTTATTTCTTTGTTTTATGCAGAATAAGGTATGTGATTCTTTCTTATGAATGACTGTGAAATGATTGTAGGGCTGGAACATTTCTTCTATAAGGAAAGGCTTATAGAATTGGGCTTGTGGAGTCTTGAGAAGAGCAGACTTTTGGGACACCTACTTGCAGCCTGTCAGTGCTTAAAGCAGGCCTATGAGAAAGCTGGGAACAAATTTTTTACCATCATCTGTCACAAGAAAGGGCTTTAAACTAAAGGTGGATAGATTTAGACTAGATATAGGAATTAAATTTTTTACTGTGAGGGTGGTGAAACATCGGTTGGTGAAACACAGGCTGCCCAGAGAGGGGCCGGATGTCCCACCCCAGTAAATATGAGAGGTCAAGTTGGATGGGGCTCGAAGCACCCTGATCTAGTTGAAGTCCCTACTCACTGAAGGGAGTTTGCACTACATGACCTTTATCAGTCCCTTCCAACAGTAACTATCCAATGATTTTCATGAGGAACTTCCTCAAGTATCCTTTCCTGTTCCAGCTGATTTGGTCTCTAATTTCAGCTTAGTACTCCACATACCACTTTTTCCACCACCAAGGGAATTAGTACTTCTGAGACAATCAAGGTCTCAAAGAGCTTATAACACACACCACCCAGCAATGCATATGTATTTGGCTCTCAACTCTCATTTTTGTGGGGAAACACTCATCAGTTTTTCATGCAAGGTAATTTTAAAATTCATTGGCAGAAATTAAAATATCTATGGAATTTCAGTGAGAACATTGTTTCTCTCCTTGTATCTTGGAGGAGTTTTCCTATTTAAGGACACTAGACCTAAAGAGAGAGCAAAGGCAGTACCAGTTAGTCATGTGTAAGAGAAGTATGATTTACCTTCTGTGCATGTCTCTGGTTGCCCAGAACACTCACTTCCCATGTAGCATATGGCTCCCAGATTAGAAAAAAGTTCTTTGCCATGATTCACAATTTTCCTCACTTACTCATTTGCCATATTGCAAGCAAATGCAGAACTGTACCCTTTTATTACACAGAAAATTAATTGTCATAAAGTAGTATATCCCCCATGACACCTTTCTAAGGACCCTCTTCTGAAGAGGTTTAACAGCCAGCTCTCATACTGAGGTTCACCTGGTTCATTTTGTCACTCCCAAGGGAGGACATCATAGTAGGGAGAAATTTAATTCTTGAAGAGAAGGTGCTTTGCTCTGAGCACTTTCAGCAAAATTTAATACTGTCTTCAACAATAGCTGGCCTGGGATCTAGGCTGACAAGAAGCAAGGTAATTCCCCAGAACTGTGTGAAAGGATGGCATCATAGCAGGTGAACTTGCTTGAGAAACTTCATAATCTAAGGACCTGTACTTGGAATGGATGTGTAAAAACAAGCCCACCTAATCACATTTTGCTGAAGAGCAACTCATGGTTAAAAATAAGTGTGTTTTCCCTGCACAAGTCCAAAGAGCTCATGACCAGAAAGAATGCTGTTATCTTAGCAGCACTGTATGAAGTTAGAGGACAAGACAAGGGCACTGCCAGTCGGAAGACAGATAGAACTGCTTTACCTCAAGTGGCTGTGGCATATCAGGCAGGTCACAAAGTCAACGTGCAAACTATAATGCAAGACAAGTTTTTGCCAGTCAGCAATCCTACAGGAAGGGTTTGAGATCTATTTCCAGTGGTTAATTGTGACAGATGCAATTTCTCCAGTAAGCATCCCTGCAAAGATCAAGTCTGTCTTGTTACTACTTTTGCTACTGCTAATGCAGACAAATTGTTTGATAAAGCATTTGGGGCTAATTGCTTCAGCAGGAACAGCACCTTTAAGAGACTAACAGATAACAATTAAACATCAATTTTTTTGGGAGCTACCAAATTTTCTTCCTGAGGAAGCAAAGCAGGTTAACCGCAAGTGGGTTGAAGATTGTCAGAACTAAGTCCTCTGTTCACAGTAGGCTGGAGGGGCAGCAAGTGCCACATCTACATGGTGCTTTAAAAGTGGTGTGGAGCCCAGCTAGTAAGTCCTGCCAAGAGATGGAGAGTGTTAACTTGTTCTCAGCAATGAAGTTGTTCTCAGTAATGAAGTTTTCTGGTTTGCAGATATCTTGAAGAGGAAGCAGAACTAATTTTCTCCTGACGGCAAAGATTATATGGTCATGTCTAGAATTGCCTCCTGAACTGAACCACCCACACCACTGCTGTGGGCATATCAGATGTCCCAAAGAGCCAAAAGGTAGCAAGTATTCTTCTTCATTATACGACTTCATGGCAGAGAGACACACCAGAGAAATGCCACAGTACTGCCCGTGGTCCTGCTTTTCTCCAGCATAACTGAGTCACCACAGTTTGCATCATGAGCATGTTTTCCTACCTCTGCTTTGTGTTGCCTGGCTGTCATCTCCAAGATCATCCTCTCCTCCATAGGTCCGAATGGGGGATCGAGCATAGGAATGCTTTTGGATAAGGCTCTCCACACTTTCCCTGTAAAAGGAAACAATCGAATGTATCAATACCATCCTAAACAGCATCCTATTTTGTTCAGGTAAATACAGTGTCTTTTCCTGTCCAGATCACAGCTTTTTTGGCTCTCCAAAGTTACTTAACAAAAGATTTATCTCATAGCATGACATTGGAAATGCCAGATTTGGCCTGCATTTTTTAATATTGTGGATCACAGCTTGCCAGCTTCTTCAGCAGAGTGAACTTCCTACTGTGCTTCCTGGATGTGGTCTCAGACAGTGAATATCAGACCAGCGCTCTTCATAAATTTGAAAATGCAAACTCTGCAGTTATTTGTGCTGAGTGATGAGCCTGGGTTCAAAGAGACACCTGTGGTCCAGCTCCTTTCAAACAAGCTTTTGCGTTGCACGTAACCACCTCAATTGCTGCTTTCCCCTTTTTCTGAAAGTAGGGGCAAAGATAGGTGTGTCCAGAGAGAACTCAGCTCTGACTATGCTCTCTCAGCATCACAGTGGAGGGCAGTTTGTAGCAGGAAGTCTGCAGATACTACTGATCTCGTGCCACGTCTATTCTGGGAGGTTAGACGTGTCTGCCAGGCCCCTGCCTTGCTGGTAGCACAAATCACTGAAGTCACCCAAACCATTTTTAAATAGAAGGAAGGCATATCTGCACGATAAGCCTTAGTAGTTTGTAAGGAAGAACCAACCTTACACATTCCAAGCGCATTTCCATGTAAGTAGGTGGCATTATACCAAAGATGAAAATGGCCTAGGCACATTTCCTAAATGGCTTTGACCTTCTGTTCCTGTTTAAGAAATCTAAGTAGCAATAGTTGTTTAAATCTGCTACTTGATGAATGTTTTGTCTGAATTTACCATTCGTCCATTCATACTTGCTAATGCCCTTTGCTTAGAGAGTGCTCCTGTTCCAGAAATTCCAAGGAAAAATATTTTTCAAGTAACATGATAAATCACAGTGGCACATGTTTTCCTTTCCTACAGAAAGTCCATTATGGTCATTTTGTCCTTGGTCTATCGCTGCCATCATTACTTATGCTAGTCTCCTCAGAAAAAAATAAATAAAAAGAGGATCTTATCAAAGTGATTTACTTGTGTCAGGATTGGAAGTGGACTGAAAGCAATGGCAGTTCCTACATAGAGGATGATATAATTGGATTACTGCCTTTTAAGTGATTGAAAACAGTAGGCATATCAGGGCTATCTTGAAGAAGATTTTCCAAAGAAAAAGACAGATGGCATTGTTTACATTATGTGCTGAATGCCTCTTGAAACATTGGACTTTCTTCTGAAGCAGAATGTGAAATGCATAGAATTTTACTTGACCAAAAGAGCTATTTCATATGAGTACAGCAGAACAGAATAACAAATTAGACTGGTGTTGTCCGAGTGATTTAGATACTGGTATATAAACATATCATAATCTAGGAATTACTAGTCTATCAAGGTTTGAAAAATAAATTTAATACAGGTGATTGTCTGTATTGTCTCTATTGGCTTTATTTCTAGTAAGGGTCTGCTTATAACAGCAGATATTACAGCACGTAATAATATCCTGATGCAACAGAAACAATGCAGGCTGTAGTTTTAGCACAGTGGGCCAATTTCACCTCTAAAACATTGGATCTAATGGCAGCTTGGGGATAAACTCACCCCAATAAATTTACATTTGAATTACCTACAGGGATTTAAAGCTAAATCAAATGCCCACAATTATTGCAGACTAAATTCTTTCCAGATGGGTTTGTATGCTAGACAGAGAACTCTATTATTCTATATGGTTGTCTTCTTTTAAAGGAAAAAGAGAGATGACTTCTTAGTGAACCCTGAATCTGCAAAGTTTGAAACCAGGGAACTGTGTGGTAGGTTTATTTATTTATTTTATGATGTAGCATTGCAGATAGTATGCAAAAGGTTTTGGAAGATTAATCTCATTCATCGGCACAAGAGGCAAAGGTTTTTATGGCAGAGGGAATGTGGAAACTTGGATCAGGGAAAGCAAATAATCTCACAGAAACAGTTCCTCTTGTGCAGCTGAGATTCAATATTCAAAACTGTATGAGCTTATCTTGACGAACCATGTGTGTTGTTTATGCTATAAGCACAAAACACCTACTGAATTTTCATTTTAGAGGTTGAGGCTGTGACTCTCATCGTGAGTGCAAAGCATTGAGATTCATACCAGAATTTAAGCACCTGCCCCCACAGTCTCCAGGTGGCTCCTCTTCTTTCCACATACAACACATACTGCATATAAACCTCCAAACAGACTTACAAAATGCAAAAGGCTGAGTGCCACCTAAGTGTGCAAAAGGAAACAGGAGAAAAAAAAGAAGTGGTGTATTTTCTCCACTCAAAAGGCATATCTCTGAGTTATACTCCAAGCACTGTTTCTTCTGCTTAGGAAAACAAGAGCAGAAGTCTTTCCTTCCCCTTATGTTTCAAAGGAAAAGGGTGTGGTGCCCTCTGCACCATGCTGCAATATTCCATCCTCAGAGAGCACCACTTGGAGTCTGGATGGAGAAAGCAGCAGTTGCAATTCATTTCACCTATAAAAATATTTGGATTTTCCCACATAGGTTGGAAAGAGGAGACTAACCTACTCCACCCTTTAAAGGCAGAGGTGCCTCAGGACTTTACTCCAGCACAGATACGTAGGAGGAAGCAAAACTTTAACAACAAGACTTAAGTGCCTGTGAAATCCAGTTCAAAATGCAGGAGCAAAGCTGGCAATCTGGAACACAGATTCCTTCTTATATCCTTGTTTCCACTAGGTACAAAAGGGACTTAAATCTCAAAATCTTTCTGAAAATTGTCCTTATGGAAGTATGAACCCTTTAGGTTATCCCAAATATGGTGCTCTGGAGAGTGGATTAATAAAATACATTTTTTTCAAATCACAAAATATTACACTAACACTACTAAAAGGGAAATACATTATTACCTCTGGCTTTTTAGTTTTGTATGCAACATCAGATATTTCAATGTGGTTCCAAGGATTTATGGAAATAATTTTATAAATTACTGAATCATAAATTAATATTTGCTACTTTATGATTCTATGCTTAATTTCAAAAAATAGCAAGTGAAGAATATGGTGGAGGGTTTTTTAAAGCTGTCTTTGCTAATTTTTCAGCATTGTTCCACAGTAAACATGTTGTCTGAAGAACAAAGTGACTTCCAGTAACTCAATACTCAACTTCTGTCCTGTTTCTTTGTTTGAGATCAGAGACTTGTTATCTAATAGTGGGACCTAACAATTTTTACCTTTTAATGTGTCTAAGAACTCCACAGTTTCTTCTATGAGCAAGAAATTAGCATTAAACCTTGTTTTGAGAGAGATCACAACCTGCCAATTGAATAAAGATGTCTTCTTTCTGTCAAATGTTTTTGTGTGGTCTACCAGCAAATTCAGTCTTCATGCTGTTCTTCAACTCACAGATATCTTGGAAATACCCAGAGGAGGGAAAAGCATGCACATGCACACAATATATTACTATGATTAAGTTGTGAAATGTGTGCAACTGGATAGTAGTAGGAGATGACAGGCTGGAGAAGAGCAAGTTAGGGACTGGAGCTGCTTGAGGAAAAGGATCCATGTGCCAAATGGAAAGCAGAAAACTAAGCTCATATTGGCAAGCATGCCCACAGAGATGATGCAAGGAAGGATAAATGTGAAGAGGGACAATAGGAAAAGGAGCTCAGACTGATCCAAATAATCTGCATTCCAACAGAAGCACACTTTGAGCCCAGCCCTGTCAATAAACCTTATTATGAATGAAGCACTTGTCTCCTTTGTCCAAGAAATAAAACAGCAAAATTTGAACCTGAAATCAAAGCACATGGAAGTCTGAAAGAATTCGTCAGTTGGAAAGGGTTTAGGGTGCACAGGGAACATTTTGCTAATCTGCAGGTTCTAACCTCTTGAATAAACTTTTCACTCTTGCCTCTGCTGGCAACTGATTCTGAAACGAAACTTCTGGTTAGGGAAGCTTTATGTCATAAAGTTCCAAGCTGAGTCTTTGGCCTTGTTCAGCTAACAGTGCCCTCTATGTACAGAGTAGCCTCAAAGGACCAAAAGATGGGAAAATCTGGATGCTACTCACAAATGATTCACTAACACTTTACAGACCAAACCCAAGATTTGCCATGGATTTGAGCTAGGAGAGGGCAGAGAACAGAGTTGGCTTGGTAAGGAGCTGAGGCTCTGTGTGAGGGTGCTCACTTTCTTTTGCTGTCAACCCAGATTATAGAAATTCTCTCAGGAGATGATAAAGTCTCAGATTACCCTGAGCAGGATCTTTAATCAAGATGAAAGAACAGGGCTTTGTTGGAGGTGGGAGCAGGCATCTCTGATGTAATTTTTTTCTGCTCCTTTTGCTGTTACTCTACTTCAGCTGTGCATGCACAGCAGCCTGGTGATCACCACGACCCTGATTCTGAATTTGGCAGAAAGGAGATGGAGGTGGGAAGCCTACCTTCTCCCTTTGGGACAAAAATATTTAAGACAATATATTAGGTGTCAAGAAAGCTGATTCAGAAGTAGCTTGCTGGAACCAGGACATGCAGTATCTATCTCAGATCTATACCATGGCTACAAAAAGGGTGAAGTTTGACATAAGGGGCAGCCATCCCTTCCAGTGGGAGCCAGGATCAAGCTTCTTTGAAGACAACATGCTAAAGTCAAACTGTGGTGAGAAAGAGCAAGTGGCTGAGTCAGGCACTCTGAATTTATGTCTTCTGCACACCCTGCTGTTTCAGGAATGGCTACAAGAGGTAAAAAATCCAGAGCAGAGCTGAGAAGCCTCTTATTATTAACTTCTTTTTTTTTACCCCTTGCTATCCAAGGGCTAGGTATGCAGAAGGGTAAGGATATTCCCAGAATCTGCTCCCTGTTCCTGGTGTCATGGGGTTTGCTTTTTTCTACTTTTTTTTTCTTGTTCTTTGAAAAGAAAGGCAATGTAAATTTAAAAAAAAATTTAAAAATAAGGAAAATAATAAAGTAGTAACACTGACAATCATGTTTTGCTTGACCATTCCAACAAAAAGAAAAATACAGAACAGAACAGGATATAAAGTGTATGAATTATCAGTTTGCAGCCTGAATGACTTCTTTAGTTCTGCATTTCAAAGGTTTCCTTTTTTTTGTAGCTGCCAGTTAGTATGTTTGGAAGAAAGCCCAGATAACAGAAGATGTCAGAAGTGAGGTGAGGTGAAGACAGATGGAATAAATGGGCTGAGAAGGCACAAAAATAAACTTGTCGGAAGTCACACTGTAATAGGACTTTTTTTAAGGGAAAAGATGACTAATTTGTCCAAGACACAAGTGCTAAAAACAAGTCTCTAAAAAAAAAAAAAAGAAACTAACAAAATAACCCAACCAATGAATAGAACTCCCCCCAAAAAACCAACAAAAACCACTTACCTCCCAAAAAACCAAAACAACATAGCAGGAAGAGCAAATAGATTTCTGTAACAGCAGCTACAAGTGAACAATTTATGCTGTCAGAACCACTGTTCAGATATCACTCAGCCTTTATGTCCCTCTGGCTTTTATTTGCAACTTTACATATACATGAACATACAGACATATAAGTTTCTACATATACTTGCTCCTACTGGTAGATGGAGGCTGACCACAGGAACATAGTTCAGGTGTGGATGGTCCATGGTATGGACCAAATGCTTGAGCAGAACAAAGTAGTTCTGTTCCAGTGCTTTGGTCAGAACTGAGCCAACCCGGGACAAAACAAAGCCTACAGGCTACAGTAGCTCATGTGACCTGGCCCAAAAACTCATCCAGAGCTGCAAAATACTTTCACACAGAGTCAAAACTGCTGGGCAAGTGTTGGATGAATGCATTACTGCAAGAATTCATACAAGAAAGAAGGGAAATGAGTCTTAAATTAGGAAAAATCTAGGGTTTGATGACTGTAGGAGAACAAGTGTACCTCCACAATGATGTTTACTGTCACCCTCTCAGTAAAAATCCAGCACTTGTAGATGAGCTGTAATTTTGCATGGGTGTGACAAAGCCTAGCTGATGCCATGGCATGGGAAAAGTAATGACATTTATGAAGAAGGGGCATGAAGTTATCAATACACTCACACCACTTCTGTCAATAGCAAATAAAAATGACAAAACTATCTTACATAGCCAGCCCCGTGGAGCTCCACTTCACCCAGTGGAGCAACCATTTCTTTCTGACTGTAACCAGAAAATTATGAGAGGTGAGTACAGAGAAGTCCTATGAAATTGTAGGGGGAAGTCCCTGGAAAAATTTCTCTGGGGTGGAAACCATAGATCTGATTTGACATCATCCCCACCTGTCATGCCCACACTACATCTGCAAGAGGTGAGGGGAAATAACTAGAATAATATTTTTATACCATTTTGCACAAGTAAGAAGATAGATAACAGAAAACCTAAGTGGAAAATGAGCCAGAGTGTGAGTGCTTAAAAACTTGGCAACTAAAGAGGATTTAAGTGGCACAGGGGGGCTTTCTGCTGTTGCCTGGCTAACAACAAGCAGAGTCAGATGAACTAGATTTGAAAGGAATAATTCAGGTGTTTAAACATAGGCAGGTAGTGTTTTCAAGATTTGCTAAGGCATCCAAGCCACCTGCAGTGTTCTGGAAGGGATGATGCAGAAAATAGAGACAATCCACCCCTGCATCTGAGCAGCAGCTGAAGGCTGGAGTAACCTCAGCGACATCTGGAATACTGGCACTAGATACCAGGTGTTTATGCCAGAGTCCTTGGCATTTCTCCCTAAATTCAGGACTTCTTTTCTTGTCTGAACCTAAACATCAGAGATGATATCTCATGGCTGGTTGCTGACATTCACAGACTGACAGCTGGCTGAGAATAAAGGATCAGCTGGCAGTTTGACTTATTGGAGAACTGTGACAAAGCCCTACTTAACCATGGGTGTGGGGGTAGGCCATACAGCCTCTGTGTGTTTCTGGCTGTTGGTAGGAGGCTTCAAAGAGTCTGGGAAGATCTTCCAGACCAGCAACAGGAATGGGGAAGAGGGCAGCTCAGTGGGGTGAGCAGGGAAGGGCTGGGAGAGAGGACAGATGCGCTCAGCCCAGCACTGAGCACGTGGCTTTGACTGATCCTGCAGCAGGGAAGTGCCCCTATCCAGGCATTAGCATGAACTTTGCTTACTGCCTTGGAAGCCAGTGTGATGTATTTCCACATCTCAGAGATGAAGCTCCTCAGGGGAAAATCTGGAATTTTATTACCATGCAAATCCAATTGGGATGCTGCTCTCTAACTTCCCCATCCCCCCATCCTTCCCTTCTCCTTCTCTGCCTAAAATTACTTGGGTGTGCAACTATACTTTTCTATATTTTCTCTTGAAGTATCCCAGAAGCATTATTGGACTTGTGCAGATGGGTATACTCATTTAACTCTCTCCTTAAATATTAAAAATTCACACCCTGAACTTGTCAATCACATACTTGGCTCCTGCTCTTAAAATTATCACCTTTTTCACTGGATTTTTTAAATGGTATGATGGTTTTATTTATCTATTTATTTTTAATGGGCTAAAATTATTCTTCACAACAACTCAAAAGCTAATTCAGACTCAAATGAAAAAAAAATTAATCTATTGGGTTCTGCCTCTGCATCCTTTATGCCTGTGACAGTTTTTTCTTCAGCAGAAATGCCTCATTACTCGATTTGGCATCCCATAGTCCCACATCCCACAGTATGCTAAGCTCCACATTCTGGTAATTGCTGCTAAGTGTTCAATTTTTTTCACAACCACAGTGGAAGCCGTTTTATAGTAGAGGAGATGTAAATACCGCGTAAAAAGATCAAAAGGTGAGTCAGAAACTTATCTAAATCCCAGTAGCCCCAGATAAAGTCTGCCACATTGCTATAAATAGATCACAAGTAATATAGGGAAAGAGTTGATAGTCATGGGAACCTTGCATCCTACAAAAAGTTCAGTATATACCAAACTCACCAAAGATTTCTTTTGATAGTTAAAAGACTTGCATATAGCTCTGAGTACAAGGAAACCATTCTATGATAGGAACAAAAGAAAACACAGGGCATTTCAAAAACATTGCTCTTGCCTATCTCCTCTACTGCTGTGCAAATTTCACTACTTTTATATATATTATTTCAGCTCCAACACATACAATGCCAACAGATTTAATCCTAGAGGCATTTGCAGCTTGAATTTCTTACATAAGGATCATAAATCTAGAATGGGAAGCCTGAAATCGTTAAAGTCACATATTTATAAAATCATATTCAATTAGGTTAAAAAAGTGCAATTTCTGTCATCATGTCATAAAAAGATGTGTTTTTCTCTCAGATCTACTATAAAGAAAAGCTCCCTATATTGTTACAGATAGAGGCTGTTTTCAATCAGTTACAAGAAGCAATCCAATTACTGGATGGTTTAGTGCAGTAACTGACTCCAGACTAATTTAATTTCTTTAGGTCTCTAAAGATCAATTGATCTGATTTGTTTCCCTCCCCAAAGGCTGTTTAGGAAAAAGCAGGCTTAAATACTTGGAAATGAAATACAAAGCACTGTGTGCTTTCACACTACTTAGGTCATTTGGAAAAGCTAGAACTCAGGATAAATGAGTGCTGTCTTGGCCCCAACATCATGGGATGCTTTACGGGAGGCCATTAGGATCCCCACACCACACTGTAGATTACACACACACACGTGCTGAGTGCATGCCTGCTGAGGGAGCAGTGCAGGGAAAGTATTTTCACAGCTTCTAGAGAACTAGTCAATTTTCAAGAGCTGTGCAAGTGTATTTTGGCCTTCACAGTCTTTTCTCTGGAAAATAAGTATTTTTCTCCAGCAGTGATCTTATCATTTCCAATTAGACTGAGGAAGAGTCATGCTGTGCTATTCAAGATTCACCTATTTCCAATTAATGTTGCAATGGACATCAAATAAGAAATTCTTCCTGTTGCCATTCTCCCTATTGTCATTTATTTTGCTATTTACTTTGTTTTGGATTTCTTTAAGTGATTTTTCTGGTGCTAATATAGAACCAGTGGGTACTTAGAGAATGATGTCTTCACGTGCCTGAGTATTTTAGTGGCAGAACCAAAAAACCCTTGATATTTCTGCACCATTTTTATGACTTAGGCAATTCTCAAATACTCTCTTACCAGCCCACTTGCCTGTTACACTTGTATTATCTCATTACTTGATGTGTTTTGCAGCAGGTTCTAAATTTTTAAATAATATTGTAATAGTAATCAGGGCTAGGTTTTCTAATTTAAATCAAAATCAGACCTGACCAAAACCTGGCCTCTCAAATCCAGAGTTGTAATGTAAGTTTAATACTTTTCGCATTCCATTTCTTGTATTTATTGTAGGCTTCACATTTGTCTGCCTTATCTTTCGTGGCAACATTTGTGCCTGGGCTTGGCTGCCTGTCTCAGGCTCTATTCTTACACTTATCAATAAACAAAAGGGCACTGCAGCTTATGCTCAGCATTTCTGACTCCATGCCATGTGCTGTTATAATAAGATGTCCTCTGGAAAAATTCCCTTCATATCCAGCACCACGATAGTCAGTTCATCTGCACAGAGGTAACTAAGTTTTTCTCCCAGCTTATCTGTTCAGACTCTTTCCGCCCTTGCAAAGCTGTGTCGTTAGATGTCTCTTGTCTGTAAAACAAGGAAACCTCTTCTGACAGGTCCTTCCTTTACTATTTATTGCATACTAACCTGAGTTTTGGATCTTGTTTACCTGAGTATTCTCTCAATACAGCAGGCCATGCTATGTTATTAAATTTGCCTCCTTTTTTTGTTTGTTTTCATTTTCAATGAAGGCTTTTACTTAAGAAACAATTTTCAACAAATTTGCAAATGTGCAGTTCAGCCTACAAGCTTTTTTTCCCCACAAATTACTGTTCTTTTACCCATTTACTCAACAGATCACTTATGATCCAGTAAGGTGTAAAGGATACCACTATTTCCCATCCATGTGCCTGCTTAGATAGATGTACTTTTGAACTGCTGTAAAGACTTTCTCTAGCTCTGTGGCTATGACTTCACTGAGCAGTTTGTCCCCTGCATGCACCTGTGAAAAATTATTCACAGATACATCTGGATATCTCCATATAGGAGCCTGGAGGGTTTTGGACTCTTCAAACTTTCTTTCATGATTGTGTGCTTATAGGAAAAATTGGATGTGCTATATACATCTCCATCGAGTTCTCTTCCAGCTTAAAGGACACAAGCAACTTAATTTGCTTCATTTGCCAAGTTATTTGACATGACACCATAAAAATGTGACGTGCTGGAAAGCTACCAAGAGATTGAAGTTTATTTCCTAACTCAGCTGTGGGTTAATGCTTCTGTCCCTATGGCAGCAGTTGCTTGTAATGAGCTGTACACACAGAGAACAGTTTCCAGATAAAGCTTTCCCTTGCTGCAGCTTGTAATACAACTTTGGTGAAACAAAAATGGCATCTTTGTTGTCAGAGTGGGAGTTATGGGAGTCATCCTGATGGTAGTAATTGCCAATTTGGTGTCTGGGACTGCTGAAGTCAATTTTGGGAGCTCCCCTCTCTCTTTTCCACTATGTTGAGCAGTGGGGAGCTGTAAAGTGTTTTTCACAGGACCACTGCCCTTGTTTCCCATTGACCCAATTCACAGCTCTCAATAGGATTAAATGGCATGATAAGAAAAAAGCTTTTCATTCTGAAGTTGTAAAACTGACCCTCTTCCCCCTTCAAGAAGCCCCCTGAGGAAGACGAATATATTGGCCCCAACTGGAACAGATGTCAAAACTCAAAACAGCTCTTCATAAAGTTTATAAGTATTTTTAAGGGATGTGGAGGAGTCTTACTATATGCAGCAAGATAACATTAAAATGCACAGGTTCTCAAGAGTTGAAAGGATGCTTTTCCTACAAACTCTCTCTTTATCTTATCTGCATGGAAAGTAAACAGAAAGTCCCCATTACCTCTCGATATCAGTGAGTCTGGAAGAGTCACGGAATCCTTTAGCAAAAGGGTTGCTGTCAATTTTCAACTTGGTTATCTGGGAACACAAAAAAGAGCAACGTTACACGAATACAGTGTCAGGGTACTGCAGTGTACAAAGTGTTGGCCAATCCATCCCCTGTGACTTCACTGCCCATTTCATCCGCGTGCCCCGTGCGCGCGCGCTGCTCTTGAGACATTGCAGAGCTGAGGAGGAGGCAAACCAGGCTCACTACACGTGTGGCAGTGGGAAGACCAAAGGGCACGGCAGGCTCAGCCTTCCTGCTGCCTGGAGCCGGAGGAACCCACCCACAGACAGCATTACAGCTTCCAAATACTTCACCAGCATCAATCAGGTTGTCTTTTCACAGGCAGCACAAATCACCCTGCTAAGAGCTGAGCCTGCTTGGTGGAGCTGAACATAACCAACACAAGCCCCAGTGACCTGATGCCACAGTTTCACTTTACCACCACCTTGTTTTTTTTACTGGTGGTATTAAAAAATATTTATTTTCCAGGGAAATCTTCTTAGGCAGGCCTACCAGCCACCACATAGGGCCAGTTTAACTGGTTTTGTATGAAAAGAAGGTGAGGAAGGGAAGGAAAAATGTGGGGAGAGCTCAGATTAAAAGTGACAGAGCTTGGATTGAAGGAGTAACTCCACTGAAACTATCACTATTTTATCTTGAAATACCACAGATCATGAATAAAAACTTTCCTCCCTTCTTCAAAGGTAGCTATAAACCTGCCCACTCATTCAGTCAGCCTTTCCATTTTGAATGAGCAACCCATTGACCAGGAATCCCTCCTGCCCCAAAACAGCTGAGCTCCCCTTTGTGGTGAAACTTTTCAGGCATATGGTGGTGGCTTTCAATATGTTTTTTCGAGGACCAGGAAAAAAATGCACCATTGTTCTTGTGAAATTTTCAATCTAGCCAACCAATTTAGATTTAGTGAATAAAACATCAGACATCATTGTAATATTTGGATTTTCCAGCCATACTTCTTCCAAGAGCTAAAAGTAAAATTGTAAGTGGGAGTTAGAGCTTGATGAGAGAAAACACAGGACCCATCCTGCAGGGCAGTGAATGCCACCAGCTCTAGCTTAAGAAAATCAAACAGCTCTCAAAATTTCACATTAAGGGGCTTTGTCAGCCTGACTTCCTTCAAAAAAAAACATCCAAAAAAACCTGTATCAAAGAGGCTACAACCTCATTTTTAATAACTGGGCCTCAAGACTCAGAAAAGAAGAAATGGGATCTTTTCCAATCTTTTCCATTCCTCAAACAATGAAACACTCTCATCAAACAAATATATTTCAAAATGGGGTGGCTTCTCCCACAAAATAAAAAGAAAATAATAAGGAGGAAAAATATATATTTTTATAAAATGTTAAAAAATAAAGAGGGCAACTGGAAACAACTTTTAATTCTGAGAAAGAGGTCTTCTGAGGAAAACACAAAGAGGAAGGAACATGCTGACAAAGGGAAATTCTAAATTTTTAATTAAGGGTCTGTCAGCGGTCGAACACCGGGGACCTGAGTGCTAGTGGAGGGTTTGAGGTTGTCTCATCACTTATATACAGCTGGTGGAAACAATCTTGAAGCCTTGTCACAAGGACCTTGTAACAGCTCAGAAAATTAGTTATAGGCTCATTCTACTTCCAAGACATCCATAAGCCCTCAGCTCACGGAGATGTTGCAGAGTGGCAAGTTGGTGTCTCACATCCAGTGAAGACTTTTATGGCAGCATTTTGAAAACCACCTTGAAAAAAGACAAGCTCTAACTAGTTCCATTGACTGAGATCACTGACACACCAAGCCAACTGCACTACAGAACAATAAGGATGTCTATTCATCTCTTGAGCATATTTTCACCAATCAAACTTCCATCTTCCTGATATTAAAGTTTTAGTATGACATCACAGAAGAAACTTTTTGTATCCACCAAAGCCAGATGAGACTCACAATCATTTATGGCCATATTTTTCCTGAGAGACTGCCTCACAAACAATCAGAGAACATCTGCTAGAAAGCATTTTAAAATGAAATCTGACCTACAATTCAACTCTGTGGCAGTGGTTTGACTGTTTAAATAAATGCATGCCCTTTAAATCTTAAATTATGAGATAGTTTGTTGAAAGTGTAATGTATTTAGCTTTTATCTAATAACCTCCAGAAATGTAATCAATCCCTCCTTAAAACAGTTCTGAAAGAAATGGCAAAAATGAAAAAAGGCTCCATTTTCATTAGTCATAAATAAAATGACAACATCAACCTCTAGGGGCTCCGGAGATGTTCCATTGAGAAATTTTCCAGGACTCAATGTATGTGCTTTTAGTTTAGAAACATCTCTAGTGTAAATATCGTCGGTAGACAAAAATCCATCCTACAGAAATAAATTCTGGGTTTAGCTGGTTTTGTGCCTGTTACTATTTTGCTGGTTTCTAAAGAAAGTTACATGGAAAAATCTAACTGCCTGTCCAAACATTATTTTCTTGAGATTGCCAAGTGCTGAGTATGTTTTCTACAGCATTCAGGTACAAATCTAAGTCTAAATCAATACATTATTAAAGCCTTAAAGCAGGATGTGGGGTCTGTCATGAGGACTGACTTAATATTACTAATATTATCTTCAGAGCTTCCTTGGCACCCTATGCATTAGTTTCATTTTATTCATAGCATTTCAAAATTGCTTTTGCTTCATATTAGGAAATGCCTTCTTCTTTAAATAATCCAGCAGGTACGTTAAATCTCTGATGCTGCCTGCCCACATATTGGGCAGTGCCTATATTTTTCTTAACTTGAGGGAACTAAACAGCAAAATAGGTGTGGCTTTTTTGAAGTACCATAGTCAGTAAGTCCTTAAAGCATACTCTGAATCACACTGAAGGCAACAACATATTTCCACTGACTTAAATATTAAAGTCCAATCCATCATCAAACAGAGCCTCTGTTCTCTGATTGTTTATAGACTTCCTAAAATTACTCATTAGCAATCCATTGTTATGATCTCCTCCATTTTGTATATATTATTCACTGGCATGCAAATTGAAATTCAAACATCTGGATGTAATCTGGGCAGCCTCTGAAAAGCATATCTCTGAGTGATTTTCCCTACGTTTGAGCTTTACAGCTTAATTAGTCAACTTTTTAAGCGCATGAAATCATCATGTGCAAACCAGAATCTCTCTCAGCTCATAGTTCGTGACATGAAAGATCACTGTAAATAAGAACAGTTCTTTAATGAGCTATAATTAGAAAATGACTAAATGTTAGTATGCAAGAAGCTTTTTATAGTCAGAGGGGAAGACAAAAGAAAACTTCCTACTTGCCATTTTTACTCTCATGAATAATTCTTACTGCTCTTTGAAGTCTGTACTACTACTGAATCTTCAGGAATTACTCATGAATATGAATAAAATTGGCATGGAAAGGTAGGTTATAGCAAAAATTTTCCTAGTTTAGATTGGGCAGAAGGGAGTTTTTAGCAGGGTGGGATCTAGTTACATCTGTGGAAATTAGCAACTCTACTCACCAATTGATTCTGGTAGGCAGTAACAGCAGTAAAAACTGTCTCTGGAAAGATGAATGTTCTGAACTCTTCTGATTTCAGATTTAGCAAAGAAGCTGTGTGATCCTTCTTCTTAATGATGTGCACCCTTGGCTGGTACTTGTGCATGGAGTTCAGAATGATCTGCAAGGAAGAATGACAGAGCACTGTCCTGAGAGGAAGGTTGACAGGGCCCTTAAAGGCTATAAAACCACAGGGGGAGGAGGGGAGAGAAAGATCTAATTAACACTACAGGGGAAGCACCTGAAATCTACCCAGCCAGGGGCTGATTTTCAGAGCAAATTCTCCAGCTCCTTTGGGCAATTCCAGGAAATGAAGGTGGAAAAGCAGGCATCCCAGAAGCTAATATCCTCTCACTCCTACGCCACTGGCGAGCATGCATTTCTTGAGGCATAAATACCTGTTCCTACAGGTAAGGTGTTTTACATACAGAATTAGTCACTGCCAGAGTGTGCCCTGGTTGGCAGGTGTGACTATGTAACTCCTGAAAGCTAATGGCCAAGAGCCGCCACTTGCAAAAATGCACATGTGCAGAATGAAAACAGCCACAAATCCCTCAGAAAAAAAATTATGGAAAAAATTAGACCCATCCAAAAGCCTACCAGCAGCAGCACAAACCATCTGACCAAAAGTAAAACTCCATGTAGCCTTTCACTGTGGCAAACCTTTAAAACAAACTCCTTCAGGAGTGCTCGTCGCCGCAGACTACCCAAAATGAGAGCGAGGAGGGAAACCAGTACGGAACCCCCAAATGACTGGGTTTTGCTATTCTATCCTCATTAATAATTGTTTACGAGCTCCCAAAACAATTCTAAACCCAAGGTACCAACCAACCAATTTCAACGTTCACTGGAGTCAAACCAAGAGTCCCCCTTGCTTTAGTTACCACTGGCTGGAGGCCTATTTGGCGGTCTCTAACCACAGTATTACAATATAAGAATTAAATACAGAGCTCAGCTCACACCAGCCCTTCTTTTGGATATAATCACAGTCACAAGACAAAATTGGCAATGGTGTGGGTGGTTCTATTTTGCAGGGGCCATAACGACATTACAGTCAGCTCCCTACATCTGGAATAGCTAATGTGCATTCCTCAGGAAGCGTTAACTTCAGCTGAAACATAGCAGTATTTCATGCTAAGTCAATGAGAAAGGTTGCACATTGCATTGGAGTGGAGAGCTTAGAGACAGTTCTATCACAGCTACAATGTCCATTAGTGTTTTTCTTTGCTGCTCCTTTGGGGCCAAATATTGCCAAGACCCTGGGACTTGGGGGGAGGCACAGAGCAACAAGAAAGACATTGCAATGACAGTGAACCATCATCCTAAAAGTGTTGCATGTTTGCTTTAACCAGCTCAGGTCCTTTTTCAAAGCACTTCACCATTTTGTATAGGAACACACACAGTGGCTGCGGACCTTGCCTCCTTAGCACTTTTCCCTCTCTTTGTAAAATTTTGTCTTGCCATCCTAGATAGTTGGGGTGCTCTAAGCAGATGGAAAAGACATTTTAAAGCAGCGTGTGTGGATGGTGATGAGATTACTGAGGGCTTGGCCCACAGACCTTGGTGCTTTCCATTGCCTTTCATGGCCATGATATCCACACCAAGGCATTACATCTGAGCAGCAGTCAGGCAGAAGAGGGAAAAACTTGAGAGCAGCTCCCACACATGCCCTTTCCTTTCACTCCTCTCTGAATGCAAATTGTGATGAATGAACTACATTTCTCAAACAAGACCATGTAATCCCTTATGAAAGTTTTCCATAAAACAGAGTGCACATGGATAACTTCCCTTGCCGTGGTACTATACATTTCTCGTTCCCACCAGAAGCAAGTCTGGTCATTCATGTACAAAACAAGTACTGAATGCAGCCAGGAGGTCACAAAACACCCATGACCAAGGAAAATGTCACCATTTCCTTCATGTGAGGATCTGTATGTGTAGTTCCCCACCTCCATCCCCACACAAGCTGCTGGTGACACACAAAGACACTCCTTAATATCTGTGTTAGGACCATATAAAAAGAGCCCAAAAGAGCGAGATCCAAAGGGTGTCCCTCACAGAGCAGGCTCCAAGAGTGGCCTCAAAGTCCAAGCAGTCCCCTCCTGCATGGTGTAGCTATCAGAAGCTGCCTTATGCCAGCTCAGTGACAATCCTGCTGGCATGTCCCAAGAGGTACCTCAGGTGCCCATGTATTCATGGCTGCCCCCCTGCACACACTTGCTGGCAGCCACAGGCCCTCAGCCACCCCATCCACCTTTGTGCTGACAGCCTGAGTCAGGGGAGATGACCAGGATACCTCCTTACAGGATCCTGACTGCTGTAAGGTCAGGCAGGTTTGTAGGCATCTGGCTCCCACTGGCTACAGACCAGCCACCAGAGGCAATCTGGATGCCAGCTGCAAAATTCCAAGGTGGTTTTTGAATTCAGGAACTGTGCTGTGAGTGCTGCTTCAAACAATAGCATTACCATGTAAAGTTTTCTTTCTGAAAGCACCAAGGTTCCTAACTTGTGCCTTGTGGACTAAAAAAACTTAGGCATAAATCCTTGTGGCTATTTCATGACCCCTTTTCAGTTTTCACTGTTATTTATTAAACATGTTCACAGCTTTGAGTTTGCTTTTGCATAGATTCATGTGTTTGAGTAAATGCCAAAAATAATGCCAAGTACATTATTACAATAATGTATACACTCATGGCTCACCTCACCATAAACCAGAAATGATAGCACTCCAATAAAGGGCAATGAAAAGTCCTAAAGAAAGCACTCTGTGAAAAGTATCACTAAAAAAATGGGGGGGGAAATGTCACACTCATATATATTTCACTGTCAGAAAAATGGCAATTTCTTGCTTGGCTGTAAAAATCTAGAGATAGGAGCCATTTCCTTCCTCTGGTAAGGATAATCTGAAAGTGTTTCCATGCAGTGAGCTGTATGCCATGCGCACAGAGATAAGACTTCTGCCTGAGGCTTGAGGAGAATATGTGCATAACTCTGGGGTTACACGTGCTGCTGAAGGTAGACAATCAGAAATGCTTGCCAACCCTAAAGTCTGGGAATAAGACAAAACAAACATATGCTAGAACAAACAAATGCCTCTCTTCTCTGCTTCTTCCTTTTCAGGAAGCGAACCACCCTACAAATAAACCACAATTACCTTAACACCCAAAACTGTCTTCTGGATGGTGAAGAAAGCAAACAACTAGAACAAACTGGAATTACGCTGGATCCATTTTCCCTACCTGTAACTAGTATTTAAAAGCGTCTTTTGGGTCATCCAAACTTCCTCAGGAGCCAACAAGCCTTATCAAACATAATTAAAAAGTGAAGACTGGCTCTTGCAAACAGAAGTGAGAGATTTCAGGAGGTTTCAATTCTCCTCTCCTCTTCATGCATAAGAGTTTGGAAATGCCTTGAGCCATAGTAGAGTGAACCCTCCTTAAAGGCTCAAGAGAACTGATTTCTTCCTTAATTCTACTGATCATCCAATGGTGGCATTTGTATACCTTCCGTAAGGCAGCACATAAAACCTGACATCCCAATTTGGAACATAAAGCCCCACAAAATATTAAAAAGACAGTGCTCTGTGAAGGGGTAACACCTGACACTCAAATCAACACAGGATCAAGCCTTCAGGGCTTATCCTTAGCTGAGCACACAAAACTTTCCATTGTCGTTGGCTGTCCAGAGCCTTTGTGTAAAGAATGGGATCAAGCTCTGCTTCTCCGGAAATGAATGGGAAGGCTGTGTCTCAAACACTGGGGATCATTTTCTCCTGCTGCCTGTATTTGAGACGATTACATCTTCTTGCTCTGCCACATGTCTCTGTTCCCGACAGCTCCTCAGACCCACTTCTTCTTCCTACTCCTCTGGGCTTCTGGGAAGTGCAGCTCTCCTAACTAGCTTGCAATATACTGCTGCGAGCCCTTTATTAGAGGCACACATGGCCCCTGTTATGATGAAAAATGCTTCTTTTTAAGTGCTCACGTATACTGCTCTATCATCACTCGGTGATAGACCTCACAAATCTTCAGCTTTGCCCTTCTACAGATTATGAAATAAAAGAGAGGAAAAAAGCAAAACCATTCTCCACTAGTCCTGAAGGGAACAACGGTGGGGACTGGTTCAAGAACAATATACCCACAGATGGATCTCTACAAAAGAACAACACAGAGGCATCTATCTGGGCCGTCTTTTGTTTATTTGTTGGGGGTTTCAGCTGTTTTTGATGCTGTTATTTCCAGGATGTATTTTAAACGGTCATGGCTGTGATTCAATTCTCAGTTCTTGAAATGAGTGAAAATCCTCTTTTGGATGAGAAACATTTGCACAGAACGCAGCTGAGACAAATGGCCACTGTCTTTCACAGTCCAGGCAATAAATACCACACTAGGGAAGGGATTTCTGATACATTGTATTCAGCAACTATTCAGCTGAATGAATTAGTTATCGCTGAACATGTTTTCGAATTCAACATAATTTCTCTCTTCCCAACACCTCATTTACTAACACTGCATTTATGCTCGTTCTTCTAAACTGAACTGCTCTGTTCTCAGTCAACAATTCTTCCAAATCAGTCCCCTTCCTCCTTCTGCCGTCCTTGAGAGAATCACCAAGCCCAGAGGCAACAATTTTAGTTCTTTCTTTGCAATTTGGGAGCACTATCTAGTTGTTCCTGCACTTTACAGGCACTTTCACGGAGAGAACAGGACAGACAAGACCTATTCCTACCACCTACCACTAGGCACTCAGATAACTACAGAAGTTGTCCCCACTGATGGAGCATGGCAAGAACCTGTGGCAAGCAGCTCTGAATCCTATTCACCATCTTCCAGCCTTCCAGGGCTTAGGAAAACAAACTGGCACCAATCAGAGCTGGGACCTGTCTCCTTCAGAGGCCCAAGCCCACCCTGTGGCACCTTGACTGGCAGGCAGCCCACAGTTATTTCAAGGGCAATTGAGGCACGCTTATGTTTTGTAATTCTATAGACCCAGCTTTGGTGTCAGGTCAGTATTTTTTTCTGATTCTGAGCCCATACTGTGATGAGTCTGGAAGTAAAAGAGCTCTTATTGACAGACCCAACCCTGAGAGGTGGACTGAAGTGGCCTGCAGGGAGCTTCCAAGCACACATATAAAAGCACGTAGGTTGGCTGGCCATGGCACGTGGCAGAGCATATTGCCAAATCACAGCAAAATGAAAGCAGAAGCACAACAAAAGGCTCTTCTGCCTCCCTTCTATCCCTTGCTCTGATGCTCAACTCCACCCTGAACTTGTCCCTGATGGATGTTTTTTTTCTGATGGAAGTAGGAGCATGATTTGAACCACCGAACCAAGATCCACCTTATGAAATTACAGAAAATCCTGACTTTGAAAGTTGCCTGTTCCTCAACAACAAAGTAACCCAAAAGGACCCTTAAACATGTTAAACCAAACACATTCAAGCTTCACCCAACATATTCTACCCCTGTGGTATGAAGGGCTGGCTAAAAGAGTTGCAACATGGGGGCCATGGCAGCCTCGTTCCATGGCAGTCTCTCTCCCATTTAGCCCTGTGGCACAAGCAAGCAATTCTTTGGTGATTTCTTTTCCCTTTCCCACCCATAGAGCTACTCACATGACCATGCTGATCCAGCTCATTGTTGGTGAGTTTGACTTTTTCGAAGGACACCATCTGCTTCAGCAGTTGCTCTCCTGTGAACGGGGAGTCAGGGTGCACATACAACCTAAAAAACACAGAGAAAATGCCTGCTCAAAATAAAATCTCACCTCTGGGCTTGTGTGTGGGCACTACCTCTGTATGAAGTCAAAATGCACACGTCATTTTGCTTTTGGGATTTGCAGTGGTTCCCCAGGCATAGACATCCTGAGAACTTAGGGTAATACAAATCTGCTGCTAAAATGTGACACCATCTCCCCCAAATTAATGAATTCCTGAAATAAAGCTATTCATGAAGGACAGTAAAGCAGATGACTTATTTAATTCACTGGGACATAACCGAGAATCCTGTGTCTGAGTGCTAGACTACTCCTTAACCATAACTATTATTTTATCCCGCTATCTAAAATGGAGACATTAACATTCCCTGTTGTGTCTTTTCCCAAATGAAAAATTGATCATGTCTTTCCCCACAGCTGTACTAACAAGCACTTAAAATAACAATGACTACAATTCCAAGAGAAAAAACATGGTGTCATTACAGAGATAATGGGGGAATGCAGATAAAAATGCATTTTTCTTTATATGTAACATTAAGCCGTGATAATGATTTTAACCTGCACTCGATCACACATTTGCTGTGGTGACGTCTGTTTATAGGAGGCTGAAGGCTGCAGTCCAGCACAGTGGTCTGACATGAAAAATTAGTTGCAGCTCTGCTATTAACAATCCTACACTTGGGAAATTAAGCAGAAGAAAAGGAAGCAAGAAGACATGCAGATACAATGATATATACATTATGATATATACATTATGACTACACTAATTACAAGTGCCATGCTGTTTAAGAGCAATGATTTTATAGGAATAATGTATTGCTGAAAATTATTAACTCAGCCATTCTTTTGTGATGGCAAATTAAGAGCTGGACTAGACCTTCAGCTAGTGCAAACCAGCCCTGGTTTGCTATTGCCTGCATTGGTTATCACTCACTCAGGGCCTGACTCTCATTTTGGGTGATGTCTTTGGCCTCACAAATGACTTTCTTCCATTAGGTGGGTGGGGCAGGACTGAGCTGCCAGGTTAGGAAGATAAACATTTGTTCTTGTTGTTGAGCTACGATTTTAGAATGGAAAAACCACTAAACGGTGGGGCGTAACTCTCCAATAGAGCGCACTGATCCCTAATCAAGGGATGCCCATAACAAAGTGCTGGGGAGAGCAGCCCTGTTGCTCCAAGAGGAAGGAGATTTGATCCTGTGTTCTGTTTTTGCCAGCAGAATCCCCAAGACACAGTGAAACTAAAGTTTTACCAGCACAGCTCGTCTCAGCTGTGCAGGATGTTTTCCTTACATTGATCCAAAGCACAGCTTGGCTGCTCTAGCTATGTCCATGGGAGGGATGCTGAGCCAGGGTTCCTGTCACAATAAAATATTCCTAGCATGCAGGCGTCCTCACTGCTATCGACTCTGCTGATTGCACTGCAAAGCTCATAAAAAATGATGATATATCTGAAATCCCAAGACCTGGAATCATGTTATGTCAAAAGAATCTTAGCTCTGATGAAAACTAACTTTGCCTTCCTTTAAAAAACTGTGTGAAAATTTCAATATTTAGAGCCATGAATTAGGGAAGGCAAAACAAAAAGAATGTCGAACATGCCCTGCAAATTTTCAGCCAGAGTTGTGATGGTTTTGGTTTTGGGTTTTGTTTTTGGGTGGGGGTTTTTTTGGGTTTTTTTGTGTTGTTTTTTTTTTTAATTGAGCCTGCCTCCTAATTTTGAGTGTCTGGATACTAGCTAATAGTGTTTACTGCCATCACAGAGTGTCAGGCTCAGCAAGGTTTGGCTAATTGGGACCAAGAAGCCAAAGTATTTCAAATATGTGCAGGGAATGAGTAAAGACCTCCCTGTGCTGAAAAGCTGAGCACAATTGTTTTACACCATCATGGCTAATGCTTGGCACTGCTTTAAAATTACCAAGGGCCTGTAAACAGAGTGTTAACAGGAGAGTCACCAAAGGATGGGCACCAGAATATCAATTACTGGTATACAATACAATAATAGACCTTCCTTTTCTTTGCCCGTTTGCTACACCCCAACAATCCCACTGCAACACAGGGTTCCACCTGGTGAGTTACACCTATTTCCCACACTTCTCCCACAGCCAGAGCTTGCACACCTCAGGGAAGAGGGCTGAACCCCTGACACAGCAATTTAGCAATTTTGGAAGCAGAAGTTGTTGGCCAGACCACGGTTCACGAGCAAACAGGTCAGTGAGATAAATGTGCACATTCCAGGGTGGCACACGAGGCTCTCCCAGAAGTTTGTCCGGGATCTGCTGCCTAAGGCCAGCCAGATGTGAGGGGCTCCTCGCTTCTATTCACAAAGGATTTAGGAGCCATATTTGGGTGTGAATTTGCTCTGCAGTATATAATGATTCATAATATATACAAGGTTTGGGTACTGCTTCTTTCTTGTGTATTTTGGAATGCAACACTGCATTCCCTCTATTTACTTTAACAGATGGTCTGGTCCCTGTGCATGCTACTTTTATTTACCGTAACGTCTCAAATAATTCTCAAAATATAATACCTTTTAAAGGTTTCCTGCCTAGACTTTTCTGTAAGTCTGTAAACACTAAGTTCATTAAACAAATTATTGTAGACAAATACAGTTAAAAAATATATATAGTGATAAACTTTTGAGTGAAAGACATGAGGCAAAAAAGGAAGATGATCAAATAAAGGTACATATGGAAAATTATTGAACTGATGTTTCACACAGTTTTAACAATGTGAATGACAAACACAAAATATCACATAGGAACTCTATCCCCAGATACCACTTTAGAAGATTTACAAAAGACTTTCTGAAAAGTATTTTTGTTTAAGTGCTCATTGCAACATAAACTTGTTCATTGCAACATAAACTTGTCTTCAACATTGACAGCAGGAAGACAAGGATAAAACTGGTTTTAATAGAAAGTTCCCTGAAGGGCTAATCTTTCAAACAGAATCACAGAATACTTATTAATTTGAAAAAAACCAAAAACCAAAAAAAACCCTACAAAACTTTCACAGTGTTGAAAGTTATTTGTATAATGGAAAGAGTAAAACCATCAAACTGGTTCAATCCTGCAAAGCCTTACACCCAGGCACAATGCAACTCCTGAATTATTCCCCTGATGTCACTGTGCCTGGGCAGATGCAGGCAGTGATGTTGTGTGGGGAGTAAGTACCTTGATACCAGCTCCCAGACACTAAAACACACACACACCTCTCACTGACACTCCTCAAGCAGGGAGAGCTAAAACCCTGAGTTTGGAGGACAAGAAATCACAACTTCGTTAAGGGTTTTGTTACCGAAGCAGGACCAAACTCGTTTCAAGATGGGAGGAGAACTACTTTTAATCTTTTCAAGCAAGACTGAGGCCTCCCACCTGAAAAGATACATTAACACTCTAGAAGAAGCACTGGTAATGCAAACACTAGCACGCTGAACCTCTTGACATCCTTTTTCTCACCAAAGAGAAGTATAAGGAGGACAAAGTGCATAAATGTATATGTAAGTGCTGTCTACACAAAGAAAAAAAGCAGCTTCTGCCTGTGCTCTGATCAATAGTCTGTTTACCTAAGCATCCTGAAAATGAAGCAGGAAAGGTGTACATTCACACATTGGGGCAAAGCATCCTGAAAATGGAACAGCACAAATTTCCACATAGGGAAATCTGCTGAGGACTCCCAAAAGTTACCGCAGTACAATAAAAATAACTGTTAAACTTCAAGAAGGTTTTATCCAATACTCAGTAAGGCAATCGCTAATTATTCCAGTCTCTTGTCTTACGTTCCAATATTTCCTTGTTGAACAAGTCTATGCCAGAGAGAGTGTGAATTAGAAATCTATTTAAAGGTATCCCAAAAGGGGCGTGAACAGAAAAATAAGAAGGGGGAAACACTGCCTTAAAATTATTTCTGTTCTTCTGTTATTTCTTCTTTTGATGCTGACTCCTTTGGAGCAGGATCTGTGTTTTTTCTTTGGGTTTTGATCAGTGCCTATTACAATACGTCAAATGAAGCCCTCAGACGTTAACCACACTGCAAGAAGGAGTTTTTGGCCATGAAAACAAAGCAGACATAACTCCTAGGTTGCTGTCTTTAATCACAGCTTCTCTGCTTGCACTTTTTGTTTGTTTACTCCCCTGAACAGCCTTCCAGAGATCACCAGTCACCAAGATTTCAGTTCAACTATTTATATAAGGAAATCGCGCAGAATTTGGTGCCTATACTCACACACCAAAAAAAAAAAATGGTTTCCATTTCTTGTGTTTCACTTATAATTTCTGCCTCTGTAATAAGCAAGTTCTTAACCCCAGGCTAAGCCACCTGGAGCAGATCTGTTCTCCTGCGGGGAGCCCTCCGCAAAAAGTTTCTTTGAAGCCAGAGAGGCTCCATCCACATTATTTCCATATCTCCAGCTCTGACTCAGCAAAGCCCTTCGATATGTGCTGCAGGCTCACTGGCCTTGGGGACTGAAGTAGGTACAGAAGTGCTGGGCTGAATACGATGAAGTGTGGGTCTCCCCTGACCTGCCCTCCCACTGTACAGCCCAGCGCTGCAGCCTCGGTTGCCCAGTGCTTAAAGGAATCAGTCATTAATTGCATTAATGGAATGATTTTAGAAATTAAATTTCTAAAACATTTGTTTCTGTAGAGAAAAGGGAATTTATTGTAGAGGGTTTATTTTACAGAGGGGTTTTTTTCCTGATGTCTCAGGATATGTAAAGATCTTTCAACAAAAAGAAAAGTAACTGAGGAACCGATCTGTACTTTGCCTGCTGCCTAAGAGATGATTAAGATCAAGAATAAAATCGTTGGTTAGCAAATGCTGGGTATGTTACAGAAATAATATCATTTCAGGCATAAACAGCAATGAGCTGCAATTTATTCCTCTTTTGGCTTGGCTGGTGGCGCCTGGATGGCTTTAAATTATGAGGTCAAATATTGAGGGGGGGGAAATCCAAGGGACACTTTTTTTTAAAGTTTTCTTATCTGAATCATGACAAACTAAAATATTAAAAAAAAAAAATAAAACCCCGGTAATGTGTAAAACAACTCTTAACCAAATTGTGCATATCTTGGAATCTTGGAATACTCAGTATAAATCAAATCTCAAGCAGAGATTTGAAGCTAGATTTTGCAACACAAAAATTGTATTCAGAGTTTTGTAACCAGCTTTGTTGAACACGGACTCAAAATCTCAGAGCACTGTCTGCAAACAGAACGGAAAGATTAATACAAGATATTTTGTGAAGGGGAAAATAATAGTAAAGAGAAATAAAAGACCAGCAATAAAATCTACAAACCTTGCAGGGAGAGGAGGGTCAGCTTTTCCAGCCACTAACCAGGAAGACCTGTGGTAGGCATATCTATATCTTTTATTGTCTACAGGAACTATATCCATTAACACAATATACTTGGCCTCAGGATCCACTGCCGAGAAGGAAACTCTGATCGTAGGAAACATTCTCCTAAAAAAAAAAAAAAAAAAAAAAAAAAGCAAATCAGAAAATAAATATTTGGGCAGAGAACAGAAATAACAAAGTATCTGAAAAGCTGCTAAAAGTAAGAATTATCTTTAAATCCCCTGCAAAATCTTAAAGCATGTATTGATTTTGCTTCCACATGACGGGAGTTAGATCTTGTGTCTCTCTAATAGGGAGACAAAAAGCAGCTTGAAATCGAAATTATATTGGGGGAGCAAAAAGAAAAACATTGTTAAAAGTGAATAAGGAAAGGAGAAATACACTATTTGCCTGACAGTTTAAAGCACGCAACGATTTCAGAAAATAGTTGTAGCTAAGGTACATAGATACTTAGGAACTTGGATTTTCTTTCATTATTTATATTTTGCGGGATCCATATTACTGTAAGGGAAATATTCCAAAATTATTTCCGTTGTTATTCTCACATATTTTACGTGAGTGTTTTCTTAAGCCTGTTCTCAATATTTTTGAACGGAATTTTCAAAACTAAACAATTTATTTTCTGTACTGTTTTGACAAAACACAATTTTAAAATGTAAGGCTATCCTGTAGACCAGAAATAAAGTTAAATAATTTCTGACAGTTTAACATATTGAACTTTATATTGCATGTTTTACATCTATTTTTTAAAAATAAAAACACATACCGATAGATCTTATCAGTTAGGGGGGGAAAAAAAATCTTCAGGCAACTACGTTCATAAAAAGTAACTTTGGGGATTAAAAACCCCGAAAAACATTTGGCTCCTGCAGACTGCGTTTGACTGACCCAAACCCCACAAGCTTTACTGAAGAAACGGCATAGTTTGAGGTAAGAAGAAAGCCTGAAATTCTTTTGCGCATTTTTGCAACCGAGAGAAAAGAACAAACCAAACCAAGCTCCGACAGGATCACTTCCCCACGACCCCGCGTTTCCCTCGGTCTATACCAACCCAGCGCCTCAAAATCACCGCAGGATTTCAGTCACGAACCTGATTATTACGGGAACAACTCTTCTTCCCCGCCGCCAGGACGCCCCGCATGGATTTCAGCCGGCCCCGCCGCAGCGCACCGCACCTCGCTCCGGCCCGGCCGCTTCTCCCTCTGCCCCAGCGGGGCCCGCCGAGGGGCTGCGGCAAATATGGGGCTTCACCCTCCTCCTCCTCCCCTCCTTAACCCCGCCGTGCTGTTCTCCCGATACAAAAAAACCTGCGGGGTTTCGCTAACTTTGCCTTTTTCCCCTGTCCAAAGCCGCTTTTCGAAGGATGCGCGGAGGGAAACCCCGGGGCTGCCCAGCCTTACCTCCCGGATTTGGTGATGATCATCTCGGTACCCAGCTCATGAAACTTGTCCCAGAGCTCCTTGGTCTCCAGACTGCAGGAGATTTTGGCCATCTCCTCGCTGGGGATGATGGGGGTGGTGGGGATGAGGGGCTCGGTGCACAGGGAAGAAGGGCTGCTGCTAAAATCCCCGTGAGGGTCCAGGCTGGATAAATCACTCAAAGGCTGGGCACAGGAGGATTTCTCAACGAATTGTTCTGCAGAGTGTGAAGAAAAAGAGAGAGACAGACAGAAAAAGAGAAAGAGAGAGAGAGGGGATTCAGCCAGGACAATAGGATCACCGAGACAAGGTACTTAAATATATATATTATATATATATATATATGAAAGGCATGTATCGTTTAACTGCCCTCGCACACCCGGCCGATTCTTTAGACGTCCGCTCATCATTTGAGGGCGGCGGGGTTGATTTTGGGAGATGAGCTCCGGGAAGAGCCCGCGGCGGCGCACCGGGAGGGACTCTCGGGGGGCGGCGGGAGCAGCGCGGCCCCGGCCCCGCCGCCGCCCGGCCGCGATCCGCTCCGCGGGGCACGGCGGAGCAGAGCCAGCCCTGCGCGCTGCCCCCCGCCAGCCGAGGGCTTCCACGGAAAGGTCACTAATTCTCATTAAAACGGGAGCGTTGGGCGCCGAGGGGCTGCCGAGGGCCAGGGTCACGCTGGGGGAGCACGGGACGCTGCTCCTGGATTGCGCCGCTGGCAGAGAGCGCAAAGCAGAAGGAGCCCGAACGCGGCCGCGCAGGCTCCGCGCTTCCTTCGCGGGGAAGCGAACCCCAAATACTAATGAAACAGCGGGCACGGGGTCACCCTCCCGGAAAGCTGGCTCTGCCTTTATCCCAGCCAGTTAGCTGACCCTGGGCCCGCTCCTTTGGAGAAACAGGCCCCGGAGGAGCTGCGTGCGGCCGCGCAACCTACGCGGGTGCAGAAGCTGCTGCCGACGCGGGCCGCCCGCCGCGCCTGGCTCCGCCGCCCGCCCCCGCAAGCCCCGGGAGGCTTCGGGCGCTTCAGCAGCTCCCTTGGGAGTTTCCGCCGGAGGCGAGGCCGGGAGGGAGCAGGGCTGCGAGGGCTCTGCCCGGCCCCGCCGTGCGGCACCGGGATGCGGCGGCGGATCGGCCGCCCGGCGCCAGAGAACGGGAGGAGCACGAACGCGCCCTGCCCCTCCAGGGAAAGGTTTTGCCTAAAGCTCCAGTAAATAAAAACCGAGTCACAGGCAGTCCTTTCCCTTCGATTTTTGGTTGAGCGACATGAGGGAAGGGGTTAAACATTTTTGAAAAGTTAAATTAAATAAGCATTTTCAGGAAAAATACGAAACAAAACCAAAAAACCAAACCAACCCCACTAACACAAAGTTTAACACAAACCATGTAAATACGCCGACCAGGAATGCTACAACGTTCCCGGCCTACATTAGCGCCCAGATTTAAAACTGAAGTTCTCAATGAATCCCTAAGCTATGTGAAATCTTTTGAGACAATTGATTAGGTGCAGCAGACGCTGAGGGGCTGCCTTTTCTAAATTCTTTTAAGATTGAATGTAATCCTGTTCATTGGCGCCCTGAAAGCTTAACACATATTTTGTAGTTTTCTGCGAACTCCTGGATACACGCAAGGATGACAAACCGCAGAAACTTGGAGCGGGGGGAGGAGGAGAAGATGTTCGTGTTTTTTAAAAGCATTCAGGATTCTGAATCGAGGCAACCGAATAGAGCGAAATCGCTTACCCGAAAATCACAAATGCTTACAAAAATCTCCTCCCGGTCAATGTAGAGCAAAACAGCCTATATGAGCCTACATCGAGGAGCTGTGGAGTGAAGGGATTTTCAATTCTACGCACAAGTTTTACTACCCCTTGTAAGCCTCGGCACGACAACGCAGCGTTCTCTAAGTTCACTTCAGAACCAGGGTGGTTTTGCAATATCCATTTAAGAAATTCATTTCATGTCAGCGAAGAGAAATTTAACTACCTTAGGGTGTGGGATTATTCTGCAAATGGCGAAGCTGGATAAATAAAAGGCATAACTGAAACTAGAGGAATTTAGGAAACTCTTCATGCTATAAACAGCCTCAAAACGACCGTGGGTGATGACGGCACTCAACCTTCAAGCTTAGGTGGTGCTGCTTTCCCCTCTGCACGGGAAGCCTTCGCGCAGGGGGACGCGCCCGGCTGCCGGAGCGCTGAGAAGGGTGAAGCAGAGCGGACAGGACAGACGGACGGACCCCACGGACACCCCCGTCCCCACTCACCCAGAGGCTTGATGGTGCTCTCGGGGGACTCCTTGTCCTTGGAGCTGCCGCTCGACATGAGCGCGGCGATGGAGAAGGCGTTGGCCCGGGAGGAGAGCTGCGGCTTGGGGGGCGGCGTGTACTCCATGGCCACTGCGCGGGGACGCGGCTCGGTGCGGCGCTGCCCGGACGGGGCGGGGGGCAGGGCAGGACCGGCCGGGACGGCGGAGCCGGGATACCGGGAGCGCTCTGCTCCCGGCGCCGAGCGCTCCCCCGCCTTAACGCGGGGCCGCGGAGATCCTATCGGCCGGCGGCCAATCGGCGCCGGGACACGTCAAGGGCCCCGGCCCGGCCCGGCCCGGCCGCGGGGGAGGGGGCGGAGGCGGGCAGCAGGAGCAGCAGCAGGAGGAGGAGGAGGAGGCGGCACGGACGGAGGGAGGGAGGGGAGGGCTCTGCCCGCCCGCAGGGTGGGGAGGGGGCGGCCGGCCCTCGGGACAGCTCCCCGCAGCCGCTCCCCTTTGGGGCACCCCAGCGCCGCTCCCCGCCGGGCCCCGGCTGCGGTCCGGGGAGCGCCATCCGCTGCTCCGAGCCCCGGGGGCGGGAAGGAGGGGCAGGCCGCGCGGCCAGGGATGCTCCCGAGAAGGTCCCTAGGCGATTCGCTTTGCCGAGGCAAGACACGGCGGAGAGGCGCTTGAAAGGATGAAATGTAATTGGGAATTTTTCTGGCGCGTGTGTGTGAGTGTCAGTTTTCTCTTTTGCATTCAAATATTAAAAGACCGCAGCTTTGAAAGCAGCCGTTTTCGTCGTTGTGTGCTTTCTGTTGGGACAGAATGTCCCTTAAGGCTGATCGTACCCTTGGTTTTGCTGCACCGGATCCCAGATATTGTCATCCCGGTGAGATGTCCTCCCCCCACCGACTCCAGGTGAGACCCTTGCAGCACTCCCTTCCCAGCCCACCCAGTGCGTGGGCCGCTGATCGCACAGTTTTCTTCAAATCCGTTTCATCGGCTGCGCCGAAATAGATGGTATTGATCAGGCACATAAAACAGAGAAAGTCGGGACGGGCTGATGGTACCAACGATAGCTTATTCCAAGGCAGTGATTTAAGTAAGTTTCTCACCAGTGCTCCTTCACACATACCATGTAAACATATTCTCATTAATAAATTAAATAAAGAAAAGCGGTGCGTTTAAATTTAAATAAAAATATCACTGAAGATATTTACTTTCTAGAACTCACAAGAGGACGTGTAACTTTATCAATGAAGTTCCACCTTCTAAATCTAGAACAGAATCCAAGCACTCTTATTATGCAGACTCGTGCCAAGAGCCATACATACCCGGTGTCAATCCCACTCCTACTACACTTAATTAATTGTTATGGAGAAAGAATTATTTGGGTCACCCTGCCCGGCCAGTGGAGTGGGGAGGACGAAACAGTTCTTTATCGCTTTGAGATCAGCGAGAGCCAGCTGCAGTTTGCCCTTTTGTTACCTGGATTTGCTAATAGATAGAATATCTATCGCAAATGGGACGCGCCTATTTAGAAGAGCCTAAAGCGTCTGGCAGAGGATTTCGGCGTGGCCCACAGCGGTCTGGGGTCTCGCCTCAGGCATCAGCGAGAGGAGAAGGGCGAAAGGGGAGAGCCCAGCCAGCCCCGCGGCCGGCGAGCCGGGAGGGTCAGCTCACCAAGCATCGCCTCTTGCTTGACACAGGGAAGCAGAGACGAGAGGTTCTGCCGACACCAATCTTAAAAAAAATACCCAAAAAAACCAACAACAAACAAAAAGTCCCCTCAACACTTTACCACTGTATCCCGAGGGACATCCCGCCAAATACGGGTCCGGTTTCCCTGCGCGCTCCTGGGACCCCTCCGGGCGTGCGAGGGGCGGCGGGACGGGGGTGCCGAGCCCTCGGCCCTGCGCTCCCTTGGCCCTACCTGAAAATCAGGGTCCGGCCTGCCTGAAAAGACAGGCAAAGGAGGGTACAAACAGCCGGGGAAGTTATCCTCTTCGCCTTTTCACTTCTGGCAACAGGGATGCTAAAGTCTCCTTTGGTTTCCTACCTACTGTGCGCGCCGCGCAAGTAAGGATAGTAAAACCTATCAAAGTAATGGCAGATCCTATTAAAAAAAAAAAACAAAAAAAAAAAAAAAAAAAAAAAAACCCAACAAAACAAAACCGAAAAAACCCCAAACAACCAAAACCTCCAAAACAACCTTTCTTTTTCCTTTGCTTATTTCCGTCCCTCGGCAGTGAGGTCGTAACATACCTGTCCCTAGCAGGGGCTGCCCCCGGTGCATCAGGGCTGAGAGGAGAGGGGCGGTGGGTGCCTGTGGATATTTCTGTGCATCCGTCTGAGAAACACCGCCTCGGCAGCTGAGGCAGCTCGGACCGATTTCTGCTCTCCCTGGCCGCGGGATTTCCAGTCCCGGGGGAGGAGGACGCGGCCGCGGCGGGGGAAGCGCTGCGCGGTGAGCGGGGCACGGCGCGCCCGGGCGCGGAGGGCGAGGGGCAACCGAGGCCGCGGCGCGGCCGTGGAGCTGGGACGGGGCTGCCGGTCACCTCCGGGCAGGAGGTTACCCCGGGGAGAGGAACGGGCTTTGGGGACTTGCAGCTCTCTGCTTGTACCTTGGAGGTAAAAAAAAAACGGGGTGGAAAGAAACCAGGAGCTTCGTTTTATTTTATTTTATTTTAAAAGGGTCCGTCCACATGGGATGGCTTTTCTTTTACTTGGTTATGCCATGCAATTTTTCGCTCTATCCGACGAGAATCTGTATTTTTTTAGGTATTTTTTCCCTCGCTCCGCCTCCGATAAGGAAATGAGCCTTGTCTAGACGCCCAGAGGACCCCCTCCTTCCCCGTGGGCAGGGAATGGGTCTCAACTCCGGCCGTCTAATCCTCGCTACGGCTCCCTCCCCCGCCGGGGCCGAACTGGGGAGACACAGGGATCAGGCAGCCCGAGCGCGGCTTCCCCGGGCTGCTTTGCCGTCCCTGCCCCGGCCCTCTCCGGCGACGGGCCGGCTTCCAGAGACCAAGGGGTGGCAGGGGAATACATTACCACCCCAAAGCTCTTGATGCCTCTCTGCTTTCCCAACCAAGTGGATGTGTTTAGAAACGTTCGCGCGCTCTTCCCAGGGGATGCGAACCGGAGCTGCCAGTCCCCGCCGCGCCCAGGCACAGAGCGGCTGTCACCGCTGCACCGACCCCTCCCGAGAGCAGAGTTACCAACGCTGCTGCTCCCCAGCAGGGCGGTTGCCTCGCTTGAACCCGTTTCAATTAAATCCTTCGTTATTGTTTACCCGTATATGAAGGACATGCAATCTACACTGCAGATTTGTTTTTAATCTAGCAAATCCATGTGTTTGTCGCTGGTGTCAGCCTGCTGTGGCAGAGACATTCATTAGGCTTCATAATTCTTTCAAAATACTTCCCCCCACCCCCCCCCCCCCCCCCCATTTTACTTTGCTCAAAAAGCTCCTTACTCTCTTGCGCACCAGCAAGAAGCAGAGTGCGGTAATCGCTACACACCTCATCTCGCTCGTTCGGTTCCCAGCTTTAATCAGGATTAGGTCTCAGTTTCGCCGTCAGGTTTCAAACAGGGAGCTTGCAACCCGCTTCCAAAACCCCTCTCTGATCCCTGACAAACCAGGGAGAAAGCTCGATCCCGTGAAAACCATGAGCGCCGCTTCTTCCCGGCCCTTTCCTCACCTACACAAATCACGACGGGAACGACACACGAGGGACAGAAAACCCGCAGAAACCCGCCGAGCAGCCTAGGTACAGAGGGATGCTTTCAGGTGCGCCTTCGCCTGTGCGACAAGAGCTCCGGCGCTGCGCGGCCGCGCAGGCCCGCGGGCGGGCGGGGTGTGCGGAGAGGGGCGCACCGGGCAGGGAACCGCGCTCAGGATTAAAGCAACTCTTTCGCGTAGTGATGAGGGGCCGTTGCCCTTTTACTCTTTTTCTGTTCCCGCAAAAGCGCCCACGCCGCACACTTCACGCGGCAGAGACAAACCTGTGCGGGGCTGCGCCCCGAAAACGGGCCCGGCACCGAGCCCAGCTGACACCTGCTCTTCTCACGCTGTCCCTTGGGATAACCTGGCATTTGCCTCCATCCCTCCTCCTCCGTTAGTTCCCCGTCTCCCCTCCGGATCCGCAGCCTGTGCGGAGGGCAAGGACCGCGATTCCCTTTAATTGGGAGCCTACGGGTGCGGGGTGCCGCTGCCGAGACCCTCCGTGCCGCCGTCCCACCCCGAGCGCTGCTGGCCCGCTGCTGCCCGGGCGTGTGTCTGACCCTGCAGCCCGCAGCCCCTCTCCAAGGTAACCTACAGCACTGCTTTGGCGTTGAGTTTACTCCTGCCTCGGGAGGGAAGAGTTAAAATATTTTGCTCTTTCTTATTTTTCACCCCTGTAGATAAAAACAGTTTCTCCAGCACAAACAAAGGTGTTTATTCGCTCGGGCAAGGTCTCCGGCTCGCCCGTTCGTGCCTTGCGAGAGCACCGCTACTTTACAAAACCATGGCTACAGCGCTACGCGGCTCTGGCTCTGCTCCCCTGCAACCTCACGAGATTATCAGCCTTCTTTCAAGAGATTTTTGTCCTCCGCTGCACGTAATTCTACTGCTGTGTCCGCCGGATTCCCCCTCTCTTTGCGCTCCCCGATTTCGGAGCAGCCCCCGCTCCCGGCGGGGACATCGCTCCCCTGCCGCCGCTCCATGCTCTCCCCTCCGCGGAAAGAGCCGCGCCAGCAAGGCAGAAGCCCGGGTACCTGAGATCCAATTTCACAACAAAAACATCTCAATGTCACCTACAGCGAGAAGGTGGCTTATTGGAGCAAAATGCGAGGCATTTTAAACCTATTAGGGATCTCCCAGATGCAAATCGGACGCTGGAAAGAGAAAGGCTTTATTAAGACCCGAGGGCTGACAATTAGATTATAGTCCAATTGCCAGCGGATAATGTGCTAAAAGCTTTCCCATTTAGTGTAACTCCTCGCTGAAAATTATTCACACTTTGCGAGCTGCCGCGCTCCTGAACGGGAGACGTCTTTGTCCGCGGAGAGCGCGAACAGCCGGGCGCAACTCAACACAGACACACGGACGCACGGACAGATGCACACGCAGGAGGTCTCGCAGCCAGGAGGATCATTAAACACATCCTTCCCGACCCGGAGCCGAGTGGCAAATCTGTGTGTGGTACAAGCTGACGAGCGCACGCACAGCCGCGGCAGAGGCGCCAGGATAAGCGCATCCAGAGGCACCTATTCCAATGTGCCATGCTGTGTGTGTAAAGCATAGCTTGGAAGATCGTCTAGTTCTTACATATCGCCGCATCAGCTGGACACATTAAGAATTTAATGTCCCTTCACGTGCAGAAAATACACTATTTTCCGTATAAACCTAAAGTTTATATTTAATGACAGCGATGACATTTTTACTAAAAAAAAAAAAAATCCGAGTTTGGGTACTCAACAGATTATTTTTTTCGGTTTAAAACTGTCACTGAAAGCTGACGAAATTTTCACTAAGGGCTTGAACTCTGCAGCTATAATTTGAAGAACCACCAAGCAATACACGACTTCCTATGTGATAATTTAATTCCAGTATTGCAAAATCTTTGTCATGGGGTGAGTGGGTTCGCAGCCGCCGGTGCCGTGCCTGTCCCGGGGGCGTGGGGACTGTGAGCCTCGCTCCCCACGGCGGGGACAGGCTCTTGCAGCCCCGGGAAGGCGATGCTCCACGGCGGCCGGCCAGCAGCACATCCTGCCCCAAAAGAGGCTGTCCTGGACCAGAGGACGGTGGAGAGCAAGGCTGAGCTCTCCACGGCGGGATGGGCTAAGCAGAGGCAGCAGGGCCTTCCTGACTCTATTCATCCATTCATCAACCTCTCCCTCCTTTCATGTCACACCTACCAAAAATCATGAGCCTCTGTGGTTTTTTAAAGGTGTACACATATAAATAATTAACACACAAGTTTGTCTTGCTCGTCTTTCCCAACATCACTTAATAGAAAACTAAAGCAAAATAGTCATCCCCCCAGACAGCCAGAATTGCCAGGACCTATGCAATGCACACCGGGCTTGAAGGGACCAAGCACCAGCTTTGGATTTTGGGGCTTAAATCCAGTCAGAAGTGTGATGAAAAGCCACATCTTTAATGCTCTATTTTTATACAACCATTTTATGCTCAATTTCAGATCAAAGTCCTTAGGAGCCCATCCACCTGTTTTGCAGAGTTAGAGGAAATATTAATTAACTGGCAGAATTAAGCAGAAAGGCTGGCATGTTAGAGAGGAAAGATAAATTTAGAAAAGCTCCTTCACAGGTCTTAAGAAAGACAACAGAGAACACAGAATTGTCTGTCCAACTTTTTCATTGGAGAGAACTACATTTCAATGGCTTGGAACAGAATGTGTTTGTCTGGTTTCTTTACACGAAAACTATTATTAATTTCTTTACTCACAAAGCATTTCAGAACGCTTCAAAATTTTATAAATCATAAAATGTGAGTTGTTTACTTAGCACATGGGAATGTTATTGAAGATGAACAAAATGTGCTTGTGTGTACACTTTTCTATACACATACATACATCTGCAGTACCATACACTTAAACTTGCCCAGTGGTGCTTTTCTTAGTTGCCTTCCATGAAACAATACAAGAAACCCATGGTCTGCCACAGCACAAGATTTACTGTAAGCTGAAACCACTGCTTTGGACTAAAACTTTAGTGGAAAACAAGACTTCTTTATTTCAGTGCTCATTTTAAAGACAAAAAATTCATGCCAGTGATATGGAAGCAGTTTGCTGGAGCATTGGAAAAATCTTTTCTAGTTCCTGACTTTTGGAGTCTCACTGGACTTGAGATATCCTGGCAGGCATATGTATGACTTTCTATTTGTCTGTCCTTGAGATAGGATGGAGCTTCTTCTTGACTTTCACCTTGATGGTTCCTGGCAGGCTGCAAGGATGTGATGGCTCACTCTCCTTTGATCAGGTACAGTGATCCACCCAAAATTTTGGGCTTGCAGTCTTCAGGAAAGCTGTCACTCACATTGTTTGTTGGTTAAAGTAAATCTCTGGCCAGTGTGTGACCTGATTGTGCAGTTGAACAGCTTGGAAAATGTTCCTCAAGCTCCTAAAACAATATTTAGTTCTTCTCTTTTTCTTGTATCTGTGAAAGATATTTTAAGTGAACATCTCTTTTTTTTCCTTTCATTTTCTTTCAGGCTTTTTTGTCTTTTTTCTCATTTCATATTTAATTTTTATTAAAAAGTAATGGATCAGAACTTTTGAGCTTTATTAAGCAAGTGAGATTTAAATAGCTGATTTATTTGCTGTATGCTGAAAATTGCCTGTTTAAGGAATACTAATAAACAATAAATTGGCAATTTAGAAGTATTTAGAACAATTTCAGCTAAGTAAAAAAAGTCTCAAGGAGCATTTTTTGGTTAAAAAAATCATCAGACTTTACACAGCCCTAAAAATGATCATGTTCACATTTATGAGAAAGGGCAAATTTTTCTCTTGACTTTTGCAGCCCTTGGATTGGTAGGAGAGTTTCAGAGTCGCCTGTAATGGCAATATGAAAATAGGAATAGTGGGAAGTGCTGGGAAGAATAGAAACCTCAACAACTAAGAAAAAAACTTTCTGGTAAATGTTAAAACTTTTTCTTTTTTCTTTTTTTTTTTTTTCTTTTTTTTTTTTTTTTTTAATAGAAGAGTCTGGTTTGGGGTCCTCAGTTCGAGATATCTTGGGTGTTACTTACTTCATCTAGATTTATAGTTCCTTGCAATTTTTTGTTGTGTCCAAAGTTCTGTCCCAAAATATCCAAAGCTAAGGACCTAAAATTAGAGACTGCCTTTGAAACTGCTGATCTCTGCATATTTTCCCTCTGTGAACATAGAGCAGTAGTATACGCCCTAAGACAACGAGTAAAGAAAACGGGTTTTGCTTTGAAGGCCAGAGGTAGAAAGCATTAAAAGAAGGCTATCAGCCACTTCCCAAAAACTTCAGTAGTGGTGCTTTTTCCATTGTTGCTCAGTGATGTATCTGTAATTTTTGTCCACCTCTCCTGGTAGGCGTAAAGAAAAAAAGGTAGTTATAAAAGAATAAAGGAAAAGAAAAAGAAAAGAGATGGAAAACAAGGAGAAGTAAGGTGAACATAGAAAAAGGAGGTTTCATTTCTGGCCTGGTGAGCTTTCAAAGTGAGAAGAAGCGCTGTGGTTTACAGCTCTCCCAGCTCATGCAGAGCTTGTAACAGAGCGTGTGATATGGTCTGCGAGCAGCACTGCTGTCACTGAAGGGCTGCTCCAGCAGCCTTCTGCTCCCTGAAGTCCCACAGCCATGATCACAGAAACCCAGCGGGTGAAGAGAGGATCCTGCTGCTGGACCCACCAGGCACCACAAACAGCAGATATTTCTGGCTTATGTCTACATGGTAAGGATGGAGGGAGAAGTATTCCCACACTGTGGCATGGTGAAAGGCATTGCTTTTGCTTATTTTAAGAGTATGGGGAACAGAACTGGGGGTGTTCTGGCATAAAAAGGATTTTTTTTTAAAGCTTGCAGTTTCGAAAGCATTCGGGATTAGGGCTTGAATAACATATTTCAGTACCCATAACATACCACTGATTTATCTGGCAACAGCTAAGCTCACAGAGCAAAACTAAGCTTATTTGAAATAATGTGGTCGTAAATAACACTGGGGGAAAACAGTTCACAAGTTTGTGTAACTCCCAGCATACACTTTGCTGGAAGGCTGACACCGAGGGGGTTTTCATTTCGGCAGCATGAAGACAACCCTACGAGGTAAGCACTTCCTGGCCTGCCTGCACGGGTTTGCAGGAGAAGCCAGCTTGCTTCCATTAGTCATATCAAAGTGAGGAAACCAATCAACCTGGAATTTGCACCATGAAAAGTGGCTACAGGCCAAGTAGGTTGCCATCAGCTTTCAGGTGATCAGAGGTGAAATTATGGCCTCTTTAAAGTTAACAGTTCATTTAGCATGGATCAGAGGATCAGAGAAGAGCTTGAACCAATATTTCAGCTCAACCTGAGCAGGAATTTTTGGCCGGTTTTAGAGCTTAACTTATTGTTGACCATAGTACAGTATTCATGGTTGATCTTAATACCTTCACCAATAATAAGTGCAGTAATGAAAATACAAATCAATTAGGTTTCTGGGGGACATAGAAATTAATATTGCTTTATGATAGCCATGAGATTGTAACAGCTTATATTAAATATAAGTGAGTGTGTAGTTTTTGCTAATGAAGAATCTTTATGGTCTTGTAGTGCTCAAATCTGGCAGTGTAAAATATAGCTAGACAAGAGTAAGTCATGTGCTAACCTCAAGCATTCTTGCAGGGTACCAGGTTGGGCTGGATTTTTCAAGATATGAGAAAGGTTAACAAAGTTTGACAGAATTGTTTCTGCTGTTACTATGAAACACAAATGAAACTTAACTAATCAGGTAATACTTTGCTGCTTGTGCTGAAGAAATACAATCACAGATATAGTTCATAAATGGGTATAAGTCATGTACATTGGATATCTCAGGGATAAAAACAAGGGGAATTTTAAAAGTGTGAGAACAGCTCCTTTCCAACAAAAATGAGACAACATTTATTATCTATCATGCATCTTCTTTTTTTCCATAGCAGAAAAATCAGGTTTCCTGGGCTTTTAGTTAGGTGATCTTTGGTTAGATCAGGACTGAACTACATTTGCATTCCAGTCCTCTTTTGTCCCAGCATTAGGGACATAAATGGGAAGCTTCAGAAAAAAAAAAAATACAATCATTTAGGTTGGAAAAGACCTCCAAAATCATCAAGTCCAGCCTTTGACTGATCACCACCTTGTCACCTAAACCATAGCACTATGTCCCATTTCCAGTCATTTCTTAAACACTTTCAGGAATGGTGACTCCACTACCTTGCAGTGCATTCCAATGCTTGACAACCCCTTCCATGAAAAAAATTCCTCCCAATGCCCAAACTAAACTTCTGGTGCATCTTGATGCTATGTCCTCTTGTCCTGTCACCGGCTGCCTGGGGAAGAGGGACCTTGCTACAACCTCCTGTCAGGCAGTTGGAGAGAGTGGTAAAGTCACCCTGAGCCTCCGCTTGTCTCATGTGATTTACTCTCTGTAGAATCTGCACCAGCTTTGTTGCCCTTCTCTGGATATGCTTCAGCATTCCAACGTTTTCCTTGTAGTAGTGAAGCGCCCAGAACTGGACACAATACTCAAGTTGTGGCCTCACCAGTGGTGAGTACAGAGGGAAAATCACTTCTCTGGTCCTGATGGTCACACCATTTTTTATACAAGCCAGGATAACTGGGCACTTTGCTGGCTGTTGACCAGCACCCCCTGTTCCTTTTCTGCTGGGCAGCTTTCCAGCTGCTCCTTCCCAGGTTTGTAGTGCTGCATGGGTTTTTGTTGTGAACCAAGCACAGGAGCCAGCACTGTATTTATTTAGCCTCATCCCACTGATCCAGTCTGTTTAGATCCCTCTGCAGAACCTTCCTACCCTCCAGCAGGTCAACTCTCCAGCCCAACTTTGAATTTACTGAGGGTGCACTCAAACCCTTGTCCAGATCATCAACAGAGATATTAAGCACAACTGTCCCCAATATTGGGCTTTAGGGAACCCCACCAGTGACTGCTGGGCAGGAGAGATTCCTCTTGTGCAAGGTGACCATCAGTGGAAAAAGCTCGCTCCTCCTCCATTCACCCCTGCCCTGATTCTGCCTGCTAGGATACTGCAAGGACTTTGGACCAGGATTTGGCCTTTCTCTCTGTCTATAGTTACCCAGTGTACCCAAGTCCTGCCACAACATAGTTGATGATTAGTAGCCAAGGTAGCCCTGTATTACACTAGAGGTTGATTAGCCTCCTTGTGTTCCCCCATAACCACTGCTGAGGACTGGCGGCAACTTATTTTGCCTCCATGGTCGTCTCCTAAATTTAAGGTTAAATATTTTGTCTTTTTCTCTTTAAGAGATATTTTTGTGATGAAAATCAGCTGAAGTCATATGCTTTAATTCCATCTGTACATGGATTTCAAAGGAAAAAAAAAAATCAAATAAAAAACCCCATTTCATTAACTGAAACATTTTTCCAACAATGGAAATTATTATTTTAAACAGGTTAAAATAGTATATCTCCAGTTAAGGAATGTATTTTACATCGTCACTTTTTGGAAAATTAAGGATTTGATCAAGAGCTTAGGTCTTGCAGAAGCTGAAATGAATGCGTTCTCTCTAAAAGTCTGTGGCAGCACCCCTTTTCATACACCTGAGTTCACACCCCTCTTTTGGTTACTGAAACTCTTGAGCAAGTATGGAATACAGAATCCCGCATCTTTTAACTTCAAAGACAGCAACTAAAGAACAGTACAAGAATTTTAATGTTTTTTTCTTTCTAACACCAGGAATGCTTTGGGTGCCAGTGCCAAGACAAACCTTGTCCCTCAGGTTTGAAACGCTTGGATGTAAGTGATCATGTGGAAAGTGATATTCACCATTATAGTGTGTGCAAAATACTAAAACTATTAACTGTGATTAGCATGGATCCCCTAACAAGGCCTAGAATAAATGAGAATTGAAGAGAAAATTCCCTTTATCCTACTAGAATAAATTATGTGGATTTACTAAGCAGATCGTAAAACCGAGGCTGGCATCATAAAAGAAAGATAATGGTGTACAGTAAGGCTATAGGAGGGATAAGAGGGGGAAAGTTGGGACATAATTTAGTGAGTGCTTTATAACAGGTGTTTTATGTCAGAAAGGGAAACCCAAGGTTAATTCTGGCAAAATAAACAGACGTATAGACATATCGGATATTTGGTACTGGAAAAAAACCTAAGACCAAAGATTTAAGAGTGAGAGAGAAAAAATGTAGTGCAAAGTTCCAGGGATGGAAATGCTTAGAAGAAAGAGTGGCTTAAGCACAGCTAAACTTTTACAGCTGTAATGACAGCTTTGTACCTCAGGTGATGCCTCCACCCTTCCTTGGCAATGCCACAAGTGACCTTGATCAGTACCATGTGGTAACTAGAACACAAGGTCAGAATTAACTAGTCTTACTTAGACTCTAGCCCAGAGCTGCAACTCTCTGCATTCCTGCTTTGCTTTGCCCAAACCCAAGTGGAGTTATACCAACCTGCTGCAGAAAAAGCATCAGAGTCCGCTGATTAAAAGCACCACCTAGAGAGATGGTGTCAGCATTACCTATAAAACTGGGCACTTGGGAAGGCACCTTGATTTGTAGACTCTCTCTGAGCTTCCACAAAGAAAACAGAGTCTATTTTTAAACCTGACCTTCCTACCCACCAATAGGTAATGATACAATAATATTCAATGAAGTCAGTTTTCAGAGAGGTTTTAAAATATTTTTGTTAGCAAAACAACCAATATTTAAACCCTTTACTTCCTCAGTTCAATTTCAAAGGGTTGTGTGCCTTTTGCACTGACGCGTTCCTAGGGATTGGGAAGAGCACTTCTATGTTTAACATGCACTCATGTTTCCAGTGAAAGAAAGACTGCATGAAATCTGTCACTTAATATCTGAAACCTGCATGGTTTCCGTTTCTTCAGTTTGACAGGGGAGATTATGCCCACAAATAAACATTCCCAATAGTATATTTGGGCTCTTACCACTTGGCATCTGTCAAACAACTTGCCATCAGCTTTCTAAAATTGACAGATTCAGTAGATTTCTGCTAAATGTTGAAAAATAGTTTTGCTGACCTCTTCTTTGTTGAGGATTCAGACACCAGCTGAGGCAGCTGTCCAGTCTGCAGCATGATATAAGAGAAGAGGAATTAACCCATCAGCAATTGAATTTGGAAATGTCTTTAGAGATACTACTGACTGCTGCAGAAAAAGGAGTATTACTTAGTTCTGCTGTCACTAAAATGGATGACATCTGCTAATCTACAGTGACTGATCCTTTTCTAATGTGTGACCTGAGCACTGGAGAACTGAATGGGTGCAGACCAGTCACAAGCACAACACAATGGTCACCATTACTTTGCTGGTCTTTTCCACTAAAAATTGTGATATACAGTTTTGAATAACATTTTAACCTTGTTATTTATTATCTATTTCTGAACCTTGCTCTTTTGCCTTAAAATTTGTGTCTGTTGTGCTTTACATGGTGTTGATGGTGGAAGGAGGAGCATGCACTTTTCCCACCAATGGTGGTGTAGATGGTAGCAATGGTGGGACTGGAGATGCAGCTACTTAGCACAGAGTGGGATCTCAAATGTACCCATGTCCCTTATCCTGGTTTTGTTCTGTTAACACAAATGTGCATTCTTCAGGATGCACCATATTGAAATTCAAGAGAATCAGCTGTCATGGAAATGAGAGGGCTTTCATAGAAAATCAAGAACCCAAAATAACCAACTTTTGAGTGCCTCAGAAACATGTAAGGGAGAGATGCATGAGCTCAGAGGTAGAGAAGGAAGGTTGTGCATTAGAGAAAGAGAGGAAGTGAAAACCATCTTTTCTTTTTCCTGTCTTTTTTTCAACAAAAGAATTTTCAGTTTATTCACTCGCTGCCTAAGTCATCTGAATGCTATCTCATGTCATCACTGGCAGCCTACAGTCCTTGACATCTGTAACTCACTTTGGTTCTCATTTTACTTTAGATTTTTTTATTATTATTTTAAAGAAAAGCAGTTTCTGCTGTGAAATGCCAGCTCTTTTTCAAAGCACATAAATGTTGACATACAGCTGAAACGTTGTCACATTCAGCCCCAGACCCAGAGGAGTTAATAAACAGAGATCATTCTGCAGTGTTCCTCCTTTGGTGTGTCACTGTTATACTTTCTTAAGCTACTATTTAGATGGATCTTTGCTAACCCACAGTTGCTGGTGAACTTGGCCCAGCTATCCACAGGAAACATGCCATGCACCATCTAGCAAAGACAGGGTAATTTCATCAGTTCACCATATTCCTGAACTTAGTTCTTGATATCTTAAAATAACCTCCCCTCAAAGCCATAAATCAGGGGGGAAGGCTTGTAACAAACTTTTGCAGCCAAACTACGAGTGAATGATATTAATAGTCTGTTTATAACCTGTTCACATCATCTTTGTTGTCTCATACAACTGACACCAGAAGCTGCAGTTCCTTGCTGGGCTCTTCACCTTGGTCCTTCGATGTGATTCTTTATTAACAGGTAGTGGGGATGTGAAACCTACTTATCACAATCTGTCTCTAGTAAAGAAAAAGCATGCCTGACCAAAGCACTGGTACTTTGAATCTCCTGGGGGGGGGAAGGAAGGGACATGAGAGGCATAACAGAGCTGATGAGACTTTGAGGACACTGGTGCAGGCTTTTCCTGTGAAAGGAAAGACTTCATAGCTGGCTCTGCATATGGAACCCAGATTTTACAAAAGCTGGGTTCCCTTCTTAAGACAAAAGACAGAAAACAGATTTACTATCTGTTCAGCAGATTTGATATTCATGTGCCCCACTGATACCAAATAACTTAAGACATGTCTAGGTGAGGTCCTTTTTGACAGCTTACAGTGAAGCTCCTAACAAGCTCATTTAGTCATCCACATGCTAGGGACTGGAAAAGGTACAACTATTAGATATGAGATAGTAGCATACACAAAACAACTAAAGTTAATTTTGCCTTCTCTGGTGTCATTTGAATTTACCTTTTTTTTTTTTTTGATTGGTTGGCTTGGGTTTTTGTTGGTTGGTTTGCTTTTATTAACAGGAGCTTATAACAAATGAAACCTGTGTAATCAAAGCAAGGAAGAACATATCAGAGCTTGCAAAACTCCATGTGTTGGGAAACCAGACCAGTTGCTGAGGCTCAAGGAGCAAGATTGCTGGTACATCTACCCCATGCTCTGTTTGCAGGGAACCAGGCAATTCCTCTGGGATGTGGTGGAGCAGCAGTATGTGCAAATTTAGGTACAGTTTCTCTATTGCATATATTGGAGGGGACATAAAGAAGTGTTTTGATTAGTAGTAGAAAGCAGTAGAACCTATGAAGGCTGGTCACCCATGAATTTATGTATGTCTTGTGATAAAGTTTGCTATGTCAATAATTTTCTAATATGAGAATCAAGCCGTGCTGTAATTCTTCCATGAATGGAAGTATGAAGAGAATTCTGGCCTCATATATCAGTCTGTCTATAGTCACAAAACAAGTAGATATTGAAATTTGTTGACATCCTGTCCTTGTTTCCAAATTGAATTGAAATTACCCAAGTAGTTCAGAAGTTTTGTTGGAGAAAGGGTGGGATGGGAAGAATTGTTTCAGTCTTGTTTCCTTAAGGAGAATGGTTTTGAGAAATAGGAAACAAACATACCTCCCTCATGGTAATATCAAACAACGACCCATATCTGTTTTGTGTTCCATAAACAAAGACAGTGCTTTGGGGATAAAAGCTCTGTGAGAGACGTAAAGACATCTTGCAAACTGTCCATGTGTTCAGTCTTGAAGGTGAAGGTCCTGCAGGTGAATCATTAGATTAGACCTCCCTCAATTAAAAGAGAGCGACAGTAAATTGCGCAGCATCTACATCAGGTGAGAATAGGAAGAAGCAAAGAAGTGAAAGACCCATTGGATATGCCAAGGGGGAAAATCCTGACTGTTCCTTCCCCATTGTTTCATATCCTACACTTCTGGGGAGCAGACCAGGCAGTGTTAAACACACAATATTTCAGGAACTTTCCCTGCTTTTGCAGCTTGACCCACATCTGGTTTAAAAGAAAAAAAAAAAGATAACAAAACCCGGTATATGTGGGAATATTTTGCCCTTGGCAGCAGTGAAGAAACCCATATAAATTATCTAATATGTCGGCAGATTGCTAGCAGCAGACGTGACCCCAGTTGGGTGGGTACTGCATCTATGCAGAAGTACAGTGGGATGGAGAGGAACATAACAAGAACCAGGCTGGGCTGCTGCATGGCTCACATGGAGAAGGGCTTTCTTTGCAGTCACTGTGATGTGTCAAGGAAGTGGAGCCTTTTGTGAGTCAGCAGCAGCAGAATTGCTAATGGTCCCTCAGAGGGGCACTGCTGAAATGGCTAACAGACCTGAACCAGAGCTGTACAGGATGAAAAAGACACTATTATATCATCTGAAACCTTCCCATGTGAGTGATGGGAAGCCTTTACTCACTCTCCGGTTTTAAATGGAGCTTTAGAGCATTTGGGAACCAAACCTGCTGTTTCTTTTCCTCCTCACAGAAGTCCTCAGAGCTTTGCAGAGCAGTAAATGCTGTAATACGCTGAGTAAGGAGAGTGAGCAGATAAGCAAAGACTGTTTTGGACAACTACCCTGTTAATTAAAATACTACTTGCAGGGCTGGGGAAACTGCAGATAAAACACCAGGGAACTAGTTACCCATTCATCATGTGACAGACATCTTTGATATATAACATACTACTGTCCCTCTGTTCTTTCCCTTCTCCTTCTGTTCTTGTCTATGGGTAAACATATGAAACACTACAATATGGCCATTTCTCCACATTTGTACTCTAATGGCAGTGGATTTTGCCAGAGTCCTTTACTGCTGGTTCATCACAGCCAGCTCTGTGCAGTCCATTGCATCCCTGAAGCAGAAACAGCCTGAAGGAAAGATGATCAGAGCTGTAAGTTCAACAGACATTGAATTGCCTATATTTTTCCACATTTCAACCAATGTTTCAGCAAGCACAGGAAGGCAACAGTGCATCATGTAAAACTAAAATTTCAGGGCAATGTACACACAATTCTTATTTTAGTGATCCAGTAATGCTTATTCACAGAGAGATGACACCTGTATTAGCCAGTTCACACCACTGAACTCTGCTGGAAGCAAAAGTCAGCTTTATGGCTGAGCAACAGTATTAGGCAAGTACTCATATAAGATAGGCAGCAGGGTAAATACTATTTATGAGGAAAAATCAAAAAGCACTTATCTTCCTACTACTTGTACAAATACTTTTTCTTTTTTGATACAGTGAGATTCCTCCTTATGTGTGAGTGTGACAGAAATATGTGTCTCTAAGACTAGCTAAAGCAAACACTGCTGTTTTGTTGAGTAAATGCAAATACTGAAGAGTACTGTACCCTCTAGAAAGCAGCAATGCAGGAGCAGGAAGGAATGTCCAGGAAATCCATGAGAGCAGGACTTTGTGTTTCCACCACTCACAGACTACAGTGAAATTCAGCTGAGCTGGAACCACATAGGTGGTTATCAAAACTTGCAGAAAACTCTGTCTGTCAATATTCTTCTTTTTCTGGGTAACTGGAAAGGGACCTGGGGGAAATGGTTTGTTTGTTTGTTTTGTAAAAGCACCTGCTCATCCTCTCCAGGTAAGCTGCAAAAGTCAGAGGACAAGGCTGGCAGCCTGTATGAACACACCATGCCAAGGACAAGGAAGGATAACAAAAAGGGTCTCTAGCACAAGAGCTAAGTATTCCCACAGCACTGCCCAGAGAAAGTGTGCCACCAAGTGTCTATTCAAATACAAGCTTCTAAAAGCAACAATATCTGATTGCAGTTAATGAATACATGGAACATCTGCATGAACAAAGCAGAGAGTGCTTTTTGAATACTGGGGAGATGCAGCTTCCCTGGCAGGCATGTGGCATTACTTCTGAATCAGTGTATCAGAGGAAATGACATGCACACCCTGGTGCAAGGGGAAACAAAGAACTGAATCACAGACTCAGGTCCTGGGCACTTCTGCTTGGGCACAGGGATGCTCCTCATGAGCCCACACCTAGCTCAAGCTAGGGTTGCCTATGCTTCTGCATTAAGAACAATAACTAATGATGAAAAGACCTTCTTTCACACTTTTCAGTGGGACAGCTGAAGTTCTTTGCAAATAAGTGTATGATCGTGATAGATAAGACAGGAAGAACTACATAAACTGTTCCAGCTTTGTCCCCTGAAGCACCAGAAGGTAAATGGCATGGTAGGAACTGTATGCACATCTCCCAAGGCTCAGGCCAGCATTATATGAAATAAAAAACATCTGTGTTCCTTTTTTGGTATATAAACAAAGGAGCAACCTGAATACAGATGCCTGGACTGGTACTGGTGTTCTCCTGCCATGCCAGAAATTCGAACCTGGACATGCAGTTGTCAGCCCCCTGTCAGAAACAGGCAGTCCTATGTATCTTGTGGGAGCAAAGCTTCTCTGATGGCTGCTTGGCAGCCGCTACAGAAGGAGCAGAGAGTTTGTCTGAAAGGACAGATGTGTCAGTGAAACTGAGGCATAAAGCACTTTGGAGAAAGGAAAGAGAGAGAGAGAGAGAGAGAAGCAAGCTCAGTCTAGGCTATGGTCTGTATGGAAACCACTGCTGAGGAACTTTTTGCAACACGTCACCATCATAAAAACACAGCAGATGCACTGACTAAACTGGGGCAGTGATGGAGGTGTGTTGGAATTTATAAAGTTAGAGGGTTTTTAGGAAATGGTTAAAAAAAAAAAGTATAGGCTTTAGACTGAAGTTTTGTTAGCATTGTAGATATAGCAGAAAAGTTTCTTAAGCAAGCAGAAAAGTTTTTTAAGCAGTAGAGCATATGTGACAAATAACAATTTGTTTTAACTATTTGTGTGTTTTATAAGATTAGATAGAATGCTTGTCAATATGTGTTGTTCTATGTATGATTGGCTGAAATCTAGACTGAAATGGTTTTATGTCATTCTGTATCTGTCAAAAAGATCTGACAGCCCAAATTAAAGAAAATAGACATTCCTAGCTAGATGATATGTTTCAAAATTAGAGCTTTGCACCTTAACTAAAGCAACTTTGCAAGATAGGTCTTTATGTATTAGGTGTTCTAATACTGATATTGATAGTAGTACCTTGTGTACTTTGTTGTGTACAGTGAATGATGAACAAAACAGTCCGAGAAGTTTTTGTCATACAAGCAGGAGAGTTAAGAAGTAGAAGTACAGAGAGTGTTAGAAATCTCACGAAAGCAGTAGATGAAAGTATTGACATGAACAAAGGTTTTAAATTAAGACCTTAAAATCGACCAAAGTTTTTTGAACAATGACTTGTGACTATTGCCAAACGTGATTCATATCTCTTTCAAAGATTGAACCTTCAAAGCATTAAGATGCTGTGCCGTAATATAGCAATGCCTCAGTTTACTGCAAATAGTCTCCAACCAATAATAAGCAGAAATTTTGCAATAGAGCTATGAAACGCAAGTAGCAAGCGACAAGAAAATAAAAACTTCTAAGTCAAACAGAGAGGGGGAAATGTTGGAATCCATAAAGTTAGAGGGTTTTTAGGAAATGGTTTAAAAAAAAAGTATAGGCCTCAGACTGAAGTTTTGTTAGCATTGCAGATATAGCAGAAAAGTTTCCCAAGCAAGCAGAAAAGTTTCCCAAGCAGTAGAGCATACGTGACAAATAACAATAGGCCTCTGTAGAACTGGCTTTAGGATGGCAACAAGGTTATTTAATGTATGTCTTTAGAAAGTTAGCATGAATAGAGCTCTGTTCTTTGTCTCTTATGAACCAGTCTTTAACTACCATTACGTGTGTTTTATAAGATTAGATAGAATGCTTGTCTATATGTGTTGTTCTATGTATGATTGGCTGAAATCTAGGCTGAGATGGTTTTATGTCATTCTGTATCACCCCACCTTCTTTGGACATTCTCTGTGGATCAGCGAGGTGTTAACACCCTGTCTCCATTGTAACAATGTTCTGAGACTGATGTGCCAACAATAAAAAAAATGCTCTTCACTAGTCTAGTTTGTCCAGTGTTGTCCATATCTGGATGTTTTGCCGCGGCAAGTAAGTTCCTTTTTTAAGATGTAAGTTCCTGACACAATTAGACCTATATCTACCCTTTTTCCCCATAGAGGTGTGTGTCTTCTTTCCTTATTCTGTGCATGTGGCACCTAAACAGATGTTTCTTTACCTTGATGCAAAGTTCTACATGTCCAAGTAGCTTATTCCTTTCTCCTTTCAGAAATAAGCCAAAGCACTATAAAACATACCTTATGTTCAAGAACAAAATGAAAATTCAGAATTGCTAGCATGCCACGTACATTCTGCAGCCCACATCAGAAAAGATTCAGGACATGGTAAAAGCAGTTTTATTTAATCTAATTTTCTTCATTTACAAAGTAAATTCAGCAGAATCACAGAGTAAGATGAAGGACTTTTTGACTCTGAGTTAGGAGTTTGACTTGGGAATTTAAACTAATCAGAGAAAATACACTTCTGGTTAATTTACCTTGTTCCTTTTCTTTGTGTCTCTGTCTAGACAAGCTGTTAGTCTGCATGAGCTTTGGTTACCACCTTCATCAGAGACTGAATGCAAAGGATATTAATTTCAAGCTTTTATCCACGATTTAAATCCTACAGCAAAATTAGCCATAATCAAATTTTAAAGTTATACTTATTTTGTCTTTCATATTGTAGGGGATCAAGGCATGCTTGGTTCATAAAGAAAAAAAAGTCAGACACATGTAGTCCCTCAACCAGCACAATTCTCTGAGATTAGGAGACTGTCATTCAGCTTTCATCTCTAATTTTTCCCCTTGCTCATTTTTCCATCTAAACAAGAAGTGTTATTAAATCGAGAAGATTAGCAACATGATCAACTCTTTCTTTCTTTTTTCCCCTGTGTTTTGCAAGGAAGGAAACATCCTGCAATCACTTGCAAAGCACATAGTTGTAAGCACGCTGAAACAGGGAATATGGGTGTGCAAATCGATCCCCCGGCTAAGCCTCCTGTTGCTTAAACAAGCAGGGCTACCTGTTCTCAACCTAATTTCAGTATTATGTTAGGGAGAGAAGTCTCTTTGGATCAGATCTGACAGGCATGTGTTCCTGAGGAAGTGGAGGGGAAGCCCTCCGTTCATATGACTAATTAGACAGGCTTCACGCTGGGTTGCTCTTTTTTGATGCTGATCCCTGTACTAATTGTCAGTTTGTTCCTTGGGAAGGCAAGGTTGAGTTCAAATGCTGCAGTGCCTTGTTCCCCGTTAGCTTTCCTGACCTTAAACTGATGCGAATTGACAAGGAACAGACTGGGGGAGAGAGAGCACGGTCCTTTCCACTTGTGGAGAGCGCGTTTTGGAGCCACAGGGAAAAAAAACAGGAACAGGATGACAATTAACAGGGGGCACGTAGATAAAACAGACAGTCATACCTGTGAAGCAAGAGCACCAAGAGTTTAAGGAGAAAAAGGCAGCACGATCATGATCACTGTCACTTCTAGCTGAGATTCTCCAGCTCCCTTAGGAAAGTGTAGATGGTTTAATTTTCAACCAGACCTCCAATCAAATTTTTTGCTCTGCTTTTATTCTGGTTAGATCTGCAACAGTTTAAAACCAAGCTACCACAGCTGAGGCAGGCTCACTTCCCAACAGCTGCCTGCCTTTTCTTTTATATTTTTTTTCTTTTCTTTTTTTATTTTTGCTGAGGCTGTTTTAGCTCTGGTCAGGCTTTCATGGTAGGAGAGGAGGAGGGGGGAAGAAAAGGGGAGCATTTAATCAAATCTGACATTCAGGAGCTCAATCCTGCAAGGTACTGAGCTCATTGACCTCAGTCCAGCAAAACAATATACATAGGACTTCAAAGGGGATACTCACATGCTTAAAGTTAAGCAGATGTCTAAGTGGTGTATTGGATTTGGGCCAGGGAAAGCAGGGCCTTCCAAAAAGCTCAGGCGCTCCAGTGTGCTCAGGTCTGCAAACCACCACCTTTATCGGCTCAGCTCTCTGCAACTCCAGAGCAGGTGTTACAATTATAGCAGGGGCTGAGATGAAAGGGGCCCTAGGGCTTGGCTGCAAAGACAGGAGAAACCTGGCAGTTTTCTGGGCAGTAGTTCTTGTTCTTTTCTTTGCAAAATAACCTCTCTATTATGCTAGTTCTGATTTCGGATGAAATGAGGCAGCCAAACACTCCATTCCCCATTAAAGTCCTAAAATTCTAATTTACAATCAAGGCATGACAGCTCCGCAAAAGAGGGAAGAAAGATTCCAATTCTGTTGGTTGGGTTTTTCCCCTGTTCTTCTTGATGCTTTTAATTTTAGTGAAATTGTTCAGGAGTGGAAAGGCACAGCTTTCTGATTTTGAGGGAAGACTGCTTGGAAATCACTGTGTGTCTACGAGCCTACTCAGAGTCTGACTTGAAAAAGTGGGCATTGTGCAGCTTTAGCAGATTTTCTTCCCCACTGAGTATAGAAATCCAAGGGAAAGAGAAGTTTTCAGCCAAGTGAGGACTCTCTTGATCTGATTTCAGACATGATGGTCTCAGGAAGACTTCAGCATATCTTGGAGGTAAACAGTGATTAAGACCAAATTAACAGCAAGAAGAAAAGAAGCCCCAAGCAATGACCTCTACCAGAGATCTCTGTTTGAACTCTACTGGATAAAGTAGTGATCATCAACTGCTCTACTCCTTTCATCCAGCATCTTCCAACTAAATGTGTTCTACACAGGTACATATGCACATGCCTATTTATCTTCCAGTTCTTAATCTTGTGCTCAGTAGAATTTGGACAACCAGAAAGCCTATTTTTAGACACAGGGCAGATATGTTCCTGTCCACCTTAGTGCATGGAATCATAAGTTAGTGGGAGAGATACATTTCAACCTCCAAATAAATTAATTCTTCAGAAGTTCAACTGGCTGGACAAGAACTATGCAGTTATTAAAGATCTATGAAATTCCAGCCTTTGAAATGTCTTTGAGATATGCTAAGAACATGAATTAATCAGTACAGAATGCGAAACATCAGATTTCTCTTAAAAGTCACTACTAAATTACAAGGGATTTACATAGCACTTGTAATGTGATTTTCAAATTCTTTTTTCAAGATCTGACATTTTAAAAAAATTCTGCTTAGGATATGATTCCTTTTTCAGTGAGACTGTCCAAGCAAGTGAGAGACAGCACTCCACAAGCAGGTGGAAGAAACCAGCAAAAGAAGAGTCCAGAGAAGCAAAGCACTGTCATAGATCCAACCCAATCTTAAATCTCTGACATAGGTAGGAACTAATGTATATTTAAAAAAAAAAAAAAAAACAAATCAATGAATATCCCCCCCCCAACTACACCTTTCTTAATACTCCTTTAGATCAGTTTAGAAGACTTTTGCTCTGCTGTTTTAATAGACTACCAGTCTGAATAATACCACTCCACTGATACTTGCTTGTAATCCCTCAAGAGAAAAATGTCACCTCAATCTCTCAATTTCTAGGGGTTCAAGGTGAAAGCAGACTTTTTCAAACTTTCTATAAGCATATATATATTAAGAACTGCCGTATAACAGACTATACAATCTTTCTCCTGCTATTTTCTCTAGCTGCACTGTGGATGTTTGTCTGCTCTGGAATAAAAGGGGTAGAGCAGGTAAAAATTCACCTCTGGCATCTTTCATTTGTGACACTTGAAGTAACAAAATATCCTTCGTTTCATGCTTTGAAAGCACAGGGTCTCTATTTTAGCACTTAGTAGCAAAACAGCTTGCACTGTCACTGTGTGCATCTGCAGTAGGCCCTATTTTCATTTAAAAGATGGCTTTTCAACCTTCTGTGGTCTAGACTTTGTCTATATAGGAGAAGACATCTCCTCAACACCTTTCTCCACATTCACATCAGCACAGACTTGCAGGAAATCTTCCTGCAGAACTTTATCAATAGGTGTATTAGCAATACATGTCAGAAATCTGTTTTAAAAAAGAAAACATGCAAAAGAGATGTCACAAAGTGTCATACCTGGTGTACCTATTCCCTCTGAGCACAAAGTCTTTGAAAACCTAAGCAAGAGGCTCCCCTGTTCAGCCATGACCTCTGTTCCTACATGTCCTCATCAATTGCTTTCTAAGAAAAGAGGGGACCTGAAGAATGCTAGAAGGCACTGTCCTACATTAAGTTTGCATTCAGATCTAAGTCTTTATTCCAAATCCCATCATAGGTAGCCATTACAAATCATTGGATCAGGTGTTATGTTTTGACCCTTCAACTTTTCCTTTCAAATAAAAAATAAACGTTTCTCTTAGGCTTCTGATGCAGTCAGAGGAGTCAACAGCAATCTCCTTCCCATCTCTGAAGGATCTGGTTACTTGCATCCTATTCCTGCATGTTTGGATAATGCTCCAACATGGATTTAGTAATACAGATAACTTGAGCAGAGCCACAGTTCTAAAATCCCCTGTTGCATCAAGTCATCAGAAACACAAATGCAGAAAGACAGAGATGCTGTTCTCCTGTCCTAGAGTTCCTACATCTGTGATGAAAACTCTCCACATACCAGTTCCAGATAACACTTACAACAACAACACCAGAGTACAGATGGCACTGTATTTCCTCCCACCCCCTGCCCCCCCTTCTCTTTCACATATAGAAAATTAAATAAGGCAAAGAGGCATAGAGGAAAATGGTAACACAGCTCTGAGAACAGTTTAGGTCCCATCATTAGGGCTACATCAGAACACAACCAACAGTCAAGGATTTCTAGAGATTGTTGTAGAAGGAATCTATTTCAGCATCGTGCCTATGCCATGTAGGCCATCCAAATCACAAAAGAACAGCAGGGTATCTTTGCTGCAGTTCAAGGTCACTAAAAAATGTCTATTGAAATGAGTCTCATGAAAACAGCACCCTTGATATGGCAGGGGTCACCAGCCCAGTGCTTGGTTTGTCGACATAACAATAATTATTCCGCAATAACAAGCTTAGCTGCAACAATGGGGACTGAGTATTGGGGTGGTAGAGTTTCCAACCTGCAATTTTCAACCTCAGCCTCCCCATTCAGAGTGGAAATCACAGTGTGTGTGGCATGCCCTCTGACTGATGTACAAGGTCACTGACAGCAAAAGTGTAGCACTTGCAGAAATAAAAGTTTAGACTAAACAGCATGTGATATTGTCAGGGCTTGAGCATGTGAAGGAAGCTTTCATCACCAAATAGCATTTTGCCAGATGCTCATGAGTATGCACACCCAAACTCACAATCTCTTGTCTCTTAGGAGGAAATTCACACCATTTTCCTTTGTTCATTACAATAGGGTCCTATTTGAGCTAAGTTTATATGAATATTTCAACATCTAACAGCTCCCATTGTAGACAGCTGGGAGTGAATATTTGAAAACCTAGTTCATCTGGTATAATTGCAGTAGGAGACAGAGGGAGATCCTGGGAGAGCTCACCAAACGCTGTGCTACCAACAGTTTTATTCAAAGGTTGCCTCAGTATGAAATGGATAAGGTGAGGAAAGGGGTGAGTTTGGGGTAATGGTGGTGAAATGTCATAGTCTGCAGGGAAAAGAGCAGAAAACTGTGTGGGAACAGTTTGGGGATGAATGGGGAAGGAGCTTGAAGAATGGGAGTGATGTGCTGGAAAAGTGTCAAAGAACTTGGAAGCACAGGGGTACTTGAACTCTAGGACAGGAGGACTGAGGAGAAGAAGATTATGTTCCCATCACCCAGCCTCTCATGCTAAATCAGAAGATGGAATTACTTAGCTAAACAGACTCATTAGGAGTCCAGGACACAGAACTCCACCTAATTTTTTTTCTTGCACTGGATTATCAGAATGTTCCCTTTCTAACAAGCTGGAAGTGTCCTAGCCTTTCCAACCTCTCCTGGCCATAGGGTAGGTCTGTCAGAATTTTCTAAGCAGTTTTGGATGTCTTTCATGTTGTGCTCTGTCTTATATAAAAGTTTGTTTCCAATAGGCAAGAAATTCTAACATGTCATTAGTTACCAGTCTAACTGAGATGATGCATTTGTTCCAGCTGTAGCCAAACAACAGTTTGCCAAGGAACCCAAAACAAATAACATTCCCTTAACTAATACTCCAAGAAAACTAAAGTCACAATGTTCACAAAAAACACTCTTCACTCCTGATAACTGCAAACTGAAATCTGTATTGTGATTAGTTTCTTATGTTTAAATCCTTTCAAAATTGTGTAAAAGCAGTGAGTAGACTCTTTGCGTATGAATCTTTACAAAGTTTTTTGACAAGTTAGCATTTTTTTTTAATGAAATGATCTAATAAAAATTTGATAATTTCATATCAAGGAGCAATGAATTAATCCTGAACATGGTGCTGAGTACCATTAAAATAATTTATTTTTGGAGCACTTTAAGGGTCTTATTTATTTTATTTATTTCTCTTTGTTTCTTTTGGTCCTCACCTTTCACTAACACAAACTACTGTGACATTGGAAAAGCCAGTCCCCCATTTCCTGTTATGTTATGCTTAAGGCCCTTAAGACCTCCTGAACATCTCCATGTAGGAAAAGATGAAGTAGTTCATGGAAGTACAAAACCACTTCTTCCAGAGGATCCAACAAGAATTTAGGTTAGAAAAGACCTCTGAGGTGCTCGAGTCCAACCATTAGCCTAGCACTGCCCAGTCCAGCACTAAGCCACACCTCACATCCCCAGGTCCACCCTGGGGCTCCCTGGGCACACATGCTGGAAAGAGCTGACAGAGGGGGTTTAGCATCATCTGTGCTAACTAACAGCTGTGGGTTAACTTGGGCCATGCCCAGCTTTGGAGGTGGCACTGGAGCAGCTGCAGCGAGCCCTAGGGCAGGACTAGCAAAGGGAGTTCAGACTGGCAGAGCTTGGATCGCTGTTCACCTCAAACTCAGCACCAGTGCATTATTTGAGTCTCTGTACCACATGAAAATTGGTCCAAATAAGCTATTGAAAAAACCTCATTTCAGCTACAGCTCACACATACCCCATGAATGTGTCACTGCTACACAGAAAAATAGGTGCTCTTTCAATGTTATTCATTTTGGGGCCCAAGTAAGGCCCAAGAATAATTTACTTTAAGGTAGCTAAGCCGTTTCACCTTTATAAGCGCAAAACCTAAACTTCATTAGTTCTTCCCCCCTTCTCATCACCCAAAAATGAAATTCTGGGAGATGGTTCATTTGCTCCTATGATCTACAAAACTTTAACCTCCAGCCTTGTTGAATCAGTCCTCTCATGGTTACAAAGTAGTGTCCTAAGGTAAATGACACCATCTCCCTTGCACAATTTTTCACGTGTGAAACATGAATACAAAGATAAATTTCAAAGGATGTGTTAGGAAGAAGAGCACAACATCAACTGAAAAAGGACTGAAAAATGACAATATTATTGAGGACAATCCAGACAGACTGTAATGGAAGAAGGGTGTAGCTGCAATTTGACTTTCAGCACATATAAAGACAGCTAAAACTAAGTACTGCAAAATAACTCATCAGACAGGCATCAAGAAACATTTTCTTTAGTAAAGTAGGAATTTAAACAATATTTAAGAGTAACTGTTCCTAAAAATGGTGGATGTCACACCAAAAACTAGTGAAGTGATGGTATTTGCCTCTCACAAAGCACTTGAAGGTGTAGCTGATGAAAGAACCCTGAAGCAATCCTAAAGGAAAGGAAGTACTATTTCATTTAAATTGTTAAATTCTGGGACTTATTGCCACAGAAGGCTGTGAAGGTCAGGAGCATAAAAAGAGATTCAGAGAAGAATTAGGCAAACCTGTAAAGGATAAAGCCCTCCCTCAGTGTGTATTGAAGAATAGTGGTCCTTATATCACTAATATTTTTAAGCTAGAAAAATATGCCAGAAAAGGGATCCCTCTGTCTTTGCTCAGCCAGCTTGTAGAAAAGCAACTAACAGAGTATTGGCTTGTATGGATCTTTTGGTCTGGCTCACTGTAGCAGCCCTTTTGGAAATTAAAAATGAAAATAAAAATCTTTTATACCCCTTTTTCACCAATAGATTTTTTCCATTTCTTTATTTCCACCTATGTTTCAACATGATGCTGTTTTCAACATGAAAGCCTGCTGGTAGTGCTCTCCTGGCTATATTAATAATTAGCAAATATTTGAAAAACAGGTAACTAAGAGATTATAAGGAAAACCATCACCTTAGGGACATAGTGTAATGCTATGGTATATCAATTCAATATCCTAGAGTCTTTGTTTGTTACTGCCTCTTTCAATATTCTAGTTTAAAAATTATTTAATCCTAATAGTAGTTTTGTGTTTTAGAATTTTATTCTAAGATTTAGTAACTAAGAAAATCAGATCAAACTCCAAGAGTAATGTACTTTTAAGACTATCCTCAGAAGCATTTCTTTCACCCAAAAACATATCCTAGAAAATGTGCAAAGAAGGAATATGGGAGATGAATAGGCTGGAGGAGACCAACACTGACTAGAAATCAGTGACACTTCACATAGTGCATGATTTTATCACTGTAATAGAATAAAAATTCCAATTGATTATTTTTCCATTTAAGGACAATTTTTTTCCCAAACCTCCATGCTACACTCAATCTCCCATTAGTTAAACAGAACTCTGCTAAAATATGAAGCATCAACTTGAGTTTTAAAAGGCATTTCTCAGGGAGCACCAGACAGCCTGTTAACCACAGCTGTAGAAGCTGTAACATGACTGCTTGCAAGCTCCTCAGGTCAAAAAAGGACAATTTTAGTAAGGGAGAACCAGCATAGCACCAACTTGAAAAAAATGGCATAGCAAGGAAGAGTTACCTGTGTACAGCTGTCCTCGGAGCTGCTCTGTGGGTACAGTTCTCAGCTGCATACAGGAAGCATGAATGTAGAAGTAGATGACTGCTAACATAAAAGTTATATGTTTTATGGAATTTTTAGTGCTACATTGATATCCCCTTCCCTATTATTTCAGAAATCTCCTCTCCACTCACCACTGCAAATTTCAGCAAGAAAGTGGTAGCTTTTTATGGCCCTTTCATCTTTGGCACCATTAACCCCACAGAAAATACAGATGTTTTTCAGCCCTAAGACCTCCAGATCTTAGGGCTGAAATCAGTCCACTTGCTTGCTAACCAGGAAATAGACATATCACAACTTCTCTACTCTTCCCAGTTGGTTGTGGCAAGGCCAACGGCTGCCTAAGGGTACCTAGAATGAAAACATAAACACCTGAGAGCAATTAAGTTCCTTACCCCAGATATGCTCTCCTACACAGGGAAGCATGTCTTTGTAAGCAGGTGTTGTGGCTCCACACCTGGTAGACGGATGCTAGGTACTGATTTTAAGTGCTATGTAGATGCTATTTGTGAGTGCTGACAGAGAACTTTACCATGTTCACTTCTCTAGAGCAGTACTGCAACTCTCCTGAGTTGCACTATTGAGAAAACAGAGAAAACAGCCTCACTGACACCTGGGACTGGACTACTCAAATAGCAAGCTGTGATCTAGATTAAGACCAGTAGTAACAATTCTTCCTACTGGAACCCTTACCAGTAATCCCCTCAACTTGGTAGAAATGGAGAGTGTGCTCCTCACAGCTTTCCTGGTGTCTTAGGAGGCTGTTGTGAAGCCATCATGTGTGATAGCTGTCCTGGGACCTGGGTATTTCTTCTGGCTGACCGTGGCCCAGCAAACATTAATTTAGTAGCTGTGCCCTCAAGCCTTGTGTTTCAGGAGTTAAACAATCCCAGAGATAAGAAGCTATTTTGTAATCACCTCAAACAATGAGTTTATATAATGTAATATGACATATTACACCTTCTTAGCAACGAGTTCAGCATCAGTTCTTCTCACTTCAGTAAATTCAGTAAATTCTTTTTGAAGGGCTGGGTAAGAGAGGTATTTCTCATTCTTGCCTCCCTATGCTTTTTTGGGGCTTTTTTTGGTGTTTTAATAAAAAGTCTCTACCAATAGGATCAGTGATTTTTGAAAGGAAAACAACCTATATGAGAAATGAGAAGCCCACAAAACCAAACTGACCAAAGCACCGCACATCAGTATCTGTTACTATGAAAAAACATTTTCAAAACATTACAGTAGTTGATTTTATTACTCTACGAACTCTAGACCAGCACATAAACCAGCACATCGCCTAATTACAATTTGAGTAGTATTTGAGCATATTTGATCAATATGTTAGAAGATTAGGAACAGCCCTCTTAGTAAGGGACAATATATACTCCCACCATGGCATAGGTTGCTGCCTGTTTTCAGAGAGCCAGTTAGAGAAAGAAATAAGAGATTTTAGAGGAAAATAAAATCAAGGCCTTAATGAACTCATAATTTCTTTCTTTATGGTAAACAAGTACTTCTGTTCTCTGAGAGTGGGATCCAAAATCTGCTGAAGGTTATGGAGGCTCCCTATTGATTTAAATGGGCTTTGGATCTTCTCTAATTTCCTCCTCACAGTTTTATCTCATTTCTAAGGGGCCAGATGCTGGGTCCATATCTGCTCAAATCTATATTTCGCTAATGGAGCTCAGGTTTCTGTAGAAAGAAATGTAACCGAGTTCCCTTAATCCCCACTGCTGGGTGGCTCTAAAAGAGAGACTTAGTCCATCCTGCAGTGGCAAGATAAGAATCATATTTTAAACCAACCTACTTTAAATGAAATTAAATAGCTGTCCGTGTTAATTGAGGACACTTGTCCCTGGAACCAAAAAAAAAAAAAAAAATTCTGATTTTATTTCTTCCTTCTAAAAGAGCTGCACTTATTTCATGATTTCAAATAGTGAGCTATGGGTGACCTCCAGAAAAAACTGAGGAGATATAGGTATTTGTGCAAACAGCTTTTAGGGAGAGAGGGAATCTTCTCTAAGTTTCTGTACAATTTATATTTAGCTCACCCTTAGATCAAGTCATAAATAATGTATACTTGGAGCTTTTAATGGTAACTTCCAGTTGTTTGTGAGCAGTGAGGTATCTTACATGTCCAATGTTATACCCAAATGAAAAACAATAATTATAAAAAGGGTACATGAAAAAAAAAACCAAACCACTGCACCTGGGTGCCCTGTGCCACAAGTGATCTCATGCACATGATATGGCATTTCACATTCTGGACAGCAGTCTGGGCTGAAGCAGAGTCACAGAGCAGCAAAAGGGCTGTTCTGTGGTTTTATCTATAGGTGGTATTACAGACCACTCTATTCCTTGACATCCTTTCTTTAAAAAGTCATACAGATTAATAAATAAACAAATATGAAGCAAATAGGGGAAAAAAACAGTTTAATTTTGTTGGTAATTTAAAATGTTCCTCAAAATATCTATCCTTTAAAAAGTCTAACAACCTGTTGTGTTGCCTTTATTTCCAAATCTTTCTCTCTCTCGGTCCTTTGCCAAGGTTTGGTATTCAGTGTCTGAACTGTACTAATTTGACAATCCACACAGGAAGATACATTATCTTTTAGCAGACCAGCAAATATAAATGAAAAAAATTATAAATTTTTAAGCTAATTTGTTCAGACAAGCCACATGGTACCACCTCTGCTTATTAAAATAATGAACATGCAACCATCTCTAGAATTTCATTAGGAGATTTTCCTTTTAGTCATGTTGAAGTAATTCCTAAATTGCCTCCTTTGAATATACATACCTATAAAGCTCCATCACTCAAACCTTTGCAAGAAGCTAGCCAGAAAAAGCCTAACATGGCAGCAGAGAATTCACTCAGGGAAACACATGAAAGTGTAAAATTTCTTTTGGGACCCATTCTCTGTGTCTGATCAAAGCTGCAGGCCCTGTTTGCAGAAATACTACATGCAAATTGTCTAATCTGCTGTCCTTAAGGTCATAAAAGTCATTCCCAGCATGATGATTTCCTCCTGGATTGGAGCTTATCCCTTTCTGCTCAGCTAGCCAGTGAAATGCATCCTGCTGCACATGTTGCCCTCTGGTTGGCAGGACAAACCAGGAGGCAGCGGTCCAAGAGCTGCTGCTCTAGTGCTAGGAAAGTTCAAAACTTTTTACATAGCTGTTAATTAAACTAAAACCTTCTCCAGCTGCTAAATCATATCCCTCTACATGTATCAAAACAGATCAAGGGTCAAAGATTTATAAAATTAACATATCTGAATGGACAAATTGTCTACGACTAAATAGAGGCAAAAATTAATCTGGGTACAAGCAAAGTGGAAAATTCAGTGTAATAGAAAAAAAACTCCAAACCCCAAATGATCCTACTCCATTGTGTTTAAAGGAATCAAACCCATTTGGTCCACTGGTACTTTGGGGAACAGGAGAACTGCATTTTGTTTTCACACATGGAATGAAATGCAGAATGCGCTATGTAAAGGATGAATACTCAGAGGAGTTTTTCTTTGTCCAGCATGGTCTCTACTAATACATGTCACATTACACATTAGACTTTACTGACACCCTCCTCCCACTTTTAGTTTTTCCAGTTGATTTTCTCAATTCTGAGCTTTTATCACCATAGTGGTTTGATAAAAGTCCATCATAGTTGTGTGACACTGCAAAAAGGATTGTACTCTCAAGAACATTCTCACCATTTCTGAAGTATCCAATTTTTGTCTCACTTGTAGGGAAGAACACTTGTCCCTTGGGGTGTTTTCAACTCTACTTGAGTGCTGTGGTGTTTACATTTATACATTTATTCCAACTATGTCATTAAGATAATATTTAATGGATGGCATTTCCCCCCAGCTGACTGGAGTTAAGGTTAGATGAAGTTCTGCTGCCTGAGCACCAGCAATGAACATTGAAGTTGTTGATATTGATTCCTGTTGTGAGGAACATTAATACCAGAATGATTTATAGTACTGAGAGTACTCTCCAGAGTTTAGGACTGCAAACACCTGTCCACAACTTTGAAAGGTGAGCACATCTGTGTCAGGACCCTGGGTGGATTGCTTCATCCTAGGGATCTGGCCATGAGAACTCTCTGCAGGTCTCCATTCCCCACTGATCTATGCTGAAGGTCAGGCTTCCACCCCAGTCTCTGCCTGAGCTACGTCTCCAGTGCTCAGTCTCATATATCAACATTCCTGACCCCCTGGCCCAGAGGTCCTGGCTTGGCTGTGGACCAACCAGCTTTGCCACCATGGGCTCCTTCAGTGTCCTTATCTCAGCCTGGCAACCATCCTCAGACATGCCCTGCTTGCAGCTGTTGAGTACCATAGGACAGATCCCATAAGATTCAGCAATTATAGGCTTAGAAGTATTTTTATGATAAGGGATGAGCCACAGCACTCAGCCTGTGCTTTGAGGAGATGGCTTCTGCAAGCATGAGTCTCCAATCCATCTGGAAATCCAAATTCTGCAAAGAGCATGGAAATATTTGTTTAATGGTGACCATGGTGGGGAATGCTGTGTTCACACCTGGACTTGATGGTCTTTAAGGTTTTTTCAACCTCATCAATTCTATGATTCTGTGATTTCAAGACTTAGCTGCATTATAAGATCTTAAGTTTGGCTTCATCTGGAACCTTCAACCTGGAAAATTTGAGACATGAAACCCTCTTTTCTCCCCAGGATATTTGGAGCTTACAAATATCTGTCAGCTCAGAAACAAATGCTGAACAAGACACTGGTGGGGAGAAGGTTTTGCCAAGAAAAACGCTTGCCACAAAAAGCAATGTTTTAATGAAAAATAATATTTATTGAAAACACATGATTATCTTGTGGCAAATCAGTACCAGTCTCCAAACCTACAAGTGGGATTGCCTTAGACTTTCCTATTCTTTGCTTTTCTTGTAATTTCTCTGTTGCTGTTAGGTAAACCACTTGCAGCTGTTTACAATTTCCACCCAGTCTGCAGTTTGGAAGACGAGAAGAGCCCATTTGGACTCAAGAGGACCATTTTCATAACAGCTCAGAAGCGCCAGAGCCAGTGACTTGCAATGGCAGCAGGAAAAGACTGCCAGGGAGAAGACCAGCATTTTGCCTTCTTTCATAAAGACATTATTGAGTTCTGACACACAGACTGCCAGTGGAGTGTCCCTTTTCCTGTCTTTTTCCTGCCTGCTTCCTTCTCTCTTCCTCTCCATTGCAGCATGATGAGACGCTGACAGTGGCATCTCCATGGCACAGCTCCCATCCTTGCTGGGTATGGGGAGAGGCCAAAGGGAAGTAGGGCAGCAAAAGGGCCATGCTAAGGCACAGGCTGTTTGCTTGGGTGGCTGCCTGCCAGTGGCTCCAGCACAATGCCCAGAGCCAGCCTCAGAGAAAGGAGAGGGAGGGCAACATGGAAAACCCAGGAGACAGAGACACGAGCAACCTGTGCTTCCTACCAGCACCGAATGTTTTGAACCTGAAGTGCTTTACAGCTCTGCCTCCATTAAGAGCGGCAGGATGAGGAGACTCCAATCCATCAAAGCCACGAAACAAATCCTGCCTTAAGCCACCGGGTTTCACATGAAAAAAACCAAAAAGAGAAAACAGAAGCCAAAAACGTTCAATAAAACCACAGAGACAATAAATCTGCCCAGTTTTGTGCAGACAAGTTACCTTTGAAACATCCTCTGGCAAACCTGATGAGAGCTTCAGGTCCCTAATGAAACCTGAAACCTGTGGGCTTGTGTTTTGGCTGTTAACTCAGCACAAGTCAGGGGAAGAACTACTCCCACAGCTAGAGTTGAGAGAAACCACTTAAAACACCTTTGCCTTCTCCTTCTTCCCAAGGCATTCCTGCTTCCTGGCACTGCCAGTAGGAGACAAACCATGCAGATTCAGTGGGAACGAGTGGGAGAGAGATTCTGCCCACATTTCTGAGAGATTTTGGGTCAGGCTTAGGGCTTGTCCTGTGCCCAGGAGATAACACCCAGCCCCAGGAATGAGAGGAGTGGTACTCTCCATCAGCCAGGCTTTAACTGTAAGGATGCATGGGCAAAGCACACAGAGTGTTTCCCCACGGCTGCTCAGTGAGTGATACGGGGATTTCCTCTTCAAACATCTTCAACTCCATTTTTACCTCTTTTCCAGCTAGTTAACATTATTGCCACGGCAGAGAGTTTAGCAAGGCAAGAGAAAGTGCCAAAACCGCTACTTTCCTAGGGACAGTGGGTAAAGGGCAAGACTGCCTTGAAATTAGCAGATAAGAGCAGACCTTAACTGAAGCTTTTATCGGTTGTTTGTGTTCACCGAGGCCAGATGATTTTCAAGGAGCCGCTTGGAGATTTAAAGCGCTGATGTGACAGGAGCTCTTTGATTTTAATGTTCCTGCCCTCTTCTTGCAGCCAGTGTTTATGTAAACTTGAGAAAAACTGCCACTACTGTTCATCTCCCTCATTTTTCAGCCTTAATGGTAATTACATTCCACGCATGACAGGAGACTCAGCATTGCATTCAAGACGGGAGCTGTAACTTTGCCTTTGACATGCCATTACTTTGCATTAAGTCACAGTTTCATAGAGGGGGAAAAAAATAACATGTTGCAAAAGTGGGGGGCGTAATGATCGCTGCAGAAAAACATATTGTTGATGTGCATAAGTGATTTCAATAAAACACTGCAGCTTGGGATTTCTAGGGACATCCAACTGATGGAGGAGTGACTATACTACTGAATAGGTTCCAATTTGATGTCAGATTTTTTTTTAGGGACAAAATTTCTATTTGTCTGTGTAAGATTGCTACTGTACCCTTCTTTGCTCTTGGCCTCTCTCATGTGCTAAGCACTCTCTGTTCTCAGTGCCTTGGACAAATCCCATGCTACCAAATATATGTTACCTCTGCCCAGTCCTGCTTGAACTACAGACCTTAAATTAAGATAGTTATTTAAATCTGATACTTAGCAAATAAGTTGCTCCTTCTCCTTTGCTTCATCTGCTTGAGTGTTACTGTTCCAGATACCATCTGGTCAGTTGATGGTGTGAGGGAGTTAAAATGCATAATAGTTGCTAATTTTCTCCTCCAGATAGAATGGCGTCTGCATGGACATCTGACTGATGGCCATGTATGTCATGTTTTTGAGAAAAGCTGTGTCATTAACAAACTCCCCCAAGATACAGCTTGCAGCTTCTTGTGTGACACACCAGAACATCACAGTGTGTGCAAGCATCTTTTGGGGCATCTCACAGCTGTGAGCAACAGGCAGCAGAATACAAAGACATTTTGATTTGGAAGTGAAGTTCATCCTCAACCTCCCAAATATCATTACCCATCTGAACTGTATCCCTCGCAGCCACAGACTAAAATAAATGGACCACAGTGAAAGATTCAAGCAAGTCTTGACATAAAAACATCTTTGACTCACAGTTTCAATCCTGAAACATAGCCAACTGCTCTGGGCAAGGATTATTTCTTTAGCACTTCAGTTTCAGCCTTGGCTCCAAGCTCCTGGGTGAGGAAAGAGGTGGTTTTACCTTGAGCAGAAGCCAGGCTATTCCCCCACCCTCATCTCACACCAACTTCCCTGCCAGCAGCCCCTCCAGGATAACCCCTGTGTGCTTCCATGGCCCCAGGCATTGTGCAGCACCTCTTCCCTCCAGGATAACCCCTGTGTGCTTCCATGGCCCCAAGCATTGTGCAGTACCTCTTCCCCTCAAAGTCTCTACCTCACTTTGCTGGCACGGACTCCAGCTGAGGCTAGTCCAGGCTGATTTATCTGTTTGCAGTGGTCAGTTGTGGCAGGTGTTGGCACAGCAGTGTGGTGGGGATTAAGGGGCATCACACCACCCCTCTGTGCCAAGGGGCCACCCAGTACTGCAGCCTATATCTCTTGTGAGCAGCAAGGTGCCACCACTTTCAGGCACGTAGGCAGCTTTAAGATTACCATAATTTTAAAACTACCTCTGTTTTAAAGGCCAGCTGCTTCTCTCTCCATGATGGAGAGCAAAATATGTGTGTGTGTGTTTATATAATGGGCAAAAAGCTGCATCTGTTACTCTGCAGATGCCCTAGAGAGTGGAACTCAAAAAAAAAAAAAGAAAAGAGTTCACCTGTATGTTTAATCCAGCCTACGTTGAGCAGAAAGAACCCAGCAGTATCCTGCTCCTAATGGAAAAGGACTGTACACCAATTACATTAGTTTTCATTCTTTAAATTACAGATTAGATTTTAAAATTCCACACTGTTCCCAAAGACTCTTTTAAAGGCCTTTTTCAGGGTTTTATCTCATGGCCCTAACAGAACTTGCTTTAGATGAAAAAAAAAAGGCAGAAAAAAACCTTAAGCTCCAATCGATTGCGCTGGTAATGGAAATGGAAACCCTGCTTGTCCTTATTATCATGAGCCTTATTACCCTTGTCATCACCACCACCATTATGCCATGAGGCTTTTATTCTCCAGGCATTGTGAGGAGGTTCAGCAGCAGAAGGGGCAAACACCCAAGTCTCTCCCTGCTTGGAGCTGCAGAGCCACACTCCCATCTGTCAGTGGCTCCCTTAAGTGGTGCTTTATCTTCCCTGCCTAACGACTTACACTTTATTGTATCTGTCTCACAGTAATGCCCCGAGTTCTCTGCTAAAATCAGAGATCCCCTACAATGACAGCCTCTGCAGGATTACATAACTTCCCTGCCTCCCTGCAATTCAAACCATCAGTGCTTTCTAAGCTGGATCCCCACCCTCTCATGATGCACTGATTTGTACCTGCTCAAATCAGTAATTTTTCCCTGGAATACCCACTATCCAAGTCAGGAAACATGGTTCCCCTGAAACAGCACATGGAAAACCACATTTCCTATAGGTGCAGAGGGTCAAATTTCATTATTCAGCCTAGATGCAAGTTCATGTCAGCTCTAGCAACTTTGATAGAAATTGCCTGATTTTTAGGAGGACTAGTGAAGGCAGGGTATAGCCCACCACAAATACTTTCTAAAAATGCCATATTAATGACTTTTCTACTGGCACACACAAAAAAGACTGTAGGTAAGGAAATATTGGTAATCTCATCGTTTCAGTAGGATTATTCTACTGTGATTGGGTATTTTTGTAGGCACAATTAAGGTGGGGTAAGTATACATTTTTCTCCCAAGTGACATATCACAAACTGGAGTTGGAGTGACTGTGCAGGAAGTATAAGGCCTGAATGTGGCAATAGAATTAAAGGAAAATATTTCCCTTCATCTGGAAATCTTGGCAGTATATGAAGAATTCCCTTGGGTTCTACAAATGATGATTTGCTCTTCTACAGATCCTATATTAATTAGAGAAATGTATCTCAAAAAGTCTGTTTCAGAAAGAAGGTTTTCCAATCTGATGAATATCAATGCAGCTGATACTAAAATCCTGTGGGCACAAACTGCCCAAGAGAACTCTGGTACACAGAGACATGGTTTAGTGGTGATCTTGGCAGTGCTAGGTTAGCAGCTAGACTCAGTGATCTTAAGTTTTTTTCCAGTGTAAATGATTCTGTGATTTCTTGAAGGTGCTAGAATGGACTCCCACAAAACATGCCACTTTCCTATTATCTCCTTAAAACACCCGAGGTCCATATATGCCTGTGGTCGTTGGATTCCACCAGTGCTCAGGGAAAAGGGAACAGGTGTGGGAGCACTGGGTAGCTGCTGGCAATACACTGCCTTCTCCAGGCATGGAGCAGTGGGGTCAGGAAGGGCACTGCAATCACCCATCCACTGTCCTTTTGGGACTAGAGCTGCCACCTGTGTGTCACGGTCTGTGGTGTCACCAGGATGGTGCCTATCTGAGCAGAGCTGCAAGGGTGCTGTGCTGCAAGACATGAATGTGCTCAAAGGGCTTGGGAGAGAAGGCTGTAGAACCAGAGGGAGTTGAACCTTGATCTGAGCCTTATGCTCATGAACTGGACTCCAGATCCTCACTTCATCTTCAGCTGGCAGCCAGACCATCTAGAAACTCTCACATCCCTCTTCCTCGTTTTTTGCCTTGTGCACCACTCACACTCTAATTAGCTGTTCCTATTATTACTACCTTTCTCCCATGATTGCCTTTTTCACTCCTAACAATGAGGAATGCGACTGGCTGGCAGTTATCAGCTAATTGGGGCTGAATAAGGTCACTGGCTAGGCATTATCCTGACCAAACCAAAATGCACATTGACATTCAGTGCAAACATTATCCTCTGCATGAGACAGCCCAGCTTTAACCAGAAGCATGCTTTCCAAATTTGGGTGAAGCTGGTCTGCAAAATCTCTGCCGTGGTTCTATCTGATCCAAGGGGACAAGATGCAAGGAAGGGTCCACCACGGCACATGCTGTGTGTACACTGTGTGAGCAAGTTTTCTGGCAGCCTCATTCACTCAGGCACCCAGTGAAGTGACTGCGGTTCAAACTAGGATCATCACTAGACAGTGACCACAGAGACGAATTTCTGCATTCAGTGAATCTCATGCAGTGATCTGCACATCACAAGAATGGCCCCAGAGACTCTTGCTGTGTGCTGGGGGTTGATGCTTCTTTTCCACAGGCCAGGTTGGAAAATCTTGCTTCTAAACATTCATTTGATTTCTGAGAGGCTGCTCTCCTTAACCTTTTTAGCATCCTGCTTTTATTTGCTAATGGTCTGTTTACACCACCAAAGTTTTGTTGATATGAGTAGTTGAGACATGTCTATTAATCTTCCTAATGTCCATATTAGTTTGCCTGTTCATGCATCACCCTGCCTTTTTCTTGTTATTCTTAATTAATTTGATAAATCGTTTTGTGATTCAATTAGAAAACTGAAATAATACCCTGTGACTGAGGGGCCAGTCAGACATCATGCTTAAGTTACAAAGGGGCTGGCGAAGAGGTTTGATGGACAGGAAAGCATGAATTCTGACATGAGAAGAAAATATCTTTGCAATTTCACTGAATATCCACTTCCTCTGCTGTTAGGAAGCAAGGCCCACAACATGGGCAGGTGTTTGCTATGGGCTATGCTCTCTTGAAGGAAAACTGGGTGCCCTGCATGGATTGCCTTGAGGATGAGTGAAGCATTAGCCAGTCAGTGCATGGTGGACAGGCAGGAGATTTTTACCCACAGTATAACTCGTAGGATGGTTGCAGAAGTGACTGCAGCAGTCTAAGGAGGATATCTCAATACCAAGGGTGTACATTCACCTAGGAGCCCAAATCAGGTCCTGTTCATGAAAGAATGGGATTTTGCCTTTGGTGAAATGGTAAATACTGTCAGTGACTTACAAATAGAAGCTGGAATTGCATTTGACCTTTTGTGATTGAAGATTGATTTCTCCTCATAGCACTGTTCTCATTTAACAAGGATACCAGTTTCTCAGAGCCAATACATGCAAATACACAAGGAAGACTGTGATTTTCCCAGCCACTATTACTTTGTACAGGTGAATAATGAGTACCTGAGTAAAAAGCCTGGCTGGGGGTGAGTATTAGAAGGATATACCGGCAGCTCAGGCTGGCTGTAGAGTCAGCAGTGAGTGCAAGAAACAGAGAGGATGCTCTCTCCCTTGAGCAGCAGGGGAAAAGGGGTGGAAACGGGGGGGCCCTGCCGGAAAGGCTTCATGTGCTGATCATTGACACTCAGATTTCAGATTTTCTGACAGAAAGCAAAGACTTAACCAATCAAGAAGATTAACGGCCATGAGGTTGAGGTTCAGCTCTGATATAAAGTGATTTAACACTTGGCTGTGCAAAACACCGAGCGAGAGAGTTTCCTTGTGCCTTCAGCCAAGCAGAAACCCTCTGTGAAATTATCTAAAATACTGGCATCCTTTATGAGCTTTCATCCCCTCACCATCTGGTTGCAGTCGGTTTCCGAGGCTGTTTCCACACAGCGCCCTGCACTTGGAGCACACGTGCACAGGCAGCTGTGGGGCAGGGATGGGGCTGCCCACCTTCCATGCACGGGAGCCCACTGCTGGGGCACTCACACATTTCAGTGCACCCAAATATCCCCAGTCAAGTTTCTATTTCAGGATGATTTTATAACTTTCATTTAAAGGAGGAAGCCTGCTTCAACTGAGAGCTAATTTAATTGAAGGGGAGTTTACAACTTCAGTGTACTTTAGGCTGGGCTTTCAGTGAGTAGAAGTGACTTCAGGTTTGCTTCAATGTAATTTTCAATTCTTAATTGTTCAAAAATGAAGAGAATGCTGATGCCTATCTGTCAGTTATCCTTTCACTAGCTTAGCTGCTTTCTCCTTTCCCTTCGTCTTCACAAAATGAAATGTACTTGCTTTTATATCTAAAAGAAGCTGATTAAATATATATTGTGTTTCACTGAAATGCAGGGAGGAATATTTTGTCTTTCCACCTTTTCCCTTTAATTCCATGGACCGGGACAATGCTTACTTTTTGATTGCATGTGTTACATGACAGCTGACAGAAGTAGATTGACCTGGGCAATATGTTTTTACATCATGTCCCGGTAGACCAAAAAATCAAAACTTTCAGCTGTTAAAAAGTATTGGGTAGGACATTAAAAAATGTGTCAGTTAAATTAGCAAATCAATACTATACACAATTTGGCACTTAATTCAATAGTTTCTTACTGTGTTTTCTTTCTGGAATCCAGTATTTTATTATCTCATATTTAGGTTACATGGATACTTACTGGTTTTATTCCTTAAACCAGTTAAAAATTTGGCATTTCCTCTGGAAGTGCAGATGAGCTGCCTCATGCAGCTGTCATCTCCCTCCTGCCCAATCTTGGGATACAGTGACCCATTTCTTAGAGGACTGTTATGAAGCCTGGCCAATCATCTCTTATCAACAAAACTTTAGAGGCAGAACATTACATTATGCAAAAAGCCAGGAAGTGGGCTGACTCTCCCTATATTACAAATATTCTGGGGAATGAAGATGACAAAACAATATAAAAAGCTGTCTGGCTTTTAACAACCGAGATACTACTTTCATTGTTCATTTTCCTAAACTTACAGTTTTAACAAAAATGGCTGTAACCTGTATTTTCAGCAACACCATTTTGGCCTCTCAATTTTAAAAAAGTCAAGATAAAAGGAATTACAATAAGTATGCATTATTTCATAAAGCAATGAGCAAAACAGATATGCCGATCAAGTAGAGACAGACATTACATACCCTGCTACTGTCAGCAAATGCATTTACAAAAAGAGTAACAAATCTAAATCAGTCTTGTTTCTTTTTTCTTACCCGTTTTCAAGGGATGGATGTCAGTTTGCTACAAATTATTCTATTTCCATTTATTTCCATTTTGGCCACACAGAGTTTCTCCCCATCAACTGACAGCATATTTGCCATACCATATGGTGCCTTGATAAGCTGAGATGGGCTTCTGGCAGGGGGTCAGGATCCCCTGCTCCATCCTTCCATGTCTCCCCTGCCAGCAACAGGCTCTGGGTGCAATGTGACATCCCACCACCCCCACAGTTACTGTGGGGGTGTGGTGGCAGTGATTTGGGCTCTCTTCCCTGGCACTCACTGTATCAGGAAGTGGCATGGGAATCTGGGGATGGGTCATGTTCCTTTGATGACTCTGATTGGAGAGTTGGCGTCCTCTCCTCCCCAAAAGAGGACACCTGGTGTTGGTGTCCCCTCCCTCCCCAAAACCTGATTGGGCTGCTAAGTGTTGTCGCTGCCCCTCACTCCTGCTCCCATCCTCCAGCAGCTGGTGGAGAGGGGAGGTTCTTGCCCCCTTTGGGTTCCTCCTGGTGAGCAGTGACCCCAGCAAATATCTTCTCTCAGTGTCAAGGCTGCAGTTTGGCTCATGGTGCCAGAATGCAGTTGTTGGCTACAGTCCCCAGATGTCTTTATCTGTTTATGTTTCCCCGTATCAAGGCTTTTTTCTAACACCCACGGTATCAGGGCTTGGGGGAGGCAGGGCAATGTCCTGGGACTACCTCAGACATCCATTTTCCAGCAGAAGGGCTGGGACCTTTTGATGCCAGACAGCCCTGTAGGATGCAGAGGTGAATTTGCTCACCCTATGTCTCCAGTCCAATATCTCAAACTCAGCACCAAAACTCTTTCCCTGATAACTGTAACTAATGGCTCTGGGGCTGCAGGGGGATGTCTTAGGAAGGACAGAGCCTAGTATCTTTGCAGTCAGGGACCACAGAGAGTTCCAGTAATGCAGGGCTGGGTCTGTCCAGGTCTGCACCCACCATTGCTGCTGACACCCCTGCTGATGCATCCCTTGGACCTGAGCATGCTGCCCTTCCTGAAGGAAGCCACAAGACAGGGATAAAGAGGAGTGGGGGGAGAGGACACTCAAAAGGTGGTGGGTGGGAGAAGAGATGGAAAGAGATAATGCCATTGCTTAGATGTGGGAAGAGGAGCTAATGTTATTCCTACTTCCTTTGCTGTGGTCCAATAATTTCCCCTAATATATTCCGTGAAAACACCTCTATTCTAATGAGAGCTCCAATGAGATTTGTTGGAAAACTACCTACTGACCCTTAGGACCCAAATGACTTGACGTGTCAGCACCATGTTATCAGGCTTGGGGATGGTAAGGATGACTGGAAATCATGTAGGCACTTACAACTTTACAGCCTCTTTGCAAAAGAGACACAGGTTCTCAGAAAAAGAGTTCATCAAGGAAAAATACCGGAAGAAAAGCAGCTGGGTAAATTACTACAATTCTGGACTGATATTCGTTTCTAAATGCTTTAGAAAAAAGAACACTAGAAGTATGTGTGTTGTTCTGAAACTTTGGACTACCTCTTGTTTTCTTAAGTTTAAATAAAGCATCGGAAAATGAAATGTAACTTTTTTCAGGTAAACCTAGAAACACTCTCTTCACTACTTCAATCCAAAACATCTTTTCTTAGTTGTTCATTAGACAGGAAACAAAGTAATTTTGTGCTAATATAGATTTGTTTGTAATTTACAAGGGGAAAAAGCACACCCCAAAATAATTACACATTCTTGTTGCTCAAATTAGAGCTGTCATGGAAGGTCAATGATCTTGGGCTTCCCCATCATGCCAGTATTCTTGAATATTTGATGTGCATGAAAATATGTCCTTATATTTCCTGAGTACCCAAATGCACAGTTACATTCAGTTACATTGCCAAATAAACTAGCTTCATTTAAGAAGGTGTGTAACCCCTAAATGGCTGAAACTCCTAATACAGCAAACCTGCTGGGTTGTTGTAATATCTTAGAATCTTTGAAAAAAAAAAAGTAAAGTCAGGTATATTTAGCTTATATAGATGGCTTCTGAAATCTCTTTAAAGACTGTCTTTAAGGCACCAAATTTCAAACTTTGATCCAAATCAAATATATTTGTGTACTTTCTCTGTGCGCTGAAATACTTTGGCAGAAAAGGGTTGAAAGAAGGTTGGCTCTAAGCAAGTTGCTATATTATGTTATCTTTCCTCATTCACCAGGCCAGAAGAAAGCTTTCAGCTTACAACAAGGTGCCCCTGTTTTGGCCAGTTAAAGATTTTCCACAGCCAGAAGCTGCCTTCATCATTTACTGTATAAATTGTGGATTTAATTTGAAATTGAAACTCTTTAGCTAAAAACTGTTGTGGATCACACTCAATGCACTGTGCACATGTACACAATGGGAAACTCTGAAGAGATTGATGTCCTTTATTACCAGTGGAGTTATCCTAATGCCATGTGTTAAATTTGTCTGGCTTCTAGTATTTCAAACTGCAAAGGCTTTGGTGGGAGAGTAGAACATCAACACATCTAAATACAGTGTGAATGTTTCCAAATTGCCCTAATGAGAGCTTGTCATCCTCAAACTTTTCAACCCAGCAACAAGAATTGAATATATTTGCACATTGAGAAACACATGGGCCATTTACAATTCAAAATATTTTCCTTGTATTCTAGTATGACTGAAAAGATCATAATAGCAGATTTGATTTTTTCTTTAATCCTCTGGAGAAATTGAATCTGCTCTGACATTGCTGCTTTAAAAAAAAAATTTGAAATCTTTGCATCAATTTTTAATAAGATTGTAATTGACAAATCCATTGGAACATTAGTGAACATTTAAATACTAATTAGCTAAGCCACTGCTAATCTCTCCTCAGCAGAGCTCACAGACACAAACGTCAATTAAACCTGAGTTTGTCCCCAAGGAAAGAAAGGTCAGAGGGTAGTGTTCAGTCAGCTGTGAGATTATGTTAAGGCACTGTTAGGAGTAATAACCTCTGAAAAAAAAAAAAAAAAGAAAACAAAGCTAAACTTTCTCTCACTTTTTTTTTCTTTTTAAATAATTGCATTAAGTATAGGGTTGAGAGGGGAGAAACAAGGGATGAATTACAAGAATTGAATCAACATCAGTTGCCTCTTTAGCAACAAACCAAACAGCCATCAATCCATTGCCTAAGGAGTTAGGAGACAGCTCATTCCCTGCTTACAGTTAAATCATTCAACATCTCAGGCAAAATCCTTTTAGTTTCTACCAGGTTAAGATGTAGGGTTTTGTTTACTCCCACACTGCTGGGAAGTGTTTAAATTTGAGTTGATTTTCTTTTTTTTTTCTCCTCTAAAAATGCCCCCAATCTTTCCCAAAGAAAATCACACCTGAAGGCCTCACACCATTCCATCCTTACCAAATAGATCTGTGGATCTGTTTGCTGTGACTAACAAACACCAACAAATTAAGTGGTGTGTGCTCACCACACTCTCCCAGTTTGCTTCCTTTTGCTTTTTAGAGCACTTTATTCCAGCTCTACACTTAGGAGGTGGATGGCTTTGAGTACACAAATCATTCCATTTAATTCACGGGACTTCTCCCGCACTTTGGATGACACAGCTCCTCAAGTGCTTCTGTAGACCAAAGCTGTAACTCATTAGAACTGGCAGCACAGGGCTATGTTTAAGTATATGCTGCAATGTTTCCACAGATCATTTATTTATTTTACATTGATGGACTTCAGCACCTGGTTAAAGTTAAGCACTTGCTTCCTCAACAAGAGACTCAAATACCTTCTTAAGTTATACTCAGCCTCCCTTCTTCCCCACAGAATCTTCCAAGGAGAGGCTGTGTAAAGAGCTGCTTCTGAGATGGCTCTACTGATAATGCAAAACCGTCCCCTTCAAATGAGGAACATGCAAAAAAAAGCACATGAAGGACAATTCCTGAGCCCAGCTCCTGTTGTGAGAAGTGTGTAGATTATGAGAAAAGGGTTCTGTCACAGACATCTTTTATGAAAAATCCTTTCCTAAGGATTTTTCCCCCTGAGAAGCTGGAGGCCTCAGGAACAAAATGTGAACAATGATTATCTGCTGCTGTGGAATGCAACAGGTGCATCTGTGATTGGTCCATGCAGTTGTTTCTGATTAATGGCCAATCACAGTCCAGCTGGCTTGGACAGAGAGTCCGAGACAGAAGCCTTTGTTATCATTCCTTCTTATTCTATTCTTAGCTAGCCTTCTGATGAAATCCTGTCTTCTATTCTTTTAGTATAGTTTTAGTCATAAAATAATAAATCAAGCCTTCTGAAACATGGAGTCAGATCCTCGTCTCTTCCCTCAACCTGAGACCCCTGTGAACACCCTCACAGGGTTCTTGTATCAGCCTGCTTTGTCAAAACTTTACATTTTGTATAAATTTTGTGATAGGGGTTGGGCAGCCAACAGCATGGTAGAGCTGACATTAAAGTGGTATCAAGGCACATGGAAAGTGCAAATTGCTATGGGAAAGGTTTTGAAAAGCCAAACACAATGAAGTTATACAGCTTGGTGAAGTTCCAGGTACGACAAAGTAATTCTCCCTAATCTTGGAAAGTCTTAATGTTAGAGCCTCCTAACTGTACTTAAAAAAATAAAATCTTATAACCTATTTTTCTAAAAACTAGACTAAAAAATCCCCAACATAGCTCAAAAAAGAAATATCAATGCTGGTTAACAAGTTTTGTATGTAATGATTTATTTAGGAGCTTTGGAGAAATCTCGGCAAAGAAAAATATTACAGCTTGCTGTCATAATTTCCTAAGGTTTAAGTGTTCATAGATTTGTAATGCTCCAAGCCAGGAGGAATCACTCTGTTATCCAGTCTGACCTGCTATATATCACAGGCCATTACTTTTCATCAAGTTACCTTTGCATGGAGTCCAATAAATCGTGTTTTGCCAAGGACTATCCCCAGAAAGGCATCTGTCTGGATGTAAAGACTTTAGGAGCCAGACAATCCACCCTACCTCACTAGAGTATTCCAGTGGTTAGACTCACTCTAATAAAAATGTGTGGTTTTTTCAGCTTAATTTGCCCAGCTTCAGCTTCCAGCTACAGATTCAGGTTATATTTTGCTTCACTGGACTCTAAAACTCTTTGGTGTTCAGCCTTCTCTTCCAGTGAAGATGCCTCTCTGGAGGACATTTATGGGTAAACAAGGGTAAACAAGCTCTATCTCAGTGATTTCTCTCCAGCCTTTGGTTATGTTTTATAGCTGTTTCTGTGCTCTCTGGGTATACACCTCACAGGCTGAACTTGCTGAAACTGCAATATTCCAGCATCATTCTCATCAGTTCCAGCCACAGACAAACTCGGAGCTCAGTAACCTCTTTATTCATGCAAGCATTATTGCAAAGAGAACTGGAGTATTGTGCTGCAGTCCCCTGCTTTCCTTCTGGTCCAACATAGCCAGCACAGCCTCTTGGTTTTGAGAATACAGCCTCCTTGCTTGTAGATGAGGGCTGTAATTTTTGTTCTAAATTATACAAACTGATATTTTAACTGCACCACTTCGTTTCACAGGGCTATGCTTACCAAGTCATTCAGACCAGTGTGTATATATATATATATCACTGTTTAGTCATCCTGACTTTTACCATTCAGGTAATCTTTGCCTTATCTCCAGATTATGGTTTTACTTCAACTCACAGATAAAGATGTCGAACTGCCAGGTCACATATGTATTGCCACTGAATCAAACAAGAAAAATCCACATCCAATTAAAATTCCTCATTTACTTACAACTCCTTCAAAGTTTGGTCCATCTCATATATGCTTTGTTAGCACTGTATAATGCTGGCATGCAGAAGGTAGTGCCATAAATACCTTCCAAAACTTCTTTCAGCAATAAAGTTTGCAATTCCAGAAGAGGGGGGCATTGGCTTTGATCTTAGAACAGATTTAAATTCTCTTCCTGTCCCTGAATATTTCACTAACAGAGCCTTGTAGGAATTAATTCTTTATTTTGACTGAGCCTGATGTTTGTCTCACTGGTTTAAGTTATCCCACTTACTCTTTGTGGCTACTGACTGTCCATTAAAAATGTAAATATTGGTAGTTTTACAGCATGTCCTAGGTCTTGTGTGGTCTAAGATTCAGACAAGATGAGCCTAAACTCACATATTTATGGTCTGAAGATGCCTATTTTGCAACGGCTTTAACATGCAAAGAACCACATTCATGTGACCTTGCTTAAGTAATTTATGGGTCTTTAGCAAGAAAGATCTTAAAACATGTTCTTTGAAAGCCAAAAGAATCAAAACTAGAGGACTTTGGAATGAGAAAGGTGATGCTGCATGACTAGTACCAGTCACTCACCTTTATCTTTCAGTCATTTTACATAAGAGATGGCTACTGAGTAAATGCAAATGTGCTTATACCTGAAAATGTTATTTGTGCTCCAGAGTTTGTATGTTCAAAAAATTGTATTAACTTCACCGAAATGTAAATCCCCTGTGGGCTTTTTCCCAGCCAGGGATAAACATGCACGTGCCAAAATGTTTATTTTGCCATTCATTCTGACACTGGCAGCCCTGAGTGGTGGAGCCACAGCCAACTTATCAAGTCTTCCTCCTCTAAAATCCTACATGCTGGCAGGGAGTGTGTCCATGTCCCCATCCCTCTCTATCCCATATGGCTGCTTGTCACCCCTGCCTGTATTTTGTTGGGTTCCAGGCCTTTTCCTTACAATTATCATGTTCTACTCCCAGTCACCTCCAGACAGAGTCGTGCTTGCCAAAAGTGATAGAGTTGTAATTTTGACATGTCAAAATAGTTGAGCAGAAATCTCCTTGTCCCCAATGGCTTCCCCTCCAGCATGGACAATGTTTTCCAATAAAGCCTATATTTGCTCCAAACATAAGATGATACAGATGCATTTTATACTGTGCAAGAAACAGGACAGCTGTAAGCATTGCACAAAAATCCTGACTTCAACTGTAATCTTCAGATAACTCCTGCTATGTAATATGTTCAGCACCAGGGGAAATATCAAAGGATGTTTCCAAATAATACTTTCACATAAAAACTTGCTAAATGGCAGAGCAAATCCTCAGCTGGCCAGGATCACTGAAACCACAGGGGTTTATCTCACCAGGAATCTGGTTCAGCATCATGTACATAGAATTAATGTGGCTTTGCTTGCCACTAACAAGAAGGAAATAAAATTAAAGTCCATAGGGTTATAGCAAAGAGGCTGGGGATTTACCTGAAACATGCATTGATCTTTTAGCTTGTAAAAAAATGGGCCCTGAGATGATGGACTCAGTGTAGAAACATAGATTGATTAGATACCTAATCTGTAGCATGTCTTTCATCCTGGAGTGTTTTCCAAACATTATTGTCACAGCTTGCTTTCCCTGATAGCTCCCCAAGTACATGATCACCCTGTTTCTCAGAGGTCTAGGTTGCATTTCAGCATGGCTGGCTACAAATGCATGTGGGGGCCTTCAGCTGGGTACCAGGGCTGCAGCTGGAGCTCTATTACATCTCCTAGGTGCATACATTTCTGAACCCACTAACTTTCAGGGCATTGTAGGGCAAGATGACCCAGACCCCTAAAACTTCAGGAACCAGGAGCTGCCAGTTTGGAGAGCAAACTTCTGTGAGAAGTTTGGAGAAGGAGGAAGCCCAAGGAAGTGGGAGCCCAAGGACCAGCAGTCCCTTCTGGACCTTCCATGGGCAGTGGGAGAGTGGCATGGGCAGTAAGCTAGACTGCAGTCCCTGGCATCAAGGGCTGCACTACTCTAGAAAGGCAGCTCTTGCTCTCTCAGTAAAATCTGGAACTTTAGGCATAATAGATGCCAATACAGACACCACCAGACAGGCCTGTCCCCTCTGCAGAAAGCACCCTCATCATCAGCCATGCCCTCCTAACAGTGCAAACAATGTGTATTCCATGCCACAAGAGGGACAAGGTGCCCCAAAGAGGCTGTGGGTTTTTCTTGGCTGGGCAGTATCCATATCCATACATCTTCAAAAACATAATCAAGGTGCCTTGTAAGCCCCAAACGTTTCAGCCCTGGCACTCAATATTCCAACAGAGCCAAGACAGCATCATTAAATTTTGAATATTTGTACAATATACTAAGAACAAAACAATTTGTGAATGCAGCTGATTTTAGAACTGGAATTTGGACAATTGCCACCACCCCTTTCCTCCGGCTGTCCCTCCTTCCTCCTCACTCCTGTCTGACCTTTGCTACTGCCCCCATTGACTCTTCCAGGAATGAACCAAGTGAGTCCAGTGCATCAGCCTCACAGTCTTCAACCAAAGCCAGAGGAGCCCTCCTCCTCAATGAGGCAGCTGCCAGGCACAGGCAGCTCCAGCACTTCCACAAAGGCCTGATGATGCCAGGGCCATATGCTGCCTTTCTTCTGCAGAGGGAGCAAAGCACCACTGCTGTAAGACCCACAGAAATCTCCTTTGGCACATTATTGCTGCATGAGTAAGACTGCAGTCTGTGATTCCCACATCCTGGATAAAACTCCCTCTCTCTTCTGATTACTGCTAACTCATACTTTCCAGAGCTGATTTATCCCAGGCCTCATAAAAATGTTTCAGAGCAGCCAAAGCATTTGCCTTCAGAGCACACCACATTCCTTCTAGCACCAGGTATTTTAAAAAGACATATCCTCAAAGGAGGATGCCTCTCCCAGTCCAACTCCTACATACAAAAACTTCACACTTACTTTAAATCACATATGGTGTCAGCTGGCCTGACCTATCATTTCTGTTATTATTATTAGCACCGGTAAGGTCAAGATTTGTTTATTCTTGTCCCTGCCTTTTGCTCTGAATGAGCAAAAAAAAAAAAAAGAGAGGAAGGATGGGAATAGGGAGGAAACAGCTGAGCTTCTCACAGGACTCTAGCAGGACAGTGGCAGCAGCTGGAATAAAATGTGGGGCTTTCCTAAATCTCTAAGGATGCTGTGCATTTGGTCACTTACCCTGTGCATGAGGCCACTGACTTGCTCTGCATCTCTACAGATGTTCTATTCCTACCCTGCACCTTCTTTCCAGGAACCATAGGTACTTAAGGGAGGAGCAAGTCACTGTATATGACTACAGTGCAGGCTGGCTGCAGGTAGCCCAAGCCACCTTTGATGAATAGATACCTTCACCCCGGTGAGGCTGGGCCAGAAAGTGGAGCTCATCTGCCCATGCTCAGCCAGGACTGTGATGTAGTACTCCTAAAATAATGCCCTCCAGCTCTGTGAACACACAAATTTCTTGAAAGCAATGATACAAAAAATTTTGGTTCACCCTACACCTTAACCAGCTGCTGTCCCTCATTATCAGGCTGGTTTCAGCTGGATGCTGTCTATGGTGAAACACTAAACACTAAAAAATGAACCATTATCTTTCACTGGCATTACTCTACATAACAAAATCATACAGAGTATGCTAAAGCAGGGCCAAGCAGCAGCAAAACACTGTAATGACCTGTTACACCCCAGGGAAAAGATTTGCCAAGAGACAGCAAGCTGAGGGTCACCTGGCTTCTCTGAATCCCTCCAACATTTTGTCCTGTTCCTTCAAGGATTCTACTTTTTGTTTGTGGCATCAAACTACCTTAAAGACTCCCACATATAATCCCACATTCCCTTGACAATGAAAATGGAGCATACCCAGCAATCAAAGCCCTTGAGTTTCTCCTGACATGGCTGGTGGGAAAACAGAGAGGCAATGGAAGAAGAGTGGAGTACAGATCCTTGGTTCTTGTTACTTACAGTCCTGACACCCCATAAGAGCACTGTCACATACACCTGCCCATTGGGGCTGACACTCATCATGGAAGGGGCTGTGCAGACACAGAGGAAAGGATAGACCCTGCTCCTAATATAGTTTAGATATTAGAGTTACTTATTCCTATTAGTACATCTGCATTTGAGAGGTAATGGAGATCTCTGTGACTTTTTGCTTCACTTTATATTCTTTAGGCCTGTGTTAGTCTCACACAAATACAAATATGCATGAATTCATTTAAGTAGGAAGAGTCATCTGCCTCAAAGGACGTTAGATAAAGTCTTCTGAGTGTGATTAAAACCAGTGGGACTGCTCAGTGGACTCTGATTAAAGCCCTGCTTTACAGGGTTTCTATGCTGACAGATCTGTCTGCTTTCAGCAGTGCTTTTCTCCCTGAAACAGCAGATCCCCATCATTCCTGACACCAGGCAGGACACCACAGCAACCAGTCAGATGTCTGCAGTGTACAACCTCCCCCTAGCCAAAAAAATATCCCACAGGCTTAACATAATAAGTTATTGTCTTCTTAAAAAGCAGCAGACACAGTGACCACTGTCATTAAGGAAGCAGGACAGTTTTCTTCTATAAAACTCCAGCCTTCATAAATGTTGTAACTGGTCCAAAGGGAGAAGTGGAGTAGTTTGGTAGCCAGAGGACAAATTCACAGCTTCTCCCCATGCTGTTGCTCAACTAGGGGGGAAATTAATATGGAAGGGGGAATTTGCAATGCTGAACTTTGCTTTTTCCTCCTTTTTTCTTTAGTTTAGGGAGACCCATCTCACTGTGGGGCAGTGGATCACTAGAGGGACAGCTTTCCTCCCAGCAGCTGGACCAAGCACAACAGTTCAGCTTGCTTTCCAGGCTCATTCAAAACATTCATAGCCAAGGACCTTGGCTCTTAAAATTTACTGTCCCTAAAAATCTTCACAGGAAGATTTGATGGGGCTGTCTCTGAGAGTGAGTCGGATGTGTCTCTTGGTATTTATATTGAATAGCAATATGATTCCCTACATCTGCAAGAGGCTCTAAACAGATTCATTAACAAGCAATCTCAAAGCTGCCTGGCAGCCTAAGTTGCCTTCCCTACCTTATTGTTCTATATGAAGTAGGCCACAGAGATACCAGGTAGGGAATGCATGGGAGCAAAAGGAGAAGAGATGCAAAGCTGGAGCTTTTCACAACAGGGAGAAAAAGATGATCTGAAAAACAGCAGATAATTCCTCTAGCATTAAAACCACCAGAACACTTGCTGAAGAATTGCCTATGACCATGCACATAAAATAACTAGCAGAGTAAGTCTTGGAGAGAGGGACATACAGCTATGGCAGTGAAAATCCAAGCTCCTTTTCCTCCTGTGCTGTCCCACATGTATGACCATGTACCCAAGTGGTGTGCATGGTGTGTATTGCAGGGTGAGCAGCTCCCTCACTCAGCAGGCACTGAGACCATGGGAGGTTTGTCAGGAGAGATTTTCCCATGTCCCAAGAGGATGGAGGGACCACACATTTTTAGGAAATGGTGCTTGCCAGTGACTGTCCACCAAGACTCTGCATTACAGAGCACTCCAACAGCAAGCCAATTTTACAACCCTCAAACACAGACTGTGTCTTTCTCCCAGTGTTTCCCCAGAGGTTTCTGGTGAGACTCTGACTAAATGTAAGTGTGAAGGGGCTGAACCCAAGCTCCCACCACCAGGTAATTATGAGGGGGAACAGATCCTGTCAGGTAGTTTTTGTGGTGACCAAGGAAAACAAATGCACCATTGAAATCATGGAGACAAGGACCAACTTTTGATTCTTTGGCAGCTAAATAATCACCATACATACATAGAAAATGTATGTATGGTGATTATTTAACATGGGATTAAAAGGCATTTCTTGTTCTACCCTCATTCAATTTGTATTTTTCCCATCACTGATGTCACTGTATGACTAATTTTGTCTTCTGAAGGAATGAATGCATGCTAGGAAGCCATGCCTTTTTCTGAATTAAACCTATAAAGTCCCAGGTAAAATAAAGATGTTCAGTATGACAATATTTTACATTTATGTAATACAGGAACACCTGTAGACCCAGAGAGTTAGAGATCTTGTGTTAAGTAAAAAAGACACCAACATATATAAAACACAATGTGCTCACACAGCTACAGCTGTTATTCTACTTCTTTATACAGCCAAAACAGTCCACCACTTTCTAGAAGACTGAAAAGATCACCTGCTAAGAACAACTAACCCAATTTGTAATATAAATATGTTACATTCCTTTTGTGCATAATACAGATAGACACATCCATTCCCTTCGGCTTACGCTTCCTATTCCTTCTTAAATTTCCTTGTTTCTCATGACTGAATTCCATATTATATATATATATATATACATACATATACATATATATAAACATGTTAGATTCTGTTACTGTGGAAGCCTGGAAACCCCTTCTAATAGCAAAAGTTTCTAGGGGGCAGTAACAGCAGTTTTGCTCTAATGGTAGAGCTTCAGACCCATTTTATCCAGTGATTACAGTTTTTCCTCCAGCTTCTTTAGTACATGTCCTGTTGGATAAATACATTACCATTTATATTTTAATCCCTTTTGCTGGTGGATCTTAAACAAAAACCAAAATCCTAGAGAGGATCAACACATGCTTTACTTAACCAGGTCCATATAAGGAGCGTTCACACCAGCAATTCCTTGTCCTTTTCCTTTACAGTGTTGGTCTTGGTATGCAAACACTGAGACTAAACTTCGCCCAAGAGAGTTTCCATCTCACCTAATGATCTTCTCTTCCCCTTTTCCATCTTTTTGTTCTGCTCATTAACAACTAATCATACATAGTGTTTATAGTCTCTCAAGCACAGAAATACCCTTATTTCTGTACCAAGTCATGTACCTGATTATCCCAGCTAGGATTTTCTGGATCTGAATGCATCAGGCTTCTGCAACTTTGCAGTTGCAATGGCAATCTAACATTGAAAATGCCCTATGGGGAACGGACGTGTTTTACTGTGGCTTTGTTTACTTGTTTACTTGAGTTGGTTTAATTGTTAGCTATTCAGACTTATAAATTGCATTGATCTAAACAATTCCCTAGTCAAGTGGCAGAGAGAAACCCTGAGGCTCTGGGTTTTGGTGATATTAGATTCATTGTGTGTTAACTCTTTTAAAGCAATCAAATCAAAGTGCTTTCAGCAGACTGCCCCAGAGACATCCATCCCTCTTGCCCACCTTGCTCCAGTCTGCTGCAGTTTTCTACAGGAGGTGTGGTTCATGTATATTAACCATAATTTAAACTTGTCCACTAAGTGTCCCTGTCTGTGCAAGCCTTTAGTGTGAAGAGAACCTTGGTTTGAAAGACTGAGATACTCCAAAGATTGGGAATTTAAAGTGTTGTCAAAGAAACAGAGCTGCTTTTCACCTCACTTCAAGCTTCTGCATGACCAAATCAAGCCCTCTCTTACAAAATTACTCTTCCAAATATAAAGCAGAACTTCAGCATGTGGGATTGCTTTTTACTGTCTCCTTGCATCCTCCTGCTCCTTTCATGTAGCAGCATATTTTAATTGCTTTCAGTCAACTGGCTATATAACTGCTTTCTCCAAACTGGTTTGTTCCATGGAAGAGGAGTGTTTTGTAGTGCTACTTCTCTGTTTTACTGAAATCACAGCAGAAAATGAAACATGAAAAATGGCTTGCCACACTTTCCCTGGCCCAGTTTAAAATAACTCAGACCTGAACAACTTTCAGATGAAATTTTTTTGTGGACATTTTCTTTCCCAAAAACACAATGGGAGATACCTCAATTCTTCTATTCCTACTGCTATTTTAATGGCAAGATGAATTTTCACAGTTTTGCACCACAGCCAGGGAACTGGTAGGAGAATGATCTTTAAATACCACTCCCCAACTTTATAAAACATGCTGCATGGGCCTATTACACCTACAACCAAATGATACAGGACCAGCATACCCAAAACAGCAAAAAGAGCAAAGGGAAGACCAGATGCATGAAATTAAATACCAACTACACTGATGTACATGTGTATGTGTATGAATCTGCCCAGCTAGAGCTTCTGTGGTATTTGAAAAGACAGTAAACCCTGAAGAGCCTGAATGTTCACAGGGGAGCTTATCAGTTGTTGATGAGGCCCTGTCCAGCCTTACAGACAGCCAGTTTCCTTCTGCACCGGGGCACTAGTTTGCTGTGGAGCCAGCAGAAAGGTGATAAGCTGCGGAGAAGATTTTTTAGGAGTCTTGCCTATCTTTCACACCAAGTGGCCAGAGCACATTTTCCACAGTTGCCACTTACAGATAGGCTGGCTGTTCTTGGATAAGGCCAAGGAAGAAATAGGAAAATGGGTTCCAGTTTGCTTCCTCTTGCAGCCCCATAGGACTCTGAGGTTAGGTCAGACTTTTTTCTTTCCACCCCCACCCCTTTTTAAATATATAAATCTCCCAGAGCTTATAACTGCGCCAGACAAGGTAGCTCTGGAGTCAACTCAGAGCAAGAGACAGATTTCAGACAGTCTATCAGCAATTCCCTGTCTACAACTGCCAGGCAGGAAAAGGCTGCAAGTTCTGCCAGCTGATAGCAAAAGCCTTGGTTAAACCAAGAGATAAAACTTTTTCAACCCTCCTGGAGGAAAGGGGTTCTTGCAGAATTCACCTTTTGCCACATTTCAAGTGACTCTTTTTGGGTCAGGCACCAAAATAAGGGTCAGACAGAACAGGATGGCATCACTTCACTGGGAAGCAGCTCCAGGACAGAGTAGCCTCATCCCTTGCTCTCCAGGATGCTTCTCCAGATACAGTGGGAAATGCAAATATGCGGTGTCGGAGGTTAGCATTTGGGGTAGATAACAGTAGGATGCTCCATGGGGGGGCTTAGCTGATGTCTGAGGTTGTCGTATCTTCATCTTTCAAACTTGCTCTCAATGTTTGACCCCTCCCCCCTTGCAATTGTTAGAAGCATACCCAAGTATTACCCTGATCACTGCTTTCCAGGATTGCAGACTTACACTTGCAGGTTAAAACATTTTACCCTCAACTTCTGATGATGACAAGAGCCATCTTAAGTTATTGCATGAATTTTTGTTAAACACTCCCCTTGGGATAACACTGTTAGGACATAGCATACATAATCACTGTAAATCTGGTGTTCTGAAGACTGTGGTGGTGCATTGAGTGGGCAGTTTTACAGCATAGGGGAACCCTGACAACTGCCACATTGCATCAGCCCCTCTAGACACACAAGTGAATCTTTTTTGTTATTGCCTCCCTCCAAAGAGACTCCCAACAGAAGAAAGAGATTTGAGAAAAACGCTACGTGATGCTTCAAAGGCTTAGCTGAATCTTTTCTGCTCTAAGGCATAAATTTGAAATAATAGAGAGTCTTGTGTTTAAGCACTGATGTGCCAACCCTTTCGAGCACTGCCAGTGTTTTGGGGTCAACATGTTAAAGTGGAAATGGCTGAAGGGGAAAAAAGGATTTCAAAAGCTTCATTCCCAGCTCAGATTCTCTCTGGAGTCTGAGGCCTGCATTGTGAAGATGTCTGTGTGCTGCCATCTTTTCTGTTTCATGAAGGCATCGACATCGCCAACCTCTTGCTAGCACAAATCAAAAGCCTCCCAGACAAAATTCTCCTGCAAGCTATTGTGACAATTATCACAGAATCACAGAATCACAGAATTTTCAAGACTGGAAGAGACCTATAAGATCATCTAGTCCAGCCGATGTTCTAACTGTTCAGCTAGATCATGGCAGTAAGTGCCACATCCAGTCTTTTTTTAAATTCTTCAAGGGATGATGCCTCTACCACCTCACTGGGTAAATGATTCCAGTTTCTGACCACTCTTTCTGTGAAGTATTTCCTTCTTACTTCTAACTTACATCTCGCTTGACGCAACTTGAGACTGTGTCCTCTTGTTCTATCCGTTGTCACCCGGAGAAAGAGGCCGACCCCCAGCTCACTACAGCCACCCTTCAGGAAGTTGTAGAGAGTGATGAGGTCACCCCTTAGTCTCCTTTTCTCCAGGCTGAACAACCCCAGCTCCCTCAGTCGCTCTTCATATGGCTTGTGTTCCAAGCCCCTTATTAGTTTCGTTGCTCTCCTCTGGACACGCTCAAGTAACTCAACGTCCCTCTTAAAGTGAGGGGCCCAGAACTGGATACAGTACTCCAAGTGAGGCCTCACCAGTGCCGAGTACAGGGGAAGAATGACCTCTCTGTTCCTGCTGGCCATACCATTTCTGATACTGGCCAGGATGGCATTGGCCCTCTTGGCTACCTGGGCACATTGCTGGCTCATATTCAATCGACTGTCAACCAGCACCCCCAGGTCCCTTTCCACCTGGGCACTATCCAGCCATTCCGTCCCCAGCTTGTATCGGTACAGGGGATTATTATGGCCGAAGTGCAATACTCGGCACTTGGACTTATTGAAGTTCATCCCATTTGATTCTGTCCATTTGTCCAGCCGTTCCAAGTCTCTCTGGAGAGCCCTACACCCCTCTAGTTGATCTACACTCATACCCAATTTGGTATCATCAGCGAAACTACTAATAAAAGACTCTAAGCCCTCATCCATATCGTCAATAAAAATATTGAACAAAACTGGTCCCAACACAGAACCCTGAGGGACACCACTTGTGACTGGTCGCCAGCTAGATGTGACACCATTCACCAGCACTCTTTGGGCCCGGCCATGTGCAGAGGCTGTCCCCAGTCCTGGTCCATGCAGCACCAGGCACGAGGTAGACACAGTTCACCTCCCTCTAGCCCACAAAAGGAGAGGAAAGGGGGTTTATTTGGAATTTCATGTAATTTCCACACAGCCTCCAGACTCAAATAGGGCTTCTCCCATGCACACAGATGTGTCAGGAGCACTCACCAGGGCCTTGGCAGCTGCACCCTGCTAGATGGCTCACAGTCCCTCACTGCTCCTTCACAAAGCGTTAATGCTTCTAATTAGTGCCAAGACCTGCCAAAAAGAGGGGAGAGACAGGATGGGATGACACAGAGGTGGCTCAGTTGAGGCAGTCATGCTTCCAGGAGTAACAAGGTACTGAGGCTGGAACGAGGAGAAGCTGGGAGATAAGAAAGGGCAAGAGGGGAATATTTTGCTGTCAGAAAATAAATATGCTTTAGACTAACGTCTAGTGCCAGTGATATTTTAATCTCATTGGCAGGGAGCTCCTTTTCCAGGCAGGCAGAAATAGTTTGGGGTTGTTTTGGTGTCTTCCTTCAGGTGGAAGATCAGGTGAAGGGACATGCTCCATCTGCTAAGTACTATCCCAGCATTGGGGGTGGAGAATATTCCCTGATGTAGCAATCAAGAATTTGCTAAAAAAAAAAATAAACTCAAGGCTTGGTTCTCCCTCAGGGAAACTTTTATTTGGTGACACCAGTAATTGCAATGCAGTGGCTCCTGACCACTCTGGTGCAAAGAACAGAAGAGCCAAGCATGAAAACTGGGCCCCCAATCCTATTTAGCAGCAGCAATTAATGAGGCACCACTATGGCTGAGTTGTTCACTGCAAGACCACCTCCATGACCCCTTTGTCTGTCAGCAGCCACAGGAGCACTGGACAAAACATCCTTGGTGCTACCAAGAAGGCTCAGCACTGAAGTATAAATCCATCATTCAGAAGGGTCCAGCACCAGAAGACAGCATTCCTGTTTTATGGTCTGCAACTAAGAAGCACCATGGGCAGGACAGAAGAGATTTTTTTCTTTTTTTTTTCCCCCTTTACTTCCAGATACTCAAGGGAGCCACACACATCCACGAGGACATCCCTTGCAGAGCCATCCATGTCTCACACAGACAAATGTACTGTCACAGCCATAGCAGTGGTTTTCCTACACTCCCATTTGCAAAACGCTTGTTCCTTGCAATACCTAGATTTTCTCCTTGTGCAGCATTTCCCAACGACATAGAGATAAGAGATCAGCACCTGCTTCTCCTGCAACAGGTCTGCAAACCCCTTCCCCAGAATAAACTTGTATTTTCATACAAACTAATTTTCTACTAGGGAGATTTTACTAATTCCTGACTTATCCTGATAATGAAATAGCTCCAAATACAGGGTATAGGAAAAAGGAAGCTTTTGACTGAGTTCATACCACATTCTATAGTTCCTAATTAGATGACTGTATCAATTAAAAAAGTAGTTGCATAAGTTACTTGCCATAGCTTCCTGAATTAGACCTGGGGCTATTAAAGCAGCTCAGTTTACCTTGGATGATGAGAGCCATTCAGACAACCTTTCTACATAGATGAGTCAGTGGATGAGTCTCAGTGCCTGCTGCTGGCACCCAGTTCAATCTTTATGTGCACCAGTAACATTCACACAGAATATTTACCAAGCACAGCTGCAGGAATTCTCATTGTGAATGGACGAGAAAGAAAAAGTATTATTTTTCTCTAAAATCTGGAATGTCAAAGGGTGACCCAAAGTAAGAAAAAAAAAAGTTCAATTTACTCTTTGTAAGGTAGGACACTAGGAAACTAGACCTGGAGACTTACTACTTAATTTGCCAGCGTATCACATACTACTCCTGACAGCTTTCACTGTAGAGAGCCTTCAGTGTGGTCCAAAACAATAACAGGGTGTTTGTCAGGCAGGAAGGAAAATTCACAGAATTTCATGATGCCCATGGACACCAAAAACTGGACAAAAAGCAGTGGAAAAAATGTATTACTGCAGCTTGGGAGCAGAGGTCTGCCAAATCCAGAGAGTGAAAAACAAAAGGGCTGTAACCTATTCTGGATAATATCAGAGACTACAGTAAAAAGGTTAAAAGAAATCATCCCTTTCTACCACATGTTTATTGCCTGCCTTTGTTTAGACTTACAAGCCTGAAGGCTCCATTTTCCCTCTTGATCACTAGTCTTGGGGATTTTTTTGTCATCATTTTGTACAAGAAGTTGCTTTTCTTCAAAGAGCTCACATAGACTGCACTGCAGAATTAGGACATTGGTCACTCCAGAAGAGGAAACACCAAACAAGCATACAAACAGAGGGAGAGAAAAAACACATCCCAAAAGAGAGTCCACCAACAGAGACATACACAGGCTTGTAAAACGTGACAATCACTATAACAAAGAAATTAAATCCCTGCCAGACCTCTGATAGACATTGTGCATGCTGAGCCTAGATATTTCCTCTTCTTCCTCTCTGTTTTAAGAGGGGGCATTAGTTGAGTGAAATGCGACACTGAGGCTGTCAATAAAGATTTATTGGCTTGCTGACAAAGTCTGCCAGTGGCCAGCAGCACTGTCACAGAGGCTCAGTGAAGGCAAGAGTGCAGGAGCTGCTCGAGAAAGCATCACTCCGACTGATGGGGGCTAACCACTGCCTGTGTTTGCCTAAACTGCCAGCTAATTGAGGTGGGAAATGACTTCTCAAGAAGACGGACACTCCTTCTGATCTTGATTAACTCCCTTTGTATTGTGGTTTACAGAAATATGTCAGTGTTCTCCATCAATCTGCCAGCAAGTCTTTTCTCTAACATATTTCAGCTTGCCACTTGGCCTTTCACTGCGGATAGGTGCTGCCACAGCTGATATAGCTCCCACATGACATCAGGGAGCAGCAGCTACCTCTTCCTGCTGGTGCTGACCTTCTTCCTTTGCAGCAAAAATGAAGCAAGACAGGAACTTCAAAGAAAAATGCTATATTGGAGCTGTTGTATTTGTGCATTTGTAAGGGAATACTTCTAACATATCTTTTCAAATCCTTATGACTGTGAATAATTTTTAAAAGTAAGATTTGGGGCCAGTGCCATCAAAGAGGAATGGTGCTGCTTTGAACATGTATCTATGGTATCACAGAAAATGTGGCTTTGAAGGAAAGATCAAAAAATATCAAAATACCTACTGTGTTAGTTGAAAGAGATATGGGGAAGTGATATTTAATTTTCTTATCCCCTATCGGAAATATATAAGAAACAAAAGTAGGAGGAGGATAACTGTGTCCATCCATCCCTGATGTTTCTAATAAGCTCAGGACTACAACACAGATTAGGTTCAGGTTGGGTTGTCAAATGAACAGCTCCTTTTGGATGCTCTGTATTGCTTCTTTGGGAAAGACCTCTTTTCATTGTTTCTCTATACAGCATCTAATTCAGTAAGACTCTCCTCCAAAGGAAAGGCTACAGGCAGAAATACAGAAGCTCACTTAAGAAACAATTACCCAGTATTAAATGGCTGGAATAATTGGCAGGAAATACTCTACTTGCTTAATCTGTCATTCAGTTATCATTGAGTCTACATAATATTCCAGATTCAAAAGAAAAGCAGACTCAAAGTTCACATTTGTTTTTTTCCGCTACCCTGGAATGTAGGTAGATGCCATTTGAATTTTACACATGTATGTATATATGCCAGATCATTAAAAGAGATAAAAACCAAGAAAGACTTTTTCTTAATTTGCAGAATACTAGGAAGCTAAAACTTTTGTAATGTTTACTTTCTATTTTAATTTCATCAAAAGAAAAATCTTTCTTATTCCTGTCTGTAGCTATATATCTAAATATTGACTTTTACCCTCTTCACCACTGCAGAGTCTGTGTCTTCCCTCTGAGCCATTAAAAGATGTGAATCCCTTTTGAGGAGTCTGCCTGAAAGATACCTGATGCAGTGTTCCAGAAGTCAACATTAGTTTGAGGGAAGAGTGTATAGAGAAAGGTGAGCGCAGAAACAATACATGAAAACCAAATGGAAATGTCTAAGCTGGATATTTTGTAAAACATCTCTGTGGTGTGTAAATTACCAGGCTAGTTTCTCTCGACTTCTCAGATTAATATTGTTCCTTCATATCTTAGGCAGGATTTTTGAAAATAAATGCTAGTGTCTCTGAATTTTTGCTTTGTTATAGGTGACAAAGACAAAAGTGCATAAATAATCATCTTCAAACATCTTAAAGCTTTGCGGATCTGCACTGACAGAGAGGAATTCTCATTTAGGAGTAAGAAAGGAACTTGAATTGATTGTGGACCAGCCTGTGAATGCTTTCTTCTTTTTCTTTCCTTTTATTTTTTAATTTTTTAAATTTTTTTTTTAGGATAGGATGAGTTAATTTCCCAGTTCTACACAATTTATCTGTGCTGAGCTGGAAGAGTGTTGAGTGGGAAAGGGTTTCATTGTCCGCTAGGGCCTTATGGCTCTTCAACACCCACCACTTCTGCCTCATGTCAAAGAAAAGCAAATAGGTTTATTAAATAGCTGTCAGGCCAAATGAGGCTGTACAGAGAACAAACAGAAGGGAAATTGGATTAGAGGCAGAGTACATGCCACACTAAACTAGGGTACAGATTTACGGCTTTCTCGGTGTAACTGGACAAAGGATTTGAAGATGAGTTTTGGGGAGGGCGGAGCCAAAGTCTGGGGAAAAAGGGGCAGGTGCCCACACAGCCCCAACAGAGTGGCAAACATCCTCCTCAGTAGCTGGGAATACAGAGGGGAAGGTACCCCTCTCCCCTTTCAAACTCCTAGCTGTATTTCTCCAGCACATCCTCTCAGCGTGTGAAGAGGAAGGAAACCCAGGCTGTCCCCTGCCCACCTCCCTCAGGGAAGATGCCTTCACCCCAACCTTCCCAGGCGTCAGTCCTAAATCACACCATCTAACCCAGCAGAGGCAACAAGAGAGAAAAAGAGTCATGGCAGAGCTACAGAGAATTAAACTTTCCCTGATAAAAGCTTTGGCTCACAGGCAGGCTCAGAGAGGTTGGGCTCTTTTGCAAGTGGCTGATAGTTATTCCCAGAGAGACCCCGGCCAAATTCTCACCATAGAGGAGAAAGTGCCAAAATATTTTTAAGTCATTTTTAGCTGAGAGAAAAGGGAAGGAAAATACAAGCACACTCACTTAAGGGACTGCAGGGACTACTAAAGTCAGAAGGATCATAATGGGCCAAACACTGGAAGGAGCTATGTGTTTTGGGCTAGAAATCTGCAGACCTCAGCTAGTTGCAAGTGCAGTACCTGGAACTATGACCTGTGTTGCTAAGGCAGCCTGAATTTTTCTTGTGCTGCATGAGGAGTCTACACCACATCACCCACAGCACAGTAACTGACTCCACCATGAGAAGCAACAGGCTGTGACCGGCTGACCCCTGCATACACCTTCAAACCTGTGTTTTTGTCTCCCACAGCCAAGTTGGATGGCAAAGTGCTAGATCCCAGGTGCCCCTCCACACTCAGATTCACAGTCAAGCACTTTTCTTCATCTTCCCCTCAAACCACATCAGGCAGCTTGGGTGGCTTATCAACTGTTGAGTTATTTAAGCATATGGTGGGCATTGGCTTTTCTTCATCTCTCAGCTGTATTACATGCTCTGAGGTTTCTTGATCACAGCAATTTCTAAGATAATTTGTCCTCAGATCATTGTGCATTTGGAGCTTTTCTTGATTATTTAATTTGCAGGAATTTGAAGAGCGGTTGTCAAGATTCACATAAGCCATTAAAATGGTGCGCACACCTTGACATCATACTGCAAAAAAAGGGGTCTTCATTCCATGCATGGTCCATGTACCATGTTCTCCAATCAAAGCTTATTTAAAGGTTTAATGTAGCATAACAAACATCAGCCAGTTTTCAGTCATATTCAGCATCCTTTTGTACTTTTCTGAACTCCATCCAAAAAAATCCTTAATTTTAACGAATCAACCGGTGAAATCCCTTGAATAACTACTGTATTAACATATGTAAGATGACAGTTGAGACCATGAAGAACCATTCAGATATTCTGGTTAACAGAACAGAGAAAATTACAGAGTTTGGGGCTTTTTTGAAGAGGGAAAGTGCAATGACGATGGCTTGTGTCACTCTGCTACTAAAATCTTATTTCTCTAAGTCTTGGCCTGAAAATATCAACACTCCTTTAACTGTAAGGGGCTGGATCAAGACTAGTATTCCAAAATATGAACTAGCTTAGGTCCTTTTGTAAGCACAGTGTGTTGTCTGACCAACAAGGTCATTCTAAAGATAACAAGGTCAATTGAGGATCCTAACAGTAAGAGCAACAGTTTCGATCTGACCAAACAATTTGGCCTTGAAGGAGAAGGGAAATGCCCCAGTTCTGATCCCACAGTGGGGCTTGGCAGCCTCTCTCATGGCCATGCCAGAGTGGAGAGGGCTGGGAGACACCATACATCTGGCCTCCAGGGTGCTAGTGGGTCAGAAGAGGGACAGAGATGTCATCCCCAGCACATTATCTGCTGTGCATTTGAGTGACAGGCATCTGTCATCAGTGGATTGAGCAGAGCAACCACAAGTGCTGATCCTCCTGTGCCAGGGACGGCTCATCCATGGCACCCATGAGCTCAGGTTCACTGTGAAGGCCAAGAAATTTGCTGCTGTGCTTCAGGCACAAGTTGCTGCCTCTCTGAGCTTAGTAAGGTGCTATCATAAACCACAAAATGAGGTGTCATGGTGGAAAGTGCTTTGCACAGCAGTCACATGGCAGCCTGCGGTACGGATGGTGGGCTATATCAGCAAGAGAATCCAGGCAAAATCCACCTCAAGATGCTCAAGGCTAATCCCACTTACAAGAAGTCATGTTTCTTTTGTCTCAACACTAAAAATTCAAAGCCTTCCTCTCCTCCCTCCCACTAGTTTGTCAGGAGCCAAGGCTATTGTTACCAGGGAGCAGTTGAAAGTTTTCCTGATGTACTGCAAGAATTGGAAGCAAAAGTCTGGTTTCAAATGCATTTTTGCAATGATTCAACCAGTCTGGTTGGGATGCTGTGGCTGTGCTTAATTTTATGGTCATATTACATGCTGATAGATCTTACTTTTTGGTTTTTGGTTTTTTTTTATTTCACTAACAGAAAGCATCAGTATCATGCCTATGAATTATCTAAACAGTTTCAGCTCTCTCAATAATGCAACTTAAATCAGAGGGCAAGTTGAATAGTAGCATGCTTGTAAAATATTGCACATACTCCAGCACTGCCAAAAGAGCATTCAAGCCAAATTTTATAGGTTTTGGCTTGTTGGCTTGAAATAAAACACCTAGGACTACATACACGTGAAGTGTTAATTATTTGTACCACAACAGCACACACAGGTGGTAGCTATGAAGCAGGTCAGTACTTCATAGAAGGCTATTTTATTTGGGACTGAGAACAGGATGACTCTATACTTATAACAAGAAAGATTTTGAGGAAGTGATGACTGTTGGTAAAACTCCTCGTCATCAGAAGTGAGACTCATCCGCTTTATTAAGAGCAGATTTAAGACTGCACAAGCTTCAACAGGAAAAGGCTTAGAGTAATAGCAGTACCTACTGAAAATCCCCCCCATTATGCATATACCAATGCTGAATTAGACAGCAACATGGTAGAATCCAAATCATCCAAATAATGATGCAAACACAGCAATAAATCTGGTGTTACACATCATTATAAAAGAAGAGGTTTTTAATTGAGACCACAGTACAGAATTGTTTAGAAGCCACAAAATGGGTAGTATTAGTGTCATAAAACCAGGCTCTTCATAAGAGCCACCAGGCCTTGCTTTTTCTATATGGATTAATAAAAAAAAATTTAAAAATCGGCAGATAATGTATCATTAAGTTACTTTGTGGCTTTGTCTGACCAGAGATTTTGCCTAGAGCAATTTCCTGTACAGTTGGGCACGTGATAGACCTGCAGACAAAAGTGTCATGATAGCCAGGGAGATCAGACTTGACTGATTAACACATACTACAATATAGAAGAAACTATTGAGGTGTTTGGAATATGGCAGAAGCAGCAGATTGATCAGCTTCCAAAATAAGCTGTAGATGATGTCCAGTTTCTGGTAAAAGTATGGTAGAGACAAAACAGCCAAACCTCAGAAGCCACTGAAAGCTTAAACCAACCAACCAAAAACAGCCATGGATTGAGGTAGTCAAGTTTCAATAATCCATGAAACTACCAAAGCAATAAAAAGGAAGCAAGTGAAAGCAACATGTGCCACAAGTTAATATCTTAGGAAAAATGAAGGGCAGGTAAGCACTCACAAACTGTTCTGCTACAGTAGGAGGGGATCTGCAGAGCTAAGAAAACGGTGGAGAGAGCCGCGCTTCACACTGCACTCAGCTGAAGGGGTCCTTCAGCCTGGCACTCGCCCAGTCACCCCAGGCTTACAACCCATTAGCTGGAGCACACTGATCACCCATCCTCTGCCTCCAGTCCACACAGAAGAAACGAGGTTTGTGACCTCCAGGACTGCCTCACAACACAAACCAAAGCATGTTAAGTGGGGACATGTGGGAGACAGACTTCGAAAACACTCTTGCCCTACAGTGATACACTAACACAGGGTGGAGCCCTGCTTATGTGAAAGTATACCTGCATTGCAGAAATTCTCTCTTCAAATTCTGTAACATGATATTTTTCATTCTGTGGTGGAATTTCTTTTAGGGAGTGTATTGACTGCAGTATTATCCAGCAACTACCACCAAAAAAAAAAAAAAGAAAAAAAAAAAAAAGAAAAAAGATTAGCACGATGTTAAATATCATGCCATGTACTTTAACTTTTAGTCAGTCCTGAAGGACCAGGCTATTATAATACACCTAGGGATTACTGAAGATCACTTTAAACAGAAAATAATTCCTAGTCTTCATGACCATGCCTGTAATAATGTGATTATTATGATTTGTATCATCACATCTCCCTCAGTAAAAAATCTTCAGTGAATTCTTTGATTTCAGCATGTATGAGGGATGAACTGGTGCATGGACTGGACTCCTGCAAGGCAGGACAGGGCAGGCTGCTGTAACACCGTGCTGAATGCAACAGCATGGATGCACATGTCTGAGATTCAGCACCCAGAAATGTTGGAGCATTTTTTCTACCAACATGCAAAGCAAAGTTTGCTCATCACCCTAACCAGACTGCTCATGCTAGTTTACCATTTCCATAGCATCTTTGAACAACTACATAAGGAAATAATCTAGGACCAGCAGCAGGAAATATCTGTGATCACCTCCTAGTATGCAAAGTTTTTCTACCCTCCACCAACAGTTCCTTGCTCCATCTTTTTCTGAAGACAGATTGTTTTTTCTGAGATGCAGATACAAGATGCATTGAGTCAAATTTAGCCTTGCAGCCCATGTGTTTGGTTATGGTTATCTACAAATCCATGCAATGGTTTGTAGATAACCATACAACCTGTTGTTTCATACCAACTTCTATGGTTCAGGTAGATGCTATCAAAAAAGGTGTATGATCACACCATTTTTTCTAAACAGCCAGACTGGGACCACACCAAGAAATCTAAATTCACAGCCATGAATTCCTGAAAATGAGACCTTGCAAGGTACACTTAGTTCTCTTGCAAGTTTAAAAGACACTTGCTCATCCAGTGGCATATAAAAGATGCAATACTGAACTAAACTGCTTGGTTGTCTCAGGTAAGGTGGTATTTTGTCCTCCAGACAGATACTGTTTGTCTGTCACACTTGGGGAGTGGCCTATGGGGCATAGAGGATAGGTAGGTATTGATACTGGACTGCCCTGAAACCTCTTTTATAACATAGTGATGAAGGAAAGTTGGTTAATGACAAGGAAGACTTTCCTTTGTATTATGGCTCCTTCTTGGCAAGGATCTCACTTCAATAAACACATTTTAAAATGATCACCACTGGTCAAGGACAAAGTGAATCTCTCAAGTCAATTTGACATAATTCTGTTTGATTTGAAGTTTATCTACTATTTGATAAATCGTGGCCTGTCATCCTTCAGGGGCGGCTACAGGAAAAATAGGTCCTCAGTGACAGACAATGTCCCCTGCCCTTCACCCTCTCACCTTCTGGGCTCTCTGGACATGAAATTTTGATTTGAGTCCCTTCCCAGATGGTATCAAAACAGGCAAAAGGTTTTTTTCTCATTCTTGATAGGCAAAGTCCCAGAAAAGTAATACATTAAACACTAACCTGTAGCTCCAGAAAAAAACAGGGCTAATAGTTGTTTGCCAAAGCCTGAATTAGAGACCAGCGACTTGAGATAAGATAGGCAATCAGCTCTGACTCTGCCACTGCAGACTTCTGGTCTACTTGCAAGAGAAGACATGTCATCATTTCTCTTGACAGTTCCCAGGATCTCAGAGAGAATGCCTAACAGTCACAGGAGAAAGAGGGAAATGAAAACAGGACTCTTAAGGAAGAATGAAAGGCTTTAGGAAAGGAGGTCTTAGCTTTATTTTTAACAGAGTCTACGTCAGCTCTGAGGTTATATGTGTTTGTGTATGCCATCACCCTTGAGCAGGGAGATTGCAACATAGTGATGTAACATAGATTTTGTTGTTGCATCAATCCCTTACATAAGAGTCTCACTGTCAGAAGAGGTCTGAATAAAAAAGAAATTCAGTTTATTCTTTGTACTACTGTTCAGTAGTGCAAAGAATAACATCCTTTTTTTAAATTAGAATTTCTGCCTAATATGCCTATTACTCATAGGCAAATAAATGGGCTGTATTACCAATGGAAACACATTTTCCTAGACACTTCATGTGTAAAAAAATCATGTACTACATTGAATTTATAGCTTCTGTCAAGAAAACAATGGACCACAGCTATACATTGCACTTAGTGTTCAAACAGGGAAGCAGTTGAAACGAGGTGGTCAGTCCATGGGACTGGTTTCCTAGGCACGCTTCTGAGGCTCACATTAAACTCTTTAACACACTGGCAGCATGGCAGAACCCTAGATAGCAAGAGCCAAATGTGAGCAGACATGCAGCAGCTGCTTTTGCTGTCAGCTGTGGCAGGCTCTATTTCTTATGGCTAGCTAGGGATGTGGAGAGGAAAGGTGCTAGTCCAGTTATAAACTAGGGAAAAACTCCCTTGCTATTATTTCTTTTCTGAAGTGTAAATTCATAGACAAGCATGTGTCATTAAAGAAATAATTTTTCTGTTGCAGTTTCTCAGGGGACTACAAAATACTCCGCACCCACATCTAGTCATATAGAAATGCTACCTTATTCCATCATGGAGGGAAAAATATTTTCGTAAGGAAGCACAGAAGTTTCACTTGCCCAGTTGTTCTTGCTTGGTTGAGAGGGTGGTTGTTCTCAAAACTGTTCAAATACTGTCAGGGGTACCCAGAGAAATACAATACTGCTCAACCATAGCCAGACTATTCCCTGGATTAGTACCAAAAATAGCAGATGAAAGTGGTTATGAATCATGGTTTGGTGGAGAAGGAAAAGGCAGAAGGGCTGTTGGAAGGACTGTCCCCTGTCATGGTGCACAGTCCCTGTCACATAGAGCATATGGGTCCTTACCTGGCTGTGTGGACCCCGCCACTTCCCAGGCTGATGCCCTCCCCAGTGCAAGTCTGTGCTGCTTCAATGACCTCTACGTATATGATGGCTCTGGCAGAGCCATTTGACACCAAACCCACTGCACGTGTCCCCTAATTTCTTAGTACCTACTTCAGCCAACACTAATCAAATTGGAAATTCTTCTCAGGAGGGTTCTCCCTTCCTCCTCCAAACGAAACATCTCCTCCTGCTATATGCACTCTCTTTAATTCTGACACTGATCAGAATAGAAACTTAGGAAGATAGTTATTGCAGTAGGCCCTCTTCCTCCTTTTCAGAAACAGACATAAAATGAAAAGTTCAAAAGCCTCTTGTTTTTTGGTCACAACTGTCAGGCCATTTTGCCAGGAGGCGTACGTATGTACATTTGTATTTTATACAGCCTTTCTTCTCCCTTCCCTCAAAGTAGTCCTCTAAAGACCACACAGTACGCAGCATTTGGAATTTTCTTTCTTTTTTTTTCCCCCTCTGGAGCTCATTCTAAAGTACTTCCACAGATATTTTTCTTGCTTTGTGTTGCGTTTCCTCTGTAAGCTTTAAAAGACTTGGCAACACAACTTCCCTGGCTGGTATAAATACAGCCATAGATATTTTTAAATCGCAAAAGCAAACCTTCCTACTCCCCCTCCCTCCTCCCCAAAAGCCATATCACGCAAGAATCTCTCTCCTCCTTCTGATGGAAGTAATTTCATTATTTTAAAAGCATTTATGCAACCAACAGAGGCAACACCATGTGTGTGTGCATACACAAGCTTCCTCAGAGTCCATATGATTGTGCCCTCTCCCTACTTTCTCCTTTATGTAGCCTTTATTAATATTAATAATTTTTTAAAAAATTTAAACCAGGTACAAGTTGATATCCTCTGTATCTATATTAAACACAAGCTTCCAATGTGTTAAATCCAAGTAAGTTGCTATATTTGGTGGAAAAGGCAGAGAGAATGCCTTTTTGATGAATTATACAAGTCCACTTTAATCATGGAAGCTGGTTCCTTTTAACAGAGTTTTAACAATTGTCCCCTGACCAGTAGGTTAACTCCAACCACCTCTAGCCCCTATGAGTGCTAAGGGATCTTCATTTATTGCAGTGCTTTCCCTTACTCTAAAGCAAACTAACTGCAGTGTCACTTTTCCCAGTGTTTTGAAAACATGTTTGTCAAGTTTTGGTTCAAATTTAGAATCCCTCACATAATTTGCTTGCTACTGAAAGTATCTATTTTATTGTCCATTAATTTCATTTTTCTGAAATCTGCTTCCAATGATACACTTCCAACTAAAAAAAGTATTTACCCACATTATGTAGGCCTAAAAGCCAGCATAATAAGCAGCTAAAGACAATGTGGACACAAACACAGTGAAACACCCCCAAAACATGGAACCAGGGCAGCCTATCAGACAGTCTGGACTGAGACAGTCATTCCAGATACAGTATTCCCATTTCAATACTTGGTTATCTCAGACAATTCATTTTCACTCTCCTCCCCTCAAAAGTTAAGCAGCCCAAGGCAGGAGATGCTTTGGGGTTTTTTGACCCTTCTCGGTGATTTTTGTTGAACAACAAATAATCCCTTTTTGGGACAGAAATTATTTGTACAGCCTTTCTTCTGTTTTAAAGAGCTGCACTGTGATGTACAGCTACACAGGAGTAGTCTGACAGGTGGAAAGGGAAAATTTGGTATTCAGCAATCCCACCTTTTTCTGGTGGGCTATGGGGAGGAAGAATTGTGCTGGCCTCTCTCCAAATGTCAACATCTCCTAATTGTACTCCATCACCCCCTGCAGAGCAGAAAGGTCTCTGTCCATGGAGACAAAGATGGCAAAGAAAGGGCTGGCAATATGTCTTAGTGTCCAGCAATATTTGAGCTGCTTCAGACTCAGAAACTAAAAAAGATAGCCTGAAAGTGCCAGAGATACAAATTTAGGATTATGTTGGGTGTTAGAGAGGAAAAAATGTCTGTGTAAGTATACTGACTCCTCATGCAATTCCTGTTCTCAGATGTGTTCAGAAGCAAGTTGCTGGAACAGCTCTATAGAAGCCCCTGAAACCAAATCTCTCCCCCTGGCTTTGTAGCCTTGCATTGCCTGGAGTGTGTGATCCTCACCAAAGGAGCTGAGTGATGTTTCTCCAAAAGCAAGGACCTTGTGCACTTTGGTAGTTGCAGTAACCTTAAGAGCAAGAGAAGAGCTGTGACACAGTGGTCACTCAGCACACCCTAGCATACACACTCTCCTGCCCATCTCATTGTGCATTTTCATGTCCATTAAGTGTTAGAAAGTCCCGTTGTATGCTTTGCTGGCCTCAGAGTTTCTACTTCAGCCAGATCTCCCTAGTACTGGTGTTAATTGTCCATTTGAATCCCCAAGTATCTGAACTTCCTCTCTCCCTGCAGTTCTCCTACACCCATCATCTGTGTTCTGTATTTCCAGACACATCCCCTGAGCTGCCTTGAAACACATCTGAGCCTCCCAAGCTCCGGAGCGCTGGAGGAGGCAGGGTCCAGCAAAGGCCAGGCTTCTCCTAACATCAGCCTTATGTGGAAGGGTCAGCCTTAGGAGACCAAAACTCAAGTTTGACTACAAGCAGAGCCATCAGAGAGCTATGGTGATGAATCACTTGTGCTGAAGTGTGCTTTTCCCCAAAATGCAGGCAGCTTCTCTGCTGCGGAAAGAGCCATGGCTGCAGAGGACAAAGGAGGCTGTCAGCAGTTTAAAAGTCTTGCCACACATCTGCTAACTTTTATTACTCAGTATGATTTCAAACAAGAATATTCTATTTTCATGGGGAATTATGGATTTTTTATTTTGTAAGAAAGAAGGAAGTCTCTCTAGACCTCTCTTTTTCATCAAGGAAAGAAATAATGAGCACTTTTTGCCTTGTCAAGGAAGAAATAAAAGATAACTCGGAACAGTGGTGTCACTACCACCTTTAAGTATAAATTACTCAGTTTCTTTGCTTCAACTTATTTTTACCTAGCTCAATGCTTAGAGGAATGAATTTAGCATTCAGGCTACCATACAAATATTACAGAAGACACCTACAAATTGTACCGTAACACCTTATTTTTCTTACCCCTTGCACTTTCCAGCTATATTTATTTTGTCTTCATGTTTGGTCAAATGTACAAGTAACACTGAAAAGACAAAAAAAATTAAATCAGAAAATACTACAGGAAGCAATTGTCAGCATGAGATAAACTCCATTTGGAGAAATAACAACAGAAGATCTATGGTGGACCTGCAGAGAAATAAACCTGTAGTAGATATCAAATATCATAAACCTTTACCAAGACTCCCATAAAGGAAGCACAAATATGGTGCTACTCCATGGGGCAAATTCCTTTAAGGAAAATGAGCAATGATGCACTGTTAGCTAATAGAACAGTATTGCTCATTTTCCAAAGGCATACTTGGCAAGGGAAGACAAACTGCAGAATAAATGTCAAGAAGAGTAAGAATGGGGGAAGCAATGGCAAAACAAACATAAAGAACTGCCTCCAGATGTTCAGGCAGATCCCCTTTTCCTCTGATCAGAGTGGTGGAGCAAAACTGCAGCTGCTCTTGTGTCTGTTCAAGATTTATATTAAAAATGAAAGCATCAGCATTTGCCTGTCCTGCTTCAGGGTGTGCTAGAGTCACCCAGGCTCCAGCAGAATATAATCTGCACATGGAGGTTAACATGGTTGAATCAATCTGATCATGGATGAAAATTCAGCTGCTATCGATTCCCCGCTTACACTGATTGCCCTTCCCGGGTCAGAATGGAAACCCATCCCATTGTTCAGTGAATACAGTATTCTGTTCACTACATCAATTACTCTGACCCCAGGGGGTCCAAAAGCCCCCCTGCTCACCCATTTACAGTGACAGCTGTCATGCTAATGAATCCACATTGACATTATAATTAAACCATTACACAAAGTGAGGCCTCACTCTCAGCTGTACAGCCAACACACACAAGGCCACTTTGGAGAGGTTGCCTATTAGAAATGTAGTAGAGTAAAAGGAGATACCCATAAAGTTTTAGAAGATGAAAAATGCAGGCAGAAGATGCAAACTGAAAGAGAAGTTAGAAAACAAGGACAGCCCTTGAAGTGACTTTTGTTTTCCTCTTTAGGGTGGCTTTCACTGAAGTGGCTTCATGGCAGATTTCTGCCAAGTCTCCTTTTGAAGTACATCTTATAGAATAAGAAGCACTGCAGGACAATAACAAACTTCACAAGCAGAGTCAGAAGCACAAACATCCCCACACCCTCTGCACTCACCTCACATGAGCTAGAGATCTCACATATCACAACCAGACCAAGGATAAAAAGCAAGCTGAATATACACCAGTTGGTGTGTACACATACAATTGTCCAGGAGGAAGAGGGAGATGCTGGGTACCACATTTCCATTCTGCTTAGCTGAAGCCCTGCTCCACAGGGGCACTGCAATCCACTCAATCCATAACCCTCTCAGTTCCTTTACATAGAGTGCACCCTTTTCAACTTTGGCCACTGCTGACCAACAGTTTCCAAAGGTTTTTTAGTAGTAATGGATTGGGTGGATAGAGTTTCCCATCATACAAAGGGTTTTTGCTCTCTGCAGACTGAAATGTAAGTAGATGGAGCAGGCTGGAAGAGAAAAATACTGATATTTAGGAAAAGAAAAAGTGCTCTTTTGTTCTATCCTGTGGGTACTGATTTTCCCAAGTAATACTTTACAGTTATATAGCAGCCTGTTACATAAAACATAGTAGTCACTGAAATATTTTATTCTAAGGAATATGAATTACATGTGCTCATCTAGATGGAGAGTATGACCTACAAAAGGCAGTGTTATCAGGAGCATGGAGGTCATCAGTTTGATAGTCTGAAGTCACACAGTCTGGCCTGGACAAGACAAAAGGGTCCTCTACCCATATTTAGTTTATCAGGAGTCTCTCACTGGAGTCTGAGTACCGGAGGATTTAAAAACTGTGGTTTGGTTTTTTGAATACAATGCATTCAAGTCCAGTGATAAGCTCTGGGATATTATTCTATGTTGCTGTTTGGGAATAAGTACTGAAAAGCACTCAGTGTAATGCTTTATCTCAGGCTTTCAAACTTAGTAAATTTAAGGGCATGGCTGTTATTCCACAGGAGAGATTACCTGAACTTACTTTGAGGCCTTTGTGAGCATCATGAGGTGATTTCAGATCTATCAGAATGAAGAGGAATCAATGAGCTCCTGGGACTATCTAGAAGCCTCTGAATCTGTACTGTAAATCTTCAGCAGAATTTAGCTTTCATGTAACCCAGCAATTCTTGGTGGCAGATGATTAAGCTATGATGACTTAACTCCTCTGCCCCTTCTGGCCATAAAGCTGCCCAAAATGGACCTTGTTGGTTTCTAGTAACTAAGAAGGTCATATAGCTTCTGCACCTACCATGTTAAATAGCTTACTCCCAAAACCCATGGCAAAGAGTCAGTTATACACACCATTCCTGCCCTTCTCACTCCCTCCCCACCCCCCTAAAAAAAACCCCAAAACCAAACAACAAAAAAGCAAGCTGAAGTTTGGTTTTAATTACTTGGACAGAAAATTAATTCAAAATTTAAAATAAAAATTCAACAAGAAAACTTTTCTTTTCCCTAGAAAGTCCTGATATCCTACAATAGATGGAGCTGTTCCAGTCATTTTCCCTATTGAAAGGGTTACCTTCTCCAACTGATAAGCCTGCATGTTTCTTTCCTCCTTTCATCTCCTCTCTACAGAAGATTACCCCACATCCCAAAGTGAAAAATAGAAAGGAACAGACATAAAAAGCAGGTCATGGAGTTAAACACTTACAAGTTGGGAAGTGCCAAAACCATGGATGCCCTGTGACCCCTAAATCAGCCCATGGGTGGTGAACATGTTACAGTGTGTTTAACCCTCTTACCTTGCACAGATCCCATTCAGTACACAAGGAACATGCCCCAGCAGTGCAGCAGCCATCAGTAGAAGACAAATGAAAATTCTTATAAATCACAGGAAGACCCAAGGAAACACACACTGGGAATATCATGTGACATCATGTGGTCTTCCACACAAATGATCAGAAGAGCTAAAATTCTTAAATCCTTCATTATCATATTAAGCCAGTCCAAAGCAAACATTTAATACTAGAAGGAGATATATCCTGGTGAAGTTAGGGGCAGCTGGACCTTGGTCAAAAATTTCAGCAGCAGGTTACACTTCTGGTCCTACTTATAACACTGCATGAACAGAACAAGACCTTAGAAATCTATTTTATTTTTTGTTTTTAAACGAGCATAGTTCCTTTGGCTTCCCCAGGGCTATGAAAGTCTACAGAAGCTGAAGACTGCCTGTAATGTATGTTGTGTTATTCTGGTTTCCCAAACTGTACTTTGAATGATGGATGGGAAGCTGAGGCAGCTGATAACAATGCTAAATGGTGAGAGACCAAACATGCACCAGTAGTTCAGCTAAAATTGCGTAGCTGGCATAGAGCTGGACTTGGGTTGAGAAACAGATGAAGTGTCCTGAGAGCGTGTCAGCCCTGGACTCCTTGAAATGTGGTTTTCCTTTGCAAAACTTCTTTCTCTTGAGGGATGGCGCAGACGGAAGAGTGTGACTTTCAAAAGCCATGAGGGTTTCTAATCAAGGATGCAATCAATATACCAATAACTGTAATACCAAACAAATCAAGACTACAGGATGTTGGGATCAGCTTACTCCTCTCTGAAAGGGGAAGGAGCATAGATAGGGAGAGTATCTGTACATTTTGTGCTACTTGTGCCTAGGAGAGATTCACCGATATGCTTCAGCAGGAGTTTAGATATTTTGAAAAGACATGACATTTTTACAGTGGAATTCTTCTCTTCCATGGTCTGCATGCTGCACTTCAAGGAGCCCAGTTAGGTGCAGCTATTCTCATTTGAAATTAGTCTTAACTTCAGTCTTTGGTATATATGGGATCTGTGGTGCCTATCCTCTGGTGCAACAATATGCTAAAGTCATCCCAAATCCACAAGTATTGACAGACCAGAACATTAATGTTTTCCCCATCAGAACCTTTCTTCATGTGGATAAAATCCAAAACATTTTTGCCAAGATAAGCACTTACAAGTGCTGGAACACTGGCTAAAGAGAGCTTCCCCTCTGCCTTGGTATATTTAGCAAATTCTAATGGTAGGAGAGACATCAGTGACCAAGACATGGTAATATGCTGTGAAATAGCTGGTCTCAAGCTGAAGCAAGACAACTTGAACTGGAAGGCAGAGTTATATGGAGCAAAGACTTAATAGGCTCCAGGATAAGATACTTCAGCAAATAAATCTAAGCATGAGTTTGTAGTCTTGCTTTTCTGTTCTTAATATTTAAAGAACTAATATTATTCAAACACAGCATTTACTAATTCAGCATGTTTACAGAACAGCTAAGGCCTCCGGACATTTCTGAGCTACGACCAATCAATGATGCTTGGATTTGGGCATTCAGTCAAGACAGAGGCAGAGAAGGGGGGCAAAGAAGTCAGTAAGTTGAAAACCTCATTTTTGCATTTCAATATTTTTCCTCTATTTATCTGTGTCAGTCTAACAATGAGGAGAGCAGCTTTTCAGTGCTCCGTCCCTCTTTAATGATGGGTCCCAAAGATCCCCCCAGTGTAATCCCTACTGCCTGAAATTTTACAAGATCCCCACAGCTCTTCAATTACCTTCGTTGGCCTGTCAAGACTCCAGCATCTCAAATTCAGTTAGCTGGTGTTTGGACCTCTGCCAAGGGCCAGCCTTTGCTCCTAATGACAGCCAGCTGAGGGGACACTGAGAGGGGCTGAATTCAATTTGCAGGCCCTCTAATCTGATTAGGGGAGCAGGGTTTTTATTTTCTCCAAAGTTTGCAGTAGCCAGGATGAATGATGGCCAAAGGATGAGCTGTCAACATCAACAAAGACTTGGAGACAAAAGAAAAAAATGAGGGGGTATAAATTTTTTTTTTTAAATGAGAAATGAGTCTGCTGTGATTGACAGCATAGCGAGCTGTTGAGTGAATTGTTCAGGTGACAATGTTGTGTTTGCAGAGTGTCACTCTGTGTGGGCTATTAAAGCAGGAATGGATCCAGCAACCAAGCAGATGTCAAATTCCAAGGAGAGCTTTTCTTTTTTCTCTAAATAGATCCAGTGTCAAGCCTCTAATAAATATTGCACTGTTCTCCCATCTGGGTCTAAAGTATGTAATACTTTCTCTGTTTTCTACTTTATGATACTCTGTTACAATTACTCAGCTGCAACAAAAACATTTTCTATAGCCACATGCACACTACATTTTTCATTCTTCCACATATGAGCATTTTGTCTTCTTAAATGGACTTGATAATCACTTTGTAAAGGCATGTATCGCTTCACATTAAAGCTCTCTCCTCAAGCATGCAGGTTTTACTTAATTCACCTCATAATACAGTTATGACAATCCCAAACCACTTTCTCACTATGGTTTTCCTAAGGTTTGAACACCTTGCCCACAAAGTGAATCTTTATTTTTTGTATCACCAGAACATGAGCCTGAAGGAAGCCAGTGGAGCTATGGCAATTCTGCAGGCTCTGCTCTTCCTCTCACAATACCTACTGACTCTGCACACATTTATTTCTACTCACTTAAGTCAGAACCTGAGGAAAATTATTTAAAGAAAAAGCATTATCTGATGATCAGGTACAGAACAGGCCTAGACACCAATCAAAAACACCAGTACAAAAGATACTAGCACAAAAGGCCCATAATGCAACACAAGAGATATTAATACACTCAGAATTTCCATTTAGAAAGCTTTTGTGGTCTAGAATCCATCCCATAAACCATGAGCAAAGCAAGCTTATTTGGAGAAAGATGCTAAGGGAGAACCCTGATTCCAGATCTGACCCTGCACCATCACATCATCCTTGACTTGATGAGTAGAGTGGCACCAATGTTTCACAGCTCTACAAAGATCATGATGACTTTAGCAATCCATGGGAATCTCTCAAAAGGAAACATTTTTTTCAGAGAGGGGCTTCTTGAGTGGAAAGATAGTATTCTGCCAGCCCCTCATTGTACCTCCAAGGCAACATAAAGGTTAGCAAAAAACTCAGCTCAAGTGACACATACCGCCACCTTTTCTCATCAACCTGTAATATCCACCACAAAAATTCACTCATCCTAGGAGCATATCAACAGGCAGAGCATCATGAAGAGACAATTTTGGGTATCAGACTGAAGTACCAGCAAGGTGGGAATCAAGTGACCACCACTCTCAGCTGAGAGCAGCAGGACAGCCACAGTCTCAGAGATAACAGGGCAGGAGCTGCTGGTGTCCCCAGCATCAGTCACAGGAGAAAGGGAACCCAACATGGCTCAGGCAAGCAGCACCATAGTCTTGGGAAGGGGCACAAAACAGTTGCATCATTTCCTTAGTGTCTGAAGGTATGAAACATGGGACTGGTTTTGGGATATCTCAAAGGTGCTTCAAAAGGAGAACAGCAGAATCAAGGAGTGTATATGGTAGTGAAGGGGCTATTGTCAAAACCACAAAGAAGGAGAGTGAATTAAAACAAAAATGGTAATAAATCTCCTCCTATTCTGTCTTAAGCAATAACAGGAGTTGCACACAGGCTGCCTTTTAGCAGGAATCTCACTTTGCTAGCAATCTTGACTCACTTGCCATCCTGAAATATTTCAGTTCACTTGCCTCAGGTAAGGCTTCCTCTAACCATAATTTGGTGATGGAGAGTTGGTGAAGGGGTATCTCTCTGCCATGTGCAGAGCTCTGTGGTCTCCTGTGCTTGAGAGTGGAGGCTTAGCATTTGGGAAGTAGCTTGTCATCTCATCAAGGATGTGCTTTCTGCCTCTGCCCATATTCAAAGCCTCTGCAAAAATAAATTAATGCTCACAAACATTCAGCTGGAACACATTAGCTTGTCTGCAAAGATCCCTGATGGTCCCTTACTCTAACCTCCCTCAGTTCTTGCATTCAACTGGATTAGACTGTCTCCACAGAACATCCCAGGGCTAAAGGGCCAAGTGAAATGCTTGTTGCAATTATTCTTTTCTCCTGTCTATCTGGGGTCTCCGTGGAGCCAGACAGGAGAACTGACAGCAGCCGCCTGTGCTGTGCCCTCTGTTTCCCTTGATAATGTTCTGGCAGAGAAGAATGAGAGCAGCCTGACAAAGCTGCAAAGGGACGAATAAGCAGAGAAGAGGAAGGAGATGAGAAGATGAAGCTCGGATGAATGAGGAAAGCACATAGGAAAGGAGATACAAAAGCAGATGCGGACACATCAGCAGGAAGAGCAGCAGCTACGAAGAGCAATTTTGGAGCAGGAGGTGAAAAGAAAGACACACTGGCCTTCTGGAGCCTGGAGTCAGCACAGAGGATGCCCTTTGCAGTGTAATAGCAAAACCAGAACTCTCATCTCTTATAAGTTACATCTTGAGCTTAGTTATTGCAAGAACTATGATCCCATTTTACTATTCTCAATACATTGCAAATGCTACATGAGTAGGAAATTACAACCCAAATGTCATAGCAGCGGAAAGGAAAGGCTGCAAAATGAAATACCCTAATGTCGGAAAGTGGCAGAATGGGTCACTTATGTCTTTTAATCTAAGCTTGTATGATAAAACTGTCACCTGTGCTTGCTATTTGCATTACATTTTTATTGAGAATAAAGTGACCAGTATGGATGCCTTGCCTTTTTATTGTCATCCATCCATTCAAAAGCATTAAATTACAGAACATATCTTCCTATCAGCAACACTACAAGTTAGATGCCAAGTGTGCATTCCATATTCTAGATCTATCTTTATAGTCTAATAAGACTCTGAAAAGCCAAGCCAGACAATGAATGGAGATGGAAAAGGCAAAAGCACTGAACATCCTAAAAATCTTATGGATGACAAAACTTCAAATGATGGTGCATATATTTACATCTTATTTGAGGTCATTAATGCAGTTACACCATGGGAACATTTGGCCCATTATTTTTAATATCCAGAAGATGAAAAAGAGTATCACACTTAATTGAAACCCTTGTCAAAATGAAAAATTAATTGTCCTCCAAAGATTCTCTGTCAAACTGTCTCTTTCTATTTGCTGCACAAGGGTAATATCAGCAAAATAGCTCTGCAAGTCCATGCTACCAAGAAGCATATTATATTATATTATGTAAAAGTAACAAAGGCACAGGAGCCAAGTCAGGAATTCTGCTATGAAGACCACTTTCTTCAGACAGTGCGTACTCCAAAAACAAACCTGTTTTTAGCAGGGTATTGGATAAGCACCAGGCATTGCAGTTGAAGCACAGCTGCCTCACCTCGAAAGAAGAGTTTCTGAGAGGCAGAAAGGATCATCACAAAACTATAGGATGGTCCAACAGCCTGGACATTCTGCCAGATAGGGAAAGTTGGGGCTCTGCTTTGAGTAAAAGCAACAAAATTCTGTGCTGAAAGAAAGCACCAGAAGGTCATTGCCTGTTTTGGATTCCTGCTGCCTCTGCAAACAGTCCAGAGACCCTCCAGGGAAACAGGAAACAAGGACAGGGACTTCCACAACTGAAAAACTACTGAGGGATGGTACAATCATTTCCATTGTCCATTCCTCTTCTTAACCAGGAAAGCAACAGCATCCCAGGCAGCACTAACACACCTCCAACTCTGTGACCCCTTTTCCAAAAGGGACGAGGAAAACTGAGCACTCTGATAGAAGGCACAGATAACAGGACAGCTGCCATCTGCCTAGGCCCAATCAGAAACATTCATTCTGTTTCTAAGTCCTCCTTGAGCAAAGGCCTACAGTTTCCACTTGCCCAGATATTTGCTTTCTCCCCTGCCAAGCACTAACCCTGAGACAGAAAGAGCCAAGACCCAAGTGCCTGTTAAAGGCCCCAGTCTACCAAACCTAGAGAAGAGAAAGACCCCTGGCTTTTTTCACTTGCGCCACATTATCACAGAAAGGTGGATTAGAAGTTATCTCAGCTCTGCTTTCTTTCAGAGCTCCTTGGCAACACAGCCACCAAGATATAAATATGCACACACAAAAATTTGCAGCAGGCATATGTGCACGCACACACATAAGCTAATAGGCAAAAGCATTTAAAGGCATGAGGCAGATATGGTCAGGAAGGCAAAAGACTTAATAAAATTCTGGAAAAAGGGAAATATATTATCTTCTTCATGAAATTTAGCTTCATTTAAGGGTTAAAAAAATCAAAACCCCACCACAGAAAATAACTAACTTCACAACTGTCCTACCTACCACCAGCAAGCTTCACAGAGATTGAGAGTAGTAGTTCCAGGCCTCCATTGTATAAAATATAACTTAAATTAAGAAGACTTAATTTGACTGAAGTAAAGTTGACAAAGGCCCAGCTTCACCTGAGTATTCAATAGCACACTAATGAAAGGGCTCTAGGCAAGAGAGCTTCCCTTCTCTGAGGGTAGCAGGCAAGTGACATTTCAAGGACCATTTATTACTTTTCTGCACTTTAGGTGGCCATTAGCACTTGCACCAAGTTTGGGCCAAGGACAATAACACACTGCTGTTACCATTTACATTCAGCTATGGTCACAGCATGGGAGGATAACACACTCAAGGCCTGTACACAATATACCAGTGTCCTGGGCAAGCAGGAGCCCAGCAAACAAACATGCTGCTGTCACTCATGGTGCTCATACCCAAAGGGGCAAACAAACCCACCACACCCATTCCTTGTGCACAGCAAGGGACAGACACCTCCCTATCCATCTCCACAGAATACCAAAAGTTATTCTCAGCAAAGGCCAAGACAAAGGCTGCTCACCATAAGTTTCTCATAGCCTGGCTTTTTTCCAGGCCAGCACTTGTGCAGGGGAGGCCTCCTCCAACCCTTTGGATGGGAGGTTTCCTACAGGTGATGGCTGTTGATGCAAACACCTGGTGAAGATATTCCTTCTCCTGCATCAGGTGGAACACAGGTTTGGCATGGCATTTTGGCATATTATAGCCCACAGCTGTCGTCCTCAGACACAGAGAAATCTCTATTTGCTTCCTAATAAGCAGCACCAGGTTGGGAGAAGAAGCACTCATGTCAAGAATGGAATGATGGGATGTTTTTTTTGATGAGTAATTTGGGCTTGTTTAAGTTCTTCCCTTGTAATTGTTTATCAAATGCTTCTGTATTGCTTGCTTTCTTTCTGTGTATGCAAATTGCGTACTGAATTATTGTGTTGGGCAATAAGATGAAGAAATATTTATTTTGAGATGTCTGTATTAACTGTTCTTAAGCCCAGAGCACAGCTAATTGTGATCCAGGTTCTGGAAACCTTTCTGTGACTCAGCTTCATCATTGTGAGCAGTATTTCTGAAGTCCACATGGTTCCTTTAGTCTTCAAAGAAAGATCAAATATAAGAGTTTGCAGTGGGAGTATTGCAAGTGAAAGATATTCTTCAGGAAACCTAGGTTCCAGGAGGATAGGATTCTGGTCTACTGACAAAGTTTATAGAGAAGAAAGTTTAAAATAGAACCAAATTTATTGTGAAGCACAGGGACTCTTGACTCATCTCTTGAAAAAATGTATAAATCCCCAAATTTCTCTGCTTTATGATTTCTTTTCTCCCTACAACTTTAGAAACACTCATTAATTTCAAATTTTGAATGTGGTATTTGAATCCAGATATTAATATTGATTTTTTAGTTTGATAAGAAAGAGAACAATTTTTTTAAAAAACAATCAGTAGTTTTCACCTTGACAAATTCCTTTCCCAGCCCATGTAGCCTTGCCAGAGATATATGTGTCTACTACTGGATGGTTTTCAGGCAGACTTTTAGACCATCATCCATCTCTTCTGAGATATCTCCTGAGCTGCCATTCCCAAATGCTATTACTTCCCTCTAACGTGTCTTTTTGGTCCTCCTGGTCCCTGGGGTCTCAGTCAATATCTGGCTGGGTGAGCAGCCCTAGAGTCCCTTTTGGTTTGTTTTCTGGGAGCTGATATTCCACAGAGTTGGTACTTCATCATGAAAGAAGATCACACTCTTCCCCTAACATGATTCTTCATTAGTGAACGGCTGTATCATGGTCCTTCTATGTTTAATCTCCTCAATTAGTTCAAATAATGAATTTACTGCCAGGAAAGTTTACAAAAGAATATCATTTTAAATAAATATGCAGTTAGTAAGTAGTGACTAAGTGCACTCCAAACCTGCATGCGCTCACCCCAGCAGGCTACAGCCAAAGCTGTGCAGGCAGGGGTGTCACTACAGCCACTGGCACTGTGTCTGTGCTACACAAGGGAAAGGAGGGCTCCAAGCTTTTAGAAAGCCCAGACTGTTATTTGCGGGTGCTCTGCAATAGTTCCAGATATCTTCTGGTATTAAGTTCCAGGCATTAGTAAAGAGACGTTAAATAGTTCATTTCTAGAAAACCTGCAGGTTAGATATTTAAATCTCATCTTCCTTTAAACTCTCATAATCTCAAAAAAAAGAATACATTTAGATGATGGTCCAGAAAGGCAGAATGATTAGTATAAATTAAATATTACTGGATTTTTCTTACAATAGCAGTTACTGACAAAGTGGTGCATTTTCTGTCTGTGTTTTGTACACAAATCTTGGAGTTAAGCCATTTTCAGTAGCATGCTTTCCTTACAAATCTGGCTTTAAGTAACAATGAATTCTTTCAGGAAACATTCTTTGTTCAGTTAAACTCTTCCTCTTCCAAAAGGTCTGAAATTACTTGGTATTTTGAAAGATGGTTGTTCCATGGTATTAATTAAAGAAGCTCTTTCCTTTCTGCAGGTCTTTGATTTTATTTTTATTTTTAATCTAGAAAAGCAGATAATTACATTAAGTTCTCACATAAGGTTTCAACAAAGTAACTAACATTTCCACTTTTAACATCTTCTTTGAATAGTTAAAATGTTTTCTCTTCAAGGAATCAGAATTAATACCCTGAGATTTCTTTCAAAGAAAAAAAAAAAAAAAAGAAGAAGAACAAATAAAATGAAATGGGGAAAAATGTTGTCATCTTTTTTTACTCTTCCATCCTAGACTAATGCTGGAAATCCACAAAAAAAGTTAGGGAAGGAAGATCTTACCACAGTCTAAATTTTCTTCATTTTACTGTGGGGATGAAGAGAAAAAACAGCAAATGTTATGCTATATGGGGGTTTTTCTAGTGAAAACTCCTGTATGTTTTACTATGTCTAGTTCAGGGTGGGATCTCTATATCTCATTATTACCATGAATATTGAGACTCTCCAGAAGTGACCCAGTGGGTAGTTTTCTATGTATGGCCAGCCCTCCCTAATTACTGAAGAAAATTCAAATGTCTTCACATTCTGCAGACCTGGACTCACTCATAGGTTTGACCTGATTTTTTTTCAAAGAAGAGTCACTTTTTTCCTAAGGAATTTTCAGAAATATATTTTAATTATCATGGTGCAACACAGAGCATTGAGGCCTTGACCACATGAAACACTCCATGGGAGAGGACGTAGAGTCCCTCAATATCTTGGTGGAACATCTGTGCTCTTCAGAATGGCCCTGCCCAGATGTCCACTCACAAGAGCACAGGACACAGCTTTTTTATCCTGTGTTTAAAGTCTAGAAGGATGAGCGTGGATTCAGAAGCAACGCAAAACTTATCTCAGTAATACCATGGATTTTAAAGGTAGGTGTTATCCTGTGGATTTACTTGATTTTTATTGAAATTCTTATGCTGAAAACGTTAGGAATCCTACTCACTGTCTCCTAAGCACTCCTAGGCACAGAGGAAAGGCCAAGGTTATTACTCCTTATAATCCATCATGAGAAATTTTCAGATATCAACAGAGGCACTTTAGTAATTTTCTGTGACACCTTAAGCCTGAAAACTGTGTATTGTTTTCCAGGGAAGGATAGCAAATAAACCCCTTAGTTTGAGTTCTTGCCACCTGGGTCAGGATAGGTGCTTCTTCCTAAACAGAAACATACACATATATGTACATAAATAAGAGAGAGGGGGGAGAGACAATTTCTCAGCTGCTCTCTGAAGAAAGCTCTTTCGTGATGAAATTTTTACTTAAGAAAAGGTCCTAAATCAATTGCTCCCAGGCGAGAAGGGGAGGAGGGAGGACAAGGAGGGCCACATTTCCCCTGATCAGCAGTTTTCCATTGCCCTTCCCTCCTTCCTTACGTCTCCATCAGCAGGTTGCAGATAGCATCTGGGGTCTGAAAAAAAAGCTGAACCCATGGCAGGGCACCTCTGAATGCTTGAATGGGCAGTGAAAGTCTTGTCTGGCAATGCCAAAACATGTAGTCCTTGTCCCTTTCCACCACACTGCCTTCCAGCAGACTGAGAGCAGAGCTCCCATATCAGTTTAGCATACCAGAGACTTAGAGGGGCTTACCATGCTGCTCTGTTTAGGGGATAAAAGATGGGAGCTTGGCAGGAATAAACATGTCACTTGGGGAGCCTGCTCCACGGGGCCTGATTTCCCTCTCGTGTCAGCTCTCTGCTGGCACAGCTCCCCAGCACTAATCCTGATTTATGCTGAATTTCAGAGGTGCAGGACCAGCCCCTTTATAGCCCCCAGGCGCTGCCTGGGCGCCCACTGGCACACAGGAGGAGGGAAAATATGTCCTCCTTGTGCTGGCAGAAACAAAATATGTAACTTAAGCAATTTTCTAGCTTCTTGGGCGGCGGCACGTTGCTTTGAACATGTTCGTGAAGCATTTTTTAACACTGTTTAACAGAGCTCAGCAGGATTGGGAACCAGGGGATAAGCTCTGCTCCTCTGCTGTTTCCCTGAGGCTGGGTTAGAAAAGTCAGCTGTGATTTCAAAGCTAGAAATATCTACAGGGCACCCTCTTCAGTGAGTGGACACCTGACACTTTCTGTCAGTGGGGCAGCTCATCGTGACTGCACCATCCACGAGGGATGCATGTCTTGTGAGTGAGTGGAGGACTGCTTACGGATCTTCCTGATGGAAGTACCCGGAGAACTACTCATTTATTTATGGTGGCTCTGAGATATCAGAATGTTGAGCTGGCTCTTAGCAGTAAGTTTGCTTTCAAATACCTAGCTTTTCATTTTAAAAGGGAAGGTTAGTACCACTGTTTCCATGTTGTTTCTCTTGGCTTTTTGGTCTTTCTCAAAGGGTAAAAGTGGGGGGAAAAATCCCCAAGTCTTTACAAAGGCTTTCCAAAGATACCTGCTCAACAAGGCTACATGCAACAGGCTAGGATAGCTGAGCACACATGAACACTTCATTCCACCATCTCCATTGCACAATGCACAGATCAGCATCTCCCCCAGACCTCAATGGGAAGTCCATCAAGGGCAAAGCCATCCTGGAGTTTGTTTTGGAGGTAAGTTATCACTCTTCCCCTTCCCCACCCCTTCCCTCTTCTCAGTCATGGCTGACTCAGCTCAGCAGGATTCAGCTTGAGCCCGTGCTGCCCAAGAAGCTGCAGGGTCCCTTGCAGATGTTTGGTAACACATCAGCAGCACGGGCCAACACAATGTAATGAAATTCCCCCCCAATCTCCCCCAGACATTACCTAATTGATAAAGTGGCCGTCCCAGGGCAGGCAGCTCCCTCCCCAGCTCCTGCGACACAGCCGGGCTCTGTTCCCTTTCGCCATGACCTCATGCCGGCACTCGCCGCCCATGCATCATGCTGCCTGCAAGCTTCCTCTTCCACACCAGATAAACACGGCTGAGACAAACTCCCTCAGCAATACAAGAAAAAAAAATACATTAAAATAACTCCTAACCTTTCTGAAGCTCCTGCCTTGGGCCCTCATTCCTGGTGAGATCTGCTAGCCATAGGATACCATGTGGAGCCTATCTCAGTGGCCTCTAACCTACTGCTGTTTGCTGGCAAAATGCAGAGAGGGAAAGGACTAAGAAATGCAGAGGTTTCTGCTATAATTTCCAGACATGAATACCAAAGTTGCTCTCACTTATACAAGTGCACATGCATAGATGAAATTTCCATGGGGTCAGGCTCATTGGCAAAAATCAGGCATAACTCAATTGGTGGGGCTGTAGCTATGTTTGCACTGAGTTTTATTTTCTCAGTAGTGCACCTAATGTAGAACTGGAAAACTAAGCTGTGTGTAGGGGAAAATCTATGCAAGAAGGTTTAGCAGCAAAAGAGCCATTTTCTTATTTTTTTGTTAGTAGCTTCTAATTTGAGATTGACTCTCAACATTGCCCCCTCAGTACATAGTCTACAGTGTCTTTTTGCTGTGATCTCCTCTGTGACCTGAAAGCTGAATTCAGTTAACCTTCACTACCTAGTCTATAGATCTGTCATAGAAAAGACAGCTGTTAATTCCCTAACATCCTTAACCATGGAGGGTCTTAGCAAAGTTTTCACACGATGGAATTACTGAAACTTGCAATCATACATTGACCAAAATTATCTATAAAACCCTGTGGAATTTAGCAAATAAGATCAGAAAAAAATGGACCCAAATATCTGAACCATTTTCTGAATTATGTATTTTATAAAAATTATTTTAAATTGTTTCAATTCAAAATACAATTTTGTTTCAAAGTGTCCCTTTCAATTATAAAAGAATGCCCCCCCCCCAAATCATGCAAAGATCACCCAAAGAACCTGTGTCTGTTCATGTGTGCACATGCCCATATACACATAAAAGCAGAGGGAGACACAGAGAAAATTTTTACCTACAAAGAACATTATCTCCCATTAATTTAAGTTAAAGATAATCCTGAAAAAATTTTCTGTTCCAGTTTCTTGGTTCAGATATCAAACAAACATACAGAGATCAACTACTAACTCCTAATGCTTACATACAATATCCTTTATTCCTCCCATGGTGAAAACTCCACAAAGGGCATCTAGGCTCTAAAGTCTAAATCAGCATTTATGAATGACAGGAAATTGTAAATTTTTGAGCCTAAAAGCAAAAAAGAAAAGGATAATAACAGACGATTTCTTCTGTTAATGCAGATTATGTAATTAATATCCATGCATTAACTACAGGCGCTAATTGTCACACACCTGATACAGGACACTGTGGGCTTTTGTAGGATGTTTAAAGAAGGGGTTGTTCAGTTGCCATAACATTCCTTATCCTGCCATTTTTCTGGCTGCAGGAAATGAAGGGCTGTGAAGCCCCTGAATATGAACATGCCATCAGGAAGAGCACTGCATCTGCTTGCACCCTAAATCCCTTGGCATTATGCTCTCCCACTGAAAGAACTCAGAACAGATCAGATAGCTACAAACAAGATTTTATTTTCATCCTCTTTTTCTCACTCATGGAGAACATGTCCATAACTCCACCAAGAGTAAACAACCCTACAGCTAATCTTCCCACTCCTTGGGACAGTTTGTTGAAATTAGTGAAAGGATGTAGACGTTGCACAGACGGCTCGATAAGAGTTATAAGCACTGTTTTGTTATTACTAAAGAGAGGGAGCATAACTTTTCTGTCTCCAGTGACTTTAAAACACAACATTCTCCCTCGCATCTATCTCCCAACCTACTCTATTTACATTAAATATAAGTAAGCACGGGGATGTGCATATAGAAGGAAAATAAATGGCTTCCAAGGGGAGGCTGTTTTGCTTATTGTATACATTTTTTGAGGATGTGGCAATGTAAACCATGAAGTCAAAAATGGGAACAACTCAGAAAGCACCACTAGAACTCAAAAAAACCTCAAGCAAACAGCAGAACTCGTGGTGATGGTTATTTTTGTTGAAATACCAATATGGATACCAGTAAGGAAAAACAGGTATCCATTAGCAACATCCATCAAGGATTAGATATAACAGATGGGATGGGTAATTTTTGCTTGATTCTTCTCAGGTCTATCTGATGCTAAAATCAGCCTACTAACTTACTTGGTAGTTCAACTCAAACATTAGCTAAAAGCTAGCACCAGCAGCAGAGTACCACCAGCGCTGCTTTAGGACTGAGATATCAGTGTCTGTTGGGGCAGGTGTCCCATTGCACCCCGTGGCACCCCACTGCCGAGGGCACTACTTGGTGCCGATGGTGGGTGAGCACTGGCGCGATCCATTTGCTGCAGCTGCCTGGGGAGTGAGATATGTGACATGTATTTACGCTGCAGCTGCTCTGAGGCAGACCAAGAGACTGTCTCTACATTTCCTATCAACCCAAGCGCCGCAGGATCCCTGGCTGAGGCTCCTTGGAGCTGCGGCAACAGATAACGGGCTGTCGTCATCCCTGTCGGCTAGAATAGATGTAAGTGGAAAAATGTTTCAGCTAATGTTGATCTGGCACTTGCTGAATGTGCAGGGAAGGTAGAAAGATGGAGAGCAGTGACTAATAAGGGGCGGATATAAAAGTAGGATTTTCCATATCTGATTTCACAGACTCTTGATGGCTTTTTTCTTTCCCATTGGTTTGTGATTTTGCTACATTTATTTATGCTCTGAAGAGGCAATTTCTCTGATGCCATTTGTTCTTTGAATAAACTGCACCTAAAAATGAACTTCATGTTGCTGTTTAAATTACTGTTTAATTAAGCACCAATTCATTAAAATAGTTTTATTAGCTGAGTTATTGGAGATAACTTTGGGCATAGGTGATTCCAAATTACTTTTAGGCTATAATTCAACACCAACTCTAGCTCCAGTAAAGTTGAACTTACAAATAACAAACTGTAACATAAAAGTGAAAATGACATAATGATGTTTAAGAGAAGTGTATCTGAATGGCAAAATATTTGGAATGAAAATCAAGCAGTAACGTATCTGCCTTCAAAATACAAAATTTATAATTAATGGAGTGCGTGCAAATCTGTAGTGGCTGTTATTCTTTGAGACGGATAAAATTACTGAAAAATACATATCATTCTGTCCAGCAGAGCAGTTGCAAAAATATTGCAGTGCAGTCTTTATAACCACACACTTCTGTGTGGTTTTTGCTGGTATGGCAGTGTGGGAACTGGACAGCAGACACTGTGTACCTCACTGCACACCTTGATGCAACACAAACCACTAACACAGTATTTCTTACTGTGTCACACAGCAAATTACTGTTTTGTTGTTATTATTTGCTTGGTTTTGAAAGATATGCAGGAAAACCATGTAGTCCAAATCCTATGGGGCTTGATTTTATATGTTAAAAAATTATGACTAGGTAGTGAATATTAACTTTGAACATTCTGCAAAGCAATGCAGCTTACCTAGCAATGAAGTGCATGAATTCTGCCACAGTTGCTGGGATTTCACTTAATAGGCAGCTTGTCTATTTTCTTTATTCCTTTGATATGTTCTAAACTATTTCTTTTGTACAGGCAGGACAGCTTGGGCCAAGCCCTGTACACTGTTGAGAGAGCATGACTGGCCTTCTGCATGTACTGGTTCCATAAAAATACATGCAGGTGTGTGCATATACTATCTGAATTTGTCTACACACATGCTATGCACACAGACTCCCATGCATCATCTATTTTAATTTGCACTATTAGAAAAATTTGGAAAACCAAGGAAGAATATGATGTGCTATTTCCTTCTGTGCAAAATAACCTGCAAAGACTGACTTTTAAAATTATGTTGTAGTGCTAGATATTTGCAAGTGTTTTCATCCCACAGAACTGTACAACTGGCGATATACCTTCAGCATAACATGCTTGCTAACCCTATCACTTTTGTATGTCATGTAGTCATGTGTTTGTAATCAGAGGTCCATGGACCTGGCAAGAAAATCACTCCCTTTCCAGCTGTTCTTGTCCTTTTACCGGCATTACATTTGGAGAGCAAACTGTAAATAATAAGGAGTTGATGAAGCTTCCACAGCTAGCAAATTTCTAACTTCAAAAGCTTTTCTGCTTCTGAAGTTAATGGTTGACTTCCCTCTGGGTTCACTTTTCATGTTTTTACTGTATGCCATTCTAGACCATTAATAACCATCAGTGTTTGCAGCTATTGTACAAGGACCCAGAAACATATGACCATTCTTCATGGTTCAGAGTTGCAAACCACAAGTGTGGGCATAGTAAAGGGCTAAATAAGTGCTTCACAGCAAAGCTTTTTATATTACAAAAACGCTCTCATGTTTAGAAGGTACAATGAACCTTCTTTTTCAAGAATTGCTGGAGATTTCTGGAAGTTCCCAAACTTTTGAGACAAATATATCCAGAATCTGTGATTATAGAGCTCTTTCAAAATCAGAATCACTCAGGTCTGCCCCTGCAGCTGAAGCAGGGTCACCTTGAGCAAGCTGTCCAGGATTGTATCCTGTTGAGTTTTGAATACATCCAAGGATGGAGTCTCTACCACCTCCCTGGTCAATTCATGCCAGTGCTTGGTCATCCTCACAGTGAAAAAGTGTTTCCTGATGTTCAGACAAAGCCTGCTGTGTTTTAATGGATGCCCATTGCCTCTGGTCCTGTCACTGGGTACCAGTGGAAAGAGCCTGTCTCTCTTCTTCATTCCTCCCTGCCAGGTATTTATGAGTCAACCCTCAAGCTGACTTATCATTGAAGAAAATGTAGAAAGAGGCACCACCGGGAGAGCTGACCTTCTCCACACTGAGCACAGTGGAAAAGATCCTGCTTATGGATACAGAATTTTATCAAAAGTAACTCAGTTCTGGAAACCAGACTCTTAGGATGGTTTGATCTTCAGCGTTGAGCAGCAAAAAAACAAATACAGATAAAAATCTCACTCTGCAATATTCTTAAAGTGGACATAGTCTTTAAAACTGAGATCACCTGAGAACCAAGATGTGGGTTGACACGGCAGGCACAAAATTGGAGGAACTCCATCTCTGCCCTGAAGTCTTACTACCATATCATCAAGCTAGTTCAGCATTTGACCTGACATCTCATAAATCTTTGCTTCTTTTTCTGTGATAAATAAATAACCTCCTTCTCCTTTGGTTTCTGTTCTCTCTGATCTTAACAGCACATCCAAGTATATCACCTGTCCAGTGAACATATTCATCTTGGTGATTCAGCCCAGATATGAGCGTGAATCCTGTCTCAGCAGTTCTTCTAAAAGAGTTTCTGTTGAAACTGTTTACCAAGATGAGTATCTTGATTGTGTTTTTCCCCCACATTCATCTATGTTTACACAAAAAATTCTATAATTTAATATAGAAAACCTACATATTTACAACTCTAAATCAAATTGGGACAAATGGCATAACAAATGCTTTTCAATTTGCTCTTTTCTTACTTATTTGCAATTCTGCCCACAGAAACCTTTCCACAAAGATGTAGTGTCATCCCTTTGCTTATATTATGCATGCATACATCCTAGTGAAAATAACTTAGACAACGATTTTTTGTTGCATTGCTCAAGACAAAGTAGGATGAGAAAGAAAAAGAGGTAATCAAGCCCTAATCATCAACATTTAAAGACAGTCATCTTCAAAACTCAGGAGACAGATGTGGCCCAACTCAATTGCCCCTGTACAGATAACCAACAGACATGTCCCATGACACCTGGGACATTGGCACAAGGCTGGCAGATATCACATAAAAGTACCAGGCCAAGCAACCAGCAAATGAAACCCAGATGTGGTGCCCTGGGAACCTATCAAAGAACACATACACACCTACAGGTGAACAAATGAGTGAGGGCTGGCCATCCCCCAACCACCTAGAGCAGGCAATGTGGGCAAGGACTTAGTCCCCCCAGATCCAAGAGGGGTCTTACAGAAAGTGCTTGTTGGTACTCATCAAGTTACTTGAGCACATTTAAAGGATTTAAATCCAAACCGCCGCATTGTGGGTCGATGTAGGAGATTGTGTTTCAGTAGTTTCTACATTTGCTTTTCACTCCATATGAAAGAGTTATAGTGTATACGAGAGAGGTACAAAATAAAACTATACCACATGTAGGTGAGTGCCAGTTCCCAAAAAGTCCAGGTGCTTTGTACACAGTGGAAAAGGGACCCAACCAGAGAAAACTTTCCCTAAGCACATCCTAGCCCTGCAGCTGGGGCAACTGCTCTGCATGCCTGCATGCCTTCTGGTGACAGTGACCATTCTAATAACCACTCTGAGACAAAAAATACCATTGACATGAGATTTCATTTTTTTCTTACTGAAAAAGAAAGGGAAAAAGAAAAAAAAGTGCCTACTTTCTTCAAAAAAAGTTTGAAGCATTTTTAAGAGAGAAAAATTAAAATATATAAATTCATCCTCATGAAACTTAAGTTGTTCTCAGCTTTGTACTCAATAGTTAAAAACCATTACCCAAAACAAAACAAAGAAAATTGTTCCCAGATCCCATTTAAATGTAGATTAAATTAAATTAAATCAACTTCTGATTTAACTAAATTGGATTAATCCATCTAAAAATGGAAATGAAACAAAGAAAGCAAAAATTTGACCACAATTACAGGCAATTATTGGTAGTAAATATCGCTTCCAAAGATGTTTGGAAATCAGATATATACAAAGTTTTGTATTCAAATCTGTGGCAGAGCAACAAGCTCTGACCTTGATAAGACTCACTTAGGATCCTATCTGTTCAAGACAGTCTTTTGAATACAAAGGTGAGAAAGAACAGAAACAGAAAGTAGAAGAAACAATCCTACATATTTTGAGTAGATCACCTTCCAAAAGTTGGCAGTTTGTCTCTGCACACTGACAAAGAAATTTACACAAAAATGTGCAAGTAGGAGGTCTCATGTTGACTTTTGTTGGGAAAAGTGCACATAACAATAGACAACAGGATCTGCTAGTACACAGTGCTGGCAGCAGACATTGCCAGCTTGAGGGAGATATTTCTCACAGTGACAGAGCACACATTTGTGTGTTACAAACATCTGTGAGTGTGCCTATTTTACATGCAACACGAGATTTGTACTTCAAGACGCCCTGGCAGACTAAAGCAAATATTCCAGTAAAAATATATTTATCCAAATAATATTTTCGAGTATCCTGACACACCTTTGCCTAACACCATTTATACAGCAATCATGACTGAATTTATACAGCAGTTATTCTACACAAGCATGTCAGGCTTTCTGCACATAGGTGACCAAAAGTATTGATGCATTACAGCAGATTTCCTGCCTAGATGCCATTGAATGTGACAAGACCAAAATAAAACCATGGGCCTCTTGTAAACTTTAATCACCATATTAACACCCAGGAGAAAAGCTCTGGGTGATGCCAATCTTGTTTAAGAGTGTTCAGCTGTAGATACTTACAGGATGTTCTGCCCCTGCTGATTGCTCATTATCCAAAATTAGCTCTCAGAGCAGTCTTTGCCATAGCGTCTGGCAAAGTGGAAACTGGACCTGTTTTCAAGAGCTTTTGACATTCTCAGGACCTCCGCTCTTCCAGGAATGCATGCCTTCACTGAGCAGGACATTACACAACTTTCTGCAGAGAGAAGCCGGGAGAGTTGTTACTCAACATTGAAACAAATCCCTGGAACAGTGGGGCAATGTTGATTTTGCTGCTTTCCTGATATATTCACTAGATTATCTGGGGTTTAGCTGGAGCTTAATGGCTTACAACAAGTTCAGGTTCTGTATTAGGACCAACTGGTCTTGGACACAATAGTTCCAGTCCTAGAGGCTTTTTGAAAGCAAAATCTTGGTGATATTCTTCTAGTATTCAGAAAAAAAAATTGAAACACTTGTGCTTTCCTCAAAATATATACCTGATGTAAAAACCTGCCCTCTTGCTGAAAACCTTAGATTATGAAACTACCCACATGTAGTAAAAAATGTAAGTACACATGCCTACAAAAACAACAGCTCTTCAGTCAAGGCAGAGAAGAAAACATATGTCTTTTATATATATAAAACCTCTTTAGTGCATCTCCTATAAATTATTTTAGCTGGTAATTCAAATTCCTGTTAAGGTCAGGCTTACAGTTATTAAGCCCTGAAAGCCTATAAAAACAAATTACATTTTGAGGCTCCTTTCAAACCTTTCCTTAAACAAAGGGAGGTTACAGTAGCTGCTGACTTGATTCTAGTAAGATGATGTGCTGATGTAGTTTATTGGCTGTAACCCTTTTCAATAATTTTTGTGGTAACTTTGAGCTGATAAGCTGCTGGCAGAGTTTTTTTCTTACAGGAAAATGATTTTTTTTCCCCACCACCATACATCACAAATTTCCTCATCAGAAAAGGTTTGATTATTTTGTGTCAATTCTTGTTTAGCTATTGTAAAAACGTTTACATTTGTGTGCTTTTCATTTATTGCTGTATCATAGTAAAGCATTTGATTTACACGTTATATACACAGTGCATACCACATTTTAAAAAATGCAACCTGAACGAAAACTGAACACAAAAGAATTGCAAATAAACTAGATTAATAAGGTTAAAACCAACATTTCTCACCTTTTTAAGATGAAGATCTGGTTTTCTAGGTGAAATATTTAAATATTTCACTGATTGTTTTTTTGCAATTCCTCATGAAAGTTTCCTGTAGAATGCTGTGCTTCCATTGACTTTGTGAGAGTAGTGGGAATACGCTCACTTTGAGTACTTAAAAAAAATCACATCCTGTCATTTCATTTTTAAATTATTTCTGCTTCTTGTCACCCCATATCATTAATTTATTTTTTTAACTTTGTGGTAACTATTACTTGGTATTGCTGCATTTTTCCATATGAAAATTTCTTCTAATGCAGCCATTATGTAAATAAATATGTCCAAAGTATACTTTGCTATGTTACAAAAGGAAGCTTTAAAACATATGCTTCTTATAACTCTTATAAAAATTAATGAAACACTTATTCTTATACAGTGGGTTTAGCTTAACTTTGAAAAACTATGTGAAAACACTAAACTAAAATAAATGAGATTGCTGTTAATGTAAAATATCCATTTGAAATACTTTGGTATTTAAATTTAGCTCATTCAGCCTCTGGCGTATGAGTTTGGAGGTAAGCCAGCTTCTCTTAAAAATAACAGTCCTATGCAAATCCAGAACGGGCCGTTTTGGGCTAAAGCTCTGCTTTTTTTGCATCAACCGTCTTTTTGTGTGAGTGAGGGGAAAAAACTTCTCAAACGTTAAAATCGTGGTGTGGGAATGCCAACAAAAAGAAAAAAAATCTGCTTTTCCAGTTGATTCTGTCTGGCATTTCTCAAATCCTGATAATTCCTCCCATGGAAGATGCAGTCTCCACTGAAATAGCTGTAATTAAGAACAGCGATTCCATACTGGTGCTGGTCCCAGCCTGTGGTCACGGCACAGATGGATGGCAGCAAGGAGCCCGAGGCAGAGCCACATGGCCACACCCATCACTCATGAGCTACCCGCACACGGGGCTGCTCATCCAAAACACAGAGGGGGTGATGACTGCCAGTGGCACCAAGGGGTGCTGGGTTTGGGGTCTCCATGGTACTGTTGAGCTGGGTCAAACAGGCAGGGGAGGGGAGTTTGGCTTGGAGACCAGGCATCAATCCTGCTCACAGTGGGTCTGTCTCCCTGGGCAAAATGGGAAAACTGATGTGGAGATCGTAGACACATCATAAGGTGTCTCGAGCGCCACTGTGGGTGTCATGGACACATCATAAGGTGTCTCAAGTGCCATTGCCATTCCACCTTTTGGACTGGACCTGAAGACCTGCAACAGCTCTAGAGACAAGTTGAAAATACTATGGCTGCAGTGCAGGTGATGGAGAAGCCATAGTCACTCATTTTGGGCAAAACCAGAGGGAGAAAGGTTTGAGAAAGATGCCTGGCTCTCTAGTGCCGGCACTAGAGAGAAGAAAACCCTCTCAAGTTTATGAGTGAGCAGCACTCTCTACAGAGAGTCTTTGAGGCCCCGTCTTTGCAGTGACTTGTCCAGCAATCCCACTCCACTCAGTCTGCTCTCCACCAGGATGGGCATTGCTCAAAAGAAAGGATACCTCACAAAGGTCATATCTGTGGGTGAAGCACCCTGTACAGCATCTGCCAGAGAAACTCACTTCAGTAATGCTCTTTTCTTCACTTGTGCAAAAAAGTTGAAATAATCACCATATTTGTTATCTGGCAACTGCTGAAGGAGCAGGTACATAGGGAAGAATTCAGGGCAAAGCACATGGAAGAGAAGCAGAGCAACACAGTTCAACTTTCCCCACAGAAGGCAGCTCTCTGATTTTTGACTCTCAAATAAGACAGGAAGTGATGAAGCCTGATCAAAGGGTGGTTTGAACCATGTACAGCTTCCACTTGGAGCAGCCCACAGCTGCTGGCCTTTTCCAGGATCAGATCAATATTTGGCACAGGCCACTACTGTTTGCTTTCAACTTGAGTCATTAAGAAACACCAAAGTTTTTCAGGTCATATGGACAACTTGTCCCAGAAGGAAAAGTGAAAAACATGAGTATTTGCCAAATTGAGGGATATAAAAATGATATAATATTGTAGTTGTTTTACAAGAAGCAACTTTTCCAAACATTACACAATCTTATTAGGAACAGCATTAGCCCACTTAGAAACAGCACTCTACATAAACATTCAGGCAGATTTATTCTTGAGCAGCCTGTTACTATCTAGGATACTTCCCAAATCAATTAAACTCTCCTGTAATCGAAATATTTCATAGCAAAAATTGTCATAACTTGTAAAATGGGAAATCTATTTCACTGCTGGATATACCACATCAATAAAAAAATCATGTATTTGACAAGAAGATAGATTTTTTCAAAGTGGCTGGGATTATAGGGGGAGGAGTGGCAGAGGTTAATGTTATAAGATTAGAACCACTGTTTGCAACTCACCTTTTGAATGATGTATTATGGTATCCAATGAAGCAAATCTACTGTGGCTTTCATCAGTTTCTCTTTTCGTACAAACAGCAGCAGAGATGAAACTCTGAATTTTTGTGTAGAAAAACATCAACAAATGAAAAAACAATTACAGCTTGCACATTTTTCCCCTGCTATTTTTGTTGGTGTTTTTCCTCCAGAGGGCCAGAAATACCCAAGGATCAGGTTGTGCCTTGGGGATGGGACAGCTTCTCCCTGCCTTTGCATCAGACACAGAGGGATAGGGATAACTTGTGTTCTGAAAACCAGTTTCTTAGAAGTGGTTGTGGAGACAGGTTACATCTTCCTTTGTGGCAGCAAGGCTTTGGAAGCGTGGATGTTGGAAGGCTGAAGGAATCTGACTGCTAGAGGCATGCTGAAACCCAGATCCAGCTCTTAGACAACAAGAAGCTGAACAAACCCAAGTTAGCCGTTCAAAAAAACCTGAAACATCTCAGAGCATCAAACAAGTGCTGTGCTGCAGAAGTGAGGTACAGACTGATCTGGGAAGGGCATCCTCTGTAATTCACCCTGACTTGTTGCCAGCACTGTCAGAAGAGGCAAAGTGTGCTTCAGGATAAATAATATCCTGTTTTGATTTAGCCCTTCTTTCAGCCAAACAAGGCAGATATTCCTTCTGGAAGGTTTGAAGTCAAAGTGCATAGATCATCTGCCTAGGATTTGCCTAGCTTCCAACCCAAACCATTCTGTGATTTTGTGAAAAACTCTCCCACAGGCCTTGCATGGTGATGCAGAAGTGGCTTTTCCACTGGCTGAGAGAGGTTGCCTGAAGCCCTGTTCAACGTGGGCATGTCTCTGAAGAAGGAGTGGCAGAGCAGTGCTTTGTTTCCTCTCTGGCTGGCAGAGAAGGACAAGGGAAGAGAGGCCAGCACAAAGTTACACATATGAAGTTAAGGACAAGCAGGGTGGGTGTGAAACACTATGAATAATTTCATGTTAATCCACAGAAATAATTTGACATATAAAATTATTTTTAACTTATAAAACTATCTATTCCCATGAATTCCCTCCTGAAAGCCTATATTTTCTTACCTCTTTCAATCAGCAACAATTGAAATTCATGTATCTGTTCCCACAACAGAAGTTTCAATAAAACTTTTTTTTACTGGCTTTTTTAAACTTTTATGTAGCCCCATAACTGGAGGGTTAATTCAGGTGAAAACTGTGGCAAAACTGAGTATTATGGAGAAGTATTTTCTACAGAAGAAGACTGTTTAAATTTGGCTCTTCCATGATTACAGAAAAAGCGAGAAATTCTGCAGCACATCCTCTCACAGTTCTTTGCTCTCCCTAACATTTCTAATTTTCATTCACTCCTAAGGTTAAAAAGCAATTTGTGGGAAGAAAAAAAACCAACAAAACAACAAACCACATGCACACATACAAATTCACCCAGAAAAATTATTGTAAAAACAGACTTCTCCCATATAAGATTAAAAAATGCAATTTTTTTCAGCAAAACTCTCCCTGGAGGTGAAAGAAAGGTAGGAGCAGCAATCCCCCCTACATTTAATACTTGCTGGATGTCTCCCCATTCACTTTAGGACCTCAGTTCTTTGGTGGTCTTCTGTTTTGACATCTGCTTACCCTTATCTCTAATCAGTTTTGCTGATAGACATTTCCCCTGAGAGTGGAGACACTGCCTAATAGATTTTTTTTTAAACCAACTACTACTTAGTAGTCATGAAATTATCTTTGTGGTCTGCAAGGGTGAGAGACACTGTTCCTAACATTCCCATACAAACAGCTAAGTCTCACTCAACTTTATCTGATTTGCTCTATTTTGCTCTTTATGCTCTCATAACATAATGACATAATGACCACAATATGTTTTTGTTAAACCTGCAATTAGGCACAATATCCCAAGGCACCAAATGATCAGGGAATGCATTGTAAGTAATTGTTAAATGACATGGTAATTTACTACAGCTTGTATCAGAGTTACACTGTCTGCCAGAACAAGGAACTAAACTTGAAACATGCAAAGGAGCAGCTGTACTCAACATACAGCTGATGCAGAGCCCTTCAGAGGAAAGCATCACACATCAAAGTGCAAGGTTTTATAGCAAGAGAAACAGGTGAAGCATTTTGCCCTCAGCTGACACAGGTGCTTACTAGAATATGTAGCAGCCCACATTTTGCCCTGATGATTATGCAAAAGAAGGTGCCTCTCCAAGAGATATGAATGGCATAGCATCCCATAACAAGTCATGACTTCTTTTTATTTAGCAAAAGTAAATTGAATTTCCAGCTCGACCTGTGGTGTGCATGACAGGCAAAATATCAAACAAAAAGTGGTCCCAAGACCTCCCAATGACTTAGAAACCAAAATGTTAACAGAGTAACAGAAAGTATATTGTGAAAAATTTATTGTAGATTATTGTATAAGATGCTTGAGAAAATCCCCAACAAGCTTCTTGTCATTGATTTTAATAAAAGAAAACAAACCACACACATATGAAGAACTGAGTCCTAGGTGATTTCAATCTTAACTTTCAGTAGGAGTGGGATAGTAAGGAATGTCTGCATCTGGGCTTTTAAATGGTAGTCTTTCTTTAAAAAAATCTATTTTTTTCTGGGTCTACCAAATGTAATTTTATTGAATTTCCTTCTTCTTGTTTGTTTTTTATTCTATTTCTGTGAAAATAAAGAGCACACACTTGCAAAAACATGTCTGAGTCCAGACGGTCAGTGCAGGAAATTCCTGCAGTTCTGGTGAAAACTGACTGGAGGAACAAGGGGGGCACATACTCAGCACCTCTGCTGAAGGATGAGCTATAACATGAATCCAAGAGACACCTGGCTGCTTTGGGGCTGCCCTGCCATCCATGAGCACACAGACATGTCAGCCCGCCAGCTGGCAAGAGCTCAGGTGTGGTGATGTGGGCTTTTTCCCAATGGCTCAGGTGAGCACAAAAGTACTGTGCTGGGAAAGGGAACACCCTAGCAAATGTATGTGGGAGTAACCTGAAGTTAGGCTTTGAAGCAGCACTGATGCAGGAATTGGTAGGAATCTGGAGCCCCCAGTTCCAGTGTTTCAGTATAACTTTTTACTAAAGAATCATAAAAGTCTAAAAACTGTTTATAAAATCATATATCTATATTCACAGCAAAGTCCAATGTGGACCCACGCATCATCCTCCACATGACTCAGACTGCTCCTTTCCCTGGAATGGGTAATGACTCTATGCCTTGCTAACTACGGTTTATAGGCTTGGGTGATTTAAGTAAGTAAATACAGCAAAGCCAAGAATGCAAAGTCTGTGCTAGACATTCATGTTTTGATGGCTCCTCATCTCTGGGCCTTATCTACAGTCTTACCCCAAGCAGCTGGCAAGCACCGTCTCCAGAGTGCTGATGTCTCTGTGCAGTTGTGGATAGGGAAATAATATCAGATCTGCTCCTGGGAAAATGCTATGCAGAGCCCAAATCATGCAGCCAGTTTTCTTGTCACTCCTCACAAAGCAGTGATCTCATCCTTGCTGCCTCCAAATTTTCAATCTCCAGTGTAAGAGACAGAGGCAGCAAGGGACAAGAGGAGAGGGAGAGGGAAGCTAAGAAAATAAAGATCCCATTGTTAGAGTTCTATTATTTGTGTGAATATTTGCCAAGACAACAAGATTGGGTCTGATGACATGAATTCAGGGGTCAGTGGGGAGCTGTGCAAGAATGCCTGAACTCCTTGTGCTCATGATCCTTAGGAAGAAAGCAATTTCCAGATGTGAGTGAGCCTTCCTTCAGCCATCCAGTCCCCTAAGTATATCAGATTATACAGCCTGAAGATGCCTGCACCTATTTGCATGGCTGAGAAATTGCAATATTTGCCTTGGAGGGAGAACTGCATGAAAATCCTAGATCCAACCACCAAAGCACTTCAGGTGTGTTGGTAATGAATTAGAATTAAATTATACTTCAGGAGCATGGTCATAAAAGACAGGATATATTCAGGTCCACCCTTAAGACAAGGTTGGGAATGAACTGCAAAAGCCCAGGGCTGTGGTGTCTGTCTTGCATGAACTCTATGCAGAGATCAAGACTCTCTGTCTAAAAGCAAAACCAAGACTGAAATATCCAGGTACTAATACCTGTTGTAAAAAAAATCACCAAAAAAATGTCATGTGCAAGCCCAGTGCCAGGTGTGAGTAACTCTCTTCTAAACCACCACCACTTACTGTGAATCCAGTTCAGTTTACACCCACTGAGGAGTACCTACTCCCACATCCATCCATCTGGGTCTCACCAAAAGCTGCCTGCGGATCTTTGTGCTGAGGGGCTGATAGGATCCACTAACAGAACAGATGCAGCACCTGCAAAAGCCAGCACCGTCCAGGAGGGAAAACCCAGCTCTTATTCCAACTAAGCTGGCTGCATACTGGGTTTAGAGTGGACTCCTGACACTAAGCCATTAGTTTAAAACAACTCTGAAACTTACAGAGTCTCAGAATCACTCATCTGTGCACAGTTGGCAGTGGGGTGCATCTGCCTTGGTGTGACTGTGGCAGATGGAGACCAGTGCTCCACTCAGGCATCTTAAAACCTCACCCTGTCCTCTGCAGAATTATTTGCCTCATGCAGCCTCATGGGCAGTGCAGTTTCATTGCCCAAGCCCCAGCCAAAAAGTGCAAAAAAAGGTCTACACATAAGCATAATTTAGTGAAGGAAAAAAGTGTTGGATTCTTTGTTTGTTCCTGGGTTGCTGGGTTTTTCTGTGGTAAAGCATTTTTCCACAAGCCGCTCTTGCAGCAGGTGTCTATGACTCTGCCGTGGATAAGCGGCTCTGGGTCCAAGCCACCACCTTTCTGCCCAGCCCAGCACCTCTTCGTTTTCTCAGCGTGATTAAATGAGTGCTTCTGAAGGCTGTAAGCAGCTGCTAATTCGGGGTTCGTCTGGTAATAGTCCGGTGGGTCTGAATTTCCAGCGACTGTGGAGCCAAACTGACGGTTAACTTGTATTCCCAGTTTTCCACTCCTCCTCTCCTCAGCAACTTTTTCCAAAGACTGCTTCTCGCTGACATCCCACCCCCCCCCCCTCCCCCCGCCACCCGCTCCCGCCCTTTATTTTTTTAAATCGACCTGGTCTTTGTTGTACTAATTAGATTATCTCTGCCTGAGGGACCCGGAGAGCAGCCCCAACGGAGCACAGCCTGGAAAGACAGGACACATAATCCCTGTTATCAAGGGGGCTGTCATTTGGCATGTAGATCAACTAATTCTTTCAATACCATGGGAGCAATTGTACATCTTAATATTGATTTTCCCCCCAAGATATGATCTCCTGCATTCCTACATCAGTCTCGCTTGCCCTGGCTAAAAGGCTCCATTTATTACGAGGCAACACAACGGGTGCGCACACCCCTGCCAGCTTTTTGGATTTACAAATGAGAAGGTGCTTTGCGGGAGGGTAAGAGAGCGAGCAAACACTGACGAGGCTAACTGAAGTTAACACAACAACTTCAGGAAGCAACGGGGAATAAACCGAACCTGCTGCACTTTCACTTTGCATTATGAAGTAATTAATTCAGAGCTGACTGACATCAAAGGCTGAAGGCCAGTCATGGGAAGGGGCATTAGCAATAAATCATGTGCTAAAAGCAGTAATGCTTTGAGTCAAGCCACGTTGCCACCGTTCAGCAACCAGCCTGTTAAATTAGTTTCTGCTTGTTTCTCTTGTTCTTCCTTTCCACCCGCCTCAGTATTAATTTCAAGAGATGCTATTCATGTTTTGTGCTCCATACAAATTGCCTACAGCTAATTGCAGAAAGGAAAAACACAACAATGGACTGACCTTCACCTGAGATATCAAAATGCTTTAAATGCTAATCAACAAATCAGTTTGCACAGACACAGACACTTCTCCCTCTGCCCCCCCTCATCATCATGATGCCCCTTTCAAGGATAGACATTGGTAATTGGACTCTCAAAGTTTTTTTTTTTGTTGTTTCTGCCAGTCTGGAAGACTTTTTCTGTTTACACACCAGAAAATCTCTTAGCTTTAGGTGTTCTGCATTACCTTTCTAGAAATGTATGTCACTAGATAGGCTACATACATTTGCTTGCATACAACCTTTTTTTTTGTACCAAACTAGATTCATATCATGACTCTTAAAAAGCAGGTTTGAATGATATAATTGATTTTTTATGCTCAGCCAAACTTATGTTAGAGCCAAAAATAAAAGAAATAATTTCCAAGCAAAGGAAGAGGGAAAAATTCCTTCAGTGACACCATCTAAGCAGGTCTACTGACCTAGACCAGCTGAGAGCAATTTCAGCTTTAACAAACAGCCTGTGGAGCCTGATGTTGGCACCTGTTAATACCATCCACAGAGCTGAACAGATTTCGTTGCCAGACAGGAAACTTTATCCACAGCACTGGGATCATGTCCTTTTCTTCCAAAAAGTGTCATAGGATCTCTGACTTCCTCCTGGACAGTCATCAGAGCCAGGAAAAATAGGACCTGGGTCCAGTGTCTCAGCTGAAAGCAGTCCTCCAGCAGTGCAGAGCTTCCTGTACAGCCTGTTCAGCTCTGCCAGCATCAAAGACAAATACACATCGTGGTTTGAGGACCACTCTCCAAGGGCTCCCCCTTGCCTCAGTTGCCTCCTCTCCCCTCCCTACAAGCTTTTCTATTCCTTCTTCCCAAGTGCCTGAATTTCCAGCTAAACGTTGGCTTTTTTTTTCCAGACTGCAAAGATTCAAACATCTAAATTATATTCAACATGTGATCAACACATGGATCTCTATAAAAAGATGTATATGATAAAAAAATCACAGACATTTCTACTTGTGTGATGCAGAAGGGTGATAAATCAAGAAAACACTTTATGTCCACCATCATGGTTCACAGATACCCACAAAATAGAACTTCACAAAAAAGTGTAATTCCTTCAAAAACCAGTTCTTGGCTGGATCCTCAATGGGGAAAGAAAAATCTTGGCAAATGAGATTTAAAGGTACCTAATTCATCCAGCTCTTCTGGTTAGCAGTGTGTTGGGGGTATGGTCCTGTTCTGAAAGATGTTAGGTAGCCTGTGGCTACGGCAGTGCATGGAAGTGTTAGCAATTCAACAGCACCCTGCAGCAACATTACAGCACAACAGACACAACCAGGCAAAATAGAGGCTCCCAAAACAACTTTCAAAAGCAGGGCAAGAGCCAGAAGTAATACTGATGGAAGAGATTAGATGTGCTGGATAGTGCACCTGGAGAAGAAATGGGGAAAGAAAGTGAGAAAGGTCAAGAAAAATGAGGGCTTGTCCTGTCTCCCCATAACATTACCTCTGAGATCTCTGGTGTTGTTGGCTCCTTCCCCTATCCCAAACCACAAAAAACAGCACTGACAATAAACAACTTCCACAAACTGTTAATTTCTCCCCATTGCCTGAGCAGAAGGATGGAAAGTACTTTATATATCACATCAGAAACTCAGAACAATATTGAACAAAAGGCATTATTTTCAGAAGGGATTTCAGGCAAACAAGCACTGTGACTGAAGAGTGGTCCTAATCACTGGCTAACATTTCACCCAGGAGGAACAAGAAAAGACAACATAATAGAAGAGGGACCTTTCTGTCTTTTTCAGTGCATGGCCACAGCCTCATCCATTACAGATTCCAAAAAGGAGATGGAAATTCATAGGCATTGCTGATGGATCAAAGTGCATGGGGTTTTCTGGGAGCCAGTGTCTTAGGAAGTTGTAGTCCTGCAATCACTGGGATGAAAGAGAACTGACTTTTGAAAGTTTGCCTCTTGCAGTTAAATTTTTTGGTGTTTAATACACAGAAAGTGTTGACCAAAATAATTCTTAAAGCCAGGGATATGTGCACTTTCAAAAACTCTGGTGTTTAGGATGCGTTGACTTTTCCTCAGCAGGGGCATGAATAGCTTGTCTATCCTCTAACCAGGTATTTACTGCCATGAAACCTATGAGGATTAAACATCTCTGAACTGTTTATTTCCTGCTGTCCAGTGATTTTAAAAACTATTTTTGGGACAGAGGCAGCCGTACACACAGACTATGCAATGTGCACCCTGAGACTCCATGTACCATTTCTCCTTTGAGATTTGGGCTTAAATGGGTTTTGCATAAGGAAGCACAGCAGCACTGAGGAAGATTTTCAAATTTCTACTAGCTTGTTGTATTTTGGAAATTTACCCCATGCAGACATTTGGGATATTTTCTAAAAAAAAATTTAAAATGCCCAAAAAATCCCTGTAAGACTTGAGAATCTGAAGTCTGTAAACACTGTTCTTATGATGGCAGGATCTTGCTGTGACTTTACTTTGGGTCTCAAGCCTGCCCAATTTGTGCATAATTGGAGAATCTCTGCAGCACAAGGCAGAGGTGTCCACCTATTTGGACACTCCACAGAGTGCAGGGGCTCTCACTCCAGTCCTGGAAGCAATGATGTTTCTGCAGGTGCAATACTAATCAGGGCTCACTAATTAGGGCTTGTAAGAGGAGGATGAATTATCTCAGTCTCCCAGTGTGGTAAAGGGTCACCTGGGGACCTTTGCATTGCTCTCCATGGGACTGCACAGATATACCCAAAATTTCTTTGGGAAAGCTCTTCTCCCCACCACAGCACCTGGTGCCCAGAACTGGGCAAAGTGCCAGGGAAGGTCCCTGGAGAGCTGCAGGGAAAGACAGCTCTGCATTACGCCTGCCAAGTCTGCGGTCCTGGTGCAGCTCTGCCAAGGAGGGAAAACCTGAGGAAATACATAACGGCACATTCTTCAGCATCGTCTTTCCCCTCTGGGCTTGCACCTACCATGGCCCAGTGCCACACAGATGTCTGGGGTGGGGGAAAACTGCACTGCACCTTCTGTGGGATTGTGTGCCCTCCATTCTCTTTGCCACAACCCAGTTTTCTGTTCCATACCTCAGTGATGGAGCCAGACCCAGTAATTACAACCCCACAAGTCTTTTCTACCTACAGGATAACCAAATCTAAATGCAAGCTTATCAAAATTTCTTGAATGATGAAAAATAAAAATAAAAATTCTACCAGCTGCCCATAGCCACTAGGCCAGAAAAACCAATTTCACACCATGTGGGGGAAAGGACACATGCAGCTCCACTCCATGGAGGGCTCCAGGGCTTATCTCCCACTGGGAGGAAGGTCTGGGATGTATTCTGTGCATCTGTCCTGCAGCAGAGGAATGCAATTGGGCAAGGAGCAGCTGCTATCAAGCCCAACACATTCAGCAAATTCTTTGGCTCTTGTCACCTACCCAATGGCTTTCCCTGGTCTTAACAACGTGGTTGGCAGCGACCAGAGGAACAGGGGGAGCAGCAGCAAAACTGGCCAGCACCATGGTTTTTCTCAGGTTGGCAGCCAGCACTAATACAGGGTGTCTCTTTGGGAAGTGTTCTGATAGAGGCCACCACTCAGGCCAGGGTGGCAGAGAAGATACTGCCCCAGATTAAAAATCATACCCTCTCTTTTCTTCCTCCTCCTTTAACATGGGCCATCTAGTCTTGGAAAAACAAATAACCTGTGCACCCTGAATTGTTGCTGGAACAAGTGAAATAAACTCAACAGAAATCTAAGGCCCGACTAAGGCTCAGAGGGAGACAAGTTCAGGCACAGTACTAGTCACAGTGGTAAAGCTAGGTTTGCTACAAACCTTTTTAAGTTTTACTGCAAGTTTTTGTAGGAGTTTTCTTGTGTTCCAATAGATTTCTTCTGGGGGAATATCTTTTTCTGGCCAGATTTTCCATTTTAGGAGTAGAAAAAGGGTGAAAATGAATACACACACATGCAACACCTTTTTTTTCCATACAAACTTCCCCCACAGGAATGATACAAACCACCCAAGAGATCAAAACAGCTCCCACAAGGTCTCTGAAAGATTATTTCCCTAATACAAGAAAGCATTTTTACCAGATTAGGCTTATTGAGTATCTTACTCCTGGTCTCCTCTTCCAGACATGCTAGAGCACAAACAAAACCAAACCAAAAACACCCCCAAACAAACAAACAAACAAAAAAACCCAACAAAAACCAACCAATAAACAAAAAACCCCACTCACCTTGCATAAAAATATTTTAGATATTTTCCACATTCTTCACTAGAAAGAAATTCTCAGCAGAAGGAAGAAAAATTCTTTGATATTGCAGACTTTTTTATCTTTGACAACAGGAGTATTTCAATGCAGGTGACATGACAACACAGCTTTGGATAAGAAGACAAGGATTATATTAAACATAATTTAGATAGGTTAAAAAAAAAAAGTCTGTAAAAATATTTAGCACTAGAGTAGTGGAAAGGGAAACTCCATAGCACTCAGGGAGTTTCACAAAATACCTAAGAATTCTCAGAGAACAAACCAAACCAAACCAAAGCAAGGAAAACACCCTAAAAACCCATCAGCCACCCTTTAGATACAAGTGTATTTTTCCTGACAATTACTGAAGGCCCCATATCACAAAGCAAAATGAAAACATGACAGAGTGACCTTCCAAATCACCATCTGAATGCAAACAGTGCTTGACAGGGAAGGGACAGAAGACTGTCTTTTCTCAGATCCCAGTTATGTCAGAGAGCTCTAGATCAGGTCCACCAAACAAATTGCCATGTCCAAAAAACATCCTCTGCAATTGGTTCTTCTTAACAACCTCGTTGCCTTCCTTTCCTGAGCATAGGAGATAGAGTGGAAAAGCTGGGATCTCTAGCCATCATTTTGTCATCTCACCAGTGTGAGTAGCCACATCACAAAGGTTTTGAAAACAAGAGCAGCAATTTAATAGCTCAGAATTTATAGGTGTAATTAGGATGGTTTTTCTGGAATCCCTTTCATTGAAAAAGTTCATTCATATTCATTTAATCAGGTTGTTATACACATACTCTGATTTCTGTGCATGAGACTGAAGAGCTGGCAGCTCCATGAGTTCCAATTGCCAAAGAACTAACCACCAAGCAACAGTCTGCTATTTAAGTTCCCGGACTTTTTTTCATCACAAAATTTTATTTTCATCTGCCTTGCAAAACTTCAGGATGAAGTTTCTATGGCAGATGTCTGAGGCTAAGCACATATTTGCTGAAAATTCCTGTCAAGGGGTCCTTGCTCCTCCTGAGAATATCATCAGAGAAGAAGTATGCTGTATATGTTACACCTTTGCATGTACAGTGCCTCTTTAAGGCCTGCAAACTTTCAAGAAACAGCTTGAAATTTTGATAGAAGGAAACTCCAAATAGTGTTTGCAAACAGTGCTTTAGGTGAGTTCAGAGCTGAAATGAAGAAAACCAAGGCAGGATCAAGTGGCATCCAGGGAAGGAACTTGTAAGAGTAAGGCTTGCAGGTTAGGGTAGAAAGCAGTGGCTTGTGACAAAAAGCAAAGGAGTAGCTGGACTCAGTTGTGGAAGTGGTAGAAAAGGGAAATGGATTTCTCAAACTTTGGAACAGCAAGGAAGAAGGATGGGAGGAATTGCAGGGGAGGAGTAAGAAATGTATCAAGCATGGATGAAGGGCTGTGCACTACCAGCATTCTCCAGGAATTCATGCTGAGGAAGGAGAGAAGTGCAGGCCCTGTAAAAGGAGGATCTGAAGTTTACAGGTTCAGCAATTTGTCAAGCTGGATAAGTTAGAGCTGTTCCTCTTGGAAGAAGATGGTACTGACGGAGGAGCTCAGCAATCTGATTGGATTCAAAAGCAATAATGTTGTGAAAACACTAAGCCCAGGAGTTCAATGGAATCATTATAAAATCTGTTTCCTAAAACATGAAACTTGCATGTCATTTCAAATGTTGAACAGACACCTTCCAAGCTCATCAATCCATATTCCTAGGTGTGAGTGTTCAGTGATAACTCATCACTCCTGAAGACTTGCTTGGTTTTGTGCCTAACAAATTAATCATAGAGTAATATGCCAATCCTCCCACACATACCAAAAAACAAAAAAAGTGCTGCTCCTTTGTATGATCAGAGCATGCCAAAGTACCTACCATGGTCAGTTGTAAAAGCAGAATTCAGGATTTCTTACCTAAGTTTGCTAGATTATTATTACCAGCACAGTGTGCATACTTTTTCTTATACCTGTCATAGAAAATTACTCCCAATAAAAAATAAAGAACACAAGTGTCACTGCTTTATAACCTGAGAGATCTACATGGTCTCAGTCTGGCGTACATCAGTGGGTTTTGATTCTTTCACGTGCTATATCCGGAGGTTAAGTGAGGGAGTGATTTTAACATACTCAAGCTCTAAGTGTCAGACATCTGAAGCAGATTAATGATGTCTGCGTAAAACTGCCCCTGACAAAATGCTGCAGTTCAGACCCCATCTCCTGTCGGATTGCAGGAATAAACCTATCTTCTGTCTTTCAAATCAAGCTTAAGCTGCCATTGTTTATCTTATTCTTACCAAAGGAAATCTGAATAAATGTATAAACTAGACCTAGAGCCCTCTTCACTCTCTCTTGACTGCCTCAGGGCTCAGACGAAATAAAAGCAGAAAAACCCTTGCTTGTTTCTGCCACAAAGGCTTGAAGGATTGCTCTCAGATCACACTGAAGCTCACAGAAAATAAATAATCATCTTGTAGGATGTTGAACACCCACAAGATGCTGCCCTGTAGGAATTACGGCTTCTTCTGATTGCTCCGTCAAGATGCAGAAATTTTGCTGGAGATATGGCACTGATCTGGGTCCCTTATTTTTCCCTGGTTCTTCCTCTGACCTAGAGAGTGATGTAGAAAGGTCATTTTGCTACTCTGTGCCTATGTCTTATTTCAAAGTCCCCACCTTCTTTGTTTGGCTCTCACCCTGTTTGCACACTGCCTAAGGAAACCTTTACTGCAGCCTATACATTCAAAGGTAACTAAATTACAATTAGTCACCCTGATGCCAGTGGGGTAGATCTGGGTAGTCAGTATTTCATTACTCATTCCTATTTATTTGGCTAAGGTAGTGCAAAGCCTATTTTTAAAATAAAGTAATAAAAATGTTGACAGAGGGCTTCTGCTTTTGGAAGAAAAAAAATAATCAGGACTTTCCCAGACTGAAAATGGTTTAGGGCACTACTGTCATCCATCACTTTGTACGGCTCCGTGATAAGTCTCCTTAAAATTGCAAGTCATTCTCTATCAACATACAAGAACAGCTCTCTAGCAGGACACAAATGGAAACAGGCACAAAGCTGCTTATTGGTAAATAAATCAAAGAAGAGGAATTGGGAGAAGGAAACAACACAAAGCTCTGTCTGTCAGGATAGGAGAGATTTATGTGAGATTCGCTGATGCTTCAGGCCACTGGTGCCATTTTCCAGGGTATGAATGGGTGGATCTTTTGCATACGTTTTGCTGGGTTGACTTAAGTAAGTCTTGACAACTCTCTTTCCCTGGGGACTAGACTAAAAGTATTGTTTAGAAATCTAATATATGGTTTATTTACTCAATTTGTGCTGAGCACTACAGTTCCTTCAGGCCAGCTTCAGCAGTCCATTACTCCATTAATGCTCCATTACTGAAATTAGTGCTGTAATTGGAAGGAGGGAGGATGATGGGGAAGGGGACACTTTTTAAAGGAGCAGGTCCCACTTAATCCCATCACAGAAGAAAGCATTAGAAAAATCTCAGCTGCTCCCTCCCAAGCCCTTCCCTTAGGAAAAGGGTATTGAAGAGAAACTTCTTTCTGGTGGCTGACATGCAATAGCTGTGCAGCAAAAAGACAGGCCTGAGGAACTCACCACCAGGCCTGCCTTCCAATGAGAGGACACAATGACAACATCAAGAAGCCTCCACACAGAGCTGCCCTGCGCAGGAATCAGCAGGCACTTAGGTTTCACCCTAAGCTTCTGGTCCCTCACACAGATCTGGGGTTGCTTATGGGACCACTGGTGCAGTCTCTGCTCCCACACTGTCAAACTGCAATCGGCTCTTTCACAGCCTGAGGAGAGGGACACGGTCTAAGAAAGACAGCTTAACCACAGAGATAGGCACAGAGCTGAGTTTGGCTCCCACCACAGGTACTTCTTAAAAACATGGAAGTTGACTGTGTTTGGGGTGACAGAGACTCCTTTCACTGCTTTGCTTTACTCATCCATTCCCCAAGATACTTTGCAGCATGAAGGAATTCAGGATCCGTGTATTAATATTTACTAATTATTCAACTTAACTACAAAAAGGATATTTCATGGATGTTTTATGCAAGAATTTTATATCTCCGTACAATCACACAGCCTGCAATAATTTTCAATATTAATTGTAAGCTAGTTACTGAGTAACAAATATCCTGTACAGTTATTCTGGATAACTGAAATATATGTTTCAGATATGCATATTTATTGGTTTAGTTAAATAGAAGACCTGTCAGGAGACTAGCAGGAAGGTAATACAATAGCCCCAGAGAGGTCATCTGTTAAAAGAGATTAAAGAATTTACAATAAGCAGAAATGCCAATGCTTGGAGCTGGGATGCTGCTGATTCCATCCTCCAGCCAGTGACACAATTTGTTTCATTAAAGGTTGAACTGAAAAGTCCCAGAAGAAACTAAAGAATTGGAAGATTTTTTTGCTATGGAGGTGACACCTGTGAGGACAGGCACTACTCCTGAATTTGTTCACAAGGAACAGACTGACACAGTGACAGACTTTGCTGGAGTGGCCAAAAGAGCAAAGCAGCTATTATAGCATGGTAGGATCTGTGGTAAAGTTCACATCATATCCTCCTCTTCTTTCATTTGGCTTTGGTCTTCTTATTGTACAGACTAAACAAGATTTATTCTGAAATAGATGTTTTATTGCTGGGATAAGCCACTGCTCTGAAAATCTACCTAGAAAGAAGTTGATTTGTTCACCAAAAAAAAAAAAAGAAAAAGAAAAAAAAAAAAAAAAGTAAAAAAAAATACCAGCAAACTATGCATCTTACGCGCTTATAAAAAAGAAAGTTAGCTCTCTTCCTTTCAGACCTCTGTGTTTTGAGGAAAGCACTATACCCCTTGAGGAAGTAAGGAAAGACACTACTCCTTTTAGGCTGTCTTACTGATCAAGGTGGCTTGTCCCTAAACCTCTCTGAGGCCAAACCACAGAGGCAGGCTGAGATTGTCACCCCTTCCTTGTCCAAAATCTGAGCCACAGGTGGAAATTAAGCATGTGAAGGAGAGCTGCATCATCAAAAGTCAGCTGATAAACTGTGGGGATGACTCTTTGCAGGATACATGTGCCCTCTATGTTCCAGGTTACTGGGACAGCAGGTTGTTGTCTCCCTGGTCATCCAGCAGCATCTCAGAGACCTGTGTGTCTCTGGTGGCTGCCAGCCAGTAGTCAGGCACCAAGTCCTTGGCTGAGAAATGCATCAACATTCAACAGAATGCTAAACATCCTTGTGTTGGTGAATGCCACTGAAAAAGGACTTTTTTAGAAAGTTGCAGATGGCTATTTCAGGGTGGAGATGGACAGAATACAATGGAAATAACATTTCAAAAATAATAAAATCTTGATACTTCATCTTTCTAACTTTCAAGCTACACTGGATTTTTCAATGAAGGCTTCAGGAGGAGAGAGAAAACTGGGAGGGACAGGAGAATGCCCCCTCAAGAATTAAATCCCAATTAACACACCATCAGTGACGAAGGATACATTTTACATGGTCGATTAAAAGACTCCTCCCTATTGATCTTTGCAGCTAATCATTGTCCTACCCCTGCTTAGGGAGTGCAGACACAAACCCGCGATCTAAATTTATTGAGACTCCTGACAATCAATAGGTCAGGCTCACGGAGAGCATTACACAGAAAGCATCTCCAGTGACTCATGACAGGCCAGCAAGACCCAGGTCTCCAGGAGGTCCCTAAAGCCATTCCCCTCTCTGCTTGGATGGTTCATGCAAGGCCAGGGCTGCTCTGTGTATGCTCCTTGTCAAAGTCCAGACAAACAACCTGTGACAAAACAGCAGCCACAGTGATCCCTCTCGCCTTCAACTCAGCATCCTGGCGTGAGAGCTGGATACCTGGAGGCAGCAGACAGCCTGCCACATGAGGCCTGCAGTTTTGATTTAAACAAAACAAAAGTGAGTAGCTGTAATTTCACAGATGGGAGCAATTCATTAGCTGGTAAAAGATGTGGTCGCTCTAATCTGGAGTGACTGGGGAGCTTTTGATGCAAATAGGCATTTGCAGCTGCCTCTCACCCGGGTCAGTGTTAGGGAATAGACTGTGAGATGAAGAAAATCAAACTGTATACTAATTGAGAGCCTGCAACAGAGCAACAGCATTGCCAGGCAATATTTCTGGGCTGCCACATGCCCAGGTGATCTGCCACTTTGGGATTTTATAGTACATGATAACAAGAGGATCACTCACTCCATTAAATCACCCAGATGACTGGTATTCATATGACTGCAATTGAAGGGTCAGAACAAAAATCCCTGCAAGTCACAGAGGTGAGCACCCAGACTGCCAGGACTGAGACAGCAGATGGGGAAAAACAAGGTTAAAAAAAAAACCAAACAGCCTTGTCATATTATAATCAGCTACATTTGAGCTAGAGTGCCTTACACAAGGCTGATGGCACAAACCAGCCTTTCCTTGGCCTCCAGTTACACTACAGCAAAACAAGCTCTCTGTAGCACTGGTCAGTCCAAAGGGAGAGGAGTATTTTTGGTCTGGAAGGACTTTTACTGGTTCGTAAATGTCAGAAAAAGTGAGGTAATGTGGGGAAGGAGCTGTAAAGGGCAGCTACCTGCAGCAAAGCCTGATATCAAGGATGATGGTACCGAGAGTGGAAGGAAGCACATGCTGATTTCTGTGCATTGTGGTGTGTGGATGGCTTTGGCCTGGGTTAAGGCTTCAAAAGAGGAGGCTCAGCCTGGGATCCACGGGAGTCTGGAATTTCAACGCATGGACATCACAAGGAGCATTTCTATGTTTGACATAAAGCAAGGGTGGCCCTAGTAACCTTCTGAGAAAAGCAGACTCTTACCCTCTTCAGCTAATTTAGCTGAGTCAGGTCAAAATTCAGGTCATAGCAGGACTGGTCCCAAAAGAAAACCACTGAGGTGTCTTGCTGACTGCAGCAAGATTTGCAGAGTACTCATTAAAGGGTCACAAATAATTCAGCAATACACTTGTGTGCTTAAGGTGAGAGAGGAGGGATGGAAGTGGCAGGTGGTGACCTAGGCACTGTGGTGCTCTCTGTTTTCTGCAATTATAAACACCGCCTGCTATCAGGGTTTCTACAAGAATTAGACATAGCCCCAGCACAGACCCTTTATAAGTGCACATGCAAGCTGTTCAATAAAACCATCTTAACATTCCTCCTTCAGGTAAAAGTGCTGTGGAATAAATGAAGGAGATATGGATATTTATTTCCTCAGAAATCTCCAACAGCAAGGGATAAAGGAGTGTGGGAGACATGGCAGTCTGGTAAGAAAATGCAGAGTGGAAGATTTAAAGACGGAAAAAAAATAATTCCAACCAAGTTACATATTGTTTCCTTTCTCAGCCAGCAGGCAAAGGCATCACCACTATCATTACATAATGTCTTCCTAAGCCCCCCTCTGGTGAAGTGGCATCCCACAAAAAACATCTCTGGGAACAAACATACAGGCAGAAAAGGGGTAAAAACTGGAGAATGGGCAGAGTCATTTTAATTTAGATTACTGAATGACGCACAAAAACTGCCTGGGGGAGAAGTCCTTAGAGAAAATGGCAAATCTTTATATTACATGACATTAATTACACTTTTACTGTGAGCTAACCCTATTACAGTATTGTGTGTGGACACAGAAAATGGTCCTTCTGTAGTGTCCCTCCTAAGAGCTGTCCTTGCAGGGGCCCAGCCATGGGGTTTACTGTGCTCTGTGTCACTGCCCATAAAGGCTGCTTAATGCACTTCCTTGCAAGTAGATTTCTTTACAACTTTACCAGATTAGAGGAATGGGGAGGAACAAGATTTTCGTTAACTTATTCTTTAGTGTGAGGTCCTTTAACATGAGCTCCAAATTAGATGTGAAATCCTTGTCCCAGACACCCCAGCTAGACCTCTGGTGCAGGACTGGAAAAGTACTGCCAACACCAGTGGGGCAGGGTGTCATGACTACTCAGATCATTTGTGCTGGTTTATCCTCCAGCATAACACCTTGGAGCACAAATCTGAGCATAGCTGTGGGGCATAACCCTCAGCCTGCATTCAGAAAAGTGACAGAAGTTAGTTCTTACCTGTGCTGGATTGCTGGGAAACAAGTAATGTCTTCCTCGGGCTCAGGTGGCAATGGACAACAGCAGAGGTTCAGAGCTGGAGCAACATTGCTGGAGTTTTTTCGGAAGCAATAGATGTCAGAGAAACAGGAAGCAAAAAAAACAACAAAAAAACCAACCAACCAACCAACCAAAAAACACAAAGGAAGATGAGAGGGCGAGAAAAATATGATTAGTCAGGCTCTGGTAAAAACACAAGAAAGAATTTAGTCGAACCGCTATCACATAAGGGCTTCACACCATAAACAAGAATCTCGAATCTCGTAGCAATATATCCCTCTTTCCCTCAGGACATCATGGCTTGGCCAACACAAATTACATTGATTCATATTTCCCCTCTCCAAACAAAATATCTTACAAACACCCTAAGCACTATTGTACTTGAGGCAAAAGGTGTGATAGAGATACCAAGTGAAGTGCTCAAAAGCAAGGTGCAAACAAACCAGAAGGAGCCAGAAAAGCTACATCAAAGCAAGTATTTTAACAGAGACATCAAGGTGCCCAGAAGTTACTTTGGCTCTGAGTGATTGCAAATCTCTTCTTCACCAATTAACCCATGGAGGTTGTGGGTATAAGGAAGAGTGTGTGAGCTGCTTCAGGACAGAAAGAGCAAGCCAAAGATTTGAGCTAGTTCCGAACATGGATGAGGTAGCTTGAAAATCTGCCTGAGCCTCTTTTCAAAGCATCTGAGATGGGGTCTCCTGAGAGAGCAGGGATTTGTGCAGGCAAACCACTACAGACTGCAGTTGACATGATACATAATTTGTCCCAACAATAATGGGATGGATGAAAGAAAGAAGTACCAGCCACTTGGTACTAGAAAGACACTGAATCTTTAGGATCCAGCTGGGCTGAGCTGGCGACTATCTGTGCACTGCAGGGGTAACCCTTGCTAGAAGTTTCTGCAACCCCTACACTCACTACCAGTTGAGCTTCATCAGGCACTTCTCTAGCCCTATGCTTCCTGCACCTAGCTAGCCCTCCCATTTTGCTGGAATTGAATGAATGCTGGCACAAAATATTGTGTCAGTGTCTGCCAATCAGCTGAGAATGACAGCCAGTACTGGGGAGTATACTGTCCTCTAGGATCAGCTAGATTTGAGAACAAGTCTTTCCATAGGCTCATATTGCAATTATTTGGCAAGAACACTGCATTAATAGTGGATTTTTCCTCCTGTAGGACAGACATGCCATGCTCAGCAGCGCAGAAAACTCATGCTCTGGCAAACTCCTCCAAAAATAACTTCCTACTTGCTAGATTTGCTTTGTGCACTTGCATGCCCAGTTGCTGAGTAGTAATCAGTGCAAGCACATGTACAAGAGGAATTCAACCTGTGTACAGCAGTCAACTTCAAATGTGGACTTTGGATTAATGCTTTGCAAGTATGTAATGGATTTCAAGGCCAAAATGAGACTGTCCACTGACAAACAGCTACAAAATTCCCTGTTTTTTACAGGTAAAAGTGAAAAAATATACCAGCAGGAGTATTGGAAGTGAAAAATGCTGGTGAAGTGTCAAAGTGAAGAGTGGTGGAGTGCTCTTTCACTCCAGTATTTTTTTTTATAATTCAGTGCATTCAATTACATTAAAGGGGGGGGGCGTTGGAATAAGTCAAAGCAAATTAATTCATTTTGGAAGCTGCTTTTTCTTTTTCAAAATCAAAATCAGTAAAACATAGTGTAAGGAATGCAAGGGGCCTAGGAATAAGGAATGTGCAAATTAGACATGCTGCTCTGAATCAGTTATTTTCTACAACAACACTCTCTCAAAAGTGGTCAGAGAGAGAAAGTGAAGAAAAAATGGGTAGATAAAGATGTAGGGTACTTTTTTATCCTGTGACTGTCAATACTACCCTGAGGCAACAGCTGGTAAACAGCAAAAAAAAAAATATAAAAAACCCCTTGATACTTATCTATTTCCTGTATGAAGCACTCCTTAGCCCAAAATGCCACATAGCAGTGTGTGCAAATCTCTGTGACTGTTTCACCCATATTTAAAAATTTCTGAAATCCTTCAGAAAGATTTCAAACTGCCATGGTGGGAAAAGAAAATACTTCCTATGGGGGAAAAATAATGATACAGAAAAGATCCAATTATGTTTGAAATTTATGTTGTGTTCTTACCCTTAATACCACAATTTCACTGTCAAAAGGATAGCGAAATAGTATTTTGCTTGGTTAATCCATGGTATTTTTTTTCTGAGGGAGTTTGCCAAAAAGAAAGTACTTAAGCAGCAGGGCCCCAGTTCCATGTGGCCCCCAAAGGACAGTCATTTTCCACACCATCTCCTGGGCATCCTGGAAAATTCTACCAATTTGGCTCAACATTTTTAGCTGTGATATACAGCTCAAAAGAAAGCATCGATAGAGCAAACACCACCTGTTGTGTTATGAATGCCTACCTCCTAGTCTGGTTCCTGGGTACCTCAGTGTGTGGCCTGGACAAGGCTTTCCCAGTGCTGGGACCTTCATATCACCTCTCTGTAGAGTGGGCTGGTCATTATCCCTGATGATGTTTCCCTTCTTTGGGATTGCCTGTTTTCACCAAACTTGCAGGAACAACCTACCTCTGAGATCTAGCTTTTTCTAGCTGGGTAGCCACCCAACATGCCAAGTCCTGGAGCTACTGTGAGTGTGAGAAGGAGCAGACATCCATCCTCTCTTCCTCCATCCTTCCATCCTTACTTCCTAGAGAAATGATGGAGAAAAATTATAAATGCATGAGCAAGACAAATGTGAAATGATCAAAGTAAAGAGGACAAAAATATGTTTTTGGAAGGGGAAGAACAGTTCAGAGAATGTTTGGGCTCCTGAACTAGAGAGGAGCTAAGATAGTAGCTCTGAATTTTATCCCCACAGTTCTCCCATCTGCTTGCTTACAGCTCCTGCCTCTCCATCCCAGTCGAGCCCAGCCAGAAGATGATCCATCATGAAACCTGCCTGAAGTGGGCTTTTAGCTGCTCTGGGGGCTCCCATGCAGGGAAGACACAACCACACAATTCAAGGGAGGTTATAAATCCCCAGTGCCACTGTCTAGCAGGTTACCACAGTTTGAGTTTTTTGCTTCACAGCTTTTGAAGAGAGCCCTGGGAGCAGAGGGATGAGAGGGAAAGAAGGAAAGGGGGGAGAGAGTCTGCAGCGTGAGGAGGGGAAGAATGGAGTCATGCTCACAGCTTTTCACAGCTGAAAACAGACCCCACTGCTGGTAATGTGAGAGGGCTGGAGCAGGCGCCAAATGGATAAGGCTGTAGACAGTGGGACCAGAGCGCTGATACTTGCCAGTACCTGCAGATAGGAGACAAATAATTGGCACATGTTAAGAAAAGAAAAAAAAAAAAAAAAAAAAAAAGGGAAAAAAAAAAGAGAAAAGAAAAAAAAGCGGAAAAAAAAAGAAAAGACAGGCAGAGAAAGACAGAGTTGTTAGACATCCGTATTTTCTAAATGTGTCTGGCAGGAGCCCCAGCAAGGAATTTAATCAGCAAGAGTTGTTTAAACTGGGCTTTGAAAACAAGCCCTGTGCTGCTAGTAATGAACTTCATATCATCTGCAACTCCTGTTTGCTGACGACATTCAATTTGTTAATTCTGCAGCTGGTGATAGGGGTCAGATATGAAAGTGACGATTGTTTTTTGACGTCCCAACCCCTGCTCACATCTTTCTAATTAATCCTTTTAGGAGCCACCAGCAGATCAAGAGAAGTGTGGGGAGGGAGGGAGTCTGGGGAGGAGGAGAAAGAGAGACTTTTTTTTGTCTGGCCTGTGGCTCCTCGCCTCCCTCTGTGGCAGAAAGGAGACACAAGGGCATACCTGCTACTTATGGCCATGAGCTGTTACAGATGTCTTAGAAAACCTTAATGTTGGAAAAGCAGGTAGCAAAAAATAAAAATGAATAAAAAAGGCTCACATGGTCACAAAATAGGTAAGGTTGGAAGAGACCACAGTGGGGCGTCTGGTCCAACCTCCCTGCTCAAGCAGGGCCATCCTAGAGCACATTGCACAGGATTGTGTCTAGATTGTTGTTGAGTACCTCCAGTGGAGGACGCTCCACAACCTCTCTGGGCAACTTGTGACAATGCATGGTCACTGCTCAGTAAAGTTCTTCCTCATCAGGTGGGACTTCCTGTACATCCAGTTCTGTTCAGTGCCTCTTGTCCTAGTGCTTGGCATCACTGAGAAAAGCCTGGAAACATCCTCTTGGCACCCTTCCTTCAGATATTGATAGATATTGATGAGGGTCCCTTCCCTGTCAGTCATCTCTTCTCGAGGCTAAACAAGCCAAACCCCCTCAGCTTTTCCTCATAAGAGAGATGTTCCTGTTCCCCAATGATCCTTGTTGCCCTCCCATGGACCTACCCGAGGAGTTCCAAGTCTCTCTTGTACTGAGGAGCCCAGAACTGAACACAGCACTCCAGATGTGGCCTCACCAGGACTGAGTAGAGGGCCAGGGTCACTTACCTCAACCTGCTGGCAATGCTGTTCCTAATGTACCCCAGGATACCACTGTGCTTCTTGGCCACAAGGGCCCTGCTGGCTCAGGGATAACCTGTTGTCCACTGGGACCACCAGCTTTTCTCCGCAGACCTGCTTTCCAGAAGACTAGGCCCTGGCCTAATGGGGGTTACTTTTTGCCAGGTGCAGGACCCTGCATTTACCTTTGTTGAATTTCAGACTGTCTTCTCTGCTTATCTCTCCAACCAGTTAAGGTCCGTCCCCCTAAAATAGCTCACTTTAAAATCTGGCAAGTGTTTCATATTAACTGTCTCCATGGGGAATGAGAAGAGTGATGGAATTAGCAGTGAGGTAGGAAACCATTCTTCCATTATATTATCTTGCTGATATGGGGTTGGTGAGATCCCACTGGTTTAAAGAGCTGAGTATGTACAAGCCACACAGAAATCCAGCAACTCTGTGCAGGCAGTTAAGAATGTCATCAAACAGAGAAGAAATCACGGGCTCAGGAGGAGCCCAAGTGCACACACAGAGGCAGGTACTGCAAGGGAATCAGGACCCACCACACAGCACAGAGGTTCACAATGTACAGATGTCTTTAATGGAAACAGCAAAAGGGCAGGACATATTGCTGGCCTGTGCAGCATGAGAACGGGAGCATTTTGCAGATGCCAAAGTCTCCCTTCACTGAGTTTTTAGCCTGGGAGCCTGAACTTCTTACCTAGGAAGTTATTTAGGGTGTTTAATCCGCTGCAGTGACCACACGTGCCTTGGAGAGGGTCAGCTGGCATACCAACCTAGATGTGGTGCAGTGGAGTCTGTGTTCATCTGCAGAGGTTGGATGAGGAGGCCTTGTAAGGCAGAAGAGCCAGCAATCAAGAGAGAAATTTTATAAAAGGTGAAAAATGTTAGAGTGGAAAACTGGCTGGGTGACAAGATTTTAAGAAAGGAAGACCTGAGATTATGCACAGAGATTACTGGCACTGGGGAAAGGTAGAAGAAAATAAACTTGCTCTTGTTAGCACTAGGCTGAAAAATAATTCTTTAATAGAAGTTAGGTTTTTCTTTCTCAGTCCACCTCAGCACTGAGGTTTGGACTCACAGGAAATCCATCATCATCAGCCTCCCTAAAGCAGGAGAGTCCTGGCAGAGGTTGTACCTGTTCTGGGTCATATCTGAGGAAACAGTTCCAAGTGCCTGCTCTCACTCAATGATTCCCCAGGAGAAGAACGCTGGGATGCTGGCACAGCTGGCTAAACACTTCTACCCATTTGCTCTGTTCCAACAGGATCTAGCACTGAACCTTTGGCTCAAATGCAGTGGTCATGGTTCCTCTCAAGAAAATGGGGCTCTACCAGCTCATTCTGGCCATGTATCCAATGGACCCTGCTTTTTCTGTGGACAAAAAGTACAGCCACTTGCTTATATGCTGTCAGTGATCTTGTTTTCCTACAGAAGTTTTCACCTGACTCACTTTATTAACCAACTACTGCTCTCAACCATTCTCATAATGGTTTACCCATCCAGTATAAACTTGCAGTATCCAGTATTGTGATGAGAAATCAACCAGCTCCATAAATGTTTACCTTTCTTTAGCAGACATTATGAGTATGCATTAATTTGCACACAGAAAAGAGGTCTATTGCTCTTTCACTGCAAACTCAAAAAATTAGTAAAACACAGTTCTGCCATTGGCATGCCTGGAATAAGACTAGCTTCAATTAAATTGGCCTAGATTTAAATCAATTGTCTCATAAGCCCACTTTGCCTTTATGGTGTCATTTTAGTTTGTTCCAAACATTATGCAGAAAATCTAGAAAAATACTGGTGGGGGGGGAGAGCTGTATGTTGTGATTAAATTGATGCAAAGATGTTCTTAGGGATGGAGGTATCTTCCTACTTGGGAATCACTGCTTTCCACAAGCAAGTAACTCACTATCAAAGTCTGCTTGTAAAAGTAAGAGAGTATCAGAGGGCTGCCTGAGGTTCCTGGGAGACACCAGGCCCACAGAGGACAAAGAGCTCTGCTGCATCTGCTGAAAATAGAGGACAAATAACTGGAAGGATGAAACTGCATTGGGACATCAGCAGTGAAACAGATTTTCCCCATGAGATAAGCTGAAGACAAGAAAACAGAAATATAAATGCAGTGAAAAATGAGTAGAGGAGACTGAGTTTCTCAGGCTATTTAAAACATGCAGTTATTTTTTAATAGGCTTTTACCTGTTGCATCGGTGAACATGAGCATATCTTTCACTCCTACAAGATTTCTAGACTTAATTTAGCTGCTTATGAAAGACTCATTGGCCCTGAACATCTCTGCAAGTGGCTCATGGTACCCACTCTGCTTAGCCAAAGTGCAAAGCACTTAGAGAAAAACATTATCCTTTCCAGTGTTTATGTTCAGCTCAAGCACATCTTAACCCTTTTATTGTCTGTATGGTTAAGTCCTACAGGTACCCTGTCACATAAAAGACATACTGTTTATTATTCCAGTGTTAACAAAGTACTTGAGGGAAACAGTCATCTATTTTCAGTGGGGGAAAAACCCAACCAAAGCAAATATGGCAAGAATTGCCAGCTCCAATAGCAGCAAGAGGATCTTTTACATCTCAACCCACTACAGAGGCATCCCCACACAAGCCTTGTGCAGGCAGTTGTACCTCTCTAGCTGCATCTTTAACCACAGCTTTCAATTAAAACTATGGTACTTTGCTCACTTGGCTATTCTTGCATGGCTTTTCTTTGAAATCTGAACAATATTTCCTTTTATGAATTAATTACGTGCATGGTTATAAATTCTGTTTTACGTTGATAGTTCTGATTTTCTCAGATAAGAAAAGGGCTTTACATCAACCAAGAAAACCTTACACCATAAAGAATCAATTCCATACATTATCCACCCAGTGTTCTTAAACACTAGAGGTCTTTTTACCAGATATGTATCTTGCCACAATATGAGGTTTTAATAAATGTGAAAATAAATATTTAAGGAAACACACCCTCTCTCTGAGAAACACACACAAATAAAAAGCAAAGCATGTCTATATCAAAAACAGCTAAAAGGAATAAAGTCAACAAAGACAGTGTTTAAGTAATCAACATTCCCGGATAGGTGGTGTCAAAATGGTAATTATCTTTCCAGAACTGCCTGAAAATCTAAAGCAGGAGGAAAATATCCAAAGAACTGTATTGCACTGCTCTCACCCTGTGAGGGTACACAGTACATCTGGAATAATGTGCTCACAAAATGGTGTTCATCGTCCACAGCCCTCCAGAGCTCTATGGAAAGGGTGTAGGTGGTCCAAAGGGACACAATTACAAGCAAAGGAATAAAATTTAACACAGTAACATTTGCAGTGTTTATCAGAACAAATTCCGCAGCAATGAGGCATAGCTGACATAAGGAAGTGTCCTTAAGGAATCAATGGCTGCTCCATTAAAGGTTATGCTAGATAAAGCAGGCAGTGCTACAACTTGGAAGGAAAAGCTTCCAAATGTTCTGATTTCTGCAGCAGAGTGAAATGACAGAGACTCTGCTGGGCAGCAAAGTTTAAAAAATGCCTTTAGATCTCTGGCTTGTTTAAGCTGCCTCTTGGAGAGCAATGCAAAAGAATTAGACTGTATGAAGGTGGCATTATTCGGAAGGTGTTATCTTAGGCACTTTGGAACAATGTTATCCTCTTGTATTTAGAGCTTAGGCCTTATGATTGATTATTTGTATCTGCCCTGTCTTGGAGGCTGTTTGAGGATGCTGCTGCAGTGCAGGCCAAAAGCAGAGTTTGGGAGGCTGTGGTTCAGTAAAAGAACACAGGACAGGGAGAATAAGGACAGGTACTTGAAGATACCCACTGAGCTTTCTAGAACCATGTTGAGGAATCTGAAAACAGCTTGATTTATGAAAAAAGCACGTAAATATCAGAGTCTCACAGTGAAAAGACTATTTAGGATACACGGCTTAGGAATCATGGATGGAAACAATAACCAAATCAGCATTTTAAATTGTTTGTAACATGTTATAGGGAAAGAGAAAACCTTTCATTCTTGGTGTGGGCAAGCACCTACACCAGGGACAGAATACAGAGACAGTCCTTGCTGCCCAAATGCTGTCCAAATCTTAATAGTTAACATTATTGATAGATATCAGTTTTCAATACTAATACTTAATACTGCTGCACAGAAACCAATTTTCCAGCTTTTATTTATTCATCAATTTCCATCGCGAGACCATAGAGGTATCTATGCTGACAAGTGAAAAATGGGGGAATCAACAGAGAAATTTCTTAAAACAATACCGTTGTTGTGCAGCACCACTGTCACAGGTTTATTGCCCTTCTCTCCTCCTGTAATGAGAGGTTTGACCTGTACTGCATGGGCTGAAAAGGGACAAGTGACCCACGTACCAAGAGGCCCAACTCTCTCACCAGCAAGTGCCAATGCATTTTGCATTAGCACTTCTCACTAGGAGACCCTGAGTCCCAGTGCCAGTGGGGCTAGGGGAGTGTGAAAAACCTCCAGAATGTGCTTCTCACAGCCTGACAGATAACTTGCCATGAAACCCAAAGACTGTCATGTCATCCAGGACTCAATAGCCCATATTATAATTCAAAGGAATGACCTGCTGCTCACAGGTTATGTAGACAATCCTTAAAACTTCTACTGCAAAGTTCTTTTTCTTAGGAACACAGTTTTGCTCCTCACACCTATTTCATAAATCCACATAAAATATTATTCATTTGGGTCTCTCTGGAACAGCAAAGTTCAGCTGGTTTGAAAAACAGAAAAAAAATACCTACTTACTCAATATTTTCATTCTATGGTCTTTATTTTGCAAAAGAGTGGGTAAAGAGAAGCAGATGAAAAGCTTTAAAATAAAAATACTTTTTTAAAAAGGAAAGGGTTAACATGAAGGAGGTTATTTTATCTCTAAATTTCAAGTCCAAGATGCTCTGAGCAAGCAGTGGTTGAGAACAAAGCTAAAGTAGTAGGTTTCTCTTTAAAGAAGTGCAGACCAAGTAGCAAAATATAGACTGAAAATATAGACTGAAAAGTGCAAGAAGACAAAAATGCTTAAATTAGCCTGAGGAAGTCTATCTATCTAAGTCTTGCCTACATTAAACAGGGCTTGCTGGAAAAGGGAAAACTGTAAAATTACCAGTAAGATGCCCTAGTGGAAGCACAACCTTATATTAGCAGAAAAGGAGATTGTTGGCTACTATAGCCCTATAAAGTTCCTTCAAACAAGTAAGCCAAGCAGGAGAAAGGATTCAGCTTCTGCTGAACCATTTTCCTGCACCTGCAGCCTGATGGAGAAACTTTGCTGGAAATGGTTAATATCTTGTATTTAGGACTGTCCTTGGCACTCTTGCACAGCCTGGGGAGGAAGTACTGTGTTTCATAGACTGCATTTCAATACAATACAGTGTTCTGGGTGGCAGAATCTGATTTCTATACAAATAAAGTAAAGTAAAGTAAAGTAAAGTAAAGTAAAGTAAACTCTTTACTTGAAGTTGAGGAGAAAATTGATTAAATTTAAAATACTCAGGGGGAGGCAGAGATCCTGGGAAACAGGGGAAAGTGGAGGCTGGGGCCTTCTGTGCCCTCACATGGAAGGGTTTAAAACCCTCTCTAGAAAGTCCAGGTGCAAATTACCATTTCCACTCCTCATCCTTCCCTAACTCACAGATGCTGTAACTCAAGATGCTGTAACTCAAATGCAAATTTTGAACATGGATCCAATGCCTTAAGCCCTTCCAAAGTCCTCTTGCCCAGTTGGCCCAGCACCTTTGGAATGAGGTGACTATCTCTGCAAACCAGTCTCATGATTTTATAATTTTCAAATCTGCACCTCTACCTCCAATACTTCCCCAAAACCCCATTCCAAAATCCTTTTTTAACTCATTGCACAGAAGCTACAACAAATGCTTGCAGAATGCTGACCTAAAGCACCATTCTTCACCTGATTCTACACCTTGTAAACTTTTAATTTTTTCCTACATGGCCTCTAATACTGAGCTTCTAATAGAAACCTTGTACAGACAGACAGCACCATTTTGTGGCCATTTCAATGCAGATGGCCAGGATAATGTATCCATCTCCTCCCAGTATCTGGTTTGGCTAATTCTCATTTTGCTCTTCTCAGCAGAGGGGCTGCCCAAGATTGGTTAAAGAGAGTTAGGCACCCAAGTCTGTTTTACACTGCTAATGCACACTGCTTGCAATTTTCTTGAAAATCCCCAGGCTTAACCTAACAAGAAAATGTAATTTTAGCCTCTTTAAGTTTCTTTGCTGTTTATAAGTAAAGAAATCTATCACACAAAATAAAACAGTGGGGGTTTCCAACAGTAGTCTCCATTCAGGCAAAATGGTAACTTTTTCCAGGACAATCTTGATTTTCTACTACCAAAATATGGGTCTCAGAATTACATTCTGCATTGCAGATTTCATATTTGTGGTCTGCAGTCACAGGAAACTTATCTTTCAAAAGTTAATTCAGTAGGACCACAATATGGGACTTGCTGTTCAAAACAATAGGAAGAGAACATTTTTTCTTTTCCTTACTTACCAAGGCTAAAATAAAGAATAAAAAAAAAAAAAAAAGAAAATAAAATCAACTTTATCTTTTGGAAATGTCACATTTCCTTTGTGTCCTTCAGAATCCATTGATTTCTCTCTTCTTCCCCTGGAGTAATTGCCCAGACCTTTTCTGCCCATCTACACTTTCTCTGCCACAAGCTGAAGAAACATTCACTATTAGCATGTCTCAGAGGTGCTAACCTAAAGAGACAATATTCATGACAGAAAAAACCCTGTACAGCCTCTTCTATCCCTTTTCATTCTTACTTTTCAGGAGACAGGGATCACAAGAGGAATTTCCACAATGGTATTTTTTTCAGCTTAGTATGAAGAAAATCCTTGATTCTTTATGTGTGCTTGGAAGCCTATAGTAATCATATTATTCCAGGGTCCTTATTGCTGGTTAATGGAATTCTTTTAATATTGACCCAAGTTTCTATTAAATAGGTTTGCATTGATCTGGTGATGTATAGAGCTCAAGTAAGTCTATCTATGTGTAAGCAAATTAAAAGCCTTAAGCCTATACAGCCAAACTGTATAATCCCATGCTGAAAAATTGATTCTCTGATACTCTCCTGGGGACATTTTTTTTCTTTTTAGGTAAAGAAATGTCTTCAATTTCTTTGAAAGAAAGAAAAATATCACAAATATTTCACATTCAACAAATACAGTCCAAAGCTACCCAGAATAAGTGTTTATAATTAGAAACTGCACCTTGCATTGGGTAACACAGCACTGACAATTCAGCAGTTATAATGAACACATGAATTGTGTTGAATACAATCAATTATGTTGCTGCAGCATCACTCATCATTACTTTCCAGCCTGAGCATAGAGTTTGATATTTTTGTAGCAATATGTTTACCACAGCCTTGCTGTCACGAAATTCATTACCAACATCACCCAGACCATCCTCCTTTGAAATCAAATTGGTCTCAGTGTGCTTCTTCCCTGTTCTGGAATAGTCATCAAACACATAGATCTCAAAACAATTAGTAAATTACACTGTGCTGGTTGTGTATGTGCAGTAGTATTGAAGATGCACCCATGAAACCTGTGGCAATAGATCTACAATAATAAGAACTACAAATCTACAATAATAAGAACTACAAATCTACATCCAGCCACCACCATGGGTGTTCACAGCCACTGAATGTGAGGATGAGCAGGAGCTCAGATGGCTGTTGCCAAGGCACCATGCTCCAGGGTGGCTTATCCCAACTCTAACAAGAACTGCATTCACTTTCAAGTCTCTCTTCTAAGAGAAGGCACCAGTACTCTTCTCCCCCCTTCTCTCCCACCATGTCCATTAATAACATTCATCAATTAACCAGGACATAATCCATCTTCACTATCAGACCTGTGGGTCAGGAAGCACCCAAGGAGCAGGAAGACACACATGTACATACACCCAAATAAGTGGGATGTCTTCAACCTTATTTCCATATGAAATTAGACTAAAATAATCATAAAGCTTAATTCAGTTTCTCAGTTCCTGTTTCACACACATTTTAACCCTCCAGCACAACTGCACTAAAGCTATTCTTTGTCTAACATATTACAGGCTACTAGCACAACTCCCAACAAACCACAACTATATCCAAGGTGCCCAACTACGTATAAAGACCAATCCACATTTTGGAAACTCAGACACAGCACCTGTAATTTGGGGGCCATTCTTACATTACCCAGTTAATATGTGCATATGTTTCTGCTGTGCACTTACAGCATGTGAGCATAGTGAGTAAAAAAAAACCACAAAAACCTGCAAAAATATAGTAGTCAGGATGGCAGAGTTCATGCAGTGTTTTTAATGGGCATGGAGGATGCTGTCTCAATGCTTACCTTACTGAGTGGGATCTGTTCAAGAAAAGATAGGTAGTAAGTAAAAAACCAACTTTTTAGAAATGCTAATTAACATCAAACACAATCAATAATCTTTAAAACCTCCCTGTTATGAGCATGAAAAATTACAGCTTTGCAAACTGAAGTAGGTCTTGGTAGATGTGAAGATCTTCCGACTGGAAGAGCCATACCTGCTGTTACCCTGTGTGCAAGCACTTCCATTGCTTATTATCAATATCCAAAAGCATTTATCAGCAAAACCAGATATGTTTAGTTAGGGTACTGCATGCCATGAACCTTGCATGTATTTCAAGAAATTATTTTAGTACTTGTTCTTCTGATTCACACTAGGCTGAGACCCACCCTAACCTCTATTCTGTGCATGCCACTTTTCTGCTGGAGAAATTTTGAATGCCAGTTTTCTTTTGGTGGGCCTTCCACATGATTCAGCAGGAGTAGTAGGAGTAGCAAAACCTTGCCTTCATAATGAAGATGTGTGCTTACTTCTCCGCAATTTCTCAGACACACACAATTATAAAGTGCTAAAACAATTTTCCTGTGGGTCAGCTGCACAAACTTGCTTTGGGGTGACAAGAGTGAAAGCCTCCAGATCATCACCAGCTCTAGGGAGTTAGCAAAATGAATAGATCACATCCCTGCATCAAAGGAAACCCACTGCCTACCAGGACCTCAGTGCTGCATTATGATTGTCTTAAAACAACTGAAAACTTTCTGGAATGCTAGAGAAAAATTACCATCATGGATCCTTAAAATTCAGTTTATCACAAAAGCAGTAAATTCCTGTCTGCACAGAGAAAAAAAATCCTTGTCTCTCTCTCCCTTCCCTACTAATAGTAGGCATTACCTACTATGTGGTTACCTGCAGGATTTACAGAGAGTGTAGGATGCAAACAGCTCTTTCTCCAGGTGCAGGAGTCAAACTGAAAACAAGGGCTCATAGTATGCCCTGCCCCCTCTGCAAGATGAGGGGCTACCTCAGCTGTCTGTGGAGCCCCCCAGGGCTCGGGCATGCTCCCAAGTCCTGTCTACCTCAATCTTCTGCCCCAGCTCTGAGCTGGAAGGTGACCTGCAGGAAACTCACAAAAAGCCATTACCGTGTTGTGTCAGCTCAGAAAACCGCAACAGGGCCAGGCAGGGGAGGAAAAAGCCTGGAGAGGAAATCAAGGAAATTCACTTTGGCAGAAACTAGCAAAGCCTTTTTCTGAATGTTAACTATCTAATTTAATGAAGTCTAGAGATCAGTAGAGACAATTGTCACTGCCAGCTTTGATGCCAATCACAACTCTGGAACACGAGCCAGTGAATGCATCCAACATACAATGGAGAAAACAAAAACAAGGCAAGGATTTGACCCTGTGCTCTCATGATCCTTTAAGAAGAAATATCACCATTCAAAACTATGGGGAAAAAAATCTTCCCAGTCAGAGCAAGTCAGCAAGAAAAAGGAAAGAGAAGTCACAAGGCAAAAGACTACAGAACCATAGCTTTTCTCTGTCAGTCTGTAGTGCCTTTAGGGCTGTCAGTGGGAACACTTGTGGGCTGAAAACCTCTATGGGGGCTGAAAATTAGGGAAGATTTCTCTAATCCCTGTCAGGGAAGCAGGCCTGAACATTTTCCCTTGTGAGCAGCTGTAAGTCTGCTGTGCCATCAAGGGAGTCCTATTGCTGGGACACATTTCTCCTGTGCCACTGGGTTCCCAGTATCCTCAGCTCCATCACTCCCTTCACTTTATTCTTGAGAAGGCATACAGTGAGGGAGATGTTTTGCATCTCTGTTAAGCATATAAAAACAAACTCCAAACCTCTGTGGATCAAAGGCACAATTAAGCAAATTAATACAGTCTGATTTCTTTCGAGCAGGATTTTCTATAGAGACTTTCAATTGAGGAAAATTAGAACCATTAGGTTTGGTAAAGACCTGAAATATCCAGTCCAAGATTTGAATATCACTGTGCTCACTAAACCATATCACAAAACAACACTCATACTCATTTTGGAACACTTCCAGGGATGGTGAATTCCAACTTTTTTCCTGAAAATCTGTAGATCTATAGTTCTCACTCCTATTGGTAAACATGGGTTAACATATAATTCTCAACAATCTGCTCCTTCCCAAGCTGAAAGACTGAATTCCTTCCTCTTTCATCCTCTTGAGCCACCCTTTCTTCTCGGGCTCTGGGAAAACTCTGTAAGGGAGAACAGCATTTTACCCCCCTCTAAAATATTGGGCATTTTAAATGTGTCCATTTCTTGCTTTACATGACTTTTTCATACCTACATCTTCATCAGACTAGACACACTATGAGAAATTCTGATGGTACTAAAAATGCCCTTCGGGTGACATCATACAATCTAAGAGGTTTGCATGGAATTTCTACCAGGCATACATACACAGAGGGTGATTTGGGGATGGATTTCCCTGAGGGTATAGTTATTACCTTGTACTCAGTTTTGGAGGAATCCTATCACAATGCAGAAACAGCCATCCTCTCCTGCATGCATGAGAAATATGAGACCCCAAACTCTTTTTTTCTGGTTTTTCCTTGCCTTCTTTTCTGTCTTTTTACCCAGGCTCTAGACCTGAAAACCAAGCCATATGATCAGAAGACCAAGACCACAGGGAGACCTAGGGAGAACTCACAACTGCACTGTGCAAAATGACCCATTTCCAACCTTCATCCACCAAACATCCATCATGTGTCTCATTTGAGCAATGCTGATGGCAGTCACCAAACTACAACAATACTTGCCACCCACTGAATAACAACAGACCTCAGCAGACAAAATCCCGTTCAGGCCAGTCATACATTTTCCATAAAAGCTATACAAAGAATGCCCCAGTCCTGGCAGAATTTAGGAGGTTTTAGGACAATGAAAACCATACTTTAACTTTTGGTCAGCCCTGAAGCTGTCAAGCAGTTGGACTAGATGGTCATTACAGGTCCCTTTTGGCTGGACTATACTATTCTATTCTATGCTATTCTTCCTAGTATCTCCTCCTTTTCCTAGAAGTGCACATCAAGGCAGACACATTGATGCACTAGGTACAGCTGCTGGCATTCCTCATGTCTCTTCTGCCATTCAGCTCCCAGGGACTAACCTCATGGTACTCCTCTCTACTTTGACCACAGCAAAAACCTCCCTGCAGCCCAGAGACCACCCCTATTAGCTGTTCCCTCTCTGCAGACCAGGGATAGTTTCCATGAGGCCATGCAGTGAGGGCTGGGGACACAAACTCAGTTTTGGGGGGATACAAGGGCTGGTTTCTGCAGCCACAGCCTGGATAAAAGCCAAAGAGTAACTAGAACCATGAGCTGGGCCAGCCGGAGCCAAAGGACTACCATGGAAATACAAGCTTTGAAAAGTGGAGGTTACACTGATGTGGTGGAAAGGTTGGTCATTCTCAGATCTAGAAAATTCAGATGTGTGCCCAAAGCAGAGCCAGGCAAGCAGCAACTCATTCAAATGGCAAAGAATAGCCCACTTCTGCTATCACTGTCATACTACCTTTCCCCACTGAAACCAAGCTGCAGAGACCTTCTGTTAAACACACCGCTTTGTTGTGTTTATATGTGATACAAAATGCATTTCAGCTAAAGGGTTAAACCCTCTGCAAGGACTCTTGTCCCTCAAGAGAGTCAACACTCTGGTGACTTCCTGCCAGACATTTATAGCCCCAGTCATTTCAGCCCTTTGATAGCTCTGCCCTTCAGTCAGTTCTTCACCAGTGTAATGTCTCCCTGTTCATCCTGCACAACATCAGGACAAGTTGTCCAGAATGATGGACAGTATAAAAAATAGTTACTTAAAATCCAGAAACACTACACCCACTGCTGTCCCTTCATCCACTAGGCAGGTGACCTAATCACAGAAGGACATTAAAGTAATTAAACAAGACTTTCCCCTTGTGAATCAATGTTGGCTGCGTCTGATGATGGTATTTTTTTCTTTAAATGTCTTCCAGCAGCAGCCCTTATGAAGGTCTCCATAATTTTTCCAGGTACTGAGGTTAGACTAACAGTCTGCAGTTTCCTGGGTCTTCCTTCATGCCTTTTTTCTAGGCTGTAGTAACACTGGCTAGATTCCTGCCAGCAGGAATATTCCCAGACTCCCAAGACATTTGGTAGATGATTGAGAGAGAGATGATTGAGAGATCCACAAACTCCATTACTCTGGAATGAAACCCATCAGAACGCCATGGACGGGTAAACATTCAACTGATACTGCTGGCCTCTTACAAGTTCGTTATCCATGGAAGGAAAGTCACTGCTTCCATACTCAAGGTCCTCTGGCTCAGGTCTACCAGCATTATTAGAGAATGAGACAATTGAAAGCGTTGATTGTCTTTGCTTTTTCTTTTTGCCAGTTAGTCAGGTGCCCATCTTCCACAAGAATCTTGGCTGAGCAATAGATAATAGGCACCATGATGCCTGCTTTACCTTTGATCCTCACCCAGAGGCTGTCAATCACATCATCCCTAACATTAAGGGCTGTGCAGTCAAACTTCTCCATTACAGACATTGCAATTCCTACACCTCATGTGCCCTCTCTATCCCTCCTGAAGAGCCCAAAGGCCTTCATCCCATTTGCTTACCTCACTTTGTGAGAAGATTCTCAGGTCTTATTTAAAATCCTGGTAAATCTTTCCCTTCAGGATTTAGCATTTGGGGTACTGAAAGAGTAAGGAGTAATATTTTTCTTCCAAATTTGTACATTGATGCTACAATTGGTGCATACATTCAGACTATGTAAAAAAGGGCATTTATACCATATATATTTATTTCATTGTGGTGATGTCCGAAGGGAAAAAAAAAGGGGATTGTTCTCTCTGTATGAACTCCACAGAGATGTAGTGACAAACTTGTTATGGTGAGGTCTACTTGGAATGAAGTTCTGGATTGTTTTTTGCTCTTTATTCTATTTTCCCCTTGCACTTTTATAGTTCTTTCCCTCCTTTGGGACAGGAAAACACCTGTTCTATTACATGTCCTTTCAGAACTCAAGTCTGTGTGAAGGAAAAGTTAAAAATTTTACCTCTTTCATCTCAGGAATAAGGAGCTATGTCAGGTCTTAGGTCCCTCAGATTTGTTGTCCTGTTTCATGCGTGCTTTCCAAACTTTGGTGATGAGGGCCCAAAACTCAGCATTGTGCCCCACTGAGGTGTGGAAAGGTTCTTGGCAGTCTCTCCACTCCTCTCCCTAAGTTGACCCACTGTACCACTGTGGGTCATATCCTCTGCATGTTGTGGATCACAGAAACCACCAGTCTATGAGAGGAACTGAACTTTACCAAAGCAGATTTGGGGTTTTTTTCCTATTGGCTGCATTCAAATCCTATATACATTTCTTTGCCTCCAAACAACCAGAGGTATCTTGGATTAAAGGGCAATTCTCCATATAATACAAGAAGGTTCTCAATAAGAAAGTTTCTTATCTTAAAGAGATAATTAATGAAATATATACTGTATAGTACCCATCAGCACTGTCAGATGTCAATCATTTCCATTACAAACCAGAATACTGAAAATAAACTAGAATTAGGCTGTTATGTCCTTTGTATTGAAGCCAGCTCTAGCACAGAAAGTATCAACTCATGTACACTAATTATTTTCTTAACTGAATTTGATCTCAATATACTCAAATGAACAGAGTTTAAATCATGGTGGATACAAACAAAACTAAAAAAAAAAAAGTAGCTCTAAAGACAGGGAAAAAATTGTTCTGGCTATTCATATTCTCAAGAAATATCTGTTCAAACAAGCCATGTTCACATCACATCATCAGATGTTTTAGATTGAGTGAACCTGTCTTATAAATAGTGCTTCTTACATTTTAGGTTGGCAAGATGAAGACTAAGAGGGGAGATAACTCTGTAATGACAGCAGAACAGTATAAGCTAGGAGAGAGGAAGCTGAGGTATATCTGTTGGGTTAGTATATGAAACCCAGCTGTGTAAAGTAGCAGTGAAATTCACATACATTTACTTTAGCAATTATGTCAGTAGAGAGTTTCTGGAACACTGATGCCATCATAGTTGAATGCTGCAAATTTGGTCTTTCAGAGACTTGAACAAGGGCAATCTAGAGAGCAGGTAAATTTGCTGCTGTTCCTGCTGCCATTGGAAAGTCATGCCAGAACACCCCTACCTTCAACATCCAATTTCCAGCCAAACTCTTTTGTGGTCAGCTGTTCTCAATTTTATTTTAGGCTAAACAACAATTTTTCCTCATTGCTCTTTGTTCCTCTCATGTAAGCAGACAATAATTCCAGCCTCTTCACAGATGACTTTTTGCAAGACCCTGTAAATGCTGTTCTCACAGTTCTCTCTCCAAAGGTTTTTATTTGTCTGGGCACACTATCTGTCCCGTCCTCCTGTGCTCATGGGTGTCTAGGGCCATGTGCAATATTTCCTATGAAGTTGCACTGATGCTTTGCCCAGGATATTGCTTTTACTTCCTCTGCTGGAAACGGAGCACCTGATGTGAACCTAAGCTGTATTTCCCTGTATTTTCTGTTTTCACAGACTACCACATGAGTATTCATAAGTAACCCTGTCTGTCATTAATTGCCACTATTATTTGTCCTCAGCATCATGTTCCAAGAGAGTTTTCAGGCACCAGGAAAGCCAAATTCTGGAACAGACTCAACCTCTACAATGGGGTGGGAAGCAAAAATCCTAACTAGTTTTAAAACTCAGCCTGATAAATGAGGAGGAATATGTGATGTGACTGCCTGAAATATCAGGAGTCTGGACCTCATGATCTGTGAGGACCTTCCCTATCCCAAGTACAGAATTACTAAATATAATATAATATACGATAAAGTCACTGAAAATCTCTACTAATCACTCACATGCCAATGGCATTTTAGGTAGAATTTTGAAAATCAAGAACAAGATGAATACCCAAGTTCCTTCAGCCCCTATAGAAGTCTCAAGATGTTTTTTAATTATACCTATTTCTATTTCCAGTATTGCCTACAGAGCTACATTCACATAGAAAGTTCTTGTCTCTTAGCATTTGTACACTGAATGAGCATGACAGAAAGTCAGACAAAAAAAGAACTATGTTTTAAACACTCAGAAATTAGAAGAAATGAGATATTTGAAATTCTGCAGAGTTGCAAAAGCCAGAAACTGATCTCAACGCTCCCAATCCTCCCTGCAACGCCTAATTCCTGTGTAGTGCATCCACTGCTGAGTGAGTCAGAGGAGACTGAATCAGGAAACACATTTTCCATTTAGATCTGAAACCACTTGGCTCCAAGGTAGTCAATCTCCATTGCATAAAGCAGACATAGAAAACAAGAACAGTCCTGAGGAAGTTGTCTCTGTATTCCCCTTTTTTTCCTGCTATTCCTCAGTTGTCTCATTATTCCATTAGAATAAAATAGCTACTATAATTAAAGCACCATTTAGGACAGCATTTTCTAAAAAGCCTATGTAAGTGCTCAAACATTATTTTGAGAAGTAAGGCATATATGACTCGATCCAGTGAAGGTACTGAAAACATTAATTATAAATATAAAATGAAAAATGCAATACAAACTCAGAACCAAACACTGCCCTACCTGTTCAGTCCCTACCTGCCTTCCCTGGGCAACTGTGGTTGATGTTCAGGTTTTTCAGTTTCATCCTGGAGGATCACAATATTAGCTTGATGTCCACCACATCCCTATGCTCATCTGGGCTTCAAAAATTAAGTATTTGACCCTGTCCTTGAGGTGGGGAGGACTGAGGTGCCCAGATCACACCTACATACACACCAGCAATACAAGGCTGTCCAAGAAATAAACAATTTCCATGGCAGCCTAGGGGTTACAATAATCAGGATAGTTATCCAAAGACACAGTATAAATATTACTGACCTAAACTCAAATCCCTCCTCTGACTGAGGCAATATTTGTGCCTCACCACAGCATACCTCATCCTAGAGCTTCCCAGATATCCCAAAAGTGGACATTTTCTTTCTTCAGACGTTCAATTTAATAAAAAATTCTAATTCTTCAATTGAAAACTGCAAGACTGAAACTTGGCCCCTGCAATAAGGATGTTCTGTGTATTATTCAGCAAGCAGTCCAGCATGGTGCTTACATTTCATTGTACATATGATCCCAAATTACTCCTGAAAACAGAACTTGAATGTTTTTGACAATTCTGTCTTCTTTTAGCTACTTGAAAGATTTTTTAATTCAACTAAAAGTCTTTACTTATTGTGGCAGTGAGTTCCACAGATTAACTATATACGACATAAAAGGGCATTTTCTCTACCATTTTTAAATTTATTGCCTTTTAATTTAATTAGGTATCCTCCTGTGTCTCTTTCATAAGACAGGATAAATAGAAGCACCTGCTGACCTTCTTTATGCCATACATTATTTTATATACCTTTGTCATGTCACTTCTTGTTAGTCTCTTTACTAAACTAAATAGTTGGAATCTTTTTAATCTCTCCTATTAAATGATAACTTTCCAACCTATAATCATTTGCTTTGCCCTTTCTGAAGAGTTCTTGGATATTCAGGTCTCTCAAGGTAATAATTTAAAAGTAACATATAATTTAAAATAATTTAATATTTAGAAAGTCTTACACTGACTTGGAAGGAACCTAGTTTACACAACTAGGTTCCTTCTATGATCTATCCTTTCTACACAAGTGCAGATTTCTCAGGAAACAATGCCTCTAGGAATGGTCTTTGTTGGCAGCAATATTTGCAAACATGAGAGACTAAGCTCAGCCTCAAATGGTTTATGTATTTGGGGCAACACTTTGGGGTGTAGCCCAGCTCAGGTCTGGTTTTACAGTCACAATTAATTTGAGAGGGTAGTCAAATCCATCCCACATGCACCTCTGCAACATTGGTGCCCAGAGTGTACTTCAGGTGACCTCAGTAAACCTTCATGCTGCACCTTCTGCCAAGTTTCTTCTCAGCGAGTGCAGGCTGGTGATTTCATTTCCTCTTCATGGAGGTGAGCCCCAATCAGCAGCTTGCAATGGGAAGTCCCAGCACTCAGCACAAGCAACTGATCCTGCAGTCCAGGCTCAGGTTCCTGCTGTTGATGGAAACTAGAAGAGATAATCTCCAGTTTCAATATCTCTGAGCAATCACATTTGTTAAACAGATAGAAATTTGTGCAGCATTGAATGGATATCTCGGTATATCATCAGTGACAAAATGCCACGTGCAGTTCAGGAACTTGAGAGTTGTCAGAGCTTTATCATCTTGCTAGCTCCACTGCAGAATTATTTCTATGACCAGGACACAGCAGAACAAAACAAAGGTGTTCTCTGATGTAGTTCAACAGTGGCATTAGGAGGAACTAACATCAGGTATTATAACCCCTTGTCTGCATTTTACAGCATCCATTCTGCACCCCAGAAAGGTCTCACTGCTATCATGACATTTGGTTTATTCTTGAACACCAAGATTTAAACATTACAATCCTTCTGTCTATTTGACTCATAAAGGCAATTCCCTTTAATCTTCTTTACACCTCCTCTGCCTTCTCAGGTCCTAATGGTTGTGCCACACCAGAGCACCCAAGCTGCTGGGCCCAGAGAGAGGAACTCCATCATTGCACTAAATATTTAAGCTTTGCTAATGGTGAGCAGTCACAGTGCCTGTTCATCCCACACCAACAGCTTCTGCTCTGCAGCTGTTAGAAAGAAAATTAGTGAAAACTTTCCCTCTCCTTTTTCCTTAAACAGAAAGACATGCTTTCTCCACACACACAAAAAGCTGAAAGCTCTGGTTTTACTTCAGCTGCCTAAACCAGGCACCCTTATATCACTGGAGATGCCATACAGGTAGTGGCAAAACCCATGGCAGTTTGGGAGATGCAACAGAAACCACAGTACCTTGACACCAGCTGCTGCAGCCCAAGGCAGCTCAAGTAGCATTTATTAGGCACTCATATTGAGCTTTTGCTCTTAAATATAAGTCCTAAATCTAAATCAAGCTTGGTTTAGGACCAAAAAATATATTTTGTTGGAAGTGACTGGCTGTTCGCAATCCAGCTGTCTTTAAACTCGGCATGTTAAATAGCATCTGATCTCAATGACTGCTTTCTGAACACGAAACCCACAGGAAAAGGAAAATAAAGAAATAGCTGAATCTCACTTGCACGGTGTTTCTTAAGTGAGAGCACTCCCGAAATTGAGTAGGAAAACAGAGCCATCTACAGGGGAAATTGTTCTTGTTTGGCAAGAAAAGAGATCTGATGAAGCAACATGATCCTGTTCAGCCACCACCAAGGTGGGACCAGACAAACCCTCTTGTTGCCAGCAGAGTGAGAAAGAGTACAGAAATATATTCTGTATAATAGAAGTTTTTTGAATCAGATCTCTCAGGCTCTCTTCTTTCATAGCTTTTAGCAAATCATCTCCATGAGCATCCAAGCAAAGCTACAAGTTACTTAGTTTTCCAGCGACTACCTCCTCACATTCCAGTTTCTAGTAGTGGCTGGAAGAGCCTTTTACTGATATGCACCTTGCACACCTACCCAGGAGAGAGGCTACAAGACAAAACAGGCTACTAGACAAAACTAGTGCAACATCTGAGGCTGCAGTCCCACACCATCTTTTGATTCCCAGCTCCTTTTCATCAGCACTCTGCCCCTCAGTTACCTGAACATGCCCTTGCTATATCAGTGACATCCAAGCTGTACCTAACATAGCTGGCTACAGAAGATGTAAAACAACTTATCCTTCCTGCTGTACAAGGGAAAACAGAAATGACTGGCACTTTTTTTGGTATTAATGGTGTGTGTTCAGTGCCCTGGTTGTGACAAAAGCAACCAGTAGCTGCAAGTTTGAAGTCTCACCAACACCACAGGGAATGGCTCCTTATTGCCTTTTTGCCTCCATGGAAAAAGATCTCAGGCTGAAATCTTCTTAATTGATTTTCCTATTGTTTGACTGGGCCACAACATGTCTGCAACCAGAGAGACGGAAAGGAAGGAAAAGAAGTCTTGGCTGAAAACAGTACAGGATTGGGTCAGGGTATCTGGAAGACAAACTAGCAGAGGAGCTGCTTAAAATGCTACAGTAGGAAATGCAAGGTCTTCATTGTCAGGGATTGCTACAACTTTGGGAAAGAGCTCTGAGACTTTCCCCATGGCCAGATGATAAAAAATAGGGTTTTTAACGTTAACACAGAAACCTCCACACTTAGCTGGATTAAGCCAATTAAATGGCATGAAATCAATCTTTCTTTAAATACTTAAAAGCAGAGCAAAAATTAGGTTGAGCAAGCCCACCCTAATTGATTTCCATTTCTGTAATGACTGATTTATGTGATATATAAAGTCCAGTTTCATATCTAGTTGGACTTCTAAATGTTTGTATGTTCTTACTTATTCAATCATTCTCTTGTAGGATTATTATTTTAAACTCATCCAGACTTGAGCTTTTTGAGTTATTAGAAAAAAATTATACAGATTTACCTTTGGCGGAATTTAATAATAGTTTTAATTCAATTAAATCTAATTGAATTACTTTAAATGCATCCTGCAATTTTATAGGTACTGACTGAGCTGTACAGTCAATGGAACAAAGTCATCAGTGTAACAGTATAGGTTTGAGTTTTAATATTGTTGATTTAGGTCATAATATAGGAAACTAGGACTTTTTTGGGTAGAAAAGATTTCCTTTGGCCTAGATAGTCTCATTTCTGTGTCAAAAAGAACAATGTTTGTGCCTTGTACTTTACAGCTTCCATCTGGTTCAGATATCACACACAGAGGAGATAGCAAGCAGTGACCCCTCATGAGGTGGCTGTTGACTTCAGTGGCAGCTGGATGGTGTGGCAGGGTAAGAAAGGAGTATCATGCACATGAGTGGTCTGGAGCCCTGCTAGCACAGGACAGCTTGGGCCTACCACTCTCCCTGGCCAATTATATCTGAAGACAAAACTAATGCAAAATATTTTGGAACATTTTTGAAAAGATTTCATTGCTCTTTCTTCTGTTTTAACAATAAGTTTAAATGAAAAACACATGGCAATCAATTAGGCAGAGACTGTAAGCTCTCCCAGACAAGGGCTGTTCTTTTTGTGTATACATACAGAGTGAGATATGTTTCTGTTAATTTTAACTATCTAGGAGCTGTATCTACTCTAAAGCAGTTGCCCAGGCATCTGCTGAGCTCTTTGCAGAGAGTCCTTGCTGAGCAATCCACCCCATCTACCTTTGATGACACATCCTTTAGGACTATGGAAAAGTTTTGCTTCAACTCACACTCACTCCTTTCCTCATACAACTAAAAGTACAGGTTCTCCTTGCTTTGCCACCCACTCAGCCCCAGTCAGTCAGTCTCAGTGGGCAGAGAGGAGAGGATCTCCCTTGGGAGGATGGCTATTACTCCTGCTATTACCCCTCTTGGTTAAAATCAGTTCTCCTAAAGAGGGAAGAGAGGTAAGAGGGAAATGGGAAGAGAGCCTCTGGCACTAACTAAAAGGAAAGTGAGTTGTGGAGGAAGAACACTGCAAGCAAGGAAGATTAAGATGTTAGAAGACAAGCAAGGATCTCTAAAAGAGGAATGGTACCTGGAAAAGAAGAAGATATTTTGTGGAAATATGGTCCAAAATCAGATCTTGTAAAGAGCCATGGCTGAAATAAGTGCACTTGTGTAAAGTTTGGCAAAAGGGTTAATCACTGAGTTTTTTACACATGCATCTAAGTCCTTTTTGTTCCTGTTATCTGATAAAAGTGAGCAGCAGCTATTTTAGTCACCACGATATTATTTCATGGCCAGAAATCTCCACTGGAGAAAAGGTCAGTTGGCTTCAAAGGCACAAATGAGTGAAAGAAGTCAATAAAGCAATATTAAATACCAACAGCTGTTTCACTCAGTATCCTAAATTTGGTTAAGGCATCCAACTTCCCTTGACTGTTACTTTTTTCCTAAAGGGATAAATATAAACCCAACTTAAATTTCTCATTTTTTATAGGATGCTGTGACATTTTCAGCTGATTGTAAAATATTTATGCAGGGAGAAACTCACAGCAGACAGGCTTGATACTTGACTCTGAATTTCTACAAGAATACATAGCTCCTTCAGGTAATAGGAAGATAAAACAAGTATGTGGTTATCAGCTAAATTAGAAAATAAAAAGGAAAAAATAGAAATAGGAGTAAATTACAAGGCACATTATCTTCATAAGAGCATAAGTGTACATTTGGGATAAGTGCAGGAAAGGGACTTGTCTAAAGGATACTTTCTTGTAAGAGAAGGAGAGGAAAGAAGTAATCTAAGGGATTATCTGCACCAGATAAAAGCTCTTGGATAAACTCCCATGCCTATTAACAGCTCATCTCCAAGAAAACATAGTGGAGCCCACAGATAGGGCAAAAATGTGTGTTTAACTCATATAAAATTTTCTCCCAGGCTCTTCCAGTAAGAGTAGAAATAAATGAAGGAATCTGTGGGGGAGAGATCTGCGGGGTTTCCCATCTTCCACCTTAAACGTAAATTCTTCCTTCTGCCTTGAGCTCTGCAAGCCCAAGTCATGCTCTCCATATTCATGCTTTGTGTAAAAGCAGGAGGGGAAATTTACTCACAGTGTACCTAGGGAAGTTTGTCAGTGCTGGGGAAAGAAACTGGGAGACAACATTTTCTGCTTCTCCTTGATTAGCCCACATAGTGGCTTGCTCTGGCTTGGAGTCTCAGGTTATTCAAAATGGCCAGTGAGCTCTTTGGTCTGACGCACAAATCTAGCTTTCATTGCTGGCAATTCCACTGCACAGCCCTGAGGAGATTCCTCTATTCTGCAGCCTGAGCTCACATCTGGCTCCATACACCAATTTGTTGTGAGCTCGGCAGGACTGCCACGGATCCTCATTGGCCCTCTGAGGGGCAAAGAGAGGAAGAGAAGTCATAGAGGCATGAGGGGAGGTTTCTCCAAGAGTTCTCTCAACAGGATCTCCTCCAGGATTCCCCTTTTCTGAGTATGTTAACACAAAGTGGCACACAAGGATCTAGACATACAACGTTTGCCTACCAGGCACTTTCCTTGCCACACCAGTCACTGTGGGCATCCACAAAGCCAAGTACCATAGGGACCAATGCTGATTGCTAAGCATATTTAAAAGGACAGAAGCTCAGCTGGGATGAATGAGTACAGCTCTCACAATGTATGTGAGTCTGCGTGGATGCAGCACTTTATAATTTTAGTGCTACAGCTCAGGCAGACTTTGGGATGGGGAGATGCACTTCTCTACCACCTTGTCCCACTGAACACTGGGTGAGCAGAGCAATCCAGGACCTATTTCACACTCAAGTAGTGCTTGCTAGCCAGGATGGGAACTTCACATTTAGTTAAAGCTTTGTTTCATATGACTTCAACAGCAGGTATATGGCACAACATTTCCTTTAGGATTTTCTTTGTGTTTCCCTGGTGCCTTGAATCAAATACTCACTTCAGGCAAAATGGGAGAATTAGTCACCTATTGGTGTCAAATGGGTCTGCATGAGACACCTAAATGTCACTTCTGTGACTAAGTTACAGCAATTCCTAAGAGTAAAATTAAATAACACCAGTGCCTGCGTATGCAAGCAACAATTCTTAATCTGTTTTGACTGGTCTGTCTTCCTGATCAAAGAAATTTCCTGAAAGTTTTTTTGGTGTCATGGGTAGAGATCAACCCCTTGTCCTAATATACTTTGGTATAGGCCTCTGAAAAAGTCACATTTTTTGTTCCAATACTTAGAAGTTCCTGCTCAGGGTACAAGACAAAAAGAAAAAAAAAAAAAATCCAGTGCAAATCATGGACTTTGACAGTCTATGGACAATGTAATTCTTAAACATTCTAGATCTCATTCAATTAGTCATATTGTTCTCTAAGGAAAACCTACAAGTTTGGGGAGCTCCCTGAAGGCAACTCAGGCTTTATGTGCTCTCTTCCAGTTAGTATAGTCTTAATGCATACAGAAAGTCATTCTCGTTGTTGATCAGATACATAAATCATATTTAGATCAGACTACATAACGAGATGAATTCAAATCACAGTTGATACATTCAAATCACAGCACCACTTCTGTCTGTTGAGACTTCAGACTTCTCTCCCCCATTTTTTTCGTAGTTTGTCCTCAGAGTTTATCGAAACATCAACATTTCCTGAGAGCACCAAGGAAAAAATATTGTATTTCTAGACAGTTACTCATTTGCCAGTATACTAGGACTTTCTATTGATTTTCTGTCCTCAGCTGCTAATGTGGTGCACTTCTATCTAGTTTTCTCCTCACAGGTCACTGAGATTTATGGCTGACCCAAAGGAGATGAAACCAGCCTGCTGAATCGTCCCTGCCAGAGGCCACTTGCTGCTGACCAACACTGGGTCACACACATCTCCCTGAACACTCCAGGCCACACCAAAACTCCACTGGATATTTTGCTCCTTGTGTGGGAAATCTTGGATTATTCTTCCCATATTTCACTTCCTCCCCACTCTTATGAAATTTTAACTCAACTGTTACATAGAATACACTGCATCTGAAATGATCTGTTGAGAAAAGGCAGGGCCTTCACCAAAGCATTACTTAGCAAGGCACTGCTTAGCAAGATGTCTCCAAAATGAATAATCATTGAACTTTCATTATTCTTTGCTAGGACAAAAAGGTCCCCGTACATTTGAAGAGATTTTCATTGAATATTTCAAAGTAGGAAATAGGAATGGGTTAATGTTAGAATGGTAAAACCTGCAGCTGAGCCTGGGAAGGGATGGAATGTAAGAGACACATAAAAGAAAGGAAGAGCTAAGGTTAGGATCTTCATCTGAGATTTAGGGAGAGTTTGGGATGAAGGGGATGAAGTGGGGCAAACTAGCCTACAGACAACTGAAGTTAAGGATTAGGGTTCCTAGTGAATAAACTACCAGGAACAGTGCTGAAGTGCCTGCAAAAGTATCCCAAAAGATAATTAAGAGCTCATACTGGCACTCTCATTTGTCTCAGTGAATTAGTGTCCTGGCTCGTGAAATAGCCTAGGATTTGGGTTTGGGCTAACAGAAAGTCTAGGACTACAGCCAGGGGCTGGAAAGGGGCTTTTCAAAGAAACTGAGGGCTGCAAAATGAACTGCTGCATGAGAAAAACATTATGCAAGATTTTGCTACCAGGATCCAGAATAATACTTTCAGTAAGACCATACAAAATCCTTAGAGAGGGGACAGTATTGTAATGCCTTCCTTTTCTTTGGCTAGTCAGTCTTGAAGAGGGTTGAACCCATTTCTCACACTGAACTATGAAAATACTTGTCGGAAAATTATTGAGATATAATGATTTAATCCTTGTGTATACTGGGGAAAAAAAGGTCCACTTTAGAGATGATTATTAAATACACAGATATATCAGCCAATTTAAAAGAAAAGCAAACCAAAATCAAACCAAAACAAAAAACTTCCCTGAAAAATGTGAGCTGAAAATAAAAGCTGAGAGAGTATGTAAGGGAAGTGGCAATTTTTTCATACTAAGATCATATTCAGATAGGGGGATAGAAATTAGTCCCATGGTTGCCAGAACAGCCTCCCCCTGGCTCTTCCCTTGTGCTGTGGGCAGCCTGGGCAGGAGCAGTGTGCGCAGAAAGTCTCAGGACTTGGTGGGGCCAACAATGATGGGAGGCTGTAAAGTGAAATAGTAAGGGGAGGAGCACAGCTGAGCCTCAATGAAGTTTTGAGGGAACTGGAAGAGAGGCTACTGCCCTGGAAATACAGACACATGTGGGTATCCCCACACACAGTTATTGTCAGATAAATTGGGGAGCCGCTTTCCTGTGGCATGAACCCAGCAGGAAGCACAGTATGGCTTATGTTCACCCTGGACACAGGGGAAGCATTGTCAGTGAACCCCTGTGATTTGGTTCTGCTGAGACATTTTGAACCCATTATGTCTGAATGGGTCCTAAATGTCCCCAAACATGTTCCCATTATCCTTAATTAAATTAGCTTGCTGAGATTATCAATGAGAAAACATCATACAATTAAAACATTTGCACTCAATCAATTTTAATTTTATTCGCTACAGTCGCCTGTGCCAAACCAGATGCCTTCTAGCCCGAGGTAAGTGAATTTTTAAACCCCTCACTTACTGAAGTTTGATCTGATCGAGTAGCACTGACGCAGTCGGTTAGCTTGTTTGGTTTTGATTTTTTTCCCCCAGGAGATGCGGGCTGCCCCAGCCGCCGCATCCCGCTGGCCGGGCGGAGGGAGCATCCCGCATCCCGGATTCCGAATCCCCGCTGGCTTCGACGCTCGGGACCGGCCTCCGCCGGGGGGCTATCGCCACCTAGCGCTGACGGCGGGAACCGCCGCCCCATCCCTCGGGATTCTCCCGGCATCAACTCTCTGAGTCCCCAAAACCGGCAGAACCTGAGTACCACCAAAATCGGCATATCCGAGCCACACCTGTGCCTCCCTGGAGAGTCTTTCCGTCATCATCTCACACTGCCTGCTTGAGGTCATCGATCAAAGGTGGCTTTAGTGCCCATCACAAACGACAGGTAAAACACCCATCAGCTTTTACCTCCATGGCCAAGACTGAAGTCAGAATGCTTGCCTCACATTCCTCTTTGACTTAGAGCACCAGGACATACCGTAACTCTCTTTTGCCCAAAACCTGGGGATTTGATTCCCCATTCTCAGCCAGAACAAAACACAAGGATGCCTGGCAAGTTTTTCCCTAGCTCAGGTCTCCCAGATGAGCAGAAACAGCCCAGTCCACTGCTTTCTTGAAGGATGCAACAAGGTAGCACAGTGCCTGATTTTAATCCAGGGCTTGTTTAAGCTAAGGAGGCCTTCATAGTCAGCACAGGCCAAGATTAAATTTCTGAGCACCAGGCCATAGTCCTGCTTTGCCTCCAGATCAGTGGGTGCACTGTGCTCCTCCACAAACCAAAAGCAGAGGATGACTGCCCCTGGAAACCTTGTAAGCTGCATGTTCTGGCCCTCTCCTGACACATGGATGTGAATTGGGCAGGGAAGGTGAGTGAGGCTCAGGGCCCTGCCGCTCAGGAGGCACTCCAGTAGGCTGGAGCTTCATCACCAGCCAGAGCATCCAGCAAGGCTGGAGGAAAGCACCACACCCAACTCATGGGTACTGACTCAGGGAGGCAACCCCAGGCTGAGAATCCAGCTGGAAAGCAGACCTCCCTGCAACCCTGAGCCAGGAACCTCTGACCTCCTATTTTCTGGGTGAATACTTTTACTATCAGCTTGAATGCAAACAAGAAAGAGACCAGACTCTCTGGTGTTTACATCTTGAAAGAACAGTTAGCCATCAGCACCCTGCCCAGTTTATATGCACATATGAAGGTAAATTAACTTACATGATCTGTTCAGGCGTAGGTTGTTTCTGCCTCTCAGACTGATGGGTGTTTCCACCTACCCAGAAAAAATTTCTACGTATCTGTGAACTTCTGCATTAAAACCTGAGGCTCTTACAGATTTCCAATACTTTCAAATTAGAGGAGAAGATGACAGGTTTCTGCATATGGAGAGATTCAACTCCTTTTTCTTGCCTCAGTGATTAAGCAGAGCCTTGCTGTAAAAGTCAAACCTATAGTAGGACATGAGAATTCTGGCTCAAGAGCTCACACAATTTTTGCAAGGCTGGCTCTAAATCTAAGATCTGTGTGCCACTTTTGTATTCACATCCAGCCTGTCTCTCTTTAAATACAAATACTAATTTACTCTGTTCTCCCACTTATGGTTGAAGACTTCTAATCTCCCTTGCTCTGTCTCCAAATCTGAAACTGATCACTGCAAAAATAGCAGTAATTGTTAGCAGGTGTTTCAGATGTGTTTATTGCTCTGTGGCACCACTTGCCTCATATCTTGCCATATCATTCTCTCTTCCAACATCATGAACTTATGCTCCCTGATCCTGAAGGACTGTACAAGAAGATTGATTTAGAGATGGATTAGTTTGCAAGTATTCATCACTTCTCTTAATAATCAAAGAAACTCAATAGATGTGAGCATTGAGGAAGCCAATACTAATATAATTTTTTCTTACTTGGGTTCAGAGCAAGGTTTTTCTTTCAATAAATTTTAAGGATTTTAGTGTTTCAATTTCTAATTCTCTTCCCATGCTCTGAAGAAAACTACACATATTGCAAAAATAAAATAATAGTCCAAATGTACTCAGGTCTGTTGTAGATTGTCCGAATTATTCCACACTGTATAAGCTTTCTGACTGCTTTGCCTGCTCTGTGCTGTATCCTCCTACACTCAGGGAAAAATAAAACATACAGAAACAAAGGAGTAAGATCATCCAGGAAATGTATCTTGCCAGGATTCAAGTTGGATGGATATGAAGCATGAGTCTGAAGAGAGAAATTAGGTCTGCAATAATCCTCCAGAAGCTCTGTGCAGCAAGATCAAGAGGGTGTAAGAGGGAGGAACTATTAATTTTGGTATCATCAGCTAACACCTTCAAGGTTGAAAGTATTTCCCACTTCTCTCAGATTAAAATCACCCTGTATCCATATATGACATAATCTGGGTTCCATGGCTCCAGACCATATGCTAAACCCATGTTTCTTTCTTGACCTGAAGTGTGGACCAGGGCCTTAGCTCACACACAATTCCAAACCCTGTATGAAACCCAGCACCAGCCTTTCACTGCTCAGCATTCCCTTTATTTGCTGTCATGAACACATTGGTATTTCCCTGATGAGGGAGGAAAAGGCTATTACTCCTTTCTTTGTTTTCTTTTGAATCCAGGAAGGGAATAAATTCAAGGAGATATTGCCAAAATTGCCAAACAGTTTTGCTAATTGACAGTATCCCATTCCAGCCATGATCCAAGCCATCAGCAGACCATAACATTGCATATTTCGGTGCCAATCCCTTTAAACTGCAGCTATTGTGGCCCTGAAATTCTGATTCCCGTTCTCTCACTGGAGAGTGATGCAGTGGGGAAGGCACCACAAGCAACAATCTGAAGCTGAGATTCAGGTTTAGTGCTGCCTCTTGTCTGTGTCTGAAGAGTCCACAGGTGAAAAGGGCAGTAAAGTTTTCCTTGATAGCACAAAACTGATGGTTTTCAAACATCAAAAGCAGCCATTGACCTGCCCTAGTATTTTGGAATACCTCAAACACCAACTATAGCAATTCATTACCATCAGCAGCAGGAACACGATCTGAAATCAGCGCAATCACACACTGAGCTATAATAGCAACCAATCCTCTGCAAGCAGACCACAGAAATATTAACTCTTCCTTGCTCCCTGTCCAGGATGTCAAGGACAAAAAATTCAGAAATTAAAACTCAGTTGTTTTCTATCCAGTCCATAGTGTGACCTCCCTTTGGGTCAGTCATATTCTTCAGGTTGCTTGGAAAATGGACCAGATAAGCTGGCAGGAGCTCTGTCTTCTAACATTTCATATTATCCACTGACTGACACACACAGTGTAGCTTTTCCATGCCCCCTCCCCCAGAAGTTTTGTCTTGTGGGTCTGATCACCAGCACTGCAGCAGGGCAGCACAAGCCACAGCACAACCACAGATCTGGGAACAGACTAGGTTTCATGGGACAGAGCATGAAGGACAGATTACTTAAGCAACAAGGAGCAGGGCTGAGGAGGTATAATTAAATTCATAAATATAAATGCCAAACACACTCACCAGAGTGCCTGTCTTTACAGCCAAGGTACAAATGCTTCATGTATGGCATCAAACGCTGGATAATTCAGTGCTCTCAAGAATAATATCTTTTCTCCAGCTTAAACTAAGGAAATCTCTGGTTCAATTGGAGCCTGGTTCACATCCAAAGTGGCGCTGGAGTTGTCTGCTCTGCATCAGATTTCCAGCTACAATCTCTTCAGAATTGTAGAATCTGGAGAATTTTGATTGGGAAATGTCAAATCAAAGCATTGTTTAAAATAAAAAAAAAAAAAAGAAGAAACCTTTAACTTTCAAGTGTTGATCTTTTTTCTGTTTTGAAATGGAAGTCCAAAATGTCATATTTAAAGTTTCTCCTTTCAGAAGACAACCTGTATAAATAGTCAAAGCTAACATTTTCTGACAAAGAAAAAATATTTCAGCTAGCCTGAAAGAGATGGGGTTTTACAGGCCAAAATATTTCAACACCCTTTCCTCTTTGGATGGAAAATGGGGCCTCCTTCCTCAGCCCTAGCCAGCCTAAAAACACTTGGCAAACCTAAATTAATTCATCCTTTTGCTAGTGGAGGACAGAAGAGGGGCAAAAGCTCTAAAGGGACATGCTTGCAATGAGCCAGGGTGTCTGTTGATAGAACTATAGAGATATGTCATAGCTCCAAACCCAAAATGCCTGCCTGGGCACAGGTTCCTCCATGCAACATGCCTGGCTGTGAACACCAGCGATACCCAACAGCTGCACCTGTCTGTCCTTAGCATCCTCCCAGCACAGCAAACTCCTCCAGGCGGAGCAGAGCTGCTGTAGCAGTGGGACAAAAATATTCCAGAGGTTGCCTGCCATAAAACATGCATTAAAATCTTAGTCTGGCAAATCTGCTTGTTTTGCAATTTGGTCATCCTGACTACTGAGCCAATGGCTTTTCTTTAACCTCCTTTTCTTCCTTTCCCTTTTCTAAAAGGGAAAGGAAAAAAAGAACAATCCCCAAGAAAAATGTTTATTTCATGAAGACATCCAAACTTTTAATTATCTTTCTTTTTCAGGGAAAACTAATAATGGCAAACCACAGAAAGATACACTACATGGTCTTGTCCTCTCTGATGTTACTGAGAGGAGAGGAACATGAAACTAAATAAAGATGTTTACTGACAGACTAATAAACAAATGGGCCCATTTTGATGTAACCTTGATGAATGGAGCATCCAGGTGTTTTCAATAATGGCAATAAGCACTACAACTCAAAGTATTTCTGATTCAAGTATAATGCATTATTAGGCCATTAGAGGCTGAGTATAGAGGGCCATTTGTGCTCAGCCCTATCAATAATGTTCCTTCCCAGCCTACATTTAGGCCAGGGGAATTAGTCATACGGATATTCTATTTAATAAAAACCTAAAGAAGACGCATCAAGAATCGCATTACATTTTAACAGGGTTACAGTAGTCCAGGAGGACCACAAGTTTAATTTTCATAAGAGCATTCATTCCTCAATTATGTCAAACATGAAAATGTAAATGGCAAATTTAATGCTAACAATATCCCTCAAAGCACATTGGCAGGTAGCAACCATTATGTTGAGTGAATGCTGGCTGCATAACAAGCAGCCCCAAACTAGACAGCAGGGGATTAAAATTGCCGAGCTGAGCTCCACTGATTACAGTTGCACGCTGCCGAAAACATCCTTTGTAATATGCATGGGAACTAAGGGTGGATTCCTTCCTCCCAAAGAATGTGCTTACTGCACAGGAATCATGATTAATATTGGCCAAAGGTGGTAGCCACAAGATGTGATAGGAGCCACCCTTTGAGTCCTTTAAGCAATCACGACGAGAAAAATTCATCCCCAGTGTAATTCACCAAAGAAGAGGGATTTGCACAGATGCACTTTGATGGCTACTTCCTTTTAAACAGGAATGGCTAAACGGGGAGGAGCAAGAGTGGATGGAGGTTGGATGCTCACATCTGGTTTCAGGGATGCAATCTGCAGCTTCCCCAAAAACGACGCAAGGTGAAAAAGCCATTAAATTATTCTACAACTAAGCCAGAGGTACCTCTGTAATATGTAAATGAATATGTAAAGGAATATGTATAGGAATATGTATATGTAAAGGAAACTTACTGCTTTCAACCATCCACACCACAGTGAAGTATAAACGAAGGGGATAATGTCATATGTTGCACCCTGCACCTTCTGAATACGACCCAAACCTCTGCCTTTGTGTAAGTGCTCGGCTTCATTGCCATGCCATGAGTAACCTCATGGCTGGGACTCCAGCCTCTTTCCATGTAAAATAATAACATTGGGACGCAGATGTGCAGTGCACAAAGTACCGATTCCCTACCAGAGCCCTGAAGGGAAGACACGTTCCTTAAACACACTGTCCTATTAAATGGTAATGCTGAATAAATGCAGCCCCTGCACTTTGCTGACATTCAGAAGAGTGAGTTGCATCCAGGCTCTGCAAAGCAAGCCATACCAGGTGAGCTCTTTCCAGTTAACATTTCTGCTCATGGAGCAAAGAGCAGGGTTAGCACTGCAGTTCCTCTTACTGAGGTCTCTAGAAGTATGTTTGTGCATTAACACATCCCACAGTGCTTATGTTTTTGTGTGTCCTCTTGTTTACATTAGGGCACATAAACAGATACAAGTGCATAATCATACATTTAATGAAAATACTAATGTATGTTTTCACACTCATTAATTCAGCCTCATTGCATAGCAAGGAAGACTTTTCAACACTTGCCAACATTCATTCTATTAACATTTTTTCCACTTTTTGAGGTAGAAAATGCTACTTTCTCACTTCATTCACCTGACATCTCCAAACCTACTCAGAAAGCAAGGTTCCACTGAAGCTTAATGAGAACAGGATGGTTAACAACATCATAGTTTTCAGTAGCTCTTTTTTACATAGGTCTGAATCAAAGCTTGGGGGTCCCAAGTATCCTTATGTTTCTTCCTCATAAAACTTCTAAAATTTGTGTGTAGGAACACCTGAGGTACATTTATATTCTTACAGAGTCATGCTACTACAAGTCCAAATCCAGCAATGCTTTAGTTTAGGTGGGAGATCAGTTAATTGTTATCATGTTGTTTGGTTTATACCTAGACACTTATGACCAAAAATCATGTCAGGTAAACCTACTGGCCCCCCACTCGCTTCAAGATGGGATCTTACCCTATCCACCAGCAGGCAACAGAGCTGTGACACCTCCAACTGAATCCTCAGTATCTTCCAAGACGCTTGGGAAATAACTGGGGTCAGAAAGCACCAAAGAAATTTGGACTCTGCATACCATGGAAGTATATAGGTATATATACTACATATATAGGCATTTTTTCCTACTCATCTGCATCTTTATCTATTTTGGCACTCTCTGTGTTTTCATGTGGTTTTTCTTCCTTTTTATTAGACAACATTAACTAAATCTCTCCGTAGGTTTTTCTTTTACCTTTTTTCCTTCATCTTCTTGATGAAGTCACAAAATCACTGGACTCCTGCAATCAACCTGCATTATCCCTAATCTCCCATCAGACTGAAGAGCAGTCATTCCTCAACAGTTCTCTCCTTCTGCCAAAACTCATTCTTCCACCTCTACCCTGTCGGGTGGATCTGTAGCAATGAATCAACCCTGCTCCCAAACCAAAATATTGGCATTAGATGCTTTTGGAATATGAAGGGATGAAGTGGAATTTCCCTAGTCAGATTCTGAAATGCCTACTTGTCTTTGTAGCACTCTGGTTGTTGACAAATAAAACATGGACACTTTACCAACCAGCTTGCTGCCCACAGGGACCAGCGGCAACCCCCATCACACAAAATAAGCTGTCTCATGAGAAAATTGTTTCTAACGTTTAAGCTGCAGCAAAAGAGAGAAATTTGGAATAAGCAAGCTACCAGAAGGTTTTTACTGTTGGTAGATTTATCTTTTTCACAAGTCAACAATAGCAAGGAATGAGCCATAATAGCATAACCAGGATTTTAGACATGTTAAATTATACACACTCATCTGATTTAACTTCCTTATCTCTTGGATGCCTTCCTGCTAAGAGGAGGAATGAGTCTGCATCTTGGCAAATAGAAATAGCAATGTTTTGCTTTGGATTCTAGCAGCTCAGAAACAACTTCCAACAAATCTTTCCTCTTGCTAACCTGGCATGGACCCTCTCAGCATACATTTAGAATATACTGAATTTCAGATGGAGATTGGAGAGTGGAAACAAAAGGGAAAAAATAATAAAACATAGTTGAGGAAGTTAGTGAATGGAAGAATGTTGGAAGCAATTCTTGTTTGACAAGCCAGTCATAAGAAGATAAATTATTTTATATGGACACTTCATGAGTGGATATTAAGTTTTGGGAGGCTTCCTCAGATTTCTGAGGGGCCACAGAGAAATCCACTATGTTTTTATTTTTTCTTGGCATAACTGAATATTTCAAGGAAGCTCAGTTTTCTAGTGCCATAGAAGAGTTTGAGCTAATTGCAGCCACACTTTACAAAGCATACACACTGAACCCAGCAGATGTGTTTTCATGATGATTGGTTCTTGTTATTTCAGTCGATGTGCCCCAGCTTTCCTCCAAGGATCACTGCAGGAACCAGCCCAGAACAAGTGTTACAGCGTGAGACCCTCTCTAGCCAGAGACCATTGTGTCAGCACCAGGAAAGACTTGGTTTTCATCAGCCCAAAGTGAGGATCAGTTCCCGCTTCATTTGTGAATTTCAGCAAAAAATGGGTTATTCCATGGTGGCTTCACCAAATCCCAAAGAAACCAAGTTCTTTGGGATTTGGTGGCTTCACCAAATCCCAAAGAAACCTTCAGTACTGGAAGGACATGCCTGCAAGCTTGCTGAACCAGCATCGCTAAAGACAGGAAGTCCTGGCAGGTCAGCACATCTTGAAACTGTGGGTCAGCAAGGCAAGTCAACATAGCCTTGACTCCCAAACACAAGCACCCACCTCTGAGCTGTTTTCACATACTAGAAATTCATTTGGAGACGGACATGTTTTCTTTTCTGGGGCGGGTTATTTTAAGCCTATGTCAGATGCTGTCAGTCACCAGCCTAAGAGAACTGCTCAGACCCCTGGCTTGGCTCCCCACGTCCCATGAGGAACTTCACAAGCAGCCCACAGCCATATTGGCATATGGCTCTCACCACTCCGCTCCCCAGATGTCTTAGAATAATAAACTGGTAATTGAACGGCGAGTTCAGGGCTGCTGTTTGCAGAGAGCCGTGACCGCTGAATGATTACGACAGCGGGCAGCGCTACAGAGGTGTTGAAAGAGTCTATTAGTCTGCTTAGTCTAAGGCAGTAAGGAGAGTTGATGCAAGCTCTCTGCAAACAAATACCCAGAGCAGGCAACACAAAAAGGGCAGCAAAGGGTGGGGAGGCTGTTTCCTTTATGGGGGCTGTTGTCAGAGATGTGTCATACTTGAACGGGCGAGATATGCACAGAACAAGGCGACCAGGGCTGAAATCATAGGCACAAAGCTGTCCTCACACTCTGGTAATAGCTCTTGTGACTGCAACAAAGCAAGAGGAAGACTGGTCGCTGTTTACTGCAAGGTGTCACAATTATTCTGTATCATAATGTGGCTCTAAAACCCTTTACCCGGGCCTCAAAATGACCAGTTAGACACCCAAGGGCACATGGCATGCTCAGGCAAAGATCACCATATTCACAAGACAAAGAAATTACTTGGCCTGAGCTACACTGAGTCACCCACCAACATCCCCAAGGGATGCCCATTCAAGCCCCTGGCCCCAGCAGCCATGAGGCTCACAAAGCCACTCCCAGCCAGGGGAGCTGCAAGCCCCAGTCCTGACAGGCATCCTGACTCCACCAGGGCTTGCAGCATTGTGTGGTGTTTCCAGGAGCTGGTAGCCCATGGCTGGTACTCAGGACAGCCTTAAGCAGCTCCTGGTGGCACTGCCACACTCAGCATGAGGCAGATGGATGCAACTCATGGCTCAGTCCCTCAACAATCAACACGGCTAAAATAAGGTATTGATAGGATGTATCAGATTTGATCATGGATGCCTCTTGATTAATCATGACTTGGACAGACCATGGGTTCCTTTGAACGGCAATAAGAGCTGCCTGTTGTGGTACAAATCTCTTGCCACTGAAAAACCCTTATAAAAACCCATTCATCCTTCCACAAGTACCTAACCCTCAAGAAATCTTTTGTAAAATATATTGTAAACATTCAAAACACATTAAAAAAACACTATGAGGTGCTTACTACATCAATTTTGGTGTTTTCAAGTAGATTATTCTCTCTTCATTTTTCTCACTAGGAGGCTTATCTGACATAATTCAAAAGTTTGGGATTGACCTTGTTTGTGTTTATGAGCTCCTCTGTTGCCATGGCTCTAGGAAGGAGTTCAGGTCACCTTGCTCCCAGTTGTTTTGACATGAAAGTAACAAGACACCAAGCGCCACTTTAGAAAACAGGGGCTTTAAAATAAAACCTTATAAACAAAAAAATTGCACAAAAGGATTTGAAGAGTCAGATCCAATGAAATCACATCTATCTCTTCAAGTTAAGATTTTGATTGGGAACTGCAGGTACTCAAAGAAAGGGTAAATCTTTATTGAGAAACCTGAAGTCAAACTCTGTTTCTGTCTGCGCAGAGAAAGCGGTGTAACTCAACCAAGCCAGATTTGACAAAATCACAGCATATCCCCCCATTTTTTCTTGTAGGCCTCTCAAGAGTTTTCACTAGAGTCAGTAGAGAGGTGCAAATTTGCTCCAGTTGAAAGCTTGGCCTTTGAGGCATAATGGAGTGGAAAACAAAGGTCAGTGCTGCCCAGTGACTTTCATGAGTGAGGAGGGAATTGCTGTGTCCCCAAACCCCAGGGTCAGCCACACCATCAGGGAGAGAGAATGAGCAGCGTGCAGCCAGGGGGATGCCTGCTGATGGTGGTGTCTGCTCAAGGCTGGAGCTGCCTGTAAAGATGGAGCATCATTTCTACACTTCTTCAGAGAACAAACCATCATGGCTAAAATCTGATTTCCTGGTGTAAGGTGCTCCGACATTGTTCCTGCGCACTGTATCCCTCTCCTTTCCTTTTGGTTCTGCCTTGAGATTAGAGGGAAAAGACATCTCAGCCCAGCCTGCTAGAGAAGCCCCCACGCTACAAGTGCCAGGACAGCATGTCAGAACCCAGGAGATCCCTCTGGCTGTCCTGAGCAGCCAAGACCCCTTCCTGGAGTCTCAGAGACCCTGGCACAGAGCCCAGGATGCCTGTGGTTTTGATTATGACCCACGGAGCAAGTTACCAACCTTAGATGAAGATCTGCAAGCCACGACAGTTAAGTAGAATGATAGTGAATTTACCACAGGGTGAAAAAGTAAATTTTGGGGTTTTTTTGGAATGGGGGTTCAGTGGGGCAAGATGGAGGGATCTGGGCATGTCCAGCCTTTCTTCTTCTTCTTCTTCACCTCCATCTTCTGCTGTGATGTTGGCACTTTTAGATTGGTTTAGAGTAGAAGCTCACTGTCCAACATAGGTGATAGGTATTGGAAAGTAATTGTAAACATTGTATATGTAATTTTTAATATAAAGACATAACACTGCCCCAGGGGAAGGAAGAGTGCTTGGACTGTCTTGCTGAGTGGACCTCAGCTGGACAGGAGAAAAAATTTTATAGATAAGGAACAATAAACAACCTTGAGACTGAGAACTAAAGAGCTCTGACTCCTTCTTCAAGCGTCGGGCTGGGAAAAGAGACTTTCTAACTTCTTTCAAGGTCACTCTGATCAGCGAGAGGCCCCGAGACAACAGCAGGCATCTCCAGTGGGACCTGCACAGCAGGCTGGTGCACCTGCTGTGACCCTCCCGGCACAGACAAGGCACTGTGCTTCTCAAAACACCGGGTAATCCCTCACTGCCCAAATGCAGGCAACTCCCTGCCCTCAGGGGCTGCTTCTCCACAGCTTTACCCTCTGCCTATCAGCCTGTGTAAACGTCCAGCAGGTCTGGTGGGCAGGATTTAATGCACTGCCTTCTGATTCAGCCTGCCGAGGATGTCCAGTGCTATAAGCTCATCATATGACTGCATGCTGTGCACATTGGGGTAACCATGTGGAAGAGCTAATTACAAGGCAGGAAATTAGAGCACAAGCTTGGAGGAAGCAATCTTTCAGCACACAGCAAAGCCAATCACACACAGTTTAGCAACTGTACCTGAAGTAACAAAAAAAGTCAGCTGAAGGAGGACCTGGATCAAATCTTTCCCTTCCCCTCTGCGTTTTCTCAACTTCTGCTCTTCCTGTAGAACAGCTCAGTGGAAGTCCAAGCAACATTGTCCAAGAGAGATGGAAATATCCCTATAGTGGGGTGTGGTCTCAAATTTAGACATATGGGTGGGTCATCCTACCAACTTCAACACGATGGCTTGTATGCTTTTTATTAGATGCATGAAGGAGAACTTTGATGAGTCAGATCCAGGAGTTTCACACTTTCCCAAGATCAAAGGCAGCACAACAGCTCCCACAGCAGAACCCACATGGCTGCAGTTTATTTGCTTTACACTGACCCGGTTTGAGTGGGCTGAAGTACAGTCTGCAGGCCAAATTAAGCTCTCTACTTCTTGTGTTTCTCTGTGATTTTTTTCTTTTTTAGCATGCCAGCTGAACAAGTTGATCTCTGACAGTGCAGAGACATGTAGACAAAACTCTGGCATTGTTTGCAAGCTGCTGTTATGCTAAAACACAGAAAAAAAAAGAACAACCTGCAGGACAGCTAAGGGAGATGTTAAGCAAGTTAAAGTGTTTTCATTGGCATCAAGTCTCAACTCTGTGCTCCCCTTCCACACGATTTAGCAAGATGGAAGAACTAACTGCCAGACAGCTACTCCTCTTGACTTGAGAATCTGCATTTACTACTGTTGTTTGCCTTGAAATCTCTATATCAGTAGGAAAGAACTGTAAAATGTTTCTGAAATATATCAACCCTTGGCCTGCTTCCCCAATCTGAATTATCACCAGAGTACAAGCATCACCCCCCCAGCTGATAGAGAAACCATGGAAATAACATCACAGTCACACTCTACTGTAGATGACTGCAAATAATAAAATAACGTGAGGTTGCTTTTGGCCTGCTATTTTTTCCAACACTGCTCTAGGTTAAGGGTGAAAACAGAGAGCTGTCAGATCAGACAGGGATCTCCATGGATCAGCTGTGACTCGAGGAGAGGATCAAAGAGCTCACAGCCTACTGCCTAGCATTGAGCTGGGTAGCAGCAGTGCACAGCAGACAACAACACCACAAACCTCTGGGAAAGGCACAGTAGCAACCACAGTCAGTGCACAGGCAAAATCTGATATCCCAGGAGCCATACAGGGATCCTGATGGCTGTGCCGTGTCTCAGGGACAAAGGCAGTACTTGGCAAGTGGCATTTTGGTCTCTAGCATAGTCAGGTGGATGCCTTCAGACCAGACCCCTGGAGACTGCAGAACTGGAGTCAGTGGAGGACAGTAAAAGAGCTAGAGACACAGATCTGCCCTGTGAAGGGTGCCAGCAGCACTCAACATGAAGAAGCACATGCTTATATACACACTTGGGTTTCAACCCGTATAATAAATTCTTATGCTCTTTGGTACAGGTTGAAAAATAAACAGCAGCTGTATATAACAGGTACCCAGAACATTTATGGGACATAAAATGATGGTTTTGCTCAGAAATGTGATTAACGAGGAAGAAATACCTTGTGGCCTTCTTCCCATATCAGCAATGTCTAGTTTTAACTGTTTTATTTAACATCTAACAGCCTTTGCACCAGGCTTCCTTACAATGTGAAGTACAAAATAAAACTCAAATGCAGAAGTCAAGCTGGTTTATTTCCAATGAATGTGCCACCTACTTGGGAACCAAAAAGGCTCAAATACTTCAAACCAGACCCAAGATCAGCATGAGAGCATGAAAACAGAGTGGGTGCTTGATCCCTCACTCCACCACCAGTGCCAGAAGCATTGCAGAATCCAACTAATACCCAAACATAACCAGAAGTAAAAGCCATATGATGTATTTTAGAAAAAATATCAACAAGGATCAGGTTTGTCAAGTCAAAGGTTGTTGCACTGGTTGGTCACTTTTTCAGAGGTAATTCACTTTAACCTTTATCACTCCTATTCACACACAGGTCAACCAAATAGCCAGAACCAGGGGAAGTTTTCCAGTAACACACCCATAAATGCATCTTTCCTCTGAAGCAATGGAAAACTTTTAAGGCACTTAGATGCCATGATGATGAGCATGGCATTAAAAAATGTAGATAGATAAGATAAGGCAGGGGATTGTCTGGCAGGAGTCAGCAGCTGTAATTTGACATGATGATAATTTCCCTTGTGCATGCTGGGATAGGGCAAATGTGGCTGTCACATCTTCCATTAGCAGGGCAACAAATACAAAATGTTTCTTTAAGAGAGTCCTGTAAAAATTTAGCTGATGTCTAGAGCCACTGAGAGAGTCAAATACTCCACTCAAGTGAGAGACTAAGGAGTGAAAGGGACAGCATCAAGTGCTGACAGCTCATCAGAGCTCAGATGCTAAGTGAAAGTGAGATCAGAGCTTGGATTAGGACACGGCAGTAAAAAAACACAGCACTGAGGAAGAGGCAAGATCATTAAGCACAAATTTTACAGAGAGGCAGAAGCAAAAATTAATTTTGCTTATGTGTCAGCTTCCTTCTCTCTAGCTATAAAGAGTCACAGGAATGAAAAATCATTGTAAAGTTATCCCTTGAAACCAATTAACTGTCAGTCTCCTACACCACAGGAACATTTTGCTGTTAGGAACTTGCAGAAAACAAATATATGGGAATAAAGCACAAGTGCAAGGAAAGGAAAGCACATTTTAAAACACATTTGAGATATCCCCTCCTTGCACAGCATATATATTTCCTGAAGCAGCTCTCTATTCCCATGTAGCACACGGCTGCATTGTCACAAGATTAATTTCACTAGTTTAAACTGCACAGCCTTTTAAGGGCTTAGGTTAATTTAAATAATTCGAGCAGAGCTTGTTTTTTATGCCCAGGAGTCCCTTCAAGTTTAGTCACCCATGAGTACTGGAGCAAAGTTATCTAAACTATAGAGAACATATCATACTTTGTTATTATTGTAATTAATAAATGTTGCTATGATCATCACTGCAAGTTTCTATGCCCTTCTCCAATTCATGCATAAGTCTTTTCCCACATATTTCTGAAAACACAAACTCCTTTTTCTACAATGCTTCTTTAATCACTGAAGAAGCAGCACCTCACTAGTGACAACCAGAATCTGTCCAGGAATGCAATTCAGGCAGATTAAAAAAAGGATACACTCATCCCTCAACAATAGGATTGAGTATAAAGGAACATACAGAACTAGAAACACTTTTCTATTTTTTGTTTCCTATGTAATTTCTGGATAAGGCATTTTCTGTAGGAAGTTTACAAGAAGACACGGGATTGTTTTATTTTAAATGTCTTGCACAGATTTTAAGTGCTATTGTTAGAGCTCAAGTGCAAAGAGTTAACAGCAGCTTTGTCCTCCACATTACCTTACCATAACACATGTGAGCATGCACACATCACATGTCCTGGCAACTTCTATAGTCAGTAACAATTTTTCAAAGCTTTTCTTTGTGCTGTGTTTTTGGCTGTAAGGAAGAGCCCTGGACACTTGCAGCAGTGAGTATTTCTGCTCATTTTTCTGGTGCCATCTTGATTAAATGATGTTTTATAGTTTTCTGCAGCCCCAGAAAAAAAATGGAGAGTGGGGAAGTCCTTATCACCTGGATATTGTGGAAAGCATCTGTGGTGCTTCAGCCAAGCTTCACCCAGTGGCTGCACCCATCCCTCTGTCCAGGGCAGTTATACACAGAGTTAAATAGTGAAAATTGTGTTGAGCTGAAGGGTCTCTAAATAAAAACGTGCCACAGAACTCCCCCTAGCTGGCATTGGCATCTTAGCACACAACAAGAGATGCCATTTGAAGCTCCAAGCTCACAATAAATATAAATATGCAAAACTAAATAGAAATGCTTCCATGACAAAACTAAGGCAGCATTTACAGTGGAAGCAGAGCAGAATACTAGAAAAAGGCTAAAGCTTTTATTTATTTGTATGCATACATGTATTCATACACACATATATGTAAGCAGTTTACATTAGCTAGACGTTTTACTATAGAAAAAAAGAAATCCTATCTTAGTGGGGTAGAAAGGTCAAGGTATTTTAAATTAATTTTTCCACAATTTGTGTCTGACAAACTGATGCTGTCTAGGTAAGTACTGCTATCTTGGATGAGCTCAGGGCCAGCAAAACAAGGTGATAAGGAAGGGACATTGTCTCAAAACCAATAAATCTCCTTTCCAGATGGCATTTTTATCTAAGAGTGCCAAAAGAAGCCAGACAGGAAATTTGTGGACCTATATCATGGTAAACTCATTAAGAGTAAGTGAGTTTCTGAAAGACTAAAAGCAAGTTAATCTGGTGCCTCTGATTAAAAAAGGACCTCAGCACTTCAGCTCCATCAGCCTATTGTTTACAATGCATAAAATAACTTAATCCACCAGAGCATCAGTCCTGTGAATATCTCTGGAGGAGATAACACAACTAGCTTGCATTTTAAAGATGTTCTAAAATGATGTGCTAAAACTGATGCGTTCAGCAGTGTAAGCATTGAGGCTTCTCTGAACAGAATGAGAAAAGTCCTGCTCAGAGGATCTCTAAATAATTCCCAAGTTTAGTTTTAAGGCTAAAACATGAAAGCAGGGGGTGAGAGTGGAACATTAAAGCATGGGTACTTTCTTATAAAGCATCTCAGTCCTTTTGCTATATGTCAAAAATGAGACCTGAGGTGCAGATTGTCTCATAATAATGGACCAAAACAATACCAGGAATCCATGGAGGACAGAAGATCCCTGGTGAACCAGCTGTGGCCACAATGTCTGCCTGTGTGAGGCTAGCAGGAGGGAGACATCCCCCCCCAGCATGGGATGAAGCACCTGCTGCTGCCCAGGGGCAGGAGGTGGGTGTTACAGCTTAGCCCCAGCTCTTCCAAGAGGGTCAACACACAGAGATACTCCAAGCACTCAATTGCTATTGTAATAGGATCAACCAAACCTAGCTCTGAGTCTCCCTATTCCCACAGACAGCTACAACCCAGGTTTGACAACAGCAAAGAAATACTTTGGATAGCTCACATCCATGCTCCAAATATCTGCTTGCAGCTAAATCAGCTTTTCAACCAGCTTCAGCTCCAGAAGTGGTGACAATAGAGTATGGTCATCACCTTACTCTCCTCCAATTGCTCAACTGTGAGACTCTCCTCAGCTCAAACAACATCAGCTCTCTAGCCAGGGCTAGGGAGACCACCAAAGTTAAGAGACAACCACACCACAGCTGACATTTGTACCACTGAAACACATCTGACATGAGTAACTCACCCTCTGATTCTCCTAGAGAAAAGAGGTTTAAAATTTACTGATACTATTATTGAACAGATTCAAACATTCATGGTAACCACCTTTCAAACTCAAAACCTTGATTTTTCCTTAGAAGAAGAGGATAAGCAAAGTCTTATTTTACTATATATATATATATATATATATATATATATATATATATATATATCCTTTTCAGACAATAAAAGCTTTTTCCAAGTACTTTTACAATTGTAGCCATAAAGTATTTGTATAAGGCAGAACATATTGTTGGCATAGGAAGCGTATTTTGTTCTTAAAACTAATATTTAGCTAATGCTCAGAAATGCATTTATGTAATCTGTGCTCTGTTACACTGATGTATTAATAATGAAATTGTAGCTCTCTAAGAAAGTAATGAACATTAACAATGGAAGTGGAATCAGAATCCTATAATGCAAGAAATACTGCTTGGTCAGCTGGACACAGAAGGTGCATCAGTGATTTGAGTAAGAACATGAAAGCCCCATAATGATAATAACTCCCATTGCTTTTGCATAGTTAGTGCCTTTCAGCCAGACAGTGCTCTCTGGACTTCATAAACTGCAAGCCCTGGAGGTGCCAAGCTGTTGCAGAAGGATGATGAGCACCAGCAGATTTTGAGTCCTCTCTGCTGAGTTAATTGGGTAAGATTTTTTCAGACATAGCAGCAAACCTTCCTCCCAAAAGCCAAATTCCTTTGGACTCCTGTGAAGCACCCTCATCATAAACAGGCCCATTTTCCAGGTTCTAGCCATTGTCCTGGATGTTCAGTTTTGTTACTGCCTCTTTGACGCTGGCCCATCCTGGGTGAAAAGAGGTATTTTTCACTCAGGAGCTGGTTCTTGCACATTGTTCCCACCTACACATTCACGGGAGGTACCACAGAGATCTCTCCACTGTGCCCTTGCTCCAGGGCTCAATGGGTCACTCTCATAGGGTCACAATCACAGTGGCACATGCCAGTGGCATTCTCACTGGAATGTGCCACTATTTCTTCAGGCTCCTGGTCACCTCCATCATTCAAGAGCAAGAATTTTTCAGAAAAATTCTACACAATATTTTTCTCTGCAGCTCTGGCTTCTGGGATGAGCTTAGGTTTCCTTCCTATTAAAAAAAACAGGGAGGAGAGGGGATCCTTGCTCTACACACATGGTTGCAGCCCTATGTACCTCCAAGCATGGAAGCATCTAGCCTAAAGGCTGCAAGAGAGAAGCATATGTTTTATAACAATTTTTATAAATTTAAAAATCTAAAATAAATTATAAAAATTATAGAAATTTTGGTTTTTAAAAAACACTATAAGCACTATTCTGTGTTCAGTTGTATTGCTACATGCAGCCTTATAGACAGGGGAGGCCTTAGTATCTGACAGAGTAAGAAACTGGAAGTGTTGTTAGCCAGTTAATAGTTGGAAGGTTGGAATTTCATTAATCCCTAGTTTTCTTGAGGGCACCATGGTCTTGTAAATAACTATAGTTTGAGAAACATCAATATTTCAATCAACTGCTTCTGACCAAGAATTCAAACCACAAACCCCAAATACAGATATTCCTAATTTCCTGCTACAAGAGGTGAGTGGACTGTCTATGTCACAGATCAATAACCAGCAGAGGCATCTTTAAAAGCAGTAGTGCTAAGCGAATCTTTCCCTACTGCACATGGTGTCTTGACAACAGTTTTGTGGTAGTCTGGCATTTACTGAAGGCTGGGTGATTCCCCTCCCCCTGCCTGAACAGATTTCAGTCTTCTTTGATTTTCTATGCATGAGTGGCCAGGCTGAATGAGCAGATCTGTTATCAGCTGCAAGGAGTCTGGGCTTACAGCTGTTGACTGATAACTCTCTGCAAGCTCCTCTCCAGTGCACCAGGTCTTGCTTCTCTTTGCTTATGCTCCTCAGGGATCCCAGGCTCAAGTTTTGCTTGAAGGAACCTCTACCCTGGCACTTGCTCCTCTCAGCTGCTTCCCCACTCCTGTACAACAGAGACAGGGCTCAATGGTGCACAAAGCACTGGGCTGCAGTGCTGGATTTCGCCAGGTGAAGACATGGAAGAGTTTTGTGTCCTAAGGCAAAACCACCAAAATGGTTTTTGCTGGCAAAAAATATCCATGATTTTGAATCTTGTGCCTTTTTTTTTTAGCAAGAACAGTGACTACACACAACTAATAAAGCAATCAATAATACAGTTTACACTGCCAGCATCTCCAGCAGAAAAGCACTGTGTTTCAGATGTGCAGCCCATGACTTCTCTGAGACAATGCATTGTCTTGGTGGTTTGATTTCCCACATTTAAAAGTCTGTATTTCCAAAACAAAGATCAAGGGAGCAATTCTCTGAGAGAAAGTGCAGTGGTAGGAAGCATCTTGCTCACATACACAAAGCCAAAGCATTTGTTTTGTGTCAGGGGAATACTTGTCAGCAGAGACCCTAGGGATGGTAAATTGAATTTTCTGTTCTGCATATACTAATGGGAACTCAGTGTTAAGTCCAATAATGCCCCAAGATGGTGTGAGGTTGAAAAGCAAGTTGTTAACAGGGAGAGAGGTTGACGGAGCATCCCCTTTAGAAACATGTTTTTGCATTTTCCTTCCAGACTTGGAGGATTAGGGTGATAAAGCGATAGGATTTGCCAGGAGTATTTTAGCTGACTAATGTATGGAAACAATGCAGATTGCTCTTATCCTGTTTGTGAATTAATTACCAAGGTTTCTTTTTTCTTTTTTTTTATTGCCCTATGAAATGGTTGGCAACTCTGTTGGTAAAGAAAATTATGCCAATAATTTTCCCAGAAATGAAGTTACCTATGTAACATTTATACTCAACCTTTGGCACAAAGAAGAACAAATCCTGACCTGGCCTTTGGCATAATTGAAAAGTTAGTATTTCAAGGCCACCACTTCAACTACATTTTAGTAGTCAAGGTGACAATGAAAAATGAAGTTATCAATTGCTCAACATAACTTATGGACAGACAGTAAGTCACAGAAAGGCTATTTCTAGTTTTCAAAATAGTTCTTTGAAAACAAGAAGTGAAAGTCGTGTACTGACCTTTTAGACAAAGTTCAAATTACACACTACATGTAGAAATGTTCACTATAAAAAAAATTTGACCTGGTCTTACTGAATCCAGTAAAATTTCCATAAGGTTCAGGAGGAATGGAAGAATTCTCTTAGCTCTTCCCCTCTATAAATTTGATTGTCTTTGTTCAGTGGATTAGAGCTGATGGTTTGCACTTTGTTTCTCCTTTATTTCAGGTTCCATCTCTGAAGCATAAAACACTGCTGCTGTATGGGAGTTGGCAATTATTTACTTCATAAGGAAAAACCCACACTGATTGTCCAAAATGAAAGCATTGTCAACCTGGTACAAACCTATTCTGCAATCAGCATAGGTAAAAATTTTTCTTTTTAAATGCTATTCCATAAGGGATCAGGTCTGTAACACATAGCCACAGAGATGAGACAGGATAAGCAGGGACCCAACATGTGCTGAGAAAAGGGGACATCTGCTTGCTAAGCTGCAGCCAGGTCTTCTCACCATCTAGTCTCTGTTGTGCTGCTCTGAAGGTCTTGCCTTGAGAAAAGCTTCCCATGCTGGTTTAGCAGCATTTCTTGGACTGTTCACCCAACATAAATCCCAAATTTGCTTGTCAGGAGAAAGGCAACTGAAATTAGAGGAATACTGAGAGCATCAGACCACCTACACTGCAATCACCAATGTCTGCACAAACAGGGTGATGCAGCTTCTGAGACCCTGCACAGCCACCAACACCAGTGAGAAAGTTTTCTGATTTACAGTCTTCATTCCAACCTTGGAGCTTGGCCAATGGCCATCATATCCAAGAAGTTTGCTTCCAGCCAGGTGTTCCTTTCACAGCTCTCCTGTGCTGCAAGAGCTGTCTAGTGCAAAGCTGACTGAACATTTTTTATTTCTTCATAGATAAGGTTTTCCACTCCAGCGATATTTATATCATGATCTTCTTGCTTTTCTATTTACAGCCCTGTGCTTTGTTCTTACATAGCATCTGCAAGGCATTGACATCCAGAGCTTTGCACAGGAAAGACCCCTCATGATCCATCTGTCTCTTGGGTGCTGTCCTGCAGCTTTGTGGGTAACATCAGCTGGAGAATACCAGAGAGCCTTGGACTGCAAGTGTTTAACACATCACAGTCCAGAGGACAGCTTTTTCTAGTTCACTCTGAGCCAGCAGTGATTTTTGTGAACAAAAAATGCTTCTCTGCATAGCAGAGGCTGCTCCAGTTTCCACTGTTGCATTCAGATTTGTGAGAACTTCTCTGCTGCCCATCATCAGTGCAGGAAGCGACATCAATTTTGGGGTTGTCATTGAATACCAGGTAACACATAAAGAGTGGGAAGAATACTTGTTTTTTCTATCATCTGACCCTTGACCCTCACTAAAAGAACCATAAGTGGCAAATAAATGCACTCAATGGGTTACACTCAAGCCAGAAGCAGCATCACAGGTACCAGATAAACACTGCTTGTGAATAAGGTATCCATTATATTCAACCTCATGATGCTGTGGCTAGATATCATAAATAATGGACCTAAACACAGTTTCCTTTACATTGATCTAGTTCGTGTACCAAGCCTGTTTCCTTCTTGACTTGACCATTGTTTAATCAATTTTTACAAAGAAATTTTTACACATTATACACAGGCAAACACATAGGTATAAATGAAAACATAGGGGTCTCTGAAGTCAAACTCCTCAGTTCTATCTGCTCTTAGGATATCTTTTCTTCATGCCTCAAATTCTTCACACCCTTCCCCTAGTATCTCCTATCCATGAACCTTGCAGGTGCTAACAACAGCTGGACAGCCACCACAGGCATATTTCACAACATCTGTCATCACTGCTCCAAACTTTTTCAGAGGGGATTGTTGATGAGGCTGCAAGTCCTTTTCAAGATGACCAAGAAATATTATGGGCCTCTTTGTATCCTTCAGCCTCAAGGAACCTCTTTGGTAAGAGCCCAACTACAGGGAGGTCTGCAGTCCCTGAGAAAGCCTTGAAAGCTTTGGTCTGAGAAAGCTTAAGAAAGCAATATTGTTTCCAAAGGAAAGTGCAAGCACATAGCTGGCTGATGCCTTTGTGGTATCACTGCCCTAAAAAGAGAGACACCACAGATCACTCAACATTTCTGTTCCCTGAAAACACTGACATTCTGAGGGTGGTTTCTTCCTCTGGGGTGAAAACTAATGACTTTGATATAATATGCCAAAGGAAGACACTGCTTGTTTTTCATGTGAGAAACATTTTAATTTTATTTCCCCATAATGCAGAGTTCTACCATGACTTCTGGAGTTCCCAAACATCTCAGGAAATCCTGCAATATCCCAGCTGCTCCCATGCAACCCCTCAAAGCCAGAGGGGATTCACAGCAGTTCCTGCCCCAGAGCAGGCACCCCACAAGCATGCCACCCCATCCCTACTATGAATAGAGGCCTTGAGCAGTTTTTCCAGTCTAAAGAATCCATAGGCGTTTCCACATAGCAAATAGTCCAGCCCAAAGGATAGAGAGTTCTGTGGCTTTATGGCATTCCAGAGAGGTTTCAAGAGCACAGTAGAGAGGTGTTCATATCCTGCTTATTCAGGGCCACAGAAGGCAAGGGCTTGCCATGGGTTATCTCTGCTTCACCCCACACAGAAACCCAAGGACTCATAACTTCCTATGGTAATAGAAAATAGGATCTCAAAACTGCTTGTCCAGGAGAACAAACTTCATTGGAAGACACAGGCTGCATTGCTGGTTCAGTCCTCATGGATGTATGAAAGGACTCAAAAGGTGTCTCTGTATTCCTCCCCTTGTGCCTGAACAGCAACTGGAATTTGTTCCAGGGGGCTGCACCTGCAGCAGAGCTACCACCTCTCAGGGGGATTTTTTTGTCAGGCTTTGCATCCCACTGGTGCTAAAAAGAAGATAGTAACTTTCTTTTCAGCAGCAGATTGGATGATGACTGTTAAAAATATGGGGCAGGGGGAATTCAGCCAATGTCAAACTGGCTCAGTGCATGAGGGTGAAATTGAAGCTATCAGTCACATACTATTCTAATTGAGATTTTTTTTTTTTTTCAGCAGGCCACTTCATACATTTTGGAGTCAATTCAAATCTTATTTTTGACACTAGTGGCAGAACAGATAGATCAAGTACCAGTCTCCTGTTAGCAGAATCAAGGACCATACGTACTGTCTCCTAAACATAGCACTGAACTTGCCCCCTAGACCTCCATGGTTCAGTTAAATGGAAAAAACAAATAAGGATCTTTTAGCTGACTAACTCAGAAGTATTTTTTCATTGCAATAAAAATATGCTGAGCAAGTACTGGAAACATAGAGGAAGTCTTTCCAGAGCAAGCTCTACATGTATATTTCATCTTTCGTTTGACAGAGGCAATTTAAAAGAACCCTATGGCAGAGCAGCATACAAGAGAGGAACTTCATCTTTGGCCTGTCATTGATCTCAGCTGTCTATCCTTGCACCTCTGTCATCACTCACAGCGTTCACACTACAGGAGTAAACACCCACAGACTTGGCTCAACCTTCATCCTGCCCCTCAACCCGCTCTATGCTAATGTTTTCCTCCTGCTAATTCAATTATCTCATTCTCTGTGCCAGGACAGGTCCATTATTCCATGCTCAGAGTACTAACTTCACAGTGTCTACAAATCCAGTGGGACGCTGCTGGAGGACACCAGCTGCTTTCAAGAGCCAAGAATTCACACAGGAAAAATTTTGCTTCAAACAACAGGCACCAAGGTTATGCTTACCTAAGTGCTGGGGAACAAATGGTTTGGGACAAGGAGGAGGGATTGGGAAAACACTATTCTTGCACATGCTACCAAGTCATGTATCCCAGTACAGGCAGGCTGCAAAGCAGCAAGTATTGATATGGTCCAACTAGGACACCAGACTCTGAACTCCTGCACTATGCTAAAATCACCCTTTTCACATTCCAGAGAGTTTTGTGTGTGCCTTGAGTGTAGAGGCATTTTAACACACTCCTTTCTGTTGTTTACAGTATCACATGAGCCTCACAAGCTCTTGACATTTTACTGTGATTCCTGTTGGAATCAGCATCTTCACACACGTGCCATACAGAGCAAGGGATCCCTGCTAAACCTCTGCCATGTAAAAAGCAAAGCTAGTTACAAGGCACAGGGGATAAAGCCTTGCAAACGTACTGCTCTTTATTCCAGCTTTAGAAATAAAAGAGTTGCTTCAGATACCACTGAATTCTTGATGAATGAGCTAACAGGCTGCAGGAAAACATCTCCTCAGTAATTCCTGATCCTTTAACTTATATGCCTGGTACCTACTTGTAGACATAAAACCAAAGAAGTTAGTTCATTCAAAAAGAAGACCAGTTTTCTAGTTAAATCACAGTAACACCAAAAACCTGAAAACAAGTTTCAAAGGGAGTAAGGAAAATACAGTCCAGAAGTGAGAAGTACCACAAAATGCCAAGTTATATCTTACAAAGCACTAACCAGAAGTCTTTAAACCTTCAGACGCCAGCTTATCCAACATACCATTCTGCTCTTCTCAACCCAGGATATGCAAGGATACTTAAGGAATGCAAGCCAGATGTTTATGCTTTTTTCAAATTTAAGCCTTTCTGAAACATTAAGCCAGTGAGATGGGCAGAGTTTTTCAGACACCAGACTGTTAATTACAAAGCAGATAGGCTTGTCTGGCTGCAATGGGAAAAGTGGGGAGCAACCACTCATGCTAAAGAATACTGACATAGTAAGTTCAGAAGGTAGAAGCACTTGACAATATTTTTTCCTTCTGTGCTTGACTTCTAAATTGGATTGCAGTCCTCCATCTTCCCATCCAGGGAAGATCCTGCTCCCAAGTTAATTCTGCTAAGTTAAGTTCTGCTGCAGTTCCCAGCTGGTGTGGTCCACAGAGGAACAACAGTGTCTATCAGCCATTGAGGCAAATGTGTTTCCAGAGGGATGCTGAGAAGGTGGTTAATCTGAAATTCATATTCCAACACTTTGCCCGGGTTTGACTTATTTCCGGGCTCACAGATGTGGACAAGCCAAAAAAAATAAAGAGCCAGTGAAAATAATTACTGTCATTATTTCTCAGCAACCACTTCCCAATGTATATAATTTGGCACATTTTTGTATGGTACATGCCTGCAGATAGTTTTAGAGGTATTACTGGTGTTTGGACATGTGGAAGTAAAACAGATGCTTTGGCTTGGCCCCAGGTTCAGGTTTTTCCCCAAGTTGCCCATTTCTAGTAAAAGTTGTTCGCAAAAGGGTGTCGGTGATCTTACTGTGACAAGCACAACAGAAGTAGACTACACTCCAAAATACAGAAACCAATGTTCTCCACGGACTGAAGCTATAGGTTCACCTCAGTGCTGCTTTGGATCCATTTCTGTCACGATTGAACCATGGGTACAGAAGCTGAGCACAGAGTCTCCCCCTTTTCTTTTGTCTTTCAAGAGGCTCCACTCCAGCACAATCCTTCCTGACGGAAGCATGCTGGAGGCAGCTCTCCTCCAGAGCCCAGTCCCTGCCTTCCCTCCCAGTGCATGGAGGGAGACAGACAGACACTGCATGGCTGAGTGTGTATGCTTTCAGACTGGGAGTCCAAACCGCCCTTTTCAGTGTTACAATGATCTTCTAGCCACTGAACACCCAAGATACTCAAATTACTGCTCTATCCATTTTCCTTCCCTCCTTTCATCTGAGCCCTCTACTCCTTGAGGGATCACAGTTCCTGCTAGAGGCTCTATGTGCTCTGGTAATGAAAAAACTAAAAACAACAAAAACAAACAAAAAACCCCCAAAAACCAAACAAACAAAAAACCAAAAAACAAACAACAACGAAAAAAAAAAAAAAACACCCCAAGCTTTAAAAAAAAAATCATACCAAAAACCAACTACAACAATAAGAAAGAATAAAATACAAAAAAGTTTCAAGATTTTTTTCTATTACCTCCCTAATTGTCCTTTGAGAAAGGAAAGCCCTTTTCCTAGGCAGGTAATCCACAGCAAGGTAACTAAGAATACAAAGTACTAACAATACATGTAGCACATGTAGTTAGCACATGAGTTTGGGGGTTTTGGGTGGTGGGGATTTTTTGCTGGATTTTTGGGGGGCTTTTTTTTTTGGAAAGGCCAAAACCACACTATTATTTTTCCTTCTCATAATAATCACTGTAATAAGAGCACAGCTCAGAAAATACGGAATTGGCATTTCTAAAGCCTCTTGGCTGCTCCATTTTGCACTAGAAGAGCTATCTTCTTGGCATTGGCCTAGACAGCACAAAGACATACTATGTGTTGCATCACAAGCTAATAGCCAGAAGAGCAACATTTATATTACTTTATATGAATGAGACATGAAGAAAAATAAAGTGTCTTACGGATAACTCAACAAGCTATTCATCTAACTGGGCCTTAATTTATTTGATCTATAATAACAAAATATTTCCTCCTTTATAATTTCATTCTTTAAATTCACCAGATGACAGAAGAATATTGTAAGCAGAAATTCTGTACTACAAACCACATTCCAGTGGTATTGAGAAATCACTTTCTTGTGGTGGAACTAGAAGCCTGTTCTTGGAGCTGTGAGGATTTCTATTTCTCTGATAGCTTTCTGTGTGGTTGAGATGTAGTGTACACTACAGAACAGGCCTTATTTTGGATGCCAATGAGCCTCATGGGTAGTAAATCTTTTTTCTTCAGCAATTAAATTTCAGACTTTAATCTTTCATTCTCCTCATAGAAGTGGTTTCCTGGATCAGGCTGAAAGCCAGAAAATAATCTGCAAAACAAAGGTTGCCCCCAGCTCTAAACTACATTTAATATTTCTCTTTTACTGCAATCATCCCTGCTGCTTTCTTTTTAAATCTTTTTTTTTTCTTTCCTCACTGTAATGCAAGAGATCAACTCTCACAGCTGGGAAAGAGCGAGCAAGTTTTGAGACATGCTGTCTTAAGAGACCTACACACACCAAATCTTGCCCTTTCTATTATTCATTGAGGCAAAAGAGATAAAGCTGGAAGAGATATTCCCAGTCCTCAATGCCTTACAGCTACCCTCAAAATCTCAGTTACCAACACCATTAATCTAGAACTCCACGTCCATCACTATTTTACTCTGTCTCGCCTCTCCTTTCATATCTAGAGGAAAAAACCCACCAAATGCTGGCATTCCAATTTGCCCCTTCTATCTGTAAATGAAAGATTATTTATAAAAAAGAAGAATAACTGCAAAGGTGATAACATCTCTACTAACTAGAGGGTCCTGAAACCTTTTATTTAAGCAATTAAATGAGCTAGAATACCAGAAAGTACTTGTCCAGTAAGACACCAGTGCTCACTATTAAGCCTACATTCTTTGTCTGTACTGAGCAGAGGCAGACATTCATTACCAGTGGTCTTGCCACCTCCAGGCTGGGCTCTTTCCATTAGGAGGTGTCTGACATGAACGTATTTTGAAATAACACAGAAGACTGGACTGGATTGAGACATGCTTAAAACTGTGAACCTGAAATCTCCAGAGAGTTTGGATGTCCAGTAGCACATTTTATATCAGCACGGGCATCTCTGCCTATCAACATGGAAAAGACTTTCTGGTTATGGTCATTGGTTCTTAGCTGGACAGCTTCAGAGACAGTAATGAGACTAAATGGAGGGTGTCATAGCACTCAAGCTCTCTACTAAAAGTTGAAAAGGAATATTACACATACCATAAAATGCATTATATATTCCATCAATGTCCTGCACAAAATAAATACTTCTTTCTCCCTTCATTATTTTTAGAAACACCTAGAATGTTATGGGACTTGGCATTTGGAAAGGAATTTTCATTTAAAACACCACCTGTGAGATACAGCTGCTCTCAGACTGAATGCAAATCTCCCTTTTCAAGACTTCAGTGTGCAGCTTCTACTCCTTAATACAGTTATGGGTTGGGTTTTTCCAGGTCTGAGCAAGTGAGTGCCAAGCTGTACTTTTCCCTTCTGCTTCCATGCTACAATAAACCTAGCATGATTTCTGGTTGTTCAGCACTTAAATCTGATCCTGCAGACCTTTAAGATCTTGTTTGAGCCTTTCACCCTGGGATGATAAAAGAAGATGTCCAGGATTATTTAGTCCATATAAATAACCTGCAATTCTTCTTTATGGCCTCTTGTGCAGCTACACAAAATATGGGTCTATATTTTGTCCAGTATCACACAAGGACAAGATTAACAGTCCTGCACCCACTGTGGACTAACAAAAATCCTACAACACATTTTAAAACAACTGTAGGAAAAAACCGACCCTCTCTGGTGCCCTTCCTAGACTATCCAGAAGCAGTTGCTGTGTGAACATCTTTCTTTGCCAAGTATCAGTTTATGCAAAATATTTTTATGACTGAAAACCAGGAAGATGATGGAATTACTTCCTAAATCAGAGCCCTGGAGTATCTCATCATACTTGTAAAGTCAGTGAAGGGTACCTGTTAGCACTATTGACTGGATGGGCTACTTAATGAAGGAGGTGGCAGAATTAGCTCAGAAGGCTTAATTTATCAAAAGAACAACCTGTTGACTTCAAAAACTCAGCCACTGACAGAAAAGAATTGTCATATTTGCTTAATAATTTCAGAAAAATAAATAGCTGTCTTGAGCTCTCTCAGGTCTAAGAAACTGAGCAAGCAGCCACTGAGCAGACAAACTCTTTGTTCAAGACACACACCACCTTTCAATTTGCTGTGCTCCTACAAACTGGAGCCAGGGCATGATGTAATACTGAGTTATCAATTTGCTTGACACAAAAGACACAGAGAGGACAGTGAGAACTGCAGACTAAGTGTGTTTTAAGAGAAGCTGTTTTAAGAAGAAGATGTTTCCAAAGAGGTCAAAAAGTAATTGGGCAGTAATACAATTGTGTGAGATTATATTAAAGCCTATGGGTATTCATTTTATTACATTTTGCTGCAAGCCACAGAACCAACGATCTATCTAGGCTGAAGCTTATTTTGTTAAGTTTAGAAATATACAGAAAATTAACATCTCACTGCCACCTTTGGCTTTCCTACCTAGGGCAGAGTTCAAGACACTCTAGACTAGGTTTCAAAGCTATTGAGCCTTCAGGAACAGTAGATCCCTAAACACACTGAAAACCCAAAGCAGGGCTACTTCAGTGTTACGTGCTAGCTTAAACATAGACTCTTCCTATATCCCTGAAAGATTGCTGTGTTTTCACAAAAGCAGGAGCTCTCAGAGAACTGCTGGGGTGTGCTCCTGCAAGCTTCAAGCCTAAAACATGCCCACACTATACTTGGCAGGAGAGTGCACTAACTCCTGCAGAGGAGCTTCACAAAATTCATCAGACAGCTCAAGTCTAGGTTTCTAATACTTCTGATCCTTGATACTGAACTATTTAATGGCCAGCACATGTGACCCATTTCACTACTAACTACTAGTACAGCCTCTCCCTGAAGCAAAACAAAAAGGAAAGTGATGGGAAGAATTGTGCTTAACTAAATTAACTACAAGTTAGAAGGAGTTCTATTTAATGGCTGGTGCTTCTGCTGCTTGGCTACACTAAATAATCAACATATTTGTAGAAACCAAAGCAACGTGTAAAATGTGACTCCATATCTCCATAAAAGCTTAACTCCAGATTAATCCAAACTTCATTTTCAAACATGTGTCCACCTATTCATTTATAATTGCATATCAGAACCATCTGCACCTCCTAAATTCTTGTATTCAGAAGGAAGGCTTGGATAAAGCGTGAGTTTCTTCAACTATATGTGCTTTTGAGCATTGCATTCACTAGAAGTTCTTCAAAGCTAATCCATTCCTTGACTTTATGGATTGGTTATGGCTTGAACCTCAAAGTAAAAGAGGAGCTAACAACCTATTTCCCCACAGAATAAATAGACAGCTACTTCTGCATATGGCAGGAGGTCCATCTTGGCAAGTCTGTGCCCAAATTGTGAGAAAGGGCATCAGCCAGCCACTGCCTAAGACAACTTATGGTCTACCATGGTACCTGCCTTCAGCCCAGCAACCAGGAAAGCCAAACCACAAGTTATCCTACCTGCATGAACTTGGCAGAATGTACTGGGGAGGAAGATTCTGCTCTAATTCCTCCAAATCTCACTTCCTCTTATACAGAAGGTGAAGGACAGAGTTCATGCCAGAATTAGACTATTCTTATGCTGTTCTGAAGCACCACACTTCCCATCTCAAAGCACCAGGTTGTAGGTGGTATAGATCATGTGACAATACCCAAGCATCTCAGCAACCTGTTCTGCTTTAACTGCAGGGGGCTGATAACTACTCTGCAAATACTCACTGCCTGGGGCAATCAACACATTTACCTGCCCCAAGACAATCAGAAGTTTGCCTCCCCCGCAGAGGAGGCAGTAAACACACCTGCATACTTGCAATGTTGTGCTGTCTGAGAGCACTATTACTTGCTATGGCAAATCCCTAACAAAATCCACTGTTGGTAAAAGCCTAGTGAAATCACCTGGCAGAGATTGCTTTTTACTTCAGTGCTTAACCCAGATAAATTTGCAAGGGATTGTTATTTCTGTTACAGATGTCCTGATTGTAGCTGTGCTTGTGTATCTTGTCACCCCCGAAGGATCTGGCCTCAAGGAGGGTCAATTCTCCAAAATCCCAAACAAGCTATATGGTTAGACTGACAAACTTTCTAGAAGCCCTAATGAGGCCAAACCTGCAGGTGCTGATGGGGAACACCTCACAGTCCTGACCACTGAACTCAGTGGAGCACAGACAACTGACAGGTGGTGTGGCCAAAGAATCAGCATCACACTGGGCTCTGCTCTATCCTACCATCAACATTACATGGATTTACTCAGAAAATACTTGTTTCAGGTGGTATCATTGCAAAGAAACAAAGTGGTGGATATAATAGATCAAGACAGAGATTAAACAGCAAAAGTTTTAATATGATCACTTCTCTCCTCAGACAGAATGCTAAAGCTAAATCTTATTTCCATGGAGGTTTCCATTTTATTCCCCTCACAATCCCTCTTGTCCTCTAAAACCCACATACATGCCATTAGGCAATAAGCTTAGGGATATCAAACAACAGACAATTAATGTTAACAACTGACTCAGTCTTCCTTTTCTTTCAGCAGTAGTTTGTGGTCTTATTGAGCAGACTTTAGAAGAGAAATAGAAGAAATTGAATACATACCAACTAGCAAAAAATAATACACCCCTAAAAGCATAAAAAACCAGAAACTGGCTGTAACTGCAGAACCTATACTCAACATGTATTCAATGCTTTACCATTCATAGGCACTTTCACTCACTGCCAGCAAGGAGTAGAATGGCAGTAGACATTTGCCAGCTTCCATATGTGTCTCCTGTTTACTCTTAACTTAGTACCTTTTTCTTGTAAGCCATCATGTCAAATGCCAGCACTTTGACACTGAGCTGTGGCTCAGTGTTCCAGACCTCAAGAACCACGTCCAAGAAAGAGTCCCTTTTACAAGGCTGTGCAAGATTATTTTCTTCCTTAAGGGTACCATCTAGAGTTAGGAAATGGCTATGCTGTCGGTTGGTACACGAGATAGTCTAAAATTGTTATCAAAAAGTAGAAAGGAGCTACTGGAAATTATTTGCCATTATTAGACCCAGAAAATCCTCCGTCATCTACATTCTAACAAGACAGCAATAATTCTGATATAGACTGAAAAATTAGAACTCTCTACAGACTACAGAGTTTTGTTTTCTAACCCAATGGATAAGATGTAACAGCAATGTTTTTAACAAAACCAGAGAAAATCAGTGCTGGAGTTTCAGGAAGGCATTACGCATTGTAATGAAAATATTTTTTCAAAATTTCAGTCATCCTATTGCTTTTTTTCATAGGGAGCCAGTTATTACAAAGCATTTTGTTCATCCGAAGAAGATACGTTTCCATCCTCAAAGGCTTTGTCTGCGACACAAATAACCAGGAACTGTTGGTCCTCCAAATGATGACGTACAAATCAGTACTTTCTATCTGGCATACATGCAACATCATTTAAAAAGTAAAGGCTAAAGAACATGCTTAGCAAACCAGCAGGCATCCAAAATTCCCATACTCACAGAATTCAACCAAGCATCTCTAATGTTTTCTCTCATCACTCAAGAGGGACATGTGAACACTTCACTGAAAATATTTGCTACAACAACACGAAGAGCATTCACCTTCTGCTCCTGATGGGTGGTGATTTACAAGCCCAGAGTGACAGTCTCATTACCCCATGTAGAGACAGGCTCTGTGTTTAGGCTTGTACCAGGCTGAGCTCCAAGACTCCAAGAGGACTTTCAGCTCCCTGCACTATGGGAGGTCGAAACCTGAACCAAATCGTGGCTGTTCCTGGCAAGAAAGCCCTGAACTATACAGGGGAAATAGGTTATAAAGAATAATCATCAAGTGGGTGTATGGTGTTTTCAAACCAGTATTTTAAATGTTGTTCTTTGAACCTGGAAGTCAACCTGAAACAAAAGTACATGCTGAGCGACACTCTGCAAACAGGCTGGGATTCATAAGTTACCCAGACCCTGTCACCAGGGCCATCAAATTTGATGTTCTGGGAATAAGAGCTAGGCAAGCACCACTCTACTTGTGCAATGATTTAAAGACAAAGAGCAGCACATTCAAGCAGCTCTCCTGAACCCTGATGTTGCACACAGAAGTACAGCACCAGCAAAACATTTATGCTTGTGTTTCAGGGAGGCAAGTCCTGTATACACACACCAACTGAAAAATAACAGTATGTCTCTGGAAAGGACTCTTGCTAAGGCAAAACCTTTTCTCTCAGAGATCAGTCCTTGATTCTCCTTTCCCCCCAACAGAAAAGTCAGCCAACTGTTTGGTGTGAAAACAAATTCTCCCAGTGTGGCCACAAGCTGAGCTAACACAAGAAACATTTCCTCTTGCCCAGCTTCTGCAGATGATGGGACTTGGTCCCAGGGCGTTGTATTTAGTTTCAGTCTAGAGCTACAGATCAGCCTGAGGCTGAGAATCCCACCCTTGCCCTGCTATGAAGGAAACAGTGTTGAAAGGAAAACATTTGCCTCCAAGAGGGAGGATTATTTTTAAGGACTAAGCATTTAGCTGTTTAGGGTACAAACCAAGCCAAGGAGTTTAGCCAGAAGTCAACTAGGGGAATAACACACAATTTCTCTCTGTATAATAGAATGGTTTTCTTAAGTAAGTTAGAAAAGGAGAAGCAATTTGGTGGTATTCTAAAAAGAGGCAGCTCATATTTTAACAGAGTAATTCATATCTGATGAAGTGTATATGCATTTATTTACCTTTGTCTTGGTACATAGCTCAAATCCATCTGTGCAGCGCTTCTGCTCTGAAACAACAAACTGTGGTGCACACACACACACAGATTCACACTGATTTCATGAAACAGTCACAAAATTTTGGTCAGATATGAGTATATTCAAAGAGATCCAATTTAATGCTATTGCTTCAAAACCAAGGTAGGACCCCATTCTTCAGTATCCAGATAAGATCGCCTAAAAAGAACATGTGGTACTTCAGGCACACTGATCCTTAGGGATCAGCTGTCCACAGCTATGGACAGCCAGATCCTCTCCCTCACACAAAGCTAGAGCATCAATTCTTGCACATGACCCTGTTACTGGAAAGAAAAAAAAAACGACAAAGAAAACCCATGCCAAAACATCCAACTCCCCTTTCCCCAGCCTTTTCACTTTAGAAGCAAAACTTACAATGAGTTTCAAGATTTACATTAACCTTGTGAGGCTTTCTGGGAACTTCAAAGCACCATGGCTCTGACACAAAAAGTGCTCAGATGATATAAACCCAAAATTTGGGTGATATTAAATGCCTAATAGGATACTCAAGAATGTCTGACTGTGTTACTCCTACACTACAGTCACCACTGTAACCACAGCTTGGTGCAGGGGTACTTCAACACAAAATTCAGCTGAGTTACAGAATTTCAGCATTTGGACTTTGCTGAGCTCTGACCTAAACTCTGCTGGTTCCTGGATATGCAGCTTACAATTCAAGAACAGCTGCCATCTACTTCAAACACAGCAGCTGTTACAATCTAAGAATAACATAGATGGGTCTCAGCCCAATTTCTATGAAGCTTTGAAGTCCAGCTTTGAGATCCAACTGGGAAAAGAATTGGCTCTGAGAAGAAGGATTATTTCTGAGTACAAAACTTTTAGCTGCTAAGAGTACAAAATGTACAGCAATCTACACAGATCTATGTGCTGAACTAGGAGAATAACCCCCAACATCAGGAAGCAACATAGGCTACCCATCTTTACAGTAAAGCTTTAGAACATCTACTGAGCAAGCCTACATTCAAACTTTTTGAGGGTCAGGCACCAAACTGCATAGCCCTTACTATGTGCTAATTGAGTCAAAGAAGCAGAAAAAATAATTAAGAATGGAAAAAAAGTAATGGGCCTTGTGCTTTCATTAAATCTAGCCACTTAATTTTTTTTCTTTCCACTCTCCTTCAAATAGCTAAGAGTTCCTCTCCCAGTGTCCTGGGACATGTGGTGGGAAAAATGGGACAAATCAGTTCACACCTCTAAATTATGCTACTGTACCCAACACCCACATACAGAGACTCACTGGACCAAATCAAGGGGCCCTGTTAGTGCTGGGATTTGCAGGCAGAAATCTTCATCGCTCATTCTCCTGGCACCAGGCAGGAGCCTGGAGCTTTCAGAAGTTTATTATTCCTGTTCCACAGTACAGAGCGTTTCATTGATGTATTTAAACAAGCTCCAGTTAAAAAACAAAACAAAACAAAATAACCAGATACATGCTTATCACTGGCAGGGGTGTGATGTCAAACAAACACCAGCCAGCTCTGTGAGATTGTTCCAGCCTGCAAAAGTCAATGGAAAGGAAGGAGGGAACCACTCAACCAGTGCAGCACAGGCAACTCCCAGGAGAGGAGGCAGCCCAAAGAGAGCTCACTAAAGACATATTTTAGCAGCTAGCACTACTGAACCAAAGTGAATGGTCCCCAGCACAGCTTTTTAAGCTGTTCTTTCCCAAGTATGAAGTTTTCACTAGCTACTCAAGGCATCAAGATGGGATGAGAGGTAGATATGCAGATGCCTTCAAGAGGTCTCAGCAAGTGATTCTGGCTTAGGGATGCTGGCATCTCTTTTCTCCTTTCTCAGCTTCAAAGGTGATTTTCCCTCTTTTTCTTCACTGAAACTTTCACTCCCTTTTCTCCTATCAGCATCCATGAAGGCAAATCAGTTTTTCACTTACCTTTCAGCCACAGATTGCTTGCCTTGTAGTTGCACCAGTCCACCCAAAACACAGGAACAGCATCCATTACAAGATGCATCTAGCTATTTCCACCTATCCTTTCTTACACAGCACTCCTGTATTTTACTGCTGGTTCAGGGAGCTTCAACAAGCTCAAAATTTGTATTTACCAACACAGTCCTTAAGGACAAGGACCTTCCTAGCTACTCACTGTTCATACTTACACTAACTCAGACCAAACTGACCCAACAGCCCACTGCTGCAAACTGAAGAACACGAAACCTTCTCCCACCAGCCCCCCAAGGCTCACAGCCCTTCCCTGGGCACCTGCTGGGCCTGTGCTAATTCACAGCAGCTGTGGCTTGGAACCACCTCTCTCCCAGCTCATCCTGCCTCAAGTCAGCTCGTACTGAGACAACAGGACTCAGTAGATGGCATTATTTTTTCTGATGAGTAGTTTCTCCTTCTGAGGAAAAACACATGACGTCTACTTTAAAAGGGCTTTTCCCTGATTTGCTAGGAAAAAAAGACTAAAAATCCTGCAGTATGGGGACCCTTGAAGGGAATCAAAGCAAGCACTAGTTCCTGCCCTAGGACAACTTGGTGTTCCCCTTTAATGGGAGCACCATGTGGAAGGAACTACTGCCTTTTCTTACAAAGCACTAAGACAAAAGATCCCAAAGCCTCTCTTTTTCCCAAAAGAAAGGGTTGTCTTCTTAAACAACCACTCAGAGGTAAGGATACCCAAAATCTATCTGAAAAGAAGAAAACAGTTAAATCTCCAGACAGGTATTTGTTTCTCACTGAAATCAGCAGGATCTAAATGCGCAAGTTTCTCTGAAGTTGACTAACAGGATGAGAAAGCCCAGAAACACAAACACTTGAAAGCCTTGTGGTAGAGCTTGGATCTGTGTTTGTAAAGCAGCACATACTTGCACTGCCCTGAGCACTGCCCAGCCACAAGGCTGTTATGCAGCTGCCAGCTCAGTGCTCTAATAAACTGAAGAGGAGTTTTGAAATTTGCTTAGATGAAATTTGGGCCACAGCTAAAGGACATCATCAGAAGTTTTGCTTAGCAAGAATCTGACTGACTGGCATTTAATAATGGATGATTAGAAAAGCATTTCTGCATTTCAACAGTTTGAATAGTGCCACTAAAGTCCCAGGGAGAGCAATTCAAGTTTGTGTGAACCAGTACCAAAGGAAAACTATTTTCATGAGCTGAGGATTGACCAGTCAGCTTTCATGTACAGTATGAAGATTTACATTTGCCATGGTGGATAATGATTGAGAGAAGAAATTCTCTGAGTACTGAGAAGTTACTTTTCACTTCTGTTTTAACAACTATTTTATTTATCCAAGATTACTTGTGGGAAAAATTAACAGTTAGTCAAATACATATTACTTAGTTGCAAAAATAATAAAGAACTTTTTAAAAGGAGAGAAATGAGAGTACCAAATTGACTTGAATTTATTTGACTTGAATATTCATCTCATATGGGAAGGCAAATGAATATTTATATACTGTAAAGTCAAGTGTCTAGCCACCAAAATAATGTCATCAAAAAGCCATCAGGAGAAAAGGTCTTATTATTTGAATAGTTTTTTTTCCTTCTGTGGTTCTTTCTTCTTTCAGTCTAAATAAACACTAGGGCTGCAGCCATATTTCATCTGTTGGAAGTTTGGGGAGGTGGCAGGCTCCTGTGTTAAAAGAGGAACTAAGTTTTTCTCTTGGTAAGCAGCAAGAGTAGGGCCCTGAGGAATTGAGGGAGAGGCTTCACAGCCCAACATAATCGCCCATTCAGACTGATTAAGATGAGACACTGTGGGAAAGCCGTTTCCAATGCTCTCCAGATGCAGCCAGAGCAAAGCAAGTAGTGGTAAGTACACTGCCCAAAGGAGCAGAGACCTCCACCCTTGCATGATATACACCACAGAACTCAAGATAACAGTGTCCAAGGGAACACCACCTGAAATTCCTTTAGCTGAGGCATCTCCAGCTCTTCGCTGGAAATCAATTAACCACCAGTACAAAATGTTGGTCTACATTTGCTTTAGGCAACCACTTGGTTCTGCAAAGTCTCCATCTGTGAGATGTAGATCTGTCTGTCTCTTTTCACTCCCTGTCTCTTTTCATTGCAGCAACAATTAGAGGCACTCCAAAATTAAAGAAGGATTGGCCTCTAGGCCTTCTGGGAAGTGTTTGCACACCCAGCTTCAGAGCAGCAGTGAGCACCAATAGAGAAGTACAGGAGAACAGGGAGGACTGCAGGGCTGTGACTCCCAGCCTGGCTGGGCTGCAGCTCCAAGGTGCCCAGGACATCACCTGGGAGATGCTGCTGGCAAGCCACAGCTTTGGCAAAACACCACAACTGCCACATTTTCTTGTGATTCAAGACTGACCCAGCTGGTACCACTCATGCCAGCCAAAACCTTGCTGCAACCTAGCTTAGGTTTCAGGTGAATGGGAGCTTGGGTGCTTAGAGCTGTTGTGGATTTTTGTGTAAGATGACACTGGGGGACTGTAGAACAAATGGCATTTTTCTTATTGAAATTCCTTCTTAATTAAAAAATTTCAAAAGGAGTTTTCCCTTCTAGTGTCAGCTAGATATAAATGTTGTGAAACAAAGCCTTCCAGACCTCTAAGCAAGAGTGATTGCTTCTGGGCTTCAGAGCAAGCCTGAAACTGGATCCAGACCAGTACTTGCAGACATACTTTTTCATTTTTAAGACTGATTGCCCAATGGCTCTCACATTCCTCCCAGTGGCCAGTCCATTGTTTCTGAGCATCCTCAGTAAAGCTGCTGTAAATAATTTACACAACCCTCAGCAAACCAAGGCTGAGATGGTACCACTAGGGCCACATGAACCTCTCAAGCTATAGCTGTATTACTTTGCACATGATGTGAAATGAAAAATAAAGCCCTGAGCATTCCAGTCATACCAAGTGCGCTCCTGATAGCACTTTTAAACAAATCTCCACTGTTTCAGGGACAGAGCAGAACTGGAGTCTGTCTGCTTCGATTTAAATCTGTCCCTGAATGATGTCCATGAGTTAACAGGGAGAATTACAAGGGAAGGAACAAATAAACATTACTAAAAGAAAAAGAAAACCAGACTTTTTAAACACTCAGATGCCTGCATAGTTCCCAGGCTAAGCAGGGAATGTGTGTAATTCATGTGTTAAGAAAAACCCCAATCTTCTCAACAGTGCACAAGATCTAGCAGCTCTGAGGCTGTGTAACTTATCTGGGAATCAGGTATGGATTTACAGGGGTGAGGGGAGGGAGAGAGGAGAACCCTGACTTGTTCCTGTGACCTGTGCCTTGCCGGGCACGTGCTCTCAGGCCATAAAACAGGGCTGTTGTAGGCACACCAGATGTGGGCTGTCCTACAGGTTGTCCTCTCCAGAGAGGTGAGAAACCACCCTGCAAAGGGGTTTTGTTTGTCAGCAGGGGCAATACACCTGGTGGTGTGTTCAGGTGTGAGGAGCTTTAGATACTGTACATGAAGGAGAGGTCTGGATGTTACTGGTTTTTCGGAACATTTCTGCCTCTGCTTTCTGCTGCAGCCAAGGGAAAGACTTGTGTCTTTTGTATGTATGTACCTCAGCTAAAGCCATTCCAGTTTTAGGACAATGGCCCCATGAACCTCTGTTTGTGTCCACACTTATGCTGCTGCAGGACAAACAGAAAGTCCATGTAGATCCTCTCTCCACCAGGAGCCCAAGTCTGCAGCCACCAATCACAGGCTGGTGTTAATGTATAGTGCTGAAACATAGCAAGTCGCCAACCAGTGACAGTAGGTCACTTTAATGTTATCTAACTTGTCCCACAAAAAGCCATCTAGGTTCCCATTTGGCCCAGATATTGTATTTATGTGGTTCAAATTTATGCCCACGTTTAATGCAGGAATGTTAGAGATTGAGTGTAATTTGTGTTTGTACTTCTAATAGCTATGTAAAAAATATTAGACAAAGACAATAAAAGGAAAAGCTTTCCCCTGTCTCTCTCCTCAAACTCCTTTTCAGCTTAACCCAATTTTCCAAGTCACTTAAAGGCCTTTAAATAAAATGAAATCCTAATGATGTCGCTGCCATGAATAATTAATTGTACCAGTACAATCTCTCAAACAAAATCCATTCTCATTAGATTAGAGGTTTTCTCAAGACACACGAGTTCATTATGGCATTTTTACATCCTTCTTGTCTCTTACATTTCTTTGGCTTTCCTTATCTGTGTCTTTTCTTATTTGTGTCTGAGACACAGGACTCCATCACCTCGGGAGCCTCCAAAGCAACATTTCAATACCCAGGGAAGAGAGCTCTATACAACCAGGCACATGGTGGCAGGAGTTTGAGTGCCCTGTCTGCAACTTCTGTGCAGCCCAGTGGGGTGGGGACACTCCTGTTTCCAGAATCCAAAGACTATTGGAAAGGTTTACCCCTCTCTGCTAAAAGCTCTAAACTGTGAACATTTTAAGCAGTATGGTTCAAGTTTAGTGCTAAATCTTTGTGAAAGCTATTATCAGTGTTTTTAAGATAGAGGACATTAAAGAGCATTATGATTCTGATATATATAACCAGTCATCCACCTTTTTCTACCCAGCTAAGGCTAATGGGTGAATTAAGGATAGAGGATCACAAGCATTGCACATAAGAAGTGATTTGTCTATGAACATTTTGGTAGGCAAAAACTTCCAAGACACTGAGAGCTGCATTTATTCAAAGACCAAGGAAACTATTTTAAAGTGTAATAGGAGTCATTCACAGTATCCTTAGTAATAGCCTTTGCCACAAGGAATAAATCTTCTGATCAGACATGACCCAATTTAAACTGCTGGCATCCAATATGTTTTTTTCTTAAGCCTCTGGAAGTCCAGTGGAATTTTCTTCTTTTGAAAGTGACAACAGTATAAGGAATGAGAGCTCCCTGAAGTCTTCAAAGTAACTATTATTAATTTTTGGAAGAGCCATAAAAATAAAGTCCAGCTTACCAAGAGTCTTCAGGAATCTGATTTTATTTTTCACAGAGGCAAGCATTACTTTCAGTGCTGAGGAGAGATTCCAAGTCTGACAACTACACTTCATCTCCTACATGTGCCCTGAGAGTTCAGTGAGATTTGAATCATAAAATGGTTTTGGTTTGAAGAGACCTCAAAGATGATCTAGTTCCAGCCCCCTGCCATGGGCAGGGACACCTTCCACTAGACCATGTTGCTCAAAACCCCATGCAACCTGACTTTGAACCCAGCCAGGGATGGGGCATCCCTCTACCACTTCTCCAGACACAGCAAAGAATTTCCTTCTCATATCTAAGCAAAACTATTCTCAGATTAAAGCCATTCCCCCTTGTCCCATTGCTGCATGTCCCTGTAAAAAGTCTCTCTCCAGCTCTCTTGTTGGTCTGGCCCCTTTTAGGTACTGGAAAGCTGCTCCAAGGCTCCCCAGAGCCTTCTCTTCTCCAGGCTGAGCAATCACAGCTCTCTGTGCCTGTCATTACAGGAGAGGTGCTCCAGACCTCTGATCATCTCTGTAGCCCTCCTCTGGACCTATTCCAAAAGATCCATGACATTCCTGTGCTGAGGACCCCAGAGCCAGATTCTGTACTCCAGGTGGGCTCTCACAAAAGCAGAGTAGAGAAGAAATATCACATGTCTGGACCTGCTGGTATGGCATTGCTGCATCAATACATTATTGTCCTGCTACTTTGGATGCTTCCTCACAAAATGCAAAACCTGAAAGAACATGCTGGTAACAGGGTGCTGGATCAGAGACTGAAAGAGAGCTCCCCTATAAGAGGATTTCTTGAGCACCACCTTACACCTACCTGTGGCCTTTGCCCCCATCACTCTTCTTGGGAAGATACCTCTTCCATGGTTAGTAATTTTATCCTGGCCCAAATTTACTCTTGGAAATTACAACCATTTCTCTTTAGGCCAGTTTTGTCCTTCACGCCAAAGAGCTGCTCTTCCTGACAGAGTTTATCTCCTTGATGTGTTCATAGGCAACATTCATCATTTCTCAGATTTCACCTTCTTAGATGATTTAAATTCTCCTGGTCATCCTGGTGTCTCTTTCCTGCACACCACTCCACTGTGGAGATTATCTGTGCGGAAAATGAGAGAGTGGAGCTACACACAGCAGTGTACATTAACCTCTTGAACAGTGGAGTTAGTAATTGCTACCCTTCTGCCAATTCCTCATTTGAGGTACCTTAAGACATCAGGATTGTAGATATTTTTTTTCTGCTTACTTTTTTTCTATAATTCCCTGTAAACATCTGATCATGCACCATGTCCTATATACCCCTCCTTTGCCATTTCCAAGCTTTTGGTTTGTAAGAGTAATTCTTGCTATCACCATCCTCTTCATACTGCTGGTGCCTCATAACTTCATGTCAGTACTGAGTTTCACTGGCACTCCAGAGCCTGGTCACAGACCACAGACGTGCCCTGGCTAGGAGGACTGTGACCAGGACACATAACCTACCACTGGAAAAGCCCACAGGGAAGGGATGCTACCCGATTACCATCTCATCTGCCCTTAGAAACACTGCTAGTTTTTATGCAAGATCATTAACTGAACTATTCAGTATGAATTCTTCTCCTCAGGGCTATGTTTAAAACATGTCTCCAGCCCTGTAATCCCCCTGTCAGCAAAGCTTCCCATTATCTTTTCTTTATCTAGCTTTTGTGTTCGTCCCTATCTTAAGCATCTAAACTAATAAATTGTCTCAAAGGACCATAAAATCTGGTCTGCCAGACACAACATTTCATGTTCCAATTGTCTCTCCTTACAAAGATTTTGTCTATTCAAAGTCAAGGCAAGTTCTGTACTTCTGATGTCAGCAGCTCTGAGACACCTCTAACAACAAATCCTTGAGCTCATTAGTTCCCCTTGATCTGCTCATTCCTACTCACAAAGTTTGCTCTACTGGACAAAGCACCTTAGTGTTATTTATCAACCTTTTGATTTAAAACAACTCCATGGGCATTCAGTCAATCCAAGCAGTTTGGTTTGATTCTGACAATCACTTCTTTGTTGCTGGAGTCTGTAGCACTGATATCAGACTCCCATTATGACTAGTGAAGAAATCTGCAAATGACTGGGCATAAGACTATCTGGATCCTACCAGTCCTAGCTACTGCCTTCCTACCTCGATTTTACAGATGAAATTTAATTATAAAAACCCACCCATTTGTGAATCTAAGGCTGAGTATCTGCAAGCAGGACTCAAAGCATTATACCAGCAGATTTTTTCTTTCACCATTCTTCCCATCAATTTTTAATCCAAAGTGTGTTCATTTGACTAGTGTTAAGCCCTTTTCCTTCTTTGTCACACTGGGAAAAGAGAATTATGATCACCTTTAACTTTATTAATCTGTCCTGAATAGTGCACCTCTTTGAACACCCGATTTTCTTTCATGATCTCTGTTCCCAAAGTGTCAACCTGGCTTTCTTGCAATCCCACTGAGGTCCTTCACCAGTAGCTCACATGACTTTATTGTGTTAAATACACATTTGTGTTAATACCCTGCTGTCGATGACATGACAGTTGTCTTCTTAAAAACACTGAAATGTTTGTATATTTCTACATTATACTGCACATACATATGCCCTGGTGGAAAATCTGACGGTCTAGGACCATAATTTCTCTTCTACACAAAAACCATCTTGTAGCAGATTCTGTATTGTGAACAGGCTGCACCAAACTGAGCAGCAGCTCCTTGGTTATACATGTGACTGAAGCTGAGTGCTTGCATGTCTATGTGAATATACAGAGTGAGTCAGTCTGTTATCCCTACAAGGAAGATCACTATGGCTATTAAATTACAATGGGCAAAAACATTAGTGTAGCCATTAAAATCAAAATCAAATTGATTTTTGAGATGACCATTATCCATGTATGCAATTCCAATTTTTCCTCTTAAAAATGGAAAATTCTATAGAGGCATAAGAGCAGTGCAATAAACTCTATAGAAAACTTAAAATCAGGATAACTCACCACTCTTTGACCTAATTTCTTTATCTTCCAGCATCACAAGGGCTAGAGAATATGAAGTATCATCTGCATCGTGGATACCAAGGCAACAGGCTCTCTCTCAGCTTAAGGACAAAGTAAAATCTCATGGCATCAACAAAGCTCTCTGAAACATGTTTCAGTGATGCTAATTGTGCTCTCAAGCATCTGATCTGAAAACTCACTTGTCTTTGTGATCTTACTATTGTTTGTACTGTTGGAACACTGCAGACCCTCAGTGATGGATAATTATACTTATGCTTGAAGTGAAACTTAGCTTGGCTAGCAAAAACAGATTATATTATTTCTCTTCATTAAATATTAAAATTCTACCTCCTTCTTTAACAAACATAAGGCATTTCAGAATGTTTACAAACACACAGAAAAGAGGAGGAGACCTTCCAAACAGTTTTTCTTCACAATGTATTCCCTGTGCTTCACCATCTGTTTTTTGCCACTGCCCATCTTCATGCTACACCACTTTCCCAGAAGCAATGAAATGCCAAAACAAGAAAAGCAAACTTTAACTGTATGGTTATCACATTAATCTATGCCTCACATTTTACACATGGATGTTCCTTAAAGTGCTGTCACAAAAAGGGGAATGAAGTCAGTACAGAGAAAAATGAAAGAAAATTGGGATCACCATATACACACAAATAAGCCAAGGAAGAGAGAAACTGAAGGATATATGATGTGATATATTTCATATACAAGTAAAGTTATGCCTGTCTGTAATAGCTCAGATAACTTTAGGGCCAGATGTTTGCACAGTGCAAACAGGTCCAAATCTACCTAGTTATTAACTGGCTTTACATGCTGTGCAAACACCAGGTGAAGAAGAGGGACAACTGTTTTAGGGTTCTGCCTACATTTTACTCTTACATGTTTCCCTAGAAATTTGAACCCAACACGCTGTCCAGTGTGTTAAAATTGTGCATTCCCAGTTCCTGAACAGGACTGTGGAACACTAACTGTAGTCCCATGAGACAGGATCTTTGACAGCAACATCCCCTTAAGATATTGCTGCTGAATAGTGTTCCCATGACACATCATGGTGCCCCCTCCATTGCACCAGCTGAGCTTCTCATGTGCCCATGTTGGGAATGAGACCAGAGAGCTGATCCAGACTCTGAATCCCCTTATGAGCTGACTACCTCTACAAAGCTTCAGCCCCTGCCTAGTGCTGTGCTGTGACACTGGGTAATGTCACTGGTTTTACAGTACTGGATCTCTGCAGATCCTGTCATCTGGCTTAGTAAAGGGCCTCAAAAGCCCTTGGGCCGAGGCCATAGAAATTCCAGCCCTCACTAGAGAAATGCAACTGGCAAAGCAGCAGTAGGAAGGTATCAGTTGTCCTCCACAGCAGCGCCTGGGAATGATTCAGATGAGTTAAGACAAATGTTTGCTTGAGCAATTAAAAAAAATACTTGTTCTGAAGTGGAAATGGATCCATACATCATAGCTTATTTGCTAGGAAGACCCACAATGTCTTTTGCATTACATCTAACTGGTAGGGAAAATAATTTAAGACATATCAAAGCCAAGTCATGTATAATCATTTCAATTAACAGTATTCATGCTGTAACTTATGTATTGCACTGCATCCTTCTGGCCACAGGGCAAAAATTTTTTGCTAAATCAACAGCATTGGAAAACTAGCCTACAACTCAATAAACTGATGATTCCACATTTCCCAGAGCCTATTCTGTGTCACATAATCTGGAGGCTGGGTATTTTCAACTAGATGAAGACAGCGGGGTGCCTCGCGTTACAGCACTGCTTCACCACGCAGCAGCATTACCACAAGCACCCGAATGGGGGAATCTGGTGGCTCGGGAACAGGCAAGCTACAGACACGGCTGTTTGGAGGCATGTTTGGAATACGAAGCCCTCAAGCCAGAGAAAAGCTACAACAATGGGAGCAATTTGGCAGCTCCCTCGCAATATTTCATCCACTTATCTCAAGCAGGACTCGTGGAGTGAGCGAGCCCTCATGGCAGCTGCAGGAACTCACCTCTGCTGAGGGCCCCGCAGGAGGGTTTGAGCCTGGGGATGCACATTTTTTGAAGGGAAAGCCACCGAGCTTTCCCTGGTAGCATCAGCTATTTCCTGAAGGTGAATGCCACACTCCTGCTAGCAAGGAGTCTTGGTAACAGTGAAAAGAAACACCTTTATAAACACAGAACCTCGTTCACTAACCACAGTGACCGGCTGCCGCGGGGCCAGCCACACAACGGGCTTTCCCTGCACGCGAAGGGAATCCAGGAGCGCCGTCCGCGGCCCAGACGGCACTTGCAGCCCCGTGCCTCCGTCTGCAGCAGCGCAGCGAAGAGCTGGCCCGCAGCCCAGCCGCGATAGCCCGAGCCGCAGTATCCCAGCCGCGGTAGCCCGAGCCGCGGTAACCCAGCCGCGATAGCCCGAACCGCGGTAGCCCGAGCCGCGGTAACCCAGCCGCGATAGCCCGAACCGCGGTAACCCAGCCGCGATAGCCCAGCCGCGGTAGCCCGAGCCGCGGTAACCCAGCCGCGATAGCCCGAACCGCGGTAACCCAGCCGCGATAGCCCAGCCGCGGTAGCCCGAGCCGCGGTAACCCAGCCGCGATAGCCCGAGCCGCGGTAACCCAGCCGCGATAGGCCAGCCGCGGTATCCCAGCCGCGCAGCCCGGGCCCCGCTGCCCCGAGCCCCCTCAGGCCGGGCGGCGGCGCCATCTAGCGGCTCGTTGGAGCAGCGCCGCTGCCGCTCTGCGCGGGCCCGGCCCTGCCCTCAGCAGCCCCGGTTACCCCGTCACCAATGACGTGCTCTTGTTTTGTCGATTACTCATTTCCTTAATTATCTCTGGCTGACAAATTAGAGCGCCAAGTGGCTCACCGGCTAGACAAGCGGCTCATTTATTTTTACAGCAGCGTATTTTCACATTGCTGCGGTTATTTCATGGCTACGGTTTGACCTTGCACCAAGTTACTAAACAAAACACTCCAAGAAAGCCACCCAAATATGATAACTTTGACACAAAGACCAGGTTTTGGCTTTCCTTTCCAAGCAGCAAAGGTCAGCAGACTTCCTAAAGCCATAAAGAAAATACGTCTGCACATGCACAAAAAAGCCCCTCATCTTTTAAAACGAAATGTTTCCTCAACCTAACTTACATTTGCCTCATGAGCACCTCACACTGACCTTCTCCCTCTAGATTTCTGCAAAGCTAGGAAAAAAAATGTCAACAGTCTTTCTGTAAGTTTTCCCCTGCTTTAAACACACACTCTACTGTGTGAGCAAAGTCCAGTTGCAGCTGCCATGGTATAAGCTCTCTACTCCAAAAATTATCAGTAATTTTGCAGTTCATTCCTAGGACAGCTAAAAACTATGCAAGAATCATCCACCAATATCACTGACACTCATTAAAAGGAAAAAAATATTTATTGTTATATAGCAACATTTCCTCATGTTGTTTAAACAAAGTCAAAAGGAGCACAAACTAATCCTGATAAAGAGGAGAAAAACTGTCTTGGTAAAGAATCGGAAATGCTGCTCCATGGGAATTCTCCCACTAGACACTGTGCATGCCTTTGCAAATGCAAAAGAAGTTAGGCAGCCCTAGCCTCTTTAGGGACAGTTCCTTCAGGTCCAGCATGTGCTTCCCTCTTCTCCAATCAGAGCTACTGGGTTGATTGTCCTTTAAATAAGTCTAAACTGATAAGCGTTCACATTAGTCACCCAGCTTCCTTCTAAAGCAAGAGCTTGCATAGACAGCTGCAAGTGAATAAATCCAGCCAAGAAGCTGCAGCTGAACAGAAACTCCAGATCCAGCATTCTTGCAGAGCCATCACCATGCAGAATGGCCAAATTTTTTTTTTGGAGGGTGGGAATTACGATGAAACCTTGTATTACCTTATTAGTTGGACAAGCAGCATACATAAAATAAATGAAGGCTGCAAGTAATGAAGGAACTCATTCCCAGTTTGCATCATCCCACCTATACTAACACTAGAATCTGAAGGAAGAGTACCTCGCCCACAGGAACAGCCACACTGGCATTAACCCCCTTAACTTGAATGCCAGCATCATCAACGCTTTCCTTTGGCACCCTGGAGGCTTTGGCAGCTGCCTGGCACCAGAGTAAAAGCAGGCCCCCAACCTTACTAACAAGGGTGCACCCAGCTGGGCTGCACTTGGGTCCACAACCGCCCACCCAAATATAACCAAAAATAGGTTGGAGTTCACAATCACTGGGATAAATTCTGAACTGCTTCCTATCAACAGCAAAGGCTGCTAAATACAAATTACTCTAAAAAATGTTCAGTATGTACAGGAAAGATGCAGCAGAAACATGACTAATCATACCATCTGACGGAAGTGTCAGCTTCATTTTGCATCAGCTATTAAGATTACAAACATCACCAACAATGGTTTGGGGTTTTTTTCCTCCTTTCCTTCTTTTTTTTGCTGCAGCAATAGTAAGAAGGTCATGTCTTAGACTGAAGCAAACTTTTCCTGGAATATCAGGTGGTGACTTCTCTATGAGCGACCTTAATTTGAGGGCAACAGGGAACAACTGGAGAGCCAATTCTGCCTCTCAAGGTCTCTGAACCAAGCAGTAGCAAGAGCTGGCAAGCTCACAATAGAAGAAAAAAAGATCCCTTTGTCCATTATTGTGCACCCAAGAATTCTCCAGTTTGACTTTATGTTACACTTGTGTCCCGGTTTCAGCTGGGATAGAATCCATTTCCTTTTTAGTAGCCAGTACTAAGAAGTGCTGTGTTTTGGATTGAGTGTGAGAACAATGCTGATAACATGCTGATTTTTCTCTTGTTGCCAAGCAGTGTTAACTCTAAATCAAAGTCTCCTCACAGTTTCCCATGCCATGCCAGGAGCAGACACAGAAGAGGCTGTAAGGAAACATGGCCAAGACAGCTGACCTGAACTGGTCAAATGAATATTTCAAGCATAGAACATCATGCCCAGGATATAAACTGGGGGAAGCCATCCTAAATGGTGCCATGTGGAGTTCAGAGAGAGGCTGGGCATTCATCAGCAGGTGGTGAGCAACTGTATTGTGCCTACTGTGCCTCATTTTTCTTGGGTTTTCTCTGTACCCTTTTTACTACAATTATTAGTACTAGCATTGTATTTCAATTTATCTCAATTATTAGACTGCTCTTATCTCACCCCATGAGTTTTACTTTTTTGCCTGATTTTCCTCTCCATTCCACGAGGAAGGGAAGAAAGGGGAAAGGAAACAAGCACTTGCATAGTACAGTTGCCCACTAGGGTTAAACTGTGACAACTTGTTAAGCCAACAGTGGCACTGCTAAACTCAATGTAAGCTGGGCTTTAGAAGTCAATGCACCTGTATGTATGGATAAACAGGAGTTGCAAAGTATTTTTCAAAGTACAGTATTAAGAAACCATGCTAAGGAGTAGCTGTGTGTTGCTCCATCAGCACTGCTGATCTGATCTGTGTCTTCACAGCAGAAGTGTTATAGAGGAAATGTGCTTCACTTGTGTCTGTTTCTGATAGGAGTCTCTTACATTAACACACCATGAAGGTATTGCACATAATGCCACAGATTTGTTTTTAATCACTTTTTCTATATGCAAAGTTGTAAAAAGTGTGTGATTTACAGGTCAACTGGGGCACATCCTATGGTGCTTTAATCCTCACACCTTCTGATACATTTCATGCCACAGATTTAATACAGTTCTGCATCTAGCTTTGCCTAGAACCATGTACTACATAACTGTGTTTTGTTTTGGTTTATGCTATTGAACAGTTTCTACAAGGATATACAAAGAAAAAAAGCAACAATTTTCCTAGGGTTCTAATTTCTCTCCCATCATCAACTGTTATACTTCATATGCTCTTCAATTCTATATGCAAATTGCTCAGAAGAACATGCAAGAATCTTGTCTAATTTTCACCACATTCTTTCCTTTTCTAAAAACTGTACCTTTCTTACTTCAGTCTGCTTTTCAATGCTTGCTTTATTTACTCATGATCACAACCTTATCCTATTTTTGCTTCTGCCAGTAGCTTTCCTCTGCCTCCAACTCTTTGGTAATGCTCCCTATCCCATTGTTATTTCTCACTCACTTTCCTCAGTAACCACATTTTTGCTTTTCCTTGCTTTTATCTTGGTACGTTGTGGAAGCTGGGAGATCTAATGATCGCATGGAAGTGTGGCCTCTGTGATGAATCACTTCAGCTCTGTGTTTCTGGTTAAAGCTCCCAGAATGCCTCCCTCAATGTCCAACCAGCTACCAGAATCTCTCATTTCACTATTTCAACCTTGTGAAACCCATCAAATTTATCCTTGCCTAAATACAAATCGGCAGTGACAATTCTACACCTTTTAACCAAACCACATGTAACAGCATATGAGCAGCTTTTTATATCTGCTAACAGCAGAGAGCTGCCACCAACTGCTTCCTACAGCATGGAAGACAAACCAACCTGAATAACATTGGTAAGAAGCAACAAATTGCTGCTGATAGCTGGATACTGTCAGGTCATAACTGCACATCTCACAGGTATACTAACACACGGACAAAAAGAAAAATAGTAAAAGAAAAACTTGGTAAAAGTGAGAGGGAGAACACACATGTCAAATACATGAAGTTTCTTCAATGTATTCCAGAAGTAAGGCCTATTACATACAAGACACTTGTGGCACTCCTTTAAAAACCTAAGTTTTTGTAGCATGTCTTAAATTATTAGTCAAGTTAGATCCATCTGCCAAACTAAAAAAGGTAACTTTTCATAGACAAGGTCCACCCATTTTATGTATACCTAGTAAAGAACCTAAACTTAGAGCAGCTTTCTGTAGTAAAAATAGGAAGAAAACTTCATAATTAAAAATTACTTATTCATCATTGATACCTATAAAGCAAATAACATAACTGATGCTTTTAAGACTTACGTTTCTATTTCTCCTCTGACAAACTTGCAAAACTTAAAAGGTTTTCTTTTAGTTTAAAACTTGGCTGCATAGCAGTTTAACAAAATCAAGCGAAAAATAAATCCCTATTTATCACTCATTCAGAATATTCAGGAGCTTTGTCCTGTACTTGAGGTCAAACAGGCTTTACTTTGGTGGTAGTGTAACAGAATCTTTGCAGACAATTTTAAGTTAGAGAGCACACCATAACTTCAGAATTACGAACAAAACCAAATGTACCTTCTTGACAATGATTAAGGAAAGCAACCAAAAACCTGACATAGCACTCTGCTACTCTCTCATGTACCATTTTCTTTCTCAGTTTTAATTAGGTTAATGAAGTTAAAGAATACAGACAGTCTGGTGTTGAGAGCATACTCATAACTGTACAGACGCTGCTACAAACACATCACTTTGGTCAATGTCAGTAATGCCACCATGATAACTTTATTACACTCGCAAATTAATCATATCCTCATCCTTAAGGAGGCACAATTTAGCCATTTGCATTCAAATATGCATATAAACATCCAAAAGAGTTACCATAACAGTCTTTATTAAAAAACCTAATGTACATGTTTTGCCCCAGCACAGCTATATTCTCCTTAAAAAGTACTGTATGTATCAAACATTTAAGGTTTATCCCATCACTGCCAATTGTCTTTGAAGAGCTGTCAAATACCTCCAACTTTAATGAATGTCAGTACAGTCTCAAGAAAAAGCTCTCAGCTTTTTAAACGAAGAAGCTTACTATGTTCTGACATGAAGACAACATGCCATTAACAAGTAACCCTTGTGTTAAGTGCATTCTCTCAGGAATTATGTAAGTTCCAAATCCCATGTGAGAATTCATACCCTGCATCAAACACAAGATTAGTTATTCCGGTAAATAGAGAGCATTTGGAAAGGTCTGTCAACGTTCATACTTTTAACAGCTCTTTAAAGAGGTAAGGGTGCAGATTACATACAAGCTCTTTGCATCAGAGTAACACACATTTGAAAATAAAACAAAACATGGAAGACCAATATCTTTACATTTTATTCTTCAGAAAAAGAAGAATCTTAAAGAAAGCATTTAGTAGTCCACTTGTGCTTAAAATAGTCAATGCATGAGAAAGCCAAAAGAAAAAAAAAAATACACATTTTTGTACACCATGATCAAAAAGATAACATTATAAATTTCCAGAAATTGCACTGTATTTAGAACACTCTCTAGAATCTGCTCCACTTCTACATATGGCTACTGAGGCTGCCTGACACAGTTCTTTTTCCACTTTAATTGCCAACCTGTGGAGGCCCTTCAGGGATCAGTGATGTGAAGAAGGTTGTGATAAAGGACCAAGCAGAAGCCATGAATCCAGGCTGCTGCTCTGTATTGCCATCTTCACCTGCATCTTCTCCGCTGTCTTCATCAATCCCATCATCCATAAGTCGCTCCTTTAAAAACAGAAATTGAAGCAATTCAACTGCTTCTTTTCGGAATTCTGACATAAGGTAACCAGCAGTATCTTCCTACATTAAGTGACTTCTCTCAGAACAACCTCCTGAAGTAACTAGCACGAAGAAAGTCTGTGATTCAAGTAGAGACAATCAGTAATTGTCAGACTGGAGAAATACAGAATTTAAGCAGCAGGCACAACCTGAGGACAATGCTGAAAGCCTTCTGGTTAAACCAAATCCATTCCACAAAAGCTGGCTTTCTGTCCAGGCACTACAACATACAATATAATAAATAGGAGTCTCAAAAGACATGTCTGCCCTTACTCACCATCTCTTCAAGATCAGGATTATTTGCATGTTGCCCATCACGGTTCACTTCTGCATTATTGGCTGCCTGTTGTTGGCCTCCCTCTTGCCTAAAGGGAAACCATCCAGCTTGGTGTCTATGTAAGAAAGCGGAACAGTTGAAAACCTCTCTTTTGAAAGCAACAAAAATTTTTTCTTCTACAGCTCACTACTGCAGCAAATTCTGCAAGTATTTTCACATGAATGAGGTTACATCTATTTTTCTGTGATTCACACTACTAAACTGAATGGCTATTCTTCAATGTTTGCATTAAGGTCTTGCTGTTCACAGCCCTCAGTTCCAGAAGACGAATAATGTACCACAATTAGGTGATTAAACATGTAGAATATGGGTCTCCTCCCCATTTTTAAGCACTGAAGTTAAGTAAGTTTTCAAAGCCAGTCTTAATTTCTTAGTTTAAATTTAATTTGCTGTGGAAAAAAGCAATTTAAATTTCATCTAATGCTTGAACCACATCACCACTGCAAATAAAATAAGCCTCTCCTACATTTCCAAGCATCTATATTCCGATTTCAATTACCTTACCTGTATGAAAGAACAGTCCTAGTTGGGACTGAGACTACAGGGTAAGGAAACTCTCAGTGAATGACATCAGTCCAAAATACCAAGCATTACTTATGTTTTCCACTTCTATTTACATCATTAAAAGGAAGTGATGACAACAGTACTGGTATTTCTCAACTAAGCACAGAATGTGCTTAGGTCTTTATGACATATAGTTAAAAAAATTTTACATCTCTGTATTCTACCAGATCTAGTACCCTACTATTACAGTACCATTACCTAAGAAAACTTACTGCACACACCCCTATGTGTTATTTTGGAAAGATATTTGAGCCTTGCTCTACAATTTCATATCCAAGCAGTAAATTTAAGTTTATGCAAGTATATGCTTGACCTATATGAGCTTCCTTCCCCTCACAGATCTGCTTTCTAAATTTTCATTCCAAAATGCTACACTTCAACAATACTGATCAATTAATATCACCAGTATGTAAAAACATTGTGTTTCAGGTATAAGAAGCATCCAGCTCAGTGTAAAAACATTTTGAGAATTACTTTTCTTCACATCAGTTTCTCTACTTGTTTAAATTTGTTTTTTTAACAGACACATCCTATTGTAAAGGAGCAGTGTGTAAATTTTTGCACGTGGATGATTTTTTATTTTAAATGGAATAAACATCAGCACCATACTCCACATCTCAGATCTGCAGCTATACTCAACTGTTGTACTCACAAATAAACCAGCAGCATGGCTCCCATTACCATGACAAACCGACTGAAAGAAGAATAGAAGTATACAATGCTCAGAAGAATTGCTGCTCTAGAGAACGTGTACATCCAGTCCAGCCAGTCCCGGTTGAAGTCCTCTTCATTCACTACTGGGCCACCCTGTGCATTCATCTGAACATTTTGGTTTACAGGCCTGTTGTCCTGGACAGCTACATTTGGCACTGCTGCAGGCTCATTTGCAGGAGCGTGTTCTGAATTTACACCCTGGGCAACTGCAGATCTCGCTGGCTCAGTGCTGGAAGTCACTTGGGCTGAAACAGCAGCTTGGCTAAAAATTTAAACATAAACCTGGTTTGTCAAAAAACATGCACCATAATTACTAAGCCTGTCTTCTTTGCTACAGTTCCAGATGTAATACATGTCAAAACAAACTGCATTCTCCCTTAGAGTTTTATTTACTAAGACATTAATTCTAATTCAAGACTAGATTTCATAATTTGCTAGAGAAAACAGAGTGTAAGACAGAGATAGACAAAATAAACACTGCCATTTTGATCCTGAAAAAAGCATTTAATATATTCTTTTCACTAGTGTAGCTGAGTACTAAGATAATGCAGACTTACTATTGCATGTAGTACTGACGTACATACATCTGTTGCCACCATATCATCTGTAAGGGACTGAATGCAGGATACATGGAAAATCCAGCAGGAGCACCTTGGCCTGGAAACTGGTTGCCTATGTTGCTAGAAAACGATTTAAGGAAAAACATTCAGCTCTGAATTGTGACATTTAAAAAGCGTGCTAGTATTAAAAAACAATTAAAGTAGCATTTCTCCTCTCATTTGTTCCCCTAAAATAACATGCTGAAGTAACACATAGTAAGATCATCTAACCCATTCCAAAAAAGCACTACATTTTCATAAAAGAAATGAATGAGCAAGGTTATTTCCATAGAAAGAAAATTTTGGTTTGCATTTAGTATGTGCACTAGCTGCATCTCTGGGACAAAACAATGCTGGAAAGACTGTGCTAACTGCAGAAATTCTTTCATACAATTCCTTTCAAATTCAGAGGTCATCCTTAAAGGTCTACAAGAGGTCTAAAGGGAAAATGCACTATCTTCTACAGTTTTCTTTTGGAAGCAATATCTGAAATATCACCGTGATCAGAGATCTGAAGAAATAACATAAGCAAAGACAACAAACTAATCTTTCAGATACAGCTTCTGAAGATTGCAACTAAGAACACTGTAAAGGATTTACTTCCCCCCCTTCAATATTTTGAGTATATGTGATTCTGATTCACATGCAAGAGAGATAAAACTCCTGTACATAAGTTTTGGTTGGTTTTGTCTGCTATAAGACTTCTTATCCTCTCTTACCTCCTAGAGCATATAGCATGTTTTGGCAAGATTTCCAACTCTTTCCCAAAAGATTTTGATGTAGTGAACTGTAGTAAACCAGGACATCTTTCAGGACAGCATGAGAGTATAAAGCATGAAGAAAAGTTTATTCAGACTGCAGGTAGCAAAAGCTGAGACTGCTGTAATTGTACTGCAGACTACACCTGTTCCCTAAGTAAGGCACTCCCTGCAAAGATATCACCAAGAGATTTCATTAGTCTACCAGGCACTCAGATATACACGACATGCCCAGAAAGAAAGATGGGAGGAAGACATTAAAATCTTTTTTCCATGTTACACATGAATAAGTATTGCACTGTAATTCTGGACAAGAACCTGCCATGCAACACCATGACCTCTGCTAAAACTGTTGTGTTTGCATTTAGCTATAACCTGTTTTGACAACAGTTTAGAGGAAAACAAACCCAAAAAACCACCAAAAGTACTTTCCTGATACCAAACACAAACTGAAACAGTCAGAGGCATTATTCAAGGTTTATTTCAAATATTGAAAGCGTTAACCAGGAGCCCTGCTGATGCTGTTTATTTATGTATAATTAATGTGTTGAAACAGCAATGCCATGGAGCTACTGTTGAAAAACATTAATCATGATTTACAACTGAAAGCTATAAGAATGTGTTTTTCTCTCCCTGGATCTGGCATACACTTGGAGAGATAAGACTCCTCCAAAATTCACAAAACATTTGACCTCAAAATGTAAAGATGATTTAAATATTCTACATGAGTGCCATTAAGTAGTGTGCTGAGACAAATCACTGAGCAGTGTCTCAATTTCAAGCAGGTAGAATATCAGATGGGGTTTTGAACAGGCAGGATCACTCACTTCCACCTCAGTCAGCAAAAATCCGTACTATTCAACTTGCCTGGGTGAGTTCTGAAGGAATTCGCCACTTCCTTTTCTCACATACAGATTTTAGGGTTCTTCCTTGTAACTGCTATGTTGACCTCAAAAAAAGTTGAGAGGGCTTAGGCTAAGCTTGCTCTCACAGATACATCTTTTAGAAATATCACTGGATTTGAGCCTCGCCTTTCTTTCAAACTCTTTTGAAAGCTGCTTTCTTGATGTCTTAAAGCTTAATAGTAGATTAAGTAGCCAGTCAAACAAGACAAACCACAGAAGTTCAGTTGTCATGCTCTTTTCTTTCACATGATTTCTTTCCCATTCAAATATTGTGGTGGTTTCTAATTCTATTTTCCCCAATAGCTTTTCTAGAAGACGTGACTTTTTGAGAAGAAAGACTTAATTTTTCAAGACTTGGCTCCATTAATTGAGCAAAATTAATGGCTTACAACTGGCTTCTGGCTCAGAATGCTAGCTAGTACAGCAGTATTTTCTTTGCTCATCAAAAATCAAATGGAGGCAGATGCTGTCAATTATACAGCTATTACAGCTGCCATGATATTAAGTCAGCTTATGAAATTCAGAAACAACTCTTTACACTGTAACAATGTATTCCAGTGAGAAGAACCTCCACAAAGAAGAGGATCTTCTCAGCAAAGCAAGGCAGCTTGCTGTTCAAGGAAAAAGTAAAGTAGCACAATACCTTCTCCTCATCTTTTTCCAAAAGGAGGAGAAAGAGTTAGGAAGCAGAGTATATCAAAAGAATGGCAGCAACAGTGTAAGAACAAAGAAGCAAACAGCATCTGTATAGGCATTCCAAGACTGGAGAACAAAGCAGAGCAGACAACAGAAGAACAGTTGGATAAGCCAGAAAACAGTTCAAATGGTACAGGTAGCTTCAGAATATTCTGAAAAGAGACATAGTGCTCCTCAGGAGGGCTCAAAAGCACTCAGGATGGCTCAAAAGCACAAAACTACTTCTTTTGCTCTATGGAAGATACCCAAATAAACTAACCAGCACTGAATTTGAAGGCAAGGTTGTCACAAAGATACTGCTCACCACGAGTGAAAAAACAAGAATTTTTATTCAGACTTAAAAGCCTGGAATATCAACTTCAGGCAGCATTTCAGTATCCTCCACTATGATACCTGCTACTTAGAAGACAATAGAGCAAAGGTGACTGATGCAGCAATGTATTTATGTGCTGAGATATATTGCATGCTGTCAGTATGCCATTTTGTTGATTGCTTTCAAACATTACTGTGTGCACAATACAAAAGCATTTCACTAGATGGGCCACCCACACTTGACAAATGATTTCACTGCCTTGATGTCTTTTGTCTGTTTACTGCTTCCAAGCGCTCTCCAGCCTGAAATGTGAGCCCTGCCAGGGCTAAGCCCTTGTGTTCTGTTTGTGCCTCTGCAGCACAGACCCCGATCCCCAACAAAGCCCACAGGAGCAGACAATGCTGTGCTTGCTCCTCACAGCTGAAGAATCACTTGGCACATACACAAACTACTTCCCCAGTCCCACCTCAAGTTTGGAGTTCTTAAAAACAGCATTTGCAAAAGCTTAAAAGCAACAGAAGGTTTTAATTTTTTTCCCTGTAATACTTCAACAATCTGAACTAAATGCTATTTTCCCAAAGTATGTTCAACTCTCATACTGCAGCTTTAAGCCAGGAGCCGAAAAAACATCAAAACCGTAATTTAATCATCTAACATCCACATTACTTATTTGTACAAGTCAATCAAGTATTGCAAAACACCCAAGGAAAGTGACTCTTACATAAATTTTCAAACACCTGGTGATCTTTCCCTATCAGTAGTGCCTATATTTCATCATGCAAGAAAAGCGAGAATAAAAACTGTTTGGTCATGAAAATAAAAGAAAAATCAACAAAGTAACACCAGTTTCAGCTATGAATCTTCATTTTCCTAGCAAGTCTTGATCTGCACATAAATTACATTAAAGCTAGATCCCACTGCCCCAAATGATGTTTAAGTGACAGCTAAAAGAAGAGAGGCTATTTCTGCTGGAATACAAGCAGCAGTGCCTAAAAGCAAAAGCAGATGCATCTGAAAAGACTACTGAAGGATTAAAAAGGTTCTTAAAGAAGCAAGCAGACTCCAGCAGGCACTGCACACAGATTATTTCAAGTTGAGCAGAGCCAATACCCAACAGTCCACAAAGATCTACTTCAAGTTCTGACAGCATTCCATTAAAATACTTTCAAAAAAAAAAAAAGCCTAGGATTTTTTAGAGTTTGTTTATTTTGGCATTTCTGTTCAGATTAGGAATGCACTCCTGGAAGCCTCCAGTCACTTGCTCTTACTACAGCTCTGTTTGCACCACAGAATGCTCTTGGAACACCATCTGGATTCCTTCTGGATTACACAAAATTGAAATATGTGATTTGGGTGTACTGCCAATGCACCACAAAAACAAGCAGGACCCTATTCCAGGTAACCAAGCTAGAAATAGTCCAAGTAGGACTGAAACCCCTGAAATATGTACAGTCATGTCAGGTTCTCTGCACTTCTTTCAGTCCACAAATCCACTTCTCTCAATCCACATTACATGCTAGACATAGCAAGTCACAGACTTAGTATTTTTAAGGTGTTATTCCTTCTTTCCAAGACAGCAATGTCTCCCAAACTGACACAAATTAATTCAGCCCAAAGACTAAATAATGGTTCTGCTGCCTTTTGGAGTCCACAGCCTATTCAGTTCACCACATTTGACAAAAACTCAGAATAGGTCTATGTGAAAAGCTAATTAGAAAAATGTTAAAACTTCTTACAGATTGGTCATTCACACAACACATAATAAATTGCTTCTGGAATTAATTTACAAAAATAAGTTACACCAACAGCAGTCCTGACAGTCAACCTGGTGCTGCCTAGCTTTGTCAGAAGGGCAAGCATGACCACGTCTGTGAAGATGCATTTGGTCAGAATAACAAATCTCCACCCACTCTTGCCATTAGATAGTACAATTCAGATAATAATAATTAAAAAAATAAATTCAAGATGAAAACTAGCAAGAAGAGTAAAGTCTAAGCTAACTGTAATGAGAGCATGTAAATTAAACTGAAACTCTTTTTAGTAAGCTTTAACAGCTCCTGGCATCTGTTTTCTTTCCAGCAACAGAAGCAATGTTACTGTTAGCACATTCATATTTTAGGGGTTTTTGTTTCAACATTCCCCAAAGCAGGTTTCTAGAATCCATACAGTACTGGAAGAACACCTTGTCAGAAAGGAAGCTTGAAAGTGGCTCCCTGAAGAAATGACAGCTATCATCTCAGAACATACCATCCTCCTGTTTTCCCCTTGGAAGAAGCTGCTACTACTGCTACTAACAACAAAAACATGTTTAAGCAGCAGCTAAGGTCACATGGCTTAAAATTCCTAAAGCTGCTTTTTAAGCACAAAAAAAAAAAAGAACAAAACTTGAATAGTTATGCAGTAACAGACCTGATCTAGACTTGGTTACCTTTCACTGGCATGTATGAAAATCCTTAAACATTCTGTTGTAGATACACAAGCACTACATGTACTCAAAACACCTGCATATCATTTCTACAGTTGAATCAAATATGGAGAAATGAAAAATTACATCTCTTATGTGTAAAAAACTAGAAACCATCACATTCTGCTAAGAATTTAGTGCTGATTGCTAAAATAAGGGACAGAAAAGACAACCAGAAGTAGTAATTCTATCAGTTACATTACTAACTACATCCACAAGACATATTAAAGCTGCACTTCTCCAAGAAAATTGAGGGCAGGAAGCATAAAGAAAAGTAACAAAAATCAGCCTGAAGGAGAGCACCAAGAGCACTTCCTCTTTGACTGACTCCTGGCTAAAACCACTAATTTTCACATGAAAACTTTTCTAACTTGACTTATGCTTCAAAGTGAACTAGCCAAATGGGTTTTCCAGACTGAGAAAAAAAATTTAATTGCAACTGAACATTTAAAGCATTGTAAAGAGTATCAAAGAGTGAGGATTGCTTCAGTCTCACTTACCCTTGCATTAAATAAGGGAACTGGTGGCTTGGCATGGGATTGCTGTGTGCTTGTGGAAGATTACGATGCCTCACTCCATCTGCACTAGTGTTCAAAGACGTAGAAGCAGCTTCTTGGTGTGTGGGTGAGGCACCAGTTGATCCAGAACGGTCTAAATTCTTAAAAATAAATAAAATCAAGGTTGTGGATCTTTGGCACAGTTATAAGATTTACCACGATGTCTTAAAAAACTACTTGCTTTAATGTTTTGTCACAAATTTTAATAAGAGTGTAAACACTGGGTAAGTCTTCTGTGGTTTTATTGGTTCTGGCAAGCCTTAGTAAAAACAGAAATTCAAAACTGCACTCAGGTGCAAGAGGGGAAAAAATAAAACAATTTTTCAGAAAGACTCAACACTTGATAGTTTCCAGAGAAAACCACAAGTCACTGGGAATCATAGTTTCAAAAAGCTGAAGCAAACTAAAACTTAATTGAAATAATATTTAGCAGGAACAGAAAGTCTAGTGACTATTGTTAACAGAAGTAACTGTAACTTCAGGATATGACTGTCTTCTGAGACAGTGGCTTAAAACACCATTCCCCTATCCTTATCTTTAGTTATCCCTTCTACTCTTCACCCTCTTCACTGTGCCAGCTGCCCAATCCAAATTGCTGCACTCATCACTGGAAGGGAGCTATCAATGAGAATAGGGAAACAGCTAGGAACTACTCAGGCTCCAAGGAACACACCTAAACCAGTGTCAGACCTCTGGTACCTGGCTTCTAAACTGTCACCGTAACAAGATTACAATGGGGCCATTGAGATGCATTATTTCAGTTGTAATAAATCCCCAAATCCTGTTGCTAAGAATTACTGTAGTATTTACTTAGTCAAAAATCCTCTTTAACTTTGACAACTCAGGAAGCGAGGAGGTGCAATTACTTAAGACATCTATACCACAAAAAACACAAGAAGAATTTACCACTAGACCAGTGGGGGTGGGGAGGAATAAAAATAAAAAACAAATAGAAGGACAAAAGCCATTCAAGCTTTGGATTTAGGCTGCTTCCTCCAAAGTGTTATGAACTTAGCACTTCGCAAACTGCCTGCTTTAAGCAGTCATTAATACAGTCATTCAAATACAACACTGACAACTGATATACACAACAATAAATACTTGCCAAGCAGGCTGCCTGAGTCCTGCCAGTAAACAGAAATATAAATAAAGCCTTTGAAAAGATGTTGTAGCCACAGTCCCCTCTCTACTGTTGCTTAAACTGCTTGTGTTTCTGACTGTCACATAGCAGCCTGACACAGGCCCTGTCAACAGCAGAATGAAGGCAGACAACTTCAAAGGGCATTTCCCATATGCTGACAATCCACACAACTCAGATGAAATGTACCTACATTGGTATTTTATATATCCCTTTCTGACTAACCTTCAAGGGTTGCTAAGTGATACTGCCAATTCTGGAAAAAAAAGAACTATCAAGTTCTCAACAGAAATCATATCTGCTTTTAAAACAATATAACCAAAGACCACCATCATTTTCGGAGGGTGTAAGGAGGGGAAGGCTCAAAACACCATAAACAAGCATGTTCTGTTAACAATTTAACTAATAAAAGTGTTAAGAACACTTGCTACTTTTGACTGCCTTACAGATGCTATGACTAGCTCCAAGTTGATACATAAATAGCGGCCAATTCCTGTCAAAAAAAAACCTGGCCAAGTTCCACCTGTATCTCACAACAACAGCAATATTTTGATTGGTCTCTCTTAAATTTTCACAAAGCAAATCTCAACTTAAGTTTTTCTAAAATTCTGGATACACTCTGCAATTTCTGCCAAAGATACAGAGATATGGAGAGAAAGGGAAGCGTTCTTTGCAATACAGTGTTAAAAAGAGTAGCTTAGAAAAAGTAGTGCTTTATCATCTAATAAACATAACTATTACTATCTGAAAAAGGTCATCTTTGCTTAAATACAATTACATCCTTAAATTATCAAATTCATATAGCATGCTCTACTGTCAACACACCATTTTACAGACAAATATAAAAAGTTAAAGAGAAATTAATGGCAAGTTTCCTTCGTGTAGAAGGAATTCATGTCCTGTGAATGAAAAAAACTCACTGAACTACTGATGGAGGTTGATGCTCCATGACCTTCTCTACTGGTGCTGGGTTTTGGAGAACTTGGGGGTGTCCGAGATGTACATACCAGGTGAACCATATGATATTCATCTTGCTGAAAATTAAAGAAATCAAAGAGCTTAAGCAACAATATTGGAGAAATTTACAAGTAAAAAAAAAATCTTTAAAAATTCAAAGTTGTAAGCATTAAAGAAATATTATACAAGAGACCACAGAACAACACTTGAGTCGAGCCCAAGAGAAATTCTACTGTTTCGGAACAAATGCCTTCTTAGAAGCTGTCCACAATAACATATGGAACATTGACTTGATCCCAGTTTTCCCTAAAACTGTAGTATAGCAGCACCAATGGAAGAACTCCAGGAAAAGCATGAGGAAGTGTAGCACAAACTTTTGGAAAAATCTCTCACTTTTTACAGGGCTAAGTTTACCTAAAATTAGGAATGCTTACATTTGCACTGAAGTCTATGAAGAGCGTTATTGAATAGAAATATTAGGGTACATGAAAAATGTAGGCACTGGAATTCCACAAGCAGACCAAGACAGGAACAATTGTCATTACATATTAGGCTTGACCCTAGCTTGGCTCAAGCCTGACATGCAACTGAAGGGCCCCTGCACATATTCCATGCTCAGGGAATGTTATTCAAAGTGCTAGGTGGGGCTTGAGTATTCCCAAATATTTGAACATGAGGAAGCAAATGCATGCCACAACTTGAAGCCATATAGCAAGGCCATGCCAATTCTGCCAGAACTTGCTCACCCCAAATCTGAAGGCCATAACTTCAATCTGAAGCTATTTCACTGTACCAAATTAAAACACTCCCTTACATGGCCATAGCAACACAACAGCTATGGCTCCATATTTAAATTGCACACTGCAGCTTCCTCGGTAACTAAATTTTTAGCAAGAGGAGCAACAAAAACATCCCTCTATCCTCTTCTGAAATCAGCATGGTGTAGGCAAGCTGCCATTTTTAATGAGATGACATTCAGAAAATCTGCATTTGGAGGGGTTTTTTTAAACTACATAAAAATGTGTTATAACAGCCATCTACCCATTTTTATGGTTTTGATCTTTTGGAATACAGAAAACTAGATAAATGCTTTTACACACCACTGTGCATTACTGCTAGCATAGCCAATGCACATTCAGTCATTTAAACTCCTTCCCATGAACTGGCCCCTAAATCCAAGCACAGCCTCACTGCTACATTAAGTGTAACTTCTTACCAGTCAGGGAGAGCAAGGATCAGAAAGCACTGAGCACAGGTGATCAGCACTTTGGCCTTGTCAAAAGCCTTGAACCTAACTAATCACCTTTTTCCTAGATAAGAATTTATGCCCCTAGGAAAGGCAAGGAAAGCAAGACATACCACTGGTTAGCCTGCAGCATACAGCTTTATTAAATGCAGCAGTTTATTGTAACATTCTTCTATTCATATGTAATGTAGTGGACACCACTGTGCCAGAAGAGTGTCACAACTTCCAGCCCTGAGGCATTTTGTGTCCTTGAAATGACTGGTTAGTACCAAGGAGCAAGTATCACAAGGCTAGACTCAGCAATTTAGTAAGTCCTCAGATAATATTAGGAATTTATAGATAATCCAGTAGGAAGATTTTGGCAGAGAATGAGACTGAATTTAAGTTTAATCATGTTTTTCCAAAAGCTCTCAAAAGCTTTAGCACAAAAACTCCTCTTCTTCCAACACAAAGTTCTAACTTTGTGTTTAAGACTGGTGTGCTTTCAAATCCACTGAATTTCTTTAACCACACTCAAGGCCTGTAAGTGCCATTATGACATTAAAGCATTATGCCAATGCTCTGAAGTCAAGCACAGCCCCTGTATGGTGAAGGAAGACATTAGTTACAAAGTTTCTCCTCTAGCACATAAACAAAGTTTGAAATATTGTTTTCTAAAGCGAGTGCACAGCAAGCAGGCCAAGTGAATTTAAGGAATTTGGATTTCATCTTGTACTTAGCAAGCAAAACTAAGCTTTGAGATAAGTTTTGTAACCATTTCTTTGAACATTTAAGTTGCACAGGGCATACACTGGTTTGAAACAGTCCAGCTTCAGTTTTCTAGTAAATCTATACATAGTAAACTACAAATACCTTCTTTGGTAAGAAGTTTAATCCCATTTAATAAACACTATTTCAGAATAAAGATTATAAAGTGTTAGTCTGCTGAAGCAATACTCAAGACTCCTCTGCATCTGTTTCTCCATCTTAATACTGAAGTTCAGGTGCCCACTAAAGGACCATCCACGTTTGGAGACTTTGCTCCACAGGAAGTTTTAAAATGTGACCCACACACTCTTGCAGCCTGCAGATTAATTTTTACCTCAGTACTCTAGAGAAAACTATCCTTACCCACAGCCAGGTACTATATTATGGAGTTCATATATTTCACAGAATTAAAAACTGTGCAAGGACCTAAGGCATTTCCCCAATAACAGCTATTTATTCATCCTGAGCTGTTTACAAATAATTTAGACAACTCAAGATAATGCATCATGTTTCCTGTCACCATCAAAATTGAAAGAAAAGTTGTTTATAATCTACCCTAAATATATTGTTCTATGCATTTTTAAGAACTTTCCTAACTTAATGAAGTCCTTATTACTTGGTATCATCAATCCAAGCTATTTGAGCCAGTCTGAAAACTAAGCATGTGTGCATGAGATGTCACACATATTCAGAACTGGGATCTAAATGTTGACCAAAGAATCCAAAATTAGACTAATAGAATTATTTGTTCCAATAGGAAGCAACAGAATATTTTTAAAAGTATGAAATGAAAAGAACAAGAACCAACAAAGTTTCAAACATCATCAGGAATGGTTAACAGCTGCCAAATCAAGACCAAGAAAACAAACAGCCTTCCCAGAAAATTATTCAGGAATTGAGAATTCTTGGTTCTCCATAATTATTATATTACTCTTTATCTGCTTATACAAATGACATTTTTGACATAAGTTCTGGATTTAAACCTCTCTGAGAATCTAAATGATGTCCCAAATCAACACAAATATGCTGTATAACTCCATTTATGTGACAGTGGTGATTGTCCAAAGAAGTCAAGGCCAGGTTGGAGCTCTAAGCAACGTGGTCTAGTGGAAGGTGCCCCTGCCCAAAGCGGGAGGTTTGTAACTAGAAGATCTAGAAGGTCTCTTCCAACACAAATCATTCCATGATTTTATGACAGAGCATATCACTTGCTTGGGACTTAGCATAACCTACTTGCTCTCCCACCAATTGGAAACACCTCCTCTATCCACAATTATCATAATCCTACACACAAGGCATACTTGAAAATACATTTTCCAGAACATAGCAACATTATATGGTTGCATCTCTCAATACAACAATGAAAATTTTAAGTTAGATAACACAAATCTAAATTCCTATTTCCCAAAACCAGGGTTTGATCAAATATTGTATGGTGTTGATATAAAGCTTACTTTTCTGAGAACATCTTTCAGCTGCAGATGATCAGGAAGCAGTCTGCCAGAATACACCAGTCTCTGATCCTTTGTAGACTAGGAGATGGGGACAAAGAAAGGAATTTAGCTTTTTTCCTACTGCACAGGTAGATAGCTGGAGATAAAAGGAATTTTCTCATCTACAAATGTTAAGTCCAATCACCAACAGAGAGACTTAAAAACATTTCAGAGGCTTCATAAGTCCAATTCACAAATTACTCCTGAAAAAGAATTATGCTATTAGGCACTTGGCAAGAGTGCCATAACAACTAACACTTAAGGATAAATGCTTGTCAAGAAAACTTTCAAATACATTCAAAAATTCCTGTCTTTTAGTGATTTGTTCTTTACCCTGCTCCTGGTCCCAGTCACCTTCTGAAAATATAGATAGAGAAGTGGCTGGGGCAAAGAAAGTTAGCAGAACAATGGAATGCCAATTAAGATACACAGAAGAACACAAATTTCAGTCGTTTTCAACAAGGACTTTCTGTTATTAGTCCTTGCCCCCACCCTAAAACCCCCTGCAGACAAAAAAACCATAAAAACCCACAAAACCAAAACCAACATCATTACAAAAAACAAGAAGGAAAGCATTAAAAAGCAAGAATCAGCAAAAGGTTTTTTGCAAGGTAGCCTTCCAACCTGGGTAAGCTTTTTTGCCTATTCTTACAGTTTCACAGTTTAAAACAATCTAGTGTTGTAAACAAAGATTGTATTTCTTTTTTTAAACAAATTATATACTGTTCATATTTTAATAACTTTGGACTATTCCACACAACAGAAATAACAACAGAATTATTTTAAAGGAAACTATTTTAGGTCCCTATCTACAGTAAGATGTCCAGTATGCTAAAACAATGAGCATCCTCAGTCAAACAAAATAAAGAAAAACAAATGCTAAACAAAGAAATCTGGCCTAACAGCAGTGGAACAAACATGCATTATCAGCATGAACTATTTGAAGAATTTCCCCATCATGCAAACACCAAGCCTTACACCTCTCCTCTGCCTATCCCAACCCTCTGCTGCTCACCCTGCTGGCTTGTTCATGCTAATACTAAGACAAACAGCTGAGCCCCAGATCACTGTGATTAGGAAAAGCTTTCACAGAAGTTTTGACTTTTTTTTCTTGCAACAGCCTTCTACAGATCCCAAACAATTTAGCAGAATACAGAAATGTTACAAAACGGTTTGGGTTTTTTTAACCTGGAAAAAAATATGGTCATATCATCAGAACAAAACAGAGATTCAAAGCAAATAATGCTAATAAGCACTCAGTAAATCTGAAGCTTTAACTTTTTCCCCAAAGCCATACTAGCCATTCATGATTGAATACAAGTTTTTTTTTTTTAAAATAACCTGCCACATTCTGTGTAGAACTGTTTATCACTTCTATTTAAGAGTCATTTTCTCTACTGTTCTGCACTTTTCTGTGTTTTTATTAGTGGCCTTGGACAGTATTTTTATGTCTCCCAGCATGGGGAATTAATTATTTGCACCTCAAATTGATCAAGTACTGCAATACATTCAACAACAACGCTGTACTATTTCTATTTACACTTAAAACACCAAAAAATGCCTGACTCATGTCAGTAACTTCTTTTGAGGTATAACATTTTGTTGATCCCTTTAAGCATGAACAGGCTGCCAGCAGAATGCAAGCCTGCATTCTGTGTTTGGGAAAGGACTGAAAACTCAGAACTTAAGCATCAAGATTAAAGAAAACTTTAATTTCCCGTAAATTGGAGACTTGTTGCTTTAGACTGACCAGTGCAATCAGAAGAAAAATTTTAAGAATCCTTGTTTCTGGGTCCTGACACAGATTATCTGGAGATTAATAAGAACAGATAAGCATTTAAAACAAGGAAAGCCCAACAGCAAAACCCTTCAAACTCCAAATCTTTAAATCATCATCCAGCATAGCACTAGTGGGCTGTTTTGCCTGTCTCACTCTAATGGGGCTTTCTACATGGTCCCTTTCAATTTTTCTCTTCAGTACCTCGTGAACCAGCCCCTCTTCCACCCCCTCTCATTAAAGCATCTTCTCAAAGAAGATACAAGTCACTTTTAAATATGAGTATTATACAGAGGTGAAACTGGCAAGATTAAAACAGCCCCTCAAAGCTGACTACACAGCCTTCAGTAATGCATTTTAACTCCCTACAAAACCACAAAAGAAAAGGTTAGGCATATGTTGAGTACTTTAATGTGGAAGATGAGGCCTTAAATCCCATGCTCTTCCCTTCATAAATTAAACAACTGCCCGAGAACTGAAGGATTATCACCTGCAATTCTCAGGTTGAAAGCTGGCAATTCTGAAATGGATTTTTTTTTTAATACTGATGGAAGAAGAGGTAATAAATGTGGAAATACAGTAGTTCACATATATGCCAAAGTAAATGGAAAAGGCATTCAACTCATCCTCTGCCAGAGGAAATTTCACTGCCACACCTCCTGCTTCAAGAACAGGACACTCACCACTAGCTGAAACACTGAACTGTGATGGAAAAACACCTCAAACCTCATAATTAGAGTAGCCCCATTTCCAGAAGAAAGAACATGGCATGAGGAAAATTATTCTAGAACCTAGAGTGAGATGGGAGACAGTCTGCAAATCAAAATCCAAAATGTATGTATTCAAAACTAAGAACTCTAGAGATACTGGTTTGGAATTTTTTCCTCCATTTTTCATGCAAGACTTCTTTTGCAATGCTTAGTCCAAACTAGCTATGCCCAGCACATTACCAAACACCAAACCTAAGGCAGTGTAGCAATGCTCAGTAGAAACACAGGTGATCTCTGAGCTATACAGCTGCAGCTACCAGACAGGTATTATTTTAGTTCACTAAGCCTCTCTCCCATTCTTCCATAGCTAATAAAAATCCAGACAACCCCATCTAGTTGGAACTGTAGGCAAATGCTAGATGACAGGTACTGTGGGAAATAAGAAATAGCAGTTTTCAATTACTGTTTATGGGTGTAATCAATGCAGCAGTTAATGCACTGCAGGTAGGATCTGCCAGACTGAGACATCCAGGCTGATTTTACAAGAGCCTTGTGTTATTTTACATAAGTATTTCATTTAGGGACACTGTAACTGCAGTACTCGAGCTGTGAAAACTGGTGCAGACAGGGAGCAAAAGTACTGAAAAACGTGAATCTCAGTTAAGATTCACAAACATAACTTAACACCCTTCTGAACCTATTTAGCTTATGCAAGTGCTTACTTTGCAAAGTGTATCAACTTTAATAACAACTAAACCAATCTAAATCTGCTGTATTTGAAATGTGTATGTATTTAGGCAAGTAATTTACACAAATTAATCTGGATAACGCTGCCTCAAGACCTAACTTCTCATTTGCCTATTCTAATCACCTCACTTTCTAAATACTCTTAATAAATTGTAAATTTAATTAGGACACTTACAGTTATCTTAATTTACAGATGCACATACAAGAATGAGGTTCAATTCACACAGAAGACTTGAAATACTATTTCAAGCAGGACAGCAACTGACTTCTATTTTACACCCTTCAAGAACACTCCAAGGCCTGTAGAGTCTCTGTGTTCTGGTGTATTCCCACCACCTTAAAATAGCCCGGTAATAGAAATTACTTCCAGGACCTATCATAGTGAGGGAACAGAGAAATTAAGCTTTTAACACTCATCTGGTTTAAAAGGAAGGGAAAGAAAAAGGGGGGAGGGGAGCTCCTAAAAGCAAAAGGACTTACATTTGTAAAAAGCAGTAGCACTCAAAAATGTACTTTTTGATTTTACTATACATAGGAGCCATTCTATTAAATACCTTTCTCCTCTCCTATGTTATTACTTTAATTTGAAAGGTCCTGTGAAATAAAAATACTGTGTTCAGTTATTAGTTTAACTGCAAATGCAGTAAATCCAAATTAAACTGGAATTACTGAGACAGTTCTCATTAAAGAAACTCCCCATTCTTTAACCCAGAACAAACTTGGGTGTGCTGAACTAATCATGAAATACTGAGAGGCATGTTGAGGAATCTATTTTCAACAGGAGAAAGATGTTTCAGGAAACTGAAATTTAACACTATACTGCTGTTTAAAGCCTACAGTGCAACATGCAAACCTCTTGTTCACTATGGTTCTTTCCTTTCAGGAGCTGAATTTAGCAGGATCATTCATAGGATGAGTAAGAAAACTAGTGTTTCACAAACACGTCACTGGAGGAAATTCTAGTGAGGAGGACAAAGTAGCAATCAGCTGAGAGGTATTTTTGTTTTCCACAGCAGATAGGCTCTTTCAGCAGAGAATTACCCACAGCAATAACTATATTCACAAACTCTCACAACTGTTTAACAGATGTCAATGTACCAGTGACACAGACCAAGTTGTTGGCTGCTTTTCTTCTTCTTTCTCCAAACGGCAGAAACCCTTTTTGAGACAAAGCAACCATTTTACTTTTCCATGTCAAAAAAATCAACAATGACAGTAATTCTTCTACTGAACTAGGTGAAAAATAATTTAAAATATAAATGCCACCTTCTTATGGTGTTTTCTAAAGCCTGGTTGTAGGCCCCATATGCTGCTGCAGTTCTCATACCCTTCTCTAGAACAAATTTTTAAATATAGCGTTCTGCACGACTGCTATTCTACACATATACAATACTATCATCTACTGCCTGTGCTTTTTTCATAGCCCCTCCTAACTGCCACATTTACAATTTAGGAGGAATAAAACATATTGCCCTCAGAAACAAAAAAAAGCTATAGGTATTAAGTTTCAAAATACAGTCACAGCTGTCACACAAGTTTGTATAACACTTGACAGCAGCATTTTCCACACAATCTCAAGAAAAGTGGCTTGTCAAAGAGGAAATAATTTTAGAGGTAGGTCAGCTACATAATTTCAAATAATTTTATGAATAAACATCTATCTGCTCCACAACTCAATGAATTCCCTAGATCCTGTTAACCCTAAGTATATCACTTGTACTTTAGAACAGACAGAACTCTTAGTCAGTGCTCTTAGATTTACAAAAATCAGCCTCAAATTCAGTTAACTGAGATACCTAAATCTCAGTTCCCAAATAAAAGATAAGTGAAGCATTAGTAAGCATCTTTAGCGATATCGCCTTTCAGGATGCTACACTGCGATCTTGTCACACGATGTAAAAGAGCAGCTTCATATTTGTTACATTGCCAACTTCCCTGAAAGCAGAGGGCCGGCCATCGCCTTCCCGCAGGTCTCTCTCCGGCAGCAGGGCTCTTGTTTGTTTATTTAACAAGGCTTAAAAGGCAAGTCTCAACCGCCTGTCCCCAAGTCGCCGCAGTGCCAGCCTTATCGACAAGGCGAGGGAAAAGGGCTGGCCAACAACTCACCGGCTTACTGGGGTACACCTTGGAGAGGTGGGACTTCAGCTTGCCCACAGTCCACTCCAGAAAGCAGCTGATGGTCTGGTCGGTGTATTTCTGGTTGGGGGCCTTGATGATGAGGGTCACCGGGTGCTCCACCACGCTCTGGTCCATGCTGCCCGCGGGGCCGGCCGGCCCTGCCCCGCTCTCCTCCTCCTGCTCCCCGGGGACACGACCCGCGAACCTTTCGGGGGGCTCCGGGGGGGCTCAGCGGCCGAGGCCGAACTTCCCGGGGGAGCTGAGGGAGCCCATCCCAGCTCAGGCACTCCGGGAACCGCAGCCACAGGAGATCAGAACCTCGTCCACCACGCCCAAGGAAGAACCAACGCGGCACTCGGAACGCGCCCGTCCAGGCCGAACCCTCCACCCACGGCACCGCCTCGGCCTCCGGCCGCTGCCGCCGCGTAAAATGGAGGCCGGAAGCGGCGGCGCCGCTGCCCCCGCCCCCCGCCGCTCCCGCCCAGCGGCACCGGGGGGCGCCCGCGGGCCGCAATGGCGGGCGGGGTCTCAGGGTGTCGGCCGCGGTGCGGGGCGTGGGCGTTCGCCGGCTGCTCGGGTCGCCGGGCTCATTCACAAGAAGGTCTCAGCGGCTGGAAGGCTTAAATGCTTCTCAGCATGGGAATTAAAGCTTTGCTGCTTTGTGTCACGGTTGCGTGGGAATGCCGCTGTGTAGTTAGCCCAAATGGCCTTATGAGGTCAGGAAATGCTGTTTTATAACCAGATTGGAGGTCTCAAGGAATCACCAAATCACAGAATAGTTTGGGTTGGAAGGGATCGTAAAGATCATCCGGTTCCAAGCCCCTTGCCAAGGGCAGAGACATCTTGCAGTAGGAGCAGGTTGCTCAGAGCCCCATCCAGCCCGGCCTTGAGCAGTACCCAGGATGTGGCGTCCACACCTTTCCTGGACAGCTTGTGCCAGTGCCTCACCACCTTCACAGTAAACATTTTCCTCCTTGCAAATTTAATCTAAACCTTCTCTCTTTTTGTTTGAATCCATTCCCCCTTGATCTGTCACTACATGCCCTTGAAAATAGTCCCTCTCCTGCTTTCTTGCAGGTTCCTTTCAGGTACTGGAAGGATGCAATTAGGTGACCCTAGATCAAGCTTTCTCTTCTTCAAGTTGAACCAACCCCACTATCAGCCATTTTTTCTAGGAGAGCTGCTCCATCCCTCCAATTGCTTTGGTGGCCTCCTCTGGACTTGCTCCAGCAGGTCCATGTCCTTCCTGTGCTGGGACCCCAGAGCTGATGCAGCCCTGCAGGTGGGGTCTCAGCAGAGCAGAGCAGAGGGACAGAATCCCTTCCCTTGCCCTGCTCGCCACGCTGCTCTGGATGCAGCCCAGGACACGTTTGGCTCTCTGGGCTGCAGATGCACATTGCTGGGTCGTGTCCAGCCTCTCATCCATGAGCACCCCAAGTCCTTCTCCCCAGGGCGTTCATCCCCCAGCCTGTGCTGATAGCAGGGGTTGCCCTAACCCAGGTGCAGCACCTTGAACTTGAGCTTCTTAAATCTCACTGGATTCCCATGGGCCCACTTCTTGAGCTTGTCCAGCTCCCTCTGGATGGCATCACAGCATCACTCAGCCTGGTGTTATTGGCACATTTGCTGAGAGTGCACTCAGTCCCTTTGTTTCTATCATTAATGGAGTTATTAAATAACACTTGTCTCATATGGATCCTTTATGTTGCTTAAGAATTCTGTCTAAAACCATAAAATAAGCTTCTGAATTTCCAGGTTAGCACTGCAAACTTTTAATCATCAATGTGGCTTTTCAGTTGCTGGGAAGAAAATACTTTAAAGGATAACCATCAAGGTGGATGGATAAAATGACAATGGATAAGGGAAAAGTTCAGTTCATTATACTTCTCCTAAATTTTTACAGTAAAAGTTGGCCTCATTAACTTGACAAAAAAAATTTTAAAAGGTTATAAAAACCCAAATTGTCTCTTGAACAAACAAACAATGTTTCTCTCTATTCCCTTCTGTCATCAAACACTGAATGTAGCTACAGACAGCTCAAGAGTTTCAGAAAGGTTTGATTTTTCCAGTGGATAGTGTCCCTTTAATGCCAAAGAATCAGACCTTTAATTAAGCTGGAGAGAGGCATGAAGAACTTTGCTAATGAAGAGAGGACCATAAGGAACTCCAGCTTCTGAAGGAAAAGATAAAAAGAAAAGCCTGAAGGAATATCATTTGCCCCCAGGACCTAATTCTCCTGTTTAAATAGAACACGGATGTAGACAACTAATGTTAGGATTTGCAAAAGCAGAGGAAACAGCCCTTATTTTTTATGTTTATTGACTTTTAATTACCTTTCTGTACAACCAGCCTTTGCAAACCTCATGTTTGAGATGGGACATGAGACCTCAAGCGTGTTCCTACAGCACCTGTTGTCTTTGAGATTGCTTATCAAATTGTAAATGTGGACAACTGGTATTTGACAGCACCTTCAGTGACAACACTTGACATGCTCATACCAGCTCACTTCCCTCCCTTGTTCTATAAGAGCAGTTGTTTGCTCTTGAAATTCTGATCATGCTGTTACTAGCAGAGTATGTACTTGGAATTCCTGGGAATTTCCAAGAATAAACTGGAATTTCCAAGAATAAACTAGAATTTCCAAACACCTGGCAGATATTTGTACATAAGGCAATGGATCAGCTAGCTGATCATGGGTACTTGGAAGAATTAATATGCAAAAATCAAGGCAAATAGTCCATAGAATTTTTCATTCAGACTGGTTGAAATTTTATTGCTTGACAATTTGATGGTCTATAAATACACAAGTATTTCTACAGTGCACATTTTAACTACTATACAAAATTTCAGACTTGGGATGACTGAGAAATCTCCTGAGTTAGAACCTGAGAACAGTAAGATCCCTTTGGTGGTGGCATTTAGAAGCTGCATGGTGTGCCAGCTCTGTGAGCAGATCCCTGCACTGTGCACAGGCCCACGGAAGGCAGCATGACTCTTGCAACAATCTCATTTTAGGACTAAAACTTAAAACCTTGTAAAAATGGCTCAGCATTTATTTATGCTCCAGAAAATCAAACTCATAGAATTATAGAATTATTTGTGTTGGAAGGACCTTAAAGATTGTTCCAAACCCCTGCCATGGGGGCATAAATGTCTTATGAATACTGATTGTGAGGTATCATATCTCACCAAGAGTCCATTTGATATTTTAACATGCAATAAATTATGTCATTATTCTTAATACTTCTCTGGCTTGACATACCTTGACACATCCACAGTAATAATTTGCATATTTTCATATTTCTATTGTCTGTGACATCTCTGTAGTCCAGAGGTAAAATTTTGGCACATGTTAAAGAATGCCAAAACTAGTCTTTTTTGTAAAGGAATTCACAATAAAATGTTATAAAAGACTGAGGAGATCATCTTCTGACTCTCGAAATGTCTAAAGCGGGTACCTGATTTGAGAGTTGGGCCTTCTTATACAGCACTAGCCTATCCATGAGGAAATGCACAGCCTATGAGATCCTGCATCTCCAGGCTCTTAACTAAGGCACAGAAGATACATGTATAACTAAATTATTAGAGAACATCCAAAAGGGGCCATGAAGATGGTGACCAAGGGGGAATGAAGATGGTGCTCTAGAGGGGGAATTCATACGGAGGGTGGCTGAGGTCACTTGGCTTGTTCAGCCTGGAGGAGACTGAGGGGAGCCCTGATTGCAGCCAGCAGCTTCCTCCCAAGGGGAAGCAGAGGGGCAGGCACTGGTCTCTTCCCTGTGGTGAGCAATGGTAGGGCCTGAAGGAACAGCAGGAAGCTGTGCCAGGGGAGGTTTAGGTTGGGCAGCCACCAGAGGGTGGTTGGGCACTGGAACAGGCCCAGGGGAAGTGGTCACAGCACCACCCTGACAGAGTTCAAGAAGTGTTTGGACAATGCTCTGAGGCACATGGTGTGACTCTTGGGGTGTCCTGTGCAGGGCAGGAGTTGGACTAGATGATCCTTGTGGGTCCCTTCCAGTTCAGGATATTCTGTGATTCTGTGATTCTAGTCCATGCTGATATCCCTTTATCATGCTGCAATAGCTCAAAATCTCAAGGTATTGGCAGTAGAATACCATCTCTGTTTCTCCATTGTTTTTATTAATTTATTTATCTCCTGATAAGATAGTATGCAGTCTAAAAACTTGGATCATTTCTTTCTTTCATTCCTCTGCAGAAGCCAGCAGGGCACAGCTTAGGCGCTGTAACATCACAGCAGTTGCAAGCTGAGTTACAAACTGAGTTGCAACTAACAAATTCAGCCTCTTCTGTTATTTATACTAATAGTAGGGGTCATGTGAAATGTCTGACCTGTATGTGGGATAACAACCAGAAAGAACTTGAGAATCTCTATGCTCAGACACATCAGTTTTCTCCAAGACTTTTTCAAAATTCTGTCTTTCCATGGAACAATCACAAGGATTCCCACATTCCTTCTCCAGAACAAATGATTTTGAGAAAATCAGTATTTCAGTTCTTGCCAAGATTTTTTCTTATAAATCACAGAATTTACATTTCACTTAATGATTTGGAAAACTTGATTGACGGGGAAGAAAGAGTGGGTTTGTGCTGTTTTTGCTCTGTTCAGTTGTATACATGCAGCCAGAGTGGTTTATTCCTTGAGAAAACTAGGGGAAAGGTCATGTTCACATGGATTTTCTCACTCTGGAAGTGTGTATCATCTCCTCAGTACTAGAAATATTACAATTCCCAACAGTACTATAGGAATTTCCATAATGGATTTCTGTCAGGAAGAATGTCTCTGTAAGCCTTTTTGTTGCCATATTAACAGCACTGACAAACAGGTTTGACTGCATGTCTTTTGACAAGAAGTATGCAATTTGTCAGTAATATTTCTGATATTTCTGTAAGCAAGCAAGCTGAAATGCATATGTTTTTAAATATAATAATGGGCTTCTCAGGTTTGTTTTTTTTTGGTCAGGACTTATGCACTTATGTTTTCTATATGTACCAGTTGATCCTTCCTCTAAACTTTTAACTCAGTGGCCAATTTCCATCAAACATCACAAGGGGTAGCAGTCAGATATTTAAAGGCTGCAAGAACTATGGGGCTATTAGGAGAGAGAGAGAGAAAAAAAAAATTAAAACATATTTACTGATAAGAAAGCTAATAATCTTTCTTCTTTTTAGCCACCAGAGAATTCAAATGGAGCAGACTGAGAGGGAAATACAGAATTACTTGTTTTCACTTGCAAATCACGTAAAGAACAAGTCAGTTTAAGGCCCTACAAGTCTGCAAGGGGTGGCAGGCGAACATTTGGCAACATGGAAATGGGCTTCTGAAAGAAAAAGAAAAATTATTTCAAATACTCAATTTATAACATTGCTAAAATGGCCATTTGAAATCTATCAAAACTGGCTATTATCATGGGGTTTTTTTAGAAGAGCATTTGTTTGTGTAAAAAATACTATTTCCATTTAGAGACAAATTCCTTGTCTTTTTATATTTCAAATAATTCTAAGACACTATGAAGAAAAATTTGAGACAAATCAGCATTTCTACGAAGAATGATCTCTTACAAAGCAGTAAATACAGGAAAGTCTACAGATACAATTGATTTTTAACTCTGAAGAAGCCTCTGACTTTACTACCCACAAGAGGCTACTGATGAGATGAGTGCTGTGATCCAGCTTCTGCTCCCATCAGTAGCATTCTTTACTCATGTGACACCTCATTAACATTAAGAGACCTGTCAGTCTGCCCACATGAAAGAAACTGCAGTCAGCTCCCACAAAGACACTGATAGGGCAGAATATGATAAAATGACACTGAGAGCTGAAAAAGTGTTTCTCACTCTAAATGTTTCCTTGTTTTCTGCTACTTGCTTGACTTTCTTTTGAGGTTTAAAGCCCTTTGGAGCAGAGACTTCTCCACAGTGCCTGGCTGTAGACCAAGCAATGAGCTGGCTGTGTTTTAGGGACATGTATGAAATGTGGGAGGTGCATAAATGTCTGCAGGAACTGTGGCTTCTTTGTGCATCATGGCACAGCCCATGCAGCCCCACAGTCCTGGGTCCATAACCATAGAAGCAATAAACCCAAAAGGATCTCTCATAATTTGAGAAAAAAGCAGCACTTAATTAAAATAAGAAGAAACAAAGTGCGACCCTTCTTTTCATAGTTCTTTTTACAACAGCGTATAATTAGTTCGTGGAACTTGCTACCTAAAGATAATCCCAAGCCCCAGTTTTGAGGGCAGTGTCAGGAAGCATTTGATTAGGGAAGGGCAGAGTTCATGGTTGGAAAGGAGTAACTTGTCCCCCAGCTAAGAACAGAGCAAGTGCAGACTGAAAAGGTGCCTGTTTCATTCTCCATAGCATACAAGCTATGTTGAAGCATTGCCAATTAGAGTAACATCCCTTTCACCTCCAGGAAGCAGTAATGGACTCATCTGAATCAACAGCAATGTAAAATTTATTGTCACTGAAGATCACTCCTTCCTATAGTCTTATTTTTTTTCTTTGAGTGTGTTCAGGGCTAAAAACATAAGGAAAAAAACCAAGAGACTTGATGGTAGCCAGAATTTTTTATGCTCAAAGGAGAAGTTCCTCTGAAATCTGAGAGGTTTATAATTTACATTACAGGGGCTCTGTCAGATATTTTTAAATTTTTTAACCTTTTCTTGGGTAAAGTTTGTGTCAGCATCTTTAATTTCAGCTCAGGACAACACAGACAGAAAAAGGGATGCAGGCATCTCCTGGCATGTGCTCAGATAACTGGCACCTGCACAGTAAGTGTGACATGCTCCAGATACCTTGAATTTTTATTCACTTAAAGTACAGTTGATGTTTGTATGTGTGCTGGCCAGTTATCAGGACAGACATCACTTGGTCTGCACTACTGCACATCCACTCAGGTTGCTAGCTATCCAAAAATCCCAAACATAAGACCGAATTCCTGGGTTTCCATGTCAACAAAATTTTGGGGGTGAGGGGAAGAAAGGACATGCATGGAAAGAATTAGGATATGTAGGTGAATAGCCAGCTTTTGATGAAAGAAGGGATTGCTCCTCCACTAACCACTACAGTGGTGTTTGTCACTGAGCGCCTCCCCCGCTCCCAGGACAGGGCACAAGGGAATTACAAGGGCAGAGCAGTGCAGCACTGCCAGTTCCAAGCCTTCCTCACCTTCCTCATCCTCCCTGCATGACATGGCATGGCACAGCATCTTCTTTCAGTGGCACCTGTGGGACAAGGAATAGAATTAGGAGCGTGGTTATGGCAGAATTGTCTGGATGAGAACAAGGTGTGGCAGGCTCAGTGATGAAAATGCTTGGAATTAGCAAGGCAGCTCCTCCCTGCTTGCAACTCCGGTGTAGCCATTACCTCCTGGCAGTATCCCTTGCAGCAATCCCTGGGGATTTCTCTCTCCCCCTGTCCCACACACTCTGGCAGTGCTACACAGGTGAAAATAGCCACACGAGTAATTCATTAATTGGCAGAAGAATGTGAAATGCTGCCAATGTGTCTTTGTGAAGGGGTAGAGGAAAGCCTTTAAAAACTGCCAGTCTAATGATTATAAAATATCTATCTTTCTTCATTCTTGTCTTCATATTTATTATTATTATTTCTAACAAAAATTATCAAATGCTTGCTAAGTTTTATCCAGTCTGCAGAAAAGAAACCATTGTTCTTCAGAATGATTTATGCTTTTTGAAGTTCCAGTCTTACAGGTTTGCAGATGTCACAGCACATGACTGGAGACTTACAGACTCTAACTAATGTCTTTACTCATGAGCAATCCCAGGAAACTTCATGCATCCATTTCAGTGCATAGGTATTTACAGAAACAAGATCCAGTTGTCCTGGAAATCCATAGATTTTGTATATTTATATTTTGTTATGTCTGAGCCATTGTCTCATGTCTGTTGTGATGACACTCTCATATATTTTTGAGTGGAAACAAGCTGGTTTAGATTTTGCTTCCAAATATTTTGTTTCCAAATGCTTTTCTATTCTTGTTTGTCTTTTTAGGAGTCATCCTGACATCTGTACTCTGAAAAATATAACCTTCTCAGTCTGAAATGCTGTTCTTGCAGCTAGAAGGTTTTATAATAACATTTGTCTCTGTCCACTAAACATCACACTCTTATTTAAAAAAAGATTTTACAAGGTTTTGAATATCATAAGAAGAGTCTTGAGTCGCAGTTGAAAGTTTCAAAAGCTTCTTGCTCATAAATGTGGAGCTTAACACTGTGTTCTGAGAATCTGTAGTCACATCTCATTTACAAGAGCAAGATACAATGAAATAACCTAGGGGGTATTTTGCCTGCAGTTATTGATGCTTTGGCTTTTGTTTTATCTAAAAATTGCAAAGGGTGAATTCAGCCTATAGGTTGTGTAAGCAACAGGGGTTAAACCTAGTTACAATTTGATTCAAGCCATGCTGAGGTGCTTGCAAGAGGAAGAAAGACACAATTTCCTCATAGTGACACTTCAAAGAGAAGTCTTAGCCGTGTAAATCTGGATGCTCCAGTTCCAGCAAGGAATCCTAAGTGTGTATGTAATCAGCCTTCCTCCTAGCAGAGCACTTAGAGCTTCCTCGGGAGCACTGCAGGTCACAGGGCTCCTCCTAAACCCAAGGGGGATCGTGGGACTTCACACACCATTTGTGAAGACCAGGTTCTACAAGCTGTCATGAGGGTTCTTGGGCAGAATCAGTTGCTCTGGCCAGTCTTGATCCCTACAGTCATTTCATAACAATGCCAGACTTCTTATACTGCCAGTCTGCTCTTTGACTGCATTTGCCTGAGTGCCTTTTGGACTGTTCAGCCAGCTACTTGTACAGCAAGTATGCCAGGTATTTTCTCAGTTTGCTGGCACAGACATTGTTCCCACTGAACCTTATATGATTATTAACCAACAGAAGGTTAGTAAGAGTGAGCTTCTTGATATCCAGGATGTAGATGTTACCAAAACAAAAATGGTCTTTAAAACCACTATTTCGTGCACTTTCACTCCATTTTCACATCTGTCATTTTAAGTTGAATGAACTTGAAAGGTTCTTTGTTTGTTTGCTTTAATGAGAGTCTTTGGCAAGACATGGATTTCCTGCAAGACTCCGTGGTCCTAGGACATGTGAGCCCTCAGGTCATGTAGCACACAGGGTCGTGCTTGTCAGGCTCCATTTTCAAAACCTGCCTACAAACAGCTCCTAAACACAATTAAAGGTCCTCAATAATTCTCAAATCAAAGATTCCCATGTCAAAGATTCCCATCCCCTTATTTTGCCAGGTTGCTCCAATAACATTGTGTTGATGTCTGGAGTGTTTTTCTGCCTTTTACAGAGTAATCAGTGTTCAGCAAACACCAAGCTTGCTTCTCAACCACGACATGTGTTGTCATCTCATGCTTGGGAAAATAAATGGCACATGCTTAGGAGTGCCTATTCACACAGGTACCTAACCAGATGTCAAAGTGGTGAGTAATAGGGAGACTCAGCAATTTGCTAACCAGCTATTAACTGTGTGCTTCAATAATTGGCTTCTGCTGAAAACCAGTTCTCCACAGGCCACAATTTTAGGATGGAAACGGCAAGTTAAATGAGCAGCACACAGAGATGCTGTGGTTTACCTTGTCAGTCAGTAGATGGCTCTGTTGCTTCTAGCCACCTTCAGGGAACAACACTGCATTGCCATGGCCAAGGAGAGCGCTCTTCCCCAGGGATACAAGGAGCCACTGACAGTGTTCACAGACCTTTCCACTTCGTTGCTTCCAAATGGTTCAATTTGCAGTATTGTTCATCTTTTTTTTTTTTTTTTAAGGTGTTTGTTAGTTGCACGAAATCTTTGTTAACTCTCTGGTTGAGCCATCATGCCTTGCTGTTTCATACAGCTTAAGCTTAAGTAATTATCTGCTCTTGACATCACAATAATTTCAACAGCAACAGGTTACAAATGCCCCACTGGGAAGGAATGGGTTATTAATGTTTAGAAGTGGACTGTGAGTTTCTTCAGTTGTGTATTCATAGTCACTGTCCTGGCTCCTCCTCATTCTCACCTTGTGGCCTAGCAATTGCACAAGTGATGGGCTTCCTGTCAGCTTAAAACATGGCAACACTCACATCACCAAAAAATTACAATTGCTTCATTGATTAGCTCCAGCAGAGAGAATGAATAAATACAGAGTTCAAGCTACTCTTCCCTTCCAAAGAAACAGTCACACCAAATTGGAATTGCAGGAGACTGCCAGGGCATCAGGAGGAAGCTTGGAGTGTTAGGCTCCTTCTATTCTGCAGATAAAAACAACATTTCAGTTACCCAGAAAATCTATTAATGAGTTTTCTCATGCATTAAATGACCACACAAAACCCTCTTTCCCTCTGTCCTAAAAACACAAGCCAGCATGATGCCAGAAGAACTCAGTGGTGGCAGAATTTACAATGGGCACAAGGAGATTATATTGGCTGCAATGGAAAGAAATGAAAAAAGAGACAAGTTTATTCTTTGGCAGTTGTGGGAAGATACAGTAAAACTAGTGACAGAGGTAAAAAGTTCAGGAAAAAAATAGTAAACACTTTCAGATGCAGGTGGATTAATGTTCAGAAGGTGGTAATATTATCTGAGCTCCTGGAGCAAGGAAAGCAGGTCCTGTAGGCAGGATCTGCAGTCCTCTGGAAGCACTGGGAATGTTTTTATGGGTTTCAATAGCCTGTAGAGCTGCCAAATGTTGTGCATTTCACTCAGGTCAGTGAGGACCTTCTCACGCTGGCCTGGCTTTCAGCTGGTTTCTCAGGCTCTCAAGCTGGCAGTGGGAAAATGTGTCAGGCTTTTGGCTTGTAGTTCTGTCTTTGGACTGTTAGAGGCCCCCATGGCTCTACTCCTGTGTAATCATGACCTGTCTGTAACTGCAATATGGCCCTAAGCAGTGGACCTGATCCAGGACAAGGGGAGCCAGGATAAAGGTTCCCAAGCTATTGTCAGTGATGGCAGGATCCCCAACATTTTGCTCCACAGGTAAAGTAGCTTCTCCCTCTGGAAAGCCCAAATCAGAGCATCAACTCCTTGTCTCACCCAGCAATGTCTGACTCATTCATTATCCTTCTGCACTGGAACCACATGGATCTGATGTTCTCTGTGCTTCCCTCCTGCTTGGTGACCATCTTCCCGTTAATCCCCCTTCCACTTCCCAGCAGCATCCATCTCATAGCCCTCTCCAGCACTGCACTACCCCACACCTCTGCTCTACACTGCTTCAAGTAATGTGTGTTGCCTGCTAGTCTGAAAATTGTTTGCAAGCATGTGTAAAATTGCACACAGGGAGCATGGCACCTTTTGGAATCACTGTTTCAGCCCCAGTCTGGGGCAACATAATGAGCACAATAATAATCACAAAATCAAAGAAACAAGTTTTCAACTTGTGGAAAATGCCTGCAGTCAATGAATGATTGCCCAGCATGTGGAAATGAATACCCAGGGTCTGGAACAAAATAGGATTTATATTGCCATAGATTTCATACTGGATGGCAAAAAACATCACACAGATTGAAATAGCAGAGGAATTTATCTAGAAAATGCTGCCTCACAGAGCTGTGACAATATGGAACGTTAAAAATCCATATTCGATGAGGGGTCAAGGGAGATATTTAACCTTTCTTGGACTGTACACATACAAAAACTTGAGTTAGATGGTTACAAGCTTTAAAGAAGGCTGACCCATTTTGCCGTTTAAAATATTCTGAGACTTCCATGGAGACATATCTGATGCCACCTATATATAATGACCTAGATTTTAAAAGCAGTTGGGAAGCAGACGTCTGGAAATCTGCTGTGAATTTTAACGTTTTCCATACAAAGATGGAGTGTAAACTGGCAGTTTCATTTCACTTATGGAGGACCAAAATTCTTTTAGGGCTTCCCAGTTATATAATGAGGAATGTCATGTTTGAGAGATGACTGTGAAGTGACAACAGAGCCATCCAGATTCCTGTCCCAAAGGATGCTCAGGTAAGCACAGGTCTAATGCTATCTAATAACTGTATGGTTGTCTGTGTGCCATATCTTAATGGCTTATTAATAAATGGGTGTCAGTGGCACACAATTCACAGGCACCACTGGTGCCTGCTGGCTGAGCTCTCACAGTGACCCACTAATGGAGCAGTGAAGAGAATGAATTGCTTTGCCAACGTGAAGCACTCAGAATAAAACAGACATGTGATGGCTGAGATGAAGCACTTTACAGGATACCTTCCCCTCTCCTCAGATTAACGGGCTTCAGTCCACAGGTTTTTCTTCCCAGCTATATTCTCTGGAGCTCACTCAACCATCCATAGCATGGACTATGTGAAGTGGCATTTCTAGAGTTTAGCAGGCAGTCTGCCAAAAGAATCTCTTCTACTCCTATTTTAACGTGAATTTCTGTGAGTTGGGGAAACTAAATCAAGCAGTCATATGAAAGGGAATTGCTGGCAGAAAATATTTGGAGGAAAAAAAAAAAAGAAAAGGAAACTAAAATGTCCCTTTTCATATTTTAAATAGTAAAAAATATCCCAGAGCCTCATAGGCTCAGAGATCCAAAGGTCAGGAGAAACAATAAGTAGTAAGGCTTAAAAAAACAAATAATCTAGTTGAGGGGAAAAAAAGGAAAATTTGTAAAAATAATCAAAAGCAAGTTAAAGGGTAATTAGTGAGATAAATAATACTGATTTCCAGAAAAATATTTCATCTGATAGCAAGGGGACACAAATATGTTTTTAGTGGAAGCTGACCAAAGATAACTAAAAATTGGTCCATGGGAGCATAATTGCTTTGATTGTCACAGCTCTTTAAATAAGAGTTTTGAAATTGTGAAAACAGTTGTGTGATACTACTGGAAGTGCTCATTAAAATAAACCAGGCATTTCTGCAGACTGCTAACAAAAATTCCTATGAAAAGGTTTGATTAGAGTTTCCTCATCAGAAACTATCTGCACAGCTTTTGGAGGCCAGAATGCACATGGAGTCAGAGAAAAGTAGAATTAACTATGCACTTTCTCCCACAGTTTCATCAAAACCTTAGTGAATTACATTATAATCATATTATAAAATAAATGCTCATTTTAATCCCCTGCAAGTCTCACAAGTGCTATCCCTGTTACACAAAGATGACTCCAGACACAACAGTTATGTCTTGAGAAATATCAGGCTAGATCATCTTTCACCAAAGCAAATAAAGGCCAGAAAAGATAAAATACTGTGAAATTATGCTGTCCTTTTTTTCAGATGTCAAGGAAAATTCTGTGTTATAGTAGCAATACTGAATTAAGTCAGAGCTAAATACTAAAGGGATTATTGCTGTGCAGAAGATACAATGGCAGACATGTGTGCAATGAATTGGAACATACCATATGCTTGTTCAGATGAATCTTTGCAAAAATTGAGTTTAGTGAAATAAATTTCAGAGTTTCAGCTTCTCAGAAAAACACACTTTGAATTACTTCTCATAAATATTTGGTGATTACTCTTGCAAATCTTCTTATTTCCTGAGTGCAGGCCTGTTAGTATGAAATGATGTTCCTCAAGTCTCTTGAAGCCCAATCTCAGAGGGGACTGGCACCTCTTTTATACTGGTCCCATGGCAGAACAAACTGGTTTTGGATGAGGCAAGCATCAAGGGCATTTGAATGTCCTTGGAAGTACCAGGTGGAAACCCTGGGCAAAGGGAAGCTTGCAGTGGTACAGCAGACACAAAGAACCTGAGAAGAAGGAAAGCAAAAACCTTGGGATGGACAGAAGACAAATGCTACCAGATGCTTTAACGTCAGCTGAGTAATAGCAAGTAATTTTCACTTAACTGCTCTTTCTTACAACTGCAACACAAAGAAGCTTTGCCAATGCCTCCCATTCTTAACTGCACTTTTGCAGCAGAGAGTTTAAGCCTCACAGAAGTCAATATGGTACTGCTGGCAGAAGAATGGGGTTTGCACATGATTTTTTTTTTTTTATTCAAATTGAACAAAACTTTTTTTAGTGTATACTGTGATTTCCAGAAATGACTAGGTTTCCAGAAATTGCCTATCTTTTATACTTTAATTTAGAATCACTGAGGTAGTAAAAACCTATAGCCATTTTACCATCTCATAGCTTGCAAAGTTGTCTTACTAACAATTTATAGCTCACGCCCTCCACAAACATGACAAGAGTCAATCCCCAGAAGTTAAATGAACCACATCCTCTGTGAATATACCAACCCCCAACCATCTGCAGAAGGCCTGAGAAAATAGAGCTAGTAGTGTAACCCAGAAGGTCAATAAACTGATTCTTTCAGATCTGCACTATTTTGGATTGGGAGATAAAAGCCAGGATGTGAGCTTTCTGAGGCTGCTGCTTCTATATGCAGAGTGTGTTCACAATCTCTGTAAAGACAATTCAGAGCTATGTTAGTCTTCAGCCTTTCACACTTATTTGATATTTCCCAATTACAATTCCACTCAGTGACAGGACGATTGAAATTGCTATGATCCCTGCTGTAGCTATTTTGCAGGCTTCCTTTATCTACATAAACATTTCCTGTTCTGCTTTCTCATCCTCCCCCAGTGTCCTATAATGGCTTCCTATTGTCATTTTTTACCCTTTCTTTCACTTGAGTTCAAATGGATTTTCACTGGTGACCACTCTGTGATATTTCTTGGGTTAGAAATACATCACAGCTTCTCCCCAACTGAAGAGGTTTTCTGTGTGCTACCAAATGCTTTGGATAAAATATGTATTGAAATGTTTAAAATTCTTTGCCAAATCATAATTTGACCTGAGCTGCAATACAACTGGTTCTAGTTCTGCACCTTATCCTTTTGTGATTTTTACTCCTGAGTGGTTTAGTATTTATACAGAAGCATGGGTATAATTTAGGCACTGTACAGGTGCTGTATTTCTCTGTGATTTATACTTAAACACTATAATGATTTACTATGGAGCCTGCAGTCTGACTGAGATAGTTACAGACCACACTGCAAGGGAAAGACCAGTGCTGAACAGCACCAGTATGGAAGCTAGTTCATTAAAGTCAAGTCAAAGTCAAGCTGAAAAAGAGGAGTCTTAAGGAGGCTCTTAAGTCTTTGTTTTGTGGAATAAGAGATGAAGCTGAGGAAGGTCTGGGAAACAAGCCTGAGTGATATTTGTCTGTCCTCACCCCCACTGCTGTGCTCTGACCAAGCAAACCTTGCCTCCAGTCACTGTTTCGTCTCTCTCCTACTGGCCTTAAATCATACTAGTCATTTTTATAGCCTTGATTCTCATCATCTTCCTTTCCAGCAATAAAATTTATGAATATCCCCCAGATACCACCACTGGCTCTGTCCCCTCACTAGCTTTACCATCCCTTGTTTTTTCTGTGCCTCCCATTCAGGATATCACCATCGTGTGCATTTAGTCTGTAGCTCATTTTACTGCCAGTCACCCAAACCTGACCCATGCTACAGCCCAATGGATTCTCCCACTAACACTTAAGGATGCTATGGGCACTCCTTTGTGCTTTTCATTTCAAAAAAGTAGAAGCCTGGTTCTTTTCCTTTCCCTGAAGGCCCTTCATGAAATCCAAGTTTCGTTCTCTGAGATAGTGAGTGACTCCATCCTGTACACCTGCAGATCCTGTTCCATTAGTGGGTCTCAGTTCTCAAGTAAGAGTGCTCCTCATTAGCTCGTATGAATTCCCTCATAATTGTCATGATTGTGGATGGCCACCATGTAAAATAGTCTGCTTTACTAAAACAAGTGGAAGTGGGCCATTTTTTAAGGATCTGCCTGTTGTTTAAGAGGAAGATGTTGTAAACGTGGCTTCTCTTACATCCAAGAATTATGTTGGTTCATCCTCAGCTGGAATGTCTCTCCAATAGCTTTGGTGTTTTGAGAAATGAGTAGATATAAGGTAGTTAAAAGAAGAGACAAGAGAGATAATTTAGCAGGAAATATATCCTTGCTTCTGTTGAAGGAAGGTTTCAAATAGAATATAGAATATTGGATATAGAATATAGAACTTATAGAAGATAGAATAGAATAGTTCAGCTGGATGATCAGTTTAGCTCCCATCCAGGAGCTAAAATTATCATCTTGTCCAACTGCCTGACCACTTCAGGGCTGACCAAGGTAAAGCATGGTATTAAGGGCTTAGTCCAAATAAATGCCTCTTGAACACTGACAACTGTGCTGCATCAACCATCTCTCTAGAAAGCCTATTCCAGTGTTTGACCATCTTCTTGGTAAAGAGATGCTTCCCAATGTCCAAACCAAACCTTACCTGCTGTAACTTTGAACCATTCCCATCCGTTCTATCACTGGATCCCGAGAAGAAGAGACAAGCAACTCCAAGGATATGCCTTCCTGTCCTCTCACCATCTTTCGTGTACTCTGGACACATTCAAGGATCTTCATATCCTTTTTAAGTTTTGGGGCCCAGAACTACACAACATACTGAAAATTAGGTTGCAGCAGCTCAATACAGTGGGATAATTATTCCTCTTGGCTGGTCAGTTGCGCTGTGTTTGATGCACTCCAGGATGAGGTTTGCCCTCCTGGCTGCCAGGGCACACACTGCTGGCTCCTTTTGAGCCTCCAGTCAATTGGCACCCCCAGGCCCCTTTCTGTGAGGCTGCTCTCCAGCACTTTATACTTGTACCCAGCAGTATTCTCTCCCAGGTGCAGAATCTGGTATTCCAGGTGGCTAAATTTCATCCCATTAATCATAACCCAATGTTCCTGTCTATTCATATCTCTCATCAAGGCCACTTGTCCTTCAAAACAGTCAACACTTCCCAGTTCAGTATCATCAGCAAACTTACTAATGGTGCATTCAACTCCTGCGCCCAAATCATTGATAAATATATTGAACAGAACTGTTCCTAGGATTAAGCCCTGAGGAGCACTGCTGGTGACTGATCTCTCTCTGGATGTAGCCTCATTCTCTACAACAGTCTCAGTTCTACCCTCCAGTCAGTTAAAGCTTGAGTAAAAAATGTGCACCTTGCCATCTTTTTGAAAAAAGCAAGCAATGATTTGCATTTTGAGTAAAAAATATGCACCTTGCCATCTTTTTTTTTTTTTTAAAGCAAGCAATGATTGCATTTGTTTTTCTTTGCCAGATGAATTTCTGCAGTAGATGTGTGTTCTTCACACTCTGTCCCCTCAACTGATCTGAGCTTCATTTCAATTTTCAAGACAATTACGTCATCCTCTTTGAGCCAAGTATCCCTGGAGTGGTAAGGAGGGAAATACAGTCATTAATGGGGTTAAACCCTATCCTGCAGAAAGCCAAAAAGAAAAAGATCATTGTTCTGGCTTAAAGCAGTTGAATGGGGAATCACTAAGCTGCAGGGAGACATGTTCTGAGCTGTATGTATTTGCCTTTGCAGCTCAAGAGATGCATAGCTGTACAGTGGACTGGTTAATGCTTCTGAAAAGCTTTCTGGACATTTCAAAAGATAGAACATTCCCATCTTCCATTTTAGAAACAGATACAGGGATAAATGCCCCAGCCCCAAGAAGCAGGTTGGATTAAGATGGAAGGTGTGTAAAATGGCTTCATGGGTGTTCAAATCCTTATCAGAATTAAGTATTACCTGGGTGCTGGTATTCTTGATACTCTCTTATATATAATCTCTCCTTAGCAACTGATGGAAGAAGGGGAAAGTCGTGATTTCCTTGAAGTGCTGTACCATCTGTCAGCTCTACCCATCTTTTCTTCAAACTTATTTTGAGACAGCTTCTTTTCTCCTTCTGACATTCTCTATTCCCAGGCTTGGCTATAGCTGGATGATTGTTATGTTCAATTACAGATTATGAGATACATACAACTGTTCACTTGAGAAATCTGAGGTAGCTCATCAAGTGACATCCCATTGACACAAATGTTGACAACCAGCTTTCCATGAGGGGATGTGAAGCCAGAAGATAACCAGCATGATTCTTTCAGATGTTTCTGCAGGGAGTGCAGATATAGCATGACCCCATTGATCCCAGATAGCTTCTGTAGACAAGCAGCCAGATCTGAAGTTCATTTGTGTGGGGAGCTGATGATAAACCTTGCAGACTTTCACCAGAGATAAGAGGATCATATTCTGCAATGGCCATAAATCATGCTAAGGAAGGTTTGCTTTCCTCTGAAAGCTTTGAATTACTGAAGCTGTTTTTTTCATATTTTTCTTGAACTTAAAAAATACAGTGATTATGCAACACAATAAATAGATTCTTTTCTATTTAAATGTGATTCTTTCATTGAGTAATATCTGGACCATGTATGAGGGAAGAATTTATGCATCTTTTAAAACTCTGAGTCTGTTCTGGTAATTTTAACCTTGCAAAGACTGGTTTTTGCTTTTAAATTTTCTTCCTGCTGTTAGTAGGACTTTATTTAGGGTTTTAATTATTTTACTTGCCCTCTACAGTCTCTCCAACAGAGCATTAAGGCAGAAGAAGTTAAAATGACAAAAAAAGGCACATCCTTATACATTCAGGATGCTAAATCCAGCTGAGCAAAGCAAGCAGAGTGCAGATGCAAGACAGAAATAAAATATGCAGCAGATTCAGAAGTGAAAGAATAAAGAAGTCAGTGTGGCAGACAGTGAGAAACTAAGCAAACACTGAAAACACAGCCCACGAAAGAAGCAAACATGCACCACGTATAATGAGGAAGGAAAAGTCAGGCTCAGGCCATCCCCACTCACTGGCAACACATGAGGAGAGTCAGCAAATGCAAGCTGTATGGGTTTCTCTGAAAACAAAGGCTTGATTTTCAGAAATGGAATTTTCTTCTTCCCATGAAGCAGCATATCACTTTGTAAAACTCAGTCCCTCCAAAAAGTCAGTGTGAATACCAGAAACTGGTTTAGGGTTTTGTCTTCTGGGGAAATGTTTATCCTCACTAACTGGGGGTAATTGGAAAGGACTGATTATAAATTATCTGTGGAACTTTGAAATTTATCTCTTGCATTGTGTCATGTTCTGGCAGTAAAGTGAAAGTAAGTCAATGCTGGTGCTTCCAGAAAAAAAGCTGGAACAGGAAATATCAGGAAAAGTGAAGGCAGTGAGTAAGTACTCAAAGCATAATTTACAATATGTGGATGTTACACACATACCTGGAGCAAGATGTGCACATGTACACCTTTGCCATGCAGACACTGAGGCAAGAGGCAGAAAGACTGAAGCAGAAAACAGCTTAAGCACTCTGAGCCCATGTCCACACGTGTTAGACCTCTGTCCCAAGCCCACCCACACTGAGCCCTTTTTGTTCACTCTGCTAGTCTTGAAAAATATGATGAAGAACCCTGGCATGTGGGAAAAAGCCAGTGGTTTGCTAAAGCTCTTATGGCTTTGTCTGCTTTTTTAATCCTTTGTTAAATGTGATTGCAGCTCAGAATTCATCCTTTTTTGTGTTTTGCAAATTGAATTAAAAATAAATAAATAGCTAAAAGGAGCTTTCTGGCAAATTTATTTTATGTCTGTGTTGTTATAATTCAGCTAGCAAACACCAAGTTCTTCAGAGGAAAACACCCAGGGCTCATGGCTTGAAAGATCAAAAAGCAGAAAAAAGGGAGAAAGGAGCTATATCCTTTGCTAACCAGCCCAGCATCCATTACTAAGATTTTTATTATTAAGTTATACAAAGGCAGCAGTGAAAAATTATGAGCTCAGGAAGATCTCATATATCACATTGATGGAACTAACAAAATTTTAAAATATGTGTCATTTTAAAGGGCAATGAATAAAGATAAATGTGTCTTGTTCCATACTCCAGAAATGAGCAGCTATTCAGAATGGGGAACTGAATAATCCTATCGTTTCACATCACTTTCAATTCTTCCACCATAATTTTCACAGCCAGAATAACTTAATGGGAAAGTGACACAGGTCACCGATGTAATAAAAAGCCGAACGTCAGATGGTGAGAAAAAATCCTCAGTGGTTTTAACAGTATCAAGAGTATCAGAGCCTGCCTTCCCTGAAGCCAGGGCTATCTGCAGCCAGCTCTCACAGCAGTTGCACTGGGGGAACTGCTGGTGCAAAGCAGGCAATGCAAAATGAAGTTCAAGTAAAGACCTGCTTCTGAAAGGTGGAAAGGTCTGGGCACAACAGATGCCTCAGCTTGACAATGTAAATTCTGTAAGGACTCAAACAGAAAGGGGCAATTACTGCCTTATGCTCAAGGTTTAATCTTAAATTATAGGATAGTTTCCTAATGAGGGGGAACACTGCTGGAGACAGCTGTGGTGGATGGAAGGGAACCCTGCTGTAATTACAGATCCTTGCACATCAGTGACAGACAGTCCCAAACTCCAAGGGGAAACACCTTCATGATGTTTGTTTTTACAGAATCAAATACCATTCTAAGTTTGCAGTGGAATGGAAACATTCAAGGATGGGAACCTTAAGACTGGATTTCAGCCCTACATGATGCATGTTAGGAGCTGGGCTGTTTTGGCAGTGGTGAATTAGTGTGCTGGGATCTTAACTTGGGCTTGGGTATGATAACAATGGTCAATTAGAGAAATGCAAGATTTGTTAGTGGCACTGGAGAGGGAGAAAAAAAAGAAAGACAGCAGACAAGTCTTAGGCAGAACATCTGATACGGCATAATCAGAACAAACTTGTTCCCTTCTTTCAAGATGACTGCTAGCAGCAAGGGTGTTGAATATTTCACACGCTTTCTTATGCCACAGAGCACGTTACTGGACAGACTGAAAAAACGATTCTTGGTTTAACACTTTTTTTTTTTGCCTTTGTGAGCTATACAGTCATAGACAGCAGTCTAAAACATGTGGTCTGCAGACTCCCAGGGTTCCACAGATGACTTCCAAGGGCTGCAGCAGAAATAACTAAAGAACAAGTTGTTGTCTCGTCACTGTTCAAGGATCTGCATGTCTCCAGTAAGGTTTACAGTGGTCTACAGATGAAGAAAGCTTAAAATCTGCATTTACACTATTACTATTACATGAGAAGAAATGGATGATATTTTTCCAATTAGTACTTCCATGGATGACTCGGTTCCTACTAGCATGATACACAACTTTATTTTCAGAGTATCTTTGCTTCAGCCAGTACACAGAACAAGGCCTGATTATGTAATTAGCAGCTGTTCAATGATTTGTGTTTTACTGGTTGTTTAATGGGGCTTTAGACTTTACTTTGCTGTATTCTTTTGTAATGAAGGAAGGATTTTTTGTTTCCCAAGATGCTTGTTTATTGGCATTTAACAGTATAAAATCTGAGTATTTCACAAATATTTTTTAAGAAAACCTATGAGTGGATAAAAAATGTGGGGAAAAATGGGGGGAAAAGTAAAATAATCTTGGCAACTAATGTGAGATATTAAAACCTGATCCTTTTAAGCACTTAATGTTTGGGATTTTTTTTTTCATGCACAAAAAACATAGCCCCCATTGACTTTGGTTACAGGTCTGAACACAGCACTTTCTCACATCAGGAGTCACACTGACCACTAGGGAAATTAGGAGCTTCCGGGTAAACATATACAAAGTTTGCCTGGAATGCAAGGAGTTCTGGAGCAGTGGGACAGAGTCCAAGGCAGTATTTAAACCCCAGGGGCCATTTATCCATACCATATCTTCTCTTTGCCCTCAGCTTTGAGTCCTTTCTGACTGATCCAGTCCTTACCTCCACGCTGTAAACTTCCCACCCAGTCCTAATCTTCTTGCACAGCAAAACCTAGGCCTTACTAAATCCAAGATTAATGGCCCACAGACATCAGCCCCATGTACAGCTTGTTTCTTGGGCCAGCACTGTTTCCCCTCTTCTTGTCTCAGCATCAGTGTTCCCACTGCCTTCCTCCCTTTCTCCTGTGTCAACTCAGCCAGGTTCAACCACAAGTTCTCCTTGTGGGTATTCCCAAGCTCTGTTGGTCCCTTCCAGCTTCTGCCTTGCACTTTACTTCATCACCAGTGTTCTCCCCCATCTCTCATTCTGGTCTAAAACTTTCATCCTTCCTCCTGCCACCTCCAGGATCACTTTCCACTATTCTGAGGCTTCTGCTGTGCAGCAGCTTCCCCTTTCCTCCATAGTGCTAGCCAGGGGAAGCTGGCTGAAAACCAGGCTGTGCCCCTCTCTCAGTTCAGATCTCAACATTAGGTGTGACCTGACACAGAGCCAGCCTTGTAACAACTATACTGGGGGAAAAGTTATCTTAAATTTGGATTGGAATGTGCTCAGGGAAGACAAGTCATCAGGGAGGTTAGCTGCTGTTTCTGTTGAATATTTGTGAGTGGCAAACCTTCAAGGGCCTCCCTCTGACTGAGTGAACTGTAGCTGTGTTTGCTGAAGGAGTGTAAAAGAGAGAGCTCTTTCACCAAGACCACTTCTCCCTCCTCCCCTCAGCCCTCCTGATGGCAAAGGCCAAATCTCCACTCCAAATGCCTTTGACCTGACCAAGCCTTCCAGGCTGGATCTGAAAATTACAGCCAGGCGTATGTAGGTGTATCCCATAGAGCCAGACAGCTCTGAACAGCTCAATTCTAGGAGCTGAATTCAGAAGGAATTATAACTGGCTGCAAACAGGGCTTTGTGAGGTGTTCGGACAATTTTAATAATACCTGGAGCCACCAGACTCACCTACAATAACTGATTTCATTTGAAGAAATCTATACAAAAACTGTTTTGGTACAGCCTACAGTAAACAAGCTTTTGTTTTATCTTCCTCCTCCCCATGTTAATTGTGACAGATACAGCCTGACATCATTGTAATCTGGGAAACAGATAGTTAGGAAAGGAATTGCAGCCACACTAGCACTTAGCTTTCATCTGACTTCTTTCTGCTCTTTGATCTCTTAGCTGGCTAATTAAGAAGCTTGAATCAGCACCCTGCCAAAATAGGTTGTGCCTTTTTTCCATACCTGTGACCCTCAGAAAGAACAACCAGTGTACTCACGTTCAGTGAAAGAGGCATTGCTTATGAGTCTTTCAGCTCTGCTCATTTAGCTGACCATATAAATGTGTGCTGTGCTCTACTGTGGACCCTCCTCTTTCTGCATTTCCTATTCAAAGATTAATTGAGGGTGAAAAAATACAAGCATTGACATCACATTTTGCAAAGGAAGCAAATGTGCTCCTCCCTACATCTAAATGAATGGCCTTTTAAGGTGACTGCTGAATTAAATTCCTGTATGATGAAATCAACAGGCATGAGAAAGTTCTTATTTCCGAAAAAGAAAAATGCAGCAGGGGAGGAAAAAAAAAAAAAAATCAGGCAGTATGTGATTGCAGGGCTGAGAGCTGAATAGGAGCTGTTTACACTAACTCAATAAAGATACTTTAGTCAGCTTTGGTAGTAAGGCAGCTTCACAGGCTGAAGGGAAATGGGGATATACATACTCTGAGCCTGCTAAGCTTCTCTAATGTAAGACATGTGCATTTCGCTGAAGTCCTGAAATACCTCACTTAGAAGAAAGATGATTGAAACCCCAAGCCCATCTTTCTGTTTATCATACATTACATATTTCTGACATACTTTGAGCAGTACTGTATACAACCAACACCAGTCTTTATATATATATATGCCTGTAAGGTATGCAGCTAAAACTTAATTTCTGTGAAGACCTAAAATACCCTTAAGACAGAGTAAAAATAATCTCATTAGGGGAAAGGGGCACGTCTGGACATTCTCAGGAGAAAAGCTCTACCCAAGCACAGCCTGTCACTTTACCCTTGCAGGGGGAAATCACAAGGAACCAAACCACCATGAAATGCAAAAATTAAACAGTCTCCTTGAAAAAAAGAGCCAGAGACCTCCACGAAGGCCATAAATTTTGTAGCACTCAGGAGGTCACTAATGGTTAATTAACACTACTGAAGCACTTTTCTCTCATTTTTTACAGTAATATTGCAGAAATATGAGAATACAATGGACATGAAAATCTGGCTCCAGTTTTTCACCTCTCTTTATACCTGCTGCCCCAATGTAAACCTAAAACTTGGGTCCTTCCTCCACATCTTCCATTGTTGGGATTTCTCCTGTGGCTGCGTTGTTGATAGAAATAATAGCTTTGGGGCAGGAGAGGTCCTTTAAGGTGTTGTTATTTTTATTATTATTCCATCATCCAGGCTTGCATTAAGTAAGGTTAGACCAAACAGTGATAAAACACTGATGCCTTATCTTAACTATTCTCAGTGTTGCTACAGGCAATGGTGCTACACCAGAGATAACTGAATGTTAGGGGAGGGTGGCTATTTTAGACAAGCCTACATGTGCAGGAAGGAAGGGAATGTGACACCTCGTTACAGATTTAGTTTTAAGATAAATGAAACAGAAAGCAATGATTTTCCTTTTTTGAATGCAATTCCTCCTCCTATCACAGATTTACAAGTGGTAAATTAATTACTTGGGCAGTACAAATAAGGAACGGAGAAGGAGCTGAGTGATGGATTGAAAACCTTTCAGAGGCAAGTGACTTCTATCACAACAGGCAGGGAAACACTGCAGTCAAAGCTACTTTCTGTGTCATAATCTGGAGCTACACCTGAACTGGATGTCTCAGCAGGAGACATGACAGCACTACACTCTTTTAACTTCTCCTGTCTTCTTTGCTCTCTGTCTACTAAAAGAATGAAATCTGAGTTCTGAACCCTACATATATCTTATCCATAGCAACCACAACACTTCCCTCAGATTTGCTAAAATGCAAATCTTGAATTTAGATGAAAGAAGATGGATCTTGCTCCGATACTCTAATTCTGAGCTTGACTGAAATTGAGAGGTAAACATCTTTGTCAGCATCAGGGCTTCCTGATGGCCCTTCCCATCTCACAGCCTGCAGACTCTGGCTTAGCAACCTATGACCTTTGCTAGCAATCAGTGGGAAAGCACTGAAGAAAAATTGCTGAGTGATGACTCACTCTACCAGAGCTTGGTTGCTCTATCATTTTCTAATGCTGCTGATGGGAAGATATTTTCTATTGTGAGAGGCTTGTTTTCCTGCTCCATAGGAACAATGATCCATAAGGATTTCCTGAGGAGTGACTTCTCCTTAGAATAAGTCTGATTGTCTCTTAGCCTCTGGAAGGCTAACTGAATTACCCATTACCCAGTTACTTATAACCCTCCTTTTCCCTCCTGTGTTTTCAACACCTACTTTAATGTAGAGGATGACTCCTCATTGGACACAGGCACTGGGGAACAGAGAACTAATGAAAAACTTCTATAAGTCGGCAGAGGAGGTGGAAACATGTAGGACCCCCCAAGAGGAATCAGAGGACACATGTGGAATACAGCATGGAGGATTGAGTTGAGCAACACAGTTCTGGCAATGCTGGAGTATGAACTCCAGCTTGGAACAGCTGACCCTGATGAGGGTCATGGCAGCAGATTTCTTTCTTCTCTGATCAAAAATAGCACTTGGGGCTTCTTAAGAAAGCAAAGGCACAACAGCAGTCAAAGTTTATCTGCTTGGGCAGAAGTCCCAAAGCCACTACATTCTTCCCCTTTTATTTACAACCTTTGGTGACAACTCCTCTCCTCTGATGGCTGCAGACTGTAATGTTTCACTGCAAGCACAGCTGGCTGTTTGGGGTGGCTGACACGCAGAGCTGCACCTGCTAGAATAGATGCTAAGAAAAGAGATGTGTTCTGTGGGATACAAAGGCATTGTCTGACCAGTGACCGACTGCATGGGCAAAAGAGTTTGTTAAGACCATCCTGTGTGACCTCCTGCATTGACCAGCTGCTGGCTCCTGGCTGGGTGACAGAAAGCCTTTCAAGATGCTACCAAACATATAGAAATTACTCTGATTTGATGGTGAGTATTGGTAAATATGTGTGTGTGTGCCTTTAGATTGGAAGAGATGTCAGTCACACTGCATAGCTCACTATTGTCCCTTTTTCTACTCCCAGGAGGCTGGGAGAAGCAGCTGTACTGCAGAGATGCCAACCACCAGCAAAATACAGCAATTGTTTTATGAGTTTAATGCTATTTATCTTCTAATTTATTTACCAGAGATACATGAAATCTCAATGCTCAATGAAAGCCAGTTTGCTGAGGAGAAAAGTCTTTAAAACACCCTTCCATTTGCTAATGTATTTTTCTTATTAAATAGATTGTTTTGTTTGTTTTAGAATATTTAAGCATCATAAAAAAAAAAAAAAAAGAAACAAGCAAGTGAGGGTGGAGAGCTCAAGCTGAGAGAAGATGGGAGCAGGCAATGGAAAGCAGGCCAGCCAGGTCTCCTTTTATTGTTTCGAATTTCTTGCCCTACCAAGGACAGGGTCCCCATTGGCCTGGAAGGGTTTGGTGCCTGCTTCAAAGGCTCACAAGCTTAGGGGTGAATGGTCACTTTGTGCAACTGTGTCTGAAGGAGCTCACTCTGATCTCCAGACACATGTGAGAAAGTTGCTGGCTTGGTATTTGCCAGCACAGGTACTGCAATCTCCTCTGTGTTTACCACAGGTATTTGTAATGGCTGGGAGCACACTGCCAGCCTCTGCACCACGTGGAATTTATGGCAGGATAGAGGCCCACGGCGGAACAGATAAGGGGGATCTAGAAAAATGACAGAGGCCAGACAGCATGAGATTAATGGTGGTGAGAAAGCCTGCATTAATTGCAGTAATGTAGCTGTGTTTCCTGAAATGAGAGCAAGAAATTCCCTAGTGTGGATACACTTCTTGTTGGCCAAAACATTCTGAATTCCTCAATAATCAGGCAGGAAGTGGTAAAATCCATCAGACAAAATGAACAAGATGTTATTTTTTCTAACATTAAAAGTACATTTTAGGTCATAACCATTACAGAAAAAACATTTTTATGGTGAATCAGATTTATTTTTTCTGCCATACTTAATTTTTCAGTGATGTACAGCAAGTGGAATTTCTGCACACAAAGATGTGTTTTAGGAGCTTTGTTTCCATCCAGATCAGTACTTTACCTAATAGGTAAAATTCAAAAGTACTCACTGCTCTTTCAAAAATTTGCTCAAATAGAAATTATGTTTTAGTAGCTTCTCAGTCAAGTAACCAGAGAGAAAAGCAGAATTATAAATGCCAGGAGTTTTGTGCTTTGTCTAAATAGCTGGAGGTAGGTAATTTCGGATTTATTTTTGTCACTTTGTGTGATTTTGTCTAGTTTGCACCATGACTGAAGTCAGTGTTGACTCTGTACCACAACAGATCTACAGCCTTGTACCTACCTTGCCTTGGCTGGCTGTTCTGAGAGCCTCCTACCAAGATTTCGTGTTGCCCCCATTTTAGAGCAGTTCTGTCTTTTCTCCAATGAGTGGAAGTCAGTAAGATCCAGCAGATGCTGCTGCCTGAGTTCAGTCAGCAGAGTAACACTCTGATTCCTTCCAGCTTCTCTGCTTGTACATCAAGAGGAAGGAGGATGCTAACTTTATAACTTCTCCCCATTGTGCCCCAGAGGTTAGGCACCTTGCCATACACAGATGTTATCAAAAATGGAATCATTTTATAAATAAACTGTGAAATAACAACGGACTACATAAATGTATGCTTTGGTTCAAGACCACGTATTCCATTCTTTGAGAACGTTCTCTAAATAAACTGAATGTTTTCACTTTATACTTTGTTATGATTTATCACATTGTGGTTTATTTAAGACTTTCAATGTTCTCTCTTCCATTTGCTGAACTTTAGATATGGAATTAAAATACACTTGACTGCATGGTCTTCCTTTATATTCAAAGAAGAAGCCATGTAGCTATCACAATGGATTAAGACATCCTACATTAAAACCCTGTCACTTTTGCAACTGCATTTATGCAAGAAGACAACAGTAGCTAATGGGTCCATCTAAGACATTGAGTTGAAGGGACAATTTTTTCATAGCTGTGGTAATCATGAATACTCTGAAAAAGGCTGCTTTGCCAGTTATAGCCCAAGAAAATTGAATACTGTTCTCTTGCAAAAAATGCTCTGCAAGTATTCAGCCATCTTATTCCATTACACGCCATTACAAAAAATTGTGATTTGTTTATTCATTGGAAGTTCATGCACATACACTACATCTTTTGACAGTCCATAAACACTGCTTTAGCCTGCTTTCTGTCAGAGGCACAGGCTCAAGCTAAGAACCTTTCTGAAGGATTACTTCTCTATTTGTCCACGATGGACAGACCATAGCACTAATAGATGCATGACCCCAAAATTAAGTGATCCACATTCCAGCTGTGCTGTCTGGACTCGGCACAACAGAGTTATGGGGTGATCCACCCATCTGCAGGGAAAGCTTTTCTTTTGGGGGACATCCCCCAAAACATCAGGATCAAACATTCAAGTCTGTCCAAACCAACTCTTTCAAGAAGTAGGGGTTTCCAGGAAAAAAATATTAGTGGCGTTGAGGTATCTTCACAATAAACTCTTTCTGCTGTTTCCAAACCTATTGACTTCCATTTGGTATTTAGCTATGCCTTAAATAATTTATTTACTGTCTTGTAATGATTCATATAACTATATAGTGCTGCCAAGTGAATTCCATTACCACGGGGACATTTGCAGACATTTTAAATAGTTGAGATAAATACAATAAACTAGAAAAACCACCAAGAAATAAATTGATATAAAATGGAAGATCATTGGCTCTTGGAACCAATGAAATACACCATGAAATACCAATGAACTGGAATGAAATACACTACATTTTTGAACCAGCTAGCCAACTCAACAGTAACTGCACAAGCTGCTTAACAATACACTACAGGTAGAACAATACTACATTCTTTCTGCAATAAAGCAGGCAAAACACTTTTTAAAGAAAGGTAATGTGGACAAGTATCTACTTCCTACACAACTGAACCCTCTTTCAATAACATTCAATTTTTCAGCTAGGTCTTTTAGGGAAATAAAGAACACACAGGAACTGGCATGTACATGTCAGTTCAATAGACTATTTCTATCACAGTATCTTTGGTCAAAGTGAGTAATATTTGAAGACAGTCATGGCCATTACAAATACTACTAAATTCATAAAACATGAAGTCATACATCTAAGCATTTCTGGTCTATCTATCTATCTATCTATCTATCTATCTATCTATCTTTTATTTAGTTTATTATATAACAGAGGCATTCCCATGCACTCTAGGAGCACAAGATTAACTACCAAAAAGTACTATCAATTTAAAACCAAACAGTATATGCTTCCCATATATTTGACCAGTTTTTTTACCATAGTTTTTTACAGAACTTTGGGCATTACATGGGGCTGTTAAGGGGAAAGGAAAAAAAAAGCATTGGCAAGGAACTTGCCAACTCATCCTGTGTAGGAAGAGTCCATGCTGCCAGTTTATCCAAGAAAGACACTTAATGAGCGCATGACCCAGAAGTTGTTTCAAAAACATGTATTTATGATATTATGTAAAAAACCCTAACCCTTATTTTTCCACACTTCCATGCAGATTATGTGTTTTGCATTAAAATTTACACACTGTAAGGAGTATGTCTGAAGTCTGGCTCTGTAACAAGCACATAATTTCTTCAAAAACTTTCTTACATGCTAACTTTCTGTTATTGCAACAACACAAGAACTTTCCTTATCTGGAAGAATAAGGATAAGTTTTGGGTTATGCTAATGGATCTACTTTGAAACAAGCTCTTGAAATATTCTTGGCTTATATAGTGTATTCATCATCAAAAAGACCGTCATCTCCCATTATGAATCCCAAATGTCTATGTAACGGATTCTTTCAGAACTGTGCTCTATTTCTAGTATTGCTCAGTCATCATAGAAAAATCACTCAGTATTTTTCTCCTTATGTAAAATAGAAGTTCAGAATGTTGCAATTCAGAATATAAACAGAAAGAAGTAATCTGAATTAAGTTGCAGCATTTTCCTTGTTCTATGTTTCTAGGGTTTTTTCCACATTATGCACCAATAATTTAACTAAGTGGATTGAACCGTAATGTATTTTGAGTATTTCTATAATGTTATATTAATATTTTACCAGTTTGTGGTTTTCTTACAAAATATAGTTTTGAGATTTTTTTCTGTTAATAGTGAGCTTTGATTATTCAAGATTGAATAAACCTTAAATTGCAAAATTCCTACTATCACCAATGGCAGTAGCATTCAGTCAGGCCTACGTGTAATCAGATGCCAACTGTCACACATGGTTTAATTAAAAAATAAAAAAGAATTTGCTTTTTACTTATTGCTAAGTATTTCATGTCACCTTTTGTTGCAAAAGACAAGTGAGTAGCTCTACTGGATTAACTGGAGCTATATGCATTGGTGTGTTCAGCTTAATGACTGTCACTAAATAAACTATCAGCAAAGCCCAAAAGACAGGTACAAATAAGTCATCTGCTGACAAAAGCAGGAGACAAAACCAAGCAGTGACCTATAAAAGCTTCTGTTCATTGATTCTAGCCTAGGGGTTCAACAGCTGGGTTTAGGCTGGAACCTAGAGATCACATGCATAAGGAGTACCTGAAATTTGCAACTGAGTGTCTGAAAAGTGACTTTCAGGAGGTTTTGTAGGGCTGATGCTCTGGTGCCAAGACACCAATAAATTTTTTCATACACAGCAGCTACTCAGAAAACCCAGGAAGGATGGTCTGACTACCTTGGATAAATGACACGTGTTTGTGTGCTAGATTAGACAGGAGTGGTGGTACAAGTCCTACTCTGTGTGAAATCCTTCGCTCCTAAAGGTTGTGCCAAGCAATTAATTTTATTTAATCAATTCATTGAAGTGCCAGGTGCAGTCTCCAAGGCCAGATCTGGGAGCCAGATCACATGCTAAGTAAGCACAGTGGCAGAGTCCAGGCTGGTCCAGCCTGAGGCACAAAGGGAGAGACTCGTCACTTCAGAATGAACTTGGAGAGGATTCCAGATTGTAGGCATGGCAGTAACTATAACAGAATCTACAGTCACATTTTTACAGGTAAAGGAAACAGAATGAAATGACAAAGTGATTAAAATGCCAGTAAGTGGCACAATCTGCAACACTTGGCTTCAGCTGTTCCGCTTTTCTACCCAAGGCCTTGATGTGCATACTGCTACCTCAAGTCTAGCGTCAAGAACTAGATGTACTGCTGCTTTAGTATGTGCAAAGATAAAGCCTGATTCAATGCTCCTAGGCTGATACAGATGTCCTTTAATCAAAAGGTGACAACTACAAAACACAAAGCCAGACTGCTGGGGCCACAGTGGCACAGGGTACATAGTACTTGTTTCCCATCAGAACCTGTCATTCACTTTACTTTTTATAGAAACAATGTCCTGATATGAGTAAAGAGAATAAATAGCTGACTACTGTACATACATAATTGATGTTTTAATTAATTATGTAATATTTGATTTATTATCTAATATTTTTCTTCTGTAATTTGAAAAAAACCCACCGTCTAGTGTTTATGCAGGAAATTAATTTTTAGCTCATTAATTCATTTTAAGAAAAAAAACCCTTTTCTTTGGGAAAGCATAACTCCTTTCCTGAAATTAAAAAAAAAAAAGCAATAAAATGTCACATTGCATTGCATGTCTAAGTATTTTTTCCCCCTAATCGAATATGCAAAGTGTGACAGCAGCACCTTATTCCAGGCTGGGAAGCAGTTGCTAATGTAAAGAGGCAGCGAGCCCAGCTGCCCGAAGGCCTGGCTCTCTCAGCAGTGGCAGCCTGAGCAGCCCCTCCTGTGTGCCCTGCTCAGACACAGCAGCCCTCAGCCCGCTCAGCTGCAGCGCTGCTCTGAACAATTGCACAGCTGGCTACAGGGAAAGCCTCCCAAGGATCTACCCAGACCTGCCCAGCCCCAGTGGGGTTTACTTATTAACAGATAATCAAAGGGAGAACAGGAATTACAGGACACGTGGCACACACCATTGCCTTGCTGTTGGTCATACAAGCAGCAGCTGCTACCTGCAAGCGGAGGGGTGGAAGGGCGAGAGGGGCCTTTGCTCAAGGCTCTGATTCCCTGGAGTAGGAAATGTATTTTTCAATCTGTCAGCTCACCAGCTTGCATCTGTGACTCTTGTACAAACAATACATTAGATGGTGCATTTTTCAAATAGCTTAACACTACTGGAAACCTGCTATGTCTCCCAAGACAGGAGTCTTTCACATGGATGAAGGAAACTGCCATGAAGGCTGTATCTCACCTCACTTAAGGAAGTAATAGTTGTTAGTGTGTGGGGCTAAGAGTTAGGCTGCCTTCCTGCTTCTACGGAGCTATATTCCCTGCTACACCACTAGAACTGCACAAAGCAACCATTTTCTACCTTAAACAATAAGTGCATGTGTGTGCCTCTCACAAGGATCACATCATTGGGTCGTAATCTATCAAAGCCTCTTTCTTTAGATAATTGAAGTAATGGATGTATACCAGGACGATACAGTAAACACACTACAAAACAAGAGATGTTGTATTTTTCCTGTAGCAATTGTTCAATAGAAGCCTGTGTTCATAACTTTTACAGCATTCACTTGCTGGTGAATGTGGCTCTTTCCTATTGCTGCAGAGCACTTTTTAAAAAAAGGAAATGGGAAAACTTAAAACGGGAGCAAGAGGTGCGTATCTGCAGAATAATCTTATAGGGGGCAGCCAAAGATGCCAGTCATGATGCAGCAGTAATGATAGGATAGAATAACAGAATGGCCTGGGTAGAAAAGGATTTTAAAGATCATCTAGTTCTAAACTGCCTGCCTTGAGCAGGGACATCTTCCACTAGCCTGGGTTGCTCAGAACCCCATCCAATCTGGCTTTGAACACTTCCAGGGGTGGGGTGGCCACAATTCCCCTGGGCAGCCTGTTCCAGTACCTCACCACTCTCACAGAAAATAATTTTTTCCATATACCTAATCTAAACCTAGTTTCAGTTTGAAGCCATTCCCCCATGCTCCAGTGAAAAGTGCATCTTCTTCCTTGTAGGCTCCTTTCAGATACTGAAGGCTACAATCAAGTCACCCTGAAGCCTTCTCTTCTCCAGGAAAAAACCCAATTCTCTCAGCCTTTCCTTGCAGGAGACGTGCTCCATCCCTCTAGCTGGTTAATGTGCTGCTTGTGAGTTTGCAAGGGTTGTTTTATGACAGCCCTCCTCCTCTGAGAACAGAAAAGTGCCATAAATACAGGACTGACTCTGGAAACATTTATTCAGGCAAATGACCGTACTGACTTGGTATGTTCACAAAGGACAGGGTCGAGGGACAAGACAGATGTGACACCTGATGCCTCACATTACTGTTAGCATTTGTATTACTGCTGTTTCTTGTGCTAGAGAACAAAGCAAAATGGCAGCATTTACAAAGAGATCATCCAACGCAAGGGGCAACAGGTGTCCAAGAGGCAACACAGTACAAGGACAAGAGACACTTCTGGTCAACATGACAAGCAGGGGTCAAAGAGTGGTCAAGATGCTTGTAGGCATTATTCCAAATCTGAAATTTAAGCATGGGTTTGAAGGAGGATGCTGTGCTCATTATTCCCCACTGAGTATCCTCAGCCTCCTACCTTGCAAGAGTTAGACTGTAGACAGGAGCAGGAATTTGGGACTTCACCCCGTTGCTATAAAAAAACTGTTGTTTCAGCAAGACATTGCTTGGTCCACAAAGATCTGTCACACTTGCACAGCAGCTCCAAAGGATGCTGCATACTTTGGACTGCCTGAGCAAGCATGATTCAGTCTGGAGATGCACCGTGTGCCCTACAAACCCAGGAGGGACTGGAGTTGCCATGCAGGAGCAAGTCAGCACACTACAAGCGCAGTTATTCCACCACATCTCCTGCTGGAGCTAATGCTGTGTGCAAATTCACCTAGTGAGTCACGTCTGCTTGCATTAAAAGAAAGACAAAAACAAAATAGTCTTCCTATGTCTCACTGGTAAGGAGAGACTGAAACTGGCTAGGCTGGTTGGGAACCAACCTGGAGGCAACCCTAGTTAGTATATTTTCTAAATGTGGTGAGTAGCTTTTGTTTCTGTATCTGAGGACAGGAGGGACAGAGATGAGGGTTGAGTTATGGCAGGTAGTGTCCTGCATTTAATTTAGCAAAGCTTTTTATTAATTTCAAAAAAAGCAGTCACAAAATTGTACCTTCAATATTTGAATCAAATAAACACAATTGACAGAATCCTGAAATTTACTTGAGTTCAATTTTTTTAAAGTTCAATGACATATCTAATGAAGGCTTTGCTTCTGAAGAGGAGCAGCAGATCACTACAGGAATGGAAAAAGTTTGGCTTTTATTATATTGTACACAGAACACAGTATTTTTCAAACCTCAGGGACCCATTTGCATTTGCTTTCTTTCTCAAAATGAACACAATTTTGCAGAATCTTCCGAAGCCTGTGAATTGCTGTATGAAAAGAGACACCCCCCACACTGCTATTCACAACCCAGAAAAATGGGACATTAACCTCACGTAAAACCCATTGGCTTGCATCTTGCTTCCTCATTAACCCTGTGCCAGTTTTGCAGTAGGTTTCAAAGGTGCAAGCTCACTTTTGTTTTTCCAACAATCAATACAAAGTAATGTTTTACTTAAAAGGGAATTCCCCAAAATCATTATTTCCTACTTGAAGATATCCCCTTCAGTTACATGCTATTTTCTCAATATTACATATCTGAAAACCAAGATAAATATTTTTAAGGAGTGTGAAGCCCTTACTACAGGAGAGAAAACAAATATTATTCGTACTGTTTGTTTTCCCACAATGTATTTTTATGGGAGAGCTGTGGGGACTATATTTTGCATTCAGTGAACAACTTCTGTGGTGCAAAATGTCTCTCTTTGGTACTCGAATAACCACAAAAGCAATGTAGCTCTATCTCATTACCATGGTCATTACCACCTAAACCAACCAGAATGAAAGAAAGGTTATTTCTTACCTCATCCATTGTGAAAGACATGGATTTACAAGATAACATTTGGCAGTCCTGTGACCAATGATAATAAAAATCTCTTTCCCTTGGGCACCCAAGAACCACAGCATATTGTAACATTTCCAGTTCTTAAAGAGTGCTGAACCACATTGTGAAGGGCTGCATACCTTTCTGAAAAGATTATGCATTTTCCTAGTTGTCATAAAAAGTATTTGTTTATCGAATGGGCAAAAAAAAAAAAAAATACACTAGACAGGAAAGAATTGGATGGAACGCTGTGAGAAACAAAGGCAAACTTTGTGTCTTCATTGTTGCTCCTGCCTGGCTATGAGTGCATACAGAAATATTGCATTATTGAAAATTTTCCTTTTGCTGCTGAAATGAAAATTGCTATTTTCATCCTCCCAGTACCAGGGCATGATGTTAAGATGTACTTTTAATAATGGCAGCAACAAATTATATAATAAACAGTAAATTAACGTAGTTTTACCTTTTTGCTAACCACCTTTCCTCATAAGAGAAATACACCGTGCCTCATGTGAAAGAAAAGGCCAGGAACGAACCATACTTGAAAATCTCCAACACAAAAGAAAGTATGCTAAGTTTCAAATCACACATCATAAATACAGCTCTCCAGTATTCCAGTTTGGGCATAAATATCCCAGATTTTAAAAGGCTCTTGGAACCTTTGGATAGATACCCGTCCAAAAAGTAAAATGGAAATACAACGTTGAGAGCTCTATGTGAATAGGAAAGGCAAAAGGCATGTTTCTCCCTCTCTTGGAATCCATGTGTTCTGTACTGCAGTGGACGTTTCTCTCGGCTGGCAGCAGCATTTCCGAGGAGCCAATGCAGGAACTCAGGGACGTACAGGACAGAGCAGCCCAGGCGCAGGGCTTGGGCACTGGGATTCCCAGGGCACCCAAGCATCCCTTCGGCCCCCTAGAAAAATGTTACCTAGCGCCTGCCAACAGCTGCGTTCAAATGCTTTGGTTGTGTTTTGGTGTTTTCTCACCGTGTCCTCATTCATTACGGGGGACTTGGGCACCCAATCGTGACTATGTGGGGGGAGCAGCGAGTCGATCGCCGCAGTGCCGCAGCCCGGGGCTCCCCGGGGCTAAGCGCGGCTGAGGGCCTCGCTCGCTCTGCCCATGCCGGTGCCGCTCTCCCGCCGGCCTTTCCCTACGCCGCCTGTGTGGGCGGCCGCGGGAGGCGCAGGGGCTCCAGCCTGGCCCGCCCCGGGCCCCGCCAGGCGCGCACGGAGCGGCGCCGTTCCGAGCATGGCCCCGGCGCAAGGCGGGGGCGGCGCGACCGCCTCGCCCCGCGCGTCAAGCCCGGCGGACATCTTTGATCCGGGCAGAGCCCGCCGTGCGGCCTGCGCACTCCCGCAGCGTGCGCCCGGTTCCAAAATGGCCTCCGAGCGCTTCCTCTGTTCTCCGGCGCGGCGCGGGAGGAAATAACAGCGTGACCGACCCCGGGCTGGGAGGGGCGGGCGAGAGACGTGGGGACAGCGCCGGGCGGAGGGGCTGAGCCGGAAGCCGCTGTGTGCTCGGAGAGGCGGGCGGGGAGCGTGTGAGGAGCTGGGCGGAGGCGGCGAGGGAGAAGGAGGAGGAGCAGGCAGAGGCGGCGGCGGGAGCGGAGCCGCTAAGTCCGTCCGGCCGCGGGAGCGCGTAGGCGCCGTGTGCGGAAGGGCCGCGGCCCCTCGGCGGAATCGGCGTAGGGGGCGTTGGAGAATCGCCGCCGGGTTGGCTGGCGGGAGGCGCTCGGGGAGGAGGGGGCGGCCCGCTCGGTGCCGCCGCGGCTGAGGGAGGCAGGGCGGGAGGACGAGCAGCCAGCCGGAGCCCAGCGTCAGCAGCGGCAGCCGCACCGCCGCCGGCCAGCGCCATGGGTGAGTCTCCAGCCCGGGGCCGAGGCGTGGCGGGGGGGCCGTGACAGTGCGAGCCTGCGGCCGTGGGGTCTCCGCGATGGGTGGGCTGAGAGGCGACGCGGGGAGAGGGGAATATAGCGGGCACCGCCGAGGCTCCCATCCCGGCGGCCCCGCCGCGGGGCCCCCCGTCCCTTTGACCGCCCCCCGCCTTCCTCGTCCTCCTACTCAGATGCGGCTCCAGCCCCCCTCGCCGCCGCCTCTCCCCCCCACCCCCCCAGTCACTTCCTGCCTCGCCGAAATTGTATAATGCCTGCGCGGGGCTTGGGGAGCCGGGCGGCGAGAATGCCGGAGATATTTCTTCTCCCTAGCTTTTCTCCCCTTCCCCCTCCATCCCGCTCCCTCCTCCCCTTTTTTTCCTTTTGCGCCCAAATTTGGGAGGGAGGAATTTGCTGCTGCAGGAATTAAAGCAGCCTTTCGAATATGCGGGAGAGGAGCGGGTGGGACTGGAATCGCGGGAGGAGGGGGAAGGAAGGAAGGGGGCGCCCGTGCGCGGGTGGGAGCGTGTGTGGCAGCAGCGGGAGCCCGCCAGCCTCCTGCCCGCCTCGCTTGCTGCCTTCTCCTGCCCTTTTTTTCCCCCTTTTTTTTTTTTCTTTTTTTTTTTTTTTCTTTTTCTTTTCTTCTCTAGAGCATTTTTTGGGGGGTGTATCTCGCTTGGGTCTGGATTTTAGTGGCCAGCCCGCGCTGCCCCGCCGGCCCAGCCCGTGCCCCTGCAGCCCGAGGGCTCCTCGGCCGGTCGTTCGTAAAAAAGAGAAAGTAGACATTACAATTTTCGAGCAGCTGCCCCGGGAGTCTGTATGAAACGCGTTTTTGAGCAGTTTCTGTTTGATCCGCTCGCTTAGCGAACCAGTCTTGCAGAATAAACTGGAGGGGTGCTTCGTGTTTCAGGAGGGTGACTGGGAAAAGGGGCGATTATGCACGAAGATTGTTTTAATGGGCGACTTAAGGAAAAGCAGCTAAACTTATTTTAGCGTGAAGTTGTTGGCTTCACGCTGAACCAGTTATGTGCAAATGTAATTCCAAGAAAAGGCAGCGTTCAGGAATCTTCTGCGTGCAGTTTGTGTGCCGCCTCCTGCAGATGAAACATCGCTGAACAGAAGACTGTCAGAACTACCCATTCACTGAATGTTTTTTCCTGGCCATTGTAATCTCCCTCTGACTGACAGTGGCTTCAGGTTGGGCTCAGTGACAGAAATGCTTCTATATGCAGAAATACCTATGGTCTGTATTAATATCATGACCAAAAAAATGTCAGTTTATGTAATAGATGCAGGTTTAGTTCCCATGAAAGTTAGATGGGCCACTGCAGTGTATCTGCACTTAGAAGGTAGACCATACCTTCTTATGGAAGTGAGATTTTTTTTTTTGTAGTAATAGCTGCTCAGTGCTAAATGGTAATTTAATTTATGTCTAGAACTTTCACTGAGGTATCAAACTAGTATTATTTCTTCTTTATGATTCTCTATATATAATAAAGTTTTTACCTGCTGAAATGTTAGGAAATAAGGGAAGATGTATTTTTGTGTAGTGTTTAGCATCTTTCACTTGATACCTGCTTAGTTTGTGGGATTACTAGCATTTTTAGCTGTTGATTTGTGAGCATAAGAACAGTAATTCAATCTGACTTTGGATGACTGCATTTTTTTAAGCTGACTCGAGAATAACAAAAATCAATAAATAGAAATTCTTTATCTTGGGAGAGTGGGTTTCAAGAAGCCATTGCTCTAAAGGTTAATTACTACCTTGTCTGTGTTGAAACCTGAATTGGAATCCAAGAGTGTCACCTGTTCTGTGTTTGCTACTATGGCAGAAAGGGTTGTTACCTAAGTCATTTTGAAACTGAAGCAGATGTAACAAGAACTGTGCATCTCATCCATGCACTGATAATAACTCACAGCATTTCCCTCTGCTTACCCATAAGGACAAGTAACTGGTCTCAGTTAAAACAGTGCTTCAGATATGTACTCGGTGCATGTGTGTTTCTGTGTGTATGGATAAAAACTTGATTGTTTATCTTGTGCAGGAATTAAAGGTCAGTTTTGTCTGCTTTGTAAGCTAAAATACAAGAAGTTTTGCTTTTTTTTCTTGCATAGAAATGTCTAAATGTGCACAGCATATTTTTTTTTCTTTCACTGGCTGTCAACTTAGTGGTATTTGGTCTCTTTCATGGGGCAGGCTCATACTTTGTGTGCTTTATTTTTTTTTATTTCTAGTAACTCAGTGCTGCTGTGGTGGTTTTTTTTTTTTACTACCTTAAAATACCCATTAAGACAACAAAGATTTACAAATACAATGGCTGCAGTTTCAAAACCTCATTTTAAGCATAAAATCAGTGAAGGAAAATTTGCCTCTGAGAAGGTGTAGGAGAGAGGACTGTAGTATGACACCCATTTTTAGCTTCAATTTACTGCCAGACTGTTCACTTAACCTGTCTAGACCAGAGATGTGTATGTATGTATGAGTGACGTTCTGTTTTCTCTAAGTTGGTGCTCCAGCTCCTGAAATGAGCTAGTTAATTGCAAATGTGTGCTCTGTAATTAGAATGACATTTAGGCAACATTTAAGTAGTTTAGTTAAGCCTCGTTTAAATTAGTAATTCAAATTTGGGGTAGTGTTAAACTATAGGCAGTCGCAAACTATTCCCTGGGAGGGTGTGAGAGGTAGAGTGTGGAGTAGATGTCTTGCAGAGGTGGGGATGGTGGCACAAGGAGGTGAAGGCATTTCTCAGCTGCAGGGGCCAGGAGCTCAGCTCACAGAAACCAGTGATTTCCTGTTCGCCTTGCTAGAGTGAGTTTCACGTATGTCAGGGATGAGTCAATTTATTTTTTTTTCAGCCCTGGTTTAATGGCTGCACACGGATAACTCTGTAATGTCATCAGGCGGCTCCTTTCTATTATGTGGGGGTTTTAAATAGGAAACAATCAGGTCAGTATTTACTTTCATAACTTTAGTTTAATGCAGCAGCCCTGTGAAACCAGGTACTGGCTTCATTGTGTGGATGTCGCTGTGAAACTCCTGTAAGGCATGGCCTCCTTACTTTACATTAAAAATGAAAAAGTAGCCAGTAGGTTCACAAGCACTTCAGAAGCCTGTATGTATCCACTTTCCTTTTGACAGAGTTTGAGTTAGAGCAATGTAAAACACACGCCTGACTAAACCTTGCTCTGATGTATGTCCTGGACTTCCTTCCCCCAAAAGCCACTTAATCTTCTGCTTTTTGTGCATCAGTGCAATCCCACGCCTCAGATGTGCCTTACAGGAGCCTGCTGGTCTCAGGGGCTGGCAGGGCTGCTGCTCACAGTCACTGCCCAGCAGCCCTTCTTAAAGCCACTCATGGGGAACAGAGTACTTCTGTATCTTATTTTCAAATGGCTCTTTGTGTGGCTGTTTTCACGCCACATTTCAATCATTTAACGCAGTGATAGCTCAGTACGCATTTGAAAATAATTTTGGAAGCAGGATTGCTGAACAATATCACTCTGGGTGTTACATTCAGAAGCACTTAAACTAAAATAGAACTGAATTATTTCTTAGTGGTGCAGAAGATTTAGAAAATTTTTTTGGTCAACATTGAAAATAACAGCTTTTCTTAATTGCCTTTATTTTCTTCTTTTGCTTATTACTATTATTGCTCTTATTACTTAAAACTATTAATAGTTGGTGTGCTTCTTATTTTTTAATCTGAATACTTTAGATGTTGACTTACAACCAGGGGGAGGATTGATTGAAACTTGAGGTAGTTGCTTCCTCCCATGACCCATTGTAGCTCTAGAGGGATCAATATTAAGATACAGAACATAGTTTTGGTCTGACACTTTCAGAACAGAGCTTTTTTAATGGGAAGATTGCATCATACTCACAAAAGATGTGAGACCTGAAGAAAAGAAAAATTACTTAAACTGCTCTTTTGTGTGATGAAAAAGATCAGAGGATGACAGTGGTCTTTAGAAGTGTACTCTTAAAGTAGAAAATACTCCATATGAGGCTTCTTTCTAGTGCTGTGGGGTAAAGCATGACAGGAGAATGATCAGAAAAACAGAAATACAAACTAGGTGTATGAGGTGTGCTCTTCAGCGTTGTTGGTGCATGATGAACTACGAAGTAGTAGTTTATCAAATTCTAATCAAAGCAGTCTCAATATATGCAGAAATCAGCCTGTCATACAGTGATGTTATTACAAAGAAACCTTTCAGAAAGGCAGTTGAAGTCCTTGATGGCAAAATTTCTGGAGTGACATTTGTCTGAGAAAGCATTGTAGGTCATTGGAGTTGATGCTGAGAAAAATGTAAGATGGCATGAATGTTGGTACTGCTACCAGTGATTGTCACTGAATTATGGGCAGGTAGATTCTTAAAAGAATAATGCATTAAATATTGCCTGGCTTTATATCTTGTACATTTAAAAGACCATTCTTGTAATAATTCATACTGAACTTTAAATAAAATGAAACTTAACCTAGTGAGGTGGTCAAAATTGCCAAGAATACTTAAGTTAACATTAACATAAATCTTAAATCAAACCTTTTCCAGTGTTGGCCAGTTGCCGTGTTTGAATTTCATTTATGTGTAATTCTGTTACAGTGTGCTGGAAATTCTAGTGTGCCCAGCAGTGTCCTCTGCTTTCCTTTTTGTTCTTTTGTAAGAGCCTTACCATATGATTTTATAGCCTAGACTGATGTGTTACTGCACTGCAGTTGAAAAATCCTGTCTTGATTGATTGATTGTGTTTTCTGTGCACAGTGTATGAAAACTTGTGTGTTCATATGGTGGTGTGATTAGATGAGCTTGCTGATGTAATGGAAAGTTAACCTTACAGCAGAGTAGTTTTCAGCTGGGTGTGTGAGCTAATCTCACTTGTTCGATGTGCACTTATCAGAACTGATAGGTGGAGAAGTTCCTGGGTGAATCTAGGCCAGCTGCTTGAAAGGAGGCAGTTCTGCTGCTCTGCCCACCCTGCTGCCTCTTCAGCCCAATAGTGAGTCAGTTCAGGGAGCTCAGCTCACAGGGTCTGCCTGTTTTTCTTCCTCAAAATGGGTTTTCTTTCTATTAGTTGAGCTCCCTGAACCTTTTATACCATGTGATCACAGGAGTGTTGGCATGGAAAAAGAAATGCAAGTGGGGTTGAGGCAAGAGCTGGAGCTTGAGCTGACCACTTGGGCCGTAGAGAGCTGCGTGCAGCCTTGGTTTAGTGTGTGCTTTGGGCTGGTGAGACACGGCAAAGAGAGGAAAGCTCAATTTGCTGTTCCCACCCAAACACTGAGTCCTAACATAGGCTGGCACTTGCTGTGCTGGGGTGCCCAAGGCAGCAGGGATATGTGGTAGTTGGTCTCTTTGTACAACTTGTTTCTTTCCACTCTGCCAGTGGTTGAGATAGGGAAGGAGGAAGACTGTATCCTCCTGTTGGAGCAATTAGTGCTCGTGGTTGAGAGTGTCGTACTCTCCCCTTGGTGAGAGCTGGTGACTTACCCCAGGATAAACACAAGTGGGCAAAGTTTAATGGCTTTGGTTTCAGCTCCTGTCCCTCAGTCCTTGATCACTGAATGGGTGAGGTGAGGCTTTTTATTGCAGGCTGTTGAATCATTGCCTGTAACATTTATGGTAATATTATATTGGCATTAGGACTTTTCTAGAGTGATTTGCGGAACTGAGGCCTTCATTAGTGATGGCTGCAGAAATCTCACAGTACAGAGGGTCTTGTAGTCATGACCAGATCCTGACTGTGGTGGTATCAGAGTTTTAGCTGACTTCCTGTTATAAAAGGAGAAAGAAAAAGAAAAGGAAAAAAAAGCAGTTTTGAGGCATTAAAAGCTGTTGCTGTAGAAATGTAATTCTCTGGAAGCTTTCTGACAGCAGAGGCTTTCCTGAATGTGTGATCTTACCAATATGCACTGTAGTAAAATTCCAGATGCTGGCTTAAATGTTTTACATTTGGGACAGTGAAAATTTCTAAAGTAGACTGATGCAAAGAAACACATCCTCTTGTTCCTCCCCATCCCTTGCTTCTGGGAGCAAACATGTCCTTATTGTAGTTAGTAAAGGTGTATTAACAAACCAAGAGATTCAAGATTATCTTAGTTTCTTCTTGGGAGGCTTTGCCAGATGGTGTGAAATCAAGGTCTGAGTAATCCCTTGATGATGGGTAAAGGGAAGGAAGCCATCCTGTTGCCTTCTGTGTTCTTTATTTTTGTAGCTCTTAGCTGAGGTAGAACTTAGAGGAGAATGGTCTGCAAACTGCTGCAGTATGGTTCTGAAGTTTGCAGTCACCTCCTACTGTTCAGCTGTGCCAAATATTGACCTTCAGTGCTCTTATTTGCAATTCTGTGGGCATCTGCAAACCAGTAAGTTCTCAGAGCAGAGGAAAGAACCTGCAGTTTCTGTCTGAGAGACTGAAACAATGAGGAACAAAACCTTAAAGGGACTGGGGCAAAAACCATAATATGTGGTTGTTGTACAGTTGAGGATTGTGAATAAAAAAAATCTCCTTTTCAGTCAGTTAAAAAATGGCTAAATGTTGCAAGTTCAAAACAATGCTGAAGACTAGATGCTTGAAGGGAGGAGAAGGTCGGGGTAATGAGCCCCACTCCCATAAAAATTTGGCTAGGAAAGCTGGGAATTTCAGCCGGGAGTTTTTCCTTACCAGCAGTTTCAAATTTAACAAGTTAATTTTTGAGCTGGGTGGTGGTGTTCCTTTTCATGTCTTTAACAAGAGGGACTCTATAAAAGGTGTTTTGAGGTTTATTCTGTTTAGAATTCCTGAACAGTTGAAATTTGCAGCTGGGGAGGTCAAAATCATATTAATATTCAGTATTTTGTGCAGACCCAAGCTAAGTTATGTGAATGTCAGTATATTGGTAATATACTGACAGTCAAATGTAATATACACTATTATATACAATATACATTAGCAATGAAGGGTCACTGATGTGTTGTTTGTCCAAACACATGCAAGAGTTAATTTGAAGAAGACTTTGATAGTGATTAAGACACAGCTTCTGCAAAGGAGTATTAATGGATGGCCTCTAACCTGGTTGCTGAATGATTTTCAGTTGTCCCTGGCCTTGTGATCAGCCTGCAAGGCATCCAGTGTCCCCCTAGGTAAACATGACTGGTTTTTGGTATGTTCAGTTCTTTGTGGCTGTGGGCATCAGGAAAGATCCTGGGTTTCCTGTGCTTTGAGTTGTGTTTCTGGCTGTGCACCTTGCCTGCTGAGTACTCTGGTGTGGCAGCAAGGTGTGGAGAGGATTTAACTCCCACTTGAAAATTTGGCAGGGCTAATCATGCAGGGTAGCTGCTCAGCTGATGTACATGTTGGACCATGTACACCATGCTCTTCACAGCCAGCTTCCTCCCTAAAGCCAAAACCAAAAGGATTTGGGAAGTTGAGAAATCAACAGCTTTGGTGCTGTTAATCACTGGGATGGTTTGCAATCCAGCTGTGGCTTCACTCCTTACTCCTCTTTAGTTCTGTCATCCAAAGCAGTTTGACTGCTGGTGATTTGGTTGCTCTCAGATGTGTTGCCTTCCTCTTTGAAAAACATGAGCAGTAAACACCAAGTTAAAAATTAAATCTTTGATGTAGAATAAATGACATAAATCTTTAGGATTGCAAAATGCCAAACTATTTTACAGATGAATGGTAGTTTTTTCAATTATATATTGTAATTTATTAAACGTGGATGGTAAATTTTACTGTAGATATGGGCCATTCTTTGTATCAGTTGCCATTGCAACTCACAGGGAAACAATCTTAACTTTTACTTACTATCTTCCTTACACAGTAATTATAATGGGAGCTATCTTTCTGTGGTATCTCTCTAGCTTAAAAATAAAGATAATTAAAAACAATGCAGCCAGCCAGCTGTGTTTCATAACATCTAAATTTAACACATGAAGTGGTTTTTAATACTTGACTTGGCATAATTCTTTGAAATAACACCTGGGTCTTTTTAAAATCATCTTGGTCTCATTAGAATTCTTTATATTCTAAAGAGAGAACTCAGTGTGGAAAGTTAAAAGGGAAAATTCTCCAAGTATTAGTAATGTTATAATATCCCTATGGACTCCTCAAGGTTTGATGAACCTTGTATTACAAGAATTGAAAAAAAAATATTATTTCAGCATATCATGGAAATTGTAATTAAAATGCCTAAATTCTGTGTTTTGGTATCATTAAAATATGCTGTTATAGGGGGAACAGGGACACGTGCCTTATAATTTTAGCTCAAAATACCTGCCATGGTGAAACCAGCAGGACTTTGGAAAGCTTCTCTATGGCAGAGGGTAAGGAGTTCAGCATAGAAACTACTATAGGAAAATATGAATATACAGAAAACCAGGTGACTTCCATATTGGAATGATTTGCACCCAGTGTACAGAAATGTATGATAAAAGCCCTTCACCCTAGTTACTTCTCAAAGGAGAATTGTGCACGTTAACAGAAGAATCAGGATGAATAGTGTAATTTCTCTCTTTAAGGGGAGCACACTTCATTTAGACTATGTTGAATGTGCTCGAGTATTTTTGCATGAATGATTCACCTCTCATTAGCATTTCTGCACCTACATGTTCAAGAAATTTTACTAGATCTGATAGTAACCCTTTGGGCTGGAACTGTAATAATGCTGTTTCTTGTCCTGCCATCCTTACAGCTGCTTGATGAGGAGGCAGGATGGGATGTGCTGCTGGGGAATTCACTTCTGTGGGGATTCCAGGCATTGAACAGAAGGAAGTGCAAAGTGCACACCTGCAAATGCCTTTTTCAGAGTCCCTTGGTTGAAACCTGCCAGCTGGATTGCAGCAATCTGCTCTTCCTGAGAATCTGACTTCTGTGCTTGGGCTAGTGTGAGGTACCTGTGCTGTTGCTGCTGCTTCACCCAGAGATTGGGTGGGGGAATCAGTTGGTTTGGGTTTGTTCTTGGGTTGTTTTTTTTTTTTTTTTTTTTTTTTTTTTTTTTTAAATTTTGTCGACTTTTTTATCATCCCCTGCTGAATCTTTCAGTTAACTGATCCATCTGTCTGCAAATTTTGAAGGAAAATGGAATGTTAGGGTGAACATGAAGGAACTGAAAAAGGATATGACAAAGGAACTAAATGGTACATTGTGGCAAGGCATGTTAGTTTGTTTCTCAACACTTACTGTGCTTTTTTCCTTCTGTTTCCAGTGCTAAGTGAGACTCGAAATGGACTCCATGTAGAGGTGCTGACCTACTTGGGGGAGAATATCCATTTTCTTAAAAATGGCATTTTCAAAACCATAGTTTAGTTGATGTCATAGGAGATGAAAGTGTGAGATAAAAGTGTCTGAAAGATGCTGCCGTTTTGGTATTGATTGGTAGGGTTTTTTGGGGGGGGGTTAAAATTATTTTAAATATTTTTATTTACTTGTCTTTTGGGAAATATCCACAAGCTAAATACACATGAGACATGTTAAATATGAAGTTGAATAGCAAATAGTTTGTTTTCATTCTTGCTGGAGTTGTTTGTGTTCAGTGGTTTTTTTTCCCTTGGAGGCTTTGTATCCTGGGATCTTCCATACTTGGGTTTGGTTTTTTGGTGTTTTTTGAATTTATTCTTTTTCTTTTGTATCTTTTACCTTCAGCCCTTGGTTCAGTGTTTGTGTTGGAAAAAATATTTAAGGACAGCAAAACTGAGGAAGAGTTAGGGAGGTTAATAGTGGTGATTGATGCACCAAGTGATGTGTGCTTGGTGCTGTTCCTGCCACGAGGTCCCCAGCTGCCATTTCATTTCGACCCTGACTTTATAGAGTGGAAGATAATCGGTCACTTCACTGTCAAATGTGATTTCTAGTCGGTCATTCCAGTTGGATGCAAGTTGCTGTGTGATGGTGGTTTGTGTGCTGCTCTCTGCAGGCAGACTAAGGGTTTTTTTAAAGCCAGAATAAAGGGGAAAATACACACTCAAGCAGCTTTAAAATAGTGGTTTTGTACTTTAAAATTCCATCTAAAATGCAAAAAAGGTTTACTTTATTTTCAAGGAATTAATTGCCTAGCTAGTTGTAGTGGAGGTTGAACTATTAAAAAAAAAATCAACATGTGTGGCTGGCCTGAATTATTCTGTAGTTATTGTGGGTAGAACTTTTTAATACTGGATGTTTTAGTTATACAGGCCTGCTTTTATAGTTTAACAACTTTCCTCCTTCTCTGCCCCTTCTATAACTATAATTAGTTACTGCTTAACTGGCTTCATTTTCCTGTAGTTGTCAGCTTTCTTGCACTTTGGCTGCTCAAAGAAGTGCAGCACTGGCTGTGTTGGCTGTAGCTGCTGTGCATATTTATTGTACACTGGCTCTGAAGTCTCTCATATTTTTTTTTACTAGAGAACTTAAGCTTTAGTAGTGTGCCTGTAGCTCTACAGACAAATTATACTGTCTGCTCTTTCTAGTGCAGAGTCCTTTTGCTCTGTATTTCAGCACTATTTTTAATTAGCCAGATGATGGTGTCTGATATGGGAAAAAAAGAGGGAAGCCTAAAGCTCATTCTTCACCTGCTCACTCACTATGCCCAGTGTGATTTTGAGGAACAGTGAAATTAGCGCATTCAGTGGATCAGTGCTTGAAATTAGTACTTACTGACTTCTTCAGCTTGCTACTAGAGACCAAAAGAGATCCTCATTTCTTAATTGTGGTTATGCATTGAAAGGATTTTCTTTTTTTCAATCCTTTGTGGAAATATTTTTTATTTTTTCTAATGTAGGCCATGCCCTCAGTTCACACTTGGAAACCAAGTTGTTGCCTTGCAAAGAAAGGCTGCTGCTGATGTCTCTTTGAGGGAATAGAAGTGCTCATTTCCTTTCCATCAGTGCTAGACTTCTGCCATGCAGATTACAGCAGATGTTACTGACCCAGCAAATATTTTTACTTTATTTGAATAGTGAAAGGACAAATGTATTCATAGATGCTTAGCTTAAGTTTAACTTTGCAAATAGATCTGATGAGTTTCCCTTTTATATTGTTATTTCCATACTTTGTTCTTTTGTTATTTGGATTTTTTTGTTAGTTGTTTTTTTAATATGGATTGTGTTTATTTTAAGGGGTTTTGCAGACAAAAAAGTCAATGCTGAGGTACTACATATTATCTTAATGAGTGCCCATGGATTGTAGAAGCATTATTACACTAAATACTGCTACCTGAAGCCTCTATTTTAAGAATGCAGTAACAAAAACTCTAAGTTGCAAGGTTTGCAGTTGTCTCCGAGATGTGGGAGGACAAGATGAGGAGATGTCTTACTTGTTTTATGTATTGCCTCTATATTGACAAGTTGAAAAAATGCAACGTTAGATAAGCTGTAGAAAATTTGAAGATGTTGGTAAGGCCTTCCTGCGAGTTTTGGAGGCTTCTCTGTATTGATGTGGACACTTCAAATAACTAGCAGTGTTAGAAAGAAGAAAATAAAAAGTTACCGTGTCAGGGGTAGTGGAGGAAATATGGGTAAACAATGCTTATAGACCAGTTGTTATGCATAGAACCAGAAACTGTCAAACTGGTCATACTCACAGCACAGTGGTAGGATATTGCATAGAAATATTGTGGCTAAAGGATTTGCAGAAATTCAGCTAAAAGTTCTAAAAATACTATTTTAATTCTTCATATCATTGTTAGAGCAAGTGCAAATTCTTGTGTCTTAGCAGCACTGAGTAAAGTAAATTGTATATAAAGAAAACTTGCCCTACATCTAGTTACCTTACCAAAATAAATTGACACCATAGCAAATGTAAATTGTAGAAAAAATACCGTGTTCAGAGGATGCTCCTGGTTCCAGCTGTGTGAAATGCGTGAAGAATGATAAGCTTTTCTTTTCATTGTTGATGACAACAAACATTGCTATGCCAAATGCAGAGGGTATCTGCCCTTTCTAATATCACTTTGTGTTATGGTCAGATTTCAACAATTTTTGGATTTTCTGTGATTTTCTGGATACTTTTAAAAGCAGTATTTCCTAGGAGTGACTAGAGGAAAAATAAGTATTTCTTAGAGTAAGTTTGATTGAGAAGTGCTAAAGCCAGCTTTGATTAGAAAGGACAGTGACTCCTTGATGTCACACTGCTTTTCTGTTTGCTCATCTATTTTCTGTCCAGCTGTCTTCATTAATATTTGCTGCTAGTTTGGCTATGTCATAAATCCTCAAAGAGTTCTCATAACATCCTAGTACAGGCTGTTGGTTGCTACCAGTGCATAGAAGCTGCACTTACCTGTGTTGAGTGTGAGCTGAACTCTCAGAGGTAAAAAATGGCTTTAGCTCACCTTGGAGTTCTGTCTCCTTTTTGTCAGAGAGATAAGGTGTGCTCTTTTATCAGGCACTGGACCTTAGGCCAGAGGCTCTCATCTTTTGGTCCAGATGGTAATATGTGAAGAATGACTTTAAATTTATCATTCCTGAACACAGTCATTCCAGAATAAAGGAGAAAGGTAAATTACAGTGTCTGGGCAATAATGAAGATGACAGACTTATTTAAAGAGAAACTACTTTTTTTTTTTTTAATATCAGTGATCTTCTTTAGAACTGCTTGGGAAGCCACTGATGCCTTGTTTCTCTTTTCACTCATTTGCATAGTTAGAGTAGTTTGCTGCTGGCTATTAATTCATTGATTCTGATGATGGATCCAAAAACACCACCAGCTCTGCAGCTGGTTTATGTGGGCTGTGACATTTTGCTTGAGGGAGACGTACATTAAAGCAACATTGAGTACACAGAGTAGATGCACTGAAAGTCATCTGAGGCCAAGTTTATAATTGTATTGCTTGCCTTCATTTGTGCTGAGTTAGATTGGAGATTGCTGACAACTACAAGAAGATGAAAATATTAGAATACTTGATATACAATGATAGCTGGAATGCATCATGGATGATTGTAAAATGATACAAATGGACTGCTGTGCTGTATGCTCAGTGACAAGCTGTGAACGTGTTTTAGAGCTCAGGAGTGAGGTCTTGTGTACAGTTCACAGTATCATCAGCTCAGTGCTTGGAAGGATTCAAATACGTTACATGTTGGGAATTGATAAAAGGGTGAGAGTAAGAGATAGCACATGATCAGACATTGGATCTGTGTTTGCCTCTTGGACACTGTGTGTAGCTCTTGCCCTGGCTTCGTCAGAAGAGTACAGAGCTAGAGTAGAGTTATGTAAGAGCAGCAGGAGCAATCAGAGACATGAAATGGCTTCTTTTGAGCACAGTACATTAGATGATTAGGGCTGTTTTCCAATGAAGATACTACTGTGCTAACAGGAGGTAATTTTGAAATGATATTCATCCTTTTAACAATGTACAGGGGCAGTCCTTGCTAGAGAGACTTTTGTGGATGCTGTTTGTGATTATAAGAGTGTGCATGGAAGAGAAATTGGTCAAATGCTGTTTAAGTGAAGAAATAGCCCATCCTAAATGCTTGCGAGGTGGATCTTTGGTGATTGTGGAGGTGTTAAGAGAAACACTGCTCTGTTTATTCTGCTGTGTGTGCTACCTTAGATGTATGTTTCTGGCCTCAGGTGAAGGCAGAACTTCGGTGTGACCCATGTGGCTGTTCTTGCTGGATGATAGGATTTCAAATAGTACTGCTTTTGTCCAGGAAAGGAGGCGCCTGTGTTCACTCAGTGAACTAGTGCTTGATGATGTTACCCTTCTTTCACAGTTGAAAGCAGTGATGTGCTACATGATACCTGATAGTAATGTATTACTTAGGGTGGTTGATATTAAAATCTTGGAGTACTGGGGCTGCTGTGGGATCTGCAGTATCAGTTATGTTCCAGGCTGCACAGCTCGCTCCAGTTCTGCTTCATATGCATCTGTCTTCCTCCCAAAACAAAGGGAGCTTCCTCCCAGAGCATCTTGTGCCACCTTTCTGCGAGGCACAGAGAAGGACTGGCATTGATCCAGCAGTGCTTTGCTTTTTTGTCCTTTCAGAAGAGTACAGCAGCAGTGTACCCAATGTGCTGAGCTAGTATGGCTCTGGGTGCTGATAGACCATGAAGGGGGCTGTGGAAACAGAAAGCTTATATTGCATTACATAGACAAGCAGAAGGAGACTTCAGTGCCACTTTGAAGTGCAGTTTCCATCACAGTGTAGAGTTTCTAAAAATAAATTCAAACTCTGGAACTATGGGATTGATTAAAAATTAGGTATTAAGATGCAGAAGCATCTTAACTGCTGGCCTAGAATTTGCTATTAAGATGGGGTTTTTTACTTACTTTTTTAGTATCTATGTATTGAAATACTCAAGCCTGGGAAGATGTTTAGTGACAAACAGGATCTTTGTGATACAACTTTTAGTTAAGGTATTGTAAGTGGTGTGTTGGAGAACTGTTGTAGACCTCTTGTCACGCACAGAGTTAGATGTTGTTGAACAGACACGTAGCTTGTGTTCCCTGCTTTGTTCTTTATTTTCTGGCTGTTGAACCATGACACTTGTGCCCAAGGTTGCAGCAGTGCTCTAATGCTCAGTGTTGCAAATGAAGTGAATTGACGCTGTTCACTGAATGTGTAAAGTGACTTAGAAACACAGAATCCTGGAAGATATTTGTGAGGATGATGGCTTTGGTCTTTGTACCTTTTCCAGACTAAAATAAAGATGCTGTGTAGTAGTGTGGTGAAATGAGATTGCATGTTCTAGTGAACACCTCAGAAGAAGAAACATGCCTGAACCCATTACAGGTTCAGATAGCATATGGCAATCAAAAATGTGTTGAATACCTGAAGTAAAAAGAGCTATTGTTTAAGCTGCCTGTATTGATGATTAAATGGCTGGAGTTTGTGTAGTATATTACCATGAAATTCGGTTGTTTTATGTATAATCCAAACTAAATTAAGGTTACTAACAGACAATTAAGGAGGCCTGCAAGAAAGGTGAAGAGGGATTTTTAACAGGAGAGGACGAGGGAAAATGGCCTTCAGCTGACAGAGAATAGGTTCAGATTAGCTCTTGGGAAGAAATTGTTTATTGTGAGGGTGGTGAGGTGCTGGAACTGATTGTCCAGAGAAGTTGTGGATGCACCATCCCTGGAAGTGTTCAAAATCAGGTTTGATGGGGCTTAGAGCAGACTGACCTAGTGGAAGGTCTCCATGCCCATGACAGGGGGTTTCGAAGTAGATGTTCCTCCATACCCCTTCCATCCCAAACCATTCTGTGATTCTGCTTAAAATGCTGCATCCTAAGCATAGTAGGTGGAAAATACTGTGAGTTATTTTGATCAAATGTAAGTAACGTTTTCTTCTTTTCTTTTCTTTTCTTTCTCACACTGCCCCTCTTCCTCTCTCTGGATTGTGGCTGCACCTGCATGGACTCGTTGCTGCAATGGTTCAAATTCATCATTTTGCTGGACTACTTCTGGATCTATTCTCCTGATATCTTCAATTGTGAAAATGATGGAAACGTGTTGTTTACAAAGTAGCTGTAAGTATTACCTTGATGCAGATGTTTTACAGCTAATGTAGGAATAGAGGCAGCATGAGGTTTTTATTAGATGAACTAAAATTGAGCGTAGGTAACAGCTGGTTGAAAATCAAGAAGGGGTAAAAATTAAGGGGAAGGTATTGTAAGTATTAGAAATGTGAGATCTCATTTGGCACCGTGTTCAAGACAGTGGAAGTCAACTCTTTTACCAAAAAAAGTACTAAGTTCCTTTAAAAGCTGTTGCAGGAATTAAAGAAACTCAATTCCTAATTTGTTTTGGTCTCTTTAGAAGTGGCAGATCATGAACAAAGGCAGCCATTTAAGAACCAGTATGTTGAAATCTTCAGTTTTAATTGGTGTACCAGAAATCTGAATCTGGCATCCAGCTGCAATTTTTTAAAAGGCTTTTTCCTAATGAGGACAAATGCTCACATTAAACACAGCATTAATGCCCAATGTAACATTTGATACATCTTCATCTTTCTGGTTACTACCATTTTTATTTCGTTATCTAAAATTGTGGGTGTAATTAATGTAGACCCACTTAATAAAGCAAACAACCCAAAATTTGCCATCTCTTCTTTTTTAGCATTTCATACTCAGTGATCTAGAAGTACAGAGGGGTAAAACTATCTGAAGTGTGGAGCTCTTTATAAAGGTGAAGAGAAATAACTTTAGTTCAAGACCAGAATTATATGGAAACCCATTCTTTTAAGCAAAAGAATTAGCTAATGAGGCAGTGAGGTGTTTCTGGTAAACATGACACACATTAAAAGGTATGTAGATACTAAAAAATGCAGGTGACTGACAAGTAGAACTATTAGGAGTGCCTGACTGTGATTAGATATTTCATATCTGGTAGGATGAATAGGAGTTCCACATCCTTAATGGTTATTAAGGACCTGCACTGTTAAGGAGCCCTTTAATATCTTTAACAGCACTGACCTGCATGTCATGTAATATCTCTAAAGCATTGGCTCCAGCTCAGGGTTTCAGATTGTGATAAATTCCATTCCTTACATGCAGTAATAGATTGGAAAATTAAAACAAATATTTGGATTTTAAATTCCTGGCAGATTTTTAAAATACTTTAAAACCTTTCAGATGAGATTATAGCTGCACCAAAGCCTATATTGAAACAAAAAGCTTTAAAAAAGTTCCTTGATGACACAACACAAAGATTCCTACATTTAGGGAAGTAACAACATTTGTTGCATTATGATTATTTAAACTGGAGCCTCTAACTTAGTCTTTGCAATGGTGTAGTTTTGTTTGAGGTTATTAATAGTTCATTTGCCAAATGGAGAAATCAGTTGGGTGACTTAAAACACAGAGTCCATTTATTGACTAGTGCTGTTGGATTGCCTAGAGGTTAGTTCTTGCATTCAATGCTTTAAAGGTGATAGTGGTTTTATATCCTTGCTTTAATTGAAGAAATATTTTTAATTTAAAAATTCTGAGTTTATTACTGCTTTGAACTTATTCTGTCAATTTTAGAAAGAAAGAATTTCAAAATAAATGACTCAACCACATACCAGACTTGAATTAACCAAACTGTATCCCATACAGAGAAGTTCTGAGCCAAGAGTGCCTGCAAGAGAAAAATTTTTTACAAATTATTTTTTAGAATTCCTCTGTTCTCATAAAGATAATTTTAGGCAGTGGAATTTGAACTTGTAGACAGCACTTCAGCTGTGTGGGTATGTACAGCTCTCAAACTCTGAAACTGAGGCAGTACCACCATCACATGACATCCTCTCAACTTTGCATGGACATAACGCCTAAAGGCTGAAATCACTGCTCCGTGACTAGCAGTGCCTTGTGTTGCTTTTAGTAGACAGTTTTCTCAAGAAAGTATTTTCAGAATCTTTGTAAAATATCTAAATTGCCCAGTCTCATAAGACAATCCTCAGAGCTGCTGCATTAATAAACAAACAGTTGTGAGATTGTGCTGGAAGAGTGGTGTAAAGGTAGCACAGTTGAACTTTGAAAGATTGCTGGGTCTAGTACAGTGAGGAGGAGGCATTTTAAGTACCTCCAGCATTTTCATTAATGTGGTGAGAAGAAGTAATGGCTAACATCCAGAATTCTTCTCTTGTTTCACAGTAGGCACTATTTTGGGTAAGTTTTGCAGAGTACAAGGCAACTGAAGTTTTGCCTGTATGGAGAGTTTATGCAAGGCATGCTGCATTAGTGTAAGTCTGGGTTTGACATGAAGGCCTGCAGTTGAATGACACAGAAGCAGAGGTCTCAAGTTGATTCCCTTCATGTTGAGGCAGTACCACCATGACTTGGAAATACAGGAAGGGTGGATTCATACTGCTGGCCTGTGTGTCAAATGGGCATTGGTACCAAGTTGATTATGTTTTAATTTGTTTGCACATGCTCACTGTGCAGGCATAATATGGCAATTGCATTTGCCCAAAATACTCCTAGTGTACCTGAGTTTCTGTGCCAGTTTTTCTGACCATCCAGACAAAAAATTGTTTTTTGTATTTTTTGCTGCAGTTCATTATACTGTCTTGAATGTAGACAGCTTGGGCTGTTGAGAGGTTGGGTAGATAGCACTTTTCTACAAATGTGAAAATGAAGTGAACATTTCATTAACTAAGAATACAAGCCAATTAGGAAATTACTTGCTTTCCTTTTAACTTTTTCTTTTCCTAAATATCTCTTGCTTTAGCAACAGAAGAACCTTGAAGGATATGTGGGGTTTGCAAATCTTCCAAATCAAGTTTACCGAAAGTCTGTGAAGAGAGGATTTGAGTTCACGCTCATGGTAGTAGGTAAGTTTCCCTCTTTGTTTTGAGTGTTGATAGTTAGAAGTATTTTGACATAGTTCTTAAAATCTGTGATGATGATGTAAGTATGTTTTGCATGATCTCAGGAGAAAACATGGATCTTCCCCTGCTGGACTGATAAATTTAATGAGGAGACAAATAAATGATGAGAACTATGTACTTCATATGGTCTTAGGAAAACAGTTTGGTGTGGATCTGGTCTAAAATGCTACTTGCAAGTATGACTGAAGTAATTTGAATTTGATTGTCATTTGAATAAAAAAGAAATTTTTGTGGTTGAGTGCAACACGGCAAACCTCGTATATAACCAGGCAGTAGGATCCTGTCTGTCCTGCCCTTCTGTGGCCACAAAACTATGCTGCAAAATCAAAGCTTTAATTTAAACAAACCTTTCTAGTTTGTATGGTTGCAGAGAAAACCAAATGTAAACAGTTTGTTCCCTATGGACTGCAGTAAATGGGAAATTATTGTTAGTTTGAATGAATAATGCCATTCAGAGCAGTTCATTTAGGCTTCAGTGATGACCCAAATTTGTCATCTTTCCTGCTAAGGAATCTCATTTCTTTCTTTTTTCTTGCTCTTTTGAGTACTTTTATGATAATAGACTGTTAGTAAAGTTGGGTACATTCACATGTAACTGATGCTACTGGATATGTGACCTTGTTTTGGCATGCCAATCAGCAAAATAATAATAATAATAATAATAGTTTAGAAAGTGTTTTATAATAGCCATCTGTCACTTTGTTATCTAGTTCTGTCTTTTGTAATTTGGCTAGCTTGTAGTGCTTTGTTTTGTCATCAACACAATAGATTTCTTGTGCAGGCTTTATGTGCATGTAGCATAACAGTACTATTGACAGTTAGAAATCAAGGGCAAATTGGTACAAACTCATTGTATAGGTCATGTATATTTTTCTTTTGATTACAGAAGTGAGCTAGAATTTTAAAACTTGAGGGTTGTGTTCTTCTTTTGGAGCTTGATGACAGGTTCCTTTACAGTCTAGCATCCAAGTACATATTTAGTACAAAACTGTTCAGTCTAAAGTAAAATTTGGTTTTCTGCTATCTACAGAAAATAAAAAGGAGGAAGGGATGAAACTGTCCTCATAAGTGGTAGATGTAGGGATGTGATACAACTGGAGAAAGTCTGCAAAATTACCTCAATATTCTCTTGTTTCCCTGTAGTATAGTTTAAAGCAATTACATTTAGGAAAGTTGTAGAAGATGGAAGAAGAGGAATTGTTCCAAAACTAGATTGAAAATGAGATGTTGACTCATTTTTATAGTTTTACTAAATAGTTTTACTATTTTTTTACTAAGACTTCATTTGTTTGCATGGAAATTTGTGCCACTGTCTGGAAGCTTACTAGGAGAGGTGGCAGTATTTTCCTAAATTAAAAATGCCACTAATTCTCTTCTTTTGACCCCCAAGTATTGAAATCAGATACTTGAAAGTGAGTGTTTAAACAAAATGGTGGCTGATCTTTTAGTACTCTGGAGACATTTGGGGAGGGGTGGGTTAGGGAAATTTTTTTGTTTCAAAGTTAAGTGCCTGGTAATAGTATGCCCTGAAAATATGTGTTTGTTTTTAAATATGAAGATGAAATAGTTTGTGTATTACTGATCACTTGTGTTGGTAAACACTGTAATGTAATCTGCAAGTAGATTGTTAGGATTGTAAATACTTGTTGCTGTATTCATCCTGTGAGGTAGTGTACTCTAATGTGGTTTGAAGTCTTTAGCTGACGTAATGATACAAATCTGTAATAGCAAATGGAGTTATCTATAATCTACTTGATAAAGTTTAAAAGTCAGAATGTAGTGTTTATCTGTGTATGGTCAATGCTGGGAAAATAAGAATACTGGATGTATTTTCTCTTGGAGATTATCTAAAATTTTCTCTTGGTCTTTCTCCTACTAAGAGTTGTGTGTGTGTGGCTACCTTTTACTGCAGATTGCACAACTACTGGTCTGCTGGCTCTGCTCTATTTGGAGGTAGTTAGTGTGTTACCCATTTGTTCTGAGAGGCAAAAAGAGAAAAAATATGCTTGTGTTTGGTAAACAGGTACAACAAAGACAACAAATCCTATTTGGGATCTGTGTCCAGCTATTTTCAGGTGTCCATGAGGTTTGATATTGCAGCTAATGCATTTGTATAGAAACTGTTTTCCTGTTGTACCTCTAGTCTGGAATTATCAGTTAAACTTAATAGGTGTGCATAGTGGTATATCTGACTTTTTGGTCTTTGGAATGTGTGGTATGAAAATTGACTAGAGCAGTGTTTGGGGGGAATTTGCCAGTATGGTTATACTATTGTGTGTGTTTCTAGTGCTGTAGAAACAATTCTGTTTTCAGTTTAACAGTGTAAGATTTTTGTGACTGAGCAAAAATCAGTAAGTACAGCATCAAACAGATCTGTTGTTTCCAGTAAGAAGTTTTGCAGGTAAGTAGATTAATTTTGCAGAACATTTCCTGTGCCTAAAGCATGAATGTGAGTACATAAAATGCCTATTTCCCCAGTTATTGTCCTTGCCCTGGAATGGTGGAGCTGCCCATAGCAGTGTGTGGTGGCTTCCTGCTCTCCTTTGTGCCAGGGAAGTTAGACAGTGGACTTTTAAACATGGGCATGCATAAGGCCTAGAAGTTGTTGAAAAGCCTAGAGAATGGTTTCTGGAGCAAGTTTTCTCCTCCTGAGCTAAGTTGGTTGGTGGCATTGCTTTGGACCCATGTGGACAATTGTCTGTCTGTAACTTGCTCTTTTGAGTTAGGGCTTGGTAGGATTGATGTATCTGAGGCTTGTAAATGTTAGTGAGCTCTTTTCTAAAAAGTACAGTTGCTGATTTCCAGATGCTATAGTGTTTACTTTAAATATAACTAATAGGTAAAGTGATTATGAACTACCCACATACAAGTATAAAAAGAGGATTTCAAAATACCTTTTTTATATCAACTGTTTTAAGAATCATTGAAAAGTAAACCTTAATAGAAACTGGTGTTACTCTATAATATTTAGCCACAATAAGCATTTTGACATTTCTGTCTCTGTTTCTTTTCTCTAAATTGTATTGATTCTTTTGTTATAAACTTTTCTTGAGAAGCTGAAGACTGAGATAGCCTTTTGTTTTCCTCATTAATCAGTTTTCATTGATTTGTCCTTCATCTTCATGAGAATTTCATATCAGTTATATTCTCAAAGGCTTAGCAGTAGTTTTCATCATGCTGCTTCTGCAACGAGATGGTTTTGCAGAATGAAAACTCACAAGCACCTTCTCTCAGGATATGGCATAAAGTGAGCAGAAATATACATTTAACTGAGCTCCATTCTTGATTCTTTCAATGTAAGACATTTAAGTAGTGGTTTAAAGCAACTGGTTCTGCATCTGAAGCATTAAAGCTCAGCAGTGGAAAAAATGTCAAGTTTGCCTTGGTAGCCTGCTTCCTTCATAATCTTGTGTAATCTCTTCCAAGTATAAGACATTTGTTGAAACACTTGAGAACTCGGCATAAATATTTAGTCTGTCTGAAATCCAAAGAGTATTCTCTGTATTTCTCTACTGTACGGTTTTTTTGGAGGAAAGTACATGTTTAAGTCAGATGCTTAAGAAAACAAAACTTCCAGAAGCACTACCACTGTGGTTAGTAACTCACAATTAAAGAAAGTCTTAATTGTGGAATTGTAGTTCTGTCTGTTTGTTAATATAATTACACTTGCTTAAGTAGTGGGTGTGTGTTTTTGCTTTTGTGTATATGAGGTGTGGAACAAATAGTTATTTTTCAGCATGTCTTCCTTCTAAACTCTGAGTCAGGAAATCCCTCTTTTGTTGTTGCATTGAAATGACGCTGGAAACGGGATTTGAACCAATACCCAAGTAGATACAAGGTCATAATTCTTAAAAGTTCATTTCTCCTGTAGACCTTATGTACTTAAGAATATGTATTTGTGGTGACTTTTCCTAGAGCTGTGTATTTCAAAGTGTTCAGGCTTCATGAGTCGCATTAGAAGATGGACTTTCAAGTTTGGGGTTTTTTAAAAGTGATCTGATTTCCAAAGTCAGAACACTTAGAGTTGAGTGGTTTCCACAGGACCTTTCTGCGCAGTTCCTAGTTCTTGAGCAACTGTTTGGTAGCTGTGACTTTGAAAGGTGTTTTGAAACCTCTCCCATAGTAAATTGCCTGTTTTGTTTCCAAATTGTTCCTTTAGCCTTGTTGATCACCTGTAGATTACAGCTGGAAGGAAAATGCCATGCAATATTGTTGGAGTCTTTCATTTGTAATTATATGCACACTCAAGGGGTTTGGTTTAAACATGGTTTTTTGGCATGGATGCAAAGAAAAGGACTGTATTTTGCAAGACTTGAAGTTACATTAAAGAAGCATCACACCGTGATTTTAAAATGCTTTTATTGTTCACTGGAGAAAGCTGGGACTGATTTAATACTTGTATCTTCTGGTGATGGGTCATGTTCTAATCAGAAAGGGAACAAGTGAAGGGGGTAATTCTAAAGAAATTTATTTATCAAACCAACCAGTAGTACTAAGACACTCAGCTACTCACAGATACTTATTCTTTACTTGCTGTCAATTTTAATGCCAAGAACAAAACCATTTATCACAGGATAGAAAGAATAATTAAATTAAAAGTAACCTGTGTGTGGGCAGGTTACAACTAAGTAGGAAGAGTTTTGGGATGTTGCCAGTTCTTGTTGATCTACTGTGATTTGAAATGCTCCTAGTTAAGGTTTCAGTCGTGTCTCTACCACAGTATCTGAGTAGGTGTTTGGCCTTTGGTGTCACCTTCATTACCTGGCTGGTGAGGATCCTGCTCTGCCCTTGCTGAGTGTGCAGTGCCTTGTGCATCCAGTCAGGGGAGTGCAGGACTGGAGTAGTTCCCTCTTGTTTTTACAATGAAGCAGCATGTGATGGAAAAGAACTAGCAAGATTTCTTGCAGGTATCCTGCCTCCACTCCCCTGTAAGTTCCTTTCTTCAGAATACCTGAATTCCTCTAGTTCTCTCATCCTCTGAAAACTGCTCTGTGTGCCATTGGACATCTTTGGCTGCAGCCCCTTTTGGGCTACTTGCATGGGGACTGCCTGGATGGTGCAGCTGTGCCAGTGGGCTAGGGCTGGGTTAGGCAGCACTCTTCCAGTTCTCAGGGGACTTTTTCTATAACGAGATGTTGGAGGCTGCCTTCAAGTGTTGTGCTATAACCCAAATAGATCCTTTAGAAAACTAGCTAATAAATAAAATAAAGTTGCAGAGATTCTATTCACAGGATTATGAGGTTTCCCTGAAGTATACATATAGAAAAGGTTGTTTCTAAGGTTACTGAATTCTTTAAAGAAGTAATTTATTGTATTCCCTCGATGATGCCTACGAAGTATAAAAGTTGATGGCTGAATATGTTAACATGTACCTGATGGGGATGCCAAAGCAAAATAGGTTGAACATAGGAGAATTGGCAGAGGTAAAACCCAAAGAAATTGGTGGAACTCAGAATGGAGCCAGTGTATGCCCACAGATGACATGCTCCTCTGGAGTAATCTCTGTTTTGGAATAGTGCCTCATCAGTTGCCTATTACTCCTTTTTGTGGAAAGGAATAATTTTTTGAGAGGGCAGAATAGATGAATTCTGAAAATCGTTAATGAAGAAATAAGTGTCTCTCCAAGATGTGAAAGATCAGCAACTTAACAGTGAGTTTACTGGCCTGCATGATTTTCCAGTGAGTTACTTTCAAGTGGGAGCTTGAGGTACATTCATGTGAATACTTGGCTTCAGTTAGAAAATTTTCTCTCATACTTTTTTTTGCTTTATGGATGGATTTTTTTCTTTTTTTCCCCTCCTCTTTCTTTTGTGAACTACAACTGGCAACAAACTTGCTGCTTTCACCTATTTTGTAGTGTTTTGCTGTTTCTTTTTTCTGTGGCTGGGAAAAGAAACCTGCACAAGTGTATAACCTGATGGAAAAGAGGAACTTTTTACAGTGGGTTGTTGCTGAAACTTATTGCCAGGGAAATGCAGCTAATCAACCTATTTGAGCTTATCAAATAGTTTCAAATACTTTCACAGATTGCTTGTAGCATAGTGGCTTTTAATTGCTCAATAGGAAAAAAAAATCTTAATTTTTGTTAAGCTCATTTTAAACATTTTTCCTCTCTGTGCAGTAGCTTAAAGGTTCTAATGAACAGAACTAAAGTTGGCATTTAATAGGATTGGTCTTCAATTCTCATTTTTAAATTGTTTGCAATTACAACATTAATTGGAATTGTAGTGCTTACTGGATAACTTCTAAAGAGCCTTTGGATTTTTGTTTTCTTATTAAGTGTTTGGATGCAAAGCTTCTTGAGTAGATTATATGAAAGCCAACTACAGTAAGGTACTTTTTATTAGATGCTTGCTGTTACATGACTCAAGTTCTGACAACTAACCTTAAGTACCAAGTATTTGTATATTAAAATATTACTTGGAAGAACAAGGAAAATGTTTTTGTAAAGCACTGGTGATTGTAAGTTTCTCATGTGGCAGTATTTTGGTCAGATCTTAATTTATCTATTAAAATTCTTTGTTTACTGGCAAAGTTTTTTATTGAAAGAGACCTATATTTCAAAGTGTCTGGATGTGAACCCATAATTTGGCAAAAATCTGCCTGTAATCTAAATGGCTTTTATTTGAAAAAAAAATTGATGATTCTGTTGCAAACAATTTTTTTTCTATTCCATAAATTGGTTTTTTGTCAGTCCCATAACAAATGCTGTGGATTATTTTACTGGATCTCTAATAGATGAATTCAGGAAATTTCACAGAAAACATCTAATGAGAGATTGTGCTCTGCATTGTGTAGGTGTCATTTTCAATTTTGAAGCTTTGTGGATTTTTTTGGTGGTTCTCTGCATCAATCCTGTCACAATACTAGCTGTCTTCAGGCCTTCTTTGCTATATTCCTAACTGCATAAATATTTTTTCAGCTTTTATTTTCTTCTCCTACCTTTTTTTGTTTTATTTCTAAATAAAAATGTGCTTGCTGATTTTACACATCCAGCTATGTGTGCACATGCGCACAAACCCACAGTTACTCTGCTGATATTTAGTTTTTTGTAGTAAGCTTGTTCATTATGGTGAGATCAGCATTTGAATTGGTCCTTGTTGTTGGTGACAGGTCTGTAGATCACAATTTAGCTGCAATGAATGTATCTGGCATTTTGATATTAGAATAAGGATAATTAGCAATGTGTGAAGTCGAACACATCTTAGAGAAGGTACCAAACGAATGGAATGTTTTATTTCTTAAATTGATTATCAGGTGGCCAACACTTGGTTTGATGCTACTCCACAGATTGTCCTGAGCTGTCACATGCATGAGCAGAGTGTGAACTAAATGTTGCAAATCTTGTAAGCAGTGACCTGTTAGAAGTCACATTAATACTGTTTCCAGTTCCTTAGCCCAGGATGATCAGGTGACACTATACTGCAGCACTGGTTTTTGAAGCCGTCATTGCTACAAGCCCAGAGTGAGATTCAAAGTAGGAGCCAGTTTTTTGTACAGATAAATATGCAGTATGAATTTAAAACTGCTTCTCATTCTCATTTCTTGTTGGCTGAAAATGTTAGTCTTGCCTGCTGTATCAGGAAATGCTGACAACTTTTCCAAGGAAGAGGTTCATTTTGTAAACAAAATAATATTCTTGGATGGAGCATTTGTGGTCTGAATATCCAGTTGTAGTAAAGCCTATGTGACCCATTAAATGTGATTCAATGTGATTGTTTTGCCTCTGGCTGATTTTGCAACAGTCAGTTCAGATCTTCCCTGTCGATCCATTTGAAACAGTTTTTCTTCCTTTTCCAGTTTTTTTCTTTATGTAGTATGGCTGTTACATGCAACTGTTTCATTATGGGTTTGGATATTTTTCTATTGAGGTTCTGAGCACATATATTGATAAATTAGAGTTTATACTGTATTCTTGTCTTGAATTTCTCTTATTAAATAGAATGAGATTCTTCTAATTTTTTTTCTCACTTCTTATGGTGTATCTGATGGTATTTTCTAGTAATTTTTACCATAATGCAATACTTTAAACAGACTGTTTAGATTTATCAGTATCTGGAGGGGGGAGAAAGGCTGCTAAAGCTGACTGTTTAATCAAATTACTTTTTTCTGTTTGAGTTCTTGTCATCCTTTACTTTCATCCTGATTTTTCTCTGTAGGTAGTTTACCAAGAGAACAAATTTGGGAACTTTTACACTCCATCTTGGAATAGTGCTAATTTTCTCTCAGTGTTGATTTAAGCTATGTTAAGTTTGTAATGCCATTTGGTATAGTTCCTTCTTTCTGTTAAACTTGAAGTGAAGGGTTTTTTTGAGGGTCCTGGTTTCCTAATTTCACGGTAATTTCTGGCTTTTTATCAGTGAAACTTTGGTTTTGGTCATAGATGGAACTGTAAGTCAGAATTGTGCTGATATCTTCAGACTGGACCCACGTGTCTGTCAAAGTTAATGCAGAGTGCATCATTCTGGTCCCTCTCATGAAGCTTCTCCTTTGAAGCCCAAACAAATGTGTTTCATGGGGCAGAATCTTCCTCAGAAGGGCAAAAATGGTCTGTGATTTGAGGGGATTAAACTCAGCCTTCCGTGGAGTGAGAAGCAATGCAATGGAAGGACACAGATAAATGTGGGCTGGATAAAAACATCAAGTGTCAGTTCTAACAGCATCTGGCTACGCTGTTTTACTGCTTGGGATTTGTGAAGTGGTTTTGCTTTCTGTGTAAGGTGACAGCTTGTGTTTTTGAAAAGAATCTGCAGCATTCCCAGGTGACGTCTCAAACTGCAAGCAGCAGTGCCTTTTAAAATAACAGTCTGAGGTCATCATATGTTGAATTTTGAATTTATGGGCAAATCCAGAATTTCGGGTCCATTTTCTGTTGCTCGGATAGGGATAAAATAGTAATTCAGTGGTCTGAAGTGGAAAGAAGTTGTTGAATGATTGTGGAGCACTTTTTAGTACAGAATCATGAGCATTGTGTTAAAATGAACAACTGTAAAGCAAACCACTGCTGAAGTATATAATTATCAGATAAGCAGTTGCTGATGCTTGATCAGATCAAATGGCATGGAGTAACAAAGGGCATTCACTGCACACTTCCATCGGTTGTTCTTGCCTTCATGCACATTACCTGTGTCATCTGTCTTTCAAAATAGAAATGTTATGTGTTGAATTCACAAGTATGATAGGGAGGAATCTCAGGAATATTCCAAGTTTTGCTCATGAAAAATATGAGTGGTTCACCTGGGATGTAATAATCTGGTAAAGAGCTGGTTGTTATTTCATCTGTAACTGTCTCCTTGGACCCTATGCTGTAAATCTGTAAAACGTTTACTTTCTCTCTGTGTTAAACTGTGATCCATTAATTTGCCTTCACATCTACATGATTTTTCTGATGACAAGATATTGTTAAAGTTTCTGTCCCACGCTGCGGAGTTTAAAGGGAGCTGTAGGTTTTCTGAGAGGCAACTTCTTTGTCTCAAAAGTCAGCAATTCTCGTTTTACCATCTGTTCTTCCTTGGTTTGATGGATGGAGACAGTTTATTGTCAGTTTCCGGTTATTTTTTGCTCTGCTGTTTTCCTTATTAGCTATTTTCATCTGACATTGATGAAGATTATTTGGTTTGTTTTCTTTTTGTCGTCCAAGAAAATGCCTTACATGACGTTAGCACAGTCTGTCAAAGAAGCCTTTGAGCAATTAATGTAATACCCTGCAGTAAAAATACCCTCTCTTCATGTAGGACTGAATAACAAAAATAACACAAGGAGATTTTTAAGGACCTGAAGATGAGTTTTCTTGGATCTTGGATGAAGTGTGATGGTGCTTTGCTTGATAGGTTAGCAACATAATGTTCAAGTTTACTGTAATTATTTTTAAGGGGATATCCCTTCTGAACACTTTGATCACCAGATTCTAACCTTGTATCTTCAGACTTCTGGCCAAAACCTTTGATGTTTGCGCTGTTTTATGACTAACCATTCTTCAGTGCTCTCAGCAATGGTAGTTATGAAAACAAATCATATGATCTCTTTGTATAGGTCCAGTGTATGACATTCCTAGCTCTGAAAAAGCCAGAGGTAATTTTGTTAGTATGAATCTTCCAGTGCAGAAAAATATAGCTTTAAACAAAATCACAGCCACCTTGTTTCCATGTGCTCTGAAGCCTGTGAGGGAACTGGTGCAGAGGTTGGTTTGAGCAGGACAAAAGAAGCCGCTTGTCCCACAGCCCACCTATGTCCCATGGCAGCATTTGTGATGCATTGGTTAACCTGAGTGAAACTCCAGCCAAGTCAAACCTTGAAGAGCATGATCTTAGTTGCTCTGTCAAAACTTCTCCTATATGTAGGTTACTGTATCAATAAAAATAGCATTTTACATTTCCTTATTCTGTAAAGTTGTGCCGGAATTTTTCAATCTTTATTCTATTACTATCTTAGAGTGAGTAAAATTTTTATTTGAATTTTTATTTCAAGGATATATATTGTCTCCTATTTCTTTCTGAGTAACTGAAACTAAAAAACTAAACCAATTGCCACTGCAGGGCAATGTCTTCTGTCAATGATTTTGCAATACCCACTTCTGCTTCAATGCAGGTAGACCTTAATCCAATAATGCACGGTGCTTACTAATCCACGTAATAGACTAACACTGTCTAGTGGTTAAAAAACTGAATCCACATTCTTAAGAAGAAAAACATGCTGTGTTTCTGAAATACTGTTCTTGGTCTGTACAATTTGATCCTTTTAGCCGCTGTTGTTTAATAGTGAAGTCATTCTATAATCAGATACTTTTTAGTGACTGAGTGCAGAGAAATTAGTTGAGACTTGGATGGTTGTGTCACATTTTACATTTAAATATTCATCAAATTTAAATAGTTTGGCTTGAATTATCACAGTTATTTCAGTCTAAAATAAGTAAAAGAATGTGATTTTTATATGCTGTTTGGCTGTGGTTTGAGCTGAGGACAGTGTCCAGATTTTTGACTGTGAATTTATCTGCTGTGGTTGATTTGTGTCAAATGGCAAGCATTCAGATAGCTGAATAAAATAAAAGTGACTCAGAGGAAGTATTTTATGAGCTTTGCAGATACTTGGACGGTTTGAGGTTCCACTCAAAAACAGCTTCTGCTTTAAGTAACAGTAAAAGCATTTATTCTGCAGCTAGTTGTATAACATTTTTATATACCTGTCTAATTAGAAAGGAGTTGAGACCTATCATTCAAGGCAGCAGCTGTGCTATGTAATCAACAGACAAACTTCTAGGCATTGTGTGTATATATATGTATGTATTCATTCTTATTCCCTATTTTGGCACTCATATGATGTTTTCTATTTGGTCTTTTTTCTACAAATAAATTTCATTTATAAGAAGTAATTTGCTTTAGGGTGCAGTGTAGAGTGCTATAATTGTATTTCTAGTGCCTATTAAGTGGTGTTGAGTGGCAGACTAAGACCAGGCGAAGACACAGACAGCAGGAGAGGTAGGAAATCGGAAGGAGGATCATCATAATGACAGTAGCTGAAATCATGTCATGGTACTAATTTGGAGAAAACAGCTCTCTGTAGAGATGGATGAAGAGGTCTCCAGTTTCGTGCCTCCTGCAGTTTCTTGACTCTTCATCTGTAGAGCCCTTTTAAAAGGCTTCAAAGTAGCCCTCCTGCAAATAAATGTTAAGCCATTTTGTGCTTGAAGTTTGTGCCTTGCTGAAGTCTGTGCCTTTGGTTTTTGAGAAACAAATTTTGAGTTTAATAGTGTGTGGGCATGGCTGTTGATAGTTTCTTGTTTACTATTTATAACTTTTCAAAAACACATGTTGTGAAGAGGTCAAAATAAAGATTACTGTAAACTAGCACCATAAAGTTAGGGAGGTAAGTGATATTTCAAGGAAGCACCACTGTTTGCTTGCATGCCTTTTTACAGAATCACAGAATGATTTGTTTGGATGGAATCTCTCAAAAGTCATCTGGTCCAACCACTGTTCAAGGCACTTTCATGTGGTTTCTCTTGAACATCTGCTTTTGTCCACTCTCAGGAGGAGGGTGCTGGATTGGATAAAATAAGCACAGTCCCATTTTGGAGTCACACTTGATGATAGTGGTCTGGTGTCTGTTGCCTTCTTGAACTTGTGGTAAAATGTAGGCTCTCTAGTCTGATTATTAAAATTACTTGACAAATGTTTCTGTCAAATCAGTCCTTAAACTGATTAAAGTCCAAGCCTTTCCAGAGACAACATTGTCATGTAGAGATTCATCATGTGGGTGAGATGTTGCAAAGGTATCTTTGCCATTCAGCTTTGTCACTTTACCACTGAGGTCGTTTGTTTAGGCTCAAAAAAGGCTGAACTGCAAAAATGCTTTTATACCATTTCAACCAGAAGCAGAACTCAGGAAGATGGAAGATGTTGATAGCTTTATAGGACTCTGAAGTCTTTGTGAATCTAATACCTTTCAGATTTGGTCTGTAGTTAAATTTGTGTCCTGACATGCTTTGCAGTCGCTAATCAGGTGAAGTTAGGCCACTCACAGTATTGGGTTAATGAGAAAGTGAAAATATTTTACCCCAAATTAGATTTTTTTAGCCAAAGATGAAATTGAATTGCCTCAAAATAGATGAAAATTAATAGAAATTAGCATTTGATTAAATAGCATAAAATGACAGTTCTTATTTGAATTACACTAATTTGAATATGCAGATTGTGAAGATCTTTCAGTTGATTATCTTATTTTTCTACCATCTTAAAACTGACATGTTGTTGCATCTTTTCTTGCATTTTTTTTTGTGTTGCTGAAAAGCAGGGAGACAAAGGCTTCCCTGTTACTAGCAAGGTGAACTGCTGGCAGATACACAAAACTTTTTCTGCTTACTCAAATAAGGCTGTTTGTCAATATGTGTACTTACCAGTTTCCTTAAAATTCTTGCTGTCAGCTTAAAAAAATCCATTTAATGCATGTTGAATGTGATTAATATTTAAATAAGTAAATTATTACAATGAAAGACTAATAATATGAAAAAAGCCCAGTAGCCATGCTTCACTACTTCACTAAACATGTTGTGTTTTTTTACTTGTTTGCATATTTCTTAGTGGTTTGATGTAGATATATCACATTAAAGTCAGGATAGCCTCAATTTGCCAAATGCAAAAATAAGCACTCAGGTTCAATCTCTAGCCCCAGTAAAGATGATTATTTTCTTACTGCATTCAGTGGTTTTGGGGAGACTTTTCTTAACTTCTATGTGCTCTTCATATTTGTGCTTTACAGAACGCTTTTATGGATTGTGCTTCTTCTTGAGAAAGTGCCCATATCCAAACATTAATAAAGTGATGGGATTCTTTTTTTTCCTTGCTTTTTTGATGCTGTTATTTGTAGGTTTTTAATATGGAGCAGGATACTGCTTCCTAATTGTCCAGCTGCTGGGAACTATACCTCTGCAAGTAAAGTAGAAGAGTCACATCCTAGAGAATTGTCACATCTTAAGCTGCTTGTTTTTGTTCATACACAAAAAACCCCAAATGTACTGTTCTAACAAACCTACCATGTGCTTCAGATGAAGCTCGAGGCTGGCTCTTCTGGTAAGAAGAGAGAGCCTCTTAGCACTTTTAACTCAACTGAAAGATAAAAGATGAACTTTGACACAGAAATACTGCAGATTGATATGTCTTTTAGAGAAGTGGGTGTATGTGCCCAATTTAGATTGGCAGTAATTGCTGCATATTTCCCCATAAAGTATCCATCCTGTTAAAACACCTGGGTTTTTTCATGTCAGATATGGCTGTCATAGTGCTATTCATTACTATATGAATAGTATTACCTGAGTGACATGGACATCTCAGTTAATGTTACCTGTTTATTACAAAGAGGCATAAACATGCAGTTTCTCTTGCTTGTGATAATCTGTAGCCTCAATTTGATGATTGGCCTTTTTTGGCTTTTGTAGATTAAGTTCTGTGGTGAATTCTGCTATGTGGAAGTGCAAAAAGATGTAAACTCAGATGGGTTTTCTTGATACAGTGAGAAGCTTTTAAATGAAGTGTCATTGAAATAATTATTAAAAATAAACCTAAAAAAATGGAGTAATTTTTATTTTTCAGCTAAGACCAAGATAACTATAGAGACAGTTTTTGTTTTTTGTAGATATTCACATGTGATTTCTTTGTTAAATTGTATCTTGAATATGTTTATGCTTCCAAGATGGAAGATCAAGGGCTGTCTCTTGTGTGCCTTTCTACCTGTTTGGTTCAAGCTGCTGTGTCATAGCAGTACTGTTGAGTGTATTTAGCATTCTTTCATGCCAAATAACTTGTAGTGCTCTTGTTTCTGATGTTTCTGGCTGCAGCTTTTTTGTTGATGCACTTTGAACCTTTTCCGGAAGGCTTTTTATTACTTACTGTTCAGAAACCATTTTTAGCTTTTTCCACATCTTCTGACAAAGTGACTGCATATGTCAAAACATATGTATAGCTTCAGAGCTATCTGCTTCTAGCAGCAAGCAAAAGCTGTGGTTCTTTGAGCTATTCTTGGAGAAAGTGAGGATGTTATATGCTGGGTGTGAAGGTGGGAAAGTACCGAAGGGGAAGGTGAAAACAGGAGACATAGGAAACTTTCTGTATTGTTCTTGAGATGTAAATTTTGATTTGCAAAAATAATTAGTAATTGAATTTCCATGGATAAAAAGGTGGAAAAATGTGACTGGGACAGATATACCTGCTGTGTGCTGCTCTCTTGTTTTGAATCCTGTGATTCAAATTTAGCACTGGGTGCTGCTGAGGAGCTGGAAGCCATGTGACTGGCTGGTGATAAGGTGGGCAGGAGCAGCAGAGAGCTGTGGCTCATGGAGAGCCTTCTTCCTTGGCTGAATCTGCTAACAGGAATTTCTGCTCAGCCTCTGGCAATTTGCCAAAAGAGGTTGTCAGATGGTACCCCATGCCCCACAAGGATTTCTCTTATCTTCCATCTGCTGAATACCACAGCATTTTTAAATCAAACTTTGATTTTGCAATCACAGACTTGTATGAAATAGAGGTGGTAGGTTCCATGTTTCCCCTAAAAGATTAGGAAAAATGAGTTGCCATTTAACAGGTTGTTACAAAGCAAGAAGGGGAGGCTTGTGACCTGTCTTCAGTCAGGTGTGCCTGGGACATTGTGCGTAGACACTGTTCAGAATTAGTGCAATTCCCTATATTGTACTTGAGCTTTTTGGAAGTGCTCTGAATATTGTATCACGGGGAATTTTTGAAAGCATGAATTCTCTCTACCCCTTTCATCAGAAGCTTTTTTTTGCTGCTTTTGTTACATGTGTGCTGGTGGGTGTTTTGAAGCCTTAGATGAGTTTTGGTCCTGCCCTTTCTGTCATCAAGTATCACTAAATCCACTCAGTAATCCTTGGGGTAGCTCTTCATCTGACTCATGTGATTCACGTCTCACAAAGACAGGCCCTGTAAAAGGTTAAGTGCAGAATTGGTTTTGCACAGATTGAGTGATCTGTTGGCTCATGGTCATTCTATGGATGTGTTGGCTGCTGCTGTTCTGAAGGGCTTTCTCACTTTTTGCTTTGTAACTCACTCACAAGTTGGTTCAGTTTACTGCTTTCAAAGGGTGTCTGGATCTGAAATCTGTCTAAAACTACAGATGGCTGAAAAGAATGCAAAAGAATGTATTAGAGCTATTCTGAAGCTCTTCGCCCTCATTAGCTCTCTTGACATGTGTAATCCCAATCTCATTTATTTATAAAGTCCCTGAGAGCAGGATCTGGATTTTATATTTTTTTTTAATAAACAAAACCTGGATATGGAAATTATGGTTCTGTGTTTTGGCTGTTCTTTAAGAGTAACAAAGTAGCAAAGAAAATTTTAAATACTTTGTTGGTAACCTTTTTAATGTAAAGTTTTGCTCAAATGCAGTAAAATCTTTCCTTTTTTACTTGCTTATATAAGTTGTTGTGTAATGCTGGTTTTGGGTGGTTTTTAGGATTTTTTTCAGCATGACTCCATTTGCTCTTGGGCATATTTGAGTTTATGCATAATGACTATGACTTGTACTATGTTGATAATTTATCTACTCAAGCTTGTCGAAACTACTCTAGTTTGCCTTTCAGAACAGGCTTTTTAATATCTCTGTTCTAATCCTGCTAATTAGTAGTCAGTGTTGACCATAAATCAAAACTAAGCACTATTGTGTATGCTCTAAACAGGATGAAGTAAAAGAGCTTTCTGCCTTGTTACAGGCATGTTTTTCTTGGCACTTCTTGTTTGAGGATATACCAAATGTATTAGTTGTTTAATGTTGATCCTTCTCAGTTAAATGCACTGAAGTTGTAAAACAGTGTTTCTCCTATGCTCTAAGTCCAACAGTGATTATGGAAAGAATCAAGTGAAAAAGATAGATGACTTAAAAGCTGCACTGTTGTGGGAATTGTTTATTTTTTTCAGTAGTACTGATATATTTACTTTTATATAAAACTTGTATGCAAAAGGGTACTCAAACATGTTTGTTACGAAGTTTCGTGAGATCTGTTATATAATGATGCATTTCATGTAGGAGTATGTTTGCTATATATTCTGTCATCCTTCTTTTTCCAAATTTTAAGATCCAGAGGTACTAAATTCAGTTTCTTTTAAGACATTCATGCGTTATTGCCAAAATACTACTGAAAATAGCCTAACTATATTCTGCAGCATATTGCTGCCTGGGTCAATGGACCAATGTTAGAATTGTAAATAAAATGTATTCAGTGGGCTATGAAATCTCTGAGGCTAGAAGTGTGGTTGCAAAAATTGCATAATTTTATGTAGACTCTTTCAGGTTTATTTTATTGAGTGGGATTCATTAATAGAATGGAATAGAACTAATTTCTCATCCCTCCCTAATTGCAGAGTCAATGGGTGGCTCCCAGTAATTATATTCCAAGGCACTCATATTAGAGTTCTCAGCTTTGGCTCTGGAAGGGAGAGTATTCTGCTGTTTTGTGTGAATGCTGCTGCTTTGGTTGGCAAACCAGCACTGGTTTTGGTGGGCTCAGTGAAATATCTTTTGACTCGCTGGCGGCTGCTTTAGGCTGTCTGAGGGTTGAGGACTATAAAGTGCTGTTCTGCTTTAGATGAAACAATGCTTCTGCACCTGTAGGGAAAAGAAGTAAACAGCAGCAGCAAGGCTCCATGCAAGGAAGCTGGAGTCAAAAGCATTAATACAGATATATATGAAATAGAATATAAGGAAAAAACTGTTTTGGGTGTGTTCCTGTTGGGTTGAATAAAGCTAACTTCCTCTCTCCCAATTCTGGGTGTGGGAAGACAGACCCTAAAGTTTCGAGGAAGAGGGGAGAAGGGAGGTTTGTTTCCTTTCTGGATTGTATAAATTATGCCCCTAAAATTAGATACTTTATCTGTGAAAAAACTTTGAGATAACTAAGGCCAGCAACAGTGGTCATGCAAAACAGCTCCTTAAGACTGGGGGAGTATTCTACATTCAGGTTTTAAAATTACTGCTTTGATCACCTAATTCAGGATTATAGATGTTTGTGTGAAGTACTGGAGCTGTTTTCTCCCTGTACCTTTTGTCTGGTACCAGAATACTTGTTATTATTATGTTACTCCTTATTCCTTGTGGGTGGAAGTCAGTGGTCAAGCTGCCTGTTCTCAGATCCCTTCTATTCTATTGCCTCTTGATGGCTCTCAGAGTATTTAAAATACTTAAATACTTGAAATACTTAAATATTTAAAATATTTAAATACTCTCAGAGTATTTAAAAAGGTGCTGAAGATTAGAAATGTCAGATAATTACATGGATGCTGTTACTGCACATTTTTTTTGTAGAATTGTGTGACTTTCTCTCCCTGGGAGAGAATATAAATAAGCTTTTTCTATTCTACACTTGATGTTAGTTGTACAATTAGCACAAGTGTAATGGGCTAGCAAGTCTCACTTGTGTGCTAGATGGTTGCAATGCATGCAATTCATATTTAGCTAAGATGTAAATTTATCTTTTAAGTAGATCTCCCAGTTGTTCCCATTTACTGGGATTTCATTCATATCATGGGGCAGCCTGGCAGCATGTGAACCCAGTTTCTTTCAGAAAAAATATTAAATCAGAAGGTGCTGTCAAGGATTACAGGTAGTAGGGTCAGTTTGCTGATTAGAGTTCAGTCCATCTGCCTTGAGGCTTTCACCCAGAAAGATAAAGAGTTAAGAGGGTTTAAAGAGGAACCTGTGCTAACTGCTTGGGAGGAAGGGATGGCCACTGATGTCTAGAAAACCAAACTTGGTTTTGTCAGTTGTGGAATAACATGTGCAATAATAGAATTTATAAACCTTTTTTATAAGTCTATATTTGCAGTTAAGCCCATAATAAGTGCTTACAAATGAGGGCAATTTTTCTGGGCATAGCTGTTTCCAGTAAAAGTGTAAATGTGGCCTTAGGTGTAGTCGTAAAGTCTTAGTTCCTGTAGTACAACTTTTCATGCAAATTTTGCAGTGTTTGGCTCTTCTTGTTTGTAGGAAGTAGTTTGTATTTTCTGTTAGGTGAGGGTGATTTCTTTGAAAGGATATAAGGAAATAAGATGTCTAGGACAAGCTTTAGAAGTGTGGGGGATTTTTATGTGTAAAAACTCTGAGAAACCATGAAAGCATGTGACATGTTTAACATGCAGGGTGTAACCTATAACTGGAACAACTGAAGTTAGATTGAATTAGCCAATGCAGTTCTGACTGCATTTTATTAATAGCTTACTTTCTCAAGTGTTGCAAACCTCTCAGTGGTAAAAGCTTCAAGCTTGTTCATCTTAATTCAATAAATGTCAAGGTGTTTAGCATAAAACAGGTTAACACTTCAAGGTTTGCTATGGATTTGCTGCATTTGCTTTTCCTAGTGAGGAAATAAGGAGCTAGTCTCTCAGATGGATGGTGGGATTTTAATGATTGCCCCAATCCCAGGTTGTTCCCTTTTGTTTCAAGACTGTTGAGTAAGCATGAAGACAGATGCAGGAACATAGGTGTGGTGAGTCTGTAGAAGGCTTGAGGAGCTTACAAATATTTTTTAAGTAATATTTGTATAGTCATAATGATCTTTAAGATAAAGAAATTGATTCTGACAGAAAACAAAGCCAGTAAAAAGCTCTTAAAAATCTAGTTAGTATTAAAAATAAGACCAGTTTACTTTGTGCTACTGTACAAATGCTGTGAAATGAATGTAGCTTAGAGTAGATCTGATCTGATTTGAAATAACAAATTTAATGCTAAAAGAGTATCTTGTATCAGAGTCACTATAGCAGAAAATGACTTTTCCATTTCTTCCTGTGCTGCAGACATCACTGTTGTTTATCACATTAGACATCTTAATGTAGCTTATTGTGGGCTATTTATACTTAAATAAGAAGTTTAAAAAAGACATACTTTGGGACTGAAAGATGACTTTGTGGTTTCCCCCAGTCATGGTAATTATCTCTTTTAATCATTGAAATGAAGCTTTTCAAGTTAACACTGTGGGCCCCTCTCACCAAGAAAAAACAAACCCAAAATATACCCAACCTGGGGAAATGATTTTGTTGGAGTACCTTTAGTACACTTGGTACAAGGACTTCAGAAGTAGTAATTGAATTACTTTATTTTTCAAGAAATATTTCAGTTTAAATCTTCATTGCTTATCTTTTAAAAGGCTGCTTTCAGAGTCAGAGCTGGGTAAGTTTTAGGAAAAAATTTGATGCAGGAATACGCCAGCATTGCATCCAGTCCTTCAAAATTGTTTCGAGCAGCAGAAGAGGCACAGCTTGTGGTCATGATGGGGAGGACAGGAATGCACATCTCATATTGTTTTTGTAGGGAGCTAGGGACCCCCTGGATGTTCTTTTTCCAGTAATTGGGCAGTCAAATAGCAGAGAAGGATAGTTTTTACTTCTTTTTGAGTTAACTGGTATGTTTGGAAGAAACAATGCAGCATCCTGATAGAGATGACAGCCCTGCCTCTCTGACTGAGGGGGTAGAACAGGTTGTGAAATGTAACTCTGGTGTACAAGTAGCAAGTTGGGGCCAATTAGAGATAACTTCTGTCAGTCACTTCAGTGCCTCAAGTACTTCTGGAGCAATTTAGGCCTATAATTCAAATGAAGCATTATTGCAGATTAGTGGGGAGGAAAAAGTAAATCCTAATGGAAATTGGGAAGAAAATACTATGTTTTGCAGGGGTCATAGTGCCAACCTTGGTCTTTATTTTATAGACTAGGAGAATTACGTTCAAACTGTAAAAAGTAGTTAACCTGAAACGCATTATAGAAAGAGGAAATTTGTTGAGGTTGTTTATGGTGAGTTTATTTTTGGAAAGAATGCTTTTGGGAGGAGAGGGGTTATTGATGCACACTGATGTACACAGCTCAGCACAACATATTTTTGCTGAAGTTTGAATCTTGCCTAAAACCATTTTCCACAGCTTTCCAATTGATTTTTCTGCAGGACTGTCTCACTGCAGCATGTAACTGGATGCTGGTGTGACTGATGCTGATCTCCCAGTATTATATTCAATTTGGGACTCTGTCCATGTTTTTTCTCTGACCACTGTGCATGACTTAGATGCTTCACTGTTGAGAAGTCTTGTTCAGAAGCAGATAGGTTTGGGCTGCCTATGTGTAACTACTGTTTTCAGATATAGTTAGCAGTTTATTTTTCAGTTTTATTCAAACTGTCTTGTACTTTTTGAACACTTAGCAACTTTTTTTTCTCACCATTCTCCTCATTCCAGCCCCAGGTTTTCTGTTGATTCTGGTATTTGCCTGCATGCTGGTTTACCTTTGGATGGGTATCTATGTTTGAGGCACCTTACAGTGCAGCACAATGACTGAATCTACTGGCTTCATCCTTTTAATTCCCTATCCTTTAGGGTGCTTAGTTACATTTTCATTTTTGTGATGCTGACTTGGCTGTTGTTTTGCCTGTACTTTTGAGAATGGAGTTCCCAATAGCACTATAGGTATTCAAGTACAAGAAACTATGCTGTTTTTTTTATCATAGTAAATTTGAACAATACCTGATGTTACTGAAATGGTAAAAGCCTCCCTATTCCCCACTCTTTTTATAAGGCTGTTATACTACTAGTTGATAGCATTTGGAAGTGACTAGGAAAACTTCAGAACTGGATTTTCCTTTTCAAAAATATTAAATTCAGCAGAAAGTCCTTGTCAGTCAGTGCTTTAGGTGCAACTCTGTTTGGAAGTTCTCTGTGCCATCTGGCTGCTTTTTTCTTTTTAGTATCAATACCTGTGGATTTCTTTGGCATGGCTGTTTTTTCCACCAACTAATGGGATGGTGGCAAAGGCCTCCTTCAATCACTTCAATGTTGGTAAATCTGTAATGTGACCAGCATGAAGTTACCACTGGAAAATAAAACAACCAGAGCTGCTGGGTCCTTTGAGAGGTTTCCCATCAGAACGTGGCAAGGATGTTGAGCATCACAGATGTTAATGGATAAAACACTGTGAAGAAACAAAACCACTTTTTTATTGTGGCACTGGGCTCACTGTTAGACTTGTCTATTTCAAGGTCTGTGTTCTTCTCAGTTTCTTCTAGCTTTTCAATAATTGCACATCTTAAAAAACTATAAAACTTGGATGCATATTTTCATTTAAGTATCATGTGCTTGTCAGCTGCTTTTCCTAGACCACGTTATGGTGGCTTTTAGGAAAATGAGACTTGTGTACTTTCCTTGCCAAAAGAACTACAAAACCAAAACAAAACAACAAAAAATACAAACACCACACACAAAACAAAAACAAACCCACATAAAACCACCCCAAAACATAAAAGGTTTGCTTGTTTAATGAAAACCAGAACAAAATGAAGGGGGGAAAAATTATACTATACATGCCATATGTGGTCAGCCTCCTTTTGACTAGTTCTTCTGTAGAGCTTTTTTTTTCAAGTCCCCGATCTTTTTTACAGATGCTGGAATTCTCTTTTTATGCTGTTTATTAATGCAGTGGACAACTGTTTAAAGATGCCTGGATGGGAAAATTGAGTTGATGTAGAGGGTGTCAGTGGCATGAGTAAGAGAATGGAAATGATTCTTCATAATTTTTAAGTACTGGAAAAATCATAATATCTTCAGTGGCATTTATAAAATGTCCTTCTGGTTTAATTAGAAAAGCTGTGATCCAGCGATAGCAGCTGTTCCTCTAGGCTGAAGTTCAGATTTTAACCTGGCCTAAGTCTGTGCTGCTGCTGGAAGAACTAATAGCACTTGGCCTGAATTGGATTAGTGTGCAAATCCAGCTGGAGTGTTTTCTGGGAGCTGCAAGGAACGTTAGTCTTCAGTCTGCTTGCAGCACAGCAAAGGAAAATCTTGGGTCAGCACAAAGGAGGAATGGCTTCGAGGCTGGGATTTAATTTTTTTTTCAGTGGCAGTACTGGTTGATATAATAGTCATATGAGGCATTTGTTTCAGAAAGTTGTCAAACTGAGCCTTGGTTGAATTGAACTAATGTTTTGGCTAAAAATCTTGAGCATTATGTAGTGTTGTGGTTGTAACAAAGGGTCTGTGTTTATGTCTGAGATTTTTTTCCTTGAAGAATTTTGACTTCTCTAATTGGAAGAGTACTGTATCCTATGGATAATCTTCCTACTAAAAATACTAAATGAGGCTATGCAGAAGTCTGTAGGGTGGAATTGAAAAATATTACTAGATAAATGTTTAAAAACTGTATTTTTTGAATTCTGTATGCATCTGAAATTTTTGAGAGCTCGGGAAGAGCACAACCTGTAGCACTGTTCAGCTTAAGTCACACATCAGATCAGCTGATATTAGTGGATGTACATAACTTTGGCAGCATCCTTTTGAGTTGACCCTTCTTTTAAGCACTGGTTGCTGCAGCTGCTGCTCGGTGTGGTGTAGGATGAAGGCAAATATTTGTTCTTGGTTTTAAAAGTACAACTTAAATGTTTGTAAATGACACATCCTTTAGCATAATGCAGTCTTGGCTTTAAATTAGTTGCATGTTTCCAAATCAGGATGTCTGTTTCCAAATTAAACATTTGTGGAATATGGAAATCTTAGTAGTATGCATTTTCAGATGGCTCCCCAAATGGGGAGCTTTCACATATAAACTATAAATAAGTAACTACATGTTAATCAGGTCTATCTCACTTGGACTTCCATGCCTCACTGAAGTTTAATTTAATTTCCTTTATTTTTTAAAGTCTTATTACTAAAATGACTGTTTCAGGAGAAATGTGTATCTGATATAATTTTGGACAACAAACTTGAATAGGAATATGATAATTGCACAAATTAAGGATGGCACCTGAGGTGTGGGAAGATTTTTGCTATGGGAGAGCAACATTAGACTTCTTCAATTCAGATTTTGAAGTCTGGATAAAACAAAAATACATAGTGCTGCAAAACTGGTATTGTTGTATTCTAATTTATGGAATATAGAAATTATAAGGCTGTTTCATGTCCTTCTAGCCCTGTAGAGGCAAATAGCTTTGAGATCTACAGTGCAACTTGGCCTTAGCGTAGCATAAATATTGAAATAAAAGATGAGGTGAAACCGATGTTTTGTATAAAAGAGGTTAATTTAGAGAGATACCATGACATTGTTGTGGAGAAGAAATTGCAAGATTTTTTTATTTTTGAGGTTTTAGAGATATACACTGCTGGCAAAAGTGTGGAATATATATGAAGTTGCTAACTTTAAGGAAATTGGCTATTGACAAGTATTTGTTCACCACTTTTCTGCTACATCAGTGCCAGGCAGAGCAGAAAACAATAGCTGCAACTCAGCAGGCATTGAGACAGAAAAAAGTATGTCACATTTTCACTCTACTTACATGTTAGGGGTTTTTTTGCATTTTATTTGACTGAATGATTTAAGAATTTATGTGATTTATATAAGAATTTATGTGAAAAATATTTTAAGAATTATCATTTGTATCACTTTTGACTAAACTCAAAAGAGAGTATCATTCTCACCTTCTGTAAAGGACAAGCCTATTGCTTACCAGATTCAGCGTCCTTGGCTCTGGGCTGTGTCCTCTGTAGCTGGCAGGAATTCCAGAAGGATTCCTGGTCCACCTCCCATGTCTGTCCTTCAGACTTATCCACTGCAAAACATAGCAAGTGTTCTAGACAGGTCTTAGGACATGACCTTATCAGACCTGGCTGTTTTCCTTTCCCCTTTGTAAATGGATGCTTCTGTTGACTACAAAAGCAGCTCAGTTTTCTTCTAAATCATTATTAGAAAACTGAGCAGTGGTGGCAGCAGTTTGGAAACAATGGTTTAGCACTTAAGCAGAACAGTTGTTACCATATTAAAAAGGGTGTAGCCTTGACAACACAAGCTTATTCCACACCCTTTTTTAGAGCTAAAATACCCATTTTTAGAATTCCAGTAAAAATATGACAGTGGAGGCTGTCTTAGGGAAACAAAAGCATGTTTTGCCAAGGTTGCTTAGAAGTGGCAGCAGTGTATCCAGGAGAGCACATCTCTGTGATCCTCTTGCTCCTTGGTTGGCTAACACCAGACCAAAGAAGCAGAATTATCCTAATTTGCAAGCAACATTGCCCTAATTTCCTGTTCCTTATTGCCACTAGAATCGTATCACTGGGGTGTATTTTCAGAATTCTGTCTAGCTGTCTGTATCTTCCTCTTGCCACTTGTGCAAGTTAGGGGGTTTGTCATAACATAGTTTCCTGTTATACATATCCTTCCAAGCATATTAAAGAGAGAAGGCAGTAAGAGGGAGGGTAGAAGGTAGTGAAAGAAAATATTCTAAATATTCTACCACAAGAAATATTCTAAGTCCTCTGACAAAGTTTGGTGGATTTGCTTAATAGTACAGTGTCTCATCTGGGGTATTTTGAGAGCACTCGATATACTTCCAGTAGCTTTTTTTCTGTTATAGTGTAAATTTTCAAGGGAAGATATGATGATGATTTGAGTAAGTCAGTATAAGTGCTCTTTGTACTGTTCTGTAGAGACTTACTAGGTTCCATGTAAATAAAAACAATTTTTGTTTTTGTCCTTCTGAAATTTTCTGTGATGCTTATGCCTTAGATGTATCAGTTTGGTGTTTTGAGGAAGATGCTGCCTAAAGTGCTTCACATTTCTCTCCTTTTGCTGAGGTTGATGTCTAGAGCTTCTTGTTCTTGAGTTACATGCATGTCACATTCAGATGTTGACCCTGTATCTGTACCAAGTGTTTTAATCTTAAAGATTAAGTAAACCCCATCACTCTTGCTTATATCTTCATTATCATTTTGATGGCAGTGTCAGTTTTGTTTCTGTCCAAGTATAGAAGGAGCCTAATGTGACTAATCTGCAATCTCTGTTCATTAATATATTTTTTATTCCTTAGTTAGCAAATGTTAGCAGTTATGTACTGGAAATGCTGTACAATTGGCTGTCAGCAGTAATGTGGAGATGACAAATCTCACGTTCCTATAATCTTCTCCTCTTTTTTTTTAATGAATAATTTGTATAATCAGGGAATTCAATTCTATTTATCCCTGTATTTTCCTCCAGAGAATAAGTCCAGCTCTGCAGCAGTGGTGGTCCCAGATGTTTGCACTCTTGCCTTAAACAGACCATCCTGCTTTATCATTTTTCACAGCAGTTTCTGTTCCTCTTGATTTGATTTTTGAAGCAATAAGGTTTTTTTTCTTCTCTTATGAAGGCTCTTTATTTTTGCCTTGTCAAAGCCTGTGAAAATTGAAGGTATATCCTGGTTGTGAGATTTCACCATAGAAAATTTGTCCTGGAACTCTTCAGCTTCTGTCATTTCCAATTGAATTCTTTAACCCAATTACTTCACAAAGAGCTTGTGCATTGAGATTGCCCATGTAGGTCAGTTTTTACAACTTCTTGCTGCTTGTAATGTCTCTAAAGCTGCATTGCAGTATGACTACAGCTTAATCAGTCATGGGAGTTTTATTTCACCTAACACAGAAAACAAAGCAAGGTAAGCTATGGCAAGCCTGGACTGCTAATGTTGGGCTTGGAACTCTGAAGCTCAGATTGTTACATTTCAGCTGTTGTAGGTACTAGGTAAGAGGGGACTAATACTATGCAGTGTTTTTGTCATCTGCAGTAAAGTTGGAGAACTGGAAGTGAAGAGAAACTTGTGGTTTTGGTTCCTTGGTTTTTACTGAGCTGTAAATTTTTGTCCAAAATGCTGAAATATTTCTTTCCATGCCTCATGTTAAATTAGGTAACATGTCCTATTTTAAATGACTACTTTGCAGACATGCTGCTTATCAGGAGCAAAGTCTGTATATGCAATTAGAGGAAATAAGACTTTCTTCAGGAAGTGCCACAAATTCTTTGACTTGTGAATTGCTGGTAATTCTTTTGTGACAGAGAAGAGATCTAGTTTTAAATGCAGATTTTTACACTTATCCTTGTTTCCAGAAAGAGAGGAGAGTATTTGACTTAGCTCATCTGTCTGGTGTCATCTCCCCCTCATTTTTTCCATACTGAAGCCCTGTGTGCCCTAGTTTGCTGGATTGCTTCTTGTTTCTGATGCTGCATTGTGAATTCTAGTGCAAGAGTTGGACTGGGAGTAGGGGACCATTTTTCTTGGCAGTAGTCAAAATTTCACCTGTGAAGTTGAACCACTGTTTCATGGCAGCTTTAATCTGTCAGTTGTAGAAAGCTAGTCCTGCTTCTGCTTTGAGAAGAAACAATAGTACTTGGAAAATGCTGTGTAGGATCTGTTGCGATATTCTTCTGAGGTATTTCCCATCTCTGCTAATGGCTTTTCTGAGTTGTTTAAATGTCATCTCTGACAAGAATGATATACTAAGAGTCTGCCCTCAGTTATTGCACTTTAAATTCTGCTCTAAGAAAATTGATTAAATTGTCTTGCTGTATCCTAAATGCTGAAATTATGCTGCTGTTGATGCAGTTGCTGACAGGCAGAAATGGATTTATTGCTGCTAGACTTCCTTGTTCTTCTGTTTTGTTAGGAGCATCTTTGTGGCTCTAACATATGTTGCTTCCATAATTTATGCTTCACATTCAAGTTGTTAAATGGTGGAGCTTTGACTTTCTTCCCCTTATAAATGTCTGTAAAAGACAGAGTTAATAATTTGCAAGATTTCACATGACACCATCCTACATGGAAAAGCAGATATGTGGTAGCAGCATGGTCCTGCTCCCATCCTCCTCCTGACAGGTTTCATTTGGATGTTCTTACATGTTTGTATTTTGTATAGCACTTAAGGCAGGAACTAGCTTTTACAAAAGCTTCTAAAATCAGACTTGAAATGAAAAGCATCTTGTAGTCTCCATTTTTGTGGTTGTCTATAATGACATGGCAGAGCATCATTTCCCCCTGGCAAGAGGAGAGTTCTGTCATACCACTTGCTGTAGTTCAGGCTCTCTGATTATTCCTGTAGCTTGCCTTCTGTATGAAAGCAAAAGCCTGCATGTTAGAGTGCCATCAAAGCCATTGCGCATTTGCATAAAGCTGCAGGTGCTGTCGTGCACATAAACTGTGAATATACAAGGATGAAAGAAGATGAAATGCATTATTTTTTATGCCTTCTGACAAGCTTTTTGCCCTTCTTTGAGTCACCAGCATCAAACTGATGAGATTATATTTTAAGCAAAAACTGTCACAATAATTAGAATTTATAAAATTGAAAGATTCCAGGAAAAAACTTGCTCACCAGCTAAAAAGAAAATACACTTTGGCGTAAACATTCTGTGTAAGTAGGTTGTGGAGAAGTACAGCATTTTTCTGCTGAATTTGATCCCCTTGGGATAACTCTTTGTGGCTGTCAAATGTGCTATCAAATGCACTTCATCACAGAAGAAACATGTTGTTGGATATCTTCATTCTGAAAAAGCAGTGAAGTAACTGCAGATTATGCTTGACTGTATCAAGGAACTCGAAATACAGATGTCTACTTAAAATGCCGTGGAAGCTTCCAAAAACCCTGTGCAATTTGTGGAAACCTGGTTACCATGGGACTTACTGGCAGCTTTTCTCTAATGAGCTACAAGTGCCACTGAGATGAGTTACCTCCTCTCAGCCATCAGAACTAGCAGTTAATGCTCTTTTCAATCTGCAGTTCTTGCTGTGTCTGGTTAATAGAGACAGTGACAGAGAGACTGGGCCATCTTCTTGGTGGTGATATATGAAGCAAATCACTTTGAACAGTTTAACTGAAGTCTCAGCTTCCCGTGCTGCAAAAGATTTTTCTTGCTGGTGGGTGGTTCCTTGGCAGTCTTGTAGTCCCACCTGGAGCCTGGGAAAGCAACTTGAAATTCCTAAATACACGTAGCACTTGTGGTCATGTTCCCAGTGGTGCAGTTGACTGTCACAGGTCATAAGCATGAAATACTGTTTCAATGGTAGATAGCCAAGTAATTGTCAGTGAAGAGTAGAAAACTTCTGGTTGTTTCTGCAAGAGTAACTTAAAATGAAGAGGTAGGAAGTCATGCAGAGAATGAGCTGAGAATGTTAAAGATTGGTTACTCAGCTTGATCACTTGATATGTTTAATGAGCTCTCATGTGAGTGAGGTCATAAATCTAAGAATGCAAGTCATTCTTTTTTTGGTGTTTGAGTTTTAGAAACAAGATTCTAAAGATATAGAAGAAAACCTATCCTGGATTTTTAGAATGATGTGGTATCTAGAAAATGTAGTGTGATGCACTATTGAGAGGGGCAATATATGAATGAGAAAACTGCAGTCTCCATCAGAAGTTACAAATAAAGCTGGAAGAAAGAAACCTAGGTTGGACTTGTTGTCCATTTTTCTCATATATATTTGAGTGTGAATGACACAGGTTAGAAAGTTGGAGGAGGTTGAAAATATGCTACGTGCTCAATGTGCCACAGCAATGAACAGTGAAAAAGCATCATTAAAGGTAACAATTCACTTCTGTTATCATAGGGAGCAGATGCTGGCAGTTTGAGGCTTTTTGTAGTAATAAAGTCATAGCAAGAACTGATGGAAACAAGTTAGCTCTGAGTAGATTTTCTAGCTGATTGTCACAGATTAGGATTTCTGCTTCATTTATGAGGAGGGATTTGGAAATGAAGATGAAAGATTTATGTAGTTCAGTTGAGCTAGTTACTTGTATTTTTACCTGAGCACTGCTTTCCTCTATTCACAGGGATTGTACACTGTTGTTCCAGTATTTTTATTATTCATTGCCTTTGCTAACTTGCTTTAGTACTCTTCTGGACAATAATTACACGGTTCGCAAACCATCCCAGTGGTTTCCTAGTGGTCTTCTCTGATCCCTAGCAGAATGTTTGAGATCTCTATGCTTCAGATATAAAAGAGGAGACTGAATGTGTTGTTTTTTGGGTTTTTTCCTTGGTCTGTTTTCTCATGTTAACAGCTGGTCTTATATGTGTAGGAAAAAAGGAAGGTACTTGGTCAGTGTTCTGTTCACAGGAGAAAAAGTTTTGCTATCCAGGGTTAGTAAAGTGATGTGCTATGAGCCATCTTTAGAAATATGCTAATGGTCAAGAGGTAATTGTTAACCCACATGTATAAGAAGAGTTCCACTCTATTTGTACAGCCATTTAGAAATTCATGGACTTGAGAAGAGTTGGAACTTCTGCTAGTCCTGTGAGGACTCACAAAAGGTATTCCTTCACAAAAGTATGTTAGTACAAGTATGTGCTTATTTCTGCCAACAAGAGTGGCCAGCTTCATGTCTTTGAATGTGGCTATAAAAACAGCCTGATAAAATGTTAACATTTGGAAACACTAAGCTGTTCATAAATATGGGACACAAAATAATGAAGAAAAAGAACAATATTCAGAAGAATTTGAAGCCTATGTGAAATATTTAATGGGAGAGTGAAGGCAAGGTTAAAGCAGTACCTGGATACCAGAAATAATTAACATTGTGTATTCGGGATTACCCCGCAAAATAAATGTTTTCCTTTTTTTCTTCTTTTTAAAACAAATTTCTAAAAATTGCTCACTCTAAATTAGTTACCTAGGTCTAACCACATCATAATTCATTAAGTGATTGGAAGTTATTGCTGTTGAAAAGTTTCTATTACATTGCATTTTTTTGCCCGTTCATGCAATGGTTAAAGGGCAAAATCTCATCAGACATGCCCACTGAAAGTGGGAAGATGCATTTTATTTGGGATGTATAATTTTTTTTCTGTAAAGGCAAATTAAATTTCACTTGTTTTCCCTTCTCCCTTGTGGTATTGTTAGTCATATTCAAAGCCTGTTCCATCCGTGGAAGCCGATTTCCCAGCCTTTCCAGTAAACAATCCTTTTAGGTAATTTTAGGAAGGACAGAGGGTTTTGTTTGGCTGTGGAGCTCAGGGTGTTTTGTGTGTGTGTGTTTGGGAAATTTGTGGAGGTTGTTTTGGTTGGGGTTTGAATTTTTTTTTTACTGTATTTCTAATGAAAATTACAATATTTTAGTGTGTCCAGAAAGGCTGATAGAATGTTCACTTACAGTTGGTCTCTCTAATTCTGTTTTCATTGCAGTTATCAGAGAAACTCTTGTTTTTATTACAGTGGAAGCAGTACAACTTCCTATAATACAATTTTAAATGGTCCAGTTAGTGTTTTTACCTACAGTTTCAGTGCAATTGCTTTATTTGATGTTATAGCCTCTTACTGCTGTTGCAGATGTTGACCCTTTACATGGTCTAAGGCACAACTGCATCCAGGAATGGTGCATTGATGCAGACTCTTACATGTGATACCTCAATTACTGCTAGCAGTTAAGCAGTTTAAACTGTTATAATCTGCACTGGCTGATTAAAGTTAGCATGATGGGTAAGGATATCCAGGATGCTGGGCACCTTTGGGAACAAGACTGAGCATAAATATCTTTAGCATACTTTCTTTTCACTAATTTCAGCTCAAAATTGTCTTCACATCCTTGCAGCTGCGAGGGCAGTGCAGGAGGGGAACAAACCTCAGCTCTCTCAGGGTGTAATGCTTCAGCAGTTCAGAGACTGCTTGGTATGGCGTGCCACAGCTGCCCAAGCCGTCTAGGGCAAGCTGCTGGTTTTCCATTACACTCTTTTGAAACTGAAAATCTTATTTCTGTATGTTGAATTTCAATGACAACTTGACAGGCACTCATTTTCAGGAGAAGTGGTAGTTGTCAGTGTTTTTCACCTGAAATTCTTCAGCATATTAAGATTGGCAGTAACCCTAATAGAAGGGAGAAAGAAGGAGCAGCCCTTGTTGTATACTCGAGTGGAATCTGATGCTAAAATCTTTCTTCAATACTGTAGTAGGATGCCTTTTACAAGATTATGGTCAAGTTAAAAAGCAAAGGTTACTGAAAGGATATGAATTGTACATTTGAAAACCAGACCACCCTCTTGAGGGCTTCAGTAGGGTGGATAAAAACCTTCAGTTTAACTGGAATGATGTCTGTCTCTTGAGTGGGGTTGTGAGATGGAGGTTAAGCTTTAACCAGGATGTATCTATGAGAATGGGAAGTTGGGCATTTCAGAAGCTTCTTTCTGTTGCAGAATTGGTGGGGAGGCCCCTCGGCTGCAGCTGTCCCTGCCCTTTAAGTCTTGCAGATACAGAGCAGCAAACGGGTGTCTTTTATAACCAGGCTTGGAGGCAGAGTTCATAGGTGTCTCATGCATCTGACCACGGAAAAAGGCAAAATGTGCAGGGCAGTGATGAAATCTTGTCAGCAGGCATGTCCCTGCTGGCTTGCCTAAACTTGTCCTGGTGGGATTAGTGTTCATTGCTCTTTTGACACCCATACCTGGAGTACCTATCTCCCTTTCCATCAGCCTGGCCGTGGGCAGCCGCTGCTCTGTCGCAGCACGGCTTAGCTCGTCTGTCCGAGAGGGTGGGGTTTGAGGAGCAGGCGCTGCTGAGAGCGCAGACAGCCGGCAGGAGCTCTGCTTGCAGCGTCTCATCAGCTGCTAATCCCTTTACAGGGTAGCTAATGAGATCCTCTGCTCCGTGCTGCAGACACTCTGTGCTGCACCGCGGTAATCGAGATGGCTGCTGTGTGTGAGCCAGCTCCTGTAGGAAACCCAGATACCCATTACAGGGGAGACAGCTCCTGACTGCTCCCTGTTACAGAACTCTCTTGCATTAACCCAGGACACTTACCTCAAGACAGGGTTGGAGGTTTTCTCAGTTCAGTCTCTAAATCAGCACAATGTTGTTTGGGGCTGGAGTGATTAGTCCTTTAGCTAAGTATTACTTTTCAATTATGGGCCCAGTTCAGCTAATTTTCCCCCTCCCCTTTACTGTAGTGAAAGTACATGGTTTACCCTCAAATTTGTTAGCTTGAAAGCAAATTTCTCTGTGACTGTTTCTGTTTAGGTCAATGAACTGACAGACTGCATATGAAATTTAAACAGAAAAAACCCATTTTTTTATACCTTTCTCATTAGCTCTAATGCCATTGTGAATTGTTGAGTTGAAGCAGTTTCTTAACAAAAAAAAAAAAACCTAAACAAAAGACTTTTCTTTTAGAATACTAAATAGTTGATCTGAAATTCCTGCCCTTGTCTCTGTAGAGCTGTAAATAGAGGATAACCTTTGCTGTGGTGTCCTTAGCTGTATTTGCTTGGATTGTCATGGCAGTTCATTGTTTAGCAAGGCTGATTTACTGTTGGTCATGAAGAAATTATCAAAAAAGGCCTAATAAAATCCAGCCCCCTTCTGTACCCCAACAACAACAAAATTTCCAGGCAAACCATGTAGTTTGAAACTTCATTTTATCTCTTGTGGCTTTAATAGTTATAGCCAGCTAATCTCAGTCTTTCTCCCTCCACCCCTACTCCCACCCTCACCCTGATAATAAAGACTCTCAAATAAATAATATTTGAAATAAAGGAGACAACTTAATCTGCTTTGGCATTATGATGAGTTATACCAGGAAGATAGCTTGTGTATAAAATTCAATGTAATATCATCTCTGTATCTTGTAATGGGAGAAATGGACAAAAGTGCTCAATGCACTTAATTCTTAATATGATCAGAAAAATTAATGTCTATAGAGCCCAACAGTGGCAGTTGGATTTGAAAGGTTTCCCTTGAAATTGGAAAATATTATAGATTCTCAAGGTCTTAAGAGTGCAGTGCATGTTTTCAGGTACTATGTTTAAAGAGCGTTTGAAATGTGGATCTAAATGTTTATATTTGACATTATACTCCTGGTTTTACTGAAACTGTTCTGTTTTCTTCTAGGTGAATCTGGACTGGGAAAATCAACATTAATCAACTCATTATTCTTAACAGAATTGTATTCCCCAGAGTATCCAGGTCCTTCACACAGAATTAAAAAGACTGTACAGGTATGTCTGGGGGAAAAATGGTACAGCCTGAATATTTTAACTTTCAATTTAGTAATGTAAGGTGATATAAGTTGTCACACTAGCACCTGAGTTTCAAGATACATTTAGTCGTTATATGAACCACTAAGAAATATTCAGTGTCTCTGAACAGCAAAAATTTCAGGTTCTCAAATCTGTAGCCTGTAGAAATGTGGGAGCCCTGAAGTGTTTTGTGTTTTGCCTGTAGATTAAAATGCACATATATGTGCAGAACTCTTTGAAAATGTATGTTTTATTATCAATTAAAATAGTGAGGAAATCTGTAGAAACACACAGATCTGCAGTAAAACCTGACTGTTAAAGACAGGCTTTTAGAGACCAAATGGTAAATGATTTGACAGAAGGGCGGCGACCTGGGTATAAAAGTATCTGTGAGTCTTGTGCAGACTGTATCTTTAGTGGCATAATGGTACCTTGTTTGTTTACCTGTTACAAGTTGTTACTGTAAAACATCAGGGACTAGTGCGAACCTACCTGACTTTAAGCACTAGACCTAGGCAAGTGCATGATCCACATAAAATATTAAGCCAAAGACTGGAAAACTGAAGCTGATCCATTTTTTTTTTTGTGTAATAACTTGTTACTTGCTACTTTCCCTTAAGAAAAGGAGCATGTTTTCTGTCTTATAAAAAGATTACTAAAAATGACAGCTACCTAATGCTAAGAAGTAATGCTATGGGTAGTTTAGGAATTATTGTGTTTGTGAGGTACTTTCTGCCTCCACAGCTGAGCAGCTGAGTAAGGATGAATGAGCTCTGCTCACCTCTCTTGATGTGCACTTGCCTAAGACTTTGGTGAAGATAGCTTGTGATAATCTGACTTTCTTCAGGTGAGGGCCATAGGTGCTCACCATTGCTGCTGTTGTCCAGCAGAGTTCCTCCAGCTGCAAAATTCAACTGTGGCTGAAGGGACTGGGCAATTGTAGAGTTGTCATAAAGCGATTAAGCCCTTTGTTGTGTTAGGAGGGTATGCAAGGTGCTAAACAGAAGCTGTAAAATAGAGTGCTTTTTTACGGATTGGAATCAAGTAATTAGGCTCCAGTGTCATGAACCACTGTCCTTATTGCTCTGTGAGACCTCAGGGGTTTTTTTGTTTGGGGTTTTGGGTAAGACATTTTAAAATCCAGTATCAGAACACAGAATCATTACCACAGTAGAAGGAAAAAGTTAGTTATTATGTCCATATTGAGACGTTTAAATTGCATTGCTTGTCAGTTAGCTCAACATTAAAGCTTGAATACTATTACAAAATTAATTCATTGCAGAATATAATTTTTGTCTTATTTGAGAAAAGCTTTTGAACATCCAGGGTTTGATTAACAATATATTAATAGTTTCTTAGCTTTGTTCATATCTGTTATGCTGCTTTATCAGTTTAATGTAAAACCATAGTGACTGACAGAATGGACTTCAAAGCTTGTTATGAGGGGCATCAGACCATTATTTGAATAAGGTCTTGAAACAGCTTACTTGTTTCAAAGAGATGTTAAGTGGGATGGAAGAGGTGTGCAGAGAGTTAAACTCTCATATAACGTACTTATTACTGAGCCAATCAGAGACTGCTGGAAAACTGAATAGATGGGTGACTTTTTTATTGGAAGAGAGATGTAGCATGATTTCATTACTGATGATTACATCTTAGGTTAGCAGAAGCTAAACCAATTCAGGTTATATTCATTGAATTTTAGTTTAAATAACTGTGGGATGGATTCCCTGTCATTGGAAGATTTTTGGTTTTTTCAGATGGGAAAAATCTTTGGAAGAATTTGTACTTAAGCTAACAAAAAAAGCCAAACCAAGACATCTTCCAGAGAACTCACTCCCCCCCTAGTTAAAGATGCATCAGTGTAAGAAAAAATACGAAAATCTGTGTGGAATTTCTGGAATTTGAGTTAAGTACTTTCATCTGTTAGGGGGCAGGATTAGATGATCTGTTGTTCATTCTGACCATCGAGATGGTTTGATTTGTATTGATTTACTGGTTTAAGTAAAAGAAACATACTTTCCAGAAAGCCTCACTTGATGATTTTTTTTTTGTATGTAAAGCTGGAGAGGGGAAGAAAAGGGTTTGAACAGAGCTCAGGCTGAAAAGTCATTGCATTTTCTTCTTACTTCCACTATGTGGGCTAAAGCTTGCCAAAGCTTTCTTGAGGGTAAGAGCTTGCCAAAGCTATTTTCAGTAGTGAATTGGAGTCTGACATGACTTAGAAAATAATATGGTGGGAATGAAACCGATTTAAAGACTGTCTTCCCCTCCATAAATTAATATTTTGGCTTCATCTAATAAGTACTTTTTTTTTTTAATATACTTACAGTGCAGCTTTGCTTTCAGTTTCTTGGAATGAATGAAAAGTCAGTGTAGCATTTTAAGAAAGAAAGTGAAACTATCTTATTTCATTGTCAGTGTAAGTGAGGATAAAATTGTTTCCCCCCACAAGCTTGAAAATCGTGTGTGGTAGCAGTGTCTATGATGTGGAGGTGTTTCCTGTCAAATATTAAAGAATAAGCAGTGGGAGTTGCTGTTTGGATCCACTGGATTTGTACTCTGCCAGCGAAAACCTTTTTAAGTTGAGGACTGATAAAAGGGTTTTGTAGGGTAGGGATGAGAGAAACCACCTCACTTGAGCGTCCTCAGATCTTGGTTGTAATAATCATCTGTTGTTATATGGTGGGAACAACTTACTGATCAAGAATTGTGTATGAGGCTCTCACATAGATAAACACAAACTGTGGTTTGGGCTTTTGCAGTTTGGAGTTGTTGGCAGCTCCTTTGCATTAATCTCATAGAAAATGCAGAAAAACTGTTAAGAGTAAGTGATTTGGTGTCAGATGAATTCAAAGGAAACACACTGAGAAATGAGAGGGTATTAAATGTGTTTTCTCTGATCATTATCTGACTGCTTTAACTGCAGGATGGCAAAGGCATGTTTCATCCAATAAAAAGTAATCAAGCTGTAACAAGCACCAAGTGATGAACGCTGTGTAGTAGCTGCCAAGGAGACCCGTGTGACCCAGCTGACTGGAGTGCATGGGAAAATGTCTCTTTGGAGGAGACTTTTCTTTAAAAGTCTTAAATTCCAAGACTTGAACTAATGTTTTCCATGAATCCCTTGGGAATACTTGTAAATCAGATGATGGGATGCAGTTGGATGCTTAACTGTGAATGACACTAGTTTACAGTGATTTTCTGGATCTTTTCCAGATGTTGCTGCTTTCTTTGACTTTGACCATGTACGGACACATCCATTTAGGTTAGAAAAATGCAGCTTTGCAGAGGCTTTGTGGCAGGGTCTTCGTCTACTGTTTCCTACCAGTAGAATCTACTGCTTACAATATATCCTGGATGTGGTTTGATTGTCCACAGCACAAGCACAGGACTTTTAATTCATCAGCTAATGTCTCTTGTTCTGTAGGTTTGTGAAAATCCTGCTCTGATAGCGAGATACCTACATGAATTTATGAAAAGTAAGAAAAAAATTTAAATCCTCACAACCCAGTAATGTATTAGCACTGTCTGCAGAGATTCAGTTGCTGCAGACCATTTGTCAGAAGGTGACTTCACAAATTCAGCCGCACTTAGATTTTACAAGCATGCAGAATCAGGGAAAATGCTTGGCGTGACATTTCTGAGATCTCCTGACCTTTCTTTTCCTTTGTTATGAACATATGTTCAAGATAATGTTTTATTAATTGCTTCTTTTGTAAAAGCATTCCACTGTGAGCCCATAATAATTTAATGGTTCTTGCTGGGAATTTTTGTGCTGGAGAATAAAGCTGATACCTTGTAGCTCTTGGCAAGAGTGCATCTCTTAACATTATCATCTCTAGTATTTTGCAAGTGTTGTGGATTTTGTATACTTGCAGAGAGCTTGGTAATAGGAGGGCTGTGTGGTTACTATATGCAAGATAGCCAAAAGAATGCAAGGAATCAGAAGTTAATCTCTTGTGTGCCAAAGCTTGAGAGTAGTAAACTCTTGGCTGAGTTGACTATGGCAGGGGATTACTGTCTCGAGTTCTGGTATCAATTGAGTACAATAAAATTTTCTTGATAGAACTCTAGAGGATGGAGGAAATACACTCACCGTAGTTAAAATGTACGTTTCTAAAGCAGTGCATGTATTCCTAGGTTCTCATGGCTTTCAGCTGCATGCTCTTGGAAGGATGAGAGTTGTATAGTTTGTCAAAGAGTAACTTGGTGGTGGCATAGGCTGGTGTGTGTACTGTTTTGTTTGGTTGGTTTTAATTCCTGGTTTTTGTTTTTTTTTTACACCTTCCTAACCTTGTAGTAAGGCCTGTTCATGTTGGAGTTGAATTGGGTGGTCTTGAAGTCCAGCCCAACCTGGATACTTCTCTGACCAGTATCCTGGTAGCCATTAACTGTTTGAGAACTAGCAGCGAAAGGGACTGATCCAACTTGGGTAGGATCCCTACTGATGAGTAGGTAAAAACAGCATCCTGCATACTCAGAGATGAAATAGGAAGCTTTCTTTGCAGGTAGTTACTGTTTTTTGTGATTCTGGATATTCTCTTCTGAATTGGAATCAGTGTTACACTTGTGCAAGAGGGATTTAGTTTGACTTTGTGCAGTGGTAGTTTATCTTGTGGGTTTACAGCGTGTCACATAAGCAGTGACTGCAGAGCATTTGCAATAATGTTCAGGTGTGGCTGTGGGAGTCTTGGGAGTCTGCTTCACTTGCATAACAATCAGAGATGTGCAAGAGCTTACGAAGCATTAATATGATATTTCTCAAATCTTGAACTGGTCAAGAGACCATCCAGATAGGGTTTATTATAAATAGAACTTTGTTTTCTCTCCCCAGTTAGGGTTTGTGAGGCTTAAGGAATGTTAAGCAATGAGCAACAAGATGGCATTACCTTGAGTTTTCCAGCTCTCATGTGTTTCTGGATAAATGGCTTACATGGCTGATTTCTTGAATCATATCTAGAAAATGGTGTGATTTAATAGGAATTGTTTTAATATCAGGGGGAAAAAAATGATGATTAAATGTTTGAGAAATTGGAAAGAAGCCAACATTTCATACTGCTATGCATCTCACTGATAGTACAGTGGTGTACAGCACTTTCTCAGATGGACTGACATTGGCAATATCAATAATTACTGAAATATTAGTAGGGAGAAGAGGGTAGCAGTCCATGTGCTGCTTAGCCTCGTTCTTCTCTGTCATGACATGCCTAATCTGTTGGGTGACGTTCAGTGCAAGCTGCCTGAGCTGTGCTGTGGGTGGGTGGTCACAACTGGAGGCATGAACTCCCACACCCCGATCTTGCATCATTCCTTGTGCTGATGCAGTTGCCTTCTGAGGAGGGTTTCCATCAGTGGCTTGAGCTAACAGGAACCCAATGCATTACAGTCACATGAGGTCTAGCTCAGCAGATTGCAGCCAGATTGTATTACTTTCCAGTATAATTCTGTAGGTAATAGGAAACCATCACTTTGAGATGGTTCCCAGCCATTATGCTAGCTGAAAAATAAATGTATTCTTAAAAATACATTAACAGGACTAGAAGTGTCTAAGGTGCTTGTGTGGAAGATTAGTTTTGAAAAGTGTCATTTTCTTTGAAAACTTTATCAAATTTAATGCCTGGTTAAGGTTTTTCCTGTTTATCAGGAATTTAAGTATTAAGATATCCCGTATACTTAGAGAATTCTTTTATCACTGACTTTATTTAAATAATGATCTTTTTCTTTTAAAAAATATTCATTATTGTAAAATTATTGGGATTTTATAAGCAGAACACCGACACAGCATACCTCTGAAGCAGAAAAGTTAGCAATTCTTTGTCAGGCTTCTTATTCATTGAATGCTTTTCCCAGTGTTTAAGATAGTTGACTAAACTGCTAAAAATTTAATCTTACTGTATTCATTTTACAGGTTGAGCAGTCAAAAGTTTTAATCAAAGAAGGTGGTGTTCAGTTACTACTTACAATAGTTGACACACCAGGATTTGGAGATGCTGTGGATAATAGTAATTGGTAAGGCATTCTTTGTATGTTCTCCCATGATAATTCTGCATTGCATTTTGTGTGTGTAAGAATACCTTGTGACATATTTTAAAATGCAGGTTTCAGTATTCAGTTAAAATACTAACACTTCTAAACTTTTCATTTAGCTGAAAACTTCTAACTACTGTAATTCCAAGTGCCTTTATAACTTGACTGAAGTGCAGTCAGCCTTTCCCCTTAAACTGAATGGTGCATTTGGCTCTTTATCCACACATGCAGTGTGCAGAACCACCTTCTGTGCTGTCACAAGATGTGATCAGTGAAGCATATTCCTTTAGCTACAGTTCTTAAGTATTCTCTTTTTATGCTTTTACAATGAAGGTGATTGTGTTTGAAAGGTTTTTTTCAGTGGACTCACACATTGTATCTTCAGAACTATGTAACTCAATTTTAGGTTGAAGAGTTGATCAGTTGCAGTGTTGAAGTACCTTAATTAAAAAAAAGCAAATGAAAAGCAAAAAAACCCACCCCAAGCTGTGGAGAAATTGTGAACATCTATTTCTTAGCAAAAAGAGGTTTCTTTATGTGAGTAATGTAACTTACGGGTTTTTATTCATGTAATCTCTGCAGCTGGCAGCCAGTTATTGACTACATTGACAGTAAATTTGAGGACTACCTGAATGCAGAATCTCGAGTGAACAGACGCCAGATGCCAGATAATAGAGTGCAGTGTTGTTTATACTTCATTGCTCCTTCAGGACATGGGTTTGTATTAGTGTATTTTATGTTTTCATTCTCTTATCTCAGATAAAAATTTGTCAATCTGAGTTCTAAATCGAACTTTCTCAATGGCCTGCAGATCATGCTTAATTTCAAAGATGAGTTTACTTTGGCTTGTCAAACATTAGCAAGCCAAACACCAGACAGTACAATTGCACATTAATTGCATAACAAGAGAGATAGAATTCTAGCAATGAAAAATATAAAGATGTTCACAGGTGCTAGGTCTGTTTGTGATCTGTATGTCCTTAGATCACATTAGGAGAAAGTGGTTCACATGTCAAGCAAAAGGATTTTTCCTTTCCATTCTTCCTCCCTCCCATTAGTGTAAATTGAAGATGGAAAGTTTCATGCCTCCTTGTAAGCACACCAATAATTCACTTGGTGTGTAGTATTTTGTCTAGTGGCACTTCCAGTATAGGCATTGCAGATTATTTTTCAGTTATAATGTGATCTTCCACCCCTGCACAGTTTTTACTAGATCAGACTTCTATCTAGTGGTAGACAGGGAGAATTGCATTTCCAGAGTGTATTAGGTACAGATTAACTATCTGAAACTGGTTGTTTATCTTTTTATCATGGTATCATTATTAAATTTGTCAGACTCTTGAGTTACACCTTCAAAACCAGAAGGAGGCGAAGATAAGTTTAAGCCTATTCTATTGTGTTGGTCAAAAGTAGTAAAACTTGTTGAAGGGAGTGATGAAGGAATTTAAAGAGTATTCCTCAGGCAGTAAAAACTGCCAGCTATTATACTTAGCTTCTGTAGCTAGCACTGGAATGGGTCTAATAATTTTGAACTGTACAGATACTTCCAAATATGGAAAGAAATGCCAGAGGGTGGAGGTTTTTTTAGGTAGACTTGCCTTTATTAAGTATTTTGTTGTTGTTCAACAGGCATGTTTGTAATGCCAGTTTTGCTCAACATGCATGTCAGTTTTAAATGCAAACACTTGAATTCTTGACATGCTGTTTTAGTAGTGTGCAAAATCCAAAATGTAATTTAAATAACAAGAAGATGATCCCTTGTGTTAGTCAGTTATTTCTGAGCTAATTTTCACATTCTTCAAAACGCATGTCTTCCCTGCACACCCCCATGTCTGTTAGCACTTCCTAAATCAGTGGGAGGTACAAGTTGTTCTTAAGCAAAAAGAAAAGTAATGTTTCCAATGGATTAAAATTTAGTCACTAAATTTGTGAGGCTAAAAACTGTAAAATTATATTCCTTGTACAGGTATTTAATGTTATTTTTAGGGGAGAAGAAGGTGTACAATTATGCTAGGTTTTCATACTATTTTTCAGTTCCTGGAATAAATGCTTAAAATTGTCATCTCAGTAAGGAAGTTAATGAAGAAAATTGGTGCTGCTTTTAGCATTCGTTTCCTCTTTTAAGATGCTGCCCTCTCTGAAAGGACAGAGCTCACTTCCTACCTGGTTTTTGTGGTGATGCAGTCTTTACTCCTGTTCCCTCTGCAGACAGCAGCACATCTAACCCACCAAGTAGTGTCCTCTTTACTCTTAATGCATGATTATATTTATGTTGAATTTAAGCGTTTGTGGGTGAGCTTGCTTCTGCTTGTCATTTTAATACAGCTGTAAAAACCTGCTTTAGAAATTTAGAAATTATAAAAAACAACAGTTAAAGTCCTATTTAATACATCCCACCATTTTAGCTAGTATTCCCATAAACACCTAAAATGATTGAATTGGTTTCTGTGGAAACAGGGGGAGAGAGTGGAGGGGCTGGAGGAGCCTTCCAGGTAAGTGAATGGGATGATGACAGAATTCACAATCTTTCTGCAATTTTGGAATCTTTATATAAAGCTTTCCTGCTTCAGTCTCCTCTGTAAACACTGAAGTCCTTAGTTCAGCAGACCTCTTGAACAACTGTGCTTTGGCAGCTGCTCTTCAACCCAGTGTTGCTGCCCTAGGTAGCTTTTTGAAGCAAGTAGGAGGAAAGCATATTAAGGTGAATGGATAACCAAAAGAGTGCTTATAATGTAGATGTGCTTTAATGTTAGCTATTTAATGGGCACATGTTGAGAACTGGTGAAATCAGTGACAGGTAGAAAATGTAAAAATGAAGCTAAATATGCGTTCTTGAACATTTTCTTCATTCTTTTTTTATGTATGGTTTTCAGAAATTTCAGTACCAAATTAATCTGGTTTTAATGTTCCTAATACTAATTTTTTTAGGATGAAAAATAATCTTGTTAAATCCTCTAAGTGAATCCTTTAAGCCTGACTAAACTTGCTGTCATTAATGCATCAAAACCTCTCTAGTTTTACTTCAGGAAACAGGAAATACTGACCACTTTGATCCACATAGACGGTGAATATACAACCACACTGCCACCCTATACCCATATGATGGTTTAGTTTTTATCACTGTCATCCACTTTCATAACTGTCTTTTTGTTTTACATACCAGTTTAGAGGTGAGATATTTCTAATTCGTTTGTACATAGGCCACAGGGGTTAAATAAAAAGTCTCCTAGCCCACTCTCAAGAGGAAGTATATGGAGACTTTCAGAACCTGCAACTCTGTGTGAACAGAGCATAATTCACAACTGTGAGCTCTTATCAGTCAGGCTTTAAGTGGGATTATCTTCCAGCTAATAACACAAACTTTACTACCTTCATAGAGTTCTTACATCTTGCTTAAATGAGTGTACTTTCAGCTAGCAGAAGACTTATGACAGCTAGTAATACTAACTTACCACTTATTGCTCTTGTATTATATAATTTAGGGGATTTGCTGTAATAATTGCAGGTAACCTTTTCATTTTCAGTCATCTGTCACTCATAGTTCAGTGTCTTAAGAGTAGTTGTCAGGACGAATCTCATCATTTGTACAGTCTTGTTTAATTAATGTAAATTGCAAAGCTCTAATGCTGTATTTCAGACTTAAGCCTTTGGATATAGAGTTTATGAAGCGCCTGCATGAAAAAGTGAATATTATTCCACTTATTGCCAAAGCAGACACACTTACACCCGAGGAATGCCAACAATTTAAAAAACAGGTGAGTTGAAAAATTAATATTTACAACATAGGATAATTTAGTAAGTTGGTCCCTATGGAAATGGTGAGATTTAACTTACATGCAGAGTTTAAACCCTGAAGCAATAACTTGAGACAGCAAAGCTAAGTAATTTATATCTCTAGATTTAATTATAATTCTTGGTGAAATAATCTTGTTTCTGTCCTCAGGGGAAAAGGTTTCAAGTATAGTATGTTTCTTGGCAAGTAAAATAATTCACTGCTGAGATAAAAATCAGTAAGGGAGGAAAGAAGCTTTCAGGATTTAGGTGCCTGACAGAAGTGTGTTAAAAAAAATAAGGTATTCAACACTGTGTGCACCACTTCTATGTTGATGCACCGTAATTATTAAAGATACCTCAGGTATTATATGAGAATCAGTAAACTCGTTTACTCTTGGGTGTGGTAATGCATTTTAAAGATGTTGAGATAATTCTAGCATTGATACAACTGATACTATGTCTTTGTATTTGTAGAATGTATTTGCTGTGAGTGTCTACAAGTGGTTTATGTTTTATTTTCAGCTACATTATCAGAGTAGAACAGTTAAGCTTTGTAGTATTGTATGAAGAGGACAAGGAGGAGCCAGAACAAGACAAGACATAAAGTTTTTTTTTTATTGAACTCTGTCCAGTCCCAGTTTAGAAGAACAGAGTTCTAAAAAGGTGGCATTAAGAGGTGTTGTGTGTGAAACTCTTGATTTAAATAGACAAGATTAAAAATTAGATGACAGAAAGGAAAAAATGGTAGATTTCTAAATATATAAGTAGCTTTATGAATGAGTGGATGTTAAACAGGGGGGACTTTCCCAAACCAAACTATGAAAATAAGTCCTTGCATGATTTGGAAACTTAACTTCTCCTAAGGCTGCAAACCCATGAGCCAGAAATATTCCCCAGGGCTCTGCAGTGCAGCTGTCAGCTAAGTGGTCTAATATTTTTCCATCCTAAAATTCTGCAAAACTAATCAGCTTGTTTTTAAAAATATCCTTCAGACAAATATAGCTTCAAAACAGGACAGTCACTTTATTATTGCTTGTGAATGTTTTTCAACAGTACTAACTGCTAGAGTTAGTCCATCAGTCACAAGCTCTATTAAAATAGGCAGGTGATCCTGCTTCAAGCAAGTGCTGCTCAGGTATGATGGAAACAGAAAAGAATAGGAGTGACAGCAGTAGCTGTTGTGGGAACTCAAAGGGATAAAGTGTGCCTGCAATTATCTATTCAAGTATCTGGTTTTTAAAGAACCCAATTGCAAAACTAGTCTGAAAGTTTGTTGTATTAGGTTTTGCACCTAACTCTATGTAGACAGAATTTCCTTTAGAGTAAACCTCTTATTTGTCCTGTTGTAGAAAACTGATATTAATTTTTGCTGTCTTGTGTTAGTGGATAATATTTTGGTAGCTGGGAGCTCTAGCTCTGATTGTGTCTTCTCTTGGCTAAGGAGAGATGATAACACTATTAACCTGAGGTCACCTGAGGGTGTTAAATGTTATGTTGTAATTTAAGTCAGGGTAATCGAAAGGATTTTATGTATCTAACAAAAGGAGGAGAATCAGCAAAAAATCAGGCTGTTAGAAGTATGAAATCCTCAAAAATATAATAATTTTGTTTCTAGATAATGAAAGAAATCCAAGAACACAAAATTAAAATATATGAATTTCCAGAAACAGATGATGAAGAAGAAAATAAGATTGTTAAAAAGATTAAGGTAAACTAATTTTCTTTTGAAAAAGTGCTTATGGAGGGGCAAGGGGGGGTCGAGTTTGAAAAGCATTCTGTCATTAATGAAGAGCCCACTAAAGTGTTTAGAATATAGAAATCACATGTAAAGCTGTCCTGAGGGTCAGTGTTCCTTATCAGAAGCAATGAATGACATTATTAAGTCATCTATGTCCTTCAATAGCTAAAATTCAGAATGAGAGCACTAGATCACATGTTCATTAATGAACTCTTAAAGATCACTTTTTAAAATTCATCCTTATTTGACTTCTGTCCACCCTCCACAGCTTACCACTTTTTTTTTTGGTTCTGAGCTTTGAAGGAGGCAAGGGTTTTCTTTCAGACAGACATGTGCAGTGGCATAAAGTGTGTGCATTACAGCTAATAGCTCTCTGGCTGATTGATACACTGAAACCTTAATGGAGATAAATGACTAAAGAAAATCAAAAGGACTGTCAGGCTGTTGAAAGGCCTTTTCTTAGTTTACTCCTGTTTTCAGTTTGTTCTTTCATGTTGGAGTCCATCTTGTGTATGTTTCTTGAGCCTTGCTTCTGTTTGTTCAGTAGCTGTAACGGCTTGTAAGAGCTTTTAAATTTTTTTGTTACTGGGGAAATCTAGGATAGATAAACACGAACAGGACAAAAAATGGAAGATATTCTGGGACTAAGCCTAGAGAAGAGCAGAATAAAAGCAAAGACAAAAGTGCAAAATACTGAGCGTAGTACTCTGTCCCTTTCTGCCCCTGGAAGCTGCTCTTGGCTCCTTTGTTGCTTGTTACACTGGAGGCATTCTCAGTTCAGCTGAAAACAAGAACTTGACGTGGTTCTTTGCCAAACCTTTGAAAACTGGGTACAAGATCCAGTCAAAGTAACAGCCCTTGTAGCCAGTGGGTATATGACTTGGTAAATAATTGTGCAGTTACATAAATAGGGAATGGTTTGCCTCTTGCATAGCTTACTGAGTAACAGTAGTGTCTGTTCCTTAACTAGATTCACAGAATGCAGCAGCATAAGGAATTCAGAAGGAGTGTGTGTATATATAAGTCATTAAACTGGGCAGAGGTCAATAAACATCACTATTCTTGCACTTCTGGGTTAGCTGCATTGCAGTGTTACAGCACTGACCTAGCTTATGTTAAGTTGATACATGGGCATGCTTTCAGTATCTTTTGGCAGCAGATTTTGATTTTTAAAGTCATACTTTATCTTGTAGGACCGTTTACCTCTTGCTGTGGTAGGTAGTAATACGATCATTGAAGTCAATGGCAAGAGAGTTAGAGGAAGGCAGTACCCATGGGGTGTTGCAGAAGGTAAGGCTTTCTTGTGATTTTTTAAATCCATTTAAAACTTACTAGACATGAGTCTGTATTTGACATGTTTGAAATGCTTAATTTCAATGATCTTTGGTCTGGAAATTATTGGAATATACTATTTTGTTATTCTGACAATGTTGGAACAAGGTAAAGGTTTCAACAACATGTAACTTTGCTAGCAGATTTCTCTTGAAGCCTCAGTGAGAAATTGTAAAACCTGTATTAATTTATTGCAGGTGATGATGTGACTTAAATTACAGTTGTTTTCTAACTTTTTTACCTTAATTATCTTCATCTAAAACCTGTGTATTAAATTCTTCTTTCTAGAGCATTCACATTATAAATATTAATTTGATCAGTTCAATTGCTATAAATAAAATTTTTCCCAAAACATCTGATTCTTAAGTACTGGGATGTAGCAACAGAAAGTTACCTGGTAATGAATAGAGTACTTTGTTTAAAAATTTGTTTAAAACTTACTTTCTACTATAGAGACTTGAAGATAATTGCACGTTCTTCTGGCAGCCATTTCTTGTGCTTTAATGCTGTTCATATATTTCAAATGCCACATGGCATGACTTGCACCACACTCTGTAGTAAAACAATCACTATTAGACTGTTTTTCCATGATCATTGAGTTTTTTCCTTTGGTGTGCATGTGTTGAATAAAGCAGAATTTTTTTTCTCTCACTATTTCTGCCTTCCAAGGGCAATGGACTATAAATTGGATGCAGTGTAAAACAGACAAAAAAGCCCCAGCCAACAAGCAGTGTATGGACCAATATTTAAAAAGGAATGCTGCAGCACTTTGAAGTGCATGTCTGGCAGGAAATGAGGTTTGGCAGAAAGTAAAAACCAGCTGCATCAGAGAAGATCAAGCTTTATTTCAGGCTCTTCTGTTGGCATTTGGAGATGTGCAAAATTGTGCTGCTTTTCTTTATTTTAAAACAAATTTCTGAAAGGTTTCGTGTTCACAGTGGTATGACTTTTGGAAAGGAAGAGCTAGCCTAACTAAAAGGAGCCTCTTGGAGTGGCTTTCAGTCTGTCAGGACAGAGATGATGCTTTTTTGGGAGTATGATTTCATGTACCATCTGAGTGGAATTTACCAGTCTGTGTAAAACCATGGAATAAAATAATGCAGGAGTGCAGATACAAGAATGAACACACAAAGTGGCAATGTTCTGCATTTTTCTGTAGGATTCACTGAATTTACTTGGGCTATTTTAATTCCTTCATCTTGGTTTTTTCCCTCCTTGCCATGATAATGTCTGTCTTTACTTCAGAAGCACATTGGAAGCTGCCCTATGCCTTTCTTTCGTGTGTGCTAAGAGCTTTGTGTGTTGCCTTCTCTGTCTGCACATTTGAGAGTTCTGGGGTGTGCATTTTTCTCCAGTGTCATTTCATGATCTCTCAGGGAAATGTCACTCACAGAATCAGCCTCTTCTACTTCAGTGGGGTGATGGGCACAGTGGAATAGGTGGCATCTGTAATGACATCATAATGGCAGCTGCCAGCTCACTCTTCATCTGTAGGTTGGTGCATCAAATTCAGTACACAACCTTTGCTTCAGTAATGAAGAACTAAATCCATATTAAAATTAAAATGGAGACTTCTGCAACTTATTGGGCAGGGACAAACCGGTTGAGTCTGTCTTTTAAAGGTTTTTGGATATAGCTGGATCTAGACTGAAGTCTTCCCTTAGTGTCTGATCCTTACACAACTGTGCTGTGAGGCAGCCAAAGGATGAAACAGTTAAACTGGCAAAACTGTGCTTCTGTTGTGATCAGCAGCTTATTCTGCTGCACTGACTCAGAACAGTTTGCCAGTAAGGCTTAGGGGAGCATAGGAACTCTGCTGGTAAGACACATTATTATAGTTATGTTAATGCTTTCCTTCTGCTAACACACATGTTGTTTGAGTAAGGAAAGGCTGTGGGAGTAATTTGTTGTTGGAGTGAATGAAGACGGGTGACATTTTACCTCTGTGTAAAGCACAGATTTTGGTTGACATCTCAACAAAAGCTTACTTCTTCTTGCAGTTGAAAATGGTGAACACTGTGACTTCACAATTCTGAGGAACATGTTGATAAGGTGAGTAACTGATAGGTAACATTAAGTTTTCTGGTATATCTGAGAGATTGGAAAGTCATATATTGGAGAAAAATGAATTTGAGACAGTGAGTTCATATGAATTTCCATATTTTTTAATTGTAAACAGTTATCTTACATTTTATGATAATTTGTTTAACCACATACTTAGCAAGCAGTGGTGTTGATAGTGATTTTTTTGTGATTGCTTTTTCTGTTACTAGTTTATTCTGTTACTAGTCCAGAGGAGCCTGATTATCTCTTAGTGCTGATGTGTACGTAGTTGTAGGCATTTTCTAAAAACTTTAGCACTGAAAACTTACCTAAAACAAGACTGCCTGTGCTTTATGTTAGGTGCTGAGTCCTGTGCTCCCAGCAGTCCACTAGGTGACATCTGCTGTAAAAACTGTTAGTTTGATTCCTAAGCTTTGCTTTTCTCCTGGCTGACAATGGAAAATTATGAAAAGAAGTGAATTCTTTCAGCTTAGTCTTGACGTTAACATTTAGCTTTTGTAGAATTAAAAGATGGAAACCACGAAATTTTGGCTTGTTGTTTCTTGCCTGACATTATTTTTCCCACCTACTACAGTAGTAATATACACTTTTCTTATCTGCCTGTCAAATTACCTGCAAGTTTATCCACAGAACTCAAACTTTCCAAAGACTGGTCCTGTAAGTTAGTGTTTGGGATATTGCAAGCTTTAGATAGTTTGGTGCAAAATAACCTGATATTTCTGTGCCTCTGCTGTCTTGAGAGCTCCAGTTTAAGTGGTAGAGTAAAAATATTGTGAGAAATGGGACATTATTGGAGGGATATAATTTAATTCAAGTCAATCTGCAAAATGAACAGGGACTGATTTTTCAGGTAGTATTTTGTATTTGTGCACTAAGCTGATAAATTACACTTATTGACAGAACTCATATGCAGGACCTGAAGGATGTTACTAACAATGTACATTATGAGAACTACAGAAGCAGAAAACTGGCAGCTGTTACATACAACGGTGTTGACAACAACAAAAATAAAGGGCAGCTAACAAAGTAAGTTCCTGTTAAGGCTGAATTGCACTTTAATTTTTTTTTTTTTTTTTTTTTTTTTTGGTTGGCTGGTTTTATGAGTGTGTGGTGGTGTTTTGGGTTTCTTGGGGAGGGGTGCTGGTGGGTTTGTATGCTATAGCCTTCAGTCAGTTGTCTCTTTGCTGTGTTTGGAAAGAGACAGCCTCTTGTTTACTTGTAATTTGGGGTTTTTTCCTCTTTCACTAAGACTGACACTAGTTTCACTGAACATGCTAAATAGTAGATTCACTTTTGAAGAGAATTGTTACATTTACTCAGAGTTTTACACTGATACCGCAAAGTTCTGGTGCATTAATTTCTATTTTGGTTTACATGTTACTTGTGGAATTTTTGGTTCTTCTGCGTGAATGATCAATACTAGTGTGTCAGGGATGTTTTTGAGAAGAATGGGTTAATATTTATTTAGAAACTCTGAAAAAGCAGACCTGCTACTGTCATCTTTGAAATGCTGCTCTAGCAACTCATATGGCTGCCTATCATGGCAGGGGAATTATTGCAACATCATTATCTCTTGTGAGAAGGGAGTTGCAATGCAGTGTTTGGGGGCTTCTGTAGCTGTTTTTTCAAACTCATTTTTATTACCTGTGACAAGAAGTTACTTGCCAACCAGATGAAGTTAGTCAAAGATTTAAAAGTAGGCTCTACTGTATACTGAATTGTATAATGCTATTTGCGAATAGCTACATTCAAATATTCTGCTCTGCATGTAGTAACTGCATCAACAGTAATTAGTGATTAAATAATTATTAATTAATGGTGCTCTTATTTAGTACTATATTTAAGTACAAATTTCTCGATCAAAATAGAGGGTACTGTTCTTTTCAGCTAATGGTATGCAAAGTTACAGCTGTTCTTCCTGAAAGATCCCTGAAAATAGTTGGAAATACCTGCTATTTGCACCCATATGACAGTTACAAAGCCATTTTTTACTAAAGAAATGTCTATTCTACACTCTCTTAATGCTTTAAAAGTTGTGAGGGAATGATTTAAATGGACGTGATTTCGTTTCATCTATTGTGAGTCTGCATGAGACTTCCCTGCATGGCACTGACAAAAAATGTAATAGTTTATGACAGTTATAGCAACTCTTCAGAAGTGTACTTGCACTTAAGTAGCATTTCTAATGAGGTCAAGTCTTAAAAATACTAGTTTTCAAATATATGTGTCCATCACACTGTGGTTTCTTCTCACTGTCATGTTTCTGCCATCATCTTATTCCTGACTTGTAGCTCAAGGCTTCTGAGTGCACATAGCAAGTATGTCAGATGAAAATGTAGTAATAGGAGTGCAGAAGAGAAAATCCTGCATTTTCTCCAGGACTTCTAACTTGCTATTACTGTGCTTTTTACTGTATTATTATTTGCTATTACTATACTGAAAAGTGAAACTTTTTTCCCCCCCTCATTGTTATTTGGGATATCAAAGGAAGTTGTTTACATTTTCCTGTGTGTGTTATTAAATACTGGGGTTTCTTATATACCTTTCAAAATCTTAGTATGTTTTTCTTAGATTTTGGAAAATCTGAATTTTAGTGACAGTAGTTTTACCATTTTTGTTTTGTGTCTGCTTAGATTTGTGTTAGTCTCCACCTACAAACTCAGTCTGTTACCTCATCCATGTAAGAGGGCTGGTTATTCTGCATTCTTTAAAATAGCAACAGAGTCACTATTTAAATTTTTTTTCCCATATTGCAGACACAATAAGATGTTACTTTATACAAAAATACATCTATGAGTAGATTTTAGAACTCTTTGTGACCTTCATTCACCCCTCCACCCCACTCAGTTTCTGATAGCATTCCTGATACTTCTTTTTGAGCCAGAACTTACATACACTACCAGGGTGTGGAGTTACTTTGCTTTCTGAAGCATGCTCACTTTGCCTCTCCTGTCACTTCAGATCACTGTGCTGTCCCACCTGAATATTTCCAGGTGAATGTGCTTTCTGGAACTATTTTCTCCTCTAGAAATCTGTTGCTTGGAGCACTGCAGTACTGGAGCTCAGAGATGAATAAATACAATTGGTGCTCTTTGCTATCAGGGTTTTTTTTGTTCAAGAGAATGAGTAAATGCAGTTTGATTCAGCCATCTGAAAGATGGCAAAGTCTATTGCAAACTTAGGAAGACTATTTGAACATTTTGTAAGAGTTTGTTCCCCAGAGCACAGGGTGACTTAATAAGTAAATACATTAAATTCTTGAACATGTGCTGGTTATGAAGCAGCTGATGCTATTTTTCTGTTTTTACCTTAACCATATGTTGAGTTGCAGTTTTTTGGGTGTTTTTTTATGCTTTAACATGCATTTTTTTACTTCAGTGTGGTTTTGTAGCTTTTGGTTTTTTAATCTAGTATAGTTGAAGCAGCATAGAAGGAATCTTCCTAATAACCATGTGCCTCCTGGAAACTGAGGGGGAGGAACAGATATTAACAGTTTATCTGTGCCTCCCCTTAGGAATTTTATGCTTGCCTGCTGGGCTTTTGAAAGCAGCGTCTGTGTCTCAAATTGGGACAATATTGATTCTTGCATGGGAGACAGATCCTGTATCTCTGTGTGAGAATGGAGACGTGCTCTGATGCTGTCTGGTGGTATTACAAGCATATGGTTAAACACAGAAACACCCCCTGGCTCTGGAAACTCCTAAGCTGCTGTTTTTTGAGAGACTGGGGGGCAGACATACCAGGAGACATGCAGTGGTGCTTGTACTTTTCCAAAAGTATCTCCTGCTGGCAGCTGTTGGAGCTGTTGGACTGACCTTTTGTAGCTTTAAAACAGCTGTATTTTTATGATCCTAGCAGATCTCAGTTTTTCATGCAGCTGTTAACATATTTCTTTAGACAAAAATGCTCATGTGAAAACAAATAGAAGTATGTGCTACAAGTTTTAGTAATACTGTGCAGATTAATTGAAGCATTTTTCTGTCCAGTTAATAATCTTAACGCTGATTTGGTGAAACTTGACTGTTCTGTAAGTAACTTGTTAACTTAGGAGCAATCCAAAGCATGTATTTTCCATGGTTATGGAGGGGTTTTTTGTATTTTAGGTTTAGTCTGATTTGTCAAATTTTCAATATCATCCTAACCATTGAAAAAATTAAATGTCAAGGTAATCTTCGCATATGTAAATAACTTGTCTCTTTAAATCATGTGGTAATGGTAGTTTCACATGTGTCCTCTGTGACATGTGAGAAAATTGGCATTTGCTCTGAAATTGTGATGTTGTAATTAGAGAAATCTTTTTGATTTGCTGTATGAAGCTGCTATCTTTAGTGAATTTAAAAGTCAAATCTTATTTTTATTGCGAGTCATACTGTACCTCGTGAAGATGGGTCTTATCCAGGATAACAAAATACACACTGCTAAGCCCGACCACTTGCATCTCCTCTTGCCTGTGTTGTTGGCGGGTTCTGTGCCATGAACCTGGAGCCCGTGTGAGAGCTCGGTGGGATCAGAGCCTGTTTGCAGCCCCTGTTCCGCTGAGCCGGGCGCTGCTGCAGCATCCCGGGGCCCGGGGGGTGACGCTGCCGCCGCTGAGACCCCTGGTGGCCGTGGGAGCCGAGTGCTCTTCCCGCAGTGTCAGAACATTCCCGGCTGCTCCATACGCGGCTCTCTGCCGGCTGACAAATTCTAACCCAGGAGATAAAGCCTCCAGGTGGCATTGGTTTCCAAAAACTTGTATAGAGCAAGTGGTGCTTGGTGTCACTAAAATATTTTAAAAGCATATGTGTTGTAGGAAAACTGTTCCTGAAAGCATCTGCACATCAAACCTGCGTTAGTATTGACATGATGTAGTGATCAACTAACTGAATTTGAAATAAATATAACAAGCTTGAACTAACAATTTCTTCCTTTTAGTATGAAAAATTTGCTTTTGGGGGAGCACATAATTAGCTTTAGGAATCTAATAATATTGAATTTACTTTTTTAAATTATTGCTTTTTGGTTTTGTGGTTTTATTTAAGCATGCTAAGCTAAGCCTCTGTATTTTTTGTTTTTTAGATTTGACACAGTTGAAGGCATGTAAGTGGTGATTTAAATTTTTCCAAAAAACTTAAGACAAAAATTCTATAAGCACAAAAAGGATTTCACTGTTTGATGTTTCAAATTTAAAACAGTTTCCTGGTATCCTGCTCTTGGCATTGTTTTTTCCACTAGCAGTTGGTTTCATTTTTTTTTTCCTAAAGCTGTGCTACTGTAAATTTTAGGCATTTGTAAATGCTTACAGTGACAAATACCTCTGTAAAAACCCATCTCTTTAGAAAACTTTTGGCTAAGATTCAAGTCAAATTTGGTCAAATTTCAGAAATTAGTAGAAGTGCATAAATTATGGAATTCCCCCCATTTCTATCCATGACTGAGGCATCTTTATATAGACGCTTATAAAGAATTAGTGCAATTTTTATCCTTACCTGTAAATTTACAGTTCTTCATTGAATTGGGGATTTAGTAACTTCAGTAATTTCTGACCATGATTTTATCTCATTACCTGCTTGCAGAGATTCTACTTTGCACATATCTAGAATAATTTTTAATTTTTGCAGAATAACTTAGAGGACTGTTATTAGAGCATGTCTTCTGAAATCAGTTAAATGTTTTACATCTTTGTTTAGTGGTTTGTGGGGGTTTTTTTCCCTCTTCAGCTCTTTTTTTTTTTTGTGTGTTTGTGTCTGATTTTTTGTTTGTTTGTTTTTGTTTAAATCCTTGTATCATTTTGTCCTGAAATAGAGAGTGATGTGCTTTTACCCGTGTCACATACTTAGGACCTAATAAAACCAGTTGTGACCTATGTTGTAAAGCTCTCAGCTGTAAATGCTCACCTGTCAGTTAATCTGATCTTCTGTGCAGACTGATTTGTACCACTTTCTCAAATACAGCTTGCATGGCATCCCCATTGGATTTACTAAGTTTTCAATCAAAGGACAGTTCTGCACCCCTTTCAAGTCAAAACTGCAGCAATGATTCCTCAATATTTATTCTCCTTTGTAGATTAGTTTTTGAAGAGCAGATGCATTTGAGAGCTTTACATCTCTAGAATAAAATAGTATTGTTTTGACAGCTGCTTAGCTTCCACAAGTACTGCTACTTACCTCTTCTTTCACTTCTTTAGTATTTTTCTGCATTATTATCTCACCTGTGTTTAACCATTAATTTTTTCCTTGTAAAAGATTGCTAGCAGTTGGCCTTTTGAAGGACTAAAGTAAAAATTAAACTGAAGATGCATTTCAGCTCTGTATATTATACAGCATTTTACTCACAAGTCCAGGCATTGCAGCTATTAATTCAGATTTGGTTTAATATATAGATTAGATGTCCTCTGCTGATTGATTGTAACAATTCCAAATATAATCAGGTCTTCATTTTTGCCAACACAATAGTTAAAACTTTGTTCTTTTAAGCCTTAGATACTCAAAACTGAAATAAGAGGCCAGTGATTTGGTTTGATTGCTCCTTGTGGAACAGCAGAGTCTTAACAAAACTCTGTAGCAATCATCACTAGATCTCAATCATCCTGTTTTATTATATGTTTACAGTGAAACTTACTATTTAAAACCCATATCACCATAACATGGATAGCAGGCTTATACAGCTTTAAAAATTCAGTACAATCCAGGGAAGTATACCATAAAGTATATGGAAAAAATTAAAAATAATGTACATTATTTTTATACATTACATTTATTAATAGCTTTCTAAAGGAAAACCTTTCTACTGACACTTGAAATATTGATGTTCAGTTGCCCAGACCTTTTTTTCAAAGCTGATCTCTCTTTAAAACTATGACCAGAGCTTTCAACACAGTTGCAATGTTAAGTGTCTCTTTGGGCTCACTTGGGAACAATGAAGATTTAGAGAGAAAATAGAACTTTAGTCTGCAGTGCTTCTAATTTTCTTATTATGTCCATTATTTTTTTAATATATTTGAATTATGGGGAAGAAAAAGATGCCTGAAGATCACTTGGAAGATGCTAATTTTCTTGTTTTAACATTTTCTCTCTTTCCATGACCAGGTGGTTCTACATATAGAAAGTCAAGAGTTTCTGTTAACTTAAAAGTAGTGTAAATCAATTCTACGGGGGGAGGAAAAGATATTGTATGAAATATCTTTTTGAGTAAAGCTTATCTAAACAGTTAATATAATAATGTAAATTGAATTTAAGCTAGCAGTGCCTACAGCAGTGTGTTTATGTTACTGCTTCAGCATTTTTATCTTGCTTTTTCCAGATGTCCTAATGTAACAGACAGAGAAAAAGTTCTTACTAGCTAACTGCTTCTTCTGGATTTCTGGCAGGAGCCCATTGGCACAGATGGAGGAGGAAAGGAGGGAGCATGTAGCCAAAATGAAGAAAATGGAAATGGAAATGGAACAGGTGTTTGAGATGAAAGTCAAAGAAAAAGTGCAGAAACTGAAGGACTCTGAAGCTGAGGTAATCAAAATGTTCTAAACACCAATATAACTTGAGGCTCAACAAGTGTAGAGGTGGGACTTTTTGCCAAGACTTTGCAGCATAATTGACTCCATAGTTGGTTTATATGTGTAAAGACAGCACCGTTCTTCTTCCTCAGCTTGTTGCCTTTGCTGGAATGGTATAAATCTAAACTTAAAATGGAATTTGAATGTTCACATGTATTCTATTTTTATTTTTAGTCATAGCATGTTAAAATACTCCATAACATCCTTACCGTCTTCTTCTCCCTTTTCTTTGGAATATTTTGTGCTTATTCTTCCATGTGATTTTAAAAGTTCTTGAGACTTTTATGGCTTACATAATAAGCTAATGCAATAGTGATCATTTGTTGTGTGTATTGAAAAAGCATTTCAGGAACTGGACACAATGCCTATAGGGATCTCACCTAAATGAGAATTACGAGGCTAAGGAAGAGTCAGGGATTTGTTTTTGTCAGTGTTCTGGTACCATTTAAACAAATTTTATGGATACTTAACTCTAATTTCTGTCATCTCCAGGTGAAGTCCTCACAGTTGAAACCAGTTTTTTACAGGCTTCAAGGGGCTCTGAAAATGATCTTTTTAAGGGACTATTATAATTAGAAGTTTTACTTAAAACTTCTGAAATAAAAGTAAAAAATTAAGTAATTTTTAACGTTTTGGGAAAACAGTTTCTCACAAGAAGCCTAATAGAGAAGTTCAGAACTGTCAAAGTTCCTTAAGAAAGTTCGTCTCCAAATTTGAGGAAAAATGAGGAAACTTGGAAGAGTAGTTGAAATGCTTGGCAGCCTAGGCTCTGTAAGGTGCCAAGGCATACTGGATCAAATGGAAAAAAATTAATCTAGATTTTTTTTTTTTTTTTGAGAACTGAATAGACAAGGATATGAATAGTAAGCTATGCCAGTCAGTAGTTTGAGGATTTTAAAGCTATATGCTCTATCTGGATCATGGTTTTTGTAGCCACTTGATTTATCCTTTTTTCAATTTCTGTCTTGAATCTTTTTGAACCCTTTAATACTTCTGGTGTCCACATTTTCCTTGTTATGTGAAATACAGAAATACTTCTGGTTTTCATATACTATCTCATGACTTTTTGACTGTATCCTGTGATACCAGTTTTTTATGTTCATTGCAATTAATTCTTCTTTTTTCTTCACCATTCATGGCTTTGTAAGCTTCTGTTGTATTTATGTAAATGTAGAAAAGTAGGCAACAGACAGTGCCATGTAAAAATGTGTAAAAGGAAATAGGTTTTCAAAGGCTGTGTAGAATGGGATTATGCAAGAGAATAAGGCAAGAGGGAGTTTTATATCACTTTCTCTGAAGTGTGGACTTCAGGTCAAGGGAGGGGATTCTACCCCTTTACTTCTCTGTGGTGAGATCCTGCCTGCAGTGCTGCATCCAGCCCTGGGGTCCCAGCACAGGAAGGACATGGGAATGTTGAGTCCAGAGGAGGCCACCAAGGCAATTAGAGGGATGGAGCAGCTCTTGCATGAGTGAAGGCTGAGAGACTTGGGATGGTTCAGCCTGGAAAAGAGGAGGCTTCATGGTGACCTCCCAGTACTGGAGGGACCCAACAAGAAAGATGGAGAAGGGACTATTTACAGGGGTATGGAGTGACAGGACAAGGGGAATGGCTCTAAACAGAAAGAAAGTAGGTTTAGGTCAGATATTAGGAGAAAGTTCTTTATTATGAGAGTGATGAGGCACTGGAACAGGTTGTCCAGAGAAGTTGTAGGAACCCCAGCCCTGGACATGTTCAAGGCCAGGCTGGATGGGATTTTGAGCATCCACATCCCTGCCCCTTGGCAGGAGGGATGGAATTAAATGATCTTTAAGGTCCCTTCCAACCCAAACCATTCTATGACTTAAATCAATTTTAAAAAGCAGTATACCACATGAAAGCAATCATGTCTCCTGACAAGTATTTCCATCCTTACATACAACACATTTGATTATCAGTCTGTCCCATCAACTTGCAGGAGAGAATTCCTGTTCTCTTTTGGAATGTAGACAATTCACTTTCTCAATAATGGTAATTCATTTAATTAGTGAATAAATTAATCCCCTTAATATTTTTTTCCAAATAGATCCACAATATAGTTAATGCTATAGGATTAAATCAATATTTTGGGGGTTTTTTTCCCCCACAGAAAAACAAAGATGTTGCTCTTTTATGCATTAGTGATACTCAAATGTTCTGAAACTTGCTGCTTAGTGTTTGCATCAAATACCAAAGTATTTTTAATTTCCTTTTATTTACCAAACATAGCTGCTTACAAATTCTGTTTGTAAACTGGGTAGCATTTGGGGCATTTTCTGTTACCTGTAAAATGAAGCTGTTGGATTAATAACCTTTTGGTTTCTGTTACTGGCTGTACCTATCACCTTAATGTTTTAGTCTGAGCTACTTTCTCTGAAGAAAAATAAAACACATAATTTTGTCGCATTAGTAAGTTTAGTTGTGATATTTGTTAGTTCCAAAAGTTGCTGTGTTTTCTGCACCTACTGACTCTGTTCATAATCTCCTACAGCTGCAGCGACGCCATGAGCAAATGAAAAAGAATTTGGAGGCACAACACAAAGAACTGGAGGAAAAGCGTCGTCAGTTTGAGGATGAGAAAGCAAACTGGGAGGCTCAACAACGTATTTTGGAACAACAGAACTCTTCCAGGTAAACTGGAGTCTTGTCCTGCAGTAAAAGTTCTGGAGCTTTCTGACACAGTAATGGTCCACCCATGGTTGTAGACCACTATGGAGGTCTCACTTAAAAGCCAAGAAAAAATTTGAACTGCTTTTAGTTACAAATGACCCTATTTCAGCAATAGTGGGAAAATTATTAGCTTCTAAAACAGATTTTAGCCTGCAAAAACACGGTATAAATGTATCTATGTAAATAAATAAATAAATGTTTATATTGATAGATTGCATCAGATTTCTGGGGAGATGAGGAATTAAAGTTCTGAGAATTAAAATGTTTAATTCCTTAAGTCCTTGGGAGGGGAAATCTGATGATAACTGCACTGCTTGATTCACACAAGTTCTGTGTACTCAGTAAGTTTCATCCATTGTGTTGTAACCACTAAAAGCCTTATTAAAATGCCTGTTGTAAAAGTTGTATATTTTTTTTTTAAAAACAGAACTTAAATGCATTATTTAACAAACTTTTTTTTAATGTCATTTTAGAACCTTGGAAAAGAATAAGAAGAAAGGGAAGATATTTTAAATGCATCATTTTGACCACCAGTTATGTATTAGTTGCCAATATGCCCGCCTGGACATCAGTGTTTGTTGGATCCATTTGACCAATTTTGCACCAGTCGTATCCATAGTAATGGATTTAACAGCATGACAAATTTTTGTTAATTTTGATGGAGAATGAGATGCCTTGAATTGTCTAGGGTGTTGTGTACTTGGAAAAATAACAGCTCTAAGTACCTTTTTTCATTCTTTTTTTTTAAACAGGTGTCATTTTAATGCAAAAGAAAACATTTTACTGTTGTACAATCATGTTCTGGTGGTTTAACGGTTTACAGGATATCAAAAAATGCAGGACTCTAGACGGTTTTTAGTGAGGATAAATTGCCATAATATGATGCAAACAATGCTTCTCTATTATTATAATAAAAATTCCATTCAGTGCAGCATATACAATAATGTAATTTAGTCTAACACAGTTGACCCTATTTTTGACACTTCCATTGTTATAAGGACACATGGAAAAACAAAAGTTGTAAGCTTACAGTGCACCTAAGCTTTTTATAACAACCCTTTTATGTTTTGGATTCTTTAAATATATGCTATTCTCATTTAGTAACTTCTTTAGCCAGAAGGATCTCATTACTGCTTCATTTTTTGTAATAACATTTAATTTAGATATTTTCCATATATTGGCCCTCCTAAATAGAATATAGCTTCTTTCATATGGTAGGAACCAGTGAGTAAAACTTTCCTTTAACTCCCTTTTTACATTTTATGGTAAGTAGCAGGAAAACGCATTTATAGGTCATTTCTAGGCAAAATTGTGGAGTTAACTACCAACCTGTTTCTACCTGTGTGCAGTCTTTCTTTATTTTACTAGAAATGGGAATATGGCCTCGAGAAAAACATCACCATTTTGCATTTAGCTGTATTCATATACTGCATTTCTGTATTTTTGTTTGTATTGTAAAAAGTTACATAATAAACAATGTTGTGATGTAACACGCTGCTTTGTCAGGAGTTGTTATGGAGTTGAACAGCTGAGTACTTCTCTGGAAATGTGTGAACTTTCTCTCTGATTACCTGTGCCTTTTATTTCATCTGAGGAATCAGTTTAAGATGTAGAAGATTCCATTTTCCATGGCCATGCTGTGAATTGGCTAAACAAGGATCTTTCTGTCGTGCCCAGGAGAGGGCACCAAGTGCCCGCACACCCTGTGCTGTGTCCTACCAGCTCCCCTTCTGGCCAGTCCTGCTTTTCCTGCTGTCCTTACTGCCTTCTGCAAGTTTTTAGGAGGATCTGGTGGATGGGTGGGAAACAACACATTTGTAAGTTGTTAAAAATTGATGGGGATTTCTTATGTCTATTTGACTATGGAATAATGAAGAATATCTCGTTTTTTTGCAATGTTCCCTGTATTATCCCTGTTATCACTCTGTTTCTGCTCATTTTTTAACATGAATTATGATTACAGAAATATTTATTCAGCTTGCTTCTCAAAGAAATTGCATTTTCAGTAGCCTGCATAAAGGCCTCCTTGTAACTAATTTCAGATATTCTGCCTGTCTCTTTTTCAGAGAAGACACTGAGTATCAGTAAGTGAACATTTCTTTCCCTTGCAGGTAAATAGAATTGCAAAATCTGGTCTGTGATGAGTCTCAGAGGATGTACACTGCCTGCATCTGCCCCTCAAGTTTCATTTTAATTCAGTAAATTGAATAATTTAATAACCAGGCAACAGTCACCATGTAGGACAGAATTCTGAACTGCTTTTTGGACTCACCAAAACTGAGGATGCACTCTATGTGGGTATATGCTGGTACTTTAGCATCCCCATTGCTCTGCAGTAGAGATGTCATTCATCAGGAAACTTGGTTTCACTGTGCTGGTCTTCATTCTCCTCACTGTTACACTCTGACCTCTCACACACACTCAGGGTGATCAGAAACTTGTGTAAGCTTGTTAGGTCTCCTGTATTAATCATAGAATCATGGAATAGTTTGGGTTGGAAGGCTTCTGTAAGTTTAGTTCCAGCTCCCACATCATGGATAGGGACACCTTCCACTATACCACTATGCTCAAAACCCCATCCAGCCTGGCCTTGAACACTGCCAGGGATGGAGCATCCACAGCTCCTCTAGGCAGTGTAATCTATTACATGGCATTTGATTTGTGTATGTGTTTGGATTTCTCTTCTGAAGTATTGTCCTTTTGGGGAAGACTTCTGTCACCTCAGCTTTTTTTTTAAATGCTTTGGCTTTTCATGGTGAGTTTGGGCTGCACTAGGGCTTTTGTATTAAAAAAGTAAAATTAAGAATGATGTGTGAACCTCTGCAATAGTAGCTGTGTAGCCAGTACAAAATCTGTAAGCTAAAGAAAAACTATGAGTCAGCCCAGGTTTGTATTTTTTTTCTTCTTCCACTGACAAATCATTTAAATGTGTTATTTCTGCAAAGCCAAAACTCATTTCACTTGCTAATATCTGGGTACTAAAATTTCCCTGAATTAGTGTCAGAACTCTGAGCATGTGCAGCAGAGGTTTTGTGGTGTTTTTGAGGATCAGCCAGAAACCTGTTGTATCCAGGTGCCACTGGATAGTACTGGACTTGTCTGCTGTTTCTTTTAAAGTGTGCAGGAAACACCACCAACTGCAGAGGCACAGGACAAGAGCTGTTAAGGAGCAGTTCTGAGCATCTGTTGGGTGTTTCTGTACCAGGACTTGCTCCAATAACATAGTCCCAGGTACTTGTGGGGCTGGAAATTTTGCTGCTTTCATGTGAGAATGAAGATCTCCATTCAGCTTAGTGTATGTTCTGTGAAAGAGGTAGTGAGGGAGAGAAACTAATCCTGTTCCTGCCAAATGTGGCACTGCAAACAGCCCTGTTGAATGTGCAATTGCACTTAAATATGGGGGATAGGTATATTCCATTTTAGATAGATATAGGTGTGAAAATGCATTTATATTTTTATATATGAAGAAGTGAGTAAAGACTGCAGACTTGGGATTTTCTTCTGGTATAAAATACATTCCCACATTGGGTAGCTTATCTGGTTGACTGCAATGAAGATTCAGCATCCTGATAGCCAGGATGCTGAAATTGCTGCTTCCAGCATAAAATAGAAAGTTTTGAGAGAGTGATGTAGTTCTTTTGGCTCTCACTGCAGTTTTCCCATTTGATAGGCAGTGAGCTGCTGATGCCCTGACTCCTTGAAAGGCCACATGTTGGACCTCTTTGGTTCAGGTGACACCAGAGTACTTTTGTGGTCAGGCTGCCAAAACCATTCCTCAATTGGGCACCTCAGGGAATGAGGCAAATCTACATTTCCCCTTCATAATTTCCACAGTAAGCTTAAGAGATTCTTAATTGTTAAAGGATTGCTTTTGTCTTCATTGATTCAAGAAACCCCTCAATGTGATTTAAATATAGATGGCTTAAAATAATGCTTTCAAATGTTTCAATACAGATAAATCAATGTAGGTGTCAAGAAGTGGGCTGGATCCCTGGTTCATGCTTTGACAATAAGCAGAAAGTGTAGCTGAAGTTGTGGAGCAAGCCAATACATGGAGGGTTCATTTTCCTGTCTGTACAGCATTGGCAGGCTGATTTGTCTGTGGGTGGTGAGGGCAGGCTGTGTTAGTGCCCAAGGAAAGGATGTACTTTTCCCTGCAGACTACCTGATGAGGTTGTTTTGCACACAGTTCTTGGGTTTCCAAGCCTCTCTCAATGCAGTTGATGTTTCTCCACTGCCAACATCTGTGTTTCCTGACATTAAGCTGTTCAAGGCTCAGCAAAGGCAGTCACTCTCTTCCCCACAACCCACACCTGCCTCATCCCACATTCTGGTGAGTATCCTGTTCTGCTGGGTGCCTGGTGGGTTTGGTGGCAAGCCATCAGGATAGCCTGCTTTTCACACCAGGTTCTGCTGTGTTACTCTTCCTGAAAATGGGCTGCTCCTGCCAGCACCCTCAGGAATGGAGCATTTCTGGGAGCTTTGCTCCATGCTGTGGGTTTGCCCAGCCTGACCTCCTGTTGCTACATGGTTACTTCTCCCAGGAACTACTCAGCTTGTTCCTCTTGGCAGCTTCCCTTGCTTCTAACTAGTCACAAGTGTTCCTTGTTAGAAGTGTATGTTATATCCTGGTAAAAATGGCACAGGTCACCTTCAGGGGGTGCCAATTGGATTCCTCCCCCACACCCACATCTAAATGCCTGCTGGTGCTGGAAAAAAGCACTGTTCCCATCCTATTGGCTTGATGGAGGTTATTGGCTGTTCTGGGCTCTGGGCAGCAGGAAGGAAGCCCAGTGAACAGAAGGCTGTCCCTTGCTGTGGTCCCTGGAATACATAGCTGTGAGCCTGGAGAGTTTGATCCTTTCACTGGGTATCCACAGCTGCCTGGGGTGTCTCTGCATGAGCAGGAGGGCATCTGGGACTACAGCAGCAGCACTGGGGGACCTGCAAGTGGCCTGGGGTGCCAGACAGTGCTGCTGTGGTGGCTGCAGCTGCAAATAATTCCTGCATGCTGCACCCTGTTCTCCTCCCTTGCACTATTAAAAGGGGATGACCACTGGAACAGATTTTTGAGCAGTATCATAAGGAACTGCTGACTGACAGGAAAACAAGTCCAAAATTTTTATCCATTCCCCTCCTGGTTGAAAAAGCAGCTCTGGTTCTGTAACATATCACTTCTGCACTGTCATCTGGGGAGGTTTCTGAGGCAGCCAAGATGTTTGCTTTGTGCAGACTGGGCAGTTTTTTAATGAAGGTGATCATATTTCAGCTTGCCCTGGGACAGCTCGACCACATAGGTTGAGATAAAACTTGTGCTTTTGCTTTACTAAGGGAATATAATTCTTCTGGCTTCTCAGATACCCCCTACCCCAGTCTGCCTTTCACAATGAAGGGAAATGGAAAAAGCAGTCATGTCACAGTGACCAGATTTTTGTAGTGCAGCAAGATTATAGAGAGGCAAGAGGAATCCTTTTTCTGCTCTCAAGACTTTCTCATTTGGAAACATTAAGAATTTCCTTCTCTCCTTGGGGAGCTGCTGAATTACTTCTCCCCAAACTTGACTCATCTGAGGTCCTGCATGTGTTGCAGCAGTCCCAAGCAAAATTCAGGCTGGGCAGAGGAGCAGCCCTAAGGAGAAGGATTTGGGGGTGCTGATGGGTGAGAAGCTGGGTGTGATCCAGCAATGTGCCTTTGCAACCCAGAAAACAAATGAGTCCTGGGCTGCATCCAAAGCAGCATGACCAGCAGGGAGAGGGAGAGGATTCTGGCCCTTAGCTCTGATGAGACCCCACCTGCAGTGTTGCATCCAGTTCTGGGATGCCAGCACAGGAAGGAAATGGACATGCTGGAGGAAGTCCAGAGGATGCCACAAAGATTATCAGAGGGATGGAGCACCTCTCCTGTCAAGACAGGCTGAGGGAATTTGGGATGCTCAGCCTGAAGAAGGTTCCAGGGACACCTTAAGGTCAACTTCCAGTACCCATAGGGGCCCTACAAGAGAGCTGGAGAGGGGTTTTTAACAAGGGCATGGAGTGATAGGAGAAGGGAGAATAATGTTTTTTAACTGACAGACAGTAGGTTTAGATTAGGAAGAAATTCTTTGCTGTGAGGGTGGTGAGGCACTGTCACAGGTTGCCCAGAAAAGTACTTCATCTCTGGAAGTGTTCAAGGCCAGGCTGGATGGGGCTCTGAGCAACCTGGCCTAGTGGAAGGTGGCCCTTCCTGTGGAAGGGGGGTGGGGCTAGATGGGCTTTAAGTTCCCTTCCAACCCAAACCATTCTATGGTTCCTGGTGAAGAGGAATGCTTACTTTATATGTGCCATGCCTGAGAGCTGTGTTGACAGCATTCAGGCCTTCACACGACTAGTAAAGGCCTCTGAGAACTTTGGAAGGTCACCTAAAATTGTTGTTTTCTTCAGTTTTCCCTCTGGAAACAAAGATTTGTGCCTCCCTGCAGAAGCAAAGTTTTCTTTACTTACAGGAGATGTAGGCAGGGCAGTGGGGTCTTGGCAAAGTAGATGAAGCTAATTTAGCCAGCTCCAGTCAATGAGTGTTGGGTCACCTGGCATGGCATGAGCTCCCTTCCCTTCCCTTTCTGCTGCTATGTTGGTGATTTTATACCCTGCGTGGAACTGGTTGAGCCCCTAGAAAATGAACCAGTTGCAGAGTAATTTCATCATGTCTGAAGACCTTACAGGAATTAAATTCAGATTAAATCGGTGGGATTCCCAAGGCTTTGCATTTCCATTCCTGTGCACCGGACCCTGGTGAGGTTCCTCCCCTGTCCCCACAGATGGTGTAGCACAGTCCCTGCTGTTCCTTCCTGGCCACAGCCACTGTCCCCAGTATCTAAACTGCATCTGCAGCTGAGGCTCCTTTCCAGATGGTTGTGATTAATAGATTTTTCCCCAGAGGCATTTTACCAGGAGGAATAGAAATTCAGTGCTGCTGTTTCATCAGCTCTGACTGCAGAGCAACCCAGGCTCATTTTATTTCACTTCTCATTGTCTGCCAAGCTACTGTCTCACAGAAACATCAGCATTTTTATTTAATCCTGCACAAAGAATATATGCTCTAATTCTCAACGTTAGAACCCAATTCTTTGAATTGCAAATAGCAGCAGTTTCACTCCTATTCCTAGTGTGTGTAGGCCATACACTTTTCAACAGTTCTTTGAAAATAATTTTAAAAGTCCCTTCTGTCTTTAATTTGCTTTTGGGTGCTCAAGATTTGCACCAGGGAAAAAGTGGCAGCTAAGTACACAGCTGGGCTCATCTGAAGGCTTTTCAGGTGATGTTTGCTTGCTGTGTTAGCCCACCTGATGTGCGAACCTGATTACAGTGAAGAGTGCAGAGAAAAGAGTGGTTTGTGGTCTGTTGTGTTTGTCAGCAGTACAGTGAGCACCTGAGTTATGAGCAGAAAAAAAATAACCCATTAGTCCCTGCACAAAAATTCAAATCCCAGGAATGACCCAAACCATAGGGAAGTGATGTCTCTCCCTATTTAAGCAGCAGGTGGCAACATCCTCTGCCTGATGAAATTCATCTTAGGTTTTTATGAAGGGTTTATTTTTCCTTCTTTTGGAACAAGAGAAACCTCAGGCTCTGCTTGCAGCCTCTGCCTTTCTTGAGAGCACCTTGCCAGTACCTCCAAAGGAAAGTCTGCAGAAGCACCGTAGGAAAGTGTCTTGACTTTTGTGCTCTAGTTCCTGTTTAGAAGAGGTGTTTCTTGCCCTGTGGGTTGAATGGTCTTCACTGAGCGTAACCTGCAGTCGATCAGTGATGTGTGCAAGAGCACAGAGGAATGCCTCCATGTGTACTGACAAATGCTTTCCCTACATGCTGACTTTAGTTGGTTTGGGAAAGATGCAGAAAAAAATATTTCCCTAAATACAAGGATGTGAGCAGGGATGTGTTTTAGTGGCTTCTCAAATCGGCAATTGAGAAAAACATCTCCGCTTTCCTCTTCTTAGCATTTCCTGCAGAGCAGCTTTGAGCCCCAGGACTTTCCTCATCCTGCCCTTGTTTCCTCAGCCTCCTGCTGCCTTCCCAGTGGTCATGCCCTGATTCTCCTGCCCCAGCCTCTTCTTCTGCTGCTCCTACAGTGACTGATGTGTCTGTGGAAAAAGACCCCACTGAGCTGCCTCCTCCCCACTGCTGCTCTTCTCCTCCACCTCCCCACTGTCCTCTCCTGCCATTACCTCATCTTTCTTCTCCACACTGTGCCTCCAAGAGCTCCTTGTACTGAGGGGTTTGCTGCTCCAGTGAGCAAGGGGATAATGAGGGAAAGCCACTTGGGAATGGATTGCTGTGCTGGACAAGCAGTGCTCAGCCCTCCTGTGCTCCAGCTCGCCACCTTCTTTTTCCCACTGCTGGGCACAGGGACAGCTCAGCTGTCCCAAGGCTGGCTCTGGCCTGCAGGGAGAGGTGTCCTGAAGCTGAGATGGGAGGTAGCAGAGCTGCAGTCCCATGTGTCTGGAATGCATCTGATTGCAAGCTGGGCACCCATTCTGGATGATGTTTTAAAGCATGACTCCATGTGCCTTGTTCATCCTACCTTTAATGAAGCATCAAGTCTCTTGTTTAAAGGGTGTTGCTGCTGCTGTTCTTTCTGCTCCCACTGCTAAATCTCAGTATGCTCCTGAAGCCTTGTGTGGGCCTTAGTGGGCCACAAACAAAACACTTGTAAATATGAATTCAAGCCCTAGCTTGAAATACCCTGGCCCCACTCTGATATCACAGTGGTAAGGCCTGAGCTATGGTGGCTTTATTGCAATCCTTGCAACCACCAACTCATAAATAGTCCACAGCCTAATTCAGGCGTCTTTGAACCTCAGCTTCTCAAAAAAACTTTTGTAGACCCACTGACCCAATTCACTGTTTCTGTGTGCTTCATCCACCACTGCTCAGTCTCAGTCTGATGGGATGGGGAAAGACATTTGGGGTTTATCTCCAAGCAGGGAAGGCTAAAGCTAATTTTCACATGAAAGCTGCTTGAAGAAGCCTAAAATTATGATATTCTGGGCATAGGAGGGCCCAGAGTCCAGACTAAGTGGTTTAATTGTATGATTTCTGATGAATCAAAGACAACTTCAGTAATTTCTTCTATGTGCTGTCTTCATCCTACATCTGTGTTCTTATGAAGCATATTTGGTCTATGTTCTCAAACTCTTCTTATTGACAGAGAATCGTGAGGGCCAGAGCTAAGGTTATATATTGTTTTAAACACAGAGGGACTAACAAATGAAGTGAGTCTATTATGGAGAAAGAAGCAGCCAAAAAATTATGTCAGATCACAAGATTGTGGTACAACAAAGATTATGTCTGTAACTGTGCAGACAGTAAAGGCAGCCCAGAAATTCCTGGAAATTGCAGAAGAGACACACATGACACTGATTTAAGAGATACTAAAATATTTCTGTCTGTAAAGACAGATGATCAACAATAAATGCCTGGAAGCTCAGGGGATTTCATTTGATCTGGGTGAGGAGGCCAGCTTATGAAGTCACAAAGTGACTGTAAGCAATGAGGATTGCTGGGGGCATTGGCAACAGACCTGCTTCCACTTTCTATTTCACCTTCTGCTCTTGTTGTGGTTGTATTTCTGGTGTGTGATTCATACTGCTCTTTTCCATTTGCTTTAAACTTTTCCTTTTTGAAACCTCCTCTAACCATTGTTCATATAAATTCCAGGTTTATATGTCTTCCTGTCGTTCTATTTACAGGGACAATCCCTAGCCACATGAAGCTAGAGAAACGCAGTTGCATGGAGAAAGCATGCCAAAAAAGTGGTCTTGTGTACTTAGAAATTTAATTTTTCACATTCATAAAAGGCAGGAGCAGGTGTTAACCTGCTCCTTCCTACTTGCAGCAAGGGGGAAGGACTAATTCCTGAGACCACAGCTGGGGCGGGACTGGCCAGAGAGCAGCGCTGTGGAAAGTCCTGGGAGTGGGACAGGAGCTGAGTGTGAGCTCCCAGCTTGGAGAGTGGCACCTCCCACCCCTGTGGTCAGAAACACGGCCTGTAGGTCAAGGGAAAGAGTTGTCTGCCTCCACTTGGCCCTTTGTTAGACCACATGTGGATGCCGCATTCCACATTTCACATTTTACTGATACCTGATGGATGCCAAGGAACTGCAGTGAGTTCAGAGAGGCCCCACAGTGGCTGTGCAGGTGCCCAGGGGGTTGGGAGGGCTCCATCCCTGGAGGTTTTACAGCCCAGCTGGATACAGCATCCCAAGCACTCTGCTCTGAGATTTGAGCAGGGGGTTGAAACACAATCATGATCCTTCTGCTTGTTTTACTCTGTGCCCCTTGGGTTGCTCCAATGGAAGTGGCAAAGACAAAACCCTGAACTAAACTGGCCTGAAATCCACAGCCACACAGAGCAGCCCAAGCTGGCAAGAGCATTGCAGAATGTCAGGAAGGGTCCACCTGGCAGTGTTGCTTGCTGCTGCTCTGCAGTCAAGAAAAAACCAAACACACACAAAAAAAAAAAAGACAAACAAACACCAAAAAAACCCCCCCAAAACCCCAAACCAAAACAAAAAAAAAAAAAAACCACAAAACCCCCCAAAAACAAACAAACAAAAAAACCCAACAACAAAAAAACCCAAAAAAACAAAAAAAAAACCCCCAAAAAAACCAAACAAAAAACCCCAAAACCACACAAAAAACCTAATTGCCTTCTCATGACTGAGAAACGAGGAAATTTGAGCTGCTTAAAATGCTAATCAAGGGCAATGTCCTGTATGTCTTTATTTATGTGAGTTTATACAGAGACACTGTGTTTATATACGGGATGTAAAAAGTTGGCCCTGGTTTTGCATGGTGAATGGGAATGTCCCTCAGCAGCTGGTGTCCCCCCTGCCCATGGCCTTGTCCCATGACTAAGTCGGGTTTCCTGAGTTCCTGGGTAGCTCTTTTTGGACAATGCCTCATTTCTGGCAGTTTCTCCCCGTTTCCCGGGAATGTTTGCTCACGTTTGCGACTCCTCCCGAGGTGCTGCAGTGGCTCACAGGTGACTGACCCAGCTGCCGGCCAGGGGAAGGGCAGTGCCCTCCGAGCAGCCTGGCCGGGACAGCACCATGGGACACGGGAACGCCGTGTCCCTGCCGGGAGGGAGCCCCGGGCCCCTCGGCCACAGGGAGAGCACAGATGTCCGACCCCCACAAGCTGCATCTCGGGGTGTTTATGTCGCAGTGCCTGCGTGGCGCCTGTGCCTAATCCCCGCAGAGAGGCAGCTACGGGGCCAGATGTTCCAACTCCATTGACCTAATTCGGCATCTGGGCGCTGGCGCCTGCCCTTCCTGCCACATCTCCCAGCTCCCCGGGGCAGCAGCTGCCAGAGCAGGAGCAATCACCGCAGGTTCAGGTCCCTGCAGGGCACCTTGTCCCGGGGCACCGCTGCTGAGCCCTGGACTGTGCCGCCGGCAGCATCCCGGCTGCGGGGACAGCCGTGCCCGGCCCCGGAGGATGGCACACGCCGTGGTTTCCAGCGCCCTGAGCCGATTTGCTGCGCGCCGTGAAAGGATGGATGGCGTGCTGGGCTTTCATTGAAGGCTGATTTCCCAGAGGAGGGATTTCTGTCAGGGATATTAACTCCCTGCTGCTTCAAGCTGAGTGCTTTGAGTGGCTCTCGCTGATGTCTTAAAAATAGAGATATCCTTATTAATATATCCCAAAGAGGGAAAAGGTTCTTGTTCTCCAGCAAAATATGTAGTCACTCTTGCATCAAGCATCATCCTTCCTGCCTTAAGGAAAGAAAGAAGCCCATCCTTCCTTGCTGGCCTTTGGCTTTGTCCAAATGAGAGTCAGGAGACTGCATCCTTTTCCTCAGGATCATAGCTTTGTCAAAGAAGGGTTTGGGCTGATAGAAACCCCAGGGGTTTTCACAGACCTTGGCTTTATTTTGATGCCTCTCAAGGAATCCAGTGATATATACCCCTCTGTTCCCCTACCCATCAGCCTGAATGAACTAGCATCCAGCATGGGCAGGGCAGTACCTACCAAGGAATAGGTGTGCCTAGAGACTCTCACAGAATCATCATTGGGTTGGAAGAGACCATCATTGAGTTGGAAGATCATCCAGTCTATGTGTCCACCCAGCACTGCCACTGTAACACCTAACCCACATCACCCAGAGCCAGATCCAGGTACTTTGTAAACACCCCAGGGATGGAGACTCCACCACCTTCCTGGGCAGGGGGAGGTGGTGTAGTTCAAAGCCTGACCACCCCAACAGTGATTTTTTTTCTGATCTGAATCTCCCCTGTCTCATCCTAAGACCATTCCCTCTCGCCCTCTCACTGCAGGCCCGGTAGAAGAGACCGGCCCCACATGGCCACAGCCTCCTTTCAGGTGCTCGTAGAGAGCGATGAGGAGCCCCCAGAGCTTCTTTGTGAGACTGAAGAAGCCCAGCTGGCTCAGCTATTTCTCACAGACATGTTTTCTAAACCTTTCAGAGTCTTGTTGCCCTCACTGGACACGCTCCAGCCCTTCAGTGTCCTTTGTAAAGTGCGAGGCCCAGGCATGGACACAGCGCTCAAGGTGAGGCCTCACCGGTGCTGAGTACAGGCCGTGGTCACTGCCCTACTCCTGCCAGCCTCACCATTCCGATTTTTCTGTGAGGAATTAGCCTTGCAGGGACGCTTGCAATGCATGCCTTTCTCTGTCACACCAAGGGCAGCGGCATGGGGACAGGAAGGCTGGATTTGGAGGATTTGGGGTGGTGGTTGAGGTCTGACCCCCTGCCTCTCACTTGCTGTTTTATTGGCCAGCTCTACATCTGGAGGGGTCCATAAGAGCCCAGCTCTGGGTACAGGAGCTTGGGCATGTATGGGAAAGGGCTCTGCACAGCAGTAGAGCTGTGCCCAGCCTTCACCTCCTGTATCAGAACCCCCCCCCCCCCCCCCCCCCCCACAATTTTGCACTGTTTTGGTCCTTAATTCACATTTGCTGTTCCTAATCTTCTCTGGTGTTGTTTACAGAAGCACTGGGGGAGGATTTCAAGCACACTGCTGTGCCTCTGACCCCATTTCCATGGGAAAATGGAAATGGGGTGGTTGGTTCAGCTGTGGGGTCCCAGACCGCTGGGAGCTGGAAGCTGGCAATCCTGGCAGCTGCTGGTCCTGGCTCACAGCAGCCACCATTGACTGGCTCACACTGCAGAGGCACCAGCTGTCCTGCCTGGAATGCTGAGGGAGGAAGGTAAAAATACCTCCTCAGTCACACGCTAGCGAGATTCTTGGATGGAGGATGCTAAAAACAGCACAATGGTTGTGGACATGGTGGGTTTCTTGGCAATGCTGTCAGCAATTAGTCTTCCTCCTGGCTTTGCACCGAAATGGAGGTGTGGGGGATTAGGGTTGGAGAAAGCAGTGCTGCCCTGGTGTTGCGTGCTGGAGGATGCATGGGTGGAGCAGCCTTTTCCCAACTTTCTTTTTGCCTTAATACACTCTGACAGAAGACTTTCATGGCCAAAAAATTGATGCCCTGAAATCATAAGGCTAGCTGGAGCAGAACAGAGGCAGGGCTGGACCATCCCATACTGGTTTAGAACATCATAGGAGAAAAGGCATTGTAATGGTCAGACATGGGCTGAACAGATTTGCCCCATGCATGTAGCAAAGGGAATTCTCAAGGACATAACATAATGGGGGAAAAGCTGGGGTTTTTCTCCACAGCCCTGAAGACCCTGCCTGTGGCTGCTCAGAGCCCTGCAGCTGGGCTTCCCCACAGTATAAATGCAAGCAGATTTGGTAGGTGTGCAGCCAAATAAGCCCTGAAGGAGATGGGTTGTGCTGAGATCCCAGTGGCTGGGACATGGGCAAGAGATGCCTCTTGACAGTGCTGCCCCACACCAGTGATGGCTGAAGCCCTGCTATGGTCACTTCCCAGGCCTGACAGGCAGCACAGAGCAGTGAGAAGTATTGGAAGGCTGAGCTATTAGTAGGCAGCTTCTCATCAAATCCTGGAAGAGGAGTGTGTCCCTCTCCCCAGCCAGCAGGGCTGCAGCCAAAGGAATACTGTGGTGAATGCCATTTTCTTGGCAACTCTGAATGCTGAGTTGCTACCTCAGGGAGGAAACAGCCTGTGAAAAATGTATTTGAAAACCAGTTGCTAGATAGTCATCGGGTGAAGCAAGATGCAGCTTTCGGCTGAGTACCAGAACTGCTCTCCACTGCTCATCCTCACCCAGCAGGTGCACAGCTCCCTTTCCAATGAGCTGGGGACACTGCTGCAGAGTGTCCAGCTCCCAGCAGCGCTGCTTTTACTCTCCATCACCTTGTTGGGAGCCCAGCTTCCTGCTCCTCATGTAGGGAAAAGGGTCTCTTGCCCAGTGGAGACAGCTGAGATACCATCATGGCTGAGAGCACCACAGCCTTGCTCTGTGCTTAGATATGAAGTTTCTCAGCAGTGCTCACCCTGGTTATCCTAACTAGCATGCATGGACAGGGGAAGCCAAATGGCTTTAAAAACATCCATCTACAGGCTGTGCGATGTCAGCTGGCTGCTGGCCTGGAACAGCTGCTATGGAAAGTTGTCCATCCCAGGTCTCACAGTGCAGGAATGAGCCTGGTGGATGGGAAGTCACAGGAAGGAATAGTAAATCAGGAACCAGCACCCTTCCCATCTATTTTTAGCAGCAGTATCAGTGGTGTTTATGGGAATTTCCGCCTCGTCCTCTGTGTTCCTGTTGATTTCCTTCTCAGTGGTGTTACAGCTTCAGTCAGAATGACCTACAACAGATGCAAAGCAATCAGCAAGTCCTTTCTGGCTGTGGGGAGGTGTGGGATGAGGGGCTCTGCCATGGTTGCTGGTGTGGGATGCTTCCATCTTTTATGTACCCATGCTTAGCCTGAATAGCTCAATCCTTGGTGATGCTTTCCTTAAGTCAGACATTGATAAGAGTTCAAATCATCCCTCTGGAACTGGAAATGTTCCCAAATCTCCATCCCCACCTGCCTGTAAGGGGGAGTGGGCCAAAGCAGTGCTGGTGGCAGGAGCTGCTCGTGCACTGGCCCTCAGTCACTGGTGGCAGGTGTCCACAGGGGATGCTCCATGAAGATGCTATTTCCAGGCAGAAGTGGAAAAGCAATCACAATTTTATGATGCGTTGGGCCCTGCTGGGTGTTTGCCACGCTGATCCAGATTGTGCAACTTCAGTACCATTTAGCAGCACAGCCTGCTCAGCAGTGGGAAGGGATGGCATTCACAAGCCTTGCACATCACCTCTTCTGGGCTCAACAAAGCCTTTACACCCAAGAGCTGGCAGGGAGCACACCAGGCAGCAGGATGATGTTCCTGCTTTCCCTACACTGGCAGGCCTTGCCTTCCTCCCCTACCAGCCCTTTCTGCTTCCCTTCTCCCTTTCTGGCAGGGCTTAGAAAACCCATGCATACCCATCCCTGGCACAACAGGACATTGCAATCCCTCCTCATCCCATGAGGGCAGCAGTAGGGCAGCCAGGCTCCCAGCCTAGCTCACACACCTTTCAGAATATGATGTCAGTCATGATTTGCTCTTTTACCATCTACCTGGTTTTACTGATCAAGCAGGGCTGACCTTTCCTCCTGGTGGGCTTTGCTCTGGGGGCTACAGAGGGAACAGACAGACTTAGGGCATAGTGAAACCCAGCCCCATTCCATCCTGGTGGGGCCAGGGTGTTCTGCTGCTGTCTTCTGGCTTAGTGCATCCATCCTCTCCTGGCACAGAGATCCCAGGCCCCTCCTGGAGTGGTAATAGTGAGTTACTGCTGATTTCCTTCAGCTGGGGCTTAATCCCCAGCAGCTGCCAGTTGTGGGGCCAAGTTATATAGGGAACTGAAGGCCTTTTCCCAGGTTAGGAGTTTGAGGTTGTTTCTGTTGCTGTGGATGTGGTTCTGGGCTGTTTCATGTGCTGTTGTGCCAGGGACCTCAGAAGCCATTTCAGCATCTGAGAGCAGGCATGTAAGTCAGGCTCCAGAGAGGAAAGAAAAGTAAGGTTTTAAACAAAGCATACTATTTCCCATTTTTATTTCCTATAGATTAAACCCTAAAATTTTAGGTGCTCATGCTCTTAACTGTAAATGCTTATTTGTGAAAGATTTGGGCTGTAAGATGTTGTGTTAGAGCTCCTCTCACAGCATGCTTTACCTTCTAAATATGCCTGTGGGTTCCACTGCAGTGGAAACCAAAAAAGAAGAAGATTATGAAATCTGGTGGAAAAATGAAGCAGTGAGAGTTAAGGTTTTAAATCTCCTCTGCTGTGGGTTAGCTGGCACATGGCTTAGAAGTTTGTCTGGGCAGATATTGGGAGGGAGGGCAGGATGATGGGATGAGATGCTTTGTGGCTCATCTGGAAACCATTTCAGAAAGATGTAAAGGGTGACAATTTTCTGCATGCAAAAGAGGCTGAAAATAACTTTTCAGAAAACAGCCTTGGGAGATGTATGGAACCCTAGGAACACAGTTTGACTGGAGGAGCACTTGAAGAGTGCAGCACTCCTGAGTGAGGGCTGTGCAAGAGCTGTGTACCTGGATTCTTAATTCTGTGCAGCTGAACTCAGGAAGCCACCTGAATCTGGATCAGCTGATTCATGCAGCTGTGCAAACTCTTGGTGGCCTTTTGGCCTCTCTGGAGGCTTCGTTATTCCCTTCTTTGTTTCTTTCCTCACATGAAACCAGTAAAAGGACATCTTCCAGCATAACAGTCTGAATGGTGAAGGGTGGGTGAGATTTTGGGGTGCAATTCTCTTACTGGTTTGAGCCTTTGAATACAAGCAGTTGTGCTGATGGCTGTGACTCTCTGACTACTGAAGTTTTTGCTTACTAGGCTTGTGCACAGTGCAGCTCCTAGACTCTGGCTTGGGGTGACAGTTTTAAGCTGCTTTTGGAGCACCCACAGCTACCAGCTGCTTGGGGTGTTGTGCACAGGGGGGAAAAAGTCCCGTCTCCGTGGAAAGAAAAGGGAGCAGGAGTTTCTCTATTCAAACATTGCCATGGCAGAGCTTGCTGCTGCAGTAGGAGATGCCCATGTGCCTGCCCATGGGGAACAAGGGCACATACAGGTTGTTTCATACAGTTTGGAGATGCTGGCCAGGTTACTGGCCCTTTCCTTCAAGTGGTTTGGGATCACTGTACGGAAAGTTGTTACTGATTTGAGGACAAGGGACTTTGAAAGACCCTGTGCTGAGGTGAGTCAGTTCCTGACTTGATAGGGTGATGAAATGAGCTTCCTCAAATCTGCTCAGGGAGACTCTGATCAAACATTGCCTCACCTTCTGTGCCCACACGACTTCTGCTGCCCTGCTCCCTACAAACACGTGCAGGGCTCCAGGGGACCTTGCACCTGCTCTTAGGAGCAATAACAGCAAAATCAGCCCCCACTCCAAAAGTTCTTGTCTGGGCAAGAACCAGAGACCTTCCACATCTGCCCTGCCCACTGGCTCCTGGCATCTTGTTGCCTCTCTCACGAGCGAGCTGCACAGCCTTGCTTTTCAGAAAACACTGGTGTTTTGTAATTTTTTTGGCAACTGGGACGAGTTCTTTGCAACTATCTGAACTTTGCATTTGTTTAAGCAATTTACTGCCTTGTTGCTCAGAGGGGTCATTTGTTCAAAGCTGAATAGCTGCGGGGCTGGAGAATAAACATCAGTCTCCCCACTCTTGCCTCCACAGGGTATTGGCCAGCTGTGGGTGATGCAAGATGGGCTTAGCTTCACCCTGTTTAATGAGTCAATGAACCCTGTATCTCTCCTGACATACAGGGTGACTTCTAAAGAGAAAGCTGGTTTCTGTCCTGCCCATTCCCCAGGCATCAGGAGCTGTGCCTCCATGCCCACCCTGCTGCAATAGGGCAGAGAGTTTGGCCCTGGGGTGCTGGGGAAGGACATGGTTTTGTGGTGGTGCCCTGTCTCCAGAGGCTCTGTAACAGTTGGGTGCTTTTATCCTAAATAAAGGTGCTTTAGAGATGGTGACCAACAGCACCATTGGGAACTTGCAGGCAGGAGAGGCTTGTGCCAGAACCATGACTGGAGGATCTCTCTCCTTGTTCCCTAGCTGAGACTTCTGATTCCTTCTGGGTCTTGTGGCTCTCCTTGTCTCACTCAGCAGCCTTTAAAATCTGGAGGAAGTCTCTCTTATCCCATTCTCCAAGACAGAAATAAAACCTCTGCCTGGTATGTAGGGATACTTGATTCAGGGCTTTTTCTGAGACACAGGATGAGACACCAAATGAAACATCTTTATCCATGCAATGGAAATGTCCAGCAGGTGGGTGTTCACTCTTTATAGGTGTATAATGTGGCTGAGAACTCTTGCTACTTGCTAGGGGTCAGGCAGCTTTAGGACTGGTGAGGTGTCCTGCTGCTTCACCCCGAAAAGAGCGCAAAGGCATCTCTCAAAGCACACAGTCAAGACTTCTGTTTGCTTCTAGTTTATAACCAGCAGAGCCCTGATGATGATGACTTCTGGGCTTAAAATAAAAGCCGACCTGAAACTGGTCGGCTCTGCTGGGCAGCCATCCCCAGAGCTTTGCTGGTGCAGTACAGCTTGGTGGCTGACAAGAGGTGTTTGCCAGGTTGGCAGCCCCTGTGCACCCCAGCCACACTGCAGAGCCCAAATTGGGAGTTGTGCTCCATGGATGAAAAGTGAGAGACTACCTGCCCTGACCACTGCCAGGCTGCTCAACTGATTTGTGTGACAAGAGGATATTGGGCTTCCCAAAATTATCTTCAGTGCATCTCTAAGGTTTCATTTCCTTGTGGTGGCTGCTTTCTCAGACGCCTACGCTTCCACTTGCACACGAACACATCTGCTGCAACAGCAGGCCCCCCAGCAGGCTGGGCTCTTGAGGCATGGAGCCAGACCTCTGGCTTTTGTTGGAGCAAGCCAAAATTTCTGCTTTGCACTGTGCCAGGTAGCACTGTTCCCATGTCCTGCTCCCACCCAAAATGTGCAGTGCGCAGCAGGGGAGAAACAAACCCAAAGCCTGTACAACCCTCCTGCCTGGCCAACGCTCTGCTCACAGCTTCCTTTTGGGTTCATGAAGCAGTGGAATGGCAACATCTTTGCAGGCACCTCTTTGTACCATCTGCAGTGGTATGACCTTTGTGTTTTTAGATTTTCCACATGGTGCAACACAAAAGCAGGGGCAAGACTTCCTTAAGGATGTGTCAAAACAGGATAGAAACTGCACCCCCTTTGGTCCCTGGAAGTGCTTGTAAGATGCCTGTGATGGGCAAAGAAGAATGTGGGAGGTGTTGCTGGCTCCTGTGGGCTGGCCTTGACAGAGCAGGTGTGCTACAGATCTCCCCATGCCACCAGTGGCAGGATCAGAGCCTCCAGCATGACTTGGGGCTGTGGAAAGGGTCCAAACCACTGGCTGGGTGGGAGCTCAGGCTGTGCTGGGTCTTGCTGGGGCAAGAAGGAAGCAACGTGAACACTCACCTCATTGAAAACCCCAGAAAAAGCCCCGGATTTTTTTCTAGTAAGACTGAAACCCTAACAAGCATAGCACAGCCCCAGCCTGGCACATTGCCCAGCACTGAACTGGCAGTGGAGCCCCTATTCCCCAGAGCATCCCTCCATGCAAGTTAGCCCAGCCAGCCCTCCTGCTGTCTCCATAGCACATGCATGTACCTGCAGCACTTGACTCCAGACCTTCAGCCTCCCACATGCCAAGAACAGGACCACACTTGAGGTACCCTTGGCTTTGCCAAAGAAAGGATGTTCTGCTCTTGCATGCGGTAAGCTGGGCTTTCTGTTCCAGCTTAGATGGGGCTGGTGACTCATGATCCTGCTTTGAAAACTATGGGTGGATTAGCAGCAATAGGCTAGTTGTTGTTGTTCTCCCATATCCTTTGTGCCTCATTTACCAATTTATTTCTTGATCTGAGGCTTTCCCTTTATTCCCACCAAGACCTTTGTTCCTGTTGTCCCAGCTTGTCTTTTCCTTGACAAACCTCATTTACTTGTTTCACTCACATCATACCCTAAATCATTCCAGACAAAACTAAATTTGAGGGCTTCTAAAACCCTTTCTAGGAAAGGAGAGAGGAAGCTGGAGTGCACTTGTCTACCTCCAGCCCCATGCAGGGACACACACAACCCCAGGCAGTCGTGGCAGGGGGCATGGGGGGATGTGTGGGGCAGTGCACTGGCAGGGCTGTCAGCAAGGCTGCTTTGATTGTGTGGGGTTTAGTAGCAGCCATCACCAGGCTTGCTGTGCTGAGGAAAACTTGCTTTTTTTGCTTCCACCTGCTGCCCTTGTCACTTCCTCGGCTATGGTGGTGAAATGAACTTTTATTTCATCCTTCACATTTTCCTGTGTGTAAGGATACGGCAAACCCAAGCTATGATGTGATTTGGGAAGAGGAATGAGGCATTTCTCAAGGGAGTATTCCAACCCCTCTTCATGAGCGGAGCTGCTCGTGTCCAGCCAGCACCGCGGCGTGGTTTACTTCTTCTGCAGAGTAGGAAAGGGAACAGCATCCCAAAGTGCTGCTTCAGAGAGGAAAAACTTGCATGATTTTAAGAGAGTAATAAAAGAAATGCAATGATTCATCTGGGGGGTCTGGTTCCTGCAGAGATAGCAGCAAAAGCTAGCCTATGCTGTCCCCTCTCTCCAGGTGTTGGGCCTTGTTCCCCATCAATGGCTGAGGCAGGGACCATGGAGGTGATTGCTCACGCCATCATGAGCACCCCAGAGCTTGCCAGGGATGTGCTTCCTAGCTCCTACATATCCACACTTGAGGTACCCTAAGTGAACAGAGGACTGGTGCTCTTGCAGTACCTCTTGCAGGGAGGTTGTTGTCCTTGGTCTGGAGCACTGCCAGTGTTCAGCTGCAGCTGATGAATGAGCTGTTAGGGAGATAAATGTGCCATTTGGTGACTGGCCAGAGCATTATTTACCATTTATGCTCAGGACTGCACAAGGTGGTGCATGACTGGCATTACCAAAAGTGCAGGGACAGCCAGACCCAAAAGGCAGAGCTGCTGCCTTTGCCTGTAGGAGGTTTCTTTGTGAGCACAGCTGGCAGAGCTGGGACAGCTTGTGCTTCCCAACAGACTGGATCAGAAGCAGTGAGATACTGGATCTACAAACATGACGCAGGGAAGCAAAGGCCCTTCTGAGCTGACATAGCTACGAAAGAAGCCAGATGCCTGTGGTAAAGTTTAGCAAAATTGTGTTTCAGGAGTCCTTATTTCAAAAATTGTATGCTGTCCCAGAAATAAGCTAGGAACTCACCAGACCTACCTGTATTGTTGCTGCTGCTACTACAGTGATCCTCCAGAGTTACTAGCTGTGTGTAGCTCTGCAGCAGCTGAGCTCAGAGATGCTGCAGCACAGAGGAGCATCTAACAGGTGGGAAAGCTGAAGCAGGCAGCAGTGCTGGTGCTCAAGGGCCACTAAACTCATCCCTCCTGTGTCTCTCTGCTCCACTGGGTGGGCTCTTCTGCTGGCTGCTGCTCTAGAGCCAGAACAGCTGTTGCCTGTCATGGGAGCAAGAGAGCAGAGTTGGGTATTGATGTTTCTTAATTAACAGGATTGTCTGAGTTTCTTTGCTGGCATCAAAATGTATTCCTCACATAGCTGTGCTCTCTGCATTGCAAAATGGACACTGCTGCTATTTTTATATGCGTTTTCCCAACTGTTTTTCATTTTTCTGTGCATCTGTTCCTTGCATGATCTTCTGGGTAGCCAGGAGTGAAGATGAAGTAAGAAAATAGAAAACACTCCAGTTTCTCATTTGGGCAGCCATCTGGAGGCTTTCTCAAAACATTAAGAACCCCCTGAAACTTTGATCTTTTTGCAGTGTTTATGCTGGGCACCCCCCAAAATGGCATCATCTTAAATCACAGCTTTGAATAAAGAAGGCCAATCTGTGGTGGTTGGCAGAGACAGCAGGCACACCAACCTTCCTCCAGAGCCCCTCTGCTTCTCCCACTTTCTCCTTGCTCTTCTCCACCAGCTTCTGCAGGATGGGCTGGAGGCAGGCAGAATTGGATGGGATCCATTTAATATTTTGTCTTTGCTCAGAGTGACTCTCTGAAGTGACAATTTGCTCCCGGCCAAAGGAAGAGCTGTGCAATGCAAGGCCTTTCTGTCCATGCTCCATGTCCCTGTCCCACACCCCTGCACCCTATCCAGCATGGATAGAACTGGGCTTTTGCTGGGCACAGGGTGCTGCAAAACCCTTAAGTTGCTGCTTGTGGGGAAAACCAACCCCAGCAAGGCTGTGCTACTTATTTCTGAGCAGAATGGCAAAACACAAAGAGGCCTTCTCCCTCCCTCTCTGTTATTTTTCCCTTGTGAGGGATTTAGATAACCAACAGTACATATGGCATTCCTTCAGTGTGGTGGTGCTTTGTGGCTGGCAGATGTTGACCCTTTAGGTGTGTGAGTGAATTGAGCTGCTCCTCATTCCATGCAAGCATTTGCCAGACAAATGTTTTTGTCTCAGGCTGCCTTCAGGTACAGGGTATACCGAGGTGACTTCAGCAGCTGATGGAGAAATGTTCCTACTGAACATGATTCCTGCTCAAAGTCACATTCTGGTCTATTTTCTCTTCAGAAATTATAATCTTTAATAAATACAATTATTAAAACCAATCTATAACAAGAATGATTAAATAATTGCCTTGCTGTAGAACTGCATGGCAAGAAAGGCTGAAGAAGCTTTAGGTGGAGATACAGGTTGTATGGGAGTAAACTCTGAAAACTATAGAGCGCAGGGAAGTTTTGGTTTTAGGCAGTGATGACAACTGGAGAGAAAGTGCTGGACTTTCTCTGCAATTCTGTCACCCTCTGACATCTGATGGGAAAGCTATTTCTTCATTCTATGTTGCTATCCAGGCTTGGACTTCCAACTTAATTCAGAGTGAGTAGGAAACCTAGACAAAATCCAGAGAGGTGCCTTAGCAGAATACCCATCACAGGTAAGATCAGAGATGGACTTTCTCTCCCTGCTCTGCTTGCTGGTTTGTTTGGTTTTTTTTTTTTTTTGCATTCCCTGTGTGAAGAACACTGTTATGAAGCGTGCTCAGGTTGCTTTCTTCCCTTATCCCTTCAGAGCTGTGCACTACAGTCTGGATAAAAGGATCCTTAAGACAAAAGGACAAAGGAACTGAAGTTCCTCAGCCACAGACCATGGATAGTGTCTGTCAAACTCTGCTTTTCCCTTGCTGGTATTTCTAGTACTGGGTTTGGGCTGGTTCACAAGCCAAAGCTTCAATCTAGGCTTTGGTCCCAGAGGAATTCAGCAGTTAAACTTCTCCCTGCCTTGGAGGGAAGGAATAAATCCCATCCTCTTGAGTGCCATGCTGTGCAGTTCCCCATATTTGGGGTGTTAAGGCAGGAGGATAGCATGTTTCTAACATCAAAGAAAGAGTTTGGAAAGCACAAACCATCAGTAGGCTCCACCAGAGTCAGGTGTGTAACTCCAGCTGAACTTTCTGGAGACAGTGCTAGGTCAGTCCCCAGCAGTTTTGGAAAAATCCCACTCCTTTAAAACTATCTCAGTTGTGGGTATCTCTGTTCATCATGCAAAATCCTCCAAGCCTTCCCAGTCTAAGAGCAGTGAGGAGTCTGTGGTCCCATGGTACAGGAATGCTTGAGGCCGGTGGGTCATGTGCTCCTCTCCATGAAGCATGACATGTGCTCAGCCCTGGATGCTGCAAGGCTGGTGGGGCTGAATGGGCTCTGAAAGCCCAAAACTGTTGCTGAGACTCTCTGTGTCTAAAAGAGCATGGAAGACTCGCTGTTTGGCTGCAATATTTTCAATTAACACCAGGCTGTCATGGGTTGCTCTATAAGGTTGTTGAACATGCACATCTTCACATGGGCTGGGGATGATTTGAAGGTGTCCTTGAGCACGGCACTTCAATTGGTAGGGAAGCAACCCAACTGTGCAATGTTTAAAGCAGGTAAGAGAAAAGGGGAAGCCCTGCTGCTTTGCAAGGAAGGCAGGCTTTCACTGGGCTTTATTTAATTGGAAATGATTAATATTCCCTTGTTGCTATAGCTCCTCTGGGGCTCTTCCTCCCTGTCAGGATTTTCATTTAGCATGTTTTTAATGCACTCTTTGCATATCTGCTATCACATCTGAAAGTCACCTCTGCAATATATAACAGGCAGGTGGAGGAGGAGGATGGAGAGGAATGAGCACAGATGCCTTTTCAGCATGCACCAAGTGCTGTCTCTGGAGAAGACCTGCTGGCAGGTAGTGCTGGGAAGCTGGGAAGGCTGTGCCATAAGCCAGCAGGCAGGCAGTTGGGAGGATGGCAAGCATTTCAGCATGTAGCAGTTGACATCTGGTGCAGGGAATGAGTGGGAGGAGAGGAGGGAAAAAGGCAGCCTGATTTCTCAGAGTTAGCTGCCAGCTTCCTCACCCTCGCCACCTTGCCAGCTCCCGGAGTTCAAAGTCGTGAGGCAGCCCATCCTTTGCCTGAAACTATGAGTTGTTTTTACTCCATAAAAACATCCTCATCTCCTCAGCAAGAAAACAAAACTAAATGCCTGGCTCTTTTTGGGGTGGGGGTAAGAGCATGTTTTCAAGCACTGCTCTGCAAGCAGGTAGGCCAGAAATGCAGGGCTGATGAGTGAGAACTGATGCCCTCCCACACTGGTCATGGGGACTGAGCTGCCACTGCTGGGATGCTGCCTGTCAGCTGTGGAGGCAGCAGAAATTTCAGGCAGTTTGTGTTCCATCAGTGTCCAGATCCCTCACACTTTGTGTGGATGTTTTGGGTTTGGATGACCCCAACTCAAAAAGTCTGGCATGGTAAAACACCTGTCATGTATAGATGTACTCCAAGCAGGGATTGAGTGGGAGAAATGTGGCCTCACTTCTGTGTTAGTAACACCAACACAAGTTATGACTGGATTGTGGGTTTGTTTTTACATTAAAATTTGTCTTTGTTCTCAACGAAAGTTAAAGAGAAGAGGATTGGGTTTTCAAGTGTTTAGGCCTACCTATCCTATTGTGTTTTGTTTCTAAGCAGTAAACACTGCTTGATCAACTGTTCCTGACTGCTGCCACCTCCTCATCTTATGTTGCTAACACCTGTCAGCTCAGCCAAAATCTGTCAGCAGAAGTCCAAGTGCACTTCCTGACTTGCCAGCCCACCCAAAACATCCTAGCCATCCCAGCTGGCTTTCCTCAACTTTCACACAGTGCTTACTGGATCAGGTAAGTCTTTTTCTATTGATGACAAAGTGTCTATGTCATCTGTGCACACCTTAAAATTATTAGAAAAAACCCCTAAACCCATGTTGGCCACTGGGAGGAAAGGGGTTTCTTGGTAATTTCAGGAACAGTCTAGCATTGCAGCACTCCCCATTTGGAAGAGACGTGGATGGTCAAATTTGTGACCCCAGCACAGGGTTGTTAGCAGTGCCTGTCATCAGCCCTTCCCACTCCCTGCCAGCAGAGACAAGTCAGGAGGGTTCTCTACTCCCAAAAGGAGTGGGTCTCTCTTGCACTTGTAAACCTTTTTTGATGTTATAACTGTTTCTGTGTGGATATTTTCACCTTCTTCCATGTGTGCTGTATTTTAGCAGATGCATTTGCATGTTACAAACCACTTTTGCATGTGGAACCAAGTAGCACACAATAATCTGTTAAGCAGACCCTTGTACTATTAGAGTCCAAGGCAGCTGTAGAGAGAGACCAAGAATATCTCAGTGACAAATCTCTTGTCAAAGGATTTGCAGCCACCTGCAAATCAGGTGATAGCCTTACATTTGTCATCGATTTCTGGGCTGAAATACAGAGAGCAAAGACTTGGTTCAAGGGACCATGATGATTACAGTTGTTGACTACATACTGAAAAACAAGCCTATTTGGTCAGTCATTAACCAGAAAGAAGAAAACAGAAGATAGTTCATTCAAGAGGCAGTTTGTGCTCACTGAGTTGAAACAAATGCCTTTATTTAATTTTGTGAAGTAATTTTCTAAGCAATTAGTTTCATCCTTACCCCTTGTAGTTGTGACATGCTGACAAATATTTTTCCACAGCCAAGGAAATTGCAAATAGCTTTTCCATAAAAACTTAGCTGGTCTTCTGGGAATTTTGTTTTGAGAAGAGATGGCAGTTGAGTGAAATGGGTTTTTCCAAATCCTTTTTTCCAGCTTTAGCTTGGTTGAACACCACTGCTGGAGACCAGAAGTTTGGTCATTGTGGTTTTAAGAATCTCTGCAGACTTGAGCTTGTGGGATAATGAGTCAGTTTAACATGGTTGCACCCATCAGAACTACCTACTGCTATTCTTGTCAGAGCTTTGAGATGTAGGAAAATATTTGAGGTTTTTCAACCTGAGTGTAATTCCTGCACTGAATAAGGTCTTGGAGTACTGAAGCACTTGAGCATACTCATTGACCCAAGTCTTATTAGTCAAGATATGCAAGGCTGTATTTAGAGTCCAGGCTCCAAGAAACATTTATTTCTAAGAAACCTGATTATGGAGCTTTGGAAACCCAGAGTCTCTTTCACAGGGAGGCCACTTGCAATCCTCTTGGTTACAGTCTCCTGATCAGAGGCATTCTTAAAGGTAGCCTTGTGTTGAAGTGTTGTCTTGGATTAGGGCTCAGGAAGACACAAAGGAAAGAACACTTTTATTACTGAAGACCACTGCAGGAGCTGTGTGGGGAAGCTGTTTTCACTGAACAATGTGTGTTGTATGTAAATCATGATTATGGCAAGGAAAATGTTATTTCTTGCAGGCCAAGTGCTGGTGCCCCCTAAGGGATAGTGGCCTTGTCACAGGCAGTCTGTTCAATATTGATTGTCTGTTAGCTGAGGCTTCCTATTGATCTCACATATCTGTCTTTTAAAGAAGATTAGATTTGAGCAACTTTCAATGGAGGGGAAAGCAGAAAAGAAAGGCTGGTTCCAGCACTAGCAGCACTTCTCTGTGCAGATTCTAATGTCCATGATTCTAGCAAATTATTAGTGCTTTAACTTGGCTTTGCCTAGAGGCTGGCAAAGACATGACCTGTGAGGGGTTTGCAGGATCCCTGTCTTACTTTTTTTTTTTTTTTTTAATATTTCTTAAGTTTGTACCAATGTGAAAAAGAAGCATCTTGATCTCTTCCTGACATTAATGGTGGGGAGTTCAAGGAGCAAATCCAGCCCCATGTCAGCTAACCTTACAGGGGTGGGCAACAAGGTGAAAAAGGTGAAACAAGGAGCCCCAACACTGGTGTGGGGCACAGACTCTGCAGAGGGCCCTACAGTAGAGGCAAAGGCATTGTCATGGGATGGGCATACTACACTGCAGCTGACATCCATTCATAATCCAACTGCTAGTAGCCAGCCAGGATGGATTTATTCCAATGGCATGATGTGAAGAGGTAGCATGGACAGTGAGGTTTGGGCTCCTTGCTGAGGACCCCCTCCTGCACAGCTTGGCTATGGATGTGTCCCCCACCTCATTCCCCTGCCTTTCCCTCAGGCCACACTAACTACAACCACCAAGTTACCCATTCCCATGTTCTTCCATGCTTGGGGATCTGTAACTAGACAATGATGGCTCTGTAAGGGTGTTGAAGATCTATTTTGGGGAAGCAGGTCAGATTTGAGTGAGAGTGTGTTGGATCTCTATGTGTGTCTGCCACAGCAGAGCCCACGGATGGGCTGACATTTCAGTGCATCCTGTTTACACTGCAGCCCAGACAGCAGGAGAAGTATTTTTAAACAAAAATGCAGATTGCATTGTAATCACCCCATGTTAAGGAAACAAACATTTTTGCCACAGTGCAAAACCAAACATTTGCTCAAGATTTAGGATTCCTTTCCCTTAAGCTATCTGCAAAACATAAACTCTGACTTTTTCTCTTTTCTTCCATTGATTTCCTCACCACTGTCCTGTGATACATTAAATGGAGAAATGTTTGCCATAGGTAACAGTTTCACATTTTTGCATTTCATAGCATGCCAGGAATTTGGTTGCTGAGCATTTTGTGTTTTGAAATGTCAGGCGTGTCTGTCTGAATCAACTGACTGCAGCTTGCACTGCGAGCAATGCCTGTATTTTGACAACATCTTTACACCGAAAGGGAGGGGGAAAAAAGCCAACAGAAAAGCACAGGCTAAAAATTACCCTGGTTGCTAAAAATACTGAGGACAGGAATAGAGAATTCACCACGCTGTTTTTCAGACTCACGTGTACTTTGATTTTATTACAGGATTAGAGCTGCCAAACTATGCCAAAGGCTGCGGTTGAGTTTCTATTATAAGTCTGCTTTCTGGCTTCTCCCCCTGACTGTGAAAGGCTTCATATAAGGAGGCAAAATCCATAGGTAGGAAGCCTTTAGGATGAAGGGGTAGATATAAGGGACTTGCTTTGCTTTCTCCTGAAAATTTTGAAGTAGGGTGTCTGGAGCAGCCCAGGTATTGGGAGCATCACCCTGGTGTGTGCTCCCCTGGTGGCCACTGGAATGGGGAGCAGCTGCTCTTGGCCACCTTGGCTTGGAAAAGGTTTATTGTCACTGAAATGAAGGGTGGATTTTACCTGTCCCACATTACAGCCCTCGCTGTGCAGAACCACAATGGCAGAAACACTTGTCTGAAAACTGGGCTTTCTCCTAGCAAACCTTTCTGTCCTACCTTTGTCCTCCTAATGCTGGTGAAGAGGATTGAGAGGCAGGTGGGACAAAAGAGCGTTTTGTAGAAGACACTAAATGGGGAATTAAGTGTCTTCTACAAAAGTTAAAGACAGCATTAGCATTTAACCAAAATCATATAGCAAAAAAACCCCACCCAATCTATAGCTGCCTTTTCATGTGATAGGAATTTGAAAGAATAAAAGTTTCAAGATGAGTTCCAAGCAGGGATCCCCTTGAGGTACTGTGTTAGGCTGATGCTGCCTCATCATACATTCCTGCTTTCTCCTCTTTTTTAATAGTTTCATGTGGTTTTATTCTTCAACATGCAGAATACATTATTTTGGAGAGCTCAATCTATAAAAAGCAACAAGTAAGTTGGAGCCTTGACTCGGCTGGGAGCAGCTCTGCCACTCTGAGTTATCAAGCTCTGTTTGCAGAGTGTGTGCCAGGAAGGAGCAATACCTGAGGGGACAACCCAGATAATTTGAACAGCACCATCTCTTTTGCTTCTAGCAACAAGGAATGGCTGCTGCAGGTCATTACTGTAAAGAATCAAGCAGGCAGACAGGTCCCAAAGCTGCACACAGAGGCCAGCTCGTCACCTGTGCTGGCACCATCGTGTCTCTCAGTCAGGCCACATCTGCAACGCATGACAGAGCCGAAACACCTTGCAGCTAGCAGTAGTGATAATAAGGCTAATAAATAGACTGGTTGCTTATGAAATGATAATTTGTTCCAAAACAGTCCTTATTAATAGCCCACGGATGGCAGTGGCCATCTGGGGCCTCAGCTATGCAAACTGCTACAAGAATTTGCTCTGCAGCTGATGGGGAGATACAACTGCTGCTGGGTTAGTCCTGGGTGAAGTGCATGTGAAAATGGGGAAATGCTTCTTTGGAAAAATCTATTTCCAGTCAAAATATCTACTTGTTTCCTTGAATATTTCATAACACAGTTACAAAATAGGCAGAAAGAACATTGACCCCCTAGAGTGCAATATGGCTGACTTCATGAGACTTACTCCCTTCACAAACTTGGCCTGCTTTATTTCTTAATGACATTTTTGAGCTAATTAAAACCCTCTCATGCAGATAGCTTGCTTCCCAAGCAAGAAGGAAAAAAAAAGAAAGAAAATTCTTTGAAGCCTCCCCCAAAGGTCAAGCAATGCCACAAGCTGTGATGAATGTGTCCATTTATCACCTCAGGTCTGAGGCTATCCAGAGCTGTGACATTTCCCTGGTAGAAGTCAATAGCAAGTCCTCAGTTTGTAGCACGGTGTGAAATTTGCTTGCTTTTCCTTTTTCCTTCTCACATTTCTGTTTAAAGGATGTGATGGTCTATAGCAATCTCCATCTCTGTACCAGTGATATCAGCTGGTCTCAGGCATGCAAGGAACTGCAGAACCATCCCAACAAGATCTGCTCTATCGGGAGATGATGGGACTGAGGGACCAGCTCCTGGGAGAGGGCAGATCCAAGTCTGCAGGAACCATGTTGCATATTAGCAACAGTACAGAGCCAGGCCAGCTGTCTTTGTACTCGACCCTCCTTTTCCTCCAGCACAGAGGTGCAAGTCTGAGAGTCTGAGTCTGAGTCTGTGCCTGCTGGCCTCCCGCTCACCCAGAACAGATGTGTGCTGGAATGAGAGGCTGGATGCACCTGCAGGGTACTTTGGCTTATTTGACCCAGGTGCCTGGGAAGGAAGCCAAACCAGAAGCTGCCTTCATGTGCACATCAAAACTGCTCTGGCTCCATCTGGGGTGGCCCAGACCAATTCTAAGTCCTTGTGACAGGGACATTGTTGGGGAGACCAGACCTCCTCTGAAATAAAACCTTTGAACTGCTTATAGCGCAAGGGCGCCAGCTGCTTTGGTCCACTGATCCATTCCTAGCATGCTGAATGCTTGCTAATTATAGCCAGGAGGCAGACCTTTTCCCCTGGCCCGCTGAGCTATGCTGGCCTCCCAGAGAGCTGCAGGGAAGTTTTAGCCCTATCTGTTACCATCAAGTGCCAGGACTTCATCCTCGCACACAGCTGGCTCTGGCTGCTCTCTGCCAGCAAGGGCCTGTTACATTTAAAACTTTAGTTGCCAAGTTTTAGTTTTAGAAGCAAAGGCTGGAGCTGTGGTGTCCTCCTACACATCCTGCTTCTTCCTGGCTTGTGGCTTTTTGGGTGTCTCAAGAGGATCACAGGGAGCCCATGGCAGAAGGGGAGACTGTGTATCCCCACAGTACTGGTGCAGGATAGGGAGGGGGGAAATTCAGTGGCAAGTGAGTCATGAGGAAGCTAATCCAGAGCTGTTTCACTGCCCTCCCCCCTTCTCTGTACTCTCAGTGACTTTTTTGGGAGATGTTAAAAGATTCAAGCTCTTCTATAGCTGAAGTCAAACTGTCTGCCAATAATAGACATGTTCTTTCCCTTTACTTCACCCACGCAGGTTGATCTGTGTTTTTTATTAAAATTTTATGGAAGGCACTTCAAACTTATAATGATTGAAAAAAAAACCCAAAAAACTGTTCCTTATGTTGTAGTTGTTATATTTGGGAGTTTATTTGGCTCAACTGTGTTTTTGGCTTGGCTTAGAAATTTCTTGCTTGCCTGGTCTGCTTTTGTTGGCCTTCCTGTGAATACATGCTTTGTAGATAGGGAGAAAAAATAATAACAAAGTGTAGTTTTCCCTAAGGGTTCTGAGCCAGGTGGAAGATCCTGTGTTTTGTTCCTAGCAGTGAGAAGTGGGTTAGCTGCTGCAGTGAGCTGGCAGGAGGATAAATCTTTATTTTTCCTTTCTTCTGTGGCTGCTGCCTGTGCCACAGGTGTAGAGAGCTGCTTTGGGACACACAGCACCCCTGGGAGTTGTATTCAGAGGGGTATGAGAGGTGCCTAGGCAGGGAGGACAGGAATGAGAGAAACTGGGGAATGAGGATAGGCAGGTGGAGCAAAAGGGAAGGAGATGTGAGTAGGAGGATAAACAAAGAAAAAAAAATGGGGAAGCTGGAGCTGCATACCATGCTTCTAAGGTGAGGCTAATGGAGGTGCCAAGTAGACAAATATATGCACAGAACTACATATAGACACACCTGCAGATGCACACAGATAAAAATGTCTCGTAGGAGTTTATAAATGATGTGAGCAAAATATAGTTCTCTGTGTGTGCATCATCTAAGAACAATTGACTTCTGAATTTGGTACTCTTCACTGCTCATATCAGTACTGATCTATAAACCCAGCATAACAGATCCATTGTTCTCTAAATAGACTCTTATTTTGAATCTGCATAAGGTCTGCAAAAATCAGGAGGCAAAATGTAATGTATGTTAAGTGAATTGTATAGAAAGAGAAGTAAATGGTGTCCTCCAGGGCATGTGCAGGAGGAGACTTGACACTTGCAACTCTCTTTAACTCTGGATATTCTGAGGATGAGGTTTCTAATTGCAATGACCACTTTGTGAGAAAAGGACCTGTTGGGACATTAGCTGGGCATTATTTTAGTCTTCCCTGCTGAAGTCTGTTCTCTAGCAGCACACCTTGTTCACCTGAGCATCCCTAGTACCCTTGAATTAGAGGAATTAAAATAATTGGGCAGGGGGGAAATAGCAAAAAAGGAAAAAAAGAAGGGCTAGCCAAGCTGAACTCACTTTTCAGATATTCTCTGGTGTTTGCTGACAAGGAGTTATGTTAGAAAAAGGTGAGACAAGGAGCCCCAACACTGGTGTGGGGCACAGACTCTACAGAGGGCCCTACAGTAGAGGCAAAGGCATCGTCATGGGATGGGCATACTACACTGCAGCTGACATCCATTCATAATCCAACAGCTGCCAATTCAGTAGGATTTGAGTTCTTTTCATAGGATCTGAGGAAACTCCCAAGCCAGTACTAAATTACCCCTTAAAAATTCAAAGGTTTACTATGTATTGCATGTGTCACAGTAGGATGTGGGAACTGTGCCAGGGCCCTCATCAAGCAGAAAAAAAAGATGGCTTGTACCTTATATCAAGATCGTATCTGGGGGCAAAAATTGATTGGTATATATAATGTCACCTGCAGAGAGCTATGAATGCCCTGAGCAGTTTCATTCCAGTGAGTGCAGAGTAAATGCTATAGGAAATGGAAAAATTTTCCCTAAGTTTTCTTCAAGTACTGCTTTCTGGAGTATAGAAATTATGTGTCTTGGGGACTTGGTGGATTCTTGTTTCTGGACTAATGGTTTCACAGCAAGGACTGGGGCTCAGGGCATGCCCACATCAAGATCCCCTACAGAGAGGTAAATCAGTATGGATGCAGAGGTATCATTTGCAGTGGGGTTTGCACAAAAAAATACATTGTTTTTGCTTTGTCAGCTTTTTTTCTTTGCAAAGAGACACTCAGATTGAAAACCTTTTGTTTTGTTTTGTTTTATTACAAACCTGAGTTCTGATTCAATACCCACTTCTGTAGAAAAGGAGCCCAGTGCTTGGCTGATGCCTTTATCTCTTTACCAGCTGAAGGCAGCAGTAAAACATTGAAATTAGACTGGAAATCACAAGGTACTCCTGACCCAGCAGCTGCCTGTTTATCACAAGAAAATATATAAGGTTTCAAATAAATATGAAAGACCCTAGTCTCTCTAATCTTGTACTTTAGGACTTTTAATGTATTTTTTTTAAAATGTTTTAATGCCTGTCCAACTCAATCTGTCCCCCTGTTTGGTTTTTTTTTTGGCCATGGGTCAGCATTTCCCTTCTGGCTTGAAAGACTGATGTGAAAAGCTGGGCTGCAGCCAGGTAATCAGGTCAGCAAGGCAAAATTCAATCAAGTGTTTTTTCAACCAGTGTCACTGTGGCCTGGACAGACCCTGGAGCCACAGCTGCCTGGCAGCCCTTGTCCCCTGATAAGCTCAGAGCTGATCTGCACATTGTTTTCAGCATATGTTTAACTCTTTACATCTTGCTGTGTTCATTTTGGGGATGGGCTTGCCTTGCTTTCCTTGTGCCCACACCAGTGGCTGGCTACCAGCGTGGTCCCCATTTTTGTGCTGCCCTACGCTCATGTGAGAGCCGGTCAACAGGTATAAGGATGGGGTACTCACTGGTGTTTTCTGGGTACTTCCTGGCCCTCAGGTGCTCTGTCTTCTGGGCTATCTTGCCATCCTTGCAGTCCTTGTGAACTGACGGGGTCGGTACTATGAGGTGACAAAGCTTGATGAGGCTTTGCATAAAGGGTTGCTTCTTTTTCTTCATTTTAAACCTACCACCTTCACTTAATATCCAAAAAATAAAAGGTAGCAAAGGGGCTGCAAGGGTCCTGTGGCTCAACAGGTTTCAAAGCAATGCTTTCTGCTTTTGCTCTCCAGGCTGGCCCTGATGGGAAAATTAGCTTCTCCTGGTAGGGTCAAAGCCAAAGCTGAAAGATGAGACAAGTCGATTTTTTGCTGGGTGCATCTTAATATTTCATTGCCAGCACTGCACAAGCAGCACTTCCCCTCCATTATAAAATGGCATAAGAAGGAGGCAGAATCCCAGAAACAGGCATTGTTAATTTACATTTTACAAGTGTTGTTTGTCAAATACAACCATTGTAATTGCTTGCTTTCCATTTCTTAAACGTGCTAGCAATAAACTGGAAGGAAATAATGGGATACAAGTATTTGGCAAGCTTTTTCCAGGGTTTTATATCAGTCCACTGCTGGATTCAATTACAGGTGATTTGAATTTTTCACGCAATGCCTTTCTTCTTAAAAATGTCTCCTTTCAAATCAAAACCCTCAAAATAATTTGTGAAAATGCTCAAGTTGTTTTAAGTTTTCTTCCAAAATTTTTCCTGTAGTGTGAAATTGGATTTTTGTGTTATGTGGAAAATGTTGCTCTTCTTGAAATAAACTTCTCCAGCATTTCTGTGTAAATGGGTACATACTGAGCCAGATCAAAATGGAACTAATTTTTTTTTAACATCCCTCTCCTATGATGCATTGGGATAAAATTGCCAATCCAGCTGCCCTGCTCTTTGCAGCTTGAGCATTGTCCAGGCACATACTTCCCCAAATTAATTCCTACGGCACCCAATGGAGTCAATAGAAAACCAGGAACCTGTGATTGTAGGACAGCTTCTCTGAGGTTTGAGGATCTTTCACTTACCAAAAATCCCAGTGGCTGCTGGGATTCTCAAAAGTATTATAACTTCTTTTACTGAAATAGATGATACCACTGGAATTGTGCACTGGGCCATGTGGCTGTTTATCCCAATTCCCTGAGTGTGGCTTGGAGGACATCTGAAGCATTGCGATCTGCTTTTCCTTCTGTTTTCCTTTCTTGGGCAGACTTTGAGTTCTTTTCCTAAAAACTGTTTCAAGTGAATGAAGCAGCTGTTGCTTATCCTAATTGATTTAGCTGAAGTTAACAGTGCTAATTATCTATTACACCTCCTTCCTATTTTTATCCTCTGCTGCTGAACACAGAGGAGAAGGCATTGGATGAAAATCCTGCAGCATAGTGGATTTCTGTCCCAGGGGATTAATAGTATATGGTGTTATTAACTGTAAATCTCAGTCCCCAGGCTGGCTCCACTTCAGTACATGATTGAATGTTCCCTGTTCCCGCTCAGGAATTTCTGCCTAATGCCACCCCACCCTTGGCTGATCCTCTTTTGTACTGGGCTGTCAGTCACAGCAGAGGTGGCCAGGGAGCTGCAGGGTGGGGAATGCAGTGAGGGTTCTTCACTCTGCACTTGCAGACTCTGTGCCAGGATGTCTCTCCAGCTCTGGGCATGCAGCACAGCTGCTCTCATCTCTTGCCTTGGTAGCCCCTCCATGCAGGTGTGCCCCACAAGGCTGTACTGCTGTGGAAACCTGTGCTTCAAGCTGGACACATTCCTGCTTTACCTTTTTCCTATCACTGGCAAGTTATATTTTTAAAGGTCATAGAGGCACAGAGTGAAATACGAGCATCCTGCCCATTGCAGCTCTGGGCAGGAGATCTGTACTTTCTGTCTGGGGAAGGGGAGGAGAGGGGAGAGCTGCAAACTTCCCTTGTAAAAGTGGAACTGCCTGAGAGAGAAAATGCAGGAAAAAGAGAAGAAAAATAACATAGCAGGATTGCAGAATATAGCAGTCCTGCAGAGACAGTCAGTTCTTGTTCAGCCTTCATTTGCTGATTGATATCACTAGTGCTTCTCGATGGGATATTCCAGTTTCCTACAGCTCTCCCTGCTCATATGCCATGTGTTTCTTCACAATTTATCCTCACAGATGTGGACACAGAGGCAGTAAAAGGTGAAATGCCTTTGCTAAGGTTATGGAGCAGATGTAGGAATTGGGAACAGATGTTTTCTCTGATACTTTCTCCTTTCATGCAGGACAAGGCAATGAATTTTGACCAGGGTCCTCTAAATGATTTTAGTGGGGCCAACAAAGCAGCTACAGCTCTGTTAGATTCTTCTTGCTTCCATTGTGCAGCTTTCTGAGACATTGAAAGAAAGGGTAAGAATAAGGACAGTCCCACAGGCACATAAAGAACTATCATGCACACCTGGAAAATACAACCTTGGGCCAAATATTGCAGGGCTTACTGCTCCCTCCTGAGCCTCATGCCAGGTAGGAAACAGGATCCCATCCAGTATATGGGGCTCTGGGCATGGGACACATCCAGCATACACAAAAATATTCCAATGAACAGATTTGGAGGAAAAAAGCTTTGAGTTTTCAGCCTCACAACAGCAGCAGTTTGCCATGTCACAGGCTTGGTCCTTTAACTTGGTCTCAAGTAATGTAGGAAGAGTGTTTCAAGGAGTAAAATATCTGGGGAGAAGGATCACTCCATTGGCCCAAATAAATCATGGGCTGTTCTGAAACACATAAAATGTGTGTTCCTTCACAGGAATAGGAGTAAAATGTCTATCATCAAAGTTAAGCATATTTAATGGAAGTGGCAAAACTTACTCAGAAAGATGAGCCCTTGGTGTAATTCTTCCCTGAGACTGCCCCTCAGTTTTGTTTGTTTTGCTGTGTGAGATATTTTTGGTGGTGTTTTCTTTTTAATTCAAAGCTGGCGCACATGTTTTGGGCCACCAGCAAAACAATGATGAAAAGAAGGACAACATGGAGAAACCCTGTTATCCACTGACCTTTCTTGGCAGAGATTTGGCTGTAAGAACTGACCCTGTGACTTTAACCAGCTAACCTAAATGGCTTGAAACTAGACTTTGTGCACCAGTTAGGGGCGTAAACTTCAGTGCAGCAAAGCCAGCAGGTACTTTTCAGTTCTGATGTCAAAGCAGCATTCAGGCATCTCATTAAGCACTGGAATATTTTTTGTGTAGTTTCTGTCAGATGTAAGGGAATTTTTAAAATCTAGTTCACAGATACACGGGGAAGTACTCAGGATATTTAAAAAAAAAGAAAAATTAGAGTAGCTTTCTTGTCCTGTATCCCTTGTGACTGCAGATATGTACATGGGAGAGCAAGAGAGAGTTGAAATAGGCACCCAGAGCTGTGAGGTTGGTCCCACAGTATCTGTTCCACAGTGTTGACATTAATGACCAAATTACTTTCCCCTTTCTTGTCTGGCTCCTAGCAGTACAAAGGGACCAATATCTCCCTTGAGACGTCACTTGATGTGGCTTCATAGGGAAAAGGGCTGTAAGGACAAGAGCAGGGTAGAGGTTTCCACCTTTTGGCACATTTCTGAGTCTGGTTCTTGGAGCTGCAAGAGGGAAAAATGCATGGTTGGAAATCTTGAACAACTCATTTTTCTGGGCTGTCTTTCATCCCCTCATGCTGCACCCTGAGGTTAAGGTCTGTGATTCCACTGTTTGTTGATCAGGTTCTCTTTAAAACAGTGTAATCTGTAAAGAGTTTTAAAAAGGAGAGAATCTGCCAAGTTGGGCAACGCCTCCAAAGATTTATTTCCATTTGTCCCTATGTTAAACATTTTCCCTTTCAGCCACTTTCACTGGACTACCAGTGGCAAACAAAAAGAATAGGAGCACTGCAGGGAAATAACTGGCAGTAGTTTGAGTCTTCCTTTACCTTGCACATGCTGAGCTTAAGAAGTGGTGACTTTCCATCAAGGACCTGCTGGCTCTTTCAGTTGGGTTCAGAAAGTCATGTAAAGCTCAAAGAAGAATGCATGTCTGGAAGATATAAAACAAGCTGTGGAAAAATGGGGGTGAGGTGGAAGATACCCAGCTCTCTATATTTAGAAGTCAGAATATGTGTGCTCCCCTAGCAGCTGTGATAAATAATATTATATGTGAAAAAACCTGGCCTAATGGGTTCCAGCCTGTCTGGGGTGTCACCATGCTTTTGAACAGCTATGGTATGAATTACAGCAGCTCCAAAATTTCATCTATAACCCAGGGGCCAGCTGGAAATTACCAGGATGTACTGAAAATGTACAGCCATACATTAGCAAACCCTAGTTACAGGGGAATGGCTCTGAGGTGGGGGGGTAAAGGAATTTTAAAATCCCACTGAGCAGATCACTGATGGCAAAAAGGCACCAAACTTTATAACTCTCTGTAAATTAGAATATTTTATAACATGATAAATGGTATTTGACTAGGATCCTTGGGGCTAAAGCAGCATCAGGAGCCCTTGGGCCTGCATAAGGATAAGGGTTTCTGCAGGATTTAGCCATCAGAGCACCATGGGTCATTAGAAAAGCCACCGTAGGTCTTTAAATAGTGAAGCACAAATGTTGTGTGGCTTAAAATTAAAAGGTATGCTTTTATCTAGGAAGGGGTAAGCCCTAGGGATATGACTGTATGATAAGGGAGGAATTTAAAACAGTCAGTGCTGGGAAGAGACCTGGAGAGGAGAATTTCCTACCTGCCTAAATGAAACTTTACACACTGCCATCTGCCCAGGTAGACCCATATTTCAGGCAGGTGTTAGAGCACAGATCTCCCTTTCAACTTCAATTTCTTTCATCAGAAACACAAGGCTCTAACAAAATATATTTTGGAGAAAAATATCTCTGGCATGGAAGAACTGAAGCAAAATTGCTTCAATCATTTATGCCCTCTATTTCTAAAAATACAGATGACTAATCCAAATAATAAAATATTCACATAGTCAAGAATCCATGTTTACAGTTAATGCTGAATTACATCCAAAGACATTTTTCAATGGGAATTTAATGGATGTCTTTGAACAGAATAAGAGTTTATTTCTCAGTTCACTCCTCGGAGGAGGAGTTTTGGGAAATCATTTTGGAAAGCCCTTCACTGGCAGCCTTGCCAAAAGCCGCCATGCAATCCTGGGCAGCACATCCCTCTGTGTCTGCAGAGCATTTCCCCTGACAGCAGCTGGCTGCCTCCTGGGATGGTGCTGTACCATGCCAGTGATTTTGGCAGCATGCTCATTTCCTGCTATCCAGGAACATAAAATAGCATTTTTCTTTTTTTGGTAGATGAGAAGGGTTTTGGGCCAGGGACTCACCAGAGGAGAGACTGGGAGAAAGGAGCAGGTCTGAGGTCCCTCTCCATCCTGTGTGGCCCCAGGATTGGTGTGAGATGGGAAGGGCTGTGCTGCTGAAGGATCCCAAGCAGAGGAACGAGTACATCTGGCTCTCCTGAAGCAAGTTCCATTTCGGAGCAGAAAACACTGACCTGGTCTTGAAAAGCCTGGGATTTGACATCCCCTTCTGTCCCTGACTAGGTGAACATCCTAAAGCAAGATGTTTCAGTTCCCCACTACTCAGTTTTCCACCTGAAAAACCTATCTGCCTGAGTTTTGCATTCCCTTGTCAGGGTGAAGGAGTGCCCAGAAAGCACAGGTGACTTTAGAGCAGGTAGGCAGGCAGCACTGCCATGGGTCAGCACACCTTGAGGGAGCAAGCTGGCCCAGGACTGCAGATATTCATAAGCAATAGTCTCAGAACTACTCTAAAAATAACCTTAATAAAAGGAAAAAAAGGAGTGAGTCTTCTATGGTGAAAGCCTGGTGTCATTTGCTGCAGTCTCTGAAAATTCTGGTACCGAAAGTAGATATTGAGGAACACAGAGCTTTACAAACTGCTCAGTATGTTTTTGAAGAGGTTTGCAAATCTACCCACCTTTCAAAATGTTACATTAGGGTTTCTAGGGCGGTCCATTAATCTAGATTGAAAGTGTGCTCTAACTAGGGAACAAATGATGATCCAAGGATGAAGTAATCTTCCCTCTTCCTTCGAGAGCCAATGTATTTTCTACAAGGCACAGCCTGCTAGGGACTTGCTAAACTTTCTCTTTCCCATCTCAGTTTCTAATTTCATAATATTTTTATATTGTTGGCTTGAAGGCTGGCTACCATTCCCTCCCTGCATTATTTTCTTCCCATTAACTATTTTTTTATTGCACCCCTAGAAATGCATGAATCTAAGACAAACTTTCCAATCCATAATACCTGAGGAGATCTGAAATGAGGTCAGAGAAACTTACCATCCCTAAGGATAATCCTGCTGCTCTACAGCATTTCTGGATATATTGCAAATGCTACAGACACACTTGCAAAACTGATAAGGGAGCTGGGGTGTATTAAATGGAGACAGTCCATCATGCACAGGAAAATCAGCTGGAGTCCTGTTTGGCCATCCCCTCTCTGGGAAGAATGTGGTGCTGGACTTCTCTGATTTCCTTGCAGTAAACCTGGAAATTACATTGCTATAGCAAACCAGTCAGCTGGGTTGTCACACTGCTGCATGCCAAGGTCATTTAGAAAGTCACCAGTGACTTTCTGGGAAAAGCAGCTCTCACCATTTAAAAGGCTCAGGCTGCTGCCACCAGACCTAGTTTCTCTTCTTCACACCAGGCCTTGGTGCTTGCTGCCAAGCATGAAGGAAAATCTGCAAAGTAAGTCAATGTCTGCAGTTTCAGAACATGAAGAATAATTTCCTTTGCTGTTGCCAAGGCAGGACTGAAGGCAAGGAGTGGAACAGACTCCCCCCCACCCCAAGGACAGCAGCAGGCATCCGTCCCTCTTGTTCCTTTGCAAGATAAGCCATTCCCATTCCTGATGCTGGGTGTTAAAACCTTCTGGAAACACGATGTTAAAGGACATTTATTAGTATGCTAACATGGTCCTGTGTGTCCCTTAGAGTAAAAACATGGCACTGAGGAGAACTTCACATTGCACCCAAAGATGCACTGCCTGAAACAGAGTTTGATGTTGAATTCAGACACAGAGTTAGGCCTGAGGCAGTCTCAGAGGACCCTGGTAGTTTCCAAAAACTTTCTGAAGGAGACATTTCCATCCGCTTTTTGTCATCCCTGCTGGTGACTCAGCCTGACTTAAGTCAAGCTCAGCAGAATCCACCACCCCCTCTTCCTCTTCTGGGTTATGCTTCCCCCACACCCTCTTGCTGGGGCAGGTAACACTGCTTGCAAGGACATGGGTTACCCATTTGTAACTGTGGTGGGACTCAAAAATAATCCCCCAGAAAAGCCTCTGGGGAGAGGGAGGCTAATGGAAGATTTGGCTTTGAGAACAGTTGTTATAAACCAGTTCTTAATCACTCTTGGAAGCTGGAGAGTTCTCCCAGGCTTATTTTTGGAAAAAATAAAAAATCTTTTTCTTCATTTTCTTCTTCCTCCATCCATTTGGTTCTGGAGTGCTCACAAGAGATAAGGCAGTAGCCATTTAGCTGACCAAAAAGCCCTGCTGGGCTGTCCAAATGCAGGTTGTTCCCATCTGAGAGACATCAATGAGATCAGATAGGAAGGTCCCCCTTCTCATGCAGGTCCCAAAACATCCTGGCTTCCCTGAGAAGAGGCCAGCTTATGAACAAGATAAATGCATTGAGATTACATGCAGCTCCTCAGGGTGAAACCAGAGATATTTTCCCCATTTTTGGAGCTGATCTGTTGAGCATGATGCTTCATCTGCTCTGGTGCATGGCCCTTCACAGGTCCAGTCTCAGCACCTGGCTGTTGTGGTGGGATCTGGCACACACAGATGTCACTGGAGCTTGCCAAACCTAAGTGATACAGACTCGAACACCAAGCAGAGGAAGGATGGTGGCTGTCATTTGGTTTAGAAAACAGGATTTTGGTGCATCAGCTCCACACAGTTGCTCTGATGAGCTATGTGGGGGTGTGTGTGTCAGGAGGAGGAATATACCACTCTTCCCCAAGTAAGGAAAGCTCTTAAGCTCTGAAATGCAGTTCTGTATCAAGCAGTGGAAGGATTAATAATTTTTGCTTTACAGCTGGGCTCAAGATACAATTCTAAACCAGTTTGGTCCAACATACACTGACTGAGGAAATTACATCAACCAAGTTAAGCCTGAGGCTTGCTTTTTTTTAAAAGGAGGAGCTCTATTCAAATACCACATCCTCATCCCCTTCCTAGTAGCAGGTTAGAGTCGCTTTTCTTCAATTCAAATCTGTTCTTGGATCTGTCAGCAAAAGAAGACCCCTTAGCAAATGAACTGGTGGCAGCCTTTGGATATGATCCAGCTTGCATGTGAAGTTGAATGGAGAGCAAATGACACCCTCTTGAGCCAGGGAATGCTGTGGGTGACAGAAAAACACCCTGTGGTGGATGACAACTGTGTTTTCATAACCAAGCCATAGCCTTGGGGTTACAGGAGAGGGAAGATGAGACACGGCAGTGAAACCACAGGGAGGAAGAGCTCTATGCCCTCACCCTCAGAGAGGCCACTGTGGTTGCACCTCTTGTCACAACAAACCCAGGAGGATGACAGGTTATGTTCAGCCCAAAACACTGCACTTCCACAGAGCAGCCCAGACTGACAGGTAATTTTTGCCCCAGGCAGAAGGAAGCTGGTCCCACCTGGAAGCTCCAGCCCTACCTGACCATTTTGCACCATTCATCCTTCTACTAGGAACAGTTCCATGCATGGGAACTCTGTGTTTGTGCCCCCTAGCTCCATTGCTACAGCAAAGAGCATCAAAAGCTGGTTTATACTTCACAGCATTTGCTCTGATACTGTCTTGAGTCATCAGATTTGGGTATTAAAGCATCATAGTTTGCAGTAATAGGTCACAACATGTTTGCCAATTTTATTAATTTGGACAAAATAAGATAAAACTTATTTAGCTTTCAAAGTGTATGCACCATGCAAATGCCAACTGATCTTGGTTTTAAAACAATCTAAAGCTACAAAAAAAGGAAGATAATTATTTTTAGCTCTGATTCAATGCACAGCAGCAAGCTCCCTGTATAACATAACGAGGAGCGTGGAATGATGCAGAGGCAGAGAAAAACAGCCTTAGAGAATAAAGCAAAAAAGAAAAAAAGAGAAGAGGAAACTTCTGAAGCTATTATTGCCTTTGCAGTCTTCTTATCTGGAACTAAGTACAAGAAATAATTGAATTACAATGCAATAATTACTGGGTTAATGAGGGCAGACAGGCAATTGCAATATTCCTAGTTTTCTTCCTTCCCTTCCTTTCCTGAAAATACTTAAAAGAATTGGTAAACAAAGTGGGTTATTTATAAATACAGACAGACTATACATCCCAAACCAGTACAGCTAAGCAGGGAGAATGGAAAACATTGTTTGCCTGAGATTTGGAGGTATTTAAAGGAGAAGCTTCCCTTAAGGAAACAGCCAGCTGTATACTTCCAGAGCTAACTTCACAGCTGGCTGTTAAACACCCAAGCTGCTTTAAAACTCGACTTGGAGATGCTGAATACATAGTTTTAACTCCTAATGAGGTGTTAAGTGGCTCGGTAATTTATTTCCTTCCCAGGGGCTAATGATCATGTCAGAAGGGAAAGGGCAGCTATCAGCCTTGACATTTCGGTGATCCCCATCTGGGCTGGTAGAATTATTATCGCCTCGTCCGCCACAGCAGCGAGCTCTCCCGGTGTCAGCAGCACAGTGGGATATTCTTTTTTCCTTATTCATGTTATAGCAGCCTGTGTTATCCCTGGCCATGGCTAAACACCGCAGGAAGGATGACAAAGAAGTAGCCTGTGCCTGGGGAAGTTTGTCAGGCAGTCTCAGGAAGACGAGGAGCTCCCACTGAAAGCCAAAGCTGTGCCAGCTCATTAGCGCTCTATGGGGGAAACATCTCCTAATGACATGGGATGCAGCTACTTCTACTTGCTGCCTTCTTTAAGCATCAGGTTTTCTAACTCAGCACAGGTCAGCTCTAATCAATGTGGGTTTTAAGCGTCAGCTGCCAGCTGCTTTTGAGCAGAACCTCTCAGAGCAAAGCTGGGAATGGTTTGCAAAGGTTCCCTTTTCTGCTTTTCTAGACCAGGCTGAAATCAGGAGGAAGTAAATATTTCATTTCATTTTGGTGACTTTATGCCCCTGTAGGTGCAGCTTTGCTGAGGCACAGTCTACTGTGCCAAGCAGCAGTGTTTGTGGCCTTGTGTGGCTGCAGAACTCTCACTTAATTTCTCTGCTAGAATTGCCCATTGAGTGAAATGAGGCTAAATCGTAACAATTTCCATGATGAGGCCAACGCAAGAAGTCAGTCTGTCTGCAAGTTGGGAAGCACTGTGAAAAACTTACCATTTGAGCATACTAATAATGATGAAGTCCAGATAAATTCTTGCTCTTTTGGGATATTGCTTGGCTCCGTAAAGATGAGCTGTGTGGGCTAACATAGAATCAGAGAATTGGGTTGGAAGGGACCTAAAAGATCAACTAACTCAAATCCCCTGCTAAGGGCAGGGATACTTTTCATTAGACCAGGTTGCTCAAAATCCCATCCAACCTGGCCTTGAACAGTGCCAGGGTTGGGGCATCCACAACTTCTTGGGCCAACCTCATACAAGTGGTAAGGTAAAGAAATTAACAAATCCTATTGCACTGACATGATGTGTGCGCTGAAGATCTGTGGCTGTGTATGGTCAGGTCTGCAGATGGACTTTGAAGGCGAATGTGGAAACAAAAGCCAGCTGCCTGGGTCAAGAGCTTGCAGAAAGGTGAATATTTAGATAAAAAGTATATTGTTTTATTTTTTCTGTTCTTTTTTTTTCCCTTCTCCTCTTTCTTCTTCCCTATTGTTCATGTCTTGTGTTTATAACTGATATTCAGTCCAGTATAAAACATCACTATAGGTCTTGTCTTAACAATAATGTAGCTCTGGTGGGAGGATGTTCGCTTCAGAGAAAGAAAAATGCAGCCCCTGATTTCCATGAATGAGGTAGGTAGGCTTCCTTGGCTTTCTTTGTGCTGGGTTGTTTGTCAGAGCCCTGTGTTTCAACCTCTCCTACAACAAAATAGAGATTTTGGTGAAGATCAGTTGAAGAAAACAAAATAGGCTTGGTAAAGATAAGATCACAGTAAAGGCTTGACATACCTGTTGTCCAATTATGTCAGTCTATAAAAACAGCTCCAAGTGAATAAAAATAGCTTTGACAGTGTGAATTACAGTGTTCTGTTGTGTGACTAATTTCAGTGCCTTGGTGTGATAACTTAGTTGCTGAACAAGACTATATAATGCCTTGGTAACAGATGTGAAACTCGGAGTTAGGCCCATCTTAACTTTTTGTCTTAGCATGTTTTTGAAGTGGACTTTGCCAATTGTCTTTTCCACCCCCCAGTCTAAGCTAGGAGGAGGAATAACATTTTTCCTGCTCTATTATCATGGCCATTTAAAATTTTAATTTATATATTTCAATCCACCTGTCCCCCTGCTTGCGCTGCCTTTTGTAGCTGCAGCATAGATCATCTTTTCCAGAGGACAGGGCCAACTGCTGAATGCATTGCCAGGCTTAAAGGACACTGCTGACAATCCCAGCTCCTGTAAGTCTGTAGGTCATGTTCCTGAGGTCAAGCAGCCTCTTAGAAGCCAGGCAAATGGGGCATGTGAAGGGGCCCTTTTCCAGCTAAAGAAACACAAACATGCATGCAGGACCATCAGGCCACTAAAGCCAGTGGGGTTATGCACACTCTGCAAAATGAGCAGCTGCTTGGAAACTTTATTGCATGGAGAAGGAGGTCTCAGCACAGGCAAGATCTTCCAGCTTACTCAGCTATACTGCATGATTTTGAATGACTGCATGAATAATGGCACAGGAAGGGAAGGGTGTTGTATAGGGTGACCCTTTTTCTTCTACAGAAAACCACTGCCACAGAACCAGACCAAAGTTCTCCTTGTTTGGACTTCTTCCCCTCATGCTCTGCTGTATGGTTAGATGTGAGCTCAAACATTACTGAAGACTCAGCTTGGTTGAGTTTTAATCATGGGTTAATCATGGGTTTGCAGCATGCCAGCTTCCAGGGGTATATTCCATTTTTAATTGCCTCTGCACTGCTCCTTTGTACTCTGTAATTTGTCACACTGCAGGGGACTGTTTTGCAGTGTCTGTGCTCCATTCTGTTGCATGTCACCTCATCTAAAGTTAAACTCCAAAACAAAATAAATGTTATCCTATCTGTTGAGCATTAGGTATTGAATAGGGGGTTTAACTGAAGTTAGATGCTATAATTCATTCTGATACAGCAAAGGATAAAAGGAATAGTAAGAAGCTCTTGCATAGCTAAGCTTTTTATCTAAGAAGCCTTGTGGTATATAATTTTATCTTGTTAATATATGAATCTAAGAGTCAGGTGGCCAAGATTTCACAGTCCAGAAATAAAGCCATAATGAGCAAGGATTCAAATACAATATATGTCCATGCCACCAGCCATTACAGTACAATGACATTTAATTTTCACATGCATACAGAAATACCTTTCTATGGATATTGTCTTGAAAAATTGGTGAGCTGGCAGGAGAGGGTACTGAAGGAAGAAAATATTTGCTTTGACTCATGCAGGATAAATGCAGTGCCCAAATGGTGTTTCTCAAAACAAATTGCTGTTCCAATTTTCTATCCTGCCCAGCTTGACTTCACAGGGTTGCTTGTATGTTGCATTAGTTCCAGGGGCAAGGGGAAAGCCTGGGGCAGATCAAGCTCTGAGACTTCAAGCATTTTATTTTATTCCCCTGTTTTTCAGTGGTAAAAAGAGCTTAATGGCACTTCCATTGCAACAAAGGTGCTATGAGAAAACATTTCTGTGATGTTCCTTAAGCACATAGATTAGAAAGATTGGGCAAAGGACCTCAGCAAATGATTCCCAATCCCACATGGTTAGTTTTTGAATTTTTCAGACCTGCTCCTTTTGGATCATGCAGAGCAAGTGCCTCTGAGGAGTTTGTTAATGTGGCTTGAGGTCATCAGAAACCTCCAGGAAAATACCTTCCCTGGTAGTTTCCTAAAGGGTTTTCCCCTGCGTGTCCTGTCCTGGACACACAGGATACCCACATATTATGTCTGAACCTTGCTGTTAGAAGAGAGGAAAGATTAAATACTCTGTGTGCTGCTCTACAACCACTCTCTGGCTGTGTTCAGAGATTCATGATCCTTTGCTTCATTTGCCTCAGACCTCAGGCCACTGCCTTGCTGGCCAAAGTCTGAGAGAGAACCTTCTTAGGGTTTTATGTATGGTGAGGAGACTCATGAGCCATACAGTCCTTGGCCCCACTCAAAAACATTTATGCTCAAAATTTTCAGACACTTTACTTTCATTATTATCCATTACTGTAAAGTAATTTCTTAAATGAAGAGATCAAAACCCTGAAATCTCACTAACATAGAGACACTGAGGCCTCTCTCTTCTTCAGGTTCCCACCCTTGGGATCATTACGGTAGCAATGTAATGATCTGGGCACAGAAGTGAGGAGACAAAGCTCTGAGTTGCTTTTTAATGTCTTCATTAAAAATGAACATATTTTATGGGCATTTTCTTCTAATGTGTAATTTCACTTTGCTGTGAAATCCCAAGTTCTTGGCAATGTGATCCCACTGGAGAATCATTCAGCAAATAACACAAAGCACAGGCTTTTACTGGACTTTCTAGGACTGCACAACTTATACTTTGTAGGAATCCTCACTAATATTTGAGGGGATGATAATTAAAAAAACTGAAACAATAACAAAAACCAAAAAATCCCAAGTTGTTCCTCAATAAGAGCTTGAAAAACACTCCATCTGGCTTTTATGAAGTAGATAACCAGGATCAGTCTTCTGTACAGCTGCTGATAGGAGAAATTGTGATGTTGTGAGGTCCCCAGGATGAGGTGAGAGATGAGAATTTGACTCCATGTTCTCAGAAGGCTGATTTATTATTCTATTCTATTCTATTCTATTCTATTCTATTCTATTCTATTCTATTCTATTCTATTCTATTCATGATATACTAAAACTATACTAAAGAAAGAGAAAGGATACATCAGAAGGCTAAACAAGAACGATAATGAGAGCTCGTGACTGACTCCTCAGAGTCCAACACAGCTGATGGTGATTGGTCATTAATTAATTTTAAAAATTCACATGGAACCAATCAAAGATCCACCTGTTGGTAAATGATCTCCAGACCACATTCCCAAGCAATCAGATAATTATTGTTTTCATTCTCTTTTGAGGCCTCTCAGCTTTCCAGGAGAAAATCCTGGGCAAAGAGGATTTTTCAGAAAATATAATGGTGACAAGAAATCTTGTGACTAAAAGAATGGCAGCATAGAACCTCTTCCATTAGCAGGGACTGTCCCCATGTAGAGCTTCTGTATTCTCTCAGCTGGATGCACTGACTGTATGCTCAGTCTCCTCTCAGCCTGACAGGTGCCAGTCTCTTGAAGGCACAAGGTTCTGAGCTACATGGCTCAAGAAACAAGGTGCTGAGCATGAGCAGCAGCCTTCTAGACTCACTCCTTGTTGTTCAGGCACAGCATCAGTTGCCAAGTCAGCTCTGAGCACATCTACTCCCTGTGAAAGAGATTGAAGCTCCTGCTCAGATGACTGCTAAGGCTAAATGGAGCGTGGCTGATAGCCCTGAGACCTCAGAAGAGCATGATCTGTTTTATCCCCATCACAATTTTCATTATGAAACAACATTTCAGGGAACAAAGTCATTTTCAAGTGGCAGCTCAATTTGGTTAGCTTCAACTAGCTTAGCAAGCTGGAGGTGGAGGGCATTTTAAGATTAAACACACAAAGTTTTTTTACAATTTGGCATGAGGCAAAAATAATGGTAACAGTTCCTCATTGGGAATACAAATCCAGCATTTAAACTTGTGTGCATCTCATCTGTCTCTGTCCCTGAGTTCTGATTTATTTTCCCCCCCTAGTCCTTTCCTGACATTTTTAAGCATTAAATGTTAATGTAATTAAGCTCTAATGTGACTGCAGCCTCTAAGAAACACAGCATGCATTTTTGTCATACTCAGAAAGTCTCACAGTAGTGTGGGAATTTCTTCTTTTCCTTCAGTTTTCTCAAGCTTTGGAACCTCTGTTTCCAAAAGTGATGCCAGCAACCAGTACATGTGGCCCCAGCACATGATGGGAGTGTGGCTATGGCATAAACTTTAAAATAAACATTTTAAACTTGAACATCAGACCAGAATGTTTTGTATCATATCATATATCATCATATCATATCATATCGTACCATATCATATCCACTGAGCCCTGGGCTATCCTAGTGATGCAACTAGTCATAATAAATACAATAGAATAATGGGGGTTTTTTTAGGTACTAACAAATGTAATGACCATGAGCTAGCAAAGATGTTTCATGCAGTACTGGACAGAACTATAATGTGACTTAAGTGTTTGAAATATTTCTTCTGAGGGATGGGAAATTCCATTTGCTGTGGCAGATGGAGATCTTTTTGTGTTGCTTCTCTTTGGGGCCATGCTCTCCAATGAAGAAAGTGTTTCTTTCCCAATCCCAGAGGTATCTGTCCCCTTCTGTTCCAGTGTAGTACATCACACATCATGGCATTTGTGTTTGGTCTGTAAGAGCAGTAAGTTACGGGAAAACACTCCCGTTGTCAATTATGGTAACTCCTACAAAGTAGTTGGCTGAAGTAAAGCCTTCCTATAATGGCTAGGGCTTCTAATCACAAACATCCCCTTCACATAGTAATCATAGCAACAAAAAGCCCTCCAACTTTTTAGTAAGGAAATGTTCTATTGTTTCAATTTGCTGCAATTAAAGCCTTCTGTTCGCATTAGAAAATCAAATTCCATTTACAAGATGAATAATTCCCTTGAGTTCTCTTTGCTTCCATTGTTCTGAAGAGATCGAACTTCTCCCTGTTTGGCTAAGGCAGCCCTGCAGTTTTTTTTTCTCTCTCTTAAAATTAACCCCATATAACATGCAGAGTGAGAGCAGAATAGGAGCTCTGTGATGTCACTGGTTGCAAGCTGCCTTGTTTCTCCTTTTCCAGAGAAGGTTCCTCTCCTCCCACAGAAGAAGACTCCCTTGACTAGGGAGTCTCTCTGCTGCACCATTTCAACAGAGATTTGGCTCAGAACTTGTGGATTTTATTCATACAGTATTAACAAATCACTATATCCATTCCTGCAGAATCAGAAACAAATCTTAATTATTTGAGAACAGATGGATGAGGATTTTCTGCTTGTTTCTTTTTTTTTTTTTTTTTTTTTTTTTGATCCAGCTTAGATCACATATCTTCTTTAACTAAAAACCCCAAACCATACAGCTGTAAGCCACTTTATTGTTTAAAATGGGATGGTTATCCCCACGGATCTGCAAAGAATGGATATAAAACTATCAATGCCATACAACCCCTGCTCTATTCCCTTTTCTCTCTCTCAATATCTGTGCTCTCTGCAGCTTACCAAATCCTCCCCCAGCTCCTGTTTATCATGCCAACAAGTCCAACACCACCATTTTCTACAAAGCTGCAGAATAATTTAGGTTGAAAGGGAGATCATCTAGTCTGACCTTGTGGTCGAAGTTACTTGGAACCACAAAGAGCTGTGCTTCAAATATCTCCAAGGATGGTGATTCCTCAGGTTCTCTGGACTCCTGCCCTTGGGCTGCACCTCTGTCATGGGCATATCTGCAGGGGAAAGATCACTCAAAATTTTCTGCTGAAATTTAATGCATTTCAAGAGTTTAATGCTATTAAAATTAGTTCTATTACTCTTAATAGCCAGGCCATGGTTAGCAGTAATGGATTTTCTCCTCTTGCATCCAGGCATAAGGGACTCTCCTCCATCTCAGCAATCCAAGCACTGAAGTTGAATCTCAACACAGCTTTAATGCCTCAGAGGCATAGGCAGGAGTCTCTTCCTTGTCAGGAAGAGCAAAAACACCACAGCAGTGAGCTGGCACTGCCTTATAGCCAGAGCTGTGAAGAGGAGATAAAAGTGGGAGCATGCTGGGATACCCAGAGAAATCCTTGTGCCATCCCATGCTTCCTCATCCAGCTCAGGGTTTGCTGCTGCTCCTCTGCCAGTGCCAGCTCCAGGGCATAAACAGATCTGAGGATCAGGGGTGGATGCCAAGGGAAACGTGAGTTAGTGGCACAGAAGGTGGAAAGCAAAGTTTCTCCTGGATAATTTGCTCCTCGATATTAAATGGACCTGAGTATAAGTCTCTTGTGGTGACACCATATGAGTCAAGGAGCTGTGAAAGCAAGTCAGAGGCAACTGGGAAGACATTCTGGAGAGTGTTGGATATTTTATCTGTGAGCAGCCTCTGTACTTTGTCCAGAAATTAAAATACTTGAGCATTAAATATCTGATCATACAAAGTGACACACTATAATGAGTGAAGACCCTTACAGATGATTCCTTTAGCAACATAAATCAGTCAAATATTAAAGGTTTTTCATGCTGCTTTGAAAAAAAAAAAATCCTTAAAAGTCTGGGGGCAGTTTTTAACAATGAGCTTAGAGCAATTGTTTGATATCATAAACATCCAAAACTTTGAGCAAGAGCAACTATGCTAATCAAGGAATTTTTGTTGGGATATTCCAATTTTCTAATTTGTTTGTTTAAAAGCTTAATTTAACATTTAAAACCAAGATTATAGTTGACTTTTTATTGCATGTTCCAGTTCTGGAATTTGAAACTTCTTAATGCAATGCTTTTGAACATTTTGATTTAAAAATGTGAGTTAGAGGAAGCACTGTGAAATTCCTGAATCACGTGAAAGAAACCTGTCTTGATCTTTATATAAACAGATGGTTTTTACTGTTTTCTGTTTGGGTGGGGTTTTTTGTTTGTTGTTTGTTTGTTTTGTTGTTGTTGTGTTTTTCCCCTATTTGGTTTATGCTAACACAAATTCTTGTCTTGCCTTTTTGTTTACATGCACCACGCCTGGCCTGATCTCTTGGGAATCTCTAACCCTTCCTGAAATCCAAGGGGAAGAACGTCCCTGCCACCGCTGAGGGACTTGCAAACGCTGCAGAGAATTTGTCTCTGGTATCCACTTTGACTTATGATCCTACAGTGAGTTGGTGGAATGTTTTTGCTGGGCAGTGCACCCAACATTGTCCCTGCCACAGCCTCCACCCAGCAAAACCAAATGAAATTCAGAGCTTAATGCAGGACAAAACACAGTGCCTTTCTGATTCGGAGGATTTCTTCTCTAACAATGTTTCTTTCATTACTTGTTCTTGTGATACAGAGTTATCATTGTGCCTTAAACAATGACTAGCTTGAATCCAAAGGGAATCTGCAAGTTTGTGTCACCTTATCTAAAAGTATTGAGAAAAGAGAATACAGACAGAGCAAAACTCCTTCCCCACTTCTTTTCAACCTATGGCAAAGGTGGGGAGAAACCTCGAGTGTTTGTCTTTGGAAGAATCAGCCCTTTCAGAAGCAGGTGGTGTCAAGATCGATTGATGTGAATGCAGTTTAGGGCCCTTGCCAGCTCTCAGTGTGCATGGCTGCCTGTTCCAAGCAGCCCCTGGGAGGGCCACATGCTGATACCCTTTCTCACAGCGGGCAATCCCCCACTCTCCAGCTAGTCACACTCACACTAGAGAGGGCTGGACTCAACGAGGACAGTGCAGATGGCAGATCCTCGTGCACAGTGTGCAAGGCAGGCTCAGATCCAAAGACCTCGCAGAGTTTCACCAGCAGCCATTAGAAACCTGCAAACTCCAATTGGTGTGATGGATACTAGTAGGAGTAACAATGGCAAGCAGTGAAACACCATGATAAAAGTTGCAGGTGAAAAAAATAAATAGTAGGAGTGATGACTTGGCTTGGTGAAAATCAGTCTCCGCATTCCTGTGCAGCATGGAGGTGACAGTGCATGTAACAACTGCTTGCTTGGTTAGGGTAAGCCATACCTGGCAAATCTAATGGTCTAAGAGGTGAACTGTGTGTGGGCAGCCTTATGACTTTGCCAAGGCAATGCTGGATGTCAGGCAGACCAAGGGAATGAGCACATCCAAAGTAGGTACTGACACTCTGAAGCTCAAGACACTAGCCCATGGAACACCACCATACAGTCAGCCCTCAGTGTCAATCCTAAGTGTGGAGTGAGTTCTCATCCAGTTTGGGATGGCAGTATGGTACCTAAACTGAAGGAGCAGCAGCTGTCGTCCCAAAGGTGTTTGATTACCACAGTTTGCATGCACAGTCAGAAATAGTCAGAGTCAGCAACAGACACGTTTGGGATGGGCCTTAGTCAGCTTAAGTGAGTCATTCATCTAACCATTTCTCTGAGTTTGGCTCCACTGAGTGTCCCATCTTGAATCTGTCCTGTCTTAAGAGTCATGCTGGTGGCTTACCAGCATTCCCTGATGTCACTTGGTAGGTAGCAGGACAGGGATGCCCAACACCTTGCAGTGTCAGGCGACAAGAACATCCCCTGACTCATGGGAGGAGCAGCCCACATGCCATAGTTGCAAGTGCACAGGTTAAAGGAGACATGCTCCATGACTAACACAGAAGAATGTGGCTCGTTTACTGGCTGGCAAGAATGTGTCTGTGTGACATGGCTACATGTGGTGGGAAATCAGAAGTAATCAACTGCATGCTTTGGGACACTTGGGAGAAGGATTAGAACCTGATTTCAGGATACCTGGTGAGATTACTTTTGAAGCAGGAGGTGCTGGAGCCATTCCTGAACCACAGCAAAGTCTGAGAATCCATCACAGGAAAAACAGACATCCCACAATACCCAGCAGAGTGTTTGCATGGAAATGACAGCCAACCAAGATGCGCTGAGTTGTTTTTGTGGTGAGTCATGGTGGTGAGCACACACCAGGTGAGCAGGAATGAGAGGCCTGCAGAGTGTGGGGAGCTCGTGCTCTGACACAATGCAAAAGCTTGTGTAACATGGTGGCAGCTATTTTTCCTCATGTCTCTTCAAACTTTGAAAAAGTCTCTCCAAAACATGTTATTTGGCTGGAACAAGGTTTGGAGCTGTGGATGTGACCTCAGCTAAAACTTCACACATAGTAAAAAGAATACTCTAATATCGCACCTACTTTAAACCTTTATTTAGGCAGCAAATTCCCCAGAATATGTAAGCTTTATTCCTGTCCAACAGAACTTCAGAGTTCCTGTGTTTCCAATTATTAGAGTACATATTACTGGGCATAAGCAAGGACTAGTATCTAGCCTTGGAATAGTAAGCACTTCAGGGCTGTGGGGTTTGTTTTGGGAGAACTCTGGTTTTTGCAATGTGTATGACATCTGGCAGCAATTCACCAATACTTTGGCATGGTGGCTCTTAGCACCATGTTCTTGAGTGCAGCTGAGTCAATGCACAGCTATATTCTTAATCATGCTGTTGGAATTAGTGAGATAAGCTAGAAATAAACTTTGGTCTCTACTAAATGGGCCACCCTGATGACTCTTATTTATGTTTTTGAGCCTTTCCTGACCCATCTGTGACTCAGGTATACTCAATTTGAGTGGATGATGTTGATTTCTCCTCCCTAGGTCTCTACCAAAATTCATCTTGTCCATTTTGCCCTCTGGCTTTTGAATTTTGAACCTACCCACCTAAGTCCTTGCAGGCTTTCTGACTCCACCCACAAGCTTTGTAAGTATATGGTCTCCCACACCCTCTGTCATTAATCAGCTCTTTCTGTCCTATCCTTCAAGTCAGTAGTCCCATCAAAGAAAAAAGTGAGTTTGGTACAGCCATGCTGGTGGGGTTTTTTTGAACAGCTAATTACATTCCAAGGAATGTAATTTGTGCCAGGGTCTTTCCCGTGATCAAAGCTAGGTCCTTCGGTTTGGTTTTAATTAGCTCAGTGGTGTTCAGTTCCAAGTGCTCAGGGGCTTGCTTGTCCTCCACTGGTGCAGCATTGCTCAGATGCTCTGCTGCCCATTCCCCAGATGCTGCTGACCTGAGCTCACCTGTCTCCTCCAAGCAGCCATCCTACAGGACCTGTTCCTAGAGGAAGACCTCTATGCTGTCTTGCTGTTCATCCTCCTGCATGCTTTCATTTCAATAAAATCTGGCTCTCAGATGGAGAACCACACGAGTCAATTCCAGCAACGGTGCAGGCCGTCCTGCTTGCCCAAATCAGCACAGCAGCCTTTTAAATCACTCTGGACATTTTCCTTTGTCTTCATGGGAATTGGATTGAGCTTTCACTGAAGGTGTTGTAACAACAAGGCAACTTGTGCTGCTTGTCAGGGAGGCTCCTCAGAGAAGTTCAAAGTCTGCTGGGAGTGGTTGAAGCCATTAAACCATTTTAATTGTTGGTACAGGAAATGTGAGAGACATATTTTCTCAGGAGAGCATTGCAGAGATGATAATTTAGGCAGTGTGCTATGTTTTGTGTGAAGAGTCTTAATCAAAACATTTTCTGTTTCATAAACCAATGATCTGATCCTCAACAGAGCTCTGGTTTTATACTGGGGCTCTATCCTCTGCAGATCTCTGAGAATTTGGAACTAAGGGAAAGTTTGACTCTACTTTGTGGCTTATTTTCTTCTCAGCAAACAGAATTATATACATGAAGGGGAAAAGACAGGAAACAAACGTGGCACAAGTAAACCACACAGAAACCTGACTGACCCCTCCTTATAGATGAGGAAATTAGGAGAACTAAGAGTCCAGGTTTTGCCTATCTGAATAATTTTAGGGTCTGAAACACAACTGTTCAAGGAGTAGAGACTAATCCCTTATATTTTCATAACAAAAGACTCCCAACCAAACCCAAAACACAAACCAAAAGCAAACCCCCCAAACAGCAGAAGTTATAAGTATTATATAAGTCTGGGCAGAATTGCAGTGGCTGCTACGGCAACTGCAGAATCACTGAGTTAAAAAGCTGTATGCATGAGTTAACTAATGGTCATTAAACTCTTTGAAAAGTAAAAGGTAAACATTATATGGATTTTTTACACGTTTCTCTAAAATTTATTAGCAAGGAAATTAATTATGGTAACCTAGTAACTACAGGTAAAGGATAAAATTACAAATTATGCAAAACAGTATTTATTCAGTTGAGGGGCTGACGGTACAACTGCTGATGACCCAAGTGCTGTGTGAAGTGCTGAAAGCTATACTAACAACCCTTTCCAGCATATTGGTTTATTTCTCCTCTTCTCCTGCTTGGCTCTTGAGATGTCTAAAATCTCATTGCCTGTGTCTCTTCCACAAAACCCCACTTGATGCTTGCCTTTGTGTGGAACCACAGACAGCTTGCCCTGGGTGAGAGCTCAGGCACCTGGCTCACAAGTCACCAATTCTGACTCTCCCTCGTGCCACATTCACACAGCAGTGATTTATGGGCATTTTTACTGGAGGCTGGATGGACTAGGCCTCGAAGAAAACATTAGCTGGGTCACAGCTCCACCACATCCCATGTTTCTCATCTGGGAAGTTCAGGAGATGCCACCACTGGAGGCCTGGAGTAGGCAAGCTTCTGTAAGCGTGGCCTCAATGAGTCTGCCTGGGGTCAAGGAAGGACTAGATTTTTTAGTTCTTTTCTATCCTTGTGCCCCAAGAGGTATCTGAGTAACCTCAGATGTGGGGCATGAGAATCAAATCCCCCACTGCTGTCTATGGAAACTGGAAAATGCATCCCACGCTCTGCTGGAGATTGTGTTCTCTAGCTTGGGTTCCTTTTGTTTCCCTCTAGGATGAGCTGTCCTACTGGTGAGCCATTGGTTGAGATCTCCTCTGGAAGGCAGAGGTCTGTGTTTCAGACTCAAGCCCAAGCCAAGTGAAGCCCTAATCAAGGTATGAGGATGACTCACTTCTGCTCACCCTTCTGACTGTATTTCTCTGTAGGATGTGACACCCATAACCTGGCAACACGGCACTGGTGACATCACTTTTTTTGCAACAAGTTTGGCAGCTGTATAGAATGCCTTACAGGAAAAAGAGCTCACATCATAGACACTGGATTCCCAAGAAAAACCTCATGTGATTGTGTGCTCTGCTGCTCTACCCCTCATCCCTTCCCCAGGGATTTTATTAGAGAGTGGGCTAATTTCAAGTGAATTTGAAAAAGGTGAAATGTCTCAAAAATACAGAGTTTCTAAAAGAGCCACAAATATTGATGGCCATTTAGAACAGAGATATCCAGATTAGTGACCCCACTGAGACACTAATGGAGACTCAGTTTTATTAATAAAGACCAGAAAATCAAAGAGGGAAAGAGCCGCCAAGATTCAGCCTTTGTAAGGCCTACAGCTTATGAAATTGCTAACTCCTACTTGTTATTACTTGTCTTCATAAAAACAGTGCCTGTCTTCTCCCTCGGGCATCTGTTACAAGTGTTGCTGAAGATGTCCTTGCAGAAAGAAAACAATTACTTTAATAGCTCCCTTTAATAAGAATACAGGCACTGCAGTTAATCAGCTGCCTTTTCGAGTTCTTGCCCGTTAAGAGCCCAGTGCAGCAGGTCTGAAAACACAGGGTGTAAAAGTGTGATTGCCAAGCCCCCCAAGGCTGTGTGAGAGCTGGAAAAGGCACTGCTATCACATGGTGGGCTGGTAGGAACTGCAATTGCTGCCTGAACACTGAAGGCAAACTCTGTGTTTTTCTGTTGAGTAATATCTTCTGTCTCCTTCTATCCCTCATCATAAAACTCAGTTTATTTGTTTAGAGCCTCTGCAGTGTAGATGAGGTATGTTAAAACATGCAAAAATAGATTAATAGATTCTTTAAGGACGAACTTAAAATGCTAAGAAGTTAGCCTTTAAAATCTATTGGCCTGTACGCAGATTTTTTGCATCAATTGTGACAAAAGAAATTGTTCACCAGTACCTGCTCTCACTCCATCTGGTTCAAGCACTCCCATATCATCCTTAAACATTGCATTTATAGGCCTGAAGTACTGCAGAACCTCCTTCAGATGGAAAATGTTTGGTTTTGCTCTTTCTTCTTTGAAGAGTTCCTGAAGGGAAGAGGCATTTGAGACCTCCAGAGCTGGCAAGCAGGTGACACAACCCTTCCCCTGGGTTTCTCATGTGGCCAGTTGCTTGCTCTGGTGCCACTCAGCCATCCAGAAACCTCTTTCACTACCAGTTTAGGGGGACAGGATGTGAGATGTTCAGTTGAGGAGGGCTGTGGACAGTGGCAAAGCAAGTCCAAGATCAACAAATGGCAAAACCATTGTTCTCCAGCACCTTGCTTTGCAGCACTGTCCAGTGAAACACAAAAAGGCTCTGCAGGAAGTGTGATGGCTGCTCCCAGGGCATTTTGAGGGTGTCCCCCCACACCTCTCACTGCTGGAGCCTGCCTGGCCCTGTGAGATCCTCCCCATTCACATCCTCAGAGCAGTGAAACTCAATTTTGCTATCACTGAGAGGTTTCTAAGCCAGCCCTGGCCAGCAGCCAGCTGCTCAGTAGGCAGCAAGCTGAGGATCCTGAGGAATAAGCCACCCACGGTGTCTCAGAGCCCTCTGAGCCCTCAGGAATCCTGGATTCATGGCCCCTTGCCAGGATAGGTGCCAAGCAGACCAGGGAGGCTACCTGCCAGCCAGTGATCACCAGGAGACCATGATCAATCCATCTCTTCTTGAATAAATTTACATACACTGAGCTCAGGATTGGATCAAAGGTAAAATCTGGTACTTACCTGGGTTTCACGAGATTTATTTTCTGTTGCCTACACTGGCTGTCAATAATTTTGCCATTGTTTTTTCAATAATTTACTGACTGAACCTCATTTTAATGGATTGCCTCAAATTAATGGATTGCCTAACAATGATGTCAGGCCATTGATTGATCTTTTTTCCCTTTGTTTTCTGTTTAAGTTTTCAAAACCTCTTAACATCTTTTGGTGCTTTCCTGAAATGTGCTAAAGGTTGACTCAGATCTCAGCAAGCTTCCTGGAAATGTCAACAAGAACAAAAAATACAGGTTTGGGGCTAATGGATGACAATCCCCTCATTCTCCCCCTGCCCCCCAGCCCACATTTCACATTAGCATGAGGTCATACTCAGCATTAGGTGATGGGACACTTGTTACATCCCTCTGAGCTCTGCTTCCTCAGCTGCATTCAGTCTCACAGGTTAATTTGGTGCTGCAGATTCAAGAAATGTTGGATAGTTGCTGTCAACAGAAAGTGCTGGACAAAAGGGACATCTGTTTTCTTTCTGAAGATGCTCCTGCCTTTTTTTCTGAAACACAGAAAACCTAGTGCTGCCTGCAACATAGATGATGCTTCAGATGGATTTTGGGGCTTTTCAGCTTCAAAACTTAGTTAATGAGCCTGGATCAATGCAAAACAACCTGCTGTAGAAAGCAAAAGAGTGTGTTCTCCATTGAGATAACAGCTTGTGGAGCTATTACTGTAATAACACTGCCTTGCAAAGAATACTCATTTCAATGGTTAATTGTTTCCAGCTCCGTGCTGGTACGGTCCCAGCAGGAACAGGCCCAGCATGACTCCTGCTGCATTGGCCGCTGCTATCGCAGCGCACAGAGCACTTTCCAGCAGACATAGAAGCATTTAATCACCTGAGTGAGCACTTTCTGCACTCCAGCAGCCAGCAGAGAGCCAATGCCCTGATGCAGCCAGTGCCCTGATGCAGCCAGTGCCATTCCTGTAATTTGCTAACTCCACTGCTGGGGCAAGCAAAAGGGAAATGTGGGATGCGCAGCAGAGTATCCGGAGCCAGGGTTAAAGCACCCATGCCCCTGTGCAGTCTGAGAGCCTGGTAAAGCCTGGGGCAGCCTGCACCCCCTTAAGCACATCACATTCTCCTTCGCCAAGAAGCTGAATAAATGTAACTTTTTATTTCAGGTGAAAGCAAATAATTTCCATTAAAAATGCCAATTTCCATTAAAAATGCCATGAAAAATACATGTACAAGCTGCTACTGCAAGCAGTTTCATTTCATTAGGGGGCCAACCAAGAGTCTTGATGTTGAAAATACATGTGTACCATATTCTGTGCAGCTAAAAGAAATACATAGAGAGACAGCACAAGGCAGCATCAGGGTGCATAGCTGGCATCTGTAATCATATGTTTGCTCTTTCTTTCAGTTCCCCCTTCCTTTCAATTACACCCACCGATTATATTTTGATTCATTGACATTGCAGTCACTCCTGTGTGGGCACAGTCAAGCTAGTTTCAAATGAGCTAATTTGGCTACAGATAACATTGCAGACAGTGCAGCATGGGACTGGATGCAGTAGAAACTGGGTAAATATTTCAGTGGCTTCCCCAGAATGGGCTGTGGTGGGCTGCTGTGGCTCTCAGCACATGAACAAACTGTGTTAAATCCAGTTGAGGCACACGGGCAATACACAGCCACGATTTTGGTGCAGAATGTGGTTACTGTCAGAGAAAGGCTAGGCATGCTGCAGACCAACACCTCGGCTGAGGCAGACCTAATATATAGACCTAATGTGTCCAAAAGCATCATTCTGTGGGTGGGGAGTTTCAGTTTGTTCACCACTCTTATAATTGCTTGAGATGTTAAATTTAAAAAAAAAAAAAAAAAAAAGAAAGGAAAAAATGCAGACTTTACCCTGGTGTATAAAAGCATAGTGCCTGCGAGAGCACAAAACCAGTGGAGATGACTGATGAGGCTTTCATGAGGTCTGAAAACACACCTATGCCCCACCAGATGCAGAGAGACGAGCCCAGGGAACTTCTGGGACAGTAATGCTGCAGGCAGCGTCTAAACACCTGAGACCTGGGCACGGAAAAAGCCTGCCCTCAGCGGCCAGGCGACAGCACTGGGGACGTTCTTAGTCCCCCTGTGCCCAGGCGGGAAGGAGGAGGAGGAGGAGGCCAACCCTCCTCCTCCGATCCCCCCGCCGGGGCCGAGCCGGGATCCCTCCGTGCGGAGTGGCGGCGGTGCCGCTGCTGCCGGGCCGGGCCGGGCCGGTGCCCGCGGTGCCCGGGCGGGGGCGGGCGCGGCGCGGGTGACGCCCGGGGGGCGGTGGCGGCGGCGGCGGCCCCGCCTCGCCCGGCCGAGGGGCGGGGGCTCCCGCAGAGCTACTACTACCGCCGGCGGGGCGCGGGGCAGCGGCGGCTGCGAGCGCCGGGGCCGGAGTGGGGCCGGGCGGGCAGCGGCTGCAGCAGCTCCTCCTGTGCCGGAGAGCGGCGGTGCCCGAGGAGGGAGGAGGAGGAGGAGGAGGAAAAGAAGAACGAGGAAAGGCGTGGGGGCCCCTCGGCGGGGCGCAGGGTTCCGCTGACCGGGCGAGTGTGGCGGAGCGGGGTCTGTCCGCAGCTGCCCCGCCGCCGCCCGGCTCCCGCGGAGGTCCATGAGCGGCGGGCGGGCAGCCCCGGCAGCGCCCCGCGCCCGCTTCCCCGGCTCCGGCAGCGGCCCGTGGCGGCGGTGAGATGGGGGGCAGCCTGGGCTGCCACCGCTCTATCCCCCGCGATCCGGCCGACCTGTGCCACAGCCGCAAGTTCAGCGCGGCGTGCAACTTCAGCAACATCCTCGTCAACCAGGAGAGGCTCAACATCAACACGGCCACGGAGGAGGAGCTGATGACCCTGCCCGGGGTCACCCGAGTGGTGGCCCAGAACATCGTGGAGTACCGCGAGTACATCGGCGGCTTCAAGAAAGTGGAGGACCTGGCGCTGGTGAGCGGGGTGGGGGCGGCCAAGCTGGAGCAGGTGAAGTTCGAGATCTGCGTGAGCAGCAAGGGCAGCTCGGCGCAGCACTCGCCCAGCTCCGTGCGCAAGGACCCGGCCTCTGAGCACCACCTGTCCGCCACCAAGATCAACATCAATACGGCCACCCCGGCACAGCTCATGAGCATCCGTGGCATCACTGAGAAGATCGCCAACAGCATTGTGGACTACCGTAAAGAGCACGGGCCCTTCAAAAGTATCGAGGACCTGGTGAGGATGGACTGCATCAACTCCTCCTTTCTGGACAAAATCAGGCACCAGATTTTTGCAGAGCGCTCCAGGCCCCCTTCAACAAATACCAACGGTGGCCTCAGCTTCATGGCCAAGCCTCACCCCAGCCCCACCTCTCTAAGCCTGCAGAGCGAGGACTTGGACTTTCCTCCCGGGGGTCCAACCCAGATCATTTCCACTCGCCCCTCTGTGGAGATGTTTGGGGGGGTGAGGGATGGCAGACCCGTCTTCAGGGTGGCTACGTGGAACCTGCAAAGCTGCTCCGTGGAGAAGGCCAACAACCCCGGCGTGCGGGAGGTCGTGTGCATGACGCTGCTGGAGAACAGGTAAGAGGCAGCACCTGACCTGCAGGCCCAGCTCCATGCAGGATTGTAGGCTCATGCCTTTGAGGTTTGGGCACTGTTGAGTCCTGTTGTGATTCTAGTGGGACTGACTCCTTCCTGGGATTACTAAGTGTTTCCCACTTCTTGCATGAAACCGTGTTCGAGTCATAACGCTGGGACTGTAGTGGCTGTCCCTCCATAAAGCTGCTGTAACCCTCGATGGGCAGTGGAGCTCCTGAGGAGGGGTGTGTGTGTGTACACACAGCTGTGCAGGGGAGACTGGCCTGTCACAGTCACCTCAGGCCTGTTAATGTTTGGTCAAGGATTGTTTCTCCATTAAGAGCCTTTTGAACAGGTCATGGAGAGCTGCCTTTCCTGCCAGAAGCTGGGGGGCAGTAGCAGGAGAAGAGCTGTGTAACAGGTGTGGAATGCCACAGCTCGTCCCACAAGGGTGACACAGCTTCTTAATGAGAGGTCATGGGGCATCTCCTGAGCTGGAGGGACTGCTCATCCTTGGGGATGTGAGACATGGAGCACCTGCCTGGGGAGGCTGTGCTGTCCTTGCGCCAGGCTTTGTGCCCTGACCGCACTGAGCACTTGGTGGTGTGGCTAACAGGATGGTACTTCAGGTCTTAATGCAAAGCTGGGAGTTTGGGTTTTGTTTTTTTGTGTGTAATTGGTCAAGGGTGCTGGGGATGACTGTCTTACTAAACTTTCTGCTGGACACAGAAATGCAGATTGCAATAAGCGTTTTGAAATAACTCCAGCCCTTTCCTCTTCATGTGTCAAATCTGTCCCAGCTGATCGGGTATTTAGTTTACAACAGAGGTAAAGTTACTTTTCTTTCTGGCTGTGACTCAGACTTCCAGCAGGAAATTAATAGGGGCAGGGGACTCTTGGGCTTCGGCAAAAGGGATGTTGTGGGGAGGGGAAGTGCTCATGAGCTGTTATCTCTGTCCTTTTCCAATAACATGCTGAATAACAGCTCTTGTTGGTGTGGTTGCAGAGGTCAGGCATGCGAGCAGGAGGGTGGCAGTGATATGAAAACTGTGCTGCAGTACAGTATTTGTGGCCAGGGATACCTCTGCCGTGCACTGCTTGGGAGCCTGGTGCTCCCACGTAGGAAACATCTGTCATCTCACAGCCACCACTGTCTGATACCCAAAATGAAGATGATAAACCAGCAGGGTTATTGAGATGTTACACTGATGGCTTCAGCCTAACATCTGTCAATATTCTGCTTCACTAGTTCAGGTATCCTGCGCTTCCCTCTTTGTCTCCACTTTCTCTTGCTATTTTTTTCTCTTTTTTGGTGTGGTTTTTTTTGTTTGTTTGTTTTTTGTTTTGTTTTTATTTTGGGGTTTTTTTTGGTAAGCAGCTGGAGTGGACCTGCTGGGGATAGAAACTCAGATTATCTCTAGTCTCATAATAATTATAATAATCCAGTTTTGGAGCAAAAGTGACTTTGGAGATTTATTTATATTTTTTATATACATAAGTAAGGGATTTTTAAGGACCTCCTCCAGTAAAGTGATAACTGTCACTTCTGCAACTTCAGCATTTTGGGGGGAAAAGCTCCAGACAAGATGACCCACCTATTACAAAAACCAGGAAGATGTAGTGGCTTCTAAAATAAAGCTGCCTTAGCCCAAGCTGGTCGCTGTGTGTGTAGAGTGGAAATTAGTTTAAATTTTGCCCTGAGACTGCATGGTGCTTAGTTTCTGTGCAGCCTGGCCAACAGGCACTTAGTTGTGCTGGGTGCTGTAAAATGTCTCCTGGATACTTTGAAGTTTCAAAGGAGCCTGGTAGAAGTGCTTGTTTTTGTTCTGTTTTATTGCACATATCTGTGTCATCAATCACAGGGTGAGTGCGATGCAATTGTTTTCTGTACTTGATCCAATTTGTGATAACGTGAGAAGCTGGAAAGAAATGAGAGCAATGTGTATCCACAGACAAGCCTGCAAAACTTTGCTGGGAAAATAAATGTGGGAACAGAAAAGAGCAGCACTATGCAGGAAAAATATATACATTGGGAAAAGCCATACTCAGCAACTCAGGGAGGAATTTCCTCTTGCTTGTGTGAGCATTGATGGGGTCAGGGGAGCTTTGTAGCTGTAAAACAGCCTCAGCTGAGGCCAGAATCTGCCTGCATTCTGCTTTTGAGCTCTGTGGTCTCACTCCCAGCTCAGGCTGAGTACCCTGGGAATGGACAGAATGCCTTGCAAACTAATCTTTGCACAGGTAAATCAACTTCAGTAGACAGTCAGCTGGAGAAATTCACCTATTGCTTCTCCAGGCAAGAATATATCACTGCACAGAGCTCACCAGCTTTCAGCCTCACAAAATCCATGGGTGTGTTTTCAAGGTGCTCTGTGGGTGTCCCACGTGTGTTGCTCAAGTCTCCAGCTGTGACCCAAGCTGGAGGTGGATCTGAAGGATCTTTGGCCTGACAGTAGGTGCTCTCATGTGCTGTGCTAATGGGCACCTGCTTGCTGCTGCCCATTCCTGATGTGCAGGAATAAGTGTGCTCCTTCATACTGGTTCCTTACAGGGAACCAGGGCTGGGCTCAGGTCATCCAGGATGCTCTCAGGAGCTGGAGTACTGTCTTGTTGCAGCTGGAGGAGCTGCCTCACCTTGTTTCTTAAGTCCAGAAATAAAGAACAGCAAGTCAAGATGATCAGTAAAACTGTGTAACAAGAAGCAAAGAATCTAAATTTATGAACTGCGGTCTTTTATGCCAGTTAAAAGGCTTGCTTTGGGGTTTGCTTTTAAAAAATTTGTTGGTTGGGGTTTTTTTGTGTTTTAATGACATGGTCACAGCAAGTATCTTTAAAACCCCTTGGGGCTGTTCTTTCAGGTGTTAACCATGGTACTGGTTCTTTCCAGGTGAGGTAGAAGGCTGTGCTCCTCCTGTTTTCCAGCCCTTTGCATTGAGGGAACAGTTGTGTAGGAAGGAAAGAGGGCCAGACTTTCATTCAAACCAAACAAAAAGCAAGAAAATGTCATATTGCAACCTGCTGAAGGGAGTAGAGGAAAAAAAAAAAAAAAAGAACTTAATTCAAAGTCTCATGCTTGTTCCCAGAAGTGCTAAATTTCTGGAGAGCAGCGAAGGGAATGTACACTAAATCAGTAAGCATGACTACTACTGCTAAGCTATTTTGAAATTCATTGCTGTAGTGCGAAAATAATGAAATACAGCAAGGTCCTCACCCTCTTTTCTCATATTACAAGGATCTATGGTTATCACAGTGTTTGAAATGAAGGAGTGAGGTGTTTTCATTCAGAGGACTAGAGGGTAATTTTAGAAGAGCTTAACATGATGAACGAGGAGGCGGGCATGACACATAATTGAAGTATCAAGTCTGGGGTGAGTTTGCCCAAACCTGCAGTGTTTCTTGCAGGTGTTGTTCAGAAATTCTGGGATTTATTGACAAAGAGTCAGAGTTGGCCTGTCTCTGGGGATGCAGGTCATCCTCTCTATCTGACCTCCATGTCCTCCCCATTCTCAGGGGCAATGGGGGAACCAACTGCTTCTTCTCACCAAAAAAAAATAAAGAAAAATGTAGGGTTAGAGTAGCATGATTAAAAGGGCAAGTTCAGGTCAAAGGCAGTGAGTGTTTTTGTGGAGAATAAGTAGCCCCCTGTTTCCAACCCCAGAGGATGTTTCCTCTGGACAAGGATGGTGGAAGCACCTCAGAACTGCCCCATACCCCAGGTCCATAGGGAAGGTAGTTTGGCCACTCTTTATCCATACCTGCCTCAGGCCTGTCCCTCCTTGCCATACACTGAGCTCGTGGCTCCTGTGACACCCTGTCACTGCTTTCTCTGGCTGTCAGGGTGCCAGCTGGATGATCCCATGAAGAAGTGTGGCACAGGCATGAGCAACACTGACAGACAGGGCACCTTAGATGTGCAAATTCCAGTTTGGCTTTGTGCTTCGAAGTCTGCAAGTAGCCAAGGGCAGTGATCAGCTGTGCACCTTCCCCAGCCTGACTTCCAGTGGAGGTTTTCCAACTAGTTTTCACGATGTTTTATAATACTGAACAGCAACTTTGTGAAGACCTCTAAACTTTTTTTTTTTTTCCCTTGGAAGCACACTTTGCAGTTGACTGAATGAAAATTGATGGAAGGTTTGAAGGCCAGAACTTATACTCTGTCTAAAGGAGGGGGACCATGTGTCAAGATGATTGTGGGTCCAAAGGTCCACAGAGCCTAGCTCTGCTTCCTTTCAGATGTCAAGCAGTTCAAGCTGTTGTTTCTTCTGTTGCTTTCTTTGGGCAGCTTCTTGGTGTGGTTACATCTTCTATATGCAAAAAGTGTAAGTGATAAAGCCTTAACACTTATTGCAAAAACTGCAGAACCACAGAAGAGCTCAGGTTGAAAGTGACCTCAGAATATCATCTGACCCAGCCTTTCCTGGGAAAGGGAGCCTGGATGAAATTATCTATCTCTGTGTCCAATCACACAGGCTAGAGTTTTGAAAACCTCTAGGAGGTTGTTCCAGTGATTGAGTCTTTTCACTATAAAAAGAGTTATAACCTGCATGTCTATAGAGTAACAAATACAAATAGCAGAATAAGGTTTGGACTTAGCACTGGTGTTATTTTTTTTTTCTTTGGCATGGACAGTAAGCTTTAGGAACATGTCAGTCCTTTTTTCTTCCCAAGGTTTGTAACTGGTGAGCTGTGTTCAGTTTAGTTAGATGCATAGAGGTCTCTCAAAGGCAAGAAATTAATCTCAATTTCTGTGTCTGGGGCTTAAATCAGTGTTCCAGCTGGGGCAACAGTAGGTAAACCTCAGCCCAAAATTGCTTCCTGGGAGGCAGGGTGGACAGGCAGGCCCTGGGTAACCCTTGCTGTGCCACCATACTTGAAAGTTCCTCTTCTTAGCCTTACCTACCCTAGGAGACCTTAAGCTTGTCACCTAATAAAAAGAGAAGTTTCTGAGCCAACCTCTGAAGCAGTCTCTTCCTATTAAGACATGAGGAAAACGTAATCTTGCTCAGGCCCTTGCACTAGGGGCTGGAGGCAGGAGAACCACTTTTCCCATTGTTCCTCTACGCTAAACAGGGTGGGACTTTTACTTTCCTCTCCAGTCTCTTAGTCTGAGCTGAGAGATGGGATTTTACAAGGGGCAGCTCTTTGCTACTGGGCCTTGTTAATTTGCTTGAGAAGGGGTATGGTGTGGTACCTTGCCTCTGGGATTGTCTTGGGTTTCCTGTCAGGATGATGGAAAAAGATTGCACCCCCACAGAGCAGACATCATGGTAATTTATCATGGTGGTAGTGATGGGTGTACTTGCACACTTCAGAGGTCCATCACCAGCTTGTATTTGTTGTTTCTATGCTGTTGCTGAAGCTCTCAGTGGTCAGTCAAAGCCCTGAGGTGCATCTGTTTTATATCTCTTTCTTTGTAAAGCTACGTGGTTTTCCCTCCATTGTGTTAGGCTGGAGCCTTGCCAAGAATAATTCCCCTGCAAGAAAGATCAGGAAAGAGGGGCTGGCTTGAGTAACCTGACCATGCTAATAAGTCTTAAGCAGCAGAAGAACAAATACACCCTCTTCTTCTTATGTAATAGAGAGGAAATCCTGCCTCCTGCAACTTCAGAGAAAACTTAAGGAAAAAAAGGAATTGTTAGATGATATCATTTGTGTGCACTTCACAAAGGGATTTTAATGAGCAGTAGAAAAAATGATGCATATAAAGCCACCATTAGTTTGCACTTTCTGATGCCTCAGAGGACAAAAATGTGGGGTGATGGAAGTGCTGTTGTTTTGGGGATTGGTTTTTTTGTTGGTATTTTTTTTTTTCTTCCGCCTGCATGAGACCAATGATATTTTACCTACTGGAGACTAGTGGGAGCCTTGAACTGCCTTCTGCATACCATCTGGCATGGGAAAGCAGCAGGTCAGACCCTGAGATATGTATTTTCCAGTGAAATGAGACTCAACTGATTTACTCCTGTTCAGGATTTGGCCCATTCCTTTGCCTGTGTAAAATCACATGAATGCCACCAAGCTTAATGCCTAAAGAGCACTGCCCTCTCCCTGGGGGTTAGGGCTCCTCTGAGGTACTGCTCTCATCTTGGGTAGGGGCTCCAGCCCCTTTCAGGACTGTTGCTGGCGGAGCAAGTGATGTCAGTTTTAAATTAATTAAATAATGTGCTAATCGGATTCCATTTCCAAACTTCTGCTTCCTATGGATGCAGTACTGAGCCCCTCTACAAGGGCATCACCTGTTCTGCCTGCAGGAGGTGGGCTGCTTGTTCGGGATGCTTTGCAGCTCCTGGGTCTTTGCAGGAGAGATCAAAAGCAGAGGGTGGACTTGCAGCAAGACTCTGAAGGGTGGATGCCATCCCTGTGTCCAGACACTTGGAGAAGGCATCTGGAGCCACGTGCTCTGCAGGAGATCTCGGAGGAGAATGCACTGAGCTAGCTGCTTGGTCCTGCTTGGTCTCTGTTGCCACAGCCCCCACAGCTTTCCTTCCTCAGACATGACACAGGAATGTAGCACAGGCCCTTGAAATTACCCCTGAGAAGCCTTTCCAGGGATTTTCTGTTTTAAATGGAGGTCTGGGCATTGTTTTAACTTTGCACAACTGCAGTTTCAGCGTGTTTCCTGAACATTCAAGAGCTGTATCCAACCAGTCAGTTTTATCTGCTTTGAAGTTGAGAATGTGGCTGGAAAAATAGTGTAGTTAAAGACTGGTTTATCCATATAAAATAAACATTATTCTTCTCATTTTTAAAATTATAACCCTGCCTTGCCACTGTTACTTGTGCCATAAAGCTTGACTAAAATGAAACAGATTAGTGGGGAAAGAGCTGGTTCATATATTATTCTTTTCTCCCAACACTTCTAATTGATACATCTGGCAGCACTTAATGGCCACATAGTTTCAATCCATGCCTGCTTCACTATTTTGCACGTGTTATTTTGTGTCACTGGATTAATGTTGCACATTGCAGCTATTTTGGTAAACCAGAGCTGCCGGCTTATTCCTGTAGATCCTGCAAGGTTTGCTTAATTCCAAAGCAAAGATTAAATGGGTTGTGGCTGATTTATGGTAATAAATTGGTGAATTATTAAGTGATGCTGTACTGCCTGTTCCTGAATCACAAGCAGAGGCCACAAGACTATAACCTCATTCTGCTTGACTTCTCAGAAATCTTGTGCCACATGGCTGTAGGAGACAGACTAGGTGTCTACACACAGGGCTTCGTCCTATAAACAGAAATATTTAATGCTTCGTGACTTTTTCCTGTGGTTTTGGAACTTGCAGTACAGCTGCAGGAAGGGTGATTTTCTAACTTTGTCTTTTAAAAGAGCAATAAGACCATTTCTAATTCTTACTGGGAAAGAAGAACCAAGGCACTACTCAGTTCCTGACAAGGTGCAAGCAGAAGCTTGGTCACTTGCTGTTTACTAGAGGAAAACACTGTCTCTGCAACCAAGTGCTGGGTCTAGCTCACTGTGAACATGGGTCTCCAGCAGTGTTAAACAGGAATATTTTGGACAGGGTTTTTTCAAATTTAGCTGCATCCTTCTTGATGTAATTGAGCTTCAATGTGTTTCCTACAGCTTCATTGTTAAGAGGACCCTGCTTCTTTAGTTTCTAATTAGTGTTTCTTTGGGAACATGCTTTCGAGATTTGGCTGGATGAGGAGAGAAGAGGTGATAGGTCATGGATTACAGTGTGCGTGTAACTTTATTTTTAAGTCTCATTGTTCTTCATTGTAATGCAAGTGGAAGCTGACAGATGGAAGCACAGTGTCCTTACTGAAATAATTACAATATGCTGCAGTAATTTCTTAAGACTATTATATGGTGTGGTGATGGAGACAAGAGCCATGGCACATTAATAATAACAGTGTTTAAAAATAGGAACACCATAGCTTCTTCACTTCCAAATTTTTTTCCCATTATTATTTTGCAGAGGTACTGTGCTTTGTTTGAGTAATAGCTGGTGATCCCCACTGATTTATCAGAGAGTAAAAGTGCATGATGGCTTTGCTGAGGGGAGGGGAAGACCTACCAGAGACCTCCCTTCTCATGTTTGTCCTCTCCCTCATCTCAGGCCTGAGTGTTCCACAGTGGATTCCAAAATGCCTTGTAAGGTGCCAAGAGCATGGTGGGATAAATATGAAGGGAATATGCAGCTGTGGTAAAAAAGGATATTTTCTGTCAATGGACTGCTTCATCTCACCCCTGGCATATACAGCCTATCCATGTCCTGATCAGACCATGTGACATTTTCAAATGGCACGAGTGTTTTAAACGGCTTGGTCACCGGCGGGGAGGCTCAGTGCTGCTGACCTCCTTTCCCTCCCTGCTGCTGGGGTTTGTGCAGGAAGGAGCCCGGAGTCAGCACCAAGCTGTTATTTTCAGTGCCTGTGGTGAAATTGTTAGAGGCCAGTGAGTAAGAGAAATAAGTTTACCCTGCAGGTGCCCCATGTGCGTGCATGTTCCAAAAGTTCAACTGTGTGTAAAAATATAATTTAAAAAACAATTGATTCCTATGGAAAAATACATCTGGGGTTATATTGTTGTGTGTGCTAGGGATGGCTGAGAGCACTGTGGATACTGGCTGTGCACTGCGAGTGCAGTGGAATTAATGCAGCCTGCTTGTGCAGAGTGGATTGGAATCCCTCTGACTGAGGCCGTCTGGAAGGGACCCTCATGCAGGCTGTCTGTCTGTTCTGTCCTTGTGTCTGTCACGGAGCTGCGAGGAGAGCACAGTAATGCCCTTCTGCTCTTTGTGGTGAACATCCCAATGGGCAAGGCTATACCTGGGGGCAGCTCTTACTGTAGGCTTAAAGATACAGATAATGAGGAGCAACCAGGAAATTTCCTTTTCCTTCTGCGTGACTATTTTTCTCCCTGTTTTTAGAGGTGTTTCAGGTAATGTGACCAATCTCCTGTGCAAATTTAGCTACAACAGCTGTCCAAGCCGTTCACAGCTGAACGGGTTGTTAATGGGCTCCTGAGCAGCTAATTGATCAGCTCTGCTCTGGCTGCGTGAGGCAGTGGCAGCCTTCCTGCCCCAAATCCATCCTGCTTGCTGCACGCCAGTCCTGCAGAGCCGCCCTTCCCTCTGCTTCACAGGGCGGGAGGAATAAAGGAGCTGCTGCTTTTGCCTTCGGACTTATCCTTCCCCTCCCTGGTATTTATTTATAGCTGCGCGGTTCCCCTCCGCTTCCGTGTCGCTGTGTCGGTCACAGCCCTGCGGGTGCGCTCGGCTGCCCAGGGCTTGCTCCAGGCTCACTGGAGGTAATTGCCGGTCAGTGCCCGCTCTCTCCAGCTCGGGCTGGGCTGGAGTAAAGGCTAGCCACCTTTCTGCCAAACTGGAAGCAGCGTGCTGTTGGATACACACTGGATGTTAACTTAGAAACCTTATATTTGGGTTCTTTATTTGTTCTGTTTAAACAAATAAGACCAAGTGTGGTTCCGTCTCAGCGCCATTGAATTGCAGTGTGTTGTGTCAAGAGCAGGTCTTAATGAGGTGTTGAAAAATGAACTGTCAGGCAAGTTTTCCTTTCATACATGCAGGGCAAGTTCTTCGGGTTTGCTGTCAAACCTATTGCCTGTAGAATGTTAAATGACTGCCTTACTCTTCTATTTTACTCCTAAGCAGGCAGAAACATGGAATAATGTGAACCCCTGTCAGGGAGGATACTCTTAGCTAGGAATAACCTATATGACTTGTTTTAAAACAGTCTGCTCTTCTAACAGGGCAGGAAATTTCCAGTGGTAATCCCATTTAGGCTAATATGGGCAGATACTGCTCTTCCACCAGACACATTGGTGGGTAAAAATTGCCTTAGGGAAATCTTTGAGTTGTTCCCCTCTTGTGACATGTGGGGCTGATGGTGGTGAGGCACATACCAGCACCACAATACACAGGAGAGGAAGTACACTGTGTCTGCAAGAGATTCTGCCCCATACACAAAACACCAGAGCTGCTGGTGAGTTAAGAGCTAAAATAAATGATGTTACCAAGAAAATACTGCAGTGTTACCTGACTACCCTTTGCAACCTTTATTCTGACTGGCCCAAGTTTTCCTACGATTCTGGCAGCAATGACAGTGCAATTTTTTGCTATCTATTTGTCTATATCTTCCTGCTAGTCCTTTGTACAGCTCTTTCCATTATCTATAGCTGTGTTTACCGTCCCCTTTCATAATTAATGGGGACTACCAGCTGCCCACTGCCATCCCTGTTGGCTGCTCTCCTGAAAACACTGCATTGAGCAATAAGCAGCATGTGGCCTGGGTGAGGGCAAAGGGGTTGGTACTGCTGGCAGATAGCACAGAGGTACTTCCAGCACATCCCAGAGGGGTCTCTTGGTGAAGATTACCCATTGGTTACCAAGAAACCCCTACAATGTCTTTTTTTATTGCTTCTGAGTTCTCTAGTGCAAAGCAGCGCTGCATGAAAGGAAGCCATGGCTTAAAGGACAAGATACAGTTTCAGTCATCAGCTGGTGGATATAGACACAGATAGATATTTCATAGACATTTCAACAATGTTGACTCTGTGCTGTTGTCAGTGAAAGTTCTGGAAGCATTGGAAGCTGTGCGAAAGCCACCTCCAAGGATGTGGTGTTTCCCATTTCTATTTTAAATTGAGAGCACTTGGACTTTGCTGAGGTTTGACTTGCTTCTCTATCCATTTTTCTTTTTTTTTTGTTTTGTTTTGTTTTCTGTGCGTGTGTGTATGCAGCAGACTTTTGAGGAGCTGGATGCAAGGATGATGGTGAGCTATATTGCCCGGCTGAGCTCTGAAATTTGGCAAAAAGAAACTGAAAGCAAGAAACTGGACAGATATCTGTATACTGGTTGTCTGTAGGTATAAAGGAAGTTGCCTCATAGGCTTGCTTCTATCTTCAACCTTATATTTGAAGCTTGCTCTTGCAACCTGAACATGAGTCCCCCTTCCACGTCCTCTTTCCACCCCTGCTGAATCTAAAGCCTTTTCACTGGTTTTACTGGCTTTTTGGTATGTTCAAGTCTTGCCATACCTTGAACACTTCCAGTTATCTCAAATGCTGCTTGATCAAGCCTTTGCTTTCACACCATGAAGGTTGAATGAAATCATCTCTCACCTACAAGGCTGAGAATTTCAGTTTCCTTGGATCATCTGTGATACTTCCCCCAAATCATTCTAATGCCATCTTCTTACTCCAAGATGTGTTGCAGCATTTCTTTCTCTGCTGAGGCCTCTTGCCAGGCAGTTTGAAAATCAGTGCCTTCTAAGATAGATCAAGTTTCAGGCAAAAGCTGCCTGAAAACTGCAGCCTTGCCTTTTATGTCTGAGGGTGTTAGGAATTCTTGCAATTAGAGGAGGCTCTTGTACCGTTGCTTTAAAGGAAAAAAGTATTTATGTTTTCCATTTCTGTTCCTCAGAGGTACTAAAAGCTCTGCAGAGAAATAAATTGCTAGCTTCCTGATGTGTTGGTTGTGGTATTATTTTTAACTTCTTCGAGCAGTTGTTTTAAAGGAGTTTGTGTGTACGTTAGGCACTTGGCAGCGTGAGTACTCAGTATATTTTCCTATCTGATTATGCTGTGCGGGTGCGTGCTGCACTGACAGTTTATGGTTCCTCTTCCATATGCATCCCATCTTCCTGAAGATAGTGTTGGAGATGTCAGCTCTGTGAGGAGAGACTGATGAATTTATATCAGAAGAATATTTTTTGTCTAGCAGCTCTTCAACACAGCACTCTGTTCAGAATATCTCTTAAAAATAGAAAGTACTGGAGGAATATCAGCTTTGTCATGGTGGTGTCGTTCATCATCAGTGCCAAATTGATTTGGCTAATCCCTGGTATTAGTAGGAGAAAGCCTGAGTTGCCCACACAAGGTTCCCTGTGCCCCAGTTTTTAGAGTGCTTGGTGAGATATTTTTTATTATTGTTTTGGAGTCTTCAGCCAGACCAGCACAAAGTGTGTGTACTCACTTAACTCATACCTAAGTGTGTTTTTCAGTAGGAGTGGAACTATGATGGTCTAAAAACTTCAGTTCTTCCGGAGATGAGATTTCCTTGTGTATTTATCTGCTGCAGGCCAATTTCATGTTATCAAGGAGCAAGGGTCATACAACAGCATGAATCCAGCATCCAAAAAAAGTACAGAGATTGTTGCTTCCCTTTTTATTACTCCCTGTGCTTGGCTCAAGTTTCACCTCCCAGGTCTACTCCTCAAAACTGGGATGTTCCTGGAAAGGCTGTCATATCTAGAAGTTTTTTTCCCACTGAATTGGTGGTTAAACTTTGGACAGTTTTATTATCCCTTTTTTTCATCCTACTGAGCACTTCATCCAATCAAATACTTCTGCATGTTTCCCTGTCACCCTATTTTTATGTCTTGTTTTTCATACTGGCATTCTGCCTTATGGGTACAATGAATGGCAAGATATATTTTAGTACTGTGTTATTGCCCATAGGTATTAAATTACTGGTTTGATTGTTTTTATAGGCTGTTTTTATAGCACAACTTTAGGAGGCAGTCAGTCATGCTAACAAAATCTGTGTGAGGCACACCTCTTCAAATAATCTGGAATGATTTCCATGGAGCAATGACTACTTCCTCCTCAGAATAATCAAGAAACAGGAGTGGGATCAACATTGTTAAAGGTTTATAGTTTCTCCTCCATGACTTTTTAGACCTGCAGGTTGTAAACACCATTGAGAAGAATCACTGGTGCCCTCTTTATGTTGGCTTATGTGCACTATTGAATTCAATAAAATTGTCACCAGGGCTCAGCATTCAGTGTTCTTGCTCCTTTTCCCTGGGGGTGTCTGCGCTGCCAGCTTCACCATTTCACCAAAACACTGATTTTTGGGGTGTTACCAAGCTTGGGAAGGGCAGTGGCAACCTGGAGGCATGCAGGGTATGGCAGTGGGGGGCCAGGGCGTCAGGGAGAACCTATGGGGAACATCTTCACGAGCATCCACATAATCCTCTTTCATGCCCTGCATGTCGTTTGTTAAGAGCTTGTTTGACTTGGAACTTGTTAAGAGTTTGCCTTGGATCTTGTTACAAAACATGTAAATCATATCAAAAGCTGCACAAGACATAATTTTGCACCAGTATATGCATCCCATCAAGCATGATTTCCTCCTGTCATCCCTTTCCAAGATACATTTGCACTTCAGCTCCAATATTTGGAGAGCTCTGGGTCTGCATAAAGCAGACTTTCTCATTCCCACAGAGATCTGGTGTTTCTAAGACTGTTTTGTGCCGAAATCCCTGACCTAAATTAAGGTTAAGGATCTGGGCCACACAATTAGCACCCAATGCCAAGAAAGGAAAAGCTAAACTTGAGCCACCATTCCCCCCTTGGCCAGGGCTGCTCTGCATGGGGGGGTCTGTAGTCCTCTTGCATCCTTATGCTGTAAAGGCCATTCTTATGTGCAGACGTCTCTGAGCCTGGCACGCAGGGGTCCTCTGTGACTGAGGAGCTTTCAAAACTCCTTCCTGCATGTCATTGTGCAGCTAGGAGCTGGGATTGCTTCCAGCTCACTGAAGACACTCCGACATTGTTCCCTCCTAATCCCCTCCTTCTCCCAGAGCATGGTTTTTCGGAAGGCTAGCATGTTCCCTTGCTGGCTTTCCAGGCGGGAACACAAGCGGCGGTTCCTGGGAATAGCGTAACCCTGAATTATCGATGAGCCAAGGCAGAGGGCGGCTGCATGGTGTGATGGTGGGATGAGCCCTTGGCTCTGTGCTGTGTGAGGGAGGATGCCTGGCTGGCCAGGCTGGCTTGTGGCTGGGCTCCATTTATCTGCTTGCTGGCTTGCCAACAAGAAGCACAAGTGTTTAGCAGTGGTGGGGATGGGTTTCAGCAGGAAGAAATGCCGTTCCCCCATCTCCCTTCTTGCAGCCATGCTGAGGTTGAATCACACCTGGTTTGCTGTTTCATTTGTGTGCTGGTAGCCTGGGGAAATAAAAGCAGGTTAATGGGACAGGGAGGAGGGTGCTTTCTATTGAAGTGGCTTTTTTTTTTTCCCCAAACCCAGATACAAGCAGAGAGAGAGAGAACAAGGTAATGAATAAATAGAAATATTCAGATGTCTTTACAAGGGCATCTTTCAGTGCAGGGATTTGACCTTGGAGATTTGGATTGTGTCATTTATAAGATGGTGGCCTGAAGGTGCGGCTCCAAAAGACTTTGCACATCCCTCAAGGCATTCACCGGTCCAAAGGGAAAGAAGAGTAAAGGGGATTTATTCCAGCTAAGTTCTGTCACCTTTTCCTGCCTTCTAGCAGGTCAGGAGCTCAGGTGAAATTAGAACTTTTGGTACATCTGGCTGTGCTACTGTTCACTCTGCTGCTCCTTCTGATGTTATTAGCTGTGTGTGTTTGGAGCACTGAAGGAGATATTTAAGGAGAGGGAAGCTGGGATTGAAGCTGGGGTTTTTTCAGGTTTTCTTCATATGATGAGAACCTGGAAACATCTATAGCCATGAGCACCAGCCAGCATGACTGGGATCCCTAAATTAATGGTGGATCTCTGGTGGGTCCTATCTATTCCCTAAATAGATGTTGGAGCCTCCTTTGCAGTGTCAGGCTCTAACTTTCAAGTTTTTCCTCTTAGGAATAGTGAAAAATGGTGAAGATAGTTTCTGAAAAAATAGCAGAATTAACTTAGAGCTACACTTAACAACTTTGCAGGTCTGTTGTGATCTGTGGTCTCACACATTTTGCTTTCATCCCTCAGAGCATGTCCTGTAGAAAAGGCTGTGTTCCTGGGAGACTGGACAGCTAAAGTGGGAGGTGGATAGTCAGTCAAATCCCACAATGATATGCATGATCTTAAATTGGATATTAGGAAAAATTTCTTCGCTGAAAGGGCTGTCAAGTATTGAAATAGGCTGCCAAGGGAAGGGGTTGAGTTGCTAGCCCTGGAGGTATTTAAAGGATGTGCAGATGTGGTGCTTAGGGGCACTTTTAGTGATGGACTTGCTGCTGTCAGGTTAATGGTTGGAGCTGGTGATCTTGCAGGTCTCTTCCAGCCTAAACATTTCTCTGATTCTATGGGTTGCCACTGTGAGCTTTGGGTCACATCCTGGTGTGACGTAAAGGGCACAGCCGTCGGAGACACATTGCTCCACCTCCTCCAGCTAACCCACATCCCTTTACCTCACATCCTGTAGACAGGAAGGGTATTTCCCTTCTTGAAAGAGGGCTTTAAAGCATTATTGTGTTTTGGGATGGGGGTAGGGCAAAGAGGAAATCAGAAGCCCAGCATGCTGGCTTTGCTGACTTAGGAAATCAGATGGTTTGCCTTGTGAGGGATTTCTTCAGTGCAGAGCTGGTTGTGAAGTGGTGGTTTGTGGCAATGTTAACTAATTCATGTTTTCCTGCCAGAGGAGGGGTAGTGTGATCCCAACAAAGTGTTGGTTCTGCCTCATAGTGTAACAAAACTCCCTTTGCACGCTGTCTTTGTATCTGTGCACGCACAAGTTGTCCCTGCTTGCTCATCTGAACAGGTTATCTCTCTGCTTCTGGCTGTGGTCAGCAAACTTCAGCTGGTGGGAGGTTTTGTAGTGACCCAGGCTCTGGGAAGAGCACCCTGCCATCCTTTTGAATGAAGGGAGTAGCATCACTGCTGAAGATCTGTTCCAGTGTTAGCTCAGCCTCTTCTGCCCGTGCTGACTACTAAAATGTGTAATTTTTTTGCCTGAACTATTTGTGCTTTTCTCTGAAGAGGAGAAGGACAATTTAAAATTCTCCTTTCTGCTCCCTTCTTCTACCCCACTTTTCTGGGAAAGCTGTCCTTAGCATTGTGCTTATATCATGAGACATGTAACGTATGTTGTGATCTCCTCCCGATGTTCTCCTAAAAGAGGAAGGCATGACTGCAGCCTCTGTAGCCTTTCTTCCCCAAGGGTACTGCTTCTTTCCTCGTCCTCCTGTGTCTCTACATGGTCATTTGTACCTCTCTCCAAGTGAGACCACCCAGTCTTGTCATCATTGCCTTGCTGAGCATCCTTGGTAAGAGGTTGACTATGATCTATGGCGTCACCCAGAGACCCATCCTACCTCTTTGCTCCATTAGGGCTCATTTTATGTTTCCTTATGCTCCTATCCCCAAGGATGGTGCTGCTTAATGGTGACCTTACTGAGATGCCAGAATTGCCATCTTGCAGTCGGATTTTTTATTCAGTGAAGTGACTGACTGCTGCTGTACCTGCTCTCTTTTCATCATCTGTGACATGGCCAGTCTTTTCCTGAATATTGGGTTCAGGCATTGGGGAAACAGTTGTGATTTTCCTTACTGGCTTATATGTATATGCCACAGCAGGGTTATCATTTGCTTAGTGTTTTATTGATTAGGCTAGTGAAGCTGGTGAGCCTCTAAGGGACCACAGGCAGTTCAGCTGTAGATAAAGATTCAGGGAGCCCCAAGGGCCTGATTGACATTGTGTATGAGAGGAGCCAGCCTGGTGGGGCACTGTACCTTCCCAGCTGCTGCTCCATGGACTCCCCTTCATCAGGAGAACACGTGGATGTGGAGGCTTTCCTTCTTCTGGGTATCCTGGCCACCTGGACTGCAAACCAACATCAGTCCCACTGAAGTGATTAATGTGTCTGGAAGCTTCAGTACTCTTAATGTGTGCTGCACATCTGCAAAAACCTGGAATGCTTAGCCAAGGTGAATGGAAAGGAGAAATGGCTTCTGCCTCCAAACCACTTCTCCTTTCTGAGCCTTGAGTTATGGAGCAATAAACAGGAAAAGGAATGAAATCACCTTTTGATGCTGTGCAGGTATGCTAGAATTATGCCCTATTAAAAGTTCAGTAAACTCTATTAACCTTTCTTACACTGCTAGGACTTGCATAACATCAGGAACTTCTTTCCCTTACAGTAGTAGAGAGGCTGTGTCATGTGTGTGCTATTTTTCTCTTTTCTCTGTAAAGCAAAAAAGACATGCTGGTTTTGCTTAACCAAGGGAGATAAGAGAACTTCCTCTTACTCAGTCCTGTGGCAATGCAATCCCAACCCAATACTATCCAGCTGAATTTAACCATGTGGAGACAGCTGCCTTTGGCAATTTTTATTTTTATTAGTGAGAGGGAGTGAGAGTCAGTGTTTCCTCTCTTTCAGTGTGAATCCTAGTAACCCCTAAGATGTCTGGCTGGATCCCTGCCTGTGCAGGGTTATTTCAGTTCAGGCAGTGCACACTGCTGCAGCTCATGGCAGGCTGCATCCACTCACAGGCAAAGCGCCTTAAATCTTTGCCCTGCACACACTGTGTAGCACAAATAAGAAGATGCTGAGAATCATGTGTTTAACAAAATCTCCTTTCCATGGCTCTTTGAAGAGCTTTAAAAAGATTTTTTTTTTTTTTTAATCCCCAACAAGCTCACAGTCTTTTAAAATTAGAAGGATTCGGGATTTTACTTTTAAGTTTACCTGTACGCTCTCTAAAGAAAAACCTTTGGTGACAAAGCTGACACAGCAGAATCGTGTTTATTGTCCACTATTATGCATCTGGTAAAGCAGATATGACAAGTCCTCTTTTCTTTAGACCTTAAATCTTTCCTTTTTTTCTTAGTGGATACTAGCAGGCTGGTTAAATAGAATTCCTCCATAGATGCAGTCCTCTGTAATTTATGTAATAGTAATTTCTACAACTTTTTATTGTAACTGGTTACATACCTGCATGCTGGCTGTGCACTGCAGCAGTTGTTACCGTTTGCAGACATTAGTGTTTGTTGAGAGCTCTGAAATAAAATTAATGCCCCTTTACATCCTCCCAGCCTTTGTGATTTCTTAGGTGTTCTGCTTTTGGTTTGAGTTTTTATTTATTTTGGCTTCTTTTTTAAACAGCATATGGTCATGTAGGATTAAGCTGCAGCTGTTCAGTGTTTGGGGATTTATTTGATGCCCTTTGAGAAAGAAACAGACTTCTGTTGCTTAACAGGGCCTTGCTGAGAAGAAGACTGACACTTCCTGTTGCTCTCCTGGGCTTCTAAACTACCACTTGTCATCCACCAGGTTTTTCCTCTGCCTCCATAATTAATCCTCTGAAAACCAGGGCTTGCAATTTGTAATCAAGATTCTAGCTAGGAGCTATTTGACTGAACTGTGGGGGGCGACAGGGAGGAGGAAGGGGGGCTATGACAAAAATCAGAGGAATCATCCAAATGGTGAAGAGTAAATGCTGAAGTAGTGAATAATGCATTAATGCTGTCCTTAAGTGGGAAGTAGGAGCCCTGTACACGATATAATTAGCACTTATATAAATGTATGCATTCCTGCACTGTAAAATGCCTAAATGAGGAACTACAACATGAGGTGGTCTAAGTGGAGTAGACTGTGGCTGGGAACTGTAGCCACTCTGGGTCTGTCCCACCTCGTCTCTGACACGATGCTGGATGAGTGCACTCACTTCTCTGTGGCTTCAAGCACACTCTGATCTGTGAAGAAGAAGCAGCACATGTCCCTGAGATCTCCTGCTAGCTTCTTGTTACTCTTTCTCAGCACCCAGAGCTGATCCAGGTTAATCTGGGAGCTTCTTGTCTGCCAAGTAAATTGGCTTCACTTAACCAGCTGCTGAATACAGCTTGCTGAGCAGGAGTGGTGACTGCTCAGACCATGCTGTCTGCAGCTGCAGGAGACAGCCAGCCAGACTATGCCTTGGCTATTTGGGCCATCACTGCTTGCTGCCTCTGTAGAGCATGTGCAAGTCCACAGGGAATGGTGTATGGAGACATTAACTTGAAATTACCCAGGCAGGAGAGCTGCTGTGTGGTGGGCACATGCCATGGGGTGAGTTTTCTGGGTGGTCACCTCTGGCATTTGATCAGTCCTGCTGCCCAGTGAGGGAGATGGAGCCCTGCCATGGGGTCACCCCAGGAGGGTGGATGTGGCCAGCATGGTCCTGGTGCTGGCACTGGGAGCAGGTGCCTGGGCAGTGCTGTTGTGTTTCAGCATGATGCTGCTCTGCCTGCCTTGTTCAGCTGTGCTGTACTATTCCTTATCAAATTCAGGGGCACTTGGAGACTGACACTAATTCTCATTTGTTTGCTTTTTATTTGTTTGAACACTCTGACAAATGCAGGGGTTCTGTTGGCTATAAAGTCATGATTCATGCTCTTGAAATTGTAGGAAGTGCTCTAGGAATTACATGGGGTTCTGGCTTCGTTGCTGTTCTGCCCATTCACCTGGAGTTTCAGGAGGCTCCACTTTGATGGCATTCCTCTTGAGCTTCCACAGGACATGGCTTTTCCTTTGGACCAAGGGGAAACTGTGAGCTGTCATGCTTCTGCACACAGACCTCTGCTGCAGGGAAACGTTTACTAGGCAGGCTGCTGTGCACAGTGTTTGTGCAGACATTGACCAAAAGATCTGCTTTTGTAACAGTGCCAATTATCACAGGCAGTATAAGCTTCTGTGTGTGTACACATATAACACTCTTGATTTGAAACTTACTCTTCCACATACAAGTATTCCACAATTTAAAACTCCCAGTGATAACTTCCATCACAGAAACTTAAGATTTTTCCTCTTCTTTAGGAGAAATAGATCACTTTAATGAGGCTCCTTAACTGATGGAGTTTGTCCTGATCTCAAAGTCATAAGATACTAGAACAAAGAGGCTGCTGTGATAAGTGAATGTAAAGTAACTCAACTGTGCTGTTTGCTAAGCACATTATACAACAAGGGGAAAAACCTTCTGCTGTGCTTTATTCAAGGAAACTTTTAACATGGCACATTAATAAACCCAAGCCAGAAAATGCCACACAGTTTAGGACTAGGCAGGAGCTCAAATAAAGGATTAGTTGCCCTCCACCTACCTCATTCCTGGGGTGTGACTGATTTGACTGTGGTCTCGTCGTTGGTGAGACATCCCTTTTGTGTATCTTTTGGTCAAATATTTCACAACAGCATGTCATCTGCTGTGGAGGGCAGCTTCAATCTTGACAGCAGGCTGCAGCCCAGAGAGCCTGGGAACCACCAGATGAGATGCTTACGTGGACAGAGGTGACATCCTGTTATGAGAGATGAGAGCAGCAGGGAAAGTGGAAAAACCCTTTGCCATCCTTACCATGTGTCTTTAAAGAATCTGGCACAAGCTGCTGTTGGGGCAGGGGAAAGAAAAACATTACTTGACCCCTGTATCTGGTAAGATAAACCTGTTCCTCTGTCAACAAAGACCGTTTGTGGCAGCAGATATTTGCCATGCAGGATAATTATCCTTTATGATGAGTAATAAGTTATTATGCTGTATAAGAGTGTGTCATTTGAGGGAGTGGCCACTGTAGCAGATGGTAGCCCTTGAATCCAGAAGATCCTGAAGAAACTCAGCTGTGTCACTGACCTTGTGAAGCTTGAATGGTAGCCCATAGCTCAGCACTGCAGGTAAAATAACCTGCCCTGCTTTACAAGTGGGCAGTTGGTTGGTTTGGGATCTTTAAAACAGACATTAAAAGAAGCTTCCTCAGTCAGAAGCTGGTGCAGCACTGGAAGATGTTATCTCAAGGTCATGGTGTCTTAGTGTTTTAGAGGTTTTCAAGACTACAGCTGACCTCATGGTAGCCCTGCGTTGAGGACACTGCTGCATCAAATGGTCTCTTTTGACCAATGCTCCTGTGTTTGTGGCTCTGCAGTACTCTAGAGACAGGAACACAGGATTTGGTTAATAGAAGTGTCTTCTCTTTGCCACACACAGTCTCAAGGAATTTTCTCAGATGCAGTGCAAAAAGTGAAAGGTAGCAGCCTGTGGAAATAGGCCATAGTCTGCCTGCCTGCATGTTTGCATTGCTTCTACTTTCTTTTTGCATGGTCTGTCCCTTCTGCTTGGTGTATGTCTGTCAGCAAACTGAGCAGAGGCTGGTTTGAGGACAGCTGTTGGCCGGGAGAGTGTCGACTCAGCCAGTTTTTCTGACTTTGAGAGCTGAGGACAGATTGCATTTGCTCCTGGATTAGAGTTACAGCTATGTGATGCATCCACGGGAGGTTTAAATCCCAACCTTTCCGTGGTACTCTGATACTTGGAGCACAGGCTATATGCAGTTGTGGCTTTTGGCTAACCAGAGGCTTAAGCTTCACATAACCCTCATCACACTTCAAAGTCATTACTGAAGTACAAAACAACTGGACTGATAGACTGTCTGCTCTGTTATTTGGGTTAAAGTTATATAAATGGCACTCCAAATGCCCCATAAGCTAAATTCCCTTTTCTAATGCAGTATCATGTGATGTTGTAGATGAAGCTGATAGGATACTTTTGTTAATTAGCTCTTGGAAAGAAGGCTTTTAACTTCTTACCCTTATTTGACAGGTAGTTTTCTTATCTAATTTGTGCTTTCTGTGGGCTCTTGCAGATGCAACCTCAGTATTGGGTGACTGGTGTTTTCTGGCTACAATATTCTTTGCATTTCTGGCAACGCAGGAGTGTAGTGTTACATCAGTGTAAACAAAATTCTTTATGGCTTAAGATCAACACCACTTGTAAATAGTAGTGAAGACTGACAGAAGGCTGAGATGTTTTCTGTGCCTTTTCTGACATTTAAAGGCTTGGGTGCATGCAAGATGGAGGAGTATCATCTTCACTGGTATGCAAAACTGATTTTCTGCCTTTGCTGCCTCTGGCCTGCTCCTCTTCACAGTTTTCCATTTCTTCACTTTTTGTTTTGGACTGTGCAATTGACCTCTGTTTTAGGAGGGTGAGTATTCATGTTCATTCAAAGCTTGGGTGCTCTGTTTTCAGTAACCTTTGCGTGGGCTAGCTGAGTGACAGTTTTGAGGAATTCTCATTTCTGTGACCTTTCCTTCACCATCTGGGATAGATGCTGTAAGGAGAGCACCCCAGTTGTTGGCGGTGGGTCCTGACGCCATTCCTGTGTGTGGAGCAGCAGATGGCTGTGCTGACTGACGCTGCACTGTGTTGACATGCAGACTCGATAACGTTAGGCTAGGCCTGCTCTGGAGACTTTTGTTGGAGGCATAATGCATGAGTGTTATCTTGTTAAACCCACACTTTCCCCCCTTTCACGGCAACAAGATCTCAGTCACCTTGACAAGTCTTTGGATGCCTGCCCCTTGCCCTTGCAGAACACTGGTGTCAAGGTCTTGTCACCAGCTTCCCAAGCTCCACTCTAGGAATACAGGTGGGCTGGCTTTTGGCCACAGAGTGGGAAGTCCCTAAAACATACAGGCTGTCTGCTAATGCAGTTTCTGCTTTGTTCCCACCTGTTATAATGATGCACTTCATTTTAGCCTTTTTGTCAAAATGTCCTTGAATTTGTGAGACAAGATAAGCTGCTCATGAAAGAGCCATGAAGAAAAGTGCTTGACCAAAGCACTGCTCTTGGTTTCTCCTTTTCCCTCATCACAGTGCCTCTCAGTAATTTTGTAGGGTCTCTTGGAGCATTTCTTATGTACATTCTTATGTTTTAATATCCAGTGTTCAGTGTCTTCCACCACTTAAACAATTCCATTTTGGCATGAAGTCTTCTGCAAAAGATGCGCATATGAAATGCACAATGGCTGTGGCGCTTCGCCAGCCTCTTCGAGGTAGGAGCCAGCTCTTGAGGGTCAGTCTCTTTCTTAAGAGTGTGGTGTAAAAACCTGCAGAGTTCTGTATCCAGATTCAGCCAGGAAGCTTCAATACTCTTTGCACAACATCAGGATAAACCTTAGTGGCACTCAGGTGTTACCAGCTGATCGTAGTTGTACTACCATAAGGCTGCATCATTGCTCTTGAGCAAGTATTTTGCAAAGCAAACTGCCTTTCACTGTGTAAACTCATTTCTCTGAGATGAGGCTGTGCATATATAGCAAAGTAATACTGCCTTGGGTTTCTGAGGCTGAATAAAGGGCCATGACAAGCTTTCACATGACAGCTTGATGGCATATGGTTCACGTACCTAGCGGAGAAAGGGACGTGGGCTGTTTCAAATCACATTTTATTTTGCAGGGACACAGAAGCATATTTTTCAAGTAGAATCCCAAATAACCACTTTGCATCCCAAGGCCCCATAATTTTGCTGGAAGCTTTGTAATTCATGGCAGAATGGTAGTGTGGTGGTGTGCCCTTTCCAAGCATATCCATTTATTTAACTAGAGACTACTCAGTTTTTCCACTGCTGCAGTAAGGCAGGATTGGGTGGGAAAAGGTGCTGTTTCTGGAACTAGGAGACTCTACCCCAGCAAGGAATGATTCAGAAAATCCAGAAAAAGAGCCAAATGCCAGAGACTACGTACACTATAATATAATGCCTATATTTGGAAGCTGTAAGTCACCTTTGATTTTTATGACCTTCTAAATTTTTGTTTTCAGTGTTGATTCTCCTCCCTTATTGGACAGATTTGAATAATTCAGTGCAAGTTAAATAAGCTGTTCATGTCCAGTTTAATGACTCAGAAGAAATCAATGTTGCCACAGACACAACATTCTCTGTGAGTCTTTCTCTTCCTGCAGAATTATAAGGAAAAAAGGCATCTTTTGAAAAATTAAAAATTAAAATCCTGTGACTGTGGGCATTATATGAAGGATTTTGCCCAACTTCAAAACAACTGAGCATAAGGTGAACTGGTTTGGATGAAGACATTATTGTTCTTAGCTAAATATGATAAGAAATTAAATACTGAGGAGGAAAAGTGCATTTTATCATTATATGAATTAAAAGGCAACTCCCCCCCTTTTGTTTTTAATGCAGGGAACTGATTTTGGTTTGCTGTCTGGCAGAAGGGAGTTGCAACAACTGGTGTAATTTTTTGTGCCTAAATATAACACACATACACAGAGACACTTGCAGTAGTACTCTCTTCTGTTGCCTGAATTATCATGTAGTGAAGTGTTTGTCACAGGAACAATCAGTGGAGGTGGTGACAAAGAAGCCTGCTGGACTGTCACCCTGAGTTTTGAATGATTTTGGGAGTTCAGCTGCATTGCCACTATGTAATTGGTTCCTGGTAGTATTTATGCATGGACAAGATTGCTGTGTTTAGTATAATTTAATATAGGTATTTGATTTACTGTTTCTTTATTCATTAGGTTACTATTTTGTAGTCATTATGTTCCTGGCAGTCTCAGGCCTTTTGTGGTTTCATCTCATGCATTTGGGAATTTGGGACATATTTTCAGCTGCCTAGTCTATTTTAAACTCTTTTAAAATTAAAAAAAAAAAATCAACAAATAATGGGTTAGAACAGATTGATCCTTTTGAGCCATTTGCCTAATTAACCTTTGCCTCTCAGGAATCAGCTTTGATTCTGTTCAATCAAGTGCAATGTATCCCAGCCCTTAATAACCAGCATTTCTTCTGAGGACCTTGGAAGTCTTCCCTGACTTTTACTTTTCTAACTGCTGCCACTCTCTTGGCATTGCACCAGTTTGCAGAGACCGAATTGGAGAAGGACAGAAAAGAGTAATAACAGGATATCAAGAGAAAAGGCCATAGGATGGCCTCTAACTTAATCAAGTGTTTCTGAAAAGTACGGTTAGCACAGTGCTTGAGACTTCAAGGTACTCTGCACCTCAAATGCAGATTTATGAACCTACTAATGAAAGAAAGAACAGTATTTACATGTGCATTGCATGCACCCAAAGGATGACCCTTCTGGCACTTCCTCTAGTGTTAAAGTTTGAGGGAATCTTCTGAGAGACTTTATACAGGTAGAAAGTCTCTTCCCCCCTGTCTTCTCCCCCCTCACGTGAAAAAAGGAAACAATTAGGCTCAAGATCTGATCCTCTGTGTGGAAAAAGAGGTAAATGGGAGTCTTCCCAGTTGCTCCTAAATTACTCTCTCTGATAGAACCTCCCAGAATTTGCACAAGTGTCCTGATAAAGCATCACTGCCTCACAACTCAGGAGACACCTTTTCTGGGTAGATGGATAAGGGTGATGTTTCTTTAGCCTCGCAGAGATTCTCTGAGTTTTGAGCAGCTCCCCTCTTAATTTTGCTGAGTGTGACCTGCTCTGCTTACTGATTTAGTGGAAGTCTGTATGCACAGCAGCATGGATTTCATCCATTTGGAAATAGCTTGGGTTGGGTGTTTCCAAGGAGGTGGTCAAGAAGGCTTCCAGGTTTCATCATACATGATCATTCACGTGTTTCCTGCAGTTGGTTGTGGTTTGGGTCATTGTGAGAATGTTGTATTCCCTTCCAGAAGTCTAGGAAGAAGGTTGCTGTTCTCGCAGCCTTTTTGGTTTTTCTCTCATGCCTTGGGTATGCACAATGCTCAGAGTTTATGAATCATCGTTCTGTCCCTGCAATGATACAGCTGCACTGACACCACAGCATCACATGAACATATATCAGATACTCAGTGCAAAGTTCATAGGTCCTGCAAAGGGATGGCTTTGCTGCAAATTTGGGGCAGAGAACAGCACAAGGAGAGCATCCCTGAATCCAGGGCACCACTGAAATAGGAAAAGAAAGAAATTAACTATTTCAATTGCCTCCTGCCTTGTAATGCTGCTTGTTCTCCCCCTTCAACTCTCAGTAGTAACCATCCATAATTCATGTTTTCCTTCTTCTAGTTCCGTTACAGTTTCCTTTCTCCCTGTGACAAATACTTCAATCACTCACATAATGTAATAGCATCCGTGAATGCAAACGTCAGGGTGGGAGTGTTTGTGTGGCCTGCACTGCATTGCCAATTTGCTTGATGGATTTTGGCTTCTCTGCTCCTTCCATTTACTCCTGGTTCCCTTTCCAACTGCAGTGCCTTGATCTGCTTTTTGGTTTCAGACCATGCTGCAGGCAAATCAGCAATGACTAGACTTTGAAGAGTATCTGCTTTCATCCCAATGAGGGAGCTGCAAAAAAAGTAGCCTAAATAAATTCACCTATTTTATAGTTGTGTATATATATGAATGTTTTAAAAATTATATATAACATGTATATGATCTGTTTTATGTGTATCTATAGTATAGATAAATATAAATACATTTAATATGTAGGAAATGCAGCTCCCTGATTTTATCATTATTTCTTCTTACTGTGGATACATTTTTTCCTGAGAATCTTCCAACATATTTTGTTGTGTCATTAGCTGGCAGTTACTCCCAAAGCAATATGGCATGGTATTCCCATCCAAGCCCTTAAGCTGACTTCAGAAACTCTCTGGTGGCTTCCAGCAGCCGTTAAGATGTGGCACTGGACACAGTTTTTCCTTCCATTTAAGGAGTGATTGAGAAGATGCAGATGCTTTTATTGGAAAAGGAGAAACTGGGGATTTTTTCCTCATCCAACTTCACAGGGGTAGATGAAGGAAGTATACGAGGCTGAAAGTCATTGAGCATGCTTTTCTTTCCTCCTTCTGCTTTTGTTTTTATGGGGGTGTGAGTAAACAGGGTCTTGGGGGGAAATGACTACTTTGTAAATGGGATATGCCAGCAAAAATAAGATGTATTTTTACAGTGCATGCATTGATGAAAGCCTTAAAAGTTGCTCCTTCACTGTGAAGGCATCCCACTAAGGTGACCCATTGCCCTGGTCGGCGTGGGCAGCCCCAAAAACTGAGTGCCACAGATCCCTTTGCAGCCCCAGCGTGCTCAGACTTGCTTCCCATCATCTCACTGTGTTAAACTTAGTCTGCTCGGTGCTCTTGGTGCTATTGGTGGGAGCCTGTTCTTTGACCTACCCTTGTGCAAGGTATTCATCACAGGGCCAGGCAGAGTTGGGAAGAGAAGCCTGGGTCCCATTAGTCATTAGCAACAAGGTCCAGCAGCAGGTTTGTATTTAAAACAAACAGCCAAACAGCAAAAAAAAAAAAAAAAGAAACCAAAAAAAACCCCAAACCCACCCTTTCTACACACACCACTCCCCCCCACATCTCCTCACACCTGTTTAAGTCACAAGGATCTGCAAGATCTGTGTTTATCTGTGTTTGCCACTTTTGGGCTGTTAGCTTTCCCTGCTCTCCATCTATTTCTCTAAGCATCTAACTATGCTTAAAACAATCAGAAAAGAGTTAATCACAGCCCTTAACCTCAGGCTGTTGACAGCTGGGGCAGCAGGGACCACCACAGCCCTCACAGGGAACACATACATGCATGGGGTGCTTCCCCATCCTTATAGTTACTCGCCCCATCATCCAGCAATGCCAAAGGAAAAACAGGGACTGTGAATGGTGATGAGTGTGCCCTTTCAACAGCACAAGTGGAGATTAAGGTGAGGAATGGGGAGAGCAGGCAGTTGATGGAGAGTGCTCCCTTCCAGGTACCATTAGCACAGCTCAGCTGCATTTTTTTTTTTCTTTTTTTAGTCCAACTCTCACATTTCATGCCCATCTCTTAGAGCAGAATAGATTTAGGAGCAAGGCCAGTTTGGGTAGGTTTGCAGATACAATTTTGACATACAAATTTGGTGGCCCAAGTGGTTTTGTCCTGTTCTTTTTGTTAACTAGCTAACACATATGTGTCTGTCAGTAAACACTTCAGTTACATGCATTCATGCTCTACTCTTAGATATATAAGTGTTCCCTAAAACTTCACCATGGGCCATAATATGTTTGTGGGATCTTATCTCAAGAGCAAAGAGGAAGAGTATGTAGACTAGAGGCATGGGAGAAAGGAATTATTTTATGTTGCTCAAAATGGTTTGGGATTGAGTGGTTTTTGCATGGGCTATTTATAATAATGTCTGTGAGTAGCTGAAGCAAGATTTGGTGCAGCTGTATGCTGAAGAAGGCGACAGAAAAGCAAGAGAAGGCAAATGGCATTTCTCAATGTTGTTAACTTTAGGCTTATGCACTGGCTGATAGAAAGCACTAGAGTTGTAGAAAAACTCAGGCCTCGAGCAAAGGTATGTAATTGAGCTTTTGTAGGGCACCATACTGAGGCCAAGTGTTCACTTAAACACTTCACTGAGTCTCTGATTGCTGAACTTAATGCTTCACATTTTCCTCACTTTCTCCTCTTTTCCCTTTCCTCAAAATTACCAGCTCCATGCTGTGCTCAGCTCAGCAGAAATAGGTCACTGTGCTCACTGATGCTCTGCTCTGGGGACCCTCTCTCTTGACAGTGGCGGCCAGGTGACCTGTGTCTGTAATGGCTGCAGTTCTAGTTTTGTGCAGGGGTGGTCCAGAAATGGACTGTAACTCTAAATACCTTCCTACCCCTTCAAACTGATTTTGGAGGAAGCAGCTTCTCTTCCTTAGGTAAAGACCTGAGGTGCATTCTGCATGGATGGAGCTGGGATCTGCCTTGTGCAGCAGTCTCAGACCATCCCATCTGCCTTGCTGCAGAGCCATAGGTTCACTGGTTTGCAGGCAAATGACCCTCTAGTGTTTCTTAGGAGAGCCCCAACATTCCCCACTGCAAGAGCAGGTGGGGTTTTGTGGGCAATATGAATTCAAGCTGGGAAGTGAAGCTCAGTGCAAATTAAATGTGGTCCTGATGGCTCAGGATGAACAGGAAGCCATCAGCAGGCAAGGGACCTATCTGCAAGTTTGCAGCGTTGCAAAAGAATGCCAGAATGACTTAAATTACTCCTGGGTACGTGGGATTAAAAAGAGAAACCCAATGCTACTTGTTTTTGAGTAGGAAGGCTTTGAGGAAAGGATTGCAATGATACCCTGAGGTGTAGAAATGTGTTGAAGCTGTAGGCATTTGCTCAGCACTGTGACTAATCTTCTGGAAACCAAAAGGAATTCCCTTAGAGGAGAATGCCGTGCGTCACCCATGGCCAAAAAAAGAGGGAGTCATGTTTCCTTGACAGCACATCATGTTTGCATATTTTCAGTGCTGGAGGAGAGTCCTTCATCCTGATCACTGCATGTTTTCAAGTATTTTCAGTGTGCCTGGGGTGCCAGGATATTAATTTCAATAGCTTTGTTTAAATAGATTGTGTAAGTAACTCAGTCAGTGGGTATTTATAATAGGGTTTCATATTCAAGCAGAGGCATTTTCAGTATAGTTACTCATATTACAGCTTCTTAACCAGTACATTTTAAAGCTGGGAAGTTAGAGCAGACTCTCCAGGAGCCATAAGGTTTCTTTGGGAAATATGACTTTTCTACAACGTTTTTCATGAGTTAGTAGTTGCACAACATGGTTGAGGATGAAAGAAATAATGCCAAGGATATACATAAATAGAGTAGTACTTCAGTGTTGTATTGTGGACTGCAAGAGCTTGGGCTTCAGCTTTGGCTTTTGGTAACTATTTGCATTTAATTTGAGTTTTTCTTAATTGGAGAATTCCTCCCCCTCTTTTTCCGCAGTTACTGTCTGTATTCACATCTCCTTTGAAATCCTTGTTGAATCAAAAAGCTACAAACAGCAAATGAATTTATGAGCTGCTCTCAGTGGTTGTAAGATTGCTGATGTAGTGCCTAAATAAGCACCTGAAATCTTTTTGAAGCATCAAATGCCCAAAGCAGCAGCCTTGGAAGAAGCTGCATTTCCAAGCTGACATTGCATCAAAGTAGCATGTACTAATGTTGCTTGAAACTGCTGGAAGAAATAGCAGTAAATAACTGGTTATCAAGAGCAATTTTCCAGGCTGTAATGCAATGGACAGAGAGAGTGTCTGTGATGCTGCTTTAAGGAAAGAAGGATCTTGCAGCTGATTCTTGTGTTTGCAGATTCCTTTTGACCAAGAAAAAATACCTGAGGTATTTTCAGGTGTCACCTGAGGAGAAAAGAGTAAAGTACTGGGCAAACATTGATTTTTAATTTGTAACAGCAGAGGAAGTCTTTTTCTCTCCAGGAATCAAACCAATGTTGCTGCAAATCATGCAGCAGCTTTGAATTGAGATTTGATTCTGACCCTGCATATGCGGTATCTCTGCAAGAGGTAAACCCTTTGTATGGTTTCTTCACCTTGAACAAGGGTACAGCATCTCCATAATATAACGAAATAAAGTAAAAAGATTCCTGCGTCCTGTTTCCTTACTTGCTTTTCTGTGACTGGATACTTTTAAAAAAATAAATACATAGCAGTTGAAAAAGTTCTTGTGGGGCTTTACAGGTGTAAATGGGAAGGAAGGTAGGTTTTTACAGTGAGATGATGATTTTTAATGAAAGTGGTACTTGCTTTTAGGGCAGTCTACATCTTTCTTCTGTAGCTATTGAGTGTCACATAACTCACATATAACATTCTAGAAATAAATCAGTCAAATGGTAGAGGCATCCACAGCCTTGACTGATTTGATTAAGTAATCAGAAAGTCTAGCTTCAAAAAGAAAAAGACAACAGTAATTTGCATACCCCCAACCCATGTATGCATAGACTTGAAGCCGCCTTTGCAGCAGCCAGGTGAGCACCCTGAGTGCATCCCTGTGTGTGTTAGCCTACCTCCCTCTCAGCTGTCCAGTGTATTTCTCAAATGCACTGCAACAGAGGTGAGTAATTCAAAATGAGGTGATTCCCGAATTCAGAGGGAGGTCTTGACTGTGCCTGTATTGTTCCTGCCTGGGTTATTGTTCTCCAAGGTGCCTCAGCTAAGGCTGCTTCTGAGTTGGACACAGCACTGAGGTGTTTTTTAAATGGAACTGCCTTCTTTGCTTGCTGCCCGGCCCATTTTTATTTTGCATGCTGGCTGAATTGCAAGGAAAATTATGTTTACAAATACCTTGTATTGGTTTTGTACTTTCCCTAGCTGCCTTCCAGTTCAGCTGAATTTGTGTGTGTGCAGCCTAGTGTGTTCACCAAACAGTAACACCAAATCACACGTCCCCTGCTACCACAGTGGTTGGGCTTTAATGGAACACCTTTTTCATTTTTCTGATTATCCCACTGTTTTCTGCTGTTTTCTGAACCATCTCCACCCTCTTTGTCTTAGTAATAATAGTCTCTGCAGACTAGAAATTCATTGTCTGTGGCTATTTTATAATTCATATGGTATAGGCTTTTTATGATACCTTGAAGACACTGAAAGCTAGAAGTCCATTAAAGTGAAAGCACATTGGTGCTTAGGGATTAGGCTGTGAATACCTGCAGTGGGAAGCCATAGAAAGACAGGACTAAAACTATGCTTTGCCAGCTGCTCTTGCAGGATGGATGTATATAATTAGCATATGAGGTGTCAGTGGATGCTCAAGAATTATGCAGTATTGCTCTGAGGATTTGAAAGGCTAATAAAACTTTTTGTATTATATCCTTTGGCAGGCTTCTGTGTTGACTATTCACACCCTCTTGAATATAAGCTTTTAACTATACTGGCTTTTTACTGTGTCTGTGTACAGGGTGGTGAGAGTAATTTAAACAATATTTATATGCATCATTTAATTCTTCTGTTGCCATAAAAATGTTTTTGTAACCACGGGTAAAGGAAATTATCCTCTGGAGTTCAAGGATAATATATTAAGTGACTGGGTTTAAGACTGGGTAAGGGAAGTGAGCCTGTACAGTTGCAAGACAGGTGTAGAATCCTGTTTGAGTGAATCTCATAACCTTGTTGAAGTGAATGAAATTCAGGGTGCAGGATTTAGCCCCTAGAGGTAAACCTAGAAAAGATTCAGTAGGTGAAGAAATTTGGGATTGATTAACAAAGGGCATTACAAGAATAATAATTGAGGATTACCTTTCTACCCTAACTTTAAATGGTGGTGCACATTTCCCTCATCTCTCCCTCAAATTTCTTCTCCCTCTGAGCTGGGTTGTCTTAATTCCTGCACCTCATATGTAATATTGTGAATCCCTGGGAATGGTTTTTTTGGGATTGATAGAAACCTGTTGACACTGAGGAACAAAGTTGACTACAACTGATAGAAATATCTGGAATAATTTTCTGTGTTTGTCATTCAGAAGATCCTTTGGTGTTAATTTGGGATATTGCAATAGTAATGATTGATGCAGTTTCTCTGTCAGGCAAATTCAGATATGCTTGTAACTTAGAAACCAAAAAACCTGCTTGCGACAGCTAATTCAAGGCAAACAAAGTGTCACTGTTTCTCTTGCTTTGTTTTGTTTCATCATGAGCATTTCTTGTATTTCTTTTTTCAAGAGATAGGATAAAAACAGTGCTGCAGTTCTGCTGTTTCTTCCATTTCTGTAATGCTTGCAGTAGAGTGATTAATTCTCTTTTTCTCTCTGTTTTTTCTTACAGTATCAAGCTTTTGGCTGTGCAGGAGCTGGCTGACAGAGAAGCATTGGAAAAGGTATTTAAAAATACATCTAATGCAATTATTATAACAGATTTAAGCTCTTAAAGCCCTCTGTGTTAGTTGTTCTTCCTAACTTCATGGAATACCATGCTGCATAGAATAGGATGTTTTCCTAGCTACATAGTGCATGAAGGCAGAGGGTCAATGTTTTGTCTAAGCTGACTGTGTGCTTTTGGTGTTTTCTGATTTTACAGCAAGCTCGGGGTAAGCAATGCTTAATAATAATCAGTAACTGATAAATCCAGTGTTGCTCTTCATCCAAGGGTGTTGCAAGCACAGCAGGCTCAGGTCAGATAAGTGGAAGAAATTCTTTACTGTAGGGGTGAGAAGGCACTTGAACAGGTCCCTCAGGGCTGTGGATGCCTCATTCCTAGAAGTGTTCAAGGCCAGGCTGGATGGGGCTCTGAGCTACCTGGTCTGGTGAAAGGTGTCCCTCGCATGGCATGAGGGCTGGAACCAGATGATCTTTTAAGGTCCCTTCCAACCCAAACTGTCCTATGATGGCCTGCTTCTGGATGAAGAACCAAATTTCTTTCTGCTTTATGATTCTTCTGGCCTGGCAAGTAGGACTGGACTCCCAGTGCCCATACTGGGACCAGTGGCTCACCCTCACTTACTACACCAACAACTTCACCTCAAGAGCAAGGAGCCAGCTGTGAGGCAGCATGAGTGACCTTTTAGCATGCAAAGAAAACAAGTGGATTCTGAGCCCCGTTGGAAAAACTGCTGTCCTAGAGCAGGCATTGAGCTGGTCCTGATCCAAGCAGCCCCTCTGTACCTACGAGTAGTGTGGAAAGGCTCAGGCAGGAAGGAGCAACCCTTCTCCTGCCTTGGACACATCCTTGTCTGTGTGAGGGAGGATGTCCTGCAGTGCTGTGCTCGGGCTGCTTCTGCTGGGTACTCTAGAAACAATGAGTAAAGATAGAGCAGCTGGGGGCTTCAGCCTTGTGCTTTGCCACTGACTGGAGATGCATTTCACCAAGATCCTTCGTACACCCCAGTTAATTCACACAGGGCTGTGGTCATTGCTGGGTCCTCAGGTTGAAGGAGGAATTGAGAATCTGACTCCATGTTCTTAGAAGGCAAATTTATTATTTTATGATATTATCTTATATTAAAGAGTGTTGTACTAAAGCTATACTAAAGAATAGAGAAAGGATTCTTACAGAAGGCTTAACAAGATACTAATGAAAAACTCGTGACTGACTCCTCAGAGTTCGACACAGCCTGACCGTGATTGATCACTAAGTAAAAGCAATTCACATGTTGGATAAATAATCTCCAACCACATTTCAAAGCAGCAAAACATGGAGAAGCAAATGAGATAATTATTGTTTTCATTTTTCTTGGAGGCTTCTCAGCTTCCCAGGAGAAGAAATCCTGGCAAAGGGATTTTTTCAGAAAATATGACAGTGACGTGGGGCATCTCTTCACTGGTGTTTGTCAACTCTGATTTTGACTTGAAGAGGTAGATTTTGATAAAAGGCAGTGACACAGGACTACACATGAGACATTGTCATTTTTCACACATGAACAAGACACGGTTCTCAACCACTCATTGTGGAAATCAGGTTGATCTTAGCAAATTTTCATTGTTTGCAGCAGTTGGATCCTCTGGCTCCTCATACCCTGTACCCTTCCCACCTTTCCAGCAGACCTGTACTTCCCTTTGGCCCAATGCCTCCAAAAACATGGCCTGGCAAGGTTAAGTGATCTCAGCCTGGTGGGAATGGCAGTTTGAGGCATTGTCTGAAGCGCTGCAGGAAGTTCTTCAGAAAGGCTCAGCCTCAGAAAAATGATCTTTCTAAATTGAGCTCTCTGAATATTTGATATCTGCTTTCATACAATGCCAAGCTTAAAGAATTTACAAGGCCAGTTTAGCCCCATGGAAAATAACAGGCTTGAATTATGTAAGTTCAAAGAAATTTGCTGTCTTTATTTTTTAAGTACAGGAGGGGAAAGAAGCCCACAGAATAGAACAAAATCCCTTGTCCAGCCTGCTTGCAGAGTCAGGTTTTGAGAACACTGTGCTTTGTTTTGTATTTGTAAGTCATTATTTATCAGCATTATACTGCAGGAATACAGAATATTATTAAATGATAATATTTTCATATTTATTCTAAAATCGGTTTTTCTGTTTTTCAAAGGGAAGTTTCTTTTAAAGTAGCAATGGACATGATAACTTAAAACTGTTTTTCCTGTAGGACACTTTCCAGTCTGTTGTAGATGGTTTTGAACTTTAGAAACTTTCTTGTTTCTAAAATTTGCTGCCCAGTTTTGAAAGTGTTCTTATATATTTTTGACACTTGCATGGAATCCCGGAGTGAGCAGCAGCCCCCTGCTGAACAGACTTAGGGGCTGCAGATAAGCTCTATGAAATCAAGCCACGTTGAAATTGGATGCATGTGCAGCAAGTCTCTGGAGAACCAGGGCCTCGAGGCAGTGCCATAAAATTATTCTGGCCATGAATAACACAGGCAGACTGCGAGGGGAGGCACATGAAGCCAGTGGACTGTTGGAGCAGGCTGGGAGAACTTGCTTGAACTGTTGGGGTGTTGCTTGCTGGAAAAGGATTTTGTGCTGTTCTGTCTTAGGTACTCAAGTGTCTTTAAATGTTTCTTCCACCTTGACTATTGAAAATGAACTAAACAAATGGAGTCTTTGCATGACGTAAAGCTTCTCACAGTGTGGTGAGAAGCTTTATGTCACGCAAAGACTCCATTTGTTTAATTTCCTAAACCCAAACGTTTTGGCAAATTGGGCCAAAATGGCCCTTTAAGCCCAAGATCTACCACACTGGTGGCATTAATGCCTTGTGTTGCCAAAACAGGAGGCATGATTGCCAGGGTTTAATTACAGCCTGTCCAGGACTGGGACAAGCTGGACTGACCCTTGGATGCTGTTCATGAGCTGGTTTGTTTTTCTGGGGTGCCGCAGTCTCCTGCAAGCACCACAGACAGGGTGCTGCTTGTGGAGCTGAGCCCCAGCACCACGCTTACTGCTGTTAGGAGGAATGGGAAAATAATAATTTATTTCAGTGAACCAGGTCACATAAGAAGAACAAGAGCCTTTACCTGGAGAAAGTTCTGTGTCAGAGGTGGGTTTGTGTTTGTTTTGGCCACAGTCTGTCAGATCCATTCCGGCACAGGCTCCATGTGAGTGGTCTTGCAGGCAGCTTAAAACCAAGCCTGTGCTTACCTGTATTTTGTCCTGCCTTGAGCCTTCAAATCAATGTGTTTGCTTCCCCCTGCCCCCTTGCTGAGCTTGCCCTGCTGCTGTGGGATTGTGTTACTTGCGTGCCTTCCCTTCAGCAGTGCTGCTGGCATTTGCCGAGGGCAAGGAGGAACACGGATGGCCAGGTGCCATGGGAGGGCTTCCAGCCATGCCAGCCTCGTCCCCACAAGGGTTCAAGGCTGCTCAGGCTTTAGGAAGAAGTATCACAGGCACTCAGGCTTGTTGGTGCCGAGTCCTGTATGGAACATCTCTTCCTCTTCCAGAAGCACAGCGCGGGGAGACGCTCCCAGCGGCACTCTTGCCCCACTGTGTGTTTGAGTACTTTACTTTATCTAATTTTGGCAAGTCCTTAATTGCAGAAGAAGAATTCTACTTGCCAAATGTTAATTGTATTTATTTGGGGAAGGGGAAAAAATAATTCTCCCAAGGAACATGCTGTTTTTATAGTTTAAAAATAAATCTGTGTAAGTAATTAGGTTGAACTGCCTGGCCAGGTGACTTTTCTCATTGGTTACTGTTTTAGCATTTAAACTCATAGCCCTTTTCAATAGGCAAGCATGTACACCAAAGTAATTGTTCTCACTAGTGCTTGATGCCAGTAAGTTATGCAGGAAGAGTCATCCATCTTACAAGAAAAATAAAAATATTCTTTGCATTCTAAGCATTTCCTCCTGCATCTTTCAAGTGTTAACAGGGGCTCTTGAGTTCATTTCTGCTTCAGAGGTGGGTTATAGAGGAAAATAAATAATTTGTACGATTCAATAATCCCCTGACAGTTTTTTAAAAGGTAAGCCTGCTTTGTGAGCAAGCAACAGTAACCCATTATTTTCCTATTTGTGTATTAAAATGTAAATGCATTTGCTGTTACTCAAGATGACAAAGGACTGTTCACTTGACTCCACAGAGAAGTTTGTTGGCTTCTCATCTAGGAAATGCAAATCATGTGATTCTGATCTGCAGTTTGTAAAGTGTGGAATTCACTTGCAAAGTGATGATTGTTCTACCTGGAGTTGGAAGAGATCTACTTAGACTGCTATGAGACACACTAGGTGGGCCGAAGGATAATAGGAATTGGGGTGAGAATTTTGATTTTGTTAAGGGATGATGTTCTTGAAGTTGACAATGAATTGCAGCTTGAAAATCAGTGTCAGTTACACAAGTTTCACCATTAAGGTCTGCCTATAAGAATGACTGCTAATTTATGTGAGCTATGTCCAAGAGGTCAGTGAAAAGAAAGCGAAAAGAGCAAAACAATTATCAGTCTCCTTGCACTGTCTGTGTGGGGATTTTCACCTTCACTGGAGAAGTTTTGGAGGTCACAAATCAAGAGGGATTGAAAGTCTTTCACCTGGTGCTGCTGAAGCACAGAATGAATTCTCTGGAGGGCAAGCAGACATGCACATTCTCAATACAGGAAGGGCTCTCTTCTGTCTGCTGGTCTAACCTTACTTGGTCATCCATCAGGAATTTCTGCTGGAGATGATAGAATGAGAAAATTCTGATCAGCCTTCTCCTCCAGGTAGATTCCCCCCACACCATCTAAAGAGCCATTTCTCTTTCTTCATATTTACCTTGTTGCATTAAATGGAAAACTTAGCTCTGTAAACAGACAGTGTCTATAATCTGTGCTCATTTTTGGCTTTTCCCACCTCCATGAGCAGTCCTATTGTCTTCCATGATATGGAATCAGTTTCCTGGATTTCCTCGCCCATAGGAAAGACCAGATGTCTGTATCTGGGAAATATTTGCTAAATTCAGCCCCTTCCCATCACACAGAATTTTCACACTCTGCATGAGGAAGCAGTGAGGCACAACTGAGGTGGTACTGAGAAAGTGGCATTATTTTACTAGAAGAAATTTAACATGCCTGCCATTGATCAGAAAGTGGCTTTTGTGTGAGGGGAAATTCAGTGACTGCTGTTGCACAGTTTTACAGGGCAAGATGAGGCAAAAAGGGGGTGCTTGTTTACTTTTAGCAGCATTGCTCTGCTGGTGCAATTTCAGCTGCAGTCAAAAAGAGGTTTGTAAAATGCTGAGCTGCCCTGTGTGCTCTCTGCTGTAGCCGCCTTCTTTTTACACAGCACATGGAGAATTTTAACTAAAAATTTGCTTTTGTTTTCTTGATCCAGTGTACTGTTTCCTCCAGATATTATCAGAACATAAAAAGTATGACGTCAATTGAGGTTCCAGAATTTCCAGTATGAAATGCATCTGCTGGAGGTTTTTATTTATCTTTTGTCTGCTTTTGAGTAGATTGAGCCAGATCAGTGTTTAATCATGATTAAGCCCATTGTAATCTCTGTTCTTTATAAAATCCCTCTCTGAGCAGAGCAGGTTGTTTATTTGTGAAAGTTTATCCCTAGGAGCTTTTTGGTGTTTGAAAGAGAGGTGCTGGTTTTCATTTGCAAGGGTAAGCATAGGCACATCGCATCTTGCTTGCATGGATATAAATGTGGTTGTGTGTGCATTTGATGTGATGATTTTTTTTTTTTTTTAATGTAGCCCAGAAATGAAGTTAGTCTGGGACTGAGTCTTTGTGTGCATATTTTTAATTGCCATAATCCTTCTGTACAGTGTGAGCCCTATCTTGCAATCTTGCTTTGGGCTGTTGGTTAAAAAAGATCATAAGGCGATTTGCAACAAATGAATTAGTTGCTGAAAAGGAGTTATATTTACTGCCTGTTCTTATACCTATCCTTTCCAGAAAGCAGTTGGCCCCTTTGAAAATTACGTACAATTGGATATCCTCTAGAGTCAGAAAAGGAAACAGCAGTCTTGCTTTCAGAGATCAGGAAAAGGAGATGTCAACTTGGCTAGTGACTCAATCAGGACATTTGATCTCTTTCTTCCAGCCCTGTCATTGCCTCATTTTCCTGCTCCCCATTTTTAGAGAGGATAGCTGGAGTCAGGTCTCTCAGCTATGGGATGGACTTCTGCAGAGTTCATCAGCAGATGTAAGTCCTTCTGCCCTGTTCCTTCAAAGCCACCATGGAGTCAGTTATTGATCACTTAGAGTAAAAGGAGATTATTCCAAATCATCCCACTGATTTTGCTTCTATTCTTTTTCTCACCTTATACCCTATTACTTTACCCTTTTGCTTTCCCACACCCTTCCTATGTTTCCCCCTTTCTCCATTGTCTTGCTTGTTTACCTGAGTGCAGGTAATACTCATGAATACAAAGTATTAATTTTTTTTCAGACTGCACCCCATGGGCTCATGAAATCTCAGAGTGGAGGAAAGAATAGCTGTAATTGGAAAGCAATAATTTTTGGCTGAGTGGAGCTGCAAATGCTGTAACATTTTTTACTAAATGGGTGCCTTTTTTGGCATTATCATGTCTACTAAATTGTCTTAGAAGCACTGCAGCTATATTGTGTTTGCTTCCAGCCTTTCATATTTTTCCTCCTTTCTGTCCTCTAGGAGGGATCTAGATGGCTGGAAGTTTAAGGACATGTATTGGTCCTTACAGTTCTGGCCAGGTTCATGATGATTTCAGTAGCTCTCTGCAGGAGGATCTGTGACTGCTTTATCTTTCCAGGCCCCTCACCTGCAAACTATCATCACTTGGTCAGCAGCACTTGAAGCACAGGCTTTCATCTACTAGGATTGCTGGTGTCTTTGATCTTGGCTGGATGCTTTTTCTCTGTAGTTGCATTGCCCATCTCTTTTTTGATGATCAGTGGACTTCAATAACAAAAACACTAGAAGCCATGATATACACAGCACAGGGAGCTACATGGAACACAGATTCTCTTAAAATGCTGTCCCTTATTAGGTGCCCTCTTCCCTAGAGCACTGCTGAGCCTCTCTGAGCAGTGGTGGTATGGAGATTGCTTGTTCCAACAGCTTGGCATTTTTTGTAAATCATCTGGTCTTATCCCAAACTCACCCAATAACAAAGTCATTCTCTACACTTCCAGAGCAAGGAGAAACAGAAAATACATGTTTATAAGTGCTGGCAAGTGTTAAGGTTTGGTTGTAAGTAGTAAAAGTAAGAGGGGACTTACTCAGTCCTTTTTCCTTGATTTCTTCTAGAAGACGGTAGAAGGCAAAGCAAGTGCAAAGAACTGGAACAGTTTTGAATAGTCAGCAATTCGAGCAAGAGTGGTTTTTTGGTTTTGTTTCTTTTTTTTTCTTTTTTAATATATTGACATAGCATCAAGGGTGTTTTAATCATCCCAAATAATTTTTGATAGTGATACATATGCTCTCTATGGGAAGCCAGAATCCATGGCATCTGTTGGAGCAGAACTTTGGTTAGGGTTGAAGGACAGTCCTGTAGACTCTGTGGAGGGCATGCTAATAAGGACAGAGAGAAAAGCATGTATTATTACTCATGGAAAGTTATAAATAAAGAATGAGCTGTTTCAGAGAGGAATCAATGCCAAATTGGGCCCTCTGAATTAAGAGCTAGAACTGAAAAAAAAAGAAAGGAGTATGAGATTTTTTTTTTTTAATTTTTAAAGGTAAAATAACATGGCTTAGTGCTAGCAGCCTGGAAGATGTCCTCCAGATAATAAGCATTTAAAAAAAAAAAAGGAATTAGGAGGTGAGGCAGATTAAAATAACTTTACAGAAGATGGCCCAGTGTTCTGTAGGGTAGTGTAATCAATGCCTGAAGGAAGAATAAATATTTGAGGCTGGCAATGGTTGTGAGTCATATTAGATGTTTCTTTCTTCCTTGTTTTTGTGTTCTTACCATGGGAAAGAATGCTTGCTCTAAGCAGAGATGTAAATCAGTTGGGGAAAACAGTAATACCAACAATAGGAAAGAAATGAAGCCACAAAACACCCAACTCACTTGCTATTACCTCTAGATATTATCATGAGATGGAGGGAGACCTAAGTTTACATGCTTAAGCAGCTTTCTTTGATTAATAACATTCAAATATTGGGATTTGCCTGCTCCCTTTCAGTTTTATTTGTTCCTCTTTTACATTAGAGCATTTCCCCCCCTTCCTCTTCTGCCCTGGCTGAAGGTGGCATGCAGATGAGGAGATTCAGATGACAGCAAATCGATAGAGCTCATTTTGTTTGGGGTGCTTTTAGTCAGTGAATAATCTACTGTTCCTTATCACTTTTGTATCTCATGTTTCATAGGATGGTTCTCTATTTGCTTTCTCTATTAAGGGCTAGGTTCTGATAAACTCATTGTCACCTCCTGGTAGTTCCTGGGTGAGTAAGGTTTTATTCACAGTGGTGTCATTTTACACCACACCACAGAAATAGATTCCTGGGTTTCATGGGAAAATAATTGATCCAGGATTAAGTATAAAAAACCAAACCCTCAGGCCCTAAGGAAAAACAAAAAAAACCCTCCCAAACAAACTTAAAACCCCAACAAAATCCCACAAAAACCCCACAAGCAGCAAACATCTAAAACCCACACAAACAAAAAACAAACCAAAACCATAAAAAGGTGTTCCAGGAAGCCATTGACTCCTGGTTGCCCAGTACCTGATATCCAGTCCAAATGAGCACATAGTTTAGTTCTCCAGACAACTGCTGCATGGATGCTCGTGATTTTTGTGGTTCTGTGATTTTAGCATAGCTACTCAGTTGAGTTGGGTACTATTGATGACAACATAGTGCAACTACTTGAACTCAGTCAACTTTGGTAAAACCATTGTGATATAAAAGACACTTTCACAGTCACCAGGGCATCTTTTTATTCCTTTTTATATAAGGTCAATCCCCTTGGCATGCCATTTTAGCTGTTAATGATTATAGTGCCTACTTATGAAGTATAAAACACTGTCTTGAAAAGATTTCAAGAATAAATTTGTGACCATCCTTGATGATCTCTTGAGCCCTAATTTATGAATTATGTTTAAAATAAAAAAAAGTCTTTAGGAGTATGAAAAGAAGTTGTCAGGAAATGTCTTCTGCCAAATGAGTCCATCCTGCAAAGTATAAGAAAAAAAACTCAGCTTGTGAATGAAAACATGAAAAATTAAGAACCCACAAATGTTCTACATAAAGGCCTGGTAGATGTAGCCATCCCTTTCCAAAGGGAAAGGACAGCATAGATTTCCACCAAGCATCTCTGAAGACACCTTCCCATTAAATGGCAAACTGAATGAAAGATAGTGAGTATTCAGTTTTGACAATAGGTTGCTGAACATCCCATAGTTCTTCACTAGTGTCCGAGGCACTAAAAATGTGTTAGTGGAGCTACTGTATTGCCTCTTTCAGTTGTTGTTTTGCTGCTCTGTGCCAAAGGTTCTTCCTTGTCTTCCTTTTGAAGATCTATAAAAAGACACTGTTTATGTAAATAATCACCTTTGTTTAGGATGGAGGTAGGAGAACAGGCCAGTGAATGATCTGCACTGTTGTTCTGGGAACACAGTGTTTAAAGGTGAGCAAAGAACTGGGTTTATGGGCAACAATATGTTTTTTAAATCATATATTCAAAGATTGCAACAGTAATTTCCTCTTAAATAGTACAGAAAAGTAAGCATTTGGGTGGCTGTTGTGAGCTATAATTCATCTGGGAGAGCAGTGTAGAAACTCGCTGTTTCTCATAAGTTTTTCCAAAGCAAGTAAAACTCATAAGTTTTTCCAAACTAAGTACTCAAAAGGGAAAACAAGTAACTTGGGAGTGCAGACTTTGGCTCCTACCACTCCCCAATGGATCCTGTAAAGCCTGACTTAGGGAAAAGAAAAAGTGATCTGATTCCAAGAAGTTTGTGTATGGAAACAAACCATCACCCACTTTTGATAACTGAGATAATGTAAAACTTATCAGCATAATTATTTCCGGCACATTCCCGAGGCACAATGGGTGAGTAACACAGCAGCGGCAGGAGAGGGGCGCATGTCCAGCTGGATCCATATCCAGGGGCTGCTTCAAAAGAGAGTCAAGCTTGTGAAGGGGCTCAGATACCTCATGTGGGAAACAATGCTGGAAGGTTTGAAAAACCTTCCAGTCCTGCCAAGCAGCATTTAGCTGTTGCCCAGGGTGCCTTAAAGGATGGTCTCCTCTGATGCTTTGCTTTGCTGAGACATGGAATTACCCACCTCTGAAACAGGCAGACGGACTGCACCACTTAGCTTCTAGCCTATGTATAGTTTGGCTTGAAAAATTAAGCTTCCTCATCCTGTCCCCTCAAGAAGCTCAGTCCTGAAGGTTTCCTTTTTTTAAAGTATAAAGCTTAGAAGTGGTTTTTGCAGCAAAGCTGGGAATTCAGGTCACCACAAGGCTAACAGGGGTGAGGCTGTGGTATGGTAAATGTTTGCTCTGTGGTCTATAGCGTAGTGCCTGGAGCTGTCATTCCAGAGCTGAGTGAGGATCTGATCTTCAGAGGAAAGAAATCCTTCCTCTGTGGGTGTCTGAATTACTGGTGTGCTCTTTAAGGAGCAGAAACAGCATTTTTCCTGGAAAAAAATGAGTCCTTCTTGAGTTGAGGAAAAAGCTATAGGTGCCTTCAGAGGGACCAAGCTTTAGGACCCCAATTTGCACATTATCCCACCAAATGAGCTTTGTATATCCATAGCACACAAAGGTATATAGAGGTGGTGACTATATAATACAGGCCTATAGGTCCTGTATTATTTCTGAAGAAAGACAAGAGGTGAATATTTCGCTATGCTGAAGGACTCTGCCTTAATTTCACCTCTTGCAATGAGTGTATAGAGCTTTTTGAAGGGCGAATTAGGTAATGTGAAGAATGTGGAGGGTAGCAAGAATTTATTTGGTCATGAATCTGGATGTTTTGATTTAGTTCTAGGAACAACAAACCAGTACAGAAAAGGATGGGAAGGTATTGCCCTGGGTCTCAATGACCTAGTACAAACAGGACACTCTGGCATGACCAGAGGGGCAGATAAGTTATCCAGGCATGAATCTACGGCCTTTGCCTGTTCAGTGGATTGATTCATTTTTTATTTTTTGATTTTTCTTAGAATTTTTCTCCCAAACTTCTGCATTTTTAAAAATTATTTCCTCAGCTCTAACATCATTGTAGAATTTTGTACAATACCGAGAAAGATAAAACTTTTTCCATCACAAATATATACATATGGCTAAGGCTGAAACTGATTCCCTGAAGGAGGGGGTTGTTCTCCTTTGAAAACACTTATAATTATGCCTATCAGACCCCCCTCTACCTTTGTCTAATATCAATACATGAACAACACAAGCAGTAAAGATGAGGCAGTCTTTAATGAAGTCTTCTGAAAGGGACTATTTGAATGGGGATGTGAATAATGAACATACATTAACTTAACACAGGGTCACCCCAGTTTTCCTACATGCTACTTGTGTGGAATAGAGCTGGTGAGTGCATCCTGCACGGCAGGGGATGCATCTCCTCCTCATGTGTGTGTTTTTCAACTGTGTTGCAAACAGGAAAGGGATATGCTTGAGAGAAAGGCAAACAAGCAGTGAAGGCCTGAGACAACATTCTTGTCACTTTCAGGCTTTATTCATAATAAGGCTTCCTTCCTGCTGTTACATGTGGTTATAGGAGAATGCAGATGTCACTGAAACACCTGATGCTGCTCTGTGTGCCCTTCCTGAGTTGCTCCAGCCTGTGGGAAGTGCATTCAGTGTTACCCAGCTGCACAAGTGTGCTGAGCATCCTGGCCCCGCTGTGTCTTTGATCTCCTCTTGGCTTGCCTTGCACCAGGGTGTGCCTACACCAGGGCAACAGTCCCAAAGCCTCTGACCTGTCCCTACCTCAATAGCCAGTGCAATAAAATACAGCACCCACAAGTCTCTTCAGCCCCCAACTCAGCTTTTCCTCCCCACAAATGTGATCTAACAGAACACTCATCTTCTGGAAGTCAGATCAGAAAGTTTTGCTTGAAAACCAAAGGTGTTGGTTTCAGGTTCTTGGAAATATTTGTAATGTTTCTGCTCCTGGCTTTCTGGGTCAGGCTTCCTTAGGGTGAGCCAACTGTAGCTGTGTCCTGTGGTAGATTGGAAAGGATAATGTGCATTTAATTTTTAATTTATACAGTACATAGGAATAGAGCAGGGAAATCAAGTATGGATTAAAAATGAACATTGCCACATGGTCTGATGAAGCCACTGTCTATTTTGTTGAATCTTATATCAGAAATAAATTAGATCATATTTCAGGGTGGGATTTTTATTGGAGAGTGTTGTGGGCCTTCTCCTGAAGTGCCACTGCCCAATTTACAAGGTCTGTCTTAGAGCTCTTCTGTTTATCCTTCCTGTGTGCACCAAGTCCTTCATACTGGGAGATGCTCTGTAGCACAAAACAGCCCTTACCTCAAACTGCAAGTGTTTTTCCCCATGGAAAGAAAAATCTTTGTTAATATGACATCTGCACATAGCTGAGATGATAAGGAATTGATGGAAGATTCTTGCTTATCTTTGGTACTCATTAAAGCTGCTCCCTCTAGTGCTTATTAAAAGAAAAGTAACTGTGCATATGTGACATCTAGAAAGGGAAAATTTATTCTGCTGTCCTCATCTCTCTTCTCAATTAAGAGGAACCAAAATCACCTTTTCTTTGATGAAGCAAGTAGTTGTTAACCTCAACTGCAGTGCCCTTTTTGGCCTGACAGCTTCTGTGGTGGTTAACCACAATGGATATTTAATTGTTTTGAGTGCCTTTCTGAAGCTCAGGTGATGATTACTGCACCTAGATGTACCATGCCACAACAACAGGCTCACCCTGCAATCTCCCCTTCACTGCTCTTTCTCCCTGTGCCCTTCTCACAGCCTCTGCTCTGGCTCCAGGTCTGAAACAAAGGTATCCTCCAAAGAGCAATCCCTGGCTAATAAGAAATGTGTAATTTATTAAACCCTAAGGCATTGTTTTCCTGGGTCACATTTAGTTTCCTCAGGGTTTAGGAGTAGCCCGTCTTCTTTTTGAGCAGATGTTCACCACAAGGGAGGTCGCTGGCTCGGGGGGGTCCCCAGACCTGGCATTGCAGGAGTAACACTTGGCAGGCCAAGATGTTCAGCATGGAGTGGTGTCATCAGCTGGGAAGGATGACCCTGCTGCACAAATAGCACCCCAAAATAAAACACAAAGTAACCAGAACATCCTGGAGAAGAGGATGGTGGGAGCTGCTTGTGTGCAGAATTGCAGAGTGCTCGCTGGCAGCTCTACTAGGGGGCAGAGTTACTGCACTGGAAGAGACCAAACTTTATGGCCAAGTTATTTGTTCTTGGAGTGCCCTGGAGAGGCAGGTAGGTGTGTTAGGAAGACTGTAACAGCCTTATGGTCTCCAGCATGTGCCAACCCAGCATACGTTTTTTTCCCTGCTCCCAAATTAGTCCAAGACCCCTTGCCTTCACTTCTCCAGTCACGCTTCTCCTCAAATGTGCATTTCTTCAAGCTTCTTCTAGCTGCCCTCTGTTCTCTTCCTAAGTCAGCCATAAGTACCTGTCTCTGCTTCTGGACAGGCAGGGAGGGACAGGTGCCAGCTCTTTATCAGGGTGGACAAAGAGCAATTGCATCTTTGGATCCTCCTTTCTTGGGAAAATGACGTGTTGCTTATCAGCAATTGTAACAGAGCTTGTATCAGTTCCTGGGGTAGGGGCTCTTACTGTGCCCTGTGTGCCAGACAGGGGCAATTATAGAACTGCAGACTAATTTTTGGTTGGAGAAGACTGAATCCAATGGGCAGGTAGTTACCTGGCACAAGGAGGCTGATCACTCCCAAGCACAGGCTTCCCTTTGTTCAGAGCATGCCTTGGAGCCTGGTGCTGCTGTGTTCCTGTTCCTGGGCAGCACTGCCTATCCCACAAAAGCCAGCACCCAGCTGGAGGAGAGACCACAGGGCATCTGTGTAAATAAGCCCGGGTGCTGTTGTTCTCACAGTGTGTGAGCGAGCTTTGACTTGGTATATGTAGGTTATAATGAAGAGGCTGATTGAATTTCAGGAAACTTGCAGCTTGAAAGGCTGTAGGGAAAAATAAAGCTAGAGCTCTTTTCCTTAGGAGGATTTTGGGGGGGGAAAAAAAGTTGTTTTGATTAACTGGGATTTTAATTTTTCTTTACCACTTGAAGAACTGCCTCTCAAAGGGGTTGGCAGAGTTCTAACTTAGCTTTGCAAAAGAGGAAAGGGTTTTTTTTTTCATTCCCAACGTGGCCTAGGAGATTGTCTGTATATTTTTGCTGCATGAGGGAAAGCGTAATGTTGGTTGACGTTGGGTTTTGTGGGCAGAACAAGATGATTTGAAAAATGCCATTATCACTTCAGCAAAAAAACATGACCTCAGCAAGTATGCTGTCACAGCTTCAAATATGTGTGCCTGTAAGCCTTGGAAAATGAGTACAGATTGAAATCAGCTGCTGTAGGCCAAGTTCTCTGTGGCTGGAGCCATACCCAGAATGGACTTTTTCTTCTGAACAAACCGTGTAATCTTACTTGTTGTCTTTTTGCTTCCACAAAGTCAAATCAAGGCCTTAAAAAAAAATCCATTTGAAGGAAGCAAACTATTCAAACTAGTCAACTGCAGATGCTCTTTTTAATAAAAAGATGGTTTCTGTAGGATTTTTTCAATCCTGTCATATGCTTTGTGCTGGCTGGACCTTCTAGGCAGCTGTAGCCTAGAGATAAGTAATTTGTCAGGTTGCATTTAAACTCCTAATTTCAACAATATTTTTGTTTTTCTTATTCAAATTATTTAAGTGTAAGAAAACCCATTGACCAAATCCACTCTGTTTGAAGACATCAGAATGGCATCAGGAGTGAATAATTATTGCTGCTGTGATTTATTGTGTTAGCTGGGTAGCACCTGGTGATCAGCTGAGAGCAGAGCTGTGTTCCCAGGCTGTGCAAACACCTTACCTGCCTCTGAGTTCCATAAATCAGCCCAGCCCCAGCACTGCCTGAAGGTACATAATGGACAGCAATGTGTTATGTTACTGTGGCATCCTGAATAAGAAGCCCCAGCCAACCTCTGCACGTCAGAAAACTGTTTTAAAAGCTGTGCCAAGCGTTTTTGCTTTGGGTGTGCAACCAGAACAGCTCTTGGTCTTCTGAGGCAGATATGGATGCCTGGGCTTTGTGTGTCTGAGAATCAATGCCTACAGCTTCAGCCTGCAGGATGCTGAACTTGCAGAGAAGGGAGTTAGCGAAAGATCAGGATTTGATTTTAGTTTCTGAATCAAAAGGTAAACATAAAAACTATCCCATTATTTTACTGATATCTGTGTAGGAAATACTTCTATCTGTGCAGCTCTGTAGCTCTTCAAACTGTGTGAGAGAGACTCCCACTGCAAAGAGTCACTGTGCACACGAGGTTATTGTTTGCCTTGCAAATCCTTTGTTAAATTGCCGCTTGATCTGGAGGGGTGTTCTGGATCCAAGATTTTGTCTGAGGATCCTTCTTGATGGTGAAAGCTTCTGCATTTCAACCCAGTTTCTCTAGTACCAGAAGAAGATGATGCATGGTGGAAGTCCCTGTTGCTCTTTCACAGGGATGAGTTTTTCCCAGCCCCTTTCTCCACAGCCAGAACCTCTGCCACAACCAGGGTGTCCTACTGCTGCCCATCCCTGCCAGCTTCCAGCCAGAGCCTGCCTGGAGCCAACATCAGCCTTGCAAAGGACTCTATCCCTTATTGAGCCTGGTTTTGAAAAACTCCTAACAAAAAGTATTCCATATTGTCTGCACCAAGGAGTTTCAGATCCCAGAAATTCCAGGGTGGTTTTTCTTACTTATTTTTTTAGTTAGTTAGTTGGTTTAGTTAATTAGTTACTTTTATTTCAATCTCAAGATGTTACACAGGCAGACTCAGGGGCTCTCCACAGTGTCCACAGTTCTGCTATCTCTGATCTGCTGGGCACTAGGATGCAGCTCCTCTAGCTCTGAGCCTGAGCTTGGACATGTGATGGTGTCTGAGTGCTGTGGCTGTTCAGCAGTGCCCAGGGAGGTGAGCAGCTCTGGGAAGCATGAGAAGGATGTGCTAGAGCTGCGTGCAAGTGTGCAGCTGCTTCCTTCATGCACAGAGGAAATGGAGCACGTGTCCCTGGCGTAAAGTCAGAGGAGCCTTAACCCCAAAGCTCCAGCTACTGAGCTTGGCCTACACCCTTCCTCTCATGTCGTGCTGGTGGCTGTGCTGTTGGAGTGGGGCCAGCCACGCTATGGAGGCCTCCTGCCCCCAGGAGGATTCTGCAGCTGTTTGTAAGGCCCCAGGCTGGGGTGGGATATGGTGCAGCCAGCATCTTCGGAGGCAGCACAGAGGAAACCCCTTTCCAATCAGACAAGTAGCTCTGGAGGAAAACGGTCTGAGGGATAAATGTTCTCCTTGCAGGATTTGCACGGAGTTATTTTGGTTTTTATTTATCTCCAGTTTGGGGGTGAGTCAGCCTGGGATGTGGCTCACCTCCTTTGCAAGCCTTCAGGGAAGGCAGACAGCACAGCCTGTGCTCCTCTGTGCCTCTTACCATGCTTTACTACACACTTTATTTTGCAATTTTTAAAAAAACCTCTCCAAGCTGATGTTATTTTTTCCCCTTTCTTCTCTCTCTAGTTTTGTATGGAGCTGAACCAGCCGACGCTGCCAAACATCCGCAAGTGGAAGGGCCCTAGAGGATGTTGGAAGGGTGTTGTTTCCGAAAAACCCTCAGGCCAGCTACACAAGGTACATTAATCCCTAAGTCTGAACTTTGGCTTTGCTTTTTCCCCCCCCTCTAACCAAGGACATATTTTGAATGTTCAAGGCGACACTTTTTGGCAAGGTTTGTATTTCTTGTTTTTAAGCTGGCTGTTCCTATAGCTTTTAATTTGACTCTACAACTTATGTTTTGGAAGAACTGTAGCACACTTGTAAGGAGGAAGATGTGTGTGTGTATTTGGTGTGTGTGTTTTTGGGGGAGGTGGACAAAAACAGTACAGATATATAGATGAAAAGCCATGCTTTTGGACAAGGTAAAAGTCCTGAGTTTTTTCCCTGGCAGGCTGCAATACTTCTGACATTTTTTGTGCAAGTCACCTGAACTTGCTCCCTGGTGCTGCACTGGCTGGCATTTGGAAGGGCTTCCCATTTTCCTGCCATTTTCCTAGTTTGCAAGTGAAGAGCCCTCAGAGGAGCCCTGCAGCCTGCCATCCTCACCTAGAAGAGTTTACCTTTTGTGTTCCCCAGAGTCCTCAGCACAGCTGTTAAAAATACTGTGGGCTCCATTTGAAATCTGCACCGTGCTGCACTGTGCTTTTCCCTGCAGCATCTTCTGCTCTGGGAATATATGGGAATATATATATATATATGTGTTCATATATGTATTTAAATGTGTGTATATAAAATGTATTTATGTGTATACATTTTTATGTATTTAAATGTATTAAATATATAAATGTATTTAAATATAGAAATGTAGAAATGTATATAATGTATTTAAATGTATATATATATATATATATATATATATGGTTAAATGTGTACTGCAGAGAGGTACTGATTTATAAGGTGGTGACAGCTGCACCTGCCTACTCTTGACAATATTCAAATATTCAAAGTGTAGCTGCTCTTGGCTGGACATCACTGACAGTGCCCAAAAGCAGTTTCTCCCAAGGGAAATCTCTCTTTTTCACCTTTAAGGGTGCTAATGAGTTTCCAGAGGAGTGCCCTGCTTGAGCTGGAGACTGTTGTTGCTGAACAGGTCTGTTCTCATGGTGCAGTTGTTGCAGTGTGGATGTTGTCGTGGGTAGAAGCAGGATCTGAGACCTGTCACATAACAAGTAGTGCCTGTTAGCACATGGGACATTCTTCAGCAATCTAGTGATCCAGAATGATCCATTCCGAGCACTGTTATTACTAAATAAGTGGCTTCAGCTGTGTCTTATAGCCATGCTGCTTAGAATCCACATTTCTTTATTTTGGCTTTCGCAAATCAGGTTGCATCACTATTCACTGCTTTTGGACTCATGTTTTCTCAGGTGCACCTCCTTTTGTTGCCCTTCTGAGAAAAACACAAGCATGAGGGGAAAATAAACCCAAACAAACCAAAACCCACCACCTGGGCAGCACAAGGATTGTACTCTAGCTAGAAAGACACACAGAGTCAAGAAGAGTCTGGAAAGGTACAGAGTGCCTGAATGTGTCTGAAGTTTAACACAATCCACACTTAATTGCAGTGCAGAATGTAAATGCCCTTCAGGACATTTTTATTTGTGGCTGGAGTTTTCCTTTGGGATCTCTTGTTAGGCCAGATCATAAAAACACTGAATATAAATAGCTGTGCAAAGTTGCCAAAGTTGTTCCCTCCACTTTTTCTTTTTTTTACTAAGAATCATTAATAAATATCTCAGAATTTCTATGTTAAATTCAGAGTCTTTAGTCAGTTCTTTCTTGAGCTGTACTTCCAAAGATAACAATGGCAGCTTTGACTACAGGGTGACTAAACAAGAATTATCACCCACGTTGTTTTACGGACAGGAATATAAGGATGAACAGTTTCCCAAGTTATGGGAGAAATGTGCAGCCAAACTAAGAATAGAAATTTTATCTATTGACTCTTCCTTTTAGCTGCTTTAACAGGAATCTGGCTGAGCTGTAGAACCCTTCAGTAAGCCAAAAGTCTCTTTCTGGGGATAGTTAGTCTGTCAGGTTTGAGCACTATGTACACAAATGCAGTGAGGCAACACAGTGTAACCCCAAGGACACAGCATCTTTGGCACAAGGTGATTTTGGGATGCTGTGTAGGGATAAATAGCACAAAATGGTTAATGGTGCTTCTGGCTTGTCCTTCCATACAGTCTGGGCATTTCAACCAGGCAGTTACTTTTGACTGCCGTGTAGATACAAAGTCTGGAGCCTGGAAATAGCCAACAGCTGTTGACAGCAGTTTTATTATTTCACATTTTTTCCTGTATCAGTTTTTAGACCTTAGGCTTCTTACTGGTAGAATAATTTTGTCAGTATTTTAAAGGTGACTTATCGAAGGAACTACCAAAGAATTTGAACCAGCCTGAATCCCTTCAAGGCTCTTGGGAAGTCAGCAGAGCAGTTAACGCTTTTTTATTGCAGCTGAAATGGAGAAAACTCTTCCTTACAACAGATTTAATTGTGATTTGCTAAGGGAAGTGAGTTTGAATGATGCCAAGGGAAATGGTGTCTGGGTGATGGGAGAAGAGGCTGACAGTGTTTGAATTAGATACTGCTGCTGGTGTCACCAGCACAGACTGCTTTCTGAAAATGCCAATTCCACATCATAAAGTGATCCAAAAAAAATCCCATTCAAGATGATAGAAGCAGAGCTGAAAGGAGCAGAGAGCTGAGCATGAAACATACAAGCTGGAAAAGACAGAGAAATTGATAGGGCTGAGAGGTCTAGACCAGATTTCACTCTAAGAGACTGAAGGGGCCGGGATATTTATAGCTTGCAGCTGAAAAAAGGCAGTGAGATGATGTGGAGCCTGGGGAGAAGGAGCAACTGTGCACAGCATCATCTGCTGCAAGCCCTAGCAGTCACCCAGTGACCTCAGGACACCAAACTCATGGTTAGACAATTAATCATGTGGGTAACAAACTACCTCATTACTGACCACACTCAGAGGTATCCAATGCCTTGCCTGGAGTAGGAGGAAATGGGGACAGGTCAGCCCAAACACGCACACGAGGGGCAGCATCCTTCAGCCCTGCAGTGGTCCTGACCATGCTCTGCCTCTGGAAGATAAAACAGACTGTTAAATCCCTGGCTTTACTGGGGCAGTGCTGGAATTAGCTGGGTGTCCATTAGCCAGTGTGCAGATGTGAGGGGCTGTGAGTAGCAGAGTGATGAGTGTTTCAGCTTGGCACACTCACTATTCAGTAAAGTCAGTGGAGCTTCCCAGGAAGCATTCCTCCCACATCTGGTGGGAGTTTTGGTAGGGGTGAACTGAAGAAGCCTATTTGTCCTCTGTATCTTCCACTAAAAGCCCAGGAAACTGTTTCTCCTTTATGCTTGTGCATAGCCAATTGGGCTTCCTGCTCTCAGCAGGCACCAAGCCTAGATAGATAGATAGATAGATAGATAGATAGATATGGGGCTGCCTTTGGGCAGAATGTTTTGTTTTTACCATCTTGTGACCATCATTTCTCTTTTTCCTTTTTAATTCCAGGGAGTTGAATATTCTGGCTTCCTCTGGGATACAACAGCTGGCATTGAGCTGAAAGATGCCTCGTCTCAGGAGACTGCACAGACTAATGGCAACGGGAGGCACTCATATCCTCACCCTTATCTTGCACATTTCAAGGTAACTGCCACAGTGCCAGTCCAACCTTGCAGAACTTTTACTATAAAGAATTTGGCTATGGTGAAAAGAGACACAACCTTATCACAAATAAAAATTTGCATAAGCCTCTGGCCCTTCTTATCACTGTCCCATGGCTTGGTTATGGATAGGTGCTTAATTCACCTTAATACATGTGGTAGTTCACCACAATCAGTCCTTTCCCTTGCTCCCGTGGGAGCAAACCCTGCTGCAAGGGAGTATTTGAGAACCTGAGGGTCAGTGGATCCTCAATAGCAGCCAGGCCACAGGACTGGGATTCATCAGTGCCACAAAGAGGGATGAGTGCAGGGAGAATGGAGATGAATTTTATATATCTATATACACACACACACCCACCACACACACACACACACACATATATATATATATATATATATATATATGTGTGTGTGTGTGTGTGTGTATGTGTATATATATATATATATATGAGTATGTTTGTGTATAAGGTACAGTGCTTCAGTGAGACTTGGGTTGGCCTATGTTCTGTTGCTGTCACACTTCAGAGTTTCCATTTTAAAGTTTTTCTTCATTAGGGCCGAACCTATCTAAAAGAACATAATCACTTCTGGAACCAGTTCTTGGGCATATGCTGGAGCAAATATATGAGCAGAGAGAGCCCATCTCCACACAGGCTGTGATGAAAGGGTCCAGTTTAGGGAACTTGACATCTCTGGTAATGCTTTGAGAGAAGCATTAATTGAATAATTATTAATAAATTAAGTATTAGTAATAATTGATCATACAAATAGGTTGAAGTGATTCCCAGAAGGTGAACAGGAGATTGCAGGGAGCCAACAGCTCCTTTCAAGGTACATTAAGTTTCTGGTTAGTGTCTGTGACAAGGCAGGGCTAATCACAAGACAGCAGTAATTAGCCCCTGTAATGACCATGACATTATTTGTAGCTTGTTAACAACTGGTTTGGCATAAACTGATTTTCATAAGCAGCTGACTTCTTTCTGCTGACTTTTTCACCACAGTGGTGAAAGGAAGCTGTTTGCTAATGCAAACTGTTTCCCCAGAACTGAGAGGGTATGAGGTTACTGCAAACAAAGCTGCAAAACGCAAATGCCTCCCTCCTCTTCCTCCCCGCACTGAGACACACCAGGCACACCACATACACGGCAGTGTGAGTCCTACTGCTCCAGATTTGCCACTGAAGCTGCTGGGAGCTGGCACGTGGTTTTGTGTTGTGACCTTCCATTCCCCAAGGGCAGGCCCTGATTTCTCCTCCTGGCCCCCAGGTTGGAATGAATGACCTGACCGTGGTTAACCTGCACCTGGCCCTGCCGCCCTCTGCAGGGGAGAACAGCGGCAAGAACCACGACAGCCACAAACTGGCAGCCTGTGCGCAGAGTTTGCAGGAGACTCTGAAAGGTAAGGCACGGGTTTTTCCTACCAGCTGTCACACTTTCTAATGCACACTTTCTAATTCAAAGGAATTTTTAAAAGACTGAACTTTGTCTCGGTGAGCATTTCAGAAATACCCTTTTCAGCCTCACAATTGTCTTTACCCATATTTGTGTGATGCGTAGCGTGACAAACGTGCTTTTTCCTTGCTCATTGTCTTACAGTCTTTCCTAATTAACACAAACAGCACAGGAGATCCTACTGGCTATGACACCATTCTTTCAAATTAGGTTCCTTCTGGTTTTGTGCTACTGTAACAGCAAGTTCTGCCAAAGGAAAGAAAAGTCACTAGAGTTGAGACCTTATTTAAAATGCTTTGTGGAAATGACACCTACCTGATATAAGCGCACAGCTTTATTTTTTTTCTTCCAAGAGAAATAGTTCTATATATTTAATTTTTGAATAATTTGAAGCTCTTTGGAAAATCCAATGTAAATTCGCAGATGGCTGCTAATGGAAAAAGATACCAAATCCTGCTTTGGTACCTGGATGTAATATGTAGAATAATTTTATTGATTTGAAATAAGTTGCTCTGGCTTTACACCAGGATGAAATGACACCAGAATTTAGACCTAAGCTTGAGCACTGAAATAGGCAGCTGGATTTCTTTACTTCATTTTTGTGAGTTTGCTTTTTGCTTTGAAGCTTGCAAATTATGTTTAACTTCCTGCGAAGCAGAACAAAGCAGTTTAGATTCTAAATGTTGCTAATCTTGTTACTGGAACAGAAAAAGTCCAGCCCTTTGTTTACTGCTCAAGAAAGATGTGAAAGGGTTGCAAGGTTATTCGCGTGATGGTTTTCAACTTGGCCCAGCTCAGCAAGTTTGGTCACTTGGAAGTGTTAATGTCCCTCTTGTATAACTCAAGAGGTATTTGCAGTTTCTCTGCGTGCTCTATTGTAGTTCCTTTTGAGCTGCAGAAGCCAGTCAGAGCTATTTTGAGTGCTACTGATTTAAGTGTTTGTCCGCGTACTTTAAAATTGGAAAGGATGAAGGTAAACAAAAGGATCATTTGTTTAATCCCCAAAGGCAGAACTGAAACATGGGATAAATGTGTAGTTCTTCTGAAGTCAACTGAGCAGCACTTCCACTGCATCTAAATTTAGACTGTTGGTGTTCTCTTTATTTCATGTTTTAATATTTTCATATGGCCAGCACATAACTGGAGCACGCTTGTTCTTGGCGTAGTCTCTCACCAAAGAAGAAATTCAGATTCCTCCAAACTTGTGGGATGCAGGTGTGGTCTCCTAAGGAAATGGTAGTGCACACATGTGACTTTGAAGTACAGAATTACCCTGCCAAAATGAATTTCATGCTAAAAATGGCCACCATCCTCCAGTTTCTTCCAAATTAGTCCACAAAATATGGGCAGTAAGAACTGGTTTGTGTGTGGGTACTGCAGTAAATTTGAGTTTCTGTTCCCATTTTGCTAACAGATGCCTGTTCTATTACCTTTTATTCTTACTAAGAGGCAGGTGAGCATTTGAGGAACGTTGTTTACTATCCACAGCCTCCCTTGACGCAGGGTATAGTATCTCCATATTTCTCCCATTAGATTGGTGGGTCCTGGATCCTTTTTCCCTCTCTTTTTTTTCCTTTCATCAGTACTGGAGAGATGCAGTGGCTGTTAGCTGCTCATAGCTACCTCTTTGCAGCAGCTCTTCTGTCTTCTCCCAAGAGCTCCACCAGTTTGGCTCCAGTGTGGTGCCCATGGGCACACACAGATGTTATTCTGGATGTCCTGGTGGTGGCTGGACCCAGGGACCAGGGTGCTGGGTGCATTGAGAGAGTCCTGAGGAGAAGAGCTTGCAAGTGCTGGTGGATGAGTGGCTGGACATGACCCAGCCATGTGCACTTGCAGCCCAGAAAGTCAGCCTCATCCCTGGCTGCATCAAAAGCAGCGTGGCCAGCAGGGTGAGGGAGGGGATTCTGTCTCTCATGTGACCCCACCTGGAGAGCTGCATCCAGCTCTGGGATCCCCAGCGTAGGAAGGACATGCACCTGTCCACAGAAGGGCTGTGAAGATGATCAGAGGGCTAGAGCACCTTTCTTCTGTGAAGAAAGGCTGAGGTATCTGGGTTGTTCAGTCTGAAGAAGAGAATACTTAGGGAATGTCTTACAGCAGTCTTCCAGTACCTAAAAGGAGCCTATGAGAGAGCTGAAGGGGGACTTTTTACAAGGACGTGTAGTGATGGAACAAGGGGGAATGGCCTTAAACAGAAAGAGGGTAGTTTTAGATGAGATGTTAGGAAGAAATTCTTGATTGTGAGGGTGGTGAATCACAAGTTGCCCAGAGCAGCTGTGGATGCTCCTCCTTTGCAGTATTCAAGGCCAAGCTGGATGGGGCTTTGAATGATCTGGTCTAGTGGGAGGTGTCCTTGCCCATGGCAGGGGGCTCAAACTAGATGATCTTTAAAGGTCCCTTCCAACACAAACCATTTTGTGATTCTGTGATATCTTCTCTCACTTGGCTTGGCCATATTCCATGGGTTACCCATGCATCAGGGACTGGGCTTACAAGACTTCTGAGAAGACTTCTTAGCAGCCAATGTAACATCACATCCTTCCATCATATGTGTGTCACTCTGTCCAGGAAGGATTTGAGCATTTAAGAGTCTGTTTAATTCATGAGGGAAATCATCCAGAGCATGATAAAGGGCATGGCAGGAAGTATCTCCTACAGAGGGCCCCTTGCCCTGCCATGAAGCAAAGGAGGGTTTCCCAGCTCCTGCAGAGAGGCAGATTAAAGCACTGCAGACCTTCTGCAGGCACTCTCAGTCCCTCAGCTGATTGCCTTGGCACTCCAGAGCTCAGCCACTGCAGCAGAGGGCTGAGTTAAGCTTCTGCTTTGCTTCGCTGGCCAAGAGCCACCCGCAGGCACTGCCAAAATTTGCCGGTGCTTTAGTGAATTTGAAGATGCCTTTGCAAACAGACCAGACTTATTTTTTCACCTGAGGAGTTCTCCATTGACAAGGCACAAGGCACATTTGGGCCCAGAGGGTGTGAATGTGTGTGAGCACTGCTGAGAGGTCACAAACAGGACACGTGCCTGGCTGCTGTGGGCTGTATGCCACCACGTCCCAACAGATGGAGGCTCTGGGTCCTTGCGGACAGTGCAGTCTGTGTCAGGGACCTTTGCAGCAGAAGATTGGTTGCTAAGAGAGCTCCTGCTGCTCTGTCTGTTGGAGGAGGAGGAAGACCAGATTAGCCGAGGAGCCTCTGGCTCCTGAGGGGCAGAATCAAGCCCTGCCAGTCTTAAACTCATTTCCTCCAAAAGACGAGAATCACTGCACAGCACCAATAGGATTGTCTTATTTTCTGTTTTTCTCTCCATCTGATTGTAGCTGTGGGCATCATGATTGCAGTTTTTGATCAGTTATCATCCCTCATAATGAACAATGGCATGATTTCTTCCAGAACTTTTGCTAAGTTTGGCTGAGAGCCATTGGGGCTCATCCATGAGACCCCTGAGAGCTGCAGCTGCTGTGGGCAGCTCTGCTCCCCGCCTCTGCTGAGAGACTCGGGAGTGTCCAGTGAGACAGAGTCACACACTTGGGAACAACCAGGCAGGTTCACTTCCTTCCCTCTCATGGCTGGATGTCTGTCAAGGTCTTGGGAGACAGACAGACACGAAACTGCAGTGCTGGCATGCATGATGTTGTTGTTGCAGGAGCTGGCAGAGGTAGGAGTAGGGCTGAGAGTGAGCCAGGACAAAGGGGAAATGAAGTTGGGGAATACATCAGGGCTGCCTGATGTATTCCCCACTCCTCTGCAGTCTGAGAAGCCCCAGAAGCTCCTCTCAGAGGGGAACAAAAAGTACTCGCTTCTCTCCCCAATGGCAAGTGGGATTTCAGCTTCTTTAACAAGCTCCAGCCTATTCTGTCTGTCAACTTTACACTTCGTTATGATTTTATGCTTAGTTATTCTGCATGCAAATTCTAAACGGGTGAAGAATATAGTGATTTCCTCCCTGGGCAGTCAGGTGCAAGCTGACTTCTTACCTCCTTCCAAGCACGCATCCAAGTGCTGGATCATGTATCCTCTGCTATTTCTAACCTCTCCAGAATGGAAAGGTTAAAATTTTCAGTCAGTTAAAATTTTCACTTGTAAGTACAGTGGGGTTTTTCCATAGATATTTCATGTAAGGGAGGTAGTCTTGAAGATTTGCTAAAAAAAGCATGAGTAGTTTAGGATAGAATAGATGAATAGATTAGATTTTGTGCATAATCAAGGTACTGCTGTTAAGGTCCCAGCCTGTCTGTCATTTTTAAATACCAGGGATGTGCTCCAGAGGTTTCTGTAATGGCCTTTTCCAGCATAGTGTGGAGATGGAAGGAGCCAAGTGCTGCCTGGGCCATTAAGCAAGTGTTAGCACGGAAGGACCAAAGTTACACTTCAGGATTCCTGGTCCTGCCAAACAAGAAATCTTGAAATCTTGCAGAAGATCTTTGTCATGAGATGTATGCACAACTACCAACTCACAGTAGGCATGGTCATCCCATTAGAAAAAGACTGATTTTTCTTTTGGGCTCTGATGGAGCTTTAAAAAACTCAGGTTCAGATTCAGTTGGGTTTTTTTCCTTCAAAGGTGGGAAGACTGCTGTAATGAATGCTTTATAGAACAGTATTTAAATTTCTTTTATTTACAATATGATTTGTGACTTAGAAAGGGCAGAGAAACCACAAATATTTTCACTAACTATTCATTGCCCCTCTTCATCTTAGCAAGTACCATGTTTTGAAGTATTTGTAAGTAATATCCCTTCGATCTTGCTTGCTCTCTTGCCTTTTCCCAGTTCATCTTTTCTGCACTGCAAGACAGGAGTGGAATAGATTTTGTTGAGCTTGTGCTCCCTCTCCTGGAAAGCGACTTCTACAGCAACAGCAAAAATGAGGAGGTTTATCCAGAGCACTGAGTGTGGTAGAGAAAGTCTGTCCATCCCATCCCCTCTCACATTTCAATCCCAGGAAAGAAAAAGCCTATAGGCTATTCATAGATCTCTTCTCTGAAGTCAACTTTGGGATATTTTTTTTTTTGTGCATTTGTGCCTCATTTCACCATTCTTCTTGAGTGTCAAGTAGTGCCTTGGCAGCATCTCTGGTCATCTCTCAGTATTCTTCTTCAGTTTTCTTGTCAGACATTTCTGGCAGTGGTTTGAGATGGGCACGGAGGTGTGTGCTTTGTCCTCTTACCCAAGGGCACAGGTGGGATGTCTGCATCCACATCTGTCAGGCTAGGAGAGCACACCTCGTGGATATGAGATCGGGGTCTGGAGTTTCTATTCTCCTTCATTAGGGTTGGAAACAAAACATAACTGAAGTAATTTTCTGTTTCAAGTTGAGCAGTATCCCTTCCGTCAGCCAGGCAAAAGAAAGTTGGTCTAGTCAGGGAGTGTCTGTGTGGTTTCTCACCTCATCTTCTGCCATCAGGTTTGCAGACTGCTCCTTGGTCCTATTCCTTGGGATTTTTTAATGCAGAGGTTAGAATGAACACTGCACTTTTGGCACTGTGGTGTATACCAGCATAAGGCTGCATCTTCCTGGGTTCCTCACAAAACTGTTCTTGAATCTTAAAGAAAATATATTTTAAAACAATGTCTGCATAAGTTAAAGCCAGAAGATATTTCTTGCAGAAAAATGAAACAAAAAAGGGGAACAGATTTCTAAAAATTTCTGAGACTAAAACTGCTTGTCTTTGAGTTTGTCACTAACAGGGAGTAGCAAGGAAAAAACACTAATCTTTGGGCTTCAGTAATGCTTGTCTCTCACAGTACCCTTCTGGACAAAACGTCCAGCACACATGTGGATAACCACGTCACATGATGGGTGAGCAACCAGGTCACAGATCAGGCCCAAAAATTTACAGTGAATGGGGTGACATCAGGCTGGCATCCAGTCACTCGTGGGGTTCCACAGGGCGCCATCCTTGGCCCAGTTCTCTTCAGCATCTTCAGTAATGGACATGGGACTTGAAGGAATACTAAGTTTGAAAACAACACTACACTGTGAGGAGCTGTCAGCTCCCTTGAGGGCAGACAGGTCCTGCAGAGAGACCTCAACAAACTAGAGAGATGGAAAATCACCAACCATATGAAGATCAGCAAGGGCAAGTTCCAGATTCTGCACCTGGGATGGGGCAACCCTGGTTGTGTGCACAGACTGGGGAATGAGAGGCTGAAGAGCAGCCCTGTGGGAAAAAGACTGGGGGCTCCTGGTGGATGGCAAGTTGAACATGAGTCAGCAGTGCCCTGGCAGCCAGGAGGGAAACTGTGTCCTGGGGGGCATCAGGGACAGCATCACCAGCTGGGCAAGGGAAGGGATTGTCCTGTTCTGCTCTGCACTGTGGTGGCCTCACTTTGGGTTCTGGGGGCAGTTTGGGGTGCCACAACATAGGAAAGAATTTAGCTGTTAGAGAGTGTCCAGAGGAGCAGCATGAGGATGGTGAAGGGCCTTGAGGGGAAGTGGTATGAAGAGCAGCTGAGGTCACTTGTCTGTTCAGCCTGGAGGAGAGGAGACTGAGGGGAGATCTCATTGTGATCTTGAACATCCTCAAGAGGGCAAGAGGAGAGGCAGGTACTGATCTCTTCACTTTTGTGCCCAGGAACAGGACCTGAGGGAATGGCCTGAAGCTGAGTTCAGAGGAGGTTTATGTTGGGTATTAGGAAGAAGTTCCTCACCCAGAGAGTGGTTGGGGACAGGCTCCCCAGAGAAGTGACCACAGCACAAAGCCTGCCTGAGTTCAAGAAGTGTTTGGACAGTGCTCTCAGGCACATGGTGTGACTTGGGATGTCCTGTGCCGGACCAGTAATTGGACTCAATGACCCTTTTGAGGCCCTTCCAACTCAGCATTTCCTAAGATTCTTTGACTCCATAATAAATGAGATTATATTTAAAAATAAGCATCAAATGTATACTGGCTGGTTTTATTGTCATGAAGAGAATGGCCATGAGTGAACAGTCAGTGAGAAGGGCTTTAAACAGCATTTCTTTCAGGAGTTCAGAATACAATCACTTTGTTTATTCAGTATTTGTACTTTTCCTCTTTCCATTAATCCTCTTGTACTTGAGTGATGGATGTCCATTCCTCCCATTCTTTTCTATTTTTCTTGTTTTCCAGGAGAAAAAGATGTAATAATCCTTGGAGATTTTAACCAGGCCCCAGACAGCAGCGACCATGACATCCTGAGGAAGGAGAAGTTTCACCACCTGGTCCCTTCCAGCACCTTCACCAACATCAGCACAAAGAACCCACAAGGGTCCAAGTCGCTGGATAACATCTGGATCAGCCGGAGCTTGAAAAAGGTTTTCACAGGTAGAGCTGCTTGTTTGAAGTCGTGTAACCTTTATTTGTGTCAGGCTCGCTCTGGGCAGTGTCACCTAACGTTTCCCTGTGCCTCTCTTTGCTGCAGGCCACTGGGCTGTCGTGCGAGAAGGGCTCACAAACCCATGGATCCCCGATAACTGGTCCTGGGGTGGGGTGGCCTCGGAGCACTGTCCCGTGCTGGCTGAGTTTTACCTGGAGAAGGACTGGAACAGGAAGGAGGTGACGCGGAATGGGAACGGGGTGACGGTGGAACGCAGCGACTCCCACACGAAGCACGAACGATGACGTGAACTTGAGGGTGCCTCTCCTGCCACCCAGGGAAGGCTCTGGTCACTCATGACCCCACAGCAGAGCAGGACTGCCTTCCCCTCCCTCTCCTTCCTGCTCTCCTCCCTGCACCTAGAAAGCATCAGCACTTGATTTTGGTGGTCCTGGCTTTGAGCCCCTTGTGGACAGTTCTGGGACGGAGCCTCATGGCAGCAGAACAATCTGCAGCTTTTTCCGGGGACACAGTGGACATTTCCACACCTGGAGATTTGGATAAGAATTGTACAGAAAAATAAAGTGTACTTTTAATATTGGAAAAGCTCTTTGCTGAAATGCAGCTGAACAGGGTTTTGCTGGGAGGGGGAAGGGCAGGTGATGGTTATTTTCCTTTGCCTGCTTGTAGATTGAGGTAATAAGAGAGGCCCCAAAAAGAGAGACACGGTGGACATTCTTGACGACTCTCAAATGCCATTCAGCACTTGCAAAAGCTGCTGGAGCTGGTCCCTATGTGACCTGCAGTGAGACCTGAATGCCTCTGCCCCAGCCTGCAGAGACACTGTATCTCTGCAGACCCATGTGGGCACCCCCTCATCCTTTCTTTCCTCCTTCCTTACACAGCTGGCAGGGTCATTTTGCCCCTGAATAGCTTCCTGGAACTTGACTTTGTCTTTTTGTGTGGTGCAACATTCAGTGTTGGGTTTTCTTCCTGCCCAATAGTTTTTAGGAGCTGGGAAAGCACCAACTTGTCTCTCTGCATAGCCAGGTCCACTTCTCCAGTGCCCTTTGCCTTGCTCCCTGTTGGGCATCCCACAGGAACAGCCTGTGTCCTCTGTGCCTGCAGCTGGCATCAGTGAGATGTAGCCATGGATCTTTGTCTAGGAGTTGGTGTTCTGCAGGCCATGCATCCTGGAGGTCTGTAGATGAGCCCATATTCATGTGATCCCTGCAGGGGCTGGCCCACATGATGCACTGACCTCCAAAAGTCCATTGGCTTTTTTAAGGGTTTCAGTTTCTCCCTGTGGCAGACCAGGCAGTCATGCATCCCTTTCCTGAGCCTCACTGCTGCATAAGCCTGGTGCACTCACCACAACCACCATAAATCCAGCATGTGGTCATTGTCCATATGGCAGGGATGGGGCTGCTTCCAAGGGGGTTTGGGTTCTGGGAAAGTCCTGGGTGGGGGCACTTCAGTCGCTGCCTTGGCAGTGCCAGGAATGGAACATTGAATTTGCCACCCACATGAGATTTTTCATGCAGCAATCAATAGCCAGTGACCTAGAAGGGAAACAGATCAGCACTTCAGCAACTGCAAAAGAAATAGTTAGAGTGTGAAAGGCGCTGAGCTGCCCCCTAAGCCAGTGCCTGCTGCTGTGGGCTGCAGATGACCACACATTTTGCTGCTGAGAGGAAAGGAAAGCTCTCTGGCATGGCTCACTACTCTTGACAGCAGTGCCACACCAAAGGAGATACTGTAACTGAGGGTTTTAGAGTGAAAAAGCAAAATATTCTTGCAGTATTTTTATTACTGGAACTTTCTGACATATCACCTCATTTCTAACGACTCAATAATAACTAATTTCAATAATAACTAATTTGCAAGCACACACAGTTGAACAGCTTTTCTATCTGTATGCAAAATTAAACCTAGAAAAAGGTGGCATAGCATGGGGGTGACTCTCAGACTGAGGGAGATTTCAAGGATGTTTCAAGAGGCCAAGTGAATGACTAAGAACTCAGAACATCAGCCCAAAAATGTACCTTTAGTTGCTCAACATTCCTTATTGAAAATAGAAGGTGCAGGCACTTATTTCTGGTCATTATATAAGTAGCTGAGACCTTGGCTCCAGCTTTCATTCTCAATCCTTGCTGCAACTTTGTCCTTTTCAATCAAGCACAATTTTGCTGCCCTCTTTTAATTTGAGCAGCACCAGATTCCCCAAAAAACTCTCAGTGGATAACTGAAAAATATAGGCAAAGATGCAATAGAGTTGCTTTAGTCAGATGAATATTCCATGAGGTGAGATGCAGTAATATACCCAAGACACACTCACTCTCTTGCACCAGCTATTGTTTCCCTGCTATAAATCTGTTTGGAGGCTGAAATTATTTTATAGCTCTAGAAATAACACTTGGAAAGGCCAGATTCCATTTATTCTGCTGTGTGTAAATAAGTGCAGAGGCACCAAAGCTGAGAGAAGCACCTGCAGCCTCCTGAGCAGGTGACAGTGCTCACAGGTGCTGCAGGGGCCCTTGCTTTGGCTCATGAGTTAACAGGGGCTGCAGGTGTGGGAAATGAGCTGAGCCCCCTTCATAACCCATGGGTGAGCTGTAGGGAGAGTTAATGAGGCTGCTCTGTAGCCCAGAGGTTCCTCAGCCCAGTGGAGAGCTCTGGAAAGATGATTACTTGGTGGATAAAAAATGGATTGAGATAAGATGGGAGGAAGATGGAGGAATTGGATACCTACAGGTGGGATTCTGCCTTGCATGGAGCATCTTTATGAGGTATGTACCTGGTTACTTCATGTTGGCAATCAGCTGTGTCTCACTGGTTTTCAGAAGTTTGCTTTTTTCTGACAACCTTGGAGGAAGATGAGATGGTTGTGAGTTTGATGGATTTTGGAGTTCCCAAGGATATCTGTTGTTCTATAGTTGTTTAGAAGCTGAAGTGGTGGCTGTGTTCCTCCTGCCCCTGTGGGAGCAAACCTGAACAGCAATTTTATTTCAAGATGCCCCTGGTGCAACCTCTGCTGGCCCAGCTGGCTGTGGCTTTAGTGCCCAGGCAGTGCCAAGGAAGGCAGCAGCTAAGGAGGGGGTACAGAAGCAGTGAAGCGTTCTTACAGAAGTGTGGATACACCTTACACATCTTGGGGTCCCCTCAGGAGACCAAATTTTGTGAGGCAGGGTCCCGCTTTATTAGTAATGTCACCAATGGCTAGAGAATGATTTGGTCTGGGTTTAATTTTTTGTAAGGCCATTTATCTCAGCTGTGCAGAGTGAAGGCTGGTGAAGCTCTTCCCCGCCCACTGCACATGCAGCCTTGGCCTCTTCCTTCCAGCAAAGTGCTGCCTCCTGTCCCCTGCTGACACATGCCAGCCTCAGACCTCCCCTGGCCAGGGGACATGGTGACAGCTGATAGACAGCACATGGTCCCTGTGGTGGCTTCTGCAGGGAGCTCACTCCTCTTTCTAGCAGGGGGAGGCAGCTCCTGGAAGGACACATTTGAGTTCTCTACCTTTTAGCATCTTCTGGAAAAAGCTTAAAGCAGCACCCAGCTCACCAAGGCTGAGACAGCCATTTCTAGCATTTGGCCTCTTTGCTCCTCACAATGACAGCTTTTAAATTATTTTCAGCAAATTATTCTCCTTTCCTATTTGCTCTGGCCCATTTGCTTCATGGGAGACCTCTGCTTTGTCCTGTGGGCTTTCTAAAATAACTTACTTAACTAACTTGAACTAATGTCCATTTGGTCACTTGGCTTTGCAGTGTTGTTGCACTGCAGAGTTGCAAGCCATCTAAAAAAGGAAGTGATATAGAAGGGTTTGGAGAGTTGTTAAAAACCTCTGAGGAGCAAACACAAGAAAATAATTGTCCTGGAGATGAATTTCCAAGAACCAGGTTGTGGCAGCAGTGGGTTGACGAATCCTGAAGCAGCAGGCAGGAGTGGAGGCTTGGCCGTACGAGTTAATCAGCCTTGGTCTTGGCACTCTTAAACCCTAAGGGGAGTCAGTGCTCAGTGTTCCTAGAAAATGGCAGAAAAGGGTCAGTCCAGAGGACTTCAAGGTTTTCCTAGACATCTAAATGCTGCCTTCTGACATGGAGTTGATTTTTGGTTTTAAACCTGGTGTTTTGATGGAGCATACTGGCCACGGGCAGGAGCCAGATGCGATGGTAAGCAGAGCTCCTGGGTCAGCAGCTGCTGTTCACTGGGAGCACATCAGGTCATAAATTTAAGCACTCAGAAATTAGGTGGAAATGTCCCATATTTAGGTTATGAGCTTTTCCTTAGCTGCAGGAAGCAAAGCAAAGTCATGCAGGCATTTCCTGACTGCTGACTTTAATACTTTTGCACAGAGTTTGTAGAGGGGAAAAACTTTATAGGAAGCTTATGTTCTTTGTTTTTCCTAAGCAAAATGAAAAGTTCTTCCCCACATGAGGAGTCACACTGAGTGTGAATCAGGGCTCTTGTGGGAAACAGCCTGCAGCAGCTTTTTCATGCCCAGAAGAGATGCAGCAGCAGGTCTCTGTGAGCTGGCTGCTCTCAGGGTGACTGGAGGGCCATGCCAGCAGGGCATGCACAGCTCTCACTGTCACCACTCAGCAGTTCTGGGTTGCTTCCCACATTCCACAGAGCAGGACAAGACCACAATTACAGACAGAGCCCTTGTCTGCTTACCTGGTTTTTAGGGTTTTAGGCCTTAAGCAATTTTTACCTCCGCATCTGTAGGTAAAAAAGCTCCTTTGTAAAATCAAAGTAGCTAACAGGATTTACTCTGATGTACCTACAGCTTAGGTATACTTAGGAAATATGTTGCTGGATGACCCTTTGATGACCCATCCTTCTGGCCGTCTCATAACCCTGCACAATCAGATGTTCCCAGCCTGAGGGATGTCCAAAGTTCTCTTTATCAGCTGTGTGAAAGACCTCATTTAAAAAGGGAAAAAAAATGGAATGTGCACAGACCTGAACTGCAACACTGCTCAAACTATGTGAAAACACAAGGATCGCCAGGGTCTTAGAGCACTTTCCCATCAGATTTTAGGGAGTGGCCTTCAGGGAAGCTCTTCCGACCTCCTTATTTCCTTGTCTATAGACGAGAGAAGCTGCCTTGCAGCTTGGTGGTGAATTTACCTCCCGCCATTCTTACTGCCTGAAGTTCTCAGCAGGCTCCCACAAAGAGCACCTTGGTACCCTTGCACCCCCTCCTTTGGGGGAACCTTAACTTGATTCCTTCAAGTGCACAGCCATTGTTCCTTTTACTGACCAAGGGAGCTGGGAGCTGGAGGAGTGTGCACTAGAGAGTGGAAAATGGAGAAGGACAGAGATGAGACAACAGATGGAGGAGTGATCTCCACTGGAGGCTTCTCCACATGATCCTCTGGTGACATATCCTGCCCATGCCAGGAAAAGCTTCTTGGCTGAAAGTTCTATGGGAAGATCAAAAATACAGAACAGTTTAGCTTTAAAACACTGCCAGGAGGAGAGGAAGAAGAGGTTGACTTCCAGATCACCTGTGAATTTTTTGGTGGGTGGGAGTAAATTTACTTTCTAGGCTCAGAGATGCATGATATGGTAGTGAATATATTCCTTAGATAAAATGGAATGTGAAGGACTTGGATTAGAAAAAAAGCAGCCTGATGGATGAGTGCTAGAGAGCAGGATAAAAGTCAGACAAGACAGAAATAAGCCAGTAAGCTGGAGACAACAGCCTGACAGGTCTCCTGTGGCTTGGAATGTGCCACAGGATGGAAATTGGGCCCTAAAGTATAAATGAGAGACCCTCCAAGTGTCCTTTTCAGAGCACTCCTAGGACAGGCCTGAACATGAGCCCAGCTCTGCTGTATTGGAGCAGCTGTGGAATTGCACAGATCCAGTGAGAAGGTCCCTGCAGGGAGGTGTCCATCCCACTCTGACCCTGGGGGATGGCAGGAGTCCCATGGCTTCATGCCAGCCCCTCCTGTGCCACCATCTGCATTTCTCCTGCCACCAACTTTTTTAGGATTTTTTTCCAGGAATTTTTTCTTTTCAAAACCATGCCTGTACAACCTGGCCCTGCTCACTCATGAGAGCCCTGCTTGTGGGCTCTCTACCCCTGCTCTTTCCTGCTTCAGGCTGTGGCCAGTGCAGTTCCAACTTCAGCCTCAGTTTCTTCACCTCCTTCTTCTGAAGAGCTGAAACAATACTGTACTTCATCCTGCTTGTCCATAGACACCTCAGGAAAAGATGTTTAAAGTGTCTCAGGGGCACTGTGTGATTGGGGAGGATACAAACCATTTCAGTAGCAGCATAAAAAATTAATTTGGACAATTTTAATGGGAAGAGTAAGGATATTCCTTGAAAGGTAGTCCTGATGACATCTTTCTGCAATGGAATCAATGAAAATGAAAGGGTTTAAAATTCAATATCCAGATTTTCTGGATTTAATGTGGACTGTGAGAAGTCTCTAATTGTTCAGCAAAGCCCAAATAGATTCTCCCTTCTGTATCTCAGACACTCATTTTAAATTTCATACTGAAAAAAACCCCTCTAACTTAATTTTCTGTTAATATATTGCAGAAGTTATTAAGACACTTTTAAATGACTATTCCCTTAAAAAACCCCAAACTGACCAACAAAATAAATAAATAACAAAAATCCCCCCAAACAAACCCAGACAAAAGAATTATTCCAGCTGTTTCCTTTTGCCTTTCTCTTGGCTTAGACAAGGTGTCTCTCAGCTTCCATGCTGACTCATGGGTCTCCAGATTTCCATCCCAGTTTCCAGCATAAATGAGTTCCATCTTTCCCTCCTTTCAGAGAACCTTGGTGCTTAAGTTGCTTTTCAAACTGGTGGCAGGGCATCCACCTTCACAGGCCTGGCACTTGAGTGCTGCAAAAAAACTTCAGAGCTGCATTGGTCCTGCAGATCACCTGTAAGAAATGTGAGATTTATTCAGTACTTAAATAGACCTGCCAGTGATGGCTGAGGGCTGTGTTTCCCCCTACTGATGCTGTAGAAGGGTTGTCAGAGATGCACAGGGCAAGGGAGAACAGTGGTGGTTTGGGAGCCTTTGAAGGGAACAGATTTCAGGCCATGTTTTCCAAACCTCCTAGCGAGGGAAAGGGAATATGGTGTGATAATACTTAGCAGGCTTGCAAGGAAAATTAGCAATTGCCTTTGAAAATATTTCCTTTAAAAAGAACCACAACCCTTGAATGTTACCCTTACTTACACATAAGGAGCTGATGGGACTCCCTGGAGATAAGTAAGCACATTTTATAATGTGAGAGGGGATGGAGAGCACTGGAATGAAGCAGCAGGGGAGGGGGAGTTTTGGGGATGGATCAAAGTGTTAAAGTGGAACATTTGGAGTTGCCATTTCCCACATGGATGGTGCTGAGAATTGCATTGCAGCAAAGAGGCTCCAACGCTGCCTCAGACCATATCCTAGAAAATAGGAGGATAATTTCCTCATGAGCAGCCAGGCCTTCTGACTGAGCAGGGAGAGCCATACCCAGTGTAAGACTTCAACAGACCCTTCATGACTCCAGCCCTAAGTGATGTTTTTGAAAAGGAGTCAGAAAGGCCCCTCTTCCACACACAACACAGGATGTCCAAGTTGCTGTGGAGACGAGGCCATTGGAGAGAGCAACCCTCTGACACAACATGATGTAACACTTCAGTACTCTCATCTCTGTCAGTATTTTGTCTTTATTTGTAAAAGTTGTATAAAACGCCTTTCAAAATTGGTCTGGTGAAACGGGGAGGCTTTTCCAATGCCAGCAAGGTTTCTGTATAGGAATAACATAGCAAGACATAGATACACACCAAAACAACCGAGGCAGATAGCCAGGAAAGGCTGCCAACACAGCACTGACACCATGAAACTGTGCAGTGACATGAGCTCACTGCTGTCCACACACTCCATCACAGAACTTCAGAACCACAACTCAGTAACCAGCCTCTTCACAGTGAAGAACAAAAATTCAGGAAAATTTACAAAAGCTACACTTCAAAATTTGAGACATTTTTAGAAAGGAGGAATGACACAATGCCAAAACCAGAAGCTGACAGCTTCACCTATTGCTACATATGGATGCTGACCACTTCCAAACTCCAAACTTTGAACCAGGCAAGTCTATTTCTAGAATAATGAAGAATGGAAGTTTAATGGCACCTACTGCTTTGCAAAAAAAGGTGCTGCAGGTCTTCAAGTAAAGCAAAAAGGCCTGTAGTAGTGTATAGGGCTACAGAGTGTAAAAGAGTCAGGCCTGCAGGCATGGCATTTTGTGGCAAAAGTGTGACTAGCACAGCCTCCTGGTTTTGAGGACACATTATGCACGAGCACTTTGATTGTAAGATGCTACTTCTGTGGGAGGAGGAAAACCACTTTGCTTATGTAAAAGTCATGGGAGAAAGGCAGGGATCTCTCCTGTCAGCATAAAATCAGTTCAAAATTGTTCCTTTCTTAAAGGACTGTCCCTTTTGCATACCCCAGGGTCAGCAAAGTGAGCCAGATTTTTCCACAGTGTAGCTCAAATGATCTCTGCCCAGTTCACTCCAAAGACAGCTTTTGACTGTAATCCTTGGCTTGACTTCAGTCATGTGTGACTTTCTTGCTGTTTCTGGCAAAGGAGCCAAACCCTGGAGCACACATGCAGGACTGACTGCAAATGGCTCCTGTCAGGCTGCTGCAGCAGCTCTGTGCCTGCTCTGCACAGCTCCAAAACAAAGCTGGGCAGGCCAAGGCACCAGTGATCAAACTGGACAGCCTGAAGGAGGAAAGGAGAGAAAACAGCATACAGAGGCTGAATGGCTTTCAGCTCCTCAACAATACTGACAACACAAAATTAAGGCTGCTGCAAGCAGTTCTCTGTCCCTGCCTTGAAAACAACTAAATTTACTAAATTTATGCTTGTTGAATGCATTTGCTTTTTCACAGCAGTCAGCCAGCCACTGCAAACAATCTGCAATATGGGATTATTCATAAACCTTCAGACCTCTTAGCCAGCTGTCACCTTTTCTTCACAGATTTTCCTATAGATCAGGAAACATGTTCTCAAGATTTGTCTGGTTCTGTCCTGGTACCAAACAAGGTGGGAGAGTTATTGCATTTGTTACATTAAAGAACAGATAAGAGGGGAAGGATACTGTGGCTCAGGTCCATGCAAATGTGGTGTGGAGGAAACCTTGGCTCCATCTACTCACCTTGTCCCATGCCAGGCCTGTTACCAGTGGGCAAGAGCAGCAGGATAAGAAAGGGCAGAAGCCCTGTCCAAGGCTCCCACTAGTTTCTGCCCAGCCTCTCTGACCACAGCTGCTTCCCAGGAGCAGCTTGTAAAATTCTGTCTACTAAAACAAAACCCTTTGTCAGAATACTTTGCCTCACTAATTCCATAACACTCCCCAATCAGAAAATGTAGCTTATGTAGTAAGTCCTCCTGCATCATCTATGTTATTCATCATGTGACTAAAGAAAGCTCTCTTTGCTGCAAGGAGCTTTCTCTCCTTGGTCCTGGATATAGCACCAGCAGTTAAAACAGAGGTAAAGTTGCTCCAGAGTGGTGCAGCACTTCTACTGGAACACAGGAATAGGGCACTTGAGAGTTGTCTTCCCTCCCCCAGTCACACCTTGTTTCTGAAATGAGCTCTGCAAGCTCAAGCTTGCTGTTGTGTGGGGGCACTGCTCAAAAATGTGACCTGGTCCTCTGTGGGCTCAGGTGATCCAAAGAAGAAGTGAGTGTTGCCTGCTGTGCTGGATTGTGGCCCTGTGTTCCTGAATTTATTTAGAACTATAGGTCATGAAATCACAGTTTTGCTCGATCCTCCTTCCAAAACACTGCCATGCTGAATTTCCTAAACATGCTATGCTTGTCCTCAAAGGAGGGAGGCCCTTCCCAGAATTCAGCTTCCTGAAACAAGTACTATACACATAAAGATGTAAAACAGTGTAACTTTTTGAGGGAATGAAAGGGAAAGCTTTGCTACCCGTTTACAACCATTAAAACAGCACTACCTACCTTTTCTCTCTTTTTAAAATGCTAATCCTCTCACCAAAAAAAAAAACAAAACCCTGAAACATTTTGTAATGTTACAGGTTTCAATCCCATGGCACAAAGACCTGCTTCTGTGCACTGTTTTTAAACTTTCTGTTTTCATTGCAGTGATGACTAAATGGGAAAGTTATGCAGACAGCAATGCAGCATAATCTACAGCAGTTCTATTGCTATGAACCGTGACAGCTATGACCAAAGATAAGGCAAACAAAAGTGAACTAAGGGGGAATTTCTCCTCTGTCTCCTTTCCTCCACCTCTAAACCTGGGAGGGAAAAGGCAATATATTACAAGAGACAGCACTGAGCACTATACAAGCATACAAAACAGAGTAGATGGTTGGACAGATCACTGCAGAGGAATTTCTAAGCCAAATTTTACAAAAATGCACAATCCCTTTAAAAAATAATCAGTATACAATCACAATGCAAAAGGACATAAAGGGGCTTTTTCTGAATTCCACATATTCTGGCCACTCTTCCCTCCCATTCCTCATAAGTCCCTTTTTGCAAGCTCTGGGAAGTCCAGTTGCACATCCTCACACAGTAAGTGAATGGATGTCTAATACTGTTAATTTATGAGATCCTGGAGCTCCTCATCAGTCAGCTCATTGACTTCCATGATCTTTTTCAAGTGTTCCATGTACCGGGCGTGGTCTTGCAAAAAGTGTGGCACCCTCATGTTCTCAATCACAGCCAATCCCTTCAGGCGATCCACGTCCTCATAGGAGATCTGTAAGGAAGGACAGGGGTCAATTTAGCAGTACAGTCCCATTGCCCCTCTGCTGTTGCTGCTATAAATTCTCTCCTGTACATGAGAAAATGTTTCAGAGCAGGAGAATTTAAAACCTTGGAGAAGCGTTTGGAAACATGAGCAACTCTGCGCTTCAGTGGAAGATGCAAAAGAAGTGTAAATTTAGCAAATGCCTTCATAATTCCTGATTCTGTTTGGATTCAGTCAGTGAACAGACTTGTAGGAATGTGAATGAGAATCATCTATAGCAGCTGCAGGAATAAAGAGGGAAAGCATGGAGCACATGTGAGTCTTGGAATGTCTTCTCAAAAAGGCAGAAAGATTTACAAGAGAATGGAAAAAACGCTGTGCAAAAGCCTAAGGAACTAAAAAGTGAAGGCAGCACAGGCATGGCACAGGAAACAGTTTGGGAAATGCATGGTGCCAGCTGACCTGAACTTTGCTGTTTCATTTTCATGAGTAAATGTGCTTATGCAAAGCTAAATTAAAATGCATCTCTAGTAACTAACTACAGCATGAACAATACCTAAGCACCCCAGTTTTAGGTTGTTTCCTCATTCAATAGTGGAGTGCACACTGGGTTTGCCTCATGCCATCAGAGCCTTCTGGGTATTGGTGCTGAACTCTCATTTTGCAGCTATTAGAGGATCTGGTAGCTTTCTTCCCTAAGGAAAATTGGTATTTCTATCTTCATAGTCTTATGATTCTAAAAGCTAGGACTTCAAATCACAATAGCTCAAGATGCTGTGAATGATAGTCTAGAAGGGATGACTGCTTTGGCTGGGCACAAGCTGCCATGGGAGCAGAGAGCAGGACTCCTTGGGCAGCTGTCCAGTGTGATGAAATCTGCGTGGTTGTCACCTTGTCTCCAAGCTGTGTGTTCTGGGCACCCTGCAGACAGCAGCATATGCTCTGGCAATGCCCCCAGCCTTGCTGTGCTTCACACGAGCTTTGTGCCAGGTGGCTTGAGTGGAGCCTGCTCCTTCCAACCTTTTTGCCCCATGTTTCCCCTAAGGAGCTGAGCCCTGTAGGGCCTGGTTTTCCAGGAAGCAGCCGGCCCTCTTGGCAGGTGATGGTTTCTACTCAGCAGCGATTGAAGTGCATATGAAGGATTCACCAGTGTGCAAGGGGCAGGAAGGGCTTCCTGCAAAAACAGGACAGTGCAATCCAGACTGCACTAAACCTGATCCACAGGGACAGGTGCATATCTCAGCAATGATAACTGGAACAAAGCCCACAAGGAGAATCAATTTGCATCTCAGTACACAAGTGTGCTTTCCTAGTTGCAAGGACAAGATGCACCCAATTAAGAAAACAGACACCCATGCCCAGGCTTATTCAAGTCAGCAAGATACTGCTGTTTGAAGATTGTGTGGCATTACACCTAATTAACTTACTTAGAAGTGGATAGAGAGGAGCTCCACAAAACCATACCATCTCTCAGTCTGGACACACAGCACCACATGCAATTAAATTCTACCTCTTTTCCTGCCTAAAGAAATAAAAAGGATCCTTCTCCCCTCATATTTATGTTCAGAGGTTTCTGTTACTGCTGCAAACAAGAAACATGCGTCTATAATCTGAGATATGGTTTGAATGGGATGCATTTCCCCAGTCCTTGCAATTGCTAAAAAACTACCAAAGCTGACATCCTGAGGAGATCAAAAAAATAATCCCATCCTATGGTGGAAACAGGTTGCTTGCCTTGCCACATTTTATTGTCATTGCACTAGATAAAAAAGACTGAGGCTGAAACAAGCTTACTTACGCTCTTTGTAATGTGTTTGTGTGTTTCTCAGGAAACACAACAGTAGGTGATATTTTGCTGCTTTTACTTTTTCAAACTCTAGTAGTTTTCTAAACTCAAGAGCACCCAATATCTGCATTCTATTTCTCTTTGGCAATATTTGCATGCAATTACCATATGAATATTTTGCAGTGCTTCCTGTTTTTATGTCTTTCCTGTGAAGTTTTAAGACTGCTCCTTTTAAGAAGCACCTTTTCTCAGGTTTCAAGTGTTTCCCTTAGTCACTTCTAGGTGTGTTGAACAGTTTGCATGTATCCACACCACACTCTTCTACACTGTAAGTAATGTCAGAAGCAACAGGAAGGCAGGGCCTGGAAAATGTGCCAGCCAAGCTTAATACTCCCTTTGGAACAATATGATCCTCCCATTCCAACCTAAAAAATCCAAGTAAATCCCCCATTTAAAGTGGTGATAAATCACTAGCCTAGATCCCAGTGCAAGTTTTATGCTTCCCTCTTTCATGAGAAGATATATTGGACTGAGAGAGGACTCAGTGAAGGGTCACTAAGATGATTGAGGCACTGGAGCATCCCTCCTGTGAGGAAAGGCTGAGGGCTGGAACTGTTTAGCCTGGAGTAAAGCAAGCTCACAGGAATCATCATTGTGTATAAACATGGGAATGGGACTCTTCTCACCAGCACACACTGGCAGGGCAAGGGGCAGTGGGCACCAGTTAAAATGCATAAAATTCCATCTGAACAAAAAACACTTTTGTACAATGAGGGTGGAAAAACACTGGCACTGGCCACCCAGAGGGGTTATGGAGTCACCATCAGTGGAGATATTCAATGTCCAGCTGGACATGTTCCAGGGCAAACGGCTCTAGCTGACACTGCTTAAGCAGGAAAGTTGGACTAGAGGATGTTGAGATCTCTGCAGACCTCGATAATCTGTGATGCTGAGAACAGACATTGCCCTGATACACAAATTTCCAGCTTGACTGCAGATGTCTGAAACGAAACCATTCAGAACACATTTTAAGATCCCTTGATTTTAAAAGTTGTAAAGTCAAGCACTTATAAATTATTATACTCCTAGAAATAAACTGTTTGTAGACCCTTAATGTGGGTGCCATGCAATGTGGATCATCTGTAATTTTATGAGGAATGACTTAGTGTGTTTTTCAAGTGGCCTGACAACCTGCAGACTCCCTGAAGAGAGGCATAAAGCAGTAAAGGAAGTGTGTGTTCAGTGGTTTAGTAGGCAGAAGCTGTGTGGAGTTAAGCAGGCTTAAAGCCCAAGGAAATTTCAGAGAAAAACTTGTCAGACTTATTTGACAGTGTGATTTTATTTTCAAAGCTTCCTAACTTGGTTCAGCTACCTAAATAGCTCTTGCTTATCAATAAGGATGATTCTGACAGTAAAGGGAAAACTCAAATGTGGACCAAAACCCTCTATCATAATATGCCCCTTCCCTTTATCACCCATTGATTGCTAAGTAGGCAGAAATGTTGGTATACCAGCTCTAAATTCAAGCTCAAGCCAATTTGATTCCCTGTTTATGTGAGTATGAACCCTGCTTAATGAACTGTGAAAGCAATCCTTGGGTTTAGGAAGTGTGACAAAATTTCTGCACTTTTTCAGATGAGCTGAGAACGAACAAGCAATGATGTTAGTTAGAATGGACCTAAAATTCATTCTCAATTTGTGAATGCAGAAATATCATTATTCTGGGGGGGACAAAAACCTCATTTTTTAAAAACACCTGCCATCAATGAGAGAATTTTGAGATTAAATAGTCTTTGTGGTGGAAGGGGGTGCATTAATGTCAAATGGTTGGTTCCTTTTGTCATCTTTTAGTACCTGTCTTGTTTGGCCAAGGCAGTCTGTTGTACTGCAAGTCAGGTAGTATCCCATAAAGGTAGGAAAGTCTGAGAACTATAACCATAAAATCTTAATCTGATAAGTGAAGAATGAGGTCAAGCTGATAGAAATTTTTAGGACCTCAAAATACTTGCAACTTGCACAGTGTAATTGAAGGTGCTGTGCAGAGCAGAGAATTCTAGATCAAAGTAAAAGCACCGTGACTCATAGTTCATTACAGGCAGGCTTGCTGAAATGATAAAACTGCACCCTTGGGAATAATGAGTTCAATCACCTTTCCAAGGGCTGTCAGAAGATGGAAATCAATGGATTCCCTGTATCTCAGGATTCGGAGGATGCCATCCAAGTACACCTGGTCCTTATTGAAACAGCCTGAAAGGAATGGAGATACATTGCACTCTATCAATGTTTGGTCAAGGCATGTTCTCAGAAGCCATTATGAGCAGAGCAATTTTATTTTTAAAAACTAGATATTTATATCCCTGACTTTGAACACCTTTCCAAAAACTAGCTAGAAGGCAAAACCCACTAGCCAGAAAAAGAAATCAAACATAGAAGATAGGGCCTGTGAATAACCACAGGCAATGTTACATCTGTGGAAAGCAGGTCAAACTGTAAGTATGAATTTTTTCAAAGTTTTGCATTTATGTTCCATTTCCACCAAAAAATACAAAAATCCTTTACTGACTCAGCTTGAAGGTCTCACCGAAGAGCATTTTCAGCCTCGTTTTCCATAGCAGAATTCCTGAGACCCCATTTCAGAGAGTGTGGAGTCCGATTTTTCCCTTTTGCAAAGGTTTTACTGTGTGACATGATTAGGGAGCTCTGTGCATGTTCTGAAAGCCCCCCTGAAGTACAAAACAAGAGAAGACAAAGAGAGAACTCACCTGGCTGTGAGGTGTCAGTCCACCCTCTCTTGGCCCGTACGCAGTAATCCCACCTAGTGTTGGGGTCTTTGACAAATTTGCCCACATCCTGGAAAAGCTGACTGAAGGACATTTGGCTGGCCTGGTACACCGTGTAGTAGAGCAGGGCAGCTCTCCAAAGGAAAGGGTCTTTGCGGAACAGGACGCTGTGAATGCTCGCTAGCCCCTCTTCTGTGGGGTTGATGGGCTTTAACCCGTGTTTCCTGCGGCCGTTGCGGTTGCACCAAGGCTGGCTGTTGTTGTTGAAACCCCGAAAGTAATGAGTTCCTGAAAAAAAAAAAAAAAAGAAAAAGAGGAATCTGGCACTTAGAACAGTAGGAACCTGGCACTTAAACATGTTAATCATCCAATGATTAACAAAAAGTTATAAAATATATAAGGAAATACCCATTTCAGAACTCTGAGCTGGTAGGACTGGGCACTGGGAAAAGTGATGACTTCAGTTGTGTCTACAACAGACTATTTTGTCAGAGATTATATATACCATGCAAATATTCACCTGCTGACTGCAAGTGAAACTCCTGAAAATGTTTAAGTAATGCAATTATCAGGAGGACTTGACTTCCTAAATCTGTGAAAAGGAATTTTCGGAAGTCTAACAAGCTGAATTGTATCTGGCATAGGCTAGGCATTGTAGGGGAACAGCAGGAAGGAAAATCAAAGTAAAAGGGCAGAAATGTTGCCTCCTGAAGGTGATTAAACAGCACTACTGCAGCCTTGGAAGATGCTATGTCCCCTAAAATGTGAGTAACAGTGGTTCTAGGCAATTGCAAGGCTTACTCTTCGGTTGCTATTCAGGCACTAGACAAGTTTATCAATATTTTAAGTACTTTGTTGAAAGAGATGCACTGAAAAATTTGTAGAAATTTTCCACAGGGCTGGGCCAACCTTGTGTAATGCAAAATCACAGCAATTTTACACCAGTTTAAGGATCACTGGGTCAATTCTTGATACCTAAAGCATACCTACATTTGCAAGCAGTGCAGCGTGACAGACGCAGGTTTGTAAAGTGACATGGCTGGAGCCGAGGTTGAACAGTCACACTATTTTTATTTCCTTTTTTTAACTCTAGAGTAGTTAAAAAAAATTGCTCTAATGAGCAAAATGTCCTTAAGCAATGACAGCACAGAAGGTATGCCCTGGAGCAGAGCCTCTGGGCTAGCATCATCTGAAAGGATTACTCTCTTTCTGCTCCAAGAATCCTTTGGCATGAGAACCTCAGTGCTGTAAGTGGGACTGGCTGGTAGGCTTACTTTGAAAGCTTCCTCTGGATCTGACCTAAAATGCTAGTGTCCATGAAGCCTAGGAATCCTTTTCAATGGGTTTCTCCTTGCCTTTAGGGAAAGAGAAGGTTTCTCTTCCCTTTAGCACAACTCCAGCACAGGTCATTTGGATAGGGATGTTCCCTCCTTGTGTACCTGTCCAGTGCCTGGCCCACCACTGTGCCATAGGTAAGAATGCATGCAAGTACTCCCCATTGCCTGCAGCAGGGGTGTGATGCTCATACCAATCTCGTGTCTCAGCATGCCCTCCAGCCAGTGCTCGCGCGCGGTGGAGACATTGATGGTGAGAGTGGGGCGGCCGTTCACCACCGTCATGGAGGCTCGCGACAGCAGGTCCTCCGTGAGATGGACCACGATCTGGAGAGGAGAGAGTTCAGGCAGAACTGAAAAGCTCTCTTCTCACTCCTGATCCTGCTTTTTCCTCTGGCTCTTCCATTATTTCATGTCTCTTTGGTCCCTTACCCTCCACAACTCTATCTTGCGATCACCGGTCACCTGAGAGAGCCTTCGGAATGAGTTTATCCTGCTCACCTGGGCTACTGACAGAAGATCAGACTTTATGGGGTGAGTAAGGGTGAACATAGACCAAAGTAAGACTGAAAAATTTAGTAAGGGAACACTGATTAGACTCAGAGGGCAGGGAGCAATTGCATGCACAATAAATTAGCGAAAATACCAGTTTTTGACCTGTGTTGAATTATCTTAGTATTACTAAGAACTGAAAAATACTAGACAAGAACACATAAATTGACTAGGTATCGATATAATTAGTTGTCTGAATGCATTTCAGTTGCAATTCTAAAGCCACTTGAATGAGACAGGGAAATACTGTGTACATTTTCTCCTGTTACATGAAATATTGAAATACTGGCATTGTTTTGTTCTACACAGCAGAATAGCTCTTGCTTTCCTGTTCTCTCTTGGAAAACTGGTAATAAAAACAAAAACTGGCAGAGAAGGAAACTAATGCATATTGATATATTGTATTATTTGACTTAAAAAAGCCTTTTTAAACAAGTGACTGCGAGGGAAAAGTGAAACTCTTTGTTAAAGACTAAGCACCTTTCCCTCTTCATGTAAAGCCTAATGGAACAGTACTGCTCAGAAGAGTACAAGGGAAGACTACTTTAAAGAAAGATTACTTTTTTAGTATCCAAAAAAAAAGGACCCAGAGATCAAAGGCATGAATATAACACCTCCCTGTACTCAAAACTCACCCTCAACTTCAAGTTCAACAGCAAACTATCAGTCCCACAAAACTTACATTTAAGAGGCAGGAAAAAAAGGTAAATCCCAAAGCATTTAAATTTAAAGGACAAGTGCCACTTAGCTTTATTAACACCTCTTCAGCTGAAGAGAGTATTTTAATATTTTAGACCATCCTAAGCATGATGTATTAACCCCATTTTCACAGAAAAAGTGAAGCATTTCATTAAGAAGGACATGGGCTGCTGGATGAGGATGTATGATCCAGTTGCCATGAAGTCAAACCAGGCCAAAAATGAAGAGGGAGATAAAAGTACAAGAAAAGACAAAACATACATTTTTTTCTGCTTGCTCTAAACTGTAGTTTATTAATCCCATGCTTATAAACCCAGGTCAAGTCTGGTTATCACTGTCAAATCATAGTCTCACAAAAATGTGTGATGAGTTTGGCAGTTTCTTCTAATAATATTATGTTTACCAATTAAACCTAGTTTCTGGGAAATTAATTTTTGCCTTATGATTCCAGACTCCTCCTGATCACTGCCAGTGATCTCATCCAAGTCTTTGTCATCTGGTGATTTCATTTGGATTAATCCCTTTTTTATACATTCAATTTCATCTGACTTTTCCAAGCAATTTCATGTAACTTCATCAAACTAGTCTTCTAAAATTCTGAATATAGAAAATAAGGGTTTTTTTCCACAGGGCTCTAAAAATTAGATGGTTAAAACCAGGAAAAAACAGCACTTAAACCAACTCAACAAGTTCTTTCAGACATTTTTATTCACTTATGTCACTTTCATTTGTGTTGCTTCTTATAAATCACTCTCTTGGGCTGTTGCTTATTTTTCTTGGCCTTTTCTTAACTCTTTCCTTTGGTGTAAATAATTTGATACAGGAGAACAGATGGCAGAACTGATGAATAAATGGAAATGTGCTGGTCTCCAAGTAGCTGAAAAAAGAAGGGAAGGAAGGGTGTCGTTCTTGGGTACTCCCAAAAGAAGAGAATTTAAGAACAAGCATATATGAACCAGGAAACAGGCTCAGAGAGATGACTGAAGCCTTCACAATTAATGAGTGTCGTTTCAATTGTTACATTAGACTGGGCTTAGCTCTGAGAAAAGTATGATGTAAGGAATATTCTTGTGATTATGGAGGAAAGGCCTCCCAGATGGTCTCTTGGGTCCATCCAATGTCTAAGGTCTGTCCACACAAGTGTTTCTTTCCTGATCCAGGGCAGGACTTACCTCACCAAGACAGCCTTCTTTCACCATGTACTTCCTGACATGATTCCAGATACGACTTTTGGTCAGCAAGCTGCCTCCAGTGGCCTGTTCAAATTTTTCATAGCTCCCATATTTCTGCAATGTCCGCTTCATAATGTTAATGGACTATAAAATGAAAAAAACAGCAAATATCAGGGCAGTAAGATCCCCATGCCAGATTGACACTTGTAATCTTTCTCTCCTTCTCAATCTCTCTTTTTTCCTTAGTTTAAAATCCTCCTTTTCTTAACTCACTCGCAGTCTCACTAACAGGCTGTACTCATTTAATACATGCCGACACGCTCCGCAACGAATTTATGCCATCTTCAGATTTACATTAATGCCAAAGTACTGAAAAAATATTCTGATCAACTCATCTTAGACCCACATACATCAGTGTGATGATTAGATGATTATCAGTCTAGTGAAATAATACCTATTTTCTCTTTAATTTTGGCAATGTTGCACAACTGCCTTGTAAAACAGATGTAACAGGTCTCCAGGACATTTGCAGTTTGACAGCTTGTTTCTTTTTATGTTTTTCCAAAGAATTTGAAAAAGATCAACTATTACTGTCATCTTGCTTCATTTCTTGGCATGTTCTAATTTAAGAACACTGATTAAGCAGATGTGTAACTATAATTTTAACAATAATACCTCTACCAAAAATATCTCCTTACAATAAAATCCCTTGTACCATGGGTGTCTGGGTGAGAAAGGAGGAGAGAGAGCAGGAACTTTTATTTACAGAACTTTCATTTAAACTTTTCATTTAAACCACAGTACTTTTTTAAAACCCCCCAAAATGAAGGCCTATTTCATGAGATAAATAGAGTAGTATCAACAACTCTCCTATGAATTGCTGCTAGAAGAAGTTCCCTTGAGCAAAGCTCAGCACAATGCCCATAACCATGATCTGGACTATGCATATTGAAGATTTTATTGATGGGGTGTGAAATGCTCATCCCTAGTTATCTTCTTTCCAGCACATCATTACACACCTTAAAAGAAAATGTGGTATGGAATAACTCCTTTCCCTGCAACAGTCCAACTACAGGGAATAGTTTTTTTCAGAGACTTGATAATAGAAGCTCCTGGCACTACCTTAAAAAATTAATGTTCTTGCTAAGAAAATACCACTAACATTAAAAGGTGAAAATCTTGTAGACTGAATCTCTTTTTACACTATACACTTATATCCCTTCATAAATGCATTTGTCTACAGCTATGTAAATTCTGACATTGGCAGGTTGACTGATTTTCCACAAAAATTGGATTAATTTTTTATCTTTCACAGCTACCAACAATCCTTCTCTAATGTTTTTCAAGTTGAAACTAATCAACCCTGAGTAATTGCTACTGAAACCCATAAATGACAGCTAGACATATCCTTAAAGTCTAATAGCTCTTTGATGAAGGAGATGTCACTTACCTGAATGCCAAAGAAATATTGTACCTAATGATTAGTATTTCTTTGTCTTGTATGTTTTTCCAAACCAGTTTTTTCCCTATAAACTTTTTAAAATTACCTATGAATTTTAACTTCTCAAAACATTGTCTGTTTTATAATTCTTTTAGTGTCTGCACATTCTGAGGCATTTGCCTGACTTATACAAAATTCTTGGTTAAAGAAGCAAGCTAAATATTCCCACCCTTTTCTCAGAAAGTTTATTCTCAGCCAGCAGCCTGAACAATTCATGATAACAGTTCTTCAGTCTCCTTTGCCAGGTGCCAGATCCTTAAGATATTTATGTCATCTACTAGTTGTTTGGAATATTGGGTTTCTATGAACAATTAATTAACTTTATTTGTTCACTCTGGAAGAAGTCATCTGTCAATCAACCTTCCAGCATGAAATTTGTCTTCACAACTTGTTGATATTAAATTTCAATTAAATCTATAGGACTAAACACTAAGTACCCATTTAAATTCTAGGATGCCTAAATTTGTTTGAAATGAACTCAGAGGTGACCTTATAACTCTCTACACCTCCCTGAAAGCTGGCTGTAGTCAGGTGGGGGTTGGTCTCTTTCTCCAGGTAGCAACTGATAGAACCAGAGTACACAGTCTCAAGGTGCATCAGGGGAAATATAGGCTGGATATTAGGAAGAATTTTTTACGGAAAGGGTGATAAAGTTCTGGAATGGTCTGCCCAGGGAGGTGGTGGAGTCACCATCCCTGGATGTGTTTAAGGAAAGACTGGATGTGGCACTCAGTGCCATGGTTTAGTTGAGGTGTTAGGGCATGGATTGGACTCAATGATCTTTATAAGGTCTCTTCCAGCCTAGTGGTTCTGTGAAGTCTGTGAAATCTCAGAGGACTCTCCAACCTTAGCTGGAGTGCAGGCGTTTTCTAAAACCACCTCATCACAATGAACAGTGAGAAAATGAGCACTGAACACATCAAACCTCCTGCCTGGCTGTCTGTAACAGCAAAGTCCCTGGAGCTGAGACCTCTGGGCTACAGAAGGCAGCATGATTTTGGGAGTCAGGAGACCCAAGTTCTAACTCTTCCTGCCTGCTTGCAGGCACCTTCCTGGGCTGTTGAAACTTTCCTAAATGCTGTGAGACACTTGAATCAAAAACACAATACAAACAGCAGGTTCTCAGACACAGGTCCTCCTCAAGAAACACAGACCCACTCCAACCTCTCCTACCTCCACCTGACAGAGTTCACAGCTTCAAGGGGAAACTTCTTTATGTGCCACACTAGGTAACCCACATCCTGCCAGTCCATCCACATCCAGATATGTGTTGCAAGTTTGAGCTCCTGCATACTGAGAAAGTTGTTAAGCTTAAACCTCCTCTTTGCTGAACAGATATTCAGAGATTACTAAGAAGGGTGCTCACCCCTATATCACCTTCTCTCTTGACTCTGTTTCAAGTGAAACAGAAAAACGTCCCAAGAATTCTTTCCAAGTGGGCAGGTGTGGCTCTGGAAGCACTGAAACAACAGGGGAGAGCCTTCACACACAGACACATTGCCCACAAATTCCCAGGGAGTGGCAGATGGCCCTGACACTGGGGTGAGCCCCATCCCCAGTGATGCTCCTGGTTTGCACATTTCTTGCCACAACCACTCCTGCTGGGGTGGTTCCAGAAGGGAAATGGTTTGGGAAATGTTTGGTTTCCAGGCACTGACTACAACACCAAGCCCTTAATTTGGGATTCTGCACCTGCCTCCAAGGTGAGATGACTCAGTCAGCTGTTGCAAGAACTTGCTGGGAAAGGGGAAAATCCAGACCAGCATGCCAGCTGCTGCCTACTGCAGCATCCAACTGTGAGCTAATTTTCCAGCCTCTGGGCCAGCAGAACACTGGTACTGCTGCACTTCCTAAGGCCAAACTGTGAACTCTTCAGTAACAAGTGAAAAAATAGAAGAAAAGAAGAACTATGTGGCTGTACCAGGTTACTGGTTAGGAGTAATAATTCCTGTTCTTTTCAATATTACCTAAAATGTCTGCTTATCCTTCTGATCACTACCAAAGAGTGCCAAAAGACATAGCACTCATAAGACAAGCCCCTTTGCACAGCAAACTCTACTGATGCTCAAGAAAGCAATGACACAGAAGCACGAACAAGAGCAAGGCAAGACTGTTTCACTGACTGGATTAGGTTACGGTGGTGTTGGCTTTTTAAAACAAATTATTTACAGCCAAGTAGGTCTCTGAATCTCAAATCACCCTGTCCAGCAACTCAGCTCAATGGTTGAGAGTTATTGTAGAGATATGTACTGATAAGACTTCTTATGAGTAGTGTGAGGCAAGCAAGTCAGAGAAGGGTCTCAGTGTTCCAGGAGTCAGCTCCCTGTTTGAGTCAGCTCATCCTACATTTAGTTCTGCTGCAAAGGAGTTGCAATCTCTGCTAGAGATTTGTAAGACAGATAAGGTAGACACACACCATTGCTCTTCTTCCTGCATAACTTATCTGCTGGGGAGAAAAAAGCTTCCAAGGTGCATCATTAGGTAACATTTAGTACCAGGCTGAGCTTGTTAGTTTAATCAACAGCCATAAAATGGTGGCTGTTTGGGTCAAGAGGAATGGAGGGAGGAAGGTAAGTATCCATTTCTAGTGTGCTCAGGCTGTAGTATTTGGGGTTTTATTTAGTGTTTATAGGGGTTTTTCTTCTGCATGCTTGCTCTTAGTGGTATAATGGTCACATTTAAGTAATTTAGAGCTGGTAGAAATATTTTCAATTAAAAACTTTTAAATTGCTTTGTAAAGAATTTGAAATTAATACTCACTGGGTTTTTGTGTGAGACTGTGCTCTGAAGTAAAGCTATCTTCCCACTGTGGTATCACCAGAAGTGATCTATTAGTCCCTTCTAGGGGAAGAGAGCTGTTTGTGTCAGACCCTGAGAACCTGTGCCACTTGGATGGCCCGCCATGCTTTGTGTTATGTATTAGCACACCTTATCCATAAATCCTAGTTAGCAGGGAAATTTGTTACTAGTGCAGAATGAGGTGTTTTACAATTATGTGCTTTATACAGACAGTGTTGTGTCCTTGAATCTTCCACATGCCTCAGCTGTGACATCACTTGGACATAGCAAAGGATTACTCAGTGTTGAATACCATGTTGCTTAGCCTTCCTGCTCCACCTAGATTTTTTTTTCCCCAACATCTGATAAATTTGCTAATTGTAGGCTACTTTTATTATTGCCTTAAAAGGTGTCACACAAACACATGCAATGTGGTGTAACTGGTTTATTTATGAATTTAAAACTGCTATACTTGTATGTATAGCAAGGGAAGATAATGTATAACTCTTTTGTGGGAGGATCACTCATCTGATGAAATGGTTGGGGGTTTTTTGTTTTTTTTTGATTTTTTTTAAATGTATACAGAAATACAATTCTTGCTGCCATGTACAATTCAAAGAAACAGAGTCCCTAAAATTACAACTTGCTGATTTTGGTTCAGCAAATTGTAACTGTTAAGTTCATCTGCCCTGCAAACACTGGGAACAACTATTTCTAAGCAAATATTGCCACCTCTAGCATCTGAGCAAAAATAACAAATGCTTTGAGGGCTAAGAAATTTCACAATGAAGGATAAGTAGTTTGAGCCAGAAAACTTCTAGAGCACAGAGCTTCTGCAGTGACCTTGAAACACAGTGGTAAGAAAATTAACTTCTGTAATACCAGATATGTTAATCCTTCTGAAGAGTGCAAATCTGCATGCTATTTTCTATTCTCCAGTTCACTTCCCTAAGGGCACTGTATTGTGTGACTCATGAACATATTTATTATGAAGAAAATATCATAATGTATATATGGAGAAAAAAACAGAATACCGTATGAGAAGGACGACACTAAAACTAGCATTTTCCAAATGCATTGCTAACTCAAAAATGTTTTCTCTATGTTTGTGAAAAGTCAATCAATAGAAAGGTTGGGCTGTGCCCAAGGTTTAAAAGCTCTGATTTAAGCAGAGGCAGGGGGTAAAGAAGGTGCTCACAAGCCTGTGTGCTCCCCACTGCAGCATTGCTGGGTTAATGGTTTGCAAACTTTCAGTGCTCTTTTCCTTTAAAAAAAGTAAATAAATGGGGCAGAGTGTGATTTGTCTTCCAGACATATTTCAGTAACGCTGTATTAACCAATTTCACAGACATGCACAAATGCAGAAAATGCAATACAAAAACACAATCTGTCTCAATGTCCTAGCAGGCTATGCACAGCTGTGGGTAAAAAGATTTCTGAGATGACTGAAAAATTTTCTAAAATTCTGAAATGTCAGGTTTTGGGCTCATTTTGCTTAAGTATCCTAAAAGCCCCCTATAAACATGGAGGGTTCAGTCAGTAAGAGCTGGGTTTACAGCTTTTTACTCATAAAAGAGCAAGCAAGTGTAAGTTGCCATGAGCACCTTGTATAGAAAAAAAAATAGGAATAACTATTCACAGTTACCAAGGCTTTCTAAAATAAAATAAGTGGAGCAATAAACAGAAGCCAAATATGCTTCCAAACAAAAAAAACCAACAAAACTGAATTGAACCTTCTTGTAGCAAAAGGATGACTACACACAGTTGCATTTTTACTGCAGACCCAGCTCTTGACACTTTGAGTACTTTTTTTGCAACTGAAGTCATCCTTTCTGAATTTCCTGTAAGATACCTACGTGTTTCTTCTGACAAGTAAAATCTGCCTGAAAAAAAAATAGCAATGAGGAAAAGCAAGTGCTCCCACAATACTTCCTGATTAAAATTTTTGATTAATGCTGCTTTTTCTGGATAGTAAATTTGCATGAAATTAAATTCAAATTTGCGTGGAGATGAAAATTTCTAAAGCTAGTTGTAGATAAAAGAGAGAGAGTGACACCTGCTGGGCTTGGAGATGAGTTAAAGCTGCTGGTTTGGGATTTTTAAGTGCAAGGTATTTTTGTTTGGTATTTTTAGGAGCTGAACTTTGAATACATGCTTTTCTAGTGACTCAAACTAGATCTTGTGAAACAATTTACATATTTCTTGTTAACTGGCAGAAATATCCTTCCTTGAATGTTAAATCCTTTACTGCCTTTTATAAAGTTGTTACAGGGCCTTTATTTTCCCATACTTTTTACGGACAGGGAAAAAGGTAGAGTTACAAATCAGAAAAATATTGAGGAATCATTAATTCTTAAAATAGTCAATATTTACACTTATGGGTGTTTGTTAAAAGAAGGGTAAACCAAAGACAAGAAAATCATCATGCATAAAAGGACTTCCAAGGCTCTGCTAGCCCATGCTAAAAGGGATAATCTGTATTAAATTCAGTTTTTCAAATCAGTAGCTGTTGATTTGCTGTCATCTATGTTGCTAACATTGCTAAAAAAAAATCAAAGGAAAACTTATTTAAAAGCTCTAGTCAAGGAGTAGTTTTATTTGTGTCATTACAATTTAGTTCATTGTTTGGATGTAAGGAATATGATTTTAAGAACAGAACAGCTGTTCCCTTTTCTCATAAAGAAAATAAATTTTTAATAAAAATGCAGAAACTGAGTTGTTAAAATATACAGACATTTTCAGTGTGAAAATGGAGACTGTCAATACAATGACGTAATGGGTAGCAACACTTTTGTACATTCTTTGATTTAGAAGAAGAAAAAAAATATCAGTCTGTTCACAAGTCAGGGATCAGCTCTTACATTCCCTAGTCCTTTTAATTCATGTATCTTTGCCACCAGGAATTTTAGTTTTAAGTGAAATATTCATATCACAAAGAAGTGAAACTCATGGAATGGCAGGATGTCTTCCCAAGTTAAGTATCACTTGAATACATAAGAGTCTCTGTTTAGAAAAGCTTGTCAGACCTAAATAAGATCTAAATCATTTAAAAATAAAAAAATCTTCTAAACCACTTAAAAATAGCAAAAGTGGGAAGAATACTGCTACTGTACAGATAAGCACTGCGTTTTGTCACTTAGGTCAAAGTTAAAAGCAGGGCTTTTGCTGTTTAGGTTTTTTGTAATTCAGGTAGGAAGCCAAGGCAGTTACATAGAATGGGAATGTCTGTAGCTATGTTACCAGTGTGGCTGCAAGTTATGAAAAACCAAAACTGTCTTCTTAACATTTACCTCTCTCTGGAATGGAATTTGGCAGCTGTTTGATTGAGTCTAATGTATATCCAAATACCCTTTCAAAGTTGATTAAAACAAGTAACATCAACATATGCTTATCCAATAACTATGACCTCAAGTAATTGCTATCCCCTCTCAATCCCTGTGTCACCAAGAGGATTGGCAGGATTTCTATGCTGCCTTATTCCTCTGCCTGTTTAGGCATTGTATTTTTCCTCTACTGGATCCTGCTTCATTGCCTACAAAAACTTCCTTGCTTTAAATTATGTTTCACGTAAACCCATTTAGAAGGAGCTGTGCCTTAATCTCTTAAAATCCTGTAAATTTCAGAAAGGTTTTAATTTTTTTTTTTATTAATAAGATTTTATTTTGGTTCTACTAGTGCATTCTCATCTTTGATGCATGTTTCAAAGAGCAGGGGCGTGACAGTGTTCACAGGGGTCTGAGGATGAGGCAAGAGATGAGGATCTAACTTCATGTTTCAGAAGGTTTGATTTATTATTTTATGATATATATTATATTAAAACTACACTAAAAGAACAGAAGAAACTATTTCATCAGAAGGCTAGCTAAGAATAGAAAAAGAAGGAATGAATAACAAAGGCTTGTGTCTCGGACAGAGAGTCTGAGACAGCTGGACTGGGACTGGCCATTAATTAGAAACAACCACACGAGACCAATCACAGATCCACCTGTTGCATTCCACAGCAGCAGATAATCATTGTTTACATTTTGTTCCTGAGGCCTCTCAGCTTCTCGGGAGGAAAAATCCTAAGGAAAGGATTTTTCATAAAAGATGTCTGTGACACAGGGGAGAATAAGGAGAAATTACTTGCCACAAACAAAGCCAAATATCAGGTAGGTGTAGGAAGAAATAATCAATGGAAATGGAGGGGAGTAAAAGCAACTCTACCTGCTTAAGAAATCTGTCGGACGCATGGCTGTGCTTAGCTAACACATTTGGCAGAGCAGGGTTTTCATATTCAAACTGAGGATTGTACGTGAAATCCGAGTCGAAAAACTTGACCTTCTCTTTCTCCACGTTGGACGGCTTGATCGCAGTCAGCAAACACAGCTTCTGCCCAGCGGCCTCGCCCTCCTGCCCGTGGCCTCTGGAGGCCGGGGCCTGCTTTGGCTTTGCGAGGGGGGAGTGCTTCTTAGCCCTGCTGCGGGGCCGGGCCGGCGGGGCCGGGGCGCTTCTGAGGGCGGCGGCCGCGGGGCCATTGCCGAGCAGCGGCGGCGGCTGCCGGGGCCCGCAGCGCCGCCCGGCCGGCAGCGACAGCGGCGCCCTCCCGCGGCTGCCCCGCGGGCTGCAGGGCCGCTTGGCGGCGGCTCGCCGGTGCTTCCTGTGGTGCGAGGACGGCTGCTTCTGAGCGTGGTGCTTTTTCTCCTCTTTGCTCTGCAGAAGGACATTGTAGCTGCTGGTTCCTGTTGTGAAAATGTCCTTAAGGATGCCAGAAGGAGGATGCTGGAGGCTGTTTTCATTGTTAAGGTTCAGTTTATGTACTTCCAGACTCAGGACTGATTTCCTAGAAAGCTCTGTCTTAGGCCAGTGAAGTTTTTCTGCGTTTAGGGGGAAAAAAAAGGAAATAATGAGGACAAACTTGATTTTCACAAAGTGAAACTAATCTTAAGGACTCAAAACTGCAACATAAAGGAAACACAAAATGTCTTAACTGCAGTCACATCACATTAATCTTGACTTCTAGGCATAAGGGAGAACTGAGTGTGTATATCACTTTTGAACAATTAGACTGGACTTGTAAGGTCCAGCTATATGAGAGTTTTATGCCTGCATCTCCATGCGTGTGAAAAACGCCAGTCACTTATTTTTAAAATTTTAAAAGTTTAATAGTAATAAAATGGTTATAAAATAGTAATACAATTAGAGTAATAATAATTTGGACAATTTGAATTAGGACAATATGAGACAATAGAAACAAAGAGTTACGGACGTCCAGGTACCTTTTTCTGGGCAGCATAAGCCCGAAAAAGGACACACGTTAACAAAGGATTAACGCCTAAAAGCAATAGCCTGTTGCATATTCATACACTTCATACATGATGCATAAATTCCATTCAAACACAGGATTCTGTCTGGTCATCATCAACTTCTTCCTCTGAATCTGAACAGCGCCTTCGAGGCGGGAAGAAGTTCAGTTTCTTCTGATAAGAGGACAACAAATTCTTTCTCTCTGAAAGATTTAGGTGTCCTATGTCTGCTATCTCGCTGAAAGTCCTTTCCTAAAAAAATTATCCTACATAGCATAGCATAGTTTCTATTGTAACATTTTTTATAACCTAAAACTATATTTTACACACTACTTAAGAGAATCAATACAGCATTACTTTCTAACACAACACATATAATATTAATTTTAATATTTGCAAAAAGCCAGTCATAAAATACATGCATTTTTCACAATGCACAACTACACTGCTGGCAGGTGAGAACTTAGTTGTTTATAAAAAAGACTCTGCAGGACTTCACAAACATTTACTGCTACATTAACAAATGTATAGTTTTGAGCTGAGTGATCTTTATCATGCAAGGAAGGCTTTCTGTAAGGACAGAGAATAACTTAAAAAAATAGGAAACTGCCTAGGAGCATGTGAGCAGTGTTTACAGTGCAGTCCCACAGGGATCTGTGCTGCGATACAAGCAGTCTGGTGTGATCTCATCTGCAAAATCTGATTCACAGAGTTTACTCTCAGAAAAGGGTGTGAATATTAGAAAGGGCCAGCCACTCTAAACAATTTTCAACAGTATATGGATAGTAATATATGTTTAAAAGACTTCAGTTTCATGTGTTAATACAGTTTCAGTCTTAATACAGACAATAAGCTATATTTGGAGAGGCAGGACAATAAGCTATATTTGGAGAGGCAGGAGAGATCAGCTAGCTACACTCCTGAAAGGCCTTAAGACAATAGTGTGTGTTTCATCTAATCAAAGTTGTTCTACCATAACAGCTGGCTTAAAAAAACACTTGAAAAGAAACAAAGTGCAAGAAGCAAATAAGGTTTCTTTAATTAGAGTGAACCATCCTTTCTTGCTCTGACCCCTGGCATAGCCTTTGGGGAAGACTGGTCCCTGGTGCAAACCGGCTGCACAGAAAAGTCATTGAGGATTAAAACTGAATTTAACATTTGTCTGGCTTGTCAGAGAGAAGTGACCTCACTTCACTGGTTCTAACCCCTCCTCTTGACAACCAGTTCTTCCCAGAACATTAGGTGAGCTGAAACTACACGTACAAATAAATTGTGCCACAGAGAAATATTTCCTACTTCTGTACCTAAAAAAAAAAAGATTCACAGAATAGGATATACGGCTGTGGCATGATTAAAGCCTGCAAAAGGGATTTGAGCTTCATCCCCCAGTAATATGTAGTTGAACTGTAATTACTTTACATACAGTAATTATACTCTGAAGGTAATAGCAGCAAGAGATCATTAAATGCCTCCAAAGTGGAAAAAAAATCAACAGTGGCTTAATTTCGGATTTATTTTCACAGTAAATTTCAGTTTTGCTCCCAACATAAGCACCATGACAATGTATTTCATGCTGTTGGACCTCTGTCAGTTCCATATCAACCTGTGTTCCTCAGCTCTCCCAAACATCCTGCCCTAAGAACCAAAAAGACCAGAGATCCAGTTTGCATGAACATGTGATGAGTGATCTGCAGCCAGGGTGTTTTCTCCACTGGAAAGAAGAGAGGTAGAAGCATTAGATTATTCCCCTTCACTAAAGCACGTGTATCCTCTGCAAACTCAGTTTTCTTCCATCATAAGTCTGTGAATCCTCTTTCCATGCTTGGCATAGGAGCATGCTCCTTGGCATTCCTGTTCAAATTCTGTCAGATCATTCTCATCACATACGTGACAACCTGCCTACATGGCTTATCCTGCTCTCCCATGAGCTGTCGTAGTGAGAAACCACAGTTCCCCATCACAAGGAGAACACCTTCAAACTAAATACGTAAGAGAGACGCATTTTTTGGATAACAGAATGGGATGACCATGTTCATATTTTCTGGTCTTTGAGACTGACTTCAGACCTGTATCAACTGCTACAGTATGAGAATCCTTACTTTTAAGAAGGGTAAGTGAAAACTAAGGTTTCCAGAATGTCTGAACACATATTAAATTTCTGAGCACATAACTTTGCTTAGGTAGACAAAAATGGAGTTGGGAATTACACAGCTACTTCTTAAAATATAGACAAAGAAATAATATGATACCAGAGGCATTAATGTTTCACTTTCTCTATTAACCAGCTCTTAAAAGCCACAAAGAATATAGAAGCCTTAAATTTCTGCTGTAATGGAACAAGTAGAACTAATATCACACAAGTATCTAAGAAATTATAAATAAAAAAGAAATAGAAATTTAATTCAAGGAAACAACTCAAAATGACCTTAAACTACCCATTGCCTCCCTCCCCCAAAGCTTGTGTCAATCTAATACCAAAAACCCATGACAGCAAGCTGTTAGAGCTAAGAGGTACAGCTGGCCAGTAATAAATGCTTTTATATGTAGACAATCACTGAGCACCCTAAGTCAGAATTTTCCTGAAGTGTCACAAATGGTGGCTGAGTGCTGAACATGCACTGGCAGGTTTCACATGCACATGGCTGATATCAAAAATAGTTGTTCCCAATCTGTAGTTACTCTATAAGCGCAATCTCGTAGCAAAGTGATTTTTCAGCTGCCAAACTAAGGGTGGGTGTCCTTAATTTTCTTCTGACTAAAGGATACTGTTCCATGCCTATTTGTGCTCAAAACCTAGAATCAACAGGTAATCTGGCACATTTGAAATATTATAATAGACAACAAAGTAGTTTTCACAGAACTCATTTAACTGCTATTCCAAAATTTTGTACAGGTCTTCTGATCATCATAACCAAATAAATGAGAAAAAAATATTTGAGACTATGTCAAAATCATGTTGCCAAACACCAAATTTAAAATCCTTTCTCTAGTACATTTGTTTAAGCTATAACATATTTTAAACTCACATCTGTAAATCGGACGGCATCAACCAAATTAAGAATATACCGTCTTCTAGAAAACTTGACTTACTACATCCAAGGGTTTCTAATGACTAGCCATGTCTGGTGATTGAAAAAGAGGTCTAGTATTCTCAATATAAAACAAATTCATTGCACAAAAATTCACTGCCTCTTGAAAACCTGCTTGAGTATTACAAAAAGTTCTGAGATACTGTGCTGCTATAAAGTAGCCAGTTGGAATGGATTATCAACCCAGATTAATTGCATGGATTGCTTAGCAGTGATTCCCAGCTCTTAAATTCTGGATACCGTTGGACAGATTATTTCTAAAAGATATGAAAAAGGCAAATTGAAAACCACCATGCTATAGTGGAACGCTACCCTGCATACCAGAATACAGATATCACACTACAGATCCCATAGGATTTATCTTTTGTATTTCATCTACATGTGCTACATGTGTTCTGAGAAGTACAAATCTGAATTTCCTGACTTGACTTACTTCTGTTTTTCCAGCAGGAAACTGTCAAAGAACACATGCCCCGGGCTCTAGTTACCTTTGAGAATCTCCCTCATGTAATTTATGTACCAGGATTCTTTTCTTTGTTCTCACTTCCTAATACTCAACAGTCACAAAGCCACAAGCCCTTCAGCAATAAAAAAAAAACTCCGAAACCCACAACAAAACTAATACAGTCTCTTCCTAAAAAATTCTCTCCATCCTGTTTACTTCCATTTATTTCTATCTTGTTCCTTTCTGCAACAACACTAATAAAAACATGATCCTAGAGACACAGGTGAAATATTACATGCAACAATCTGCCTCATTGGGAGTGCAATGTGATGGCAAGGGATAAGCAAGGAGGGGACAGAAGGGCTGCCTGTCCCTGTTTTGTCACAATTTAGGGTACCAAAGAACAGAAAACCCTCCTGTTAATGGCAACTTGGTTCGGTCTTGGGCTTAATGAGTAGATCTCTACCACTCTTGAGTGCAATGGTGTTCAATGTCTGCAGTTCCATAAGCTGGGCTATCAGGGCAGCCAGCCAGCCAAAGACAACTACCCCTGTGAGTCTAAAGAATCTCACAAGAGAGCAGGTTGTGCCCTAGCCAAAATCCCATCATTGTCAAGAGATCAGTTGGAACTGGCAGTACTGGACTTACTCCATCCTGCAGACACAAGTGCACTACGTGTCACAGAACAATTCAAAATACCACAGGCTTCATTTTGCAGAAAGAGGAGTTTTATCTGTAACTTCAATTTATACACAGGTAGCTATTCCAGTGTCACAGCAGTACAGGAAAAGGAAGTCCATGAGTGCTAACAGAGAATATGTGGGAACCACAAATTTCACAACAATTCTGCACTTATGAAACACATTCTATGTATAAATTGCATCCCAGTCACTAACCTGGAGCCTTGCATCACTGCAGACACTGCCTAATCTTGTCAGAGGTTATTCGTTAGAATAAAATGTTAGATTTTTATGCTATATTTAGGAGCCAGGTCATATTATTGGTCTGTCCTTTAGAAACTGATGGATTGAGCTAATAAGTCAATAATATGCATAGTAAAATCCCAGTGTAAGCATTTTTCTAGCCTTTGGAGTGTGTTGTATAAATAATATCTTCCTCTAGACTACAGGGCAACTACTATCCAAGCAGCTTCTTAAATACCTGTTCCATAGGTGGAATGAGGTTAATGACAGGTATTTGTGGCACGGATATCTCTGTCTGGCTAGCCTGGCTCTAAAATAGCAGAGAGCTCCTGCAGTTTTCGAGCTGCTGTCACTCAGGTTATATATGCACAGTGAGCAAATCCTGTCCAAACTGCACTAAGGTGCTTAGCAAACATGTTCATGGAGAACTTCCTCCTATCCTTGGGATGTAATGGTCTGAGCCACTACTTCTGTTTTTAAGATTACCATTACCATGTTAGAATATGGCTGAGTTTCTTTTTGCTCAAAATCAGAAATCATTTCAAGGCTGACTTGAACTTTTAAATTTATAGGAATGCAAACAATGTATGTGATCTATTTACAAGCAATAGTTAAGTTTGAAACTGTGAGATGAGAAGGAACTACACAGATGTGACAAGTAAGATTCTTCCTTTGACACACTGTGCAAAGGTACAATTACATTACAAAGAAATGTTTATCTCCAATATTCAGAAAATTTGAATAGATTCACAACACCCTGTGGTTTATGGGCTCTAGACTGTATGGTTTGTCTGTGCAGAGGGTTATAGAAAGAATATTCGGAAAAAAAGCAGGCAACATAAAGTGTTGTATATGAACCTATCATGTTCCACTGCCTCTCAAACACTACAGGCTTGTATTTGTGGCATAACTGAATCTCCCCACAATCCTATATTCTATTTCCTCACCACTGGAAACCCCTTTAAAGTTTAAAAACGCTCCAGTTTTGAACAGAAGCTGTCATGCAACTTGAACTAGAATGCACTGGAAGCTTTGTCTATGATTGAACATGGATTAACAGCAGAATTAGGCAATGAGTTTCTGTAAAAACACTGACATTGAGTTACTTTCTATTTTCACAAGCATCTTAATTATTAACTAGAGCCTGTATGATATTGGGACCTTTTACATCTAAGACTCTTTTTTTTCCCCCCCCCACCCAAAAATATCCACCTATTTACTTTTCTCCTGTAAAGGTGTTATCTGTCATCCAGCTTTTATTCTGAGCTTCAAAACCAAGGGCAGGTTTCAGCTATCAGCTAACTTGTATATCTGATTAATTAGCTGTCAGTGTCCATAAGTAACTCTGCAATTTTAGGGATGACTGGCAGTTTGGATTTTCTTCTTTAAAATGACAATGCTATTTGAGATGTACTCTTTCTACCCTAAAAAAAAAAAAAAAAGAAAAAAAAAGAAAACTACCCGCAAGCAGTTTTCTGCACGTTTACTTCTATATTGAAATACAGTATTATGTAACTGACTCCAAATTCGGGCCCTTCAAATTAAATTACATGCGCACAGTAATAATCAATAAAAGGGAAGACTTGGCTCTAATGAAATCAAACAACAAACTCCTACTGATGTAATAAACTCAGGATTATAATCACAGAACACTGATTTCATCCTGTGCAGGAAGACCTGCACAGGATGAAACTCTCATCCAAGCAGGTCTCTGGCTTCTTCTGCAATACAGGTGCAGTCAGGAATTTTGATGGAAGGATATGGACTAAAAATAACTACTGTTCACAAAATCTCATCCTTTCAGATTGCAGTGGCTATTGCGTATCTCCAGGGTTGCTCTGATCGATCCCATGGAACTTTATTTCTGTTCCCATTATCAGGAGTAACACTCTAGTCATATCCATGCACAGATGGAACAGCATATCAATTATGCAGAGAAAGAGTAGCTGCAAGAGATCTTAGTTATGATTGCAAGGGTATTGAATGAGGGCACACCAAGACACCTCCAGCAGATTTCTTGTAGATAGATTTCCCTGTGGAAAAGTAACATTGGCTTGAGCCAGCTGAAGAAATGACACAAGAAAGGATGTCAAATTTAAACAAGGAAAACATCTGTTTTCAAGCAGCAACTGTATGTACACAGCACAAGAAGCCAGTTTTGTGTGGCACCACGTACCTGCCTACATTATCGTTATACAGTCGTAACAGAGGTTTGTATACACACATCCTATAGGGATTTGTTAACTTCTCTGAGAACACAGCAAAGGGTAGAGCCAAAACGCGTAAGCACCAGATATAACCAGCAGTTTTAGTGGCATTCTCCCTTGCATGGTCTGTCCCTCGCTCCAGCGGAGCGGGTGTCACCGCCGCACTCCTCGGCATCGCAGGGCAGGGCCCGCAAAGTGACACCCTCACTCCCATTCACCGGGGGGCTCCTGATACCCTCACTCCCATTCACCGGGGGGTTCCCGCTCCTGGAGCCAGGCAGGTGTGGAGCCCTTCCCGGTCCCCAGGGGACACCGGGGGGTTCCCGCTCCTTGAGCCAGGCAGGTGTGGAGCCCTTCCCGGTCCCCACCGACACCCGCGGCGCCGCCCGGGCGATGCCTGCTTGCTGGGCGGGGAAGCGCTGGCGGCCGGCCGGCTGCCCCGGGCGCGGCGGGGACCGCGCCGCCCCCGCTCCCGCTCCTGCTCCCGCTGCTCACCGGTGACACAGATGGACTCCAGCATGGTGCTCCGCCGGGCAGCGCCGCCGCTCTGCCCCGCCGGCTGCCCCCCGCGCGGCGGGCTCCCGGCTCCCGGGCGGGGAGCCCAGAGGGGAGGCGGCGGGGAGGCAGCGCCCGGCGCCGCGGGATGCGCCCGCCTCGCCGCCTCGGCGGATCCGGGGAGCGCGGCTGGCCCCGGGCCGGCAGGCGGGAGCCGCGCCGGCAGAGCCCCCGCCCGCCCGCCTCTGCGGACTACAAGTCCCGGCGGGCTCCGCGGGGCCTGAGCGCTGGAGGGGGGGCAGGACGCAGACGCGCTGCACCCTGGGATCTGTAGTGCACCTGTCGTTGTCCCGGAGTGCCACCCCGCCGACGCCCCCCGGGAACATCAGCGCGCTGTATCCCACCGGTACGGCTGGTCCCAAGTGTCAGCAGCATAGGCCAGGCTTTAGTGCCATCCTCTGCAGGAATCTAGCGAGCATCACTCACGCACAGACTAGAGCTGCAGTCCTCTGATAATCATCAGCTACCATCATCGCTGCAATTGGTAATAGTTGGTGTGATTGGTAATTATCTGCTGGATCTGCGGGAGGCAGAGGAAGGACTGCATGGGACAAGGGTGCTTAGCAGGACATGTGCCACCCTAGGAGACGGGTCTTGTGCTTGGGAATGTCCCATGCAACATGAAGGGAGGAATTGCATCAGGGCAACGGTTTAGGGCTGTAACTGATGGTTATCATACACTGATAGGTAGTAAACAGAATTTAAAGTAGAAGACAGACTTTATATTACACCCTCCTGTCGCCTTACTTGTTGTGCAATCTGTTGCTTTGCTTGTGAAACCTTTCACTCCTTGAAATACAATCTGCGCGTTTTAAAAATGAACATCAAATAGGAACAAGTTATTTTATCTTAGCAATCGTGGTTGTGTAACCCATTAATGTAGGCATGGTGTAGGAAGATTCTGTACTTTTCATGCAGGCTTAAGGTGAGTACTGAAGTCAGATTACACATCAATACATTTCATTGTGTTAATAATGCGTTTACTTTTCTTAAATGGTCAACATTTATTGGAGAGAGCAATTTAATTGAAAGTGACTTACCAGCACAATAGTGCTTAACACAGATTATGGGAGTGATCTCCCAAGGAGAAGAGAGCTGGGAAGTTGTGTGGTGCTTTAGTTGAGTATCTTAAATATCTGCCATCTCATCAATAAATCCGTACCTGCAATGTACTCTACACAGAGATTCCCTCCATAGCACTGTCCAGTACACCTGGCTGTATCATCAGGTAGCAGTGGAGGAAATTCTACGGATCACAGCTTGTTGATACTTCAGAGGTTCCCCTTCTGCCTCCTATCTGGAAAAGTTTCACCGAGATTTGTGAATCCTTCTTAGACAGACATGCATACTTGCAAGTATGCAATCCCGAGACTGAGTAAACACTGCTCAGAGAGCTCTGTCTGCTTTCATGTCAGTCTTCACAGGCAATTATCAAAAAAAAAACCAAAAATAAGGGTTTAAAGCAAATATTTTCATTTTATTTTCTATTGCTTCACACACAGTCAAACCCAGGTACTCTTAAGACCAGCTATGAAAAGACTGAGGTGTCCTTTTTCTCAGTTGGCTAATGAGGAGCCAGTGCTCAAACACACTTCTACCTAGCTGACAAATTTGATGTCTCTTTTAACTTAAATTCTTTGAAGATCCAAAAAGATATATGCTCTGTCAACATGTCCAAGTTTCACCTAAAATACCCTCTAAACTATTTTGCTGACAATATCGCATCTGGAACTTGCAGGCTTGTCTCCAAATCTCAAATTGCAGGAACTGAATAAACACTTTTAAATTTAGAGAGACAAAGCTATCCCTAATGGGTTAGAATTTGCTTGTGATACATGGCAATTACAGGAAAAAAACCCAAAAACCAGTCAATCTGTTCAAGCACTACAAATAATTAGCACAGCTGATGAAGAAATGATAGACAACTTCTAAAATATAACGTCAATGTACCATTTTAATGAAACTTCCCAGCATTTAGCTGCATAGACCCTAATTCTCCTTCTAGAGGTGCTATTTTATATATACTTGGATGCCATAGCAATGAAATTAGTAACTAACTGGCTATCATTGTGTATTTTACACATCAACCTTCTGTCCTTGCTCCATCCAGTGGATGCCTTCTCTCCATCTCTCTCATCTCCTGCCTGCTTCTCCCTGGTGTCCTTTTTCCCTGTTTGGGTAGTCAGTCACCCCTGAATCTGCTGCCTCCACTTTGTTTTTTTCTCCTTCCCCACTAGCCTTTTCCTTTGCAGGATGGCGTGAAGGTTTTTTTAGGTCATACTAGCTCCTGGCTGTAGCAAGAGGACGCCAAAAGCAATAGCAGCAGAAGGCACAGAGGAGGGATGCTAAAGGGCCACCTGTCCCAGCTTTCTGCTTCATCTACGAGCAAATTTTGTCACATTTGTCGATGAAAAGCATAACATGGAAAGGTCAGTTGAGAAAAACATTACTGAATACCTCATGACAAAAATGCTGCACACACACATATAGAATTATATAATTTTATATATATATATATATATATGTGTGTGTGTGTGTGTGTGTGTGTAGTGTACCTCTAGCAGCTCTGACCTTAAAGACATCTTATCTTGCAAGTCTGTCTGAAAAGACAGCAGGGAAAAAGACAAGCTATTCTGTCATGAAAAAATTTCTGGAGGCTATCAGTGCAGCTGGCACTTGTAGCAAGATGAAGGAACATAGGGACAAATTGTGATGTTTAGATGAGCCACACTGTGGAATACAGCTTAAATGACACAGTTCCACAGTCCAAATGGATCTATACCCATTGTTACAAGCCAGAATTAAAAGGGACATGCATCCTGTGTTTCAGCTTTAACGGAACATTACTTCCAGATAATTTCGGATTTACGTGGTCATGTCTTCAGAGGTAATGTCATCGTCACTTGATCAAAAACACTGCAATGTCTTGCACACAGAGGAGTATCTTTATAGGAATATTAGCATCAACAAGCTCTGCAATGTGTACAGTTTGGAAGAGCAGTGACACACATTTTATTGATCTCTGTATCTGTCGGAAGCTAACACTGCAAAATTCCAACACATACACACATATATAAATGCACATACATATAGATGCATATAAAAATATATATGTGTATATTTGCATTTGGATTTTATATATATATGTATGTGTACACACACTTGTTTTAACATTGGTTTTATTTGGTTCCTCCCTCATATTCACACCATCTTTCCACCACTTCTCTATGACAACAAAGAATCACTGATGAACTATGAAAGCTGAGAACGAGAGTCCTTAACTAACTCTGCCTAATTTGGCACAGCTTCAGGCCCTTCAGAGTGGGAAGGTCAGCCTTCCCTCCCCACTTAATGACTTAGCCGGCTGAGTATCTCCTGACCAAACAATTTCACTGACCAAGTGACTCCAACTGACTGTCCTTCCAGACATATTCTTTCTAGAAGCTCCTTCAGAAATGTCTGACATTGCCTTCTGATTCCAGCTGGGTTCTACACTCCTGGTACACAGCAAATGCAGCACATGCTTGTGGGAGCTGCTTACTCATAGACTTATTCAATGGGAGTGCTATTTTAAGATGCACAACTTGATACAGCTCCAGTATTCAGATTGATTTATCCACTGAATTTGTTCACACTTTATGCTAAGGAAGCTGAAAACCCTACACTCAATGCAAGAAGGGCAAACAAAACATAGGCAAACCTTGCAGTAAAGTACAGAGAAGTGAAAGCAATGTAAGATCCCTGTGATGTGAACCTATGAGTGCACCTGACTGTTGTCTGCCATCATATGAGGAAAAAAATCTAAGATATCTATTGTACACTCACAAATGCACTTATACCTACTAATGAAAGAGGCTGCTTTCCTATGGCAGAGAAATGGCTTATAAAAATATAACAGTCACAGTAAAGCATTCAACTCCTTCAGTATGGACTGATGGACCAACTCACCCCTCTTGACCTTTCCTCCTCTAACCGTCTGTCCACTTGTGCAGCAATGCCTTGTCACTGCAGGGGTCCCTCTCAGAAAGGCAGGGTGCTGCCTTTGGCAGGGGCACACAGGGCTGGCAGGCAGCAATGGCAGGCAGCCGAGCACAAGCTGCCTGCTGAACTGCAAACACCAGCAGATGAATCACAGGTGCCTTGCTGTGGCAACACAAATACCAGGTCAGGCAGCACAGGCAGCACAATACAATCTGCCCCGTGCTGGTTTTGGCTGGGCTAGAGTTAATTTCCTTCACAGTGGCTGGTGTGGGGCTGTGTTTTGGATTTGTGCTGAACACATGGATAATATAGAGAGGTTTTGTTATTGCTGAGCTGAGCTCACACAGCCAAGACCTTTTCTGCTTTTCCTACTGCCACGCTGGCCAGGAAATGCATGGGAGATTGGGAGGAGATGGAACCAGGACAGGTGACCCAAACTGACCATAGGGACATTCCAGACCATGTGACATCATGCTCAGTATATAAACTGGAGGGAAGAAGGAGGAAGAGGGGGATGTTTGGAGAGATGGTATTTGTCTGTTCAAGTCACTGCTGTGTGTGGTGGGGCGCCGCTCTCTTGGAGATGGCTGAACTCCTGCCTGCCCATGGGAAGCACTGAATCAATCCCTGGTTTTGCTTTGCTTGTGCATGCAACTTTTGCTTTTTCTATCAAGCTGCCTTTATCTCAACCCACAAGTTTTTCTAGCTTTTACACTTCCCATTCTCTCCCTGATCCCACTGGTGGGGGAGTGAGGGACCAGCTGCATGGGGCTTGGCTGCTGGCTGGGATTAAACCAGAGGCCACAAAAAATGGCAATCTATTATACATTTGTACTTTGTGCCTTTTGAAGTTGGTCAGCTCTTTTGTGGTGCTGGGATAATTTCAGTTAAAAAGCAAAGTTTTCCTAGTAGTGCATCATTGTTTTTGGCTTCTCACGTGAGCAATTCACTTATTTCTTAACCAGCCTGAAAAAAACACCATGCTCCTCTCTCTATTGCCATTCACTTTCTTATCTTTTCCTCTTCCACTTTGTTTATTTGATCCCCTATTTTTTGCTAGTCCAAGCTATACAACAGACTTATAAAAAGAGAAGGGGATATCCAACAAACACAAAACACCTCCTTAGCAGATTTTTACAAGAAAGAAAGTAACTCTTTGTGCAGTAGTAAGTGTGAGTACATGGAGTTTTGGAGGCATCTCTCACCTATGTGCTGGGCCCAGCACTCTCCTGCAGCAGGAGCTCCAGTGCTGGGAGCAGGGGACCCTTCCAGCTAACATTAGGGGGCAGTGATGCAATAGCTGTGGAAAGAATGATGAGTTACTTCTTCATCAAAGCACTTCATTTCATGGGACATCCAGATTCTCATAGTTAGGACAGGTTTTGTAAAGCAGAAGGGACTTTTCCTGGCCTGGAAAAGGTGGTCTTCTGGTAAAACGTATTTTCAAGGAGAAACACTGACTCAGTGAGGGGCAGAACCCAAGGTATAAACTCACTCTCTTTTTCCAAGTACATGTCTGGCACTGCTATTGAGCTTTACTTTGCAGATTCCCACATAGTTTATGAGGTTAAATGGGGCTATAAAACAGCTGAGGCTATTTTATTTATTCTGTGAATAATAACACCTTCCAAGTGGTATCAGTGACAAATTCAGCCAATGGAAAGTGTTCAGTAGTGTTGGGGAAAAGAGTAAACCAAACCAGAGGTATTTTCAGACTTCATTCACCTATACCTCCTGACTGGTTTTGGAGATTCCCTGGCTACCTCCTCATCATGGTGTTAGTAGAGTCCCAGAGTTGGAACTGCAGTGTCTCTGAGATGGGGACAGAGCAGGGCAAACACTGTCTTACCTTGTTACAGACCTGCCAAGTTCAAAAGAGATTTTTGGATTAGACATATAAGAAAATAATGTGCCCATACCAACCTGCTTGCAAACAGCTGTTAGGGAGCAGCAGCTATCTTCATGGCCCAAGATCTGCACCATCTCCATGTGGGCTCTGACTTGAGGCAGCCAAAGGTCCTGGAGATGCAGAGAAACACATTCAGAGTGCTCACAAATCTCACCACCATGGGAAGAATTAAGGAAGAATTATTTTAAATAACCTCTTGGTCATTTCCAATCCCTTTGCCTTCTTTCATGCTTTATTGTAAGGTGAAGCAACTCTTTGTCATATCACACCCAGGCATTCAGTAACACTATGTTTGTACTAGAGACTACTAATATAGTTTTACTCCATCAGATGTTTCAGTCCTTATCATTAATGAAAAGACGTGGTCTTATTTTTAAATTCCTTTAGTTAGTCTATTTTCTGTGTCATATTAGTTTGTTAACCAGAAACAGATTGAAATATTAAGGATATTTACTTATCTCTAACATATCCTCAGTGCAATTATATATGCAGTTTGTACTGAAGCTGAGATGACATAAGGGACCAGTGTCCCTCTTGGGTATGTGTGTGGGAAAAAAAATTTCAGTTATGTTTATTTAAATTTCAGTAGAATTTGTCCCATAAGAAACATCTGTTTCTTATTTCAGATGTGCATTTTTTTACAAATGCTGAAAAAGGGCTTTCCAAAGACACTGAGCAGCCTAAAATCCTGTCTAAGTAGCACCCTCTAGTGTAAATATGCTATTTTTGCAGAAAGGATTTAATTATACTGTATGGCTGACTTTTTCTAAAGAGCTGATACATAAAGTGAAAAAAACTACTGTGAACTCACGTAAAACCCATTTTGTATCCTTATCATATCTTTTCCCTATTTAGCAAAGCATATAGACTACATTTAATTTGAAGCACCTATTTTGGTTTTAAAAACTTTCAGGTGATTTTGTAGGTAGCATTCTTGGCCTTCCTTATAAATAATTTATTTTATGTGTGTCCTGCAGTTTCATTTATTTATTTATTTATTTATAATATAATGGCAAGAGGTCAGAAAATTATCACCTGTTCAGCCTCCCGAGTCTTTAAAAAAAAAGCTAGAGCTGATAGAACACTTTTTTTTTTTGGTTAGTGAAAAATGGTTTCTCAACAAGAACGTCCTAATTTTTCCATTGTTCAGAAAATATTACAAAACCATAAAATGTAATTTGGCTGGTGAAATTGCTGATGTGATTATGTGATTACTCCATTTGCACTATGTTCTAGTTGCAAGCAAGTCTCAGATACTGAGAGTAATATCTTGGTCTAAATTAACACAACAGCACTTAAGTGCTCTCATGCCCTTTGCTTAATTTTAGAATTTTTATGTCAGCAAATGGTACATCTGTACCATATGGATAAAGAAAGAAAAGGGGGTATTTTACCTTGAGACACAAAAGAAAGAAGTCTAATTATCCTCCTCCTCTGTAAATCAGTTAGGAGACCTAAATGAACAGCCCTGAGAAACTTTCTGTGATTTAGTGATACAAATGCAATATTATACTGACTGAAGACAATAAATCTTTTAAGACTGCATGAAACACAAATATTTCTTAACTCCTACAGCTTTGTAAAAAAAGCAGAGTTCAACCAGAGTTCTTTTTCTGAAACTGAGTTCACTTGACAACTGTCTTTTGCTGTTAATGAAATATGATTTTTATCTCATTCCTTATTTCACAACTTTTCCATTTTAATACATCTTCTTTCTTTTCCTATGTTTCTTTGTTATCCTCCCTTGTTGTCTGCCATTTTTCACTCATCTTATTTTAGTTCTTTCTCCCCGTAATCATAGAATCATTAAGGTTGAAGAAAGACCTCTAAGATCATCAAGTCCAGCCATTAACCTATAATGTTTTTGTTTTTCCCTCCAGCTTTGATTTCCGTGAGATTTTTTTCCTTCAGTTGCTCCTCATAAGAGAGCTTCTGTACTATATTCCCCCAGCCAGCATCCACTTTAAGGATTTTCCCCCAACTACACTTGTCAAGGCAGAGTAATGAATGAATCCTTTTGGTAACAGAAAAAATAGTCCTAGGTAAAAGTTATGCTATAATGGCTATGGGGTCTGGCATTGTTTTAGTCTGGGTGATGTTGCTGCAGAGTAATAATTAGCATTGGCTCCATGATTGTCAGCAGGCTGATCAATCACTTTATTATTCTATCCTTATTAAGAAACCCATTGCCCTTACACTCATGATACACATGGACTCAACTGGTCCTTCCATCCAAACACCATCACCACTGGCCAAATAAGAAACCACCTTTGGTAAACAAATCTCCATAATACAGTCCACGTGTTCAACAGCTGCAGCAAGTGAAGATAAGAATTGTTTATCATTCTTTTCTCTGATCTTCTCACAGCCTTCCCCAGGACAATGCCTGGGAAAGTTGTGCCTGTTGCTCTCTGTGCCCAGAGATCTGCTGCCACAGGGGGAGCTGGTTATGAATTTCCTATTCAGACTATTAGGAGAGAGACCTGTGCTCTGAGCATTGCTAATTTTAATCCGTGTCACACATTGGGTTAGTTCTCACGAAACCTGTCTTGTTCCTGACATAAATATATTCCTTTACTGGATAATGTCAGTCTAAATTGCCTCTGTGATTATCATAGGAGATGACAAAAGCAGTGTAATCACCTTTGGCTTGGCTTAGAGAACATATCCAAAATGCTGCCCATCAAAATGTTTTTGATTATGTAACATCTGTAATAGAAAGTACAGATTAATCCAAACTGCAGCATTTTGCCAGACTACAGATCTGCCCTTCTATTCAGTGTTTGGAGGTGAAATTGCCTTTTTCCAGGCCAGCTCTATGGCATACTAGGATATTCAAGAGGATTTGAGAGCACAATTTGCTCTTCATTTCAGAATCACTGAAAGAATGGATATTATATTCTTACTGCTTTTGTGTGGTGCAGGATTCCCTTATTATAGGGGTCTTGCTGGGGGGCCTGGGAAGAGGGGAATTTCCTACAGCATAACTTCAACTTAGACATAGCCAAAACCCAGAGAGTCAGACCTGAGCCATACATCCTCCAGGATCCAGGAGAGGCAAAAACGAAGGTGGGCTAGAAAAAGGAGATGTCCTCAAGAAGCTCTGCAAGGGCTGTCACCTTGTCTCTTCCCTCTTTGTCTGAAGTCATGGGGAAGAATTAATTCTAATTGGAACCATAGCCCAGAAATTATGATGCATACCATCATGTGCTAGGCCACACATTTTCTTCTCCTCTCTGTGGATTCCCATGCAATGCTACTACTAGGTGGGAAATGGCTTTCAGAATCATGACAGTTCTTCAGCTTATTAGTGGAAGAGTGGATTTTTTCCTGCCAAAACCACCTTTTGAAAGGAAATCTACACTACAAGGAATACTACACTACTGTATTCTAATTACATGCTATAAATTGAATGTGTTTGCAAGTGCTAGATAGGTGAACATCAACTTTGGAGTTATTAAACAACGAATAAAAGGAAATTACAAGATGGAAAGTAATAATTTTTCTCTAACTGACAGGATTTTTCTGTGCTCAAGGAAGCACTTTGCTCATCTTTCCTTTGGAATCAGCATTATGAACTCAGTTTCTCAGCAGAAAGAAAGTTTTAGGAAATATTCTCTGACAATTACAGAATGGAGCTACACAGTGGACTACAGTGTAATCAGCATTTTCAATGTCAGTATTTTACATTTCTGATTGTGTTGGTATTGTAAGGAAGCCAGAGATAAAAAACACTTTGGCAAGTGTTCTCCTTATTAGTTAAAAAATGCTCCACTCTTATTAAAGTGCTAGTGCAAACATTTATAACCATCTGAAAATGCACCCCTGAAAACAGTCATTACACTTTAAAACATCCTGAAGGAAAACCTGGCAAAGTAAAAATGTTCTTCAAGCCATGTTAAAAGAAAAATGACTGGCTCCAGTGTATAAGTTCTTAACTCCCATGAAAAATGCAAGCCAGCAAAAACTGTTCCCCCAGTGCTTTGTATTGTGTTATTTATTGTTACAGAAAGAATTTCTTTTCATTAGCGTATGCCTGGCAAGAAGACATCTTAAACCACATCATGTGAGGGGAGGAGACAGTGAAGGGTGTGATTCATAGTTTTTGAATGCAAAAATCTGGCATAAAATATAAAGCTGTTGAACAGGCAGAGCTGGCTCACTGTTCTGCTGGTTTCACATGGCATTCCTTTCTTTCCCTTTTTCTTCACACTGTGAAAGATCAGTTGATTTTTCTTCCCATAAGTTGCTGTAGAAATAGTTTTACTTATTTATTAAGAAAAATATAACTCCAACTGAAAATTCCATTGCTAAGAGTTGTACCCCCAGCACTCTGCAAACAACAGGCTCATTTTTATATCACATTTCCTGAAAAGGATTGACTTTCTTTGGCTCCTTAGAGTGCTAAAAGGATAAGATATATTTACTATCCACTGGTTCCTGGAAGCCAGATATAATTCCTTGACAAGATGAGAAACGAAGCATTCTATTTATTTCTAGCAGGACCTTGATGAGTCTGATAGAAATTATGAAGAAATTATTGGCTCTGTAGAGAGCAAAAGGGAAGGACATTTGTGACATATATACTGCATTGATTTCAGCAGTTATACACTCCTAGGAATCTCCATTTCATTTTTCGGAGTACACTGTATAGAAATACATGTTACAAGAAATTTATTGCACAGATTAAGAATCATGATTTTCCTCTTTTTAATAGTAATAATTAGCATATGTCAGTGTTATTTACACATCCTTACGTACACTAACAGGGCAACCACCCCTGTTCTGTTGGCCCCCAGGCTGAGTTATGCTGTGTCATTTGAAACACACCAGCAATGGATGGAGCCACATTTGGAAATGGACCAAGGACAGATGGAGCTGCACCATATAAATCTCACAGACCCACAAGTAAAGCAGAAAGCATGTTTAGATTGCAGTAATTCTGTATTATTAAAGCGTTAAAATTGTACATGACTTGTCTTCCTTTGGGGTGGCAGGAGAAAGAAAGGAATTAATGGAAATTCTCTCTATTTTCTGCCAATGACTTTGAGCTCCATATTGGCTATTATGTCTTCTGGTGTTTTCCTGCATTCCCTACTGCTTCATTAAAGGAATTTTTCTGTTGTTTACCAGTGATAGCTAAACCTAGCTTCTCTTGAAGGAAATAAAGCCTGTTCTTTCTTACCACTGAACAGGCTGGTTCATAGATTATGAATGAGTGACAAGTCCCTTCTGGCAAGTCCTAATTTTCTGCCTGGTGTATGAGCAAGTTCTGATGCTGGACCTCAGACTTCTCCAACCCATGTTTATCTGAGAATAGTGCAGGGATATTTGTTTGTCAGAGCGTCCAATCTCAACAATTTCTTCAGAAAAGTATTATTTGATATTGTATTTTTAGATTCTGCTGCACACTGATGCCATAGTGTTTGCAAATAAGACACTGGAAAGATTTTTTTAATCAGGGACAATTAGAAGAGTGTTGGTTTGTTTAGCAAGGCAAAATAAAGGCTGAAAGAAGAAAAGTAAATAAAAAGGCTGCCTATAAATAATCGAAGAGGCAAGAAGCACAGCATTAGTGAAGGGCATTCATGCGAGGTAATGAACACTATTTGCATAGGAGCAGAAAGGTCTAAAGGGGTGCCAGTATGTATGGACAGACTGGAAATTTGCCAAGACTTATTCATTTGGGCAGGCAAGCCTATAGCAGCCTCCCAATGGGAATGGAAGATATGGAAAAAAACAAACTGTATTTAAGATTATACTGAAAACAAGTATGTGAAGGATGTTTGGGGTGGTGCATGGATAGCAAGGAGTGAGCCTCAGCAACCAGTGGGTCTCTGCTAATTCCACATTCACTGAGAAAGGTGTGCCAGTGAAACGGTGCAGGGGACGGCTGTAGGGAGGGGTGGGTGAAGTTTCATGAGACCCACAGGCCGTAGCATGAGGAGAAAGTCAAGAATCATGAAAAGGAACCACAGGTTTCACAGCTGCACTGGGTAAGTATCCTCTGCATTTACTGAGTCACACAAAAATCATGTTTTGACATCTTCATGTCAATGCCAGGAGAAAAAATGATCTTCCAGTGAAAAGGTGTCAGGGCACGCTCCTACTGAGCAGCTGCAGCAAGATGTGTGATAGACCATAACGGACTTAAAGAAGGTAAAAGCCTCTTAATTCGAAGAGGGCCTGTCAGCAAGGAGGAGGGGGAAGGTGACAAGAGGACATAGTCTTTAAGCCCTGCCAAGGGAGCTTTAGGTTGGGTATTAGGATGAATTTCTTCACAGAAGGAGTGATTAACCATAGGAATGTGCAGTCCGGGGAGGTGGCGGAGTCACCATCCCTGGAGCCGTTAAAGACTGGACGTGGCACTCAGTGCCACGCCCTGGTTGGCAGTGTTCCGCCATAGGCTGCGATTCCCTGATCTCAGAGGTCTTTTCCTCACAAATTCTGTGGCACGGCAGCCATGGCGGGACAGACTCCGAGCACACAACACAAGGAAGCTCTGGGCGGCAGATAGGGTCAGACGCAGACCCTGTGAGCCGTACAGCTCACAAACCCGGCCATGACTCCCGGCCGGGAATGCCGGCTCGCCCTCCCGCGCCGCCGCCGGGCCCCTCAGCTCCCCGGGCGGGCGCCGCGCAGCCGCCTGCAGCCGGATTGGGCGGCGCTCCTGTCAATCAGCGCCCGCGCGCGGGTGCCGCCCCCTCTTCCCGTGGTTCCTGCGCGCGGCGGGCGCTGAAATTCAAATCCCGGCAGCGGTTGGGGCGAGGTTCGGCCGCTCACGGGCGGCCTTGGCAGAGCGGACCCTGCGCGGGCGCCGGCACAGCAATGGACCCGTTCACCGAGGTGAGGGCTCGGCCGGGCCCGGCCTCCCCCAGGCCGTCAGCTGGGGAGGGGGCGAGTTGTCAGTGTTCGGGACCGCGGGGACACGGCGCAGGGAAGGGGCCGGTTGGGGTCCGAAGGGAGGGAGCTGCTCCTTGCGCCGCGCTCTCGGTTCGGGGTAGTTGCTCCCGGCTGAGCCCTGTCAGCCACCCTCATCCCCGCTCGGGGGCGATCTGCGGGCTTGCAGCGACCCTCTGTCTGCAGCGGGGAGACCCTCGCTGCCCCGCCCCTGGAGCCCCGCTCCTGCCGGTGCCTCCGCTCCTGCAGCCGCCCGGGCTGTGGCTGTGTCAGATCCCGCCGGGAGAGGACAGAGCAGGGCCGATAGGCGCGAGGGTTTGCGGAGGAGAGGCCCTTCCCAAGCCGGGAGTTTGCCTTCCATGCGCGTCGGGCAGATAAGACTCCCAGCGGGGACGGAAGGGACCCGGCAGCAGACGGGAGCGCTGTTGACACTCTGTGTCTGCCATACCTAAAGGTCATAAATCATACATAAAGCATCAAAAATCTATCCAAAGAGGAGACCATCTGATAAAAAATGGTCTCCTATATACTATATGGCACGACTGCCACTTGTGATTGGTCACTTTCTTTGGCAGGCACAGTTCCTCTTTTTCCTCTGTTAGTTGTTAGAGTGAATTGGCTGTGTGCTTAAGTTTTACAGAAGCAAAATTACAGCAAAAAGAAGAATTTGCCACCTTGAATCTGTATGAAGGCTGAAAGTTTCTTAAAGATGCTATGCTGTACTCTGATTTCATGTCAGAGGTGTAGTTTTAGAGCTGTCCTGTGGCTGCTTTGAGAAATGTCATAGTAAAAAGGGCCTTCAATCCACAGCTTGTGTAATTAAAACCTGAACTACCTGAAAAAAAATTCAAATCGCATACACTGAGGAAATACTCTCTCCTCCCCTTGTAAACAATCTGTTTATCAAACTGACATTCCTTAGATAATTTGAGAGCCCAGAACAGGTAACTGCACCGATCTGATTTTTAAAAATGAACATAAGGTGTTGATCTGAACAGATTTACTGAATGTGTTATGCCAAGGCATATTTCCGTGTAAAGCCTTGTGAAGTGTAAACATCTAAAACCTCCTTCCTTAATTGGTAGTGAGTGACATGATCCAGCTTGTCTTAAATAAACTTCAGGTCTGGACTACTGAATCAAATTTAAAATGGTTTTGCATGCTGGGAGATATTCCAACCTGTACACGCCCTTCTTGTACATAGCTGATTTTGAAAATGACCAACGGTGAGGCCACTTAAACTTCATTCAAGTGTTAGCCAGTATTGCAGAGTGCATAAAAAGTCACCTTATCAAGAATATTTCTGCTGTGGAAGACATTCCACTGTTGTGCACAGTTTTGACCAATATTAGTGTCCTAGTATTGAAGTTTAGTAACTGTTCCCAAAGTTCTGTGAAAAGAATTTTACCACATATTTCAAGTATTTATGTTCTGTGGTTTGTGTTGCTGTTTTTTTTCTTTTAATATAACCTTCCTTTAGGTTAACTGCTTTCAAATAATCTTTGTCTACACATTACCCTACTCTGTTACTTGCAGGGACCTGGTGAGGCACTCTAAGTGTTGATTATGTAAAACCTAATAATTTGAGCCTTAATTGGATGAAGCATACTGTTAAGTGTCTGCTGATCACTTTGTAGTACCAAATTTTGTCTGTGTCTCAATGAATTTAAGCTCAAATGCATCTTGGTGTAAGATTCAGTGGAATGCTTTCAAAACAGCTCTGAAATAAGGTTTCTTTTGATTAATCTTGCAAAAAAAGCTGATAACCTTCTGAATCTCAACCAAATTATTAATACAGATTGCACTGAGGAGATGGTACAGGGGATACATTCTCAGAATCACAATGAACATACTATTTGTGACTCCATTCATAGCTGATTTTATAATTCAACTTTCTTGCACAAAAGGGTTTATGTTTGTTACTATGGGATGTTAGAAATAGTCTAGGTTATTTTGTACTTTGAAGTAGTTTTTACCATTCATAGAAGCGAGGATGATTTCCTAGCATGGAGGATGAGCAATGAGAAATAAGTGATGCAGTTGTTTGGGGAAAATTTGCAAATGTGAGATTTGAAGTTAACTATTCTTCAATAGCTCCCTTTGCTCTATTCTGCTAGTAAAGCAGGGTAATTAGAACAAATTCTTGTTTAAGAACATAATCATGTGTGATTATATATGGGCCTAAGTATCTTCCCTGATATATACTTTTGAAAAACTGAAGTTGCCCGTTAACATTTGAGGTGGGAAGATTTTTTCTGATTTTTAGAAAGTGCTTTTGTGACACAGTAATCCACTTTGACATTGTAGTCCTCAGATTCCTTCATGTAACAAAATAGATAATGGTCTCACACTCATGTGATTTTTGGGGCTGCTCTGTGCAGGGTGAGGAGCTGGACTTCTAGTGGATTCCTTCCAGCTCAGTATATTCTAGGAGTTTCAACTTCTATGATACTCTGAAACGTTGTCATCAGAACAATTGGAGAATGTACTTGTAGAAAACACCCTGCTGATGAACTTGGAAGTAAGCCTCAGGTTGTGGAGTGTGGCTTACTCATTGTGTGTAACAGCACCGTTGGAGTTATGGCAGTTGGATGGAAAATTTGAGATGCAAGAAGCCAATAGGAGCTGGAGCTGAACAACAGAGGCATGCATTCTTGGGAAGTGACATCTCGTATGTAACAACTGAAACTCTCTTGCTCAGCTAACAAAACAGAAAGGAATGTGCCTCTATTTGAATAGAACTGTAGGAATACTGTTATAAAACATATTCAACTTTTTGCAAGAAGAGCTGTTAATTTAAAGTGCCTTTAGGATTTTTTTTAATGTGGGTACTACGTGCACTTAGTATCCCTCTCTTTGCATTTTGGAACTAAGGAATGTTGACTTGTGGGCACAACTAGCATGGAACCTGCATTGAAGGCATTCATGCATTTCATATATTTTGGGTTTGGAATTTTTTTTTCCAAATTCCCCCTCTTCTGTGAAAAATAGCAATGCTGAGATTTGTTGTCACAAAAAAACTGTTGAGATTGACATTCTATTTGTCCTGTGTTGCCCTACAATAGAACATTGTTTAAGACTTCAGCCTTAGACAGTTAAAAATGTCAAATGTGTATTTAATTGCTGTGCAACAGGACAAATAATGGCTGGCACAGTTCTTGCAATAATTTATGTGCCACCAAACAACTGCAGTTTATATGCTTCCCTTTAAAGGGCATTAGTTCAATTGCACAATTTCTTGTCTCAACCTTAAAACCTAGATCAAAAGAGTCATTAAGTATCCTTTAGATGTGATCAAACTGAGTGATAATGACTTGCAAATGCTATATTTAAAACAAACAAACCTTTTAAAACTGAATACTGTAAGGAATCACTTTGTACTAGTGTGGAACACTTACTAAAACAGCTATTTTATATGGAGTATAATTAGGGTACTCAAATTTCCAATGAGTAGAAAATGAAAAAGAATGTTATATAGCTTAATTGGTATCTCTTTATGTGTTTTTCTGTATAGAGTTATCCTAATAAACAGGCTATTTACCATAATATAGCTAGGTATAATATCAGTCTAGTCTTAAATTTTAAGCTTGAGGCAAAGAAAGTCACCTTTTGATTTAGAAGGTGTAATAACAATTTTTTTTAATATTGACGGCCACGCTTTTATTTGTTGAACTTTTTTATGGCCTCTTGACAATTGCTTCAATGTTGTTTATTTTGTTAGAGGGCCACTGCCAGTCAGGTGACGTGACCAGATGCTTTAGCAATGTGTCAGAAAACGCTGCTAGCAAGACTTGACAGATCAAGATTGTCATGTGATGATTCAGGATTTAAAAAAACCAAACCTTTCAAATATTTCTGATGACTTTGTGGTCTATAGGAGCCCCTCTTTTTTGATTTTGCCATTGCTCCTGTCTCTTTAGCCTGATTTTCTTTCAGTGCCAAGCTAGTTGGAGGCAATAGTTGATTTAAGGACTGAAATTTGGAACCTGCTGCCTACCTATGCTAAACAGAATTCCATCATCTTTTACTCTGAGCTGTTACCAGTTAACACACTGCAATGTCTAGTAACACATGACTTATTGACCACTCAGAAACTCCTTGAAAGAACCCGTGCCAGGCGAGAGAACCTGCAGAGGAAAATGGCAGAGCGGCCGAAGATGGGGGCGAGACCCACAATGCAGACCAAGAGGGCCAGAGAGCCTTTGGCAGAAACTGGTAACCAGGCACCTCTTCCTAGTGACGAAGGTATTAGTGACATGTTTAATAAAGATTGTTTTGATACCAGTCTCATAATTTTTTCCAAAGAGAAAGTGAAAACACTGAACATTTATCTTCGACTAAACAGTGATGGATGCAGTTACTTAGCCACTAGGGCTAGTTTGTCTTTAGCTGGACCTGAGAGCAGATGTGCCAAGTCATTAGTAAGCTATTTAGAAATAATTGTGTAATGTAAAGAGAGAGCCTTGTGCTTGGTAGATTTGGGAAGTGCATTTTTTTGGGAAGCATATCAGAGTATTCATAAATCATAACTTTATTTGTACTGCTGTTATGTGTTGTTGGAAAATATTTTAGATTGTTTGAATACTAATTTGTTTGAATCTCTGACCTATCCAGTAAAACCAGATACAAAGCCATCACCATCAAAAAGGCTCTGCCCTAATGATACGGAGACTCAAGCTCCTAGCTCAGAGAATGTACAGCCAGTTCCTTCAAGTTCCACAAGCCATGACTCTCCTCAGATGACTTCAGAACCACACAAAACTGCTTCTAACAGAGCTCCATTGGTTCAGCCTCTTGAGAATGCAAAACAAAACTCCAAGTCAGAAACTCCTGCAGCCCTTTCAGTCAAAACACGTATGCAGAAGTTGGCAGAGCAGCGGCGCTGCTGGGATAGTGAGGGTATGTTTCACTTGCTAAGCACCATTGGTGTCTCTCAGTGTTTGCATTGACGATTATGTTGGCTAGAAGGAGATAATGTTGTCTGTGGGAAGATTAATGTCTTTTTAAAGAATTCTAAGGCAATACTAGGGCAGGCCCAAAATATTGAAGCTGTTATCTACAGCTTAATTTTAAGCTGATTTTTCTCTGCTACTCTCATGCCTTGCTCCTCACAACACTGACATAAAATTAGTAAACTGCTTGATTAAAAATTTTTAATTTGTTTAGTTTCAGTGCCTCTAGGGCTAGTAGTTTGATTCTGTTGATGACAGGAACATCTAATTGTTGATAAACTCAATATATACAATTATATGTATCTCAGTATAATTTATTAGCAAAGTAAATGTGTTTTCTTTTTTCCAGATCCCTCTGAATGTGTTCCTCTGTCTCCTCTCCAGTCAAAAGATTTGTGTGTTTCTCCACCTAAGCAGACATCCAGTGCCCTGGCAAGCGAAACCCCTATTGGGAGGAGAGGCCGTTTAGCTAACCTTGCTGCTACAATTGGTTCCTGGGAAGATGACCTAAGTCATCCATCTGCAAAGCAAAACAATGCACAAGAACAGCCTGGCACTACTTGTTTATCCAAATTGTCCACTACAAGTGGAGCATCTGCTAGAATCAATAGTAGCAGTGTAAAGCAGGAAGCTGCATCCTGTTCTCAAAGGCTTGTTGAGGCTTCTATTAATAAACCAGCAAACTCAAAGAGAGCGGTGAGTGTCTGATTTAGTTGCTGATTAAAAATTGATTTGAGTATTGTATTGGGGCAGACAAATGTTAGCACATAACTGTTTAATCTGAATTTAAAGATTTGGTGTGAGCAGTCTTAGTCTATTTACAACTTTTGCTTTATTGCAATCCCAGATGCCCTTTTTTTAATAGCAGATCTGAAACAGCTTAAAATTCCTTTTATTGCAACTTAATGATGAGAGTACTTATACGTTTTGTTGATGGCAATGTACTTGATTGCTGCTCTTGACCATCAGAAGGGGCTTGTTACAGAGATACTGGGTTTCACTCTGTAACTTCATATAGTTGATTGACTGAAGTTGTGAATGTTATTGCTGTACAGAGACTCAATCAGAACGATGAAATAAGTAGGACCAGACATTTATTGATCAATGTATGCAATTTTTGCCATGACAATATCTGCCATGTGCATTCTTGTTTAGGGAAATTTGGGATAGTATTTAAAATAGCTGGCAAGAGCATCAAATGCCGAAACAATTTGAAATACTGGATTAAAAAAGTACTAAAAGCTTAACACTTGTTCTTGGCTTTTTCTTTTGTTGAAGGAACAGGTGTATCAGGTGATGGTATGCTATGCAGAGTGCTTTCATTCTTTTTCCTCTTGAGAGAATAAGAACCTAAGTCTCATCTTTTATTTTTTTTTCTCCTGTTAAGGATCCAAACAATTCTTTAACGCAATCTTCAAGAGTCACTGCTCCCTGTTCTAAAGAATCTGAAGTACAGCAACGGCCGGCAGAGAATCCCTGCAGTCCCCGGAAAGCTGAAGAGCGTATACAAACAGCCAAGTCAGCTTTGCCTCAACCAGTTCAGTCCAAAGCAGAGCCAGTCAAAGGAACACATGTGCAACTTGAACCTAAGGGTAAACCCACAACACCAGGTAGGCTGTTTTCTGGCTTCAGTAAATAAATATTCATTCAAATTAGGCCTATGTGTGCTGTGTTGAAAACAACATACTAGTTAAGAATTTAAGGTACCATACCAGATAATACCTATTTCCAGCTGTAAGTTGAATAAAAAGCTGATGAATTCTGTGATAATTATTTTAAGTTATACAGCTTCTGTATTTTGCATGGGATGTTTTCTTGGATGTGTTTTTAGTAACTCTTAAGAACAAAAGCAGCCTAAAATGTTAATTGAGACTATTTAAAATTTATTTCAGATTGTTTGGTGCTATATGTATCGATTTGATATATGCATATTTAGAAGAAATAGATTCTTGTTGCCACATAGGTGCTCTAACTTTGCAGTGTCTTTATTTTCAGTGATAGCATCGATGTCAAAACAAGTTAACATCCTCAGTTTTTAATTCAACCGCTTGTTGTGTCAGAATACTGGACTCTTGAACTCTTAACCTGGAAGTTTGAACTCTTAAAAATGATGGCCAGAAAAGCATGTTTTAGATATGCTGACAGTAATAGATAAGCTCAGTGAAGCAGGGTGGATGCCAAACAACATATCCTCCTCATGCACTAGAATGCTTATTTCTATGAAAGAAATGGGGCTGGTTATAGAGGAAATTTGGAAAAGGCAAGCCAGTTTAAATAACTGATGTATTACATATAGACTGTAGTAAGAGAGAGACATCTACTTGCTTTGATTTACTGTTCTATTAACATCACTGTTATGATTTGCATTTCAGGTTCAGTTTGTATAAAGTATAATGGAGTAAGAGCTGTAAAGGAGGCAGCTTAATTGCTTCACTGGGAACCTTCATCAGGATACAAAATTGCAGTGATTTCTTTAATATTGAGAGTTTCTTTCAAGGCAAAACAATTGTTCTTGTAGGGGGATCTGGAATTAAGCCCTTCCTGGAACGCTTTGGGGAGCGCTGTCAGGAGCGTAGTGCACGCAGCCCTGCTACGAACACTCCAGGGTGCAGAACGCCCACTGTTACCCCAAACACAAGGACAATCCAGGAGAGGCTTCTCAAGCAAAATGAAAATTCCTCTACTGCCAGTTTAGCGCTTCAGCTTAAGCAGGTATGACTTGTTACATTCATAACTAGCTTATAAGCCTGGGGAAGGTTATTACTGTTGGTTCCCCTACCTGAGGAATCTGAAGTGTTGTGACACCTTAGGGCTGTCAGCTTTTCTCCCATTTCCCTTCATTTGTTTAGGAACGTGAACGGGAACTTGCATGCCTTCGTGGCCGATTTGATAGGGGCAATCTGTGGAGTGCGGAGAAAAGTGACAGTTCAAAGAGGAAGCTTCCAGAAGCTAAAATGGTAATGTGTTACCTCATCAATCAAAATATGATACTTTGAATTGCTTTAACATATTCTGAATACAGAGTTAGATGTGAAAATGTGTATAAGGGATAAAAACCTATGCTTTGGGAGTGCTTGGGCTGGCAAGACCACTTGTCTAGTGACTTGTTTGATTATTAACAAATTATTAGTTTATTTACCTCTTGTAGAATCAACCAAAATAAGTGATACTGCTTTGAGCCAATTGACTTATTTACTTTTTGATGATAAATGTGGGGGGTTTTATGTTCTATAACTGCAAAAGCAAAAGAGCTCCTCATGCAAACATTTAATATTTACTCCTTCAGATAAATATCTTGGATAAATAAATAGAGTATTGGATAGGCAACCTCTTTTTCCTAGCAGATGGTAAAATGTATTTTTTTCTGGTAGTTTTTTGGTTGCTTTTAACGTTACCTCCTGAATGCATTCTGGTTTTATTCTTGCCAGGAAAGCCAATCTCAGGCCAGTCCAAAACATCCTCCTAGTTCAGATGCCTCTGCTCTTGGATCTTCAGAAGACACATCAGCAGGTGACAGGCCAGCAAAGTCTCCCAGCGTGGAGTCTTCGGGTGAGAACTGCCATAGTTTGCCTGTGTCTAGTGCTGGACAGGAGCACTGCACTTGATATTCATGAGCAGAGAAAGAGGCCAGTAACGCTGATGTGTGGAACTGGACCTCTCCTTTGGTTACTGGTTCTTACTTAAATCTTCTTGTATGATAGTAGTATTTGCACTCCTATACCACTTGAAAGGATAGCAAGGCAAGACTGTCTTTTTGTTTTTCAATGGGTATACCTATGTTTCAAACTTTAATGGAGGTTAAGGGCAGGGAAGTGAATGAGAATTGTCAGTTACATATTTAGTCTATCCTGTACCTGAGTAACCAAATTTCCACAAGAAGCTAATGGGGGGAAACTCTTCCCTTGTCAGTATCCCTTTGTGATATTGATTCTTATGGTAGGACACCTGAAAAGAATTGTGAGGTGCTCCTGGAATCCTTTCTGGTGCTTACTGAGCAGAAGCATCTTCAGCTCTCTGTGAAAAAAGTGTGAACTAACTTAGTTAATGTTCTTGGTAGACTGTTCACTTGAAAGATCTATCAAATGTCCTTCTAGAAAAATTGGGTTTGCATGCAGTGGTTTGTTTAGTGGATTTTTTTGTTTGTCTTTTTAAAATTTTCCCTTTTTGCTCATGAGTGTCTGCACTCTGCTATGGTTTCAGCACTGTTTCTTGCAGTGTCAGTTTTCTGATTATAATATAGAAGTCTAGATGTACAGGTTGTGGAGGGTATTCTAATGGGGGTTTTTTGACATGTGGCTAACTGGAATATTTAATCTGGTGGTCTTTTTGTCAGTAGGACTTCTAAAATTCAATAACTAAAATAGAGGCTAGATATAATACTTCTTTTCTTTATAAACCCCTTAGACACTTCTAAATGTGAAGAGACTGATAAATCCAGTCCTCTGAAGACTGCAGAGTCAAAGAGCCCTGTAAAAGCAATGTCTGTCTCAAAACTTGAACAACTTGATGAGAAACCAAAAGGTTTGTATTGAGTAGACTAATATTGAGGACTTAGCTCTCTATAGCCCCTTGTCTAGGACAGTGTCAATAACCTTCAAGTCTGAACAATGAATTCAAATGAAAACATTTTCTGATTCCCATGTGTTTTGTAATGAGATTTATGTAAAACAAATTAGGAAGCTTCAGTTATCATACATAAATAACCCTTCTCTCTTGACATTCAAGTCTTCAAGGAAGATTAAAAAGCTCATATTCAAGGCCCATTGGAAAAGGACAGAAACAACTGTCCTAGTGTTTGACTTGTGGTTAAGTTTCAGATGTATTTGAACTAAAAGGTTGAAATTTGTCTAAACTGTGCATCTATATATTCCCTTTCTGCATTGATTATGCAATATATGTAAAAGTGGTATATTAAAATAGCCATGGAAGGGTGCTTTTAGGTTCTATATGCCCAACTGCAAAAAGTGCTTTTTAATCAAGCTTGCTTGAAAGGCAAAACAAGTTTGCTTCTTTTTAATGACAGTCTTGATGCTACTAATATATTTTAAAATGTCACTCTTCAGATGAAGTATATGAAGGCAAAATGCGTGTGGATGACGAGATGAATAGCTCAAAGGTGATAAATGAGATTTTTGAAATTCTTCAAGAGGATGGTCCAGACATAGAAAAGCTGAAGAAAGAAATGAGCATGAGCCTGGAAGGTGAAAGTGATGAGGATGAGCAGGAAGAGTCACTGAACATTTCATCAATGTCTCTGTTAACCCCTCTAGTGGAATCTGTTGGTTCAGAGGTGAGAATTCAGGGAGGGTGGGGAAGGGCTTTTTTATCACACAGAGGTGTCCAATTGGCTTGTGAGCTGTGATATTTTGTAATATTAGGATATGTGTGCAAATAAAGAAGTTTCAAATGGTATTTTGCTAATGAGAGCATAATGAGGCAAAGTTATTTTTCTCTGAAAATAGTGTAGCATATCGGATGCTCTGCTAAGCAAGTGGTCTGCTAAACCTGTTAGTAGTACTGGACTTGCAGTGGTATACATGCATTCAGTGGAGTGACCACTGATGAAAAATCTTAAGTAATTATGTAACTGCTCTGATTTGGAAGCTAAAGGTGACATCTCATTGAGTTCAATAATCTGTTAGTGTCCTTAAATAAATAAACTTGCTCTGTGTCTGTACTTGTAAAATATCATCTGTTAAATAGTATTAAGCAAATTTACTGTTTATAAGTACAACAAATAAAGGAGAAAGAAAACAGATTATTAGTAGTAGTGGTATTATGTGAACAGATAGCTGTAATATGTTTTCTTTTCCTCAGGCCTTTGGTTCTCCTTCTAAGTCAACTGGGGAAGGTAGCAGTATCAGTGATGTCAGTCTGAAGTCTGAGAAGTTCCAAAGGACCAGAGTTCCGAGGGCAGAATCTGGAGACAGTATTGGCTCTGTGTCAGAAGATCGCAATCTTCCTTACAGGTAATAAGCACAACCCAACACCCCTGATTCTGTAAGTGTTCAAATTAAAACACTGGCTTTTTTAACTCTTCTAATGATGCATACCATTCAAACTACAAATTAAGCTTTTTTTGCAAGATCTCAGCCTTTATCAAAGATTGTGTAGTCTTTCATGTTGCTTAAACTTAAAATCAGCTGTTAAAATCCTTTCTTTAAAGCCATTTAGGCAAGTTAGAAAACTTCAATGTATGATACATGCCTATGTATCTTTTAAGAAGAGCTTTGCACACCTGTGAAACATTTTGTGATGTTTCCTTTTTCAAAAGTGTCGATGCATACAGATCCCAAAGATTCAAGGAAACAGAACGTCCTTCAATAAAGCAAATAATTGTTCGCAAGGAAGATGTGGCTTCCAGACTAGAAATGAGAAGAAACGGCCCATCTGATCAAGTCAACATCAAAAAGAAAATGCAGGTACCTAATATGCTTCTGAAAATTATTTTTCTAATCTACTGTTTTCAAATTTAATTGCCCCCATGAATGTCCAGGATGTTAACATACTGCGTAGAACTGCAAAATAAGGTTGTTAGGTTATTTCTATTTTGCATAATTATCTCATGGTAGGGAATGATGATGATGATGCATAATTTGAACAGCTAATGCTTCACTTAAAAGGGTCATGTTATAGATTAACTCTGGAGAGAACAAGCCATTATTTTGATAAGAACACAGAGAATCAGTGTCTTAGCACTGCCTTTGAATTAGGCAGAATTTGTAAAAACCTACTTTCAGTAGGTAATATTCTGATCTTTACTAGTACTTTGTTTGCACTAATCTCCATTGCTGAATTTCTGCTTAGTGCTGCTTCTCCTGGTGAAAGGAAGACTAGATGGGATATGGAACATACAATATTGGAGTCTTTCACTCCCCACCATACCTCTGAGATCAAAAAAAAATTGTGCTGCAGTGTTCTTTTGCCAAAGTAACGGTTAACTGTGAGGCTTTTGTAGTTTGCTATTTAAAGGATCTGATTTTCTTTTGAAGCCTTGCCCCCCAAAAAGGCTCATCTAGAGACATTTCCTTGTTTGAATGCAGCACTCGAGCTCTCTTCTTGATTATTGTTTTTATTTGTTTTCACTAGGAATTGAACAATGAGATCAACAGGCAACAGACAGTGATTTATCAAGCCAGTCAAGCTCTGAACTGCTGTTTTGATGAGGAACATGGAAAAGGGTCACAAGAAGAAGCAGAAGCAGAGAGACTTCTTCTCTTTGCAAGTAGGTTTTTATACTCAGATTCAATTCTTTATAATGAACATTTCGACAAGGTTCATAATTTCTTCGTCATGCATATATTGTGTTACATTGTGGCCATTTATTAATAGTTCTTCTGGAAAAAAAGAACAGGATAATATCTGTTCTGTCTCAGCTCATTTTATAGGCAAGAGGACATTTTTGTATCTGTCTTGACCCTTAAATATTAATCATTTCACAGTGTAATAGAAATATAAGTTCCATTTTACGTACTTAAGGCAGAAAAAAATTGTTCAGTATTTTTTCTTCTGTAGAACTGTAATTAATTTCTTTGTGCAGCTGAGAAGAGAACTGCTTTATTGGAAGAATTGAATAAACTGAAGAGTGAGGGACCACATAATAAAAGAAATAAAGCTGCTTCTACATCTGCTGAATTTGCTCCCTCCAGGGGATCTGTTTCCATTTCAGAAATGCGTCTACCTCTAAAAGCAGACTTTGTATGTGGTACAGCTCAAAAGCCAGGTAAAACTAGCAAACAAAAGCTTTATTTCTTTTCTCTTCCTTCCTCATTCTCCCAACATGTATTCCTGGTAATCTAGGGGTAATGAAAATTTAGCTATTGCATTCAGTTCATCTGCTTCTGACTAACTTTTCAATGTTTCAGTGAAAGCTGATTTGTGGTTAAGCTGGCAGGCTTAAGTAAAATAAATAAGTAATAAGTAAAATAAATAAGATTATCTGCTGACCTGACTGAAAGTTCCTCTCCCCTTTCACACAATATCTGTCACACTGGTTAGTGTAGGTCTGGCCTGAGATGCCCCAGGCAGTAAAGCAGTTGCTATGAATCCTGTGGAGACAATTTTACTGGTAGACACAGCATAAAGAAAATAAAATTGTTTTAAGATTAAGTTTATAAGCAAGTCTCAAATGTAACTAAATGTTTTAAGAAGGGTGAAACAGAGATGTGCTTAATAGCAATGCAGTACTTGAGAATTCTTTTAGAGACTTGGACTCCTCTGGCTAACCAAACCATCTGATGTGTGCCTACAGAAGCAGGAAATTACTACTATGTAATAATACTGAGATCTGGAGCAGAAAACATGGTTGCAACTCCATTAGCAAGTACTGCCAGCTCCCTGAATGGAGATGCTCTTACTTTTACTACGACGTTTACTATGTAAGTATAAAGAAACTCTTGAAGCAGTTTTAACTCTGATGGTGGAGCATGCATAAGAACATTTATAGTCTTAGTTATGAGAATGTCGTATTCTGCAACCAAGTGTGGAGAGATTTTGTGGTATAGCTATTTCCTCCTTCAAAAAATAGCTGCAAGGCACTTCTCTCAAAAGAGCAACCTAGACTTATTCAACCATCCATCAGCTATTTTATCTCTTGCATTTTCTGCTTTTGTTCTTTCCTGGAACACCTGCAGTGACAGCTGGATTGCTGTGCCTGAGATGTGTTTTTCTCTTTTGCAGCAACTAACATTTTATATAGCTATTTGGTTTTGGTATCTGGGAAAATAGTGCTCTTATAGTTATAACTTCAACTCTCACATGTCAGCTGAAAAGGCATTGTGAGTTCAAATGACTGTTTGCTAGTAAGTCTTCAAAATAAATAAACTCTGTTTTTGAAGTTCAGCTGTACTGGAATTTTTACTTAAAGCTATTTACTCGAAAAACCCAATCTGTGACAGGGGAGGGTGCAATTTGAGAAATGGTAGATGCACATTATCTGCCTCTTGTCATCTCCTCTCCTTTTCTGAGTTCCAAAAAGTATTTTTAAGTAGTAATACACTAAAAGCTCCTTGGAAAGTTATAGGGAGCAAAAGGAGGAAAGAAGTAAAGAGTAATTTTAAAACCCAACAAAACCAACCAAAACAAACAAAAAAACCCCCAAAACTCCACCACAAACAAAAACAAAATCCTTTTTCCTTCAGTTAGTTTAACTTGTTTTTTCTTCTTCCCTTTAGGCATGATGTGTCAAATGACTTTGAAATAAATATAGAAGTTTACAGTTGGGTATGTATAGTTCCTGTGAAGAGGAGGTGTAAGGGAGAATGCTGTGCTGTACTTTTTCAATACCTTTTTGCCTTACAGGTGCAGAGAAAAGAAGGTACAAGCACTGATAAAAGGAAAAAGACAAATAAATCTAAGGTAAATGAAACCTGAAAATCAGTAATGTAATGTTTCAACAGAAGGTGCTCTAGCAAAACTGACTGATAGTCTTACACAATCTGTTGCTTGCTTTTACTCCCTTTTTGGAACATCTGCCATGACAGATGGATTATGGAGACCTAACAGCAATTAGTAGATTGGACCTGCAGCACTTGGTTGAGTCTGAAATGTATTGGTGGGGAAGAAGTCTTACTAGTTCTGCAAAATACTGTGCTTTGCAGACACTTATTTGTTATGTGTAGGGCCTTCAATAGTGGTTTATTGCCTTTTTCTCCACTTCAGTTAAACTATGTCAGTCAATACACCCTACCCTGGAGTTTGATTTGTCTTAGAAGTTTTATTGATCAAGTAAAAACTCCTCTTTCTCCCCAGTATTAAGTATAAGCACTAGATGCTTACATTTTAAAGTAAACATTGTTTTAATAAGGGTGTGCCTATCAAGTGTTTGTGCTTTTTTCAGTATATATGTAAATATGTAACCCTAAACAAGCCTTTCTGGAGGTGGTTTTTTTTTTGGTGGTTTGTTTATTTTGGGTTGCTTTTGAGGGTGGGTGTGTGTGTATTTTTCTTCTTTTCATTCTAATAGAGCACACAGTGAATTAGTGGGTTCAGGTCTGATTTCCTTCTTGACATATCATCTGTCACTTGGTAAAACCAAGAAACTTGAGTGTCTTTTAAAACAGCTGGAATGAGTACTTAAGTCCTGTGGCTGCAAGCAGAAATAGGAAATTTCTTTATTCTTTGACTTGGCACAGTGAAAGCTTCCACCTATTATCTAATAAAAATTTCAAGTACCAGGGTTCACTTCTCCTGTGCTGTAGTTTAACGGAATTTTTACTTAAAATTGAATGATTTCATGCTACTGTGGGTAAGTTGCTGATGTGAGGTTATAGGTTTGCCAGTGGCATCCTATATCTGCTTTTTGACAAGCTACTTACACTTGTCTTTCAACCTCAGTAAAAGTACATAACTCCAGTTTGTGTTTAATGTACAGTCTCACCTAAACTTTGAGATTTTAACTTGAAAATAATGATGTATAACAGCAGTATATTGAACATATCCTTACTTTTATTGTTAACTCTTACCTTTAGTTTAGCAAATGAAACTTTGAAATCCCATTACATAGGTAAAAGCATCTACTAAGATTGATTTTCTGCTTTAACTTTTCTGCAGTAATTGTTTCTTTTCTATGCAGCATTTCTTCCACTGAGATCTATTATGTCCAGTCAAAACCCAAGACTTACTCATAGTAATGAGTACTCAAATTCAAAATTTGAGATAAGCCTTCAGTAGTTCCACTGTCTAGTTCTCATGCTAATGTGCTGGACAAATGCAGTAGCAAAAGCATTTATCTTCTTGTCTTCTTTTGTAGGTTATAACTCCAAAGAGATTATTAACATCTATTACCTCAGTAAGTATGAACGTAACAAGATCTGACTATGCCCCCTTCCAAAGGGCATGTTCTCACAGATTAAGGCTGTGCCCATAATAGATTCTTTCTGTTGCTTATGTAAGGCTCCATAAATTGTCCAGTTTTCTGCCAAATTTTTCAGTCATCAGCTCAAGAAACAGCTCTGTTACATATGTAATGCTGGAAATACACATTTATTTGGACTTTCTTTTCAATTTTTTTTTCTATTTTATTGGGTTTTTAAAAGTATTTCAACTCTAATTTCTTTTTACCTTGGCTTTGTCTCCAGTAGAAACTGTCAGAAGTACTTTTTCACTAAGCTTTTATTTCTCTCTCTTTCTAGAAAAGCAACCTTCTTACTCCAGGTAAGTAAAGTCTAAACATCTTATGCCAATCTACACTTGCTGTCAAAACTACTCTATCAATAAATAATACTTGTAACAGATGACAATTTGTGAGTAAGTAAACACTAAATTTCCCAGCCCAGAAACTGGCCCTGTGCTTATTATGCTACCATTATGTTCAACAGAAGATACCTTCACAAAATCAGAACTAAAATCTGGTGTCAGATACCCATGGTTTGCATTTGTTTTCCTGAAAGTATAAATTCAAACTTTAATTCAGATTTTAAAAGTAGAGAACTAGAGTCTGCTATCAACAAAGTAATACAGAACAATTGGAAAATATGAACAGATCCTGAAATTTGCTTGTGTGTAGTGTTTTGTATAAATATTTATATATAGAAAGCATATATAAACTTGTTTATGTATTTCTGACTCTTGACTGTCGAGAAAAACAGCACCTCTAAGTGTTTTTCTAAGTATATAAAAACATTATACACTTATCTGACCTAAAGTATGTGATACTTGAGCTAGCTTTAGCAGGAATTGCAGCAATAGAAGCTCATGAACTAAATCTGGAATGTGTATCATGATGCTGCTACTAGTGAAATTCCTGAGCTGCAGTGTGTGTTTCTCATGGTGTAAGTGCAAAGGAAAGGTGTACAAGTTCTGGAAGATGGCACTGTGTCACTTGAGAAGAGGTTAAGAGATAGAAAAGTCACATTCCTACTGCAGGGTATGTGTGTCTTGTAGTGTGCCCCAGCACACTCTCCATCCCTCTGAGACTTAAAATGCTTTGTTTTCTCCTTTGTGGATGTTTTCAAGCCTTGTTTCTGAAAGAAAAGATCTTTTCAGGAGGAATGGCGAGTGTCAAGATTCTCTGAATGTGCTGCTGGGCTTGGCTGCACTGCAAAGAGCATTTCTCACGGAGTACTGAGCAGGGCATGCATGCAGTAGTGCAAATAAAGTACTTTTTTTTAAGCCTTGCAGCATCCTGATTGTGTGTTTTGGTATGACTTTACTTCACTTTAACTTCTCTCCACAGCCATGGCCAGTCCAGGTGGCCCAAATGCCATACGCAGTACGAATTTCATCCTTGTTGGATCCCACAAGTTATCGCTGTCTTCTGTGGGAAATAACAGATTTGCACTAGACAAGGTAATGGAAATTATTGGTTGCTAATCCAAAGGTAAATGCATGCTACTAGAAAAATAAGAGTTTGTGCTTTTTGTGGGTTTTTGTTTGTGGGTTTACTTTTCAGGTAGAAGCGCCATCCTAGAAATGAAATATATATAATGGTGTCTAGATAGGTTATTTATATAGACATTAACAATTTTTGTATAGATTTTACTTACATATCATATGAATTAAATGTTGTTTTAAGATAAACAGAGACTTTCATTACTCTGCCAGGTGCTCTTTAATTTCTATAGGTCAGTGTAAGATATGGTTGTGCAAAGATAACAAAGGAATTTGATTATGTATTTGCTTTCACTGACAAAAAATTAATGTATGCAGTTGGCATTTCTATATGTGGTCTTCATGTTGTTGCTCCTAGTCTTGCAGTTATCACTAAAGAAGGCATTAAGTGTGTTTTAATGATAATGAAGTTTTTGATTTTTTCTGCATTTAATTGACCTAAAAAATGCTATTTGAATATATTTAGGAGCATCAGTTTTTGCTTTCATATCCCAATTAAATTTGTAGAAACAAATTATCTTAAGGTATTTTTTTTAGAACTCTTATTGACTTTTATGCCATCAGTTCCTTGTCTAAACAGAATGTTTATTGGCTTTTGCTACGAGAAGTTTAAAAAATACATTTTTACATTCATTGCAATCTCTAACCTTGTAATATCTAATATCTAAAACCTATTTTAATAGGTGTTTATGCCAGCAGCTATCCTAAGCTAGTTTAAATTAATTCAAATGTTACTACAGTTTGTGGTAGTACCAAATCACAGCTTTAGCTACCCAAGAGCAGCAAAAGAAAAATTTTGGTTTTTTTGGCCAATCAAGTCTTATGGCAATAATAGTATTATTGTAATTTCAGCTTCTTATAAGAGATGAGAAAACAAGAACTAATTGTGTTTGTGTATAAGTCTTAAAACAAAATATCTCAATAATCCTATCTTGAATTTTAGAAGTTTTACTTTTTGTAGATAGAAGCAGATTCCTTTACTGAAACAACTGGCAGGACAATGGTTAAATTGCACTGTTGTTACTGACTATGTGAATTTCAGAAGTAGCAGATTTGGTTCTTCAGCATAAATGTTCCTCTTAACCAGAACTATATGTAGAAATCTTTGTGTGTAGCTTCCTTATTGGAAACCTCTTGTTCTTGGAGATGATAGAATCAGCTTTTGTATTATATTCAGCAGTTTAGGTTTGGACTTCATTGGTTTGCATTGTATGACAGGACACTGGACTGGACTAGTGAAATATAGCAAAAGCACAATGTTCAAAGAGAATTCTGGGAAAACTATAACTTGGTTAATTTTTTGCAGATGCAGTCTTATAGTTATCTGGAAAAGAGGGGAATTCTTATTCGTTATTTATTTGGAGTTTTTTTTGTTAAATTACTACCTCAGTAAATTACATTACTACCTTTGTTAAATTACTACCAAATTTCAGTTTTGACTTGGCCTGTGGCTGTACAAACAGCTGGTTGCTTCATGTATTTCTGATATGGAACAAACTGATGCCACAGTGGTTTCTTTGAGTGTCATTCCTCTCTTCATGTACTGTTAAAATGCAGGGTATAAAGGACCAAAATATACTCATGTATAACTGTCTCCTTTTTTCTTCTAGACTATAACTTTACACTAATTGCATTGAGCATGTTTCTTTTTTCCCTAGATAAATTTTGAAGGGGAGGAAAAAGAACTGTTGGGATTTATGTTCCAGGACAAGGTTGCTATGATCCTTCAGTTTCTAACTTAAAACAGGAAAATGCCTTGTAGTGCATGTTGCTTATTTCTGTCTGGCTGTTTTTGCAGCTTTTTTAAAAATTCTTCTGAGAAAGTGCTTACAAAGATTTACTAACTAAATACAAGATGTTAGAAGCCTTTAAGACTTGCAGAATTCTACTCCTTGTCTCATAAGCATGCTGCTGGAACTCAGTTATTTAGGTTGCCTATGGTTGCTCCTTAACTAGCATGTTTCTCTTGTCTTCCTAGGTCATTAGAGGAGGTTGTTTCTTGTTTCAGAACAAATTGTTGTGTTTCTTAAAGATTTATAGTCAGGAAATTTGAGCCAGCTTCTTGATGAACTACACAGAACATAGAATCAGCTACTGTGCTGATAAGAGAATCAGAGAAAAATGCCTGGCAGCCTAAATGTTGGTTTAACTCAACTTGTTGCTGCTGAAGAAAATTAAAATCTCTCAGAACCTAAGTAACCTTGCTTCTTATTCTAACCTTGTTCTGACAAGACATAGCAAGACATTTGGCATTTTAAGCAAAAAGCTTAGTATTTTCAAAGCATGTCAAATAAATGAGGTCCTTACTTGTACACAAATGTGCCTTTAAAATGTTTTTGCTTGGTGTATGTTTTGGCTTTAGAAATTATGTGAATTAATATCCTTAACAGAAATAATTTGTCTTTAACCTATGAACATAGTTTTATCTAGTTAGTTTACTCGAGTCCTGCAGAAGAAAGCGTTTTAGATTAATTTTCATATTTCCTCTCAAAATTAAGCAAGTGATACTTTTAGTGCCTATCATCTCCTATTTTTAATCAAAAGTCTCCTAAAAAACCAGTTTTTCAAATGCTTGAGTTCTCTTGAGACCCTTTACAGATAATCTTCTGTGACAGTAAGCTGTGTTCCTATGGCAAATACCTGCGTGACCACATCAGGATGTAAGATAGCATAGTCATGGGCTTTAGTTTTCTTTTAATCTAGCTGGATATTTGTCAAACTGCTTTCTTTCCATCACCTTTAACTCTATAAAAGAGATATACTGTTAACTAGAACTCAATATTTTCTCATTATGTGTACAAGAGGGTGTTTTGAGACCTGCTTTAGTAATTAGTAATGGTGTTGTAGGCTCTGCAAAACTGTGTTGTGTTTGTTATACAACCTCTTTGCTTTGCCTCTCACACAGTTCCTCACTGCTAAACTTCATAAACTGGATTCTTCTCTTCTGATGTAAATCTTAATTGAGATGCAAAAACCATAAACCTGAAGTGGGGAATGGCCAAATATTCTTGAGGCCCTAATTCAGAAATGGGTTTTACTGTGCTTTATTAGGGTTATATGCCATTATTCCTTGGTGTAGCATGTAGGGTTATAGTTGTCTTATCAGTCCTGGATTTCTTTTTTTTGTTTCGTGGAAGTGTTTTACTATTTTTTGCTTTTCAAGTGGTCATGGAGACTCCTACCTAATGCTTAGAATTTTTCTGTGCTGTAATATTCCTGTTGAGTACAGGAGTAAGCCATTAATGCTGTGTTAGTTGAGTAGATCTGACCTGTGAAAATGATTTGATCACCTGTTTGTGCTTGTGTGTCTTATGTCTGGGAGGAAGGCTGCATGATGTCTGCAATTCAAGGGTGATCAATTTCTAACCACAACACCTATTTTGGTGCTCTGCAGGACTCACTGAGGCCGACAGATGAGCACTTTTAACTACTGAGGGTTACTCCTGTTCATCTTAACTACTAGCAAAATTTAGTTCCATTTGAATGGTGTTGATTTCATAGTTCTGAAAGCTATTTTGTTACTGTACACACGTGCCTGTGCCTATTCCCTTGCAAACAGTTCTTTATTTGTATTTGAGTGGCAGCATTGACCTTCCTGGTTTTTCTAGTTATACAAAAGATGAGTGTTTCTGAATTTTTTGTCAATTTCTTTTCAAGATTCTTAGCAGTGTTGCTTATTCATATTAGCAATAAAATACGGTTTGTAGAATGCTGTGCAGGTCATCATTTGCTTGTTGAATCAGCTCTTTGCCTCAGTGAGGGGGGGGAAAAAAAGAAGTGATGTGATTTCATGGAGTAGTCAAGGTAATGAGGCATTATGTTTGGAGGGATTGGGGAAAGCTCAAAGGCAGACCTTTGCATGCTTTTCCTCAGAACTCTTGGCTGTCAAATGGCTGTTTAACTGACCTCTGATACAGTAATGAAGCTTTCTTTTGGTTTTTTTTTTTTTTTCCAGTGGCAAAAATAGGACTGGGAACCTTTTCTGTTAGAAATTACTTAACACATGTCTTTAACACCTTGAATGCTAGTTGAGAGCTGTTTTCATTATTTCTCCCCTTTCTAGGTTTTCTTTTATGTAAAGATTTATCTGAGTAGGCACTACTACATCAGTATCTGCCAAAAATGCTTATGGTATCCAAGTACCATTCCTGTTTAAGTTCACTTTGGTGAGCTTTGTTATTTTCCAAACAACTTGGTGTCAAACTGAGGCAGAAGCTTGAAAAGTGTGGACTGGTGCCTTCTGTTGTTTCTAACCATGCTTGAAGAGCCTGTTTTCATAGCTAGAGTGCATGTTTATATATCTATATCCTGATGAGCAAACTAATAAATAATTATTGGAAAGCTTCTAAATGAACTTGAAACCAAACGTGATTATTACTGTCTTGCCTGAGTCTGACTGACTGCTTCTTTCTGGCTGAAGGTCCTAAGAACAAGACAGTGCTAACATCTTGGTGCAGGTGGCTTGCTTGAACTGGTAAGACTTAGTTGAGAGATGTCAAAATTAAATTATTGTTTTACATTTTGCAGGTTCCCTTTTTGTCTCCTTTGGAAGGTCATATATATCTGAAGTTGAAATGCCAAGTGGACTCTTCAGTGGAGGAGAAAGGGTTTTTGGTAAGGTGTTTACTGTATTCACTTCAAACTCCTGCCTTGGAAATTACAGGTCCTAATAATATAGTAATTTTTTAATGTCTCACCTGTGTTTAAAGCTAAAAACTGGCTTGATTTTTTTTTTTTTTAAATCTCTGAACCAGACCACAAATGGTTTTTAGTTTCTCTTCTAAACATGTGTAAGTTAAGGCTACCTTTTAAGAGATTGTGTATCTCTCTTCTAAACATCTGATTATTTATTATTTTGAACTTCAGTTAACCTTCTCTTTCTAAAATCTTTGGTATATGAGATTTTAATTTCAATGACAAAAAGATTTTACAGGACTCTTTTTGTGTGTGTTTAATAAACACAAAAGATTGGATCTTTTTCCACTGTGTTCGCAGCTTTTCTAAATTACAAAGAAACAACAGTATGTTTTTGGAGAAAAATCTTGTTCCAATTTCTCTAAAACTGGACCTAGAAAATGCAGCTGATACTTGGGCCTAGGAGCTGGGACTGTTGAAGTGTCCACAAGATGGCAGTAAATGTGCTATGAGAATGAAACATTAACATTTGCTGTTATTTTGGTGTTTCCAGAAATCACGATTTCTTTAGACTCTTTTCAAACACTGCTTTCTGTCTCCTTTCCCTTTACTTAATTGAAGTTGAACAGATTTCATTAGATGCAAACATTTCACATGCTTGTTATTTGCTGTCCCATGTTTCTGTGTACTAATTTGAGAAAGTCCATATTTGCTTCTGCTATACAATATGTAAAACCTGAAGAATGATGTACATGCATACTGGATTTGTTCAGAGTAAGGGTTTGGAAACTCCCTGCATCACTGAAAATTAGAATCTGAATTGTGAAGAGTGAGAATCACAATACACACTTTAATTGGGAAAAAAGTTCTGTGTAAGTTCAAGAGGTAGCAGGAATAGAAGTCAGATACTAAACTATCCATTCCAGTTCTAAGGAAATGAGGCTTGAAATGGATGAAATCCAGCATCCAATAAAAGAACTGCCAACACAAACATTTAAAAATCAATTTCTAATTTCCTTTGAACTGACTAAACTTTCTTGAGTGGCTTCTTGAATAGCTGCATGCTTTTTAATCCTGATTTTAAGTCAAAAATTACTCAAATATCTAATAGTAATAAATTGTTTTTTGAACACATTTTAGGAACCATTTGTACTGCATATACTGGAAATAACCGTTCTTTACTTGTCTTTACTTTACTTGGTGACTACTTGTCACCATCAACATGAAAATCTCGTAATTTTAAACCACAATTATAGGTGCCTTTTAGCAAAAGGCTGCACACCTGAGAATGATAGTGTGAGCTAATTTTCTATACCATCTGGAAAATAAATACACTGTCTGAATAGAAGCTTCTCTCAGTATAATTTTTTTTCCTCCTCTTTCATTTAGTGCTATGAAGGGTTGCACTTGCAGAACCATTCTGGTAGAAAAACAGTCAAATACAGACCAAGCTCTAGGTACAAAGTTACCCCATTTAATTTTTTGTTTTTAAGACCATGTTTGAAGATGTCAGTGGATTTGGAGCGTGGCATAGGCGCTGGTGTGTGCTGTCTGGAAATTGTATCTCCTATTGGACATACCCAGATGATGAGAAAAGAAAGGTAATGCTGTCTTGTAAAGCTTAAGTCTACAGTTCTGTAGTGCCCTACACAAATAGTTGTTCATTGTTAAGGACAGTAATGTTTAGGCTTTAGACTGGTGGGATTCAAGTTCCTAAAGCTTCCTTGGGGAACCTTGGGGAATGGAGGGGACTTTTCTTCATAAAGCTGACCTAAATCATGGCAAACTTAGAAACTGACTTCCCTGTCTAGTAGGAAAGGGGGGAAAGTGATGGGAGATCCATATTTTATTTCCCCTTTAGTCTTAAGGCTTTCCATTGTGCTCATCAAATCACTAATTATTGAGTTGAACTTGATTGGACTTGTACAGCTTAATAAGCAGACTGTATCTAGTTGCCTAAAGTTTTAGACAAAATGATAACTAACACTTAATATGGTAAAAAATTAGAGTGGCCAACCTTGTATATTGCAGAACTATCTCATTTGACTACCTTATTTGAAGTCCTTGTCTTCTTGCAGCTCCACATTGTAGCTGGAACTGATGCTTCTTAAATGGTTCTCACAGAAAACTAAGTTCTTGTTGGGCTAATGAGACAAATCAGAGGTTCATCTGTCACTGAGGTGAACCTTCTTGTCTCCTTAGTGTGTTCCTGCAGTGCACTAAATTGTTTCCAGGTTCTTTTAAAGACTGCTTTCCAAGAGGGTTTTTCTGATTCACTGAAGTTATTTACCATTAAACACTTTCTTGTTTAGTGGCAGAACATTTTCTTTCCCAAACTCCGTGGCAAACTCTGGTCCTTTTGGGACTTCTATGCCAATCCAGATGCCTGAGTTTAGTTTCTTCCCTGCTAACAGAGGAACACCATCTGCTGATAGTTGACATTGCCAAAATATATCAATGTACTTTATTCCTTTGCCAGGAGAGAGGGAAAAATCTTTGCCTACTGTAAGACAAGATAGTAAAAAAAAAATGTTAAGCAAGAAGAAGGTTCCTATTTTGCTTTTGTCTGCAAGCAAGAAGCTTTGGTTTGTTTTGCAGATTGTTCTGGAAAATTTTCTAGACTTGTTTCACTTTTCAGAGAGAGAGAGTCAGCTGTATTTTGGTGATCTACAAAAATATTAAACTTACTAAATGCATCCCCTTGCCCCCACTATATCTGTTCCATTGTGCAGAGATAGATGTCACCCAGAAATATCAGTATTAGTCCATTATTACATTAAACCATGGGATTTTTTTCAAATAAATTTCTTACAGCTGCACATATATCACCTTTTTGTATGGAGTAACTCACTGAGAGAAGGTGTGTTCACTTAATATGTTGTTCAGAATTGCTCTTGATTGCAGTGCTCTTGACTGGTGAACTGATTTCACTTTCAGCATCCTTTGGGCCGGGTAAACTTGGCTAACTGCACAAATCATCAGATTGAACCTGCCAACAGGGAGTTCTGTGCTCGTCCCAACACTTTTGAACTAATAACTGTCCGACCTCAGAGAGAAGATGACCGAGAGACCCTTGTCAGCCAATGCAGAGACACACTCTGTGTTACAAAGTGAGTGCGTAAAATCATGGAGGTTGTGGGAGGGTATTTTACCTCATGTGATAGTTGTAGTAATGTAGGAGCTTTACAACTTTGTCATAATGATGCAAAGGTCATTTAAATGCTGAGGTTTTGGGTGGCACTTGAACTGTTTTGTTCACTTTTAATCTTAACTGCTTTCTAGAAGTGGAAATGCCAGGTGACTTGGTAGCAGGATGGTGGAATGTTTGACTTAATTTTTAACCCTACTATTTCTTCTGGGCTTCTGTGGTTGATCAGCTTGACTTTTGTCCCAATAACTAATTGGAGGTGGAGAATAATCCATAGGGTTCCTTGCCTTCTAGGAACTGGCTGTCTGCTGACACTAAAGAAGAGCGTAACCTTTGGATGCAAAAGCTCAACCAAGTCCTCATTGACCTTCGCATGTGGCAGCCTGATGCCTGCTACAAACCTTCTGGAAAGCTTTAAACTTGGGAAGGGAACTACACAAGAAAAGAATTTAAATGAAAATGTTGGAAGTCCTCTGGGTCACTTATGCTTTAAGTTTGAGAGAGTATTTAACATTATACAGGACTATGTTATGCAGTATTTTTATTTCACTTAAAAAATTTTAAAACCTTCTTAGTTCCTAGTTTTGAGTATGGTAGGAAGCAATTACCTGTTTCTAAATGTGCTAAATATTTATATAACTCCTTTTTTGGAAGTCTTCTAGCTAGGTGCATTCTCTTTTTCAAACAACTAAATTATTGCAGGAAATCACACTTCAGGGCAGTAAGGGGGGCACTAGCTAGTGAAAGACAAGCTTTCCAGATAACTTAGCTCCCTGAAAGAAGCAACAGTTCAAAATACTCTTAACAAGAATGCTGCTGAAGCACAATATCTAATGTTGTAGCATTTGTTGGGGTTCTTTTGTAATGATCAGGCATAGAAATAACTAGTTAATTTTATTCTACAACATGCAGTATAGATAATTCTGCTTGTCCAGCGTCCTTGTGGTCAGAACAAAACATGCACAACATATTCATACTACTTTTGCAATTTCCTATACAGACTAGTGTGGATAAGTGCATGGTGTGTACACTATGTGATTTGCAGGTGTGGAATTAAGTATGCAGTATATTGCACTTTGATAGAAATGGAAGGTCTTGAATATTTTTGTTAGGAATGTTATATAAAAAATAATCAGACAGAAAAATTTAGGTTTATGGTTGTATACATCGATATTTCCTGGGACTTGTGGTTTTCACAAGCTAGAGTTCTCCATTTGAGAACCAGGAATAGGTTAATAGGTAGTAAAAGTGCCCTTTTTTTGTTTTGTTTAATGATAAGACTTTACAAAGCTGCTGTGTACCAATTAATACTCCTCTGGCTGAAAAAATGGGTCTTCCTCCCCTTGATATATGTGTCCACAAAGCATATAAAAGCAGTACTTCAGACTCATCATGAAAATGGCAACATTTCTCAGTTAAAACTTGCAGTTTTTGTGGCTTTTCACTGAGCGTATTGAAATTCCAGCTCATTACTTCACTAGGAATGCAGTAGTGGAAAATTTAAGATTGCTATTGCTGTTATATATTCACACTTGAAACACTAAATTCTGTTACCTTATACTGTTTTCATCCTGCCCCTTTTGTACGTGCTTTTAAATCTCCTTTTCTGATGTCTTTAAATATTTCCAAACTATGTATTGAGATTTATTTTATTCGTTTAAAATAAAAAGTAAAACCCTCCCTGCTATTTTCATAATGTCATCTATGCAATTTGAGATACTAATTTGTAGGCTGAAGAAAAGCTGGACTCCACACAGTGTTTAAGGAAGGATTCTATTCTGTACATGTATCCCAGAATTCCACTTGATAATGTGAAGCCTTGGACACAGCTAGCTGAATTTTGTAGTGAGAAACCAGATTGTCCTTGTGCAGCAGCTCATCAAATATGGAGAGAAAAGACTTTTTTTTTTTGTGACAAAGATATGGCAGCAGAATAACACAACATGGACAGTGCAAGAGCAAATTTCAGCAGTGGATGTGTGGTAGGCTCTCTTGTTAAACTCCCAAGGGAGTGTTAAAAACCATTAATTTTTGAAGTATGAAATAAGTCCACAGAAAGGTGTTAAGAGCAGAACTGGATGACATTCAAGGGAACATTTTTATTTAGGCCAATTGGACTATTATCCCTTGTAGAAATCAATCTGTGTTTGTTCATTGCCCAAGAAGCAGTTCTTCTCATAAAGAAAAAGGTATGAAGTGCTAGAGGTGGTGTTAAGTTAGAAAAGCTGACCTGTGTGGTGACTTCTGGGCACATGAGTGGTGAGCCCATGGGCTCCTGCAGCCAGCAGAAACATGGGATGCAAGCTTAGCAGGAAGCCTGTGCTTGTGGATTTCCTGGCTGGCACTGCTGGGTGCTGCCTCCTCCCCTCCCATGTTCCTTTGCTCTTTTAAGGCTTTGTGGTGAAAGTTTGCAATAATGCTTATGTAGTTTTTCCATAATTGGAGCAGATTCTTTATGAAGAGGCCAGACTGTGTGAATTCAAATAGCTTCAGGTAGGTTTAGATGTTCTGCACCTCAAAAACAAGTTCCTGCTGTCTGATTTCAAGCAAAGCTTTGTGAAAACCATTTGCAGAGTAATGTCAAGAGAACCTTCCTGTGTGCTGGACCCAGCCAGCGACATAATCCCTTCTGTATTGATTCACATGCTGTGACTCTCCCCAAAAAAAGATCTTGACAGACCATTTCTTCTAGAACTTCATCCTGCTAATAAACTTTGAATTGCATGGAATTATAATAAGCTTTCCAACAAAAACTTTGTTTTCCCATTTCTGTTTTCCCTGTGCATTTTTCACCTTGAACCAGCCTAAGCACCAGGAGACAGTTAACCTAATGGAATAGACTAGAATTCATAGTTTGTCACTGCTTTAGCATAAGTAAGCTTTTTCAGCAGTGTTTTTTAAATATAGGACATGTATTTTTAGAGTGGTATGGGTAAGTGATTGATGTTAGGGGGTGCAGATCTTCAGCTGTTTTTTGCATTTGAAATAATTGAGACATAGTGGTTGTAAAAGCTGATGGCTTAATAGTCCCAAAATTCATCTTTCTTTAATAAAGATAGATAGTTAATGCATTATCAGGTTTCTGCATGCAGCTGGGTTTGGAGCTGCAGAGCTCACCCTGAGGTGCAAGGGCATGTGCTTTGGGTGGTGTGCCTTCAGCCAGGGGCAAGCCCATTCCTTGGTGTCCCTCAAGACCCTGTATCCAGCATGGAGCAGTTGTACTGGGCAAACCTTTGAGAGGGCTTTGCTTTGGGATTTAGCTGTGGAGGTTTCAGGTTGTCTTTGAAAAGATGTTCTAATTTTATAAGAACCTCTTTTTTCCCCCATTGTTCAGAAATTCAGTGAGTTCACAAGTAAGAAAGTCTGTAAGAGAAAAATGCTTTCCTCTGGGCAATGTAGCTTATTTTAGTTGAGGAAATTTCAGTTCTACTACTCAGTAAAACTCCTGATTGGTGTTATTAAATCCCAACCTCAAAGGAAATACAATAATTTGCAAAGAAATTACCTTGAAAATTCGACTTCCAAACATGACTCCCTTCCCCCTTTTAATTGCTACACTTCTGTATGTTGATGTAGAGAAAATAATCTGATATTCTGTAATTATTGCCTGGGCTGTAGTAAAAACATGTGGATGCTCTTGTTTCTGTCCTTGTGTTGTATTTAATGAAAGATAAGAGTCCTGAATAAGTAATACAAAACTAGGAGGTGCTTTACCTGGCCAGGGTACATGGAATGTTATGTTGTTTGAAGAGAATTTCTACAGGAGGCAAGGGTATTTCCTTCTAATGCTAAAAGTCTTCCCCAGGTGTGCCTCTCTGGAGTTAAAACTATTCCTTGGGAGACTGGATATTTTGGTAACATGTAAATGCCTTTAATGAATTGGGGCCTTATTAACAAGCATCATTCAATTAAGGAATGTATTCCCTTCTGGTTTCCTAAAGTAGGTGACTAGAATATTTACTTAAGTGTTAGCAGTCATCCCAAAGGAATTTCTATCTTAATTTCTATCTTAATATCTTAATAAAAGACCCAGCATTGACTGTACCCTATAAAAAGGATCAGGATCTAGGAAAGCAGTAATTTATGCCTCAATCAAAATACTATTAGCCAGGTTCAAAATGCTGAGTGGGTGCACATCCTACAGCCAGGCCCTATCCTTGGGTTTGGACCACGGCCCAAGAGCTGCCTCATGTGTGACAGCCTTGTGCAAGGGCTGTGCTCAGAACAAGGAGCAGAACATCTACCTGAGCTTTGGGCTGGTGGGGTGTTTTAGTCATGTCATGTTAATGCTTGCTATTTACTGCATCTTTTTCACCCATAATTATTGCCACTTAATGCTCTCTGATCCCTCCATCATCGATAAGGTTGCAGGTAGGGTAGAGCTGTCTCTGATTTTAAATATTTATTTTGCTAAGAGCATTGGATAAACTGGTGAAAAAATGCAGTAATTTTCCATCTTCAAGTCTGCCTATGAAGTAAGGGCTGCCCAATATTTTCACTGATTCCCTTGGCCATGCCTGTAAAAGACATAGGACTGGGCATATTATTTTTCTTAGAGAGCAAAAAAAGCAGAAATACATTACAGGTTGAAAAAGCAACCCGCTTTTTAAATACATGAAGTGTTGTCAACCTAATATCTTATTAATGGGGGAAGAGAACCTGTGCTCAGTCAGCCTGTGCTGATGCTGCCAGGCACATCAAAATTGTAGTGCCTTGTGATTCCTGGCACACTTTAATAAGCAAATAGCAGCTAAATAATGTATTGACAGTCAAGGCAATTACATACACACAATTTATAGCAACATAATGAGTTTGGGGCCCCCCTTCTCCTTTTGGGATCAGATTAACTGTTGAAACACTACAAATAGAAAACCTAGAAATGTTCTGCAGAAGGAAAAAAGATTAGGTAGGGGTAGGAGTTTGCTGTGTATGAAAAAAAGAATGGATTTTCAAACTGGTCCAATAAATGGTCTAGCTGGCAGCTATCCCTTGATTTTTATTTTTGTAGCTCCACAGAAAAAGCATTATCTACTTGTGCAGGTGGGATACAAATTGGAAAGAATTCTCTTGTGTTATGTTCACTCCTACTGGCTCTGATAACTTGCTCTCCCCCCTTTTTTGGGTGTGTCTTTAATCATCTTGACTCGTGGAAGCGCCGTCATCAATCGTGTGAGGGTTCCAGCAGTTGGGAAGTCAGTGTCCACCTTGATCTTTGAATATGGCCTCAATCTGATCATTGAATGGATTCTCCTTGCCAAGCACTTGAGGCCACTCATGTAGTGCCTTCTGCCAGGTAATGCCTGTTCCAAGGGCTGCAGCAATCTGCAAACCACAAATGCTATCAATTTCTTGTGCTTCTATAATGCCAGAGTTTAGAAGACCCCACCATAAGTATAAACATGTGATGGACTGTAACCCCTAACCAAAGCAAATACCCCATTCCAGCTCCTTGAGCAGGTCTAAGTCCTTCTGAACAGTAAAAATAGGGTGAGGGCCATATATCTGCAACTCCCTGACCTGTCATTTGTCTAATAATGATAGTCTGTCTCCAACCATTTCCTGTTGCCTATGGTGTCTAGTCCATAAACTGCTATTTAAAAGCCCTGAAATCTGATTTTTTTTTTCCCCAGTGAAAAATTTTGAAAGTATGTCAAAAGCACCACCTGGGTATAATGCATAAAACTCTTGCAAGTCCAAAGGGATTCATGCTCCCAAATGCCTTTGGTGCTTCTAATAAATGTTCTCTGTGCTCTCCTGGGAGGAAACCACAGGTGTTGAGGAAAAAGAGGCCAAATTATTTCTAGTTTCATAACTAACTGTGTCTGATGTTCTAAGTTTGCACCTGCTACTGGGTTGTCTTCAGAGTTTTTTTCCCAAGAGACCTGCAGAAATGATAGAATAGCTTTTCTCCTCAATATCAGTCTCCCTTCAGCTTTCACAGAGGTTTTTGCCCTAGAAGTTATGTACCAAAGAGAAATGTTATCTGCTGTATTGCCAGGGTGAAAAACATCAGTGGTAGCAGAAAGGGACAGAGAGAAAAGCCTGAATCTCCCTTGTCCAAGTTTTTACACCCTTCTAAGGCATTTTTATTGTACTCCTGACCTGCAGTAATATTTGGCCTATATGGGAACTTTATTTTCAATCCAAACTTTTCAACACACTGATATTGATTGCAATTATGAGGTTTAAATAAGGCTAACAAAACCTTCTTTTTTTAAGGGTCAAGGTGAGTTTTTGTACTATTTGAGTACTGTTGTTTTGGAGTTTGGGAAGATACTGGAGACTGTAGGGAATTTTTATGTGCTACTTTTTTAATCCTGTGCTTTAAAAGAAGCTCTAATGATGGGCTGGAAGACAAATATCTTTCTTTTATTTAAGGGCTCATGTACAAAGAGTAATATTTGTGGGGTGGAGGCTATTAGACTCTGGTCTCTCAAAGTTTTGTTAAGCTAATGAAGGAATTGGGGCAAGAGGGATAGTGGAGGTTGGTTCATTAGAGGGTTTTCTCCTGGTTGAAGTTTCTGTGATCAAACATTATTCTGGGACGCCCTATGGCAGCCAGAGGACTGAGACCTGTCCCTGTCAGCGTGGTCCATTCTGGCATGGTGGTCTCCAAACCTCCTTCACAAACCTCCCTAAGCCTTCCATGTGTGTTTTTAGCAGGAAAGATGGGGTTGGCTAATTGATTAGGTGGTTTAAAAAACCCTGCATCCTTTGCAAAGGTACCACTGGAGGTATGCTCTGCAGTGTTCAGACTAATGCTGACTCTAATTTAAGGTATGTGTGCTTAGACTGCCCTAAATTGAATTAGGTTCTGTGCACACATAATTTCTTGATGTCCGGATGATTTCAATAATTAATTCTGGATGAGTAGTTTAGCAGACAGAGAAGGGTTTGTGACTCTGAAAATTGCTTTCTTGCAGGTCTTTTTTAAATTCCAGAGTTCTTGTACTTTGAGATGTGGTATAATTTTTATAAGCTTTGCAATTTTTTTGTTGTTGTTGTTGTTGTGAAGATGACAGCCCCTAAGCAAGTTTTTAAAGGAAGTATAACCCATTCCTCACAGAGCTCTGGGTGACTGCAACTGGGAGGCAGCTGTGGTTTTTCAGCAGCTTCTGGCTATCAGCTTTCCCCTTCTGCACCAAACAGGTGATAGGCATGATTCTCAGCCAAGTGTAAATACCCAACTCATCTGATATGCATCACTTCAGCTTTTCCACTTTATTTCTGGCTGGAACGTGCTTTGCTATGACTTAAGGAAGAAAAAGGGAGAAGCTAATCACACTCAAGCTGTGCTTTCCTGCCTGTACATAAACATTAAGAATCTTCCAAGCGTCTCTGGTTCCATTTTGTGATGCTCAGGGCTTTTGCATTCTCTCTGGAAACATCATAAAAGCAAGAAATGGAGCTGTTTATACAGGATCCTGTTGAAATGCATGGCCCTGTCATCCAAACAAAGCAATCGACTGTTCTAGAGGGAAGTGGTGTCCTTGAAGCCATCTGGCATTCACAAGGATTTGCAGTGAAATTTTGTAGTAAGGAGAAGATGCTGAAGAAAATCCCTGGGCTCCCTCTACAGTCACTGGGAAGGGAAAGTCAGATTTTTTCCAAGGACAACCAAGCTGGACTTTGGGGAATGGTGTCTCAAAAATACTCTAGAAGGAACTTGGGAGGACTGAGTGAATCAACTTGATTTTGGGTGTTAAAAGTAAGTAGTGTGTATTTCTTCCACCTCCATCCTGGGTGTTATGGAAAAAACTTTAGGGAGGTAAATTTTAGCTTTGAAACTTTACTGAAATGCCAATTATGAATGTTTTGTTTGCTCCCTCCTGTTTTGCAACTTAAAAAAAAAACATGCAGGAAAACCCTTTTCCCACAAGAAATTTACAGGAAGAGAATGTGGTTCTGGGCCCAGCTCAACAAATCAATACTTGGTGTTTATCCCATCTTTCATTATTTTTTCATATAAAATATTGCCTGGAGTGAGGACCATGGGGGCCACTTTTTCCTGCCTGAGTGCCTAGCCTTGCCTTTCTCCAATGCATGAAAAAGTGCCATAGCTCTTATGGGACAGGGCAAGTGTGGCCTTTTTTTTCTTATTTTCTTTTCCTTTTCCTTGCAAGGTATGCAAGCTTTAGTTACAAAGGTTCAATTCCCTCCCACATCCCTCCAGAATGTTTGGACCTCTGGACTCCTGGATATATGTGCTAACACCTGCTTCTGTATACCAGCAGACAACTTTTTTTTTTTTTTTAATAATTAAAGATACAGTGGATAAACAGTAGATGAAATTCAGAGGCTGACAACAGACACCACCTTATCCTGTCCATTGCTGTACCACACTGATTAGGGATCACCTAGTGATCACAACTTGTCAGCTCAGCCTTAGGTTGAAAGGGGCACAGAGAGTGGTTCCTTCATCCTACACTTCAAAATTTCTTTGCAATGAAGGCAAGAGCTAAGGTGTTTATGCTTTCCTTGGAGTGCTTCTCAATCTAAAAATTGGAAAATATTTGTCAGGTGCTTCGATATCTACAGAGGGAAAATTCAGCAGAAATGTGCTGGCTCGGTATCTTATCTGTTGTACTTATCAAGCTGCCTGTGAGGTGTGAGGAATAGCTGCAGGGATGGAAGCAAGAGCTTCTTTTCACTTGACAAGCTGCATGGAATCAATGCTCTCCCGCTAGGCAGCTCTGTGTGCTACAAAACCACACCTGGCCAGAGGCATTCGTGCCAGGAGAAAGTAAAACTTTAAATAAAACTTGTATGAGGAGTGAGTGAATTGTTTATCATCTTCCTTAAGAATACTCTAAAACAGCAGTCTCTGCTCACACTTCCTCCTCTATTTATTAAGAGAGTTACTCTTGGGGCAGAGTGCTACATCTCAGTCCAAACAGTGGTATGTTGTTGATAACAGACTTCTCTAACAGGAAAAGAAAAATGGATTTACAATGGTGGATGTTTGGATAAGGCTAATTAATAAAACCTATGAGGACAATAACTCACTTGAAGTGAGGCATATCTACAGCTGGCACCTTGACTGTAAGGCAAAATGTACCTATAAAAGCATTAACATCATGCAAGCAGCAGGAGGGAGAGATCATAACCATTGCAGGATGCCAGGTCCAGAGGGAGTGAAATATGGCAGTGCTTGACTGCATCCTGTAGCTCAGCACTCTGGGGGCTGCAAGCAGGTTTGCAGCTGCCCTTCAATGTCCTTTGGTAATTTTCTTGTGGCTTAGGAAGGATCCTGTTAAATAGTTGCTGCCTTCAACTCTGTGCTACCTTGCAGCTGCTGGTGGGATACAGCATGTGGGCAGGAGGCTGGATGAAAATCTGTGATATGACCATTGTGGCCTGGTGCTGGGGGTTATAAGAAACCTCAGGACAACCTTAGGCCAGGCAAAGACAGGAAAATAATGCAAAGAAAATAATGCAAAAGTTTCCACTGCACTCCAGACATTGTATTGCAGTTTCCCCAGATGGCAGGGTTGGGAATGGGGTTTGTTTCATCACTGTTTTTACTCTCATTTCATTTGCCAGGTTTTCTCCAATTGCTTCCTTGCAAAAGGCCTGCAGCAAAAAATCAAGGCACACTTTCTCCACATCCCCAGGCTGTGAATTCATACCTTTATGCAGCTGTCTCCTGGTACTTGTAAAGTAGAGAGGCAGGAATTTCTGCTAGGTAGGAGTCCCTCGTTGAACAGGAGAATCTTGTAATTTGGCAAGGCAAAGCAAGGCACTGTATGGCCCCGAGTGACTAACATGAGTGTAAAAGACAGCACCTAAAGCATGTATTTTCCCTTTGGACTTCCCCCTGCAGGTCTCCCCTAGCTTAATTGACACAACAGTCAATGGAGAAGCTGCTGAAATGCTGGAATCCACCAGTGCTTGCACCTTACTCCTGTGAAAGTGCTTCTCCACTGACTGCTCTTTCCCAGTGTGGAAAGCAGCATCACATTGGGTCATATGGAGATGAAGGTGCTGGAGTCAACATATGCAGGGCGTTATTCCACCACATAAAACTGGCCCATAAAATCCCCCCATGATTCTGAGCAGGGAGAGCTACCAAATAGCACTGCCAGTGGCTGGGCTGAGTGGTGGGGTTTGCTTGCAAAGGAGACTGACTGCAGCTTTGCTCTGCACAGGTGTGTGACACCTTCAGGTAGTGTATAGAAAACCAACCGGCTTTGTTTGCAGCTGAGTGCAGAACATGCTCTCTCCATGTGTTTTTGTAGGAAAAAACTAGTTTGAAGCGAGCATGGTGGGAACCAGGCAGCCTCACACTAGTTTATCAAACCCAAGCAAGGACTTAGAGTGGAGCAGCTGCTTCTCCTTCCCCTTTGTTTATTTCTGTAATAAACAGACTGTAAACCTTCTCCTTCAACCCTTCCTCGGAGGCCAAGCAAGCAAGTGAAAAAGTAATAAGATGTAGATGCTGAGCAGAAGCAATTTAAAAGTATAACTTCAAAAAGAATCTTTGTTCCAGACTGTGACAGGCAAATCTTCAGGCTCAGAGGCTGCAGGGCAGCAGCAGGGCTGGTGGGGGCCTGTCTGGTTTCTGCAGTGCTGCCTTATTGTCCTGATCCTGCTAAACTCCCACGGGTGTTTGGGCAGGCAGCTGGCCAGCCTAAGTGGCAAGGATCAGTTTTTGTGCATTAAGACCTGTTTGGCCACGATACTGGTTAGTAAGGGAAAGAGGCAGACTCCTTGCAGGACTCAGAGCAGAGTGCAGCCATCGGAAATATCAGAGATATTGGCTCTGGGGCTACAGCTGTCATTTAGATTGCCCAAAGAAGGCACCCTGGCTTGTATCAGCAATGGTGTGGCCAGCAGGACCAGGGCAGTGATTGTCCTCCTGTATTCAGCACTTGTGAGGCTGCACCTCAAATCCAGCAGTCAGTTTTGGGTCCCTCTCAACAAGAAAGACATTGAGGTGCTGGAGTTTGTCCAGAGAAGAGCGACAGAGCTGGGGAAGGGTTTGGAGAACAAGACTTATTGAGGAGCAGCTGAGGGAACAGCAGTTTTTTAGCCTGGAGAAAAGGAGGGTGAGGGGAGATCTTAGTGCTCTCTACAGCCTAAAAAAATGTGATGAGGTTGGTTTATTCTCCCATGAAACAATTAATAGGATATAAGAAAATGGCTTCAAACTGCACTGGAGAGGAGTTTTCGATTGGATATCAGGAAAAATGATTTCAGGGAGAGGGTTGCCAAGCACTGGAACAGGCTCCCAAGGGAAGTGGGTGCACTACTATCCCTGGAGGTATTCAACATGTGCTGCTTTGGGAGAGGATTTACGGGTGGACCTGGCAGTGTTAGGTTAATGGTTGGCCTCCATCATCTTAGAGGCCTTTCCAACCTAAATCATTCTTTAGGGAATAGTATCTCTCTCCTTCAAAGCAGACAGATTCCCTAAATCTGCATCCCTGTGGCATGCAAGCTGGATGTCTGGGGCAGCAATAGGCATTGGAACCCCACATGATCCCACATCCCACCTGCTCCCCCATCCCACCTGCTTCCACCCACCTCCTGGGGCCGGGTTTTTACCTGGCTGGGGTGGAAGCCGTCCACTGGCTCGATCAGCTGCCAGGGCTCGCCTCCCATCTTGTGCCACTCCTCGGCCGCTGCAGAGGGCACAAGCAGAGGGATTTATCACCCATGAGCACGGAGACACCGCCCAGAGACATACCCCCCTCCTCCTCAAAGCATCCCTGGCACAGGACAGCTCTGCGTGAAGATTATGATAATTCACATAGAGTTGTCAGAGCCTATAGTGTGTACAATCCCCTCCCCTTGGGGCAGTATTTAGGCCTTTATTGTTATTTTTTTTTTCCCTCTGCGATATTTATGCAAGGAAATGCTTTGAACATAAATGATTGTAAAACAATTCACTTTCCCTCCCTACTAAGATGGATGCTGTAGCAAGTGAAGCTGTAAATTATTTAGTACTGATTTAACACTTTTGCGTTTCCCATGTTAGTTGCATCTTCAGCAGTGCAAAAGAAAAAGTAGACATAAAGAAAACAGCACTTTTTAGAGAAAGAGATAGTAACAGAATATTCACATGGGCTGAAATCTGCATGAACAGGCTGTCATTTTTGGTTACTAATCTTCCAAGTGGTCTTTTTCAACTCCAACAAAATAACCTTTTGAATTACATAAGCGTGACATTCAATGCAAATGATGCTGTGCTGTAAGCCCTGGAGCCATTAGAGAAGTAAAAAGCTTTCTCTCTTCAAAAGGGCTGTGGAGTGATCAAACATGGGACTAGTGGATATGGCATTAACAGACTGTAAATTCAATAATTCCTTTCATAATGACAGATTAAGAATTCTTAATAGCATTATGCAAGCATCCTGTCAGGAGGAAAATGTTCTCCATTCAAGCACCACAGCTTGATCTGGGCTCACTGCTGGTTTTTGGACCCTGACTATTGTGTCAAAAAGTGATGTCTGGGTCCCCATGCTAACTCTAATTCACAGAAAGGTGATATTCCTGCTTTGACTGTAGAAACCTGCTTGCGATGCTTCAGGCAGTGCCCAAAGTAACCTGTTTGAAGACATGGGGCTTGTAGGTTTGTTTCAAACTTGCAGTATGTTTGGCATAACACATATTTACGTTAGATTCCACCATGCAGTGCACATACAGATGCACAGTGAACTTACCCAACCCCTTATATGTGATATTGTACATGGAGTACAAGGCTGTATACTGTGTTTTAGTACATTTGTAGTTTATCTGTAGAGAGACTACTGTTCCAGTGCCAGAAACAGCAGAGGAGGAAGATATGTATCAAGATAGGTCAATTTATACTGTTATACCTGAATTCCAAAAATCCTAGAGCAGTACAGCAAATACCCAGCAGCTGAGTATGTCCAGAGCTTGTCTTAGGGATGCCTGCTGCCTTGGCTGGACCAGACTAGAGCTTGTTCCCATCCATATCAAGGAAAAGGCATAACAAGCAACGCCTATCCCCCTCTTTATTGCACTACTTCATAAAGGAACCACTAATTTCTTTAGTCAAGGTCAATATGTGAGTTTGAGTGTCCACCTAAATCTGGAATAAATGCTAATATATTCAAATTTTACTCGGAGAAAACAGGGAGCTGTTCTGTACATATGTATGCCCAGGCCAGCCTGAAATCTATGTACCCAGTGTGTAACCACTGCTAAATATTTGATGTCTGGAGAGTTTAGGGGAGGATTTGCTGCTTCCTTCAGAAAGAGACCAGAAAAGTAGGTCAGCAGCCTTAGCTGGCTTTTGAGCACACTCGTGATCTGACAGCTTTCCTGACGGCAAGCTCGAATCCTTGGCTCCAGGGCTGCAGGAAATTTTGCAAAGCGTCTTTCAAAGCTGATGTTTGTATATGCATGTGTGATTTTGTTTACTTCATTTATTTAACGCAATGTAATCAAGAACAGCAAATTATATTAAGATGTTTCCTTTTGTGAAAGCAAATAAATTAACTAAAGTTAGTAATTTAACTTATTAAAGTAATTTGCCTACCCAGCAGGTAGTTCATTCCAAATCCTAATGACTTGTTAAATATTAAGTAGCTGAGGCAAAAGCCACCAGGAGACTTGGACACCCTTGAAACTCTGTGCTACGAGAATGAACTTGACAGTGGAGCCCACCTCTCTGACAAAATCTTTTGGACAGAAATTCTGCCTCTCCCATCCTCACTTCTTTACCTCCTCCTCCTCCATATGGTCTTCATGAGACCCAGAACCAGCTTCCTGAATTGGGTCATGTAGGATAAAATAAGTTTGTGAATTTTGATGGGATTTGGCTGCAAAAGGATTTTTTTTTTTTTAAATAATCTTAGGTGCTGTGGCAGCTTTGTGCTTTCAAGGACAGCTAAGCACTATTGGGGAGAGGCATTAGAGAAATACACTTTAAAGCATTGACAGGGTGCTTCTATCCTTTTGTGGCTTTGGATTTAGATGTCTGCATGCTGAGATTTAAAATACAGTCCCCAGACAAAATTTTTCAATAAGGACTACATGGAACTACCTCTCTATGTGAACATAAAAACAAGGAAATGCAGATCAAGCTTTTTCCCTAATTATTATATACTCTTTTTTGAATGTAAGCATTCAGGCTATCTGGGAGAGGCCCCAGTGTGGGGAGGGCTGGAGCTCCTGCCCCATGAACAGAGGCTGAGGAACAGGGATGGTCCATTCCAGGGAATAGCCTGTGGGAAGACAACGTGGATGGGGCCAGACTCTTCACAGCAGTGCCCACTGGGAGAAGGAGAGACAAGTTATAACATGGGAGATCCAGGCTGGATATAGAAATAAAAAGCTGTTTTCCTACTTTCCCTTCACTATCTATCTACTTGTAATTTGTTGCCCAACTCAATGCCTCATCTCATGTAATTTGTTGCCTCATCTCATGCTGATCCTCATTTTTAAAAAGAAGGAATGAGTTTCTCCTTGTGATGAATCTGAGCTGATGCTGGGTGCTGCCTCAAGCTGGAACCCTGTGCATCTTGCAAGGTAAGCAGAGCTGATTCAGGCACTCAGGGACAGGTGTTGGTCCCCAGTCCCACAGGGACACTGTCTGTTCATGCTCATGCATAATGACATGTTTTAATTTATTTTTAAGTGTCAGTTTCAGAAGAAAAATATTTAGGTAATGCACTTAACTAATGTCACTACAGATCACGGAAGGACAAGTTTTGTAAGCTCTTCAAGTCAAAAGTTACAGTAGTATGTAGGTGTTTAAAAAACATAAAGAAACATAGGAAATATGCCAGTTAATCCTGGGAGAGGTGCTTCTACTTTTGGTAACAGTGAGAGTGTGGCTGTGTTAGTGAGGCAGGAAAATGGCTGATGAAAGATCTCCTTCCCAAGGCACTGCTCAGCCCACAGGAGGCAGCATGAAGCCCACTCAGTGATGAAGTAAACTACATCTCATGAAGACCACTTTGACTGCTGCAGGTATACATCTCCAGCCTAGATAACCTGCTATAAAAGCAATTTTCAGAAATAAAACCAAATCTTACAGACCACTATGGTTTGAAATTTCTTTTTTTCTTCATCAGCCTGAGAAGCTGCAGTGGACACACAGCAGGCCTTCTCAGCAGAGGCACATCTCTTGTCCTTGTCACTTTGCTACCCCAGAGGAAGTGGCCAGTGTGCTGTGCATCACTGGGGTGGTGGGTCTATCCTGGGACCAGCAGGGAGGCTGTGGTTCCCAAGGCAGGGGTGGGATCTTGTCTCAGGAAAGATTACCCCAGCCATGGAAGCCAGGAGAAGCTGGCATTAAGGACACCTCCTTGGCCACAGCCCTGACAGCAGGGTCACCTAGGCTGACTGACTGTATTGCCCTTCTCGTGGTACTGAGCCAAAATATGAGGAGCATGTCAGCAGGCCAGAACTTGAGCAAAAGCTTTGTGAGAAAGGGTAAAAAACAACTTACTTTGTCTCAGTGGGAAATCCATGTAGAAAATATCAAAGTTGGCAAATTTCTCAGATCTTGCTATTTCTTTCAGGACATTGGAAAGTTGTAACGCTCTCTGCAAAAATCAAACGATGTAATGACTGTTCATTGCTATTCATGTTGCTTTGTGTGGATTCAGCTTTTGTCACTGATGTGCAGGCAAGAATTTGAAAGCTAATGTTGACCTTGTTTCTGGGGGACCAGAGGTGAAATGAGGCTCTTCATCAGAACATGGACTTGCCTGAGCACCACCAGCCTTTGGAGTACTCAGTTCATCCTCACAGACTGCAATGAAGCCTCAGCTGATTTTGTAAGTTTGTTACAACATATATTTATTTCACTGGAGACTGCTTTTAGTAGTGCCTCTACACTTATATAAATATTCTGTTTCTCACTTTTGAAGCTCTTTCTTAAGGAAATCAAAACTTTTCTACAAGAGAAATGCCCTTTTTTCCTATTATCCTTGCCACTACTAAGTTGGGGGTGATAATGCTTATCTATGCAGACTAAATTCCACCCTTACTTTCAGAAGAGTAAATTACCACCATTGAGTGTCTGCCTGATCCATCCAGTGTAATTTCTGCAGCCATAACAGAGATCAGGATCTCCTAAATATTTAAATTGTGCAGTTTGGATAATAACATAGACAATTAGTTTCAGACAGGGGCTCAGAATGATTAATTCATACCCTGCAGACATATGCATTGTTCATGGACAGAAGTTACATGTACTCTATGTTCTGTATTGTGGGTATGAATATATAAACTGCAGTCCTGCAAAGGTTTAGGAATCTACTTAATGGCCTCCTCTGAAGTCAAGGGGGACAGGGCATAAAATGAAATACATATGTAAGCTTTGGTGAAATTAAGGTTATTTAGTGAATGCAAACATTAATACAACCATACACAGAGATGACACCTTTGATGACATTTGGTTACTGGCTCCTTTTACATGGCTGCAGGGGATTGCTGGGATTAAAAATCAGCTTGTACCATGTTTTTATGTATCATTCACTTCTGCAGCCAGATTTTTAGGGTGAGTTTTAAGACATCTCTGTTCTGTCCATTCCCATTCCTGCACTGAGCCTGGATGCTCCCTGGTCACACCATCTGGTGATTATGTCCACAGAAATGTGTCTGAGGAAGATTAGCACAAATCCCAAATGAAAACAGGGTAAGGCTCTTGCTCTCAGGACCTGATCCTACAGCCAGAAAAATCCATGCAGCTGGCTTGTCATACCAACAGCTCACATGATTCCAAAGCCTTTCCTTTCTTATCAGGCACATTTTCTTCTTAAAGAACATGAATCTGAACAGTTCTGTCTCAGGGAGATCACATCCCTTGAGCATAAATTTGGGTATCTGAGAGGTTGTAACAGCAGTACCTTTACAAATCCCTTAACTTGAGCACGCTGCCTCCCAGAGCCTGAAAGGCATTTGAAAGAATAAGTGTGGATGTTTCCACAACTTCTCCTCACCTTTGGAAGAAAAAAACCTGTGCTGACATCTTGCCTTTGAGGCAATTTGGCTTCTCTCCTCAGGCCCAGGGCAGAGTGGGGTGATGCCCTTGCAGCCCCATTGAGACTTACCTCTGAGGTCAGATTCCTGAGGGTCTCATTGGGGGTCAGCCAGCCGCTGCAGGGGCTCACCTGGGCAGGCATGAGGAGAGGGGCTTTAGCAGCAGAACAGGATGAAAGGGGGGATCCTAAGCTGCAGCTGCAGACCTTACCTGGAGGCAGTCGAGGAAAGAGTAGACTTGACTGTAGGTGACATCCTTGTTCAGTTGTCCTGCAAAGCACAGAGAGCCAAACATCGTGTGCCTGACTGCCAAATGTGACTTCATTCTGCACACCTGTGCATTCCTGTGCATTACACCCCTGACCCCCAGGGGACCCTCCCACCCCCAGAGCTGGGGTGCAATAGAGGTGGCAGCATCAAGGCATCCTTCCTGCTAAGGTGCCCGTGTCCCTGCAGCATGCAGAGCCCCACACCTGCTTTTGCTGCATCCCTCTGCTGCTTTTCATGGGTGACTTGTCTCACGTGTGGGGTTAGTCATCACAGCCCGTGCCAGCCTCCAAAGTGCATGGCTGATATTTTCCCATTAACCTGTCTCTCAGCCACCAAAGAAATGCAGGGTTTGCAAAGCTGAAGGTTGCCTGTATACACTCTGAGTTTTGCATTTACTTTGCAGAGGTTAGCCTTAAAAGGGAGAAACAATTTTGCTGTCATGGAGGGAAGTGTATGTGCTTGTGTGGGTGAGGAAATTTGAGCACCAAGTCAAACACCCAGCTAACATTCCATAAAATTCACTGTGCTATACAATAGCCTTACTTGCTGATAAAATGATCCATTTTCTCAATCTTTTTGCTTCTTTGGTAACTACAACTACGATGAGAATTAAATGGACACATTTTTTTGTATTAGTTGCATTATTGTTTGTAGTACACTGGTCATCTCATCAGGCTTTGATACTTCTGCAGTACTGAAATAGGAATTTCTTATTGTTGTTTTTAGGAACTGCCAAGTATAACCTCCCCCAAGTGAAGTGGGCTTCTCAGGTTGCTTTGCAGTGGCTCCCTGATACAGATGTGTTTCCTGCCTTTCCACAGCTGCCCATCACCCAGCAGCAGTTGCAGCTGCCCAGAAAGCAACAGGTGGGGAGTTCAAAGATCTAGGAGCACTTCTGGCTATTTGGATGTTCCAGATTCCTGTAGCTTGAAGCATCAGGCCCTGGGATGGGCTGTTGTGGGGACCAGGGATTTGGCAGAAAGACAGACTGATGTCTGGTCATGGCTGAGTGGCAGCCAAATGGGGAAAACTGCTCACAGCCTGTTGGAGGATGTGCCAGAAGGGATCCCTTGCTGCAAAACGTGTTGCTTAGGATTAATTGGGTCCCTCCAAGGCAAATCAGCCCCTCTGAAAATTTTCCAACTGATCCTATAGTTAATCACTCCTGATTTGGCTACGTGTTGTCTGTGATAATTAGATACCTAGTCAGAGGAACTGTCGCTGTGATAAACATGCGCTCAAGGGAAGAAATGGTTCTATGTGACTAAAAATTAATTATGACAGGCTTCCCCTGCCTTGAAAGGGGTAAGATTTTTCTCTTTTTTTCCTCAGTTTTTTAAAATTGGTACTAGTATAGTGGTTAGGAGAGAAAAATATAGAAATAGAAATGGGAAAGATGTGAACCCATTGGTAATTACTAGGGAACCTTGGGGAAACCACAACACAGCTGCAAGCTGTGCTACCCAGTGGTTGCCAAAATCATCTGAAGTTGTAATCTACCATTTTAATGATGTGATTTAGCTTCTCTCTCTTTTTGCTGGTGAGAACTATTATGACAACAACTTCCTGCCTGTCAGATTCAAAAAAGATTCTTTTACTCCAATACAAGTGAGTACATGCTTTTGGTCTAGAAAGCCAAGGAGTGAGTGCTCTGTTAATTGTCAGAGGTACTGTGCCATTCACACTCTGAGATTACAGGATCCCAAAGGTAGCCCCCAAATATCTGAAAAAAAATGCCCCAAAGCACTTTACACTCTGAGGGAATGTCCCAAAACATGCCTGCACACAGTATGAGGTTTCAATCATCACATATAGCTAGTGTAGGAGGTAGTGCTAGGCACCCAGTGCTGGCAGAAAATTTATTTCTCTAATATAAAAAAAAGTCTTTTGGAACCCTCTGACTTAATCTTTTGCCTTGGTCCACATCCAGTTTTAATACAACATCCACCAGTCAGTGAGTGTAAACCAAATGCCCATCTCCACCTGTAACAACAATCAGGAAGAAATGCAGGCAGGCTGGCCACAATTTTGGGCCAAGACTGCGGTAGAACAGCTTGTTTACACCACCAAAACAATGTGTTGAGCCTGGCTTGGAGCTGGGTGGGTATGGCTTGTGAGGAAAACCGTCAGAACAGGGGTCTATCCTGTCCTACACTGGGAATGGTGAGAGCTGTCATTCCTACTTCTGCAGCACAGCCAATATCTGCCTCATATTTCTCAGATCTCCTCCACTCTGTCAGGTTTGCTTGAAGTCATCAATGGATTCATAGATTTTTCAGGGAGAGAGCCAACATGAATGGGGAGGTGACCAGGAGGAACCCACAGCACCCCAGATTTACCCAGAGGATGGTATCTGTCGTGCAGGTTATCCCAGAGGAAGCGACCATCCACCAGGCCTGTTAGAATCACGTGGCTGCCGTTTGGAAGACGGGAGTCCAGGTACCGCAGAGCTTGCACCACGTTGGAGAGCATTTCTTTGGGTGTGGTCATGTGGGCCAGTGTGTCACGTTCCCTGAAGGAGAGAGAGGATGCCAACAGGACATTGTGTCAGGAATACTGTGTCTCCAAAAGGGCACCTGAAACAGAGTCAATTCCTCTGTCTGCTGCTTTTCCACATTAAGTCAGCTGAATAAAACATTAGGAAAATGCTGTGATGTCTCTCACTTGTCATTGCCAAAATCAGATGTGATATAAAAACCTCCCTCCCTCAGCATACCCCATCTTTCTGCTAAAAACAGACAAATCAATCCCTTTTTCATAGAGTGGACTCCAGTTGTGGGTTAACCTCAGTGGGCAGCTAAGCATCAGAGAGTAATCACAGAGAGAGTAAAAGCAAGAAAGCTTGGGTGTCAAGGTAAAAAATCACACCAAAGCAGTTATTTTTCAATAAGTGAGGAAGAAGCAGAAGAAGACAGAAAGCAAGCAAAGAAGTAATGCAAAACCAATCCCTCATCACAGCTGGGTGAATGTAGGACTTCTTTCCCCATGGGTTCCTGTACATACCTTACCTTCAACATGCTCTTTGATTATGCAAGGTAGGAATATCTAAGGTAGCTTTGTCTCTCACATGTCATACACCTCTTACTACAGCTCTCCAGGAGAGCAGGAGAAGGGCCTGGAAAATGTGTGAGCCTGGAGAAAGGTGATATCTAAGATTAAAATAGTCCATTGGGGTACAGGAGCTGTGTCAGTGTTCCACATGGACTGAATGCCCACATTTTGTGACTCATTGTCAGGCGTGAACCTCTTCAATGCAGATTCCTCACCTCAGGCTTATCCTTTCCCTCTTTTATTTAGCTGTAAATGCTGCAGGAGTGTGAGGGGAAATTAAATCCTAAAGTTGAAATACATTTCAATTTATATAAGAAAAACAAACAAGCAGAACCACCCCAGGCTGCCTGGAGAACACTGCTCTAGTTATGTTATTATAGCAACCACTTTATTACAGAAAAAGCGATCACGCACTCTCCCACCCGAGAGCTATTGCTGTACTCTCGTGGTGCACGTGTCCATAGCAGGGGCTGGCAGCAAGGGGGGACACAGCCCTGTGAAGGCTGTCCCATCCCATCAAGAGAGGATCTGTCGGAACCCAGGACATTCCTCTGGCTGCTCTGGAGGACTCGAGACCCTGACAGGGGGCCCAGAGACCTTGGCACGGAGTCAAAGACACCTGTGCCTTTGATTTTAACCCATGGAGATAATTACCAACTTTGTGTGATGATTTACAAGCCACAAGTGTTTGAGTAGAATGATAGTGAATTTATCACAGAGTGAAAAAGTAGAATTTTGGGGATTTAGAATGGGAGTTCAAGAGGCAAGATGGAGGAATCTGGGTGTGTCCTGTCTTTCTTCTTCTTGTTGTCCTCCATCTTCTGCTGTGATGGTGGCACTTTTGGATTGGTTTAGAGTAGAGACACACTGTCTAACATAGGTGATAGGTATTGGAAAATTATTGTAAATAAAATACACGTAGTTTTTAGTATAAAAACTAACACTGCCCCGAGGACAGTCAGTGTGCCATGAACTGACCTGACAGACAGACCTCAGCGGGTCAGAAAAATAATTTATTACATAAGAGAAAATAAACAACCTTGAGAGTCAGAGCTGAGGAATCTCAACTTCTTCTTCGGTCATGGGACTGGGAAAAAAGAGTCTTTAATACCTCAGGAGCCATTTCAGCAACACAAAACTGAGAAGGATCCATCCACCTTGGGAAGGTTTTCATTCTGTCTTGGTGGTGTGGCCCAGCTGAACAAGGTGTTCAGAAAGTGAGGTCAAGAAAGACAGGGGATGTCCTTCCAAGCAAGAAGGTTGCACTAATGACCACCCTCATTGTTTTGGTGGTTCCCACATTTTGTCCTCTTACTTGTGCTCTTTGCTTGTAGAAAAGCAATCAGCAGCCAGAAGGCTCCATCCAGGTCCTTTCCTTAGGATAGTCCTTTCATCTCTTTCTTGTCTTCCCATGGGTAAGAGAAGGGCAAACTTGATGCTTGCAGTGCCGAGCAAGCTGAATTGGGTCAGATTCCTTGTCAGTGAACACCACAGAAGCAGAAGATTTCCAAAGCACTGTTGCTCTGTCTTGAGGCGTTCAAAATGTTTAGATTCAGAGGGGGGAAATGGATGCTGAATCCTGTTGGAAGAATGATGTTCCCTTAGAAGGATTTGGGATTCTTCAGTGAGCTGCATTTTGCACACAAAATAATAATTGGGTGAGTTTCCTGGGCCCAGAAATTTATCTTAATGCAGTATGTGCTGCTGAAGTGTTTGAGACTTTCTAGCAGGGAGAACTGAAAAACAGCATTAGGATTCAGGTTTATCCTTGTGACAGCCACCAAATCAAGCTACTTTTGAGATAAGACTGTGGATTTGCTCTGAAATTACTTCATTTCGCCTACAGGTGTTGCAGCACTTGATTTCAAAATACTGATCTGGTGTAAGGCCTCTACCACAAGTAAACATGTCAGCACAAGCCAAAATTAATATGACATTCATAATTCCACTTTCCCTTGTCATGCAGTGTTGAAGTCATGCAGATATGTCTTCACATTTCTTTTCTGTGCCATGCTATGAAATGAAATCCGAATGAGAAGAAAGCAACCTTGTAGGAATGTTCAATTTTGGCTCTGCCATAAGGACTCCGAGGTGCCTGGGTGAGCCCCAGGGCCTGTTGTGGTACCCTCACCTCATTCCCCTGGGCTTGCTGCACAGGGCTGGTATGCCCAGGGCATGAGGGCTACAGGTGCTGCCTGCTCAGACGCTGTTTTTGGGGCAGGAGGGTGCAGCAGCTCTTTGGTGCTGATAGCTGTACCATGAAGGGGCACAATGCTCTTGCTGGCACTGGTGTCACTTTGTACAAGCTCCTTTCACAGCGGGTTGCTGCTCACCCTGCTTTGCTGCTGCCACCTTGCTGTTGCAGATGCCATAAGAGCAGATGTGTGAAGGAGAGGCTGGAGAAATGGTGCCATACCCAAAATGCAACCAATATTTGCATTAACTGTGCAGCATTTGAGACTTCTGGTGCTCATTATTTTCTTGTCTGATTTTTTTTTTTTCTGCTAGGTCTCTGTATCCCCTATTCACACCTCAGTGGGCTGAGAGATACCATTGCCATCTGTCTTTATTTTTCTCACCCCCCTGTTTGGACACCACGGTGTGGAGACTACAGGGAATGTGTAACACAGGCTGCCAATTTCATTATCCTTTACAAACATCCCCATTACTCATTGCCCCGCTCTTCGCATGGGATGAAATACCTGCATTTTAACAGCGCTTTGGGAAGAGCTGTGTCTCCAGTATGCTCAGCACACAGCCCTCTTTTGAAGCCAAAATACAGGATAAGGCCAGGAAGGCTGTATTACTGCAGTTTAGAGCTGTCCTTGAAGAGATTTTTATTTGCCAAGCCCTGGGTTTAAAGTCAAGCCCATCAGATGCTCGGCATCCTCTGTAACCTCTGTAGGTACATCAGAGCCAGGGCAACTACACAGTAACAGGACACTGAAACAAATCTCACTCTGCTGTCCATCCCCCGCAATGGAAACAGCAGGATGCTACAGAAGCCGTGGCATCTTTCCTTGCAGGAGTCACAGGGATCACCACAGCCTGATAACCTCTTTTGATGCTGTGAATGTTTTGGAAGAAAACAGACAGAAAACAGCAGTGAGAATTTGAGCAGACAAAAGTGTCTCTGCCAGATAGTGAATGCTGGGATAAAAAAACATCAGAGTTTCAAGCAAGCATTAAATACTGCTCTGGAAGGTTTTGGAATATACAAATGGGTGAGGCAAGGTCAAAACGGTTTAAATTTCTGGAAAATTTCTTTTTACTTCAGATGAGTAGAAAGCAGTATTAGAGACAGGGTAAGCAAAAGGAATAGCCTGCAGAATGAGGAATAAAAAAAGGGAAAAGAGGTGCTTTTAGCAAAGGCAGTGACACAGCAGAATTGAAATATGTGCACAACACAGCCTGGGCCAAGCCTGTGAGAAGACACCTTGAAAGTCTCCATGGCAGGAGCCATGGACTTTAGCAAAGGTGGAATTTTTCTTTTTTGTGTTGGAGGGAGTAGGGGCTTTATCATCCTGGCAATGGATGCAATGATCTCTCCATAAACTTCCCAGTAAACTGATGCCCAGGACAGTCTTGTCAGCAAGTACCAGGGAGCCTGTGGCTGCTTTTCCCTCTCAGAGCATGGTAGCACTGCTTGTGAGGATTTGTGCATCTTTTCCCTGACAGGAGCAGGGTGCTGAGGGCAGGTTTGGCAATTCTGGGCAGGGGTGCAGAGAGCATGAGCACCAGAGGGGGAAGGTTTCATGGGAGGTGACTTCTGTGTGCTGCCTGCATGGGGCCGGGTGAGGGTCATGCCAGGAAAGGACATAAATGTGCCCCTGTGGTCCCACTTCTGCCACAGCTGAGGGCTCCCAGGTTCTGCAGGGCTGAGGAAAGCCCTGCGTGGCTTTGGACATCCTCATCTGGAACACAACTGTCACGGACATTCTTTCATAAAAATCCTTTCTTTTAGGATTTTTCCCCTTCTGGGAATCTGAGGCCCCAGAAGAAAAATGTAAACAATTATTATCTGCTGCTGTGGAATGTAACAGGTGCATCTGTGATTGGTCTTCTGTGAGTGTTTGGATTTGCTGACCACTCACGGGAGAGTTTGTCCTTGCTTTCTGCCTGGACACAGAACTTTGTGATTCTATTCCTATTCTATTCTTAGCTTAGCAGCTTCTGAACTTTTCTCTCTATTCCTATTAGTATAGTTATAATGTATTATATATCATAAATTAATAAATCCAGCCTTCTGATCATGAAGCAAGATTCTCGTCAATCACCCTGAGGACCCTCACAAGTCATGTAACACACAACACCTGGCAAACAAACCTTCAACCATGAACTGCCTGCTAAGCAGATTTAGGACACCAAACCTTGGCCATTTTCATGGCCGCATCTGACAGCCTGCATGTAGCTCCCACTTTGTTATACAATCTGCAGGTGAGAACTTTCAAAACCTTTGGCAGGAAACTTAGCTGAGTGTGCAGCGTTTGTTAAAGGGAGTGTTTTGAAAGTCTCTGTGTAAGAAAGATTGATTTCTCCTATGCACAACAAAAGCTGAAGATTGACCATGGTGAAAATAATGTTGCACTAGCAACAGCACCAGACCTCCTGCAAAACCAAAACTGCAGCATGGATGTGCTGTGCCCTGGCCTGGTTGCAAGGTGTTTTCTGCCTTCTCACTACCAGGAGGAAGGGAAGCAGCCAGCTTGTGACCTCTTGGTGTCCCTGTGAGCACTGCTAATGGGTAATACCAGAACTATTAGTTTTGAAAGCTTCAGTTCATGCTCCTGCAGAGTTTATGATGTGAATAAAGCCAGAAAGACAAAACACCTCATCAGGAGAGCACAGCAAAGAGTGCAGGAAGCAGAGGCAGGGTGAAAATGGACCTCGATAGGGGACTGTGTTGTCATTCTTCAGAAATGATGAACCAGTCATGCTTTCCCTCCTGCGAGGAGGTGGCACAATGGGTAAGATGGATATACTTGCTTTTAAACACTTCCCCCCCCCCCCCCCACGTTGTTATTATTCATTTCCTCTGCTAAGTTAGAAATAATTACCTCAGACATACCATTAGTCATTTTATGACTGGCTTATAAAAGAAAGAAAGAAATGCAAGCTCCAAATCAGGACTGGTAGGTGCCTGTAACAAATACAGGTAAGGAAACAACAAGTATTTTCAGCAGAAAATTAAGAAAGAAGGACCAATAACAAAGGAACATGCCATCATAATGGACAAGCACAAATCAGTGAGACACAAATGTCCAGGCAGTCAGCAGTACTCTAAGGAAGTCAAATTTATGCTACTATAAGTGTTCATTTGGTTTACACCTTACCCATTGCAGACATCATTCCCAATTGTAGCGTAGATAACTATGGCTGGATTGTCCAACAGCTGGTTTCTGGCCAAACTAAAAGATAAATATGGAGCTATATTATTGGGGAAATACACTCTTGAGTGTCTGAATCACACACCATGCTTGTGTGAGATCATGTTTAGAAGTATCCCACTTGTATATGGCCAATACCCAAATGACTGTGCTCCTATGTTTGTGAGAGGCTTTTTTGTTTTGTTTCGGGGTTTTTTGTGTGGTTGTTTTTTTTTCACTCTAATTTTTTATTTTAGTAAAGTGACTTCAATGCAGTTATATTCACTTCTCCCTTTCAGTGCTCATGGACTTGTCTTTTTCACTGTTTTTCCTGCTGGCTTTCCATTTTCTTTGTGTTATTCAGAAGCCAAATCAAATAGTTTCACTTTGGGGCAAAGGCATGAATCAAGATGGGAATTTTTAAATCAGAGATGGGAGAGGAAGACTAGGTTTGGCTGACAACTAAATCTATGTGTAGAATTGAACTAAAGATCAAATCAGGATGTGGTTTGAATCTCAGTGCTAGAGGGCAAGAATTCATTACTTCTTTGTCAGGATGAGAGAAAAATAAATCCTTTAGGACACAAACTGTATCAGTGTCAAGCAAACTAAATCAAACCCAGCTGATCCACAACCCACCCAAATTCATCTGAAAAGGAGAGTTTCAGCCTCTCACTACTCAGTAGCTACTCAGTTATATCCATATGGAAATAACAGTGGGCCTGCCCATGTCTATCTACATTGCTACACGTATTTAAGGGGAGCCAACACACAGATTTATGGAAAGGCTTAGTCTCTCCCCTAAAATCACTGGAAATGCTCCACTGGCTTAACAGAGCCAAGTTCAAGACCATGGAGATGATGATATCCACTCTTAAACCCAGTTTTCTTCTGTTTATTAATGTTTATACTAGAGAAGAAAGCCAGCACTTCAGAGCACACTGGTCAAGGGAAGCTGTGCTTCTTAGAACATTCATGGATAAAATAATCCTCACAGTGCTTTGCTTGTTTCTGTCAAAGAGGTAGAACTCCATCGGTGCTCCTGTACCTCAGGTTAGCTCTTGAATCCCATTAAGCACTCACCTTTTTATTAAAGAGAGGAGGTTTCCTGAAGAACCACCTGATCACACATAGAGGGAACAAGAGAAATAGTACAACATTGTTATAGTGACAAAAAACCCTTGAATGCAAAACCAAACTACATTGCATATTTCCAAGAATGTAGAAGCCCTAAAAGTAAAAATGGAGCAACAATTCCTCTCTTTTTAGGTGTTGGCACCAAGAAGTAAAGCTATATCCAGGGACCTGCTGCTTTCTTATCTGAATTGCACACTTCAGCCTGTAGAAAATCAAATACTTTTAAGTGCAGGGTTATTTGGATCTGGCTTTTAATCCAGATCTGGCAGCTTCTTCCCATCTGTTGAACATAGTAGTCTCCTGTAAACCAGCCAACCTGACTTGTCAACAGTCAATCTATTTTAACTTTCCCTATAAATTGCAAAGGGAACTGTTCTCACTCTTCTGAGAGAGTAAGTGTCTCACAGCTATACCACATTGGGACAGATTCAGGTCCTAAACATAGGCACCAAGTGCCATTTTTGACATCCCAGAGTTTCCAAGACACCTGCAGCAGGGCTGGCAGATATATCACAAGATGCATGAGAGATTGTGCACTTCTGGAGAGGCAGCTGGAGGTGGGAAAGATACCATAAAGTACCTCAAAGAGCTGTAGACACCAGTGTTTGGGTTCCTGCACTGCTCTCCCCACAAGTGTCAGACTTTTTCTAAGTAGTATTAGGCCAGCTGCACTCCTCCCAAGACGAGTTCAAATTTAGCAATTCATCCAAAGGGTTGTATGAAAATCTTTCCTCCTTGAGGAAAGGAGCTGACTACACCTAAACACCTGTGAGCATCTGTAATATTTAATTTATGCTTTGAATGAGAAAAGCATTCCCATTTAGTAAAGCTTTTGTGCGTTAAACTTATTAGCAGGTCTTTAAAGGCTATGCATATTCATCCCAACCATCTCCAGCACACAAATCAAACTCCATCACCTACAGTACAAGAGGGATAGCAAACAAGGAGCCAAAACAGACTTTAGGCTTTAGTCAAGATGAGACTAGATCTGTGATTGCAGGAAGTTCACCTCATAGCAAGGTACAGAAACATAAACTTCAGAGAAGCAGATCCTGCAGGTCGTACTTGCTCTTATTTTTCAGTATTTTCACTCTCTCCTCTTTTTTCGTTCCTTCTCCTCTTTTATTATCCTCCTCCTATTCCCAGCTCAATGCTTCCCTGATCTCTCTCTTCTCTTTTTTGCTTTGTGCTTCTGAAGCTTGCTTTGAGGAGTAAATCCTGCCCTCCCTGCAGCTCTTGAGGGGAAACTTGTGGACAGAACATCATTAAATCCCTGCTGGATTGGCATGGGGGAAGAGATCTGAGATATAAACCCCTAAGGTAGCAATAGTACACTTTGCATTTTAATAGTGGTGCCTTTGTTATTGTCACTCACAGTGATGCCAACTGCATATATCAAGGAATCCTTTATGTTTTAAATAATCCAGTTCTTCCAAGCTGAAAATGAATGTATCTATCTGCTGCTTCTCTCCTGGGGGTTGCTGATCCATTCAAAGATCCAGCCCTTCTATTGAGAAGCTCTTTTCAGCAGGGCAAGAGCCCCACAAAAAACTCAGAAACCATGGCTTGGAACATAACTACCAAAAGTTGGGGTTTTTTCCTGTTTAACAGCCCTTCTTTCAGTTAGAGTTGAACACCCTCTGTTTAAGCCATTCTGTCACAAGGCTCCCTGGACTGTGGCTGTGGTTTCAGCTCACTGGGACCTCTAGAAATTCAAATGTATTTACAAAAAAGCAATAAGCTGCTCTTGGGTATGTATTACCTCCACAAGCATAGGTAGTTATAAGCAGCTCAGTGGAAAGCATTAGCACAGTTACAAATCAAAACATCAAGAACATGAATGGGTATTTTAGAAAGGAGTTTTTATGGGTAAATTGAGTCTTCAGGGAAGCTTTTGTGATACAGGATGAAATCTGTGATGAAAACATTTGAGAGAGATAAGGAGACGAAGCAGAACAGTTACCCTTACACTGTTCAATGGCCTGGAATCTACTCCTGGATCTTTCCTGCCTCTCTCTGTTGCTTTCCAAGTAATCTCAGACTGGTGAGGTTTGTTTTTTTTAGTTTTGGTTGTGAAATCAAGGTTGTGTTTGCTTCCAGTTGTGAGGGAAGGGTCCATCACCTCCAGAGGATAATGGGATTTTTTAAGAAAGGGAAGGCAGAAATCCTGTTAGCACAGAGGCTGGGGAAGCCTTTCTCCATGGTGAAGATGCATGCCCTGAGAGGAGCAGCGAGGGAACGTCCCTTTGTGCTGAGTCTGACACAGTGCTGGAGTTTTTGGAGGGGAGCTGAACAGGAACATTGTTCTTGGCGCCTGGCTTGGCTTGCCATCCCTGAGCTTTAGCTCTTGGCTGCATATCTCCCCCACCAGATCAGCATCCTTTCCTTGCACACATGTGGGGCTGTGAAGCATCATTTTCAGAGGAAGGTTTAGGTGTCCCAGGCGGGGTTAGGTCAAGCTGTTCAGCTGTTTGCTTTATTGACACTGAGGGTTGCTTTTTAAATCCTCCCATTCTGGGAAACTATTACACCAAATGAGGCAATAAAAGTGAACCTTTACACTGTAGTGTCAATGTGATGATTTAGAGAAGATATCCTGAGATTCTTCTCTTACTGGTAATTTTTCCCTTTTTAAATTCACTTCTTAATTTTCTGCAGAGTCTTTTGCCGTGACACAGGCTCACCTCTTTTTATATCCTGCAGATGTCTGTAGTGTAAGTGGAAAGGGGATATGTGGAGAGAAAAACGAATGATGAACACAGTGAGAGATTATAAAAAAATCTACAAGGGAATTGGGGAAAGGAAGCACATGAAATACTACTCCCATTAATGTAAAAAGACCAGAACAAAATAATTAGGGTATCAGGCTGAGGTGAATTGGATATAAATGAGAAGAAACCATTGGCTTTGTCATCCTTGACCATCTAGTTTGGCCCTTTTAAAAATTCTGTCTCACCAGAAAGGCCACCTGGAGGACTGCAATGATGGGAGCCACTAACTCCACCCAGCAACTTACAGGCAAGAAGGTCAGAAGCGCCTGACTGATGGCACCAAAGATGTTGTAAAACACTGTCACAGCAGACTCCAAGCCTCAGGAGCACCATGTGTGCCACAGGAAGGAGCAAGGCATATGAGAGGCATTGCCAGTGTCATTGGTGCTGCCAGAATGCAATTTTTAAGGTGAAAATCCCCACCTGAGCCTGGAAGTGATCCCTGCATCATGCTACCTGTCTGTGCAGCCTCTTCTGCCTGGTAAGATCACAGACTCACAGAATCACAGAGTTTTTAAGGTTGAAAGCAACTTCTGGAGATCATCTGGTCCAACCCCCCTGCAAGGCAGGGTCACGTGGAGCAGGTGACACAGGCACACATCCAGGTGGGGTTGGAGTGTCTCCAGAGAGGGAGACTCCATGAACTCCCTGAGCAGCTACTCAGTGCTCTGCCACCCTCAGTGTCAAGAAGTTCCTCCTCGTCTTGAGGTGAAACTTCTTGAATTTTATCTTATAGCCATTGCTCCTCATCCTGTTGCTGAGCACCACCAAAAGACTCCAGCACTGTCCTCTTGGCACCTGCCTTAGAGATATTTATATGTATCTGTTTGTTGGAGGTGGAGGGCTGGGGCAGATCCTTTCTGATCCAAATTTTTTTCAGGAAATTCCAACCATTTAATAAGTTTCTAAGTAGTTCTAGAGACAGCAGGGCTCCTCATTTGTAGCCAGCATGAATCATCTGCTGGAAAGGAAGAACATCCCATATAGCCAAATTGTCTACCCGAGGAAAATAAATTTTCCCAAGCTTCTGCAGCCAGTTTTCTGAAGCATGAAAATTAATTAAATACAATAGAAACAAAAAGGCATAATCACAGCATAATCAAGTGTCTTTTAAGCCTGCTGTTAGGGACATCAGCTAATCCAAGACACAAAAGCTAACATCATAAAACTCAATTTATAAGACTACTGTCACTCCTTCATACAACCCCTCTGACAACTCAGGATTTCTTGTTTGCCTTCATTCCTCTGGTTTAAGATTTTCACTCCTGATAGCTTTTTTTGAAAAAAAAAAAAATCCCCCCAAACAGAGGTAAGTTTAATGAAAACCCATGTTCTTGTACCAGAACTATCCTTCAGTTTAAACTATTCTTCCACCTCTATTTATGCCTCAAAGGAAATCAAATTGGAAATACCTTTTAATTAATGCTTTGATCAAATGTCAATGTGTTGTATCATCCCTTCAGAAGTGTCCATTGCCCTAATCCTCCCCAAAACATTTCCCTGTGTCTCCATCAAGGTCAGTCCTCCTTAGAGAAACAGGATCAAAATCTGAGGTCTTATCAGAACTTGTATGAGGAAGGACTGTCTCCCTGTCTCTAGACAAAATGCCATGCCTGATGCATCTTCAACCTTCTTTCCTCCTCTACCCTGCACTCTTGATGGTTTCTCGGAATTTCTCTTTGCACCCCAATGGCCCTGCCCCTCCACCATCTCTGCCTCATGGGGCCACTAGTTTTCAGAGAAGTCTCATCATTACTTCTGTCATGCATATTTTGTACAATTTTGCAGCATGTATTTGCTGCAATTCCTGCCCCTGCTGTTCCCAAGCTCATCTAAATTATTCCTGTGTAAGGATGTGCCCCACTCCAGGATGGTTAATTTAGCATCATTCAAAGAAGTCATGAAGCATGGACCTTGGTCTTTGCTCTAAAGTCACCACTCCAAATGTTAAGCAGCATTAGCCTCAGGAGAGATGCAGAAGGGACACGGCTTCGCTCTCAAATCCACTGCTCTTCCCTGCTTTGCTGCTTCTCTACCCACTTATTTCTTGTAGCAATCTTCCTCTTCTTCACTGCACACTGGGGTACCATGCAAGACACTTTTCTTAATTCTAGGTAGATCAGGTCTGCTGCATATTTATATGCATATTATATATATAGGTAATGCACATATATATGTAATGTGCATATAAATGTAATATATATGTATATATATTACATATATTTGTATATATAGTGTGCATTTTTAAAAAGAAAGATGATGTGCGCCAGCCCCACAAAATAAATTAATCAAAACCCAACAGTGTTAAGTTTTGTTTATGTCTTTGATTACTTATTAAAAATCTGTTCTGAGAGCACATTAGGATGCCAGCCCCACTGGGTTAAATAAGTGCTGAATTAAGTAGGTGCTGTTCTTTATTCTTCCATAAGAAATGCATGCAACTAAGAAGGGGCTTCTCTTTGTTCCTGACAGATGTTCATTAATGCAGCATCAATTATCAGCACTGGTAATTTCAATAATAATAATAATAATAATAATAATAATAATAATAATAATAATAATAATAGTAGTAGTAGTAGAAGTTTAAAGAAGTTAACATACCATTTTGGGAGATGTTCTGCAAGTCTCTGTGATTACAGCGGTTTCTCTTGCGTAAACGTAGATACAGAGAGTCTGTCCACCCTCTGAAATAAATGGAGAAAATGCCAACTGCTAAAGTCATATGATAATGATGAAAACACAGAGATATTAAAAATGAAGTATATTCTTGTCTCTGAAAAACTCAGTACCCCAGTTATGTATATGCTTCTATTTCGCCATCTCTCTCTTTTTGTGGCCATAAATCTTTTTAATCTCGAACAGGGTGGCCTAAAATAAAGCAAAGATACCTGCTCAGAAACTGTAAACTGATGAAGAGTTTCTCTGACATTGTTCCATCCAGAAACAATGCTTTTATCCTGGTCTTTCAGATAAGGCATTTAAAAGCCTTTTTGTTATACATCATTTATCAAAACAATTCTGTTGGTTGTTCACAAATTGACTTTTCAATTGGTTGTTATGGAACAGTAAGTAAAAGAGAAGAAATATTGTCAGGGCAATCATTTCCCAACATCATAAATCTTGGACAGATTAATCTGAAAACAGGTTACACTTGGCTGTTATAAGTTCTCTCCTTTATTTTGCACTGTGGAGAAAAATGAAAAAAAAAAAACCAAAACAAATTAAAAGGATAACAGCCCAGAGGGTGATGAAAAGATCAAGCTCCCAGCCATGAGTACACAGTCATTTCTATCTGGGCAGCAGCTGTTTGTTTATTTGTTGGGGTTTTTTTCTCTTTCAGGAGTGGAAGAGATTAAAAACTGAGCACTGGACCAAGGCTATCACTGACAACTTCAGGGGCAGTTCTAAGCTCTGATCACTTGTGAGCTTCAGATTCTTTGGAGCCCAGACAAGTAGTGTGTACTGAGAGGCTGGTCATTGTAACAGAGTTTTAACCATCAGTTTTGCTATGGCTCTGATAGAGAAGGCTGCACAGACCTCTCCTGTTGGCTTGTCAAGTAGTAAACTGCCTTAAAGCAGATACTGTGTGAATGCAGCTGAGGCTGAGAGCCTGGATTTTGCACTGGGAGAAAAAAAGGAAACAAAAAGTGCAAGGATATGGTGCCACGGATATTTTTCCGGGAAAAAAATGTTATTCTGCCAACTTTTAAATTCTGCTGGTAGAAAGCCTCTTCAGCTTGACCCATGCTTGGTTGGGCGTTCAGCTGTATTCCTGACTTATCCTAGATATAAAAAATAAAAATTATCTGAAACTTAGGTCAGAGCAGACACTGGTCAATGATTGTATCCTACAGCTCTTGCAGGATTCAAAGGCCTTTTAATGCTGGCTAGAGAGATGATTTATAGAAAGTTTGGGTGGGTTTTTTTGGGGTGTTTTTTTTGTTTGTTTGTTTGTTTGTTTGGATTTTTTTTTTTTTAATTTCACAGTTACAACTGCAGGCATTTCAAGGTGTTTTGTGTTTTGGATGTTATTTTCCTTCCCTTCTGGCAGGGAGTTTATTTTTTTTCCATCTATGCCTGCAATCTTCCCCATCCACATGAGCCAAACCAACACAGCAAATTAGGTCACAGACTCTTTCAAATTCTCCTTTTGCTATTTCCCTCTAAATGTGTTAAAAAAAAAAAAAAAAAAAAAAAAAAAAAAACATGTGGGAAGAGAAGAAGAAAGATTTCCTCCCAGTAGGGAACCCTATGAAAAAACCATGGGGATACCCTTTATTCCACTGTTTTCATCAGCAAAAAGGAAACATGAGGAAGAGAGGAAGATTTAAAAAAAAAAAAGAAAAGAGAAAGGTTGGTTTTTGTTACTTTCAGCAATGCTTTCCTTGCCTGGAGTTTGTAAAAGAAAATAGTTTATCTTTTATTTCTTTGGGGTTTTTTTCCGTCTAAATTACAGTTTGACCGATTCCAAAACCTACTCTGAATTTCAGGAAGACTTGCTTATATATTTAAAATATCTTTTAAAGCCCAAGATCCAGGGTTCATCTTGGTTTTAGAAAGAGCAGATGCAGAGCTGAATAGTATTTTTCTCTTTCTTTTCAAGCACTGCTTTGGTTTTTTATCTTGCTCTGTCTCTGAGACCTAGGGACTTGCTATGGCTTGGCCACCCTGTCTGTTGGCTTACCCGATGGTGGAATTGAGAAATCCAGTGATCTCTGAGAACTGGGGCCAGTCAAACTCATCACTGAAAGCCATGGGGAGATTAGCAAATGATTTCTGAAAGAGAAATTTTAAAATCAATCTGGTTTCACCCTCACAGACATAAAATCATGTTAGCAAATTTGAACAGTTCTTAGCCAGAGCATTAGCCAGACAACAGCAATTTTAACTGCCGTAGTAGTGGTAACTATGTATGCATATTCTTAAAATGTTGGCTTTTGTAAGACAGGCATATGAAGAGATGGAGGAAGGAAAAACAGGGAAGATATCTGAATTGCAGCTCTTGGTGCCCTTTTTTCCTGAAAGAGTCCAAAACTCCTCCTTATGTGAGCAGGTACTGCAGGTGCGGACCCCCAAGGCAGCAGCTGATTGCTCCAGCATCCCTCCTGCCCAAAGGTGTGTCAGCCTTGGGCACAGGAAGAGATGACAGTGTGATGTCCCCAGAGAATACGGCAAAGGCATAATGTCAAATTCTCTCAAAGCTTCCCTGCCCTCTACAGCAGGATGAGCTGAGAACAACCAATCCCCTGAAAACCTCTGCCTGGTCCTCACTAAATTTTGGGGATGGCACTAAAGCAACAGGGTCAGAAAGGCCTCTGAGCATGGCAAGGAAAAGGGAGAAAAGCACAGTATCTGGCATAACCTTCCTATGCAAATACATGCATCCTTTACCCTTCTCTGTTTTGCTGATATTGGTCCCTAATGCTTTTTTACAGTGACTGCCCCTGTGAAAGCCTCTCCACAGATGCAAGCCATGTTGCACATTCAAAACACAGTGCCCAGTTCTTTCCCACTTTGTTTTCTGAAAGTCCCAAAATTCATGGAAGGTTAGGAAAATAGCCTTGATAAATTGTGCCACCTCAGAAGGACAGAACATGGAGTAAATTTCCAGCTTCTCCTGGTCTGGGGTATGCTTGCAAAGACAAATGTATAAATCCAGTGTGCTCATAAAGAGGAAAACTGCTGATGAAAAAGGTAATAACCAAAAGAAGGTCAAAACATAAAATCAGAGAACCTACAGGCTGGTTTAATCCATATAATTTATTAGCTTCATTTTCTCTTCAAGCAATTGTGGGGTTTCCTTAAGACTTCACTGCTATAAACAACAAGCAGGTGGGTAATTCTTTATCCAGGAGGGTCAGAGTAACTGAAGAGCTAGAAAACAACTAAATCTTGTGCTCCCCACCAAGTTCTAATTCCAAGAAAATGATTGTTCAGGTGAATGGGAGCTATACTTGAGGCTATGGCTTGAGTATGTGTCTAAGCATTTTGACTGTAAGAGGATGGAGAGAGATGCAGGGAAAAGGGAGGAAAGGCAAGTAAAGGAGGGGTTGTGGGGGACAGGAAATCCTGAAGCCATGCTCTGAGCAGTCTAATGTACAGCAGATGCCACTTTAAAGCATGTAACAGCACATTTGACCCACCTACAGCACATCTGCATTAGCTACCAAGGTGAAAAGGGGCCTGTCTTAATTATCCTTCAGTTTGTTCTCTCTTTCTCACACATGTGTCCTTGTGCATATGTGTACATACATATAAAAATAAAAAACATTCATTTTTTTAGGGCTGCAGGGAAACTTCAAATTTGCCTTCTTCAAATCTGTTAGTTTTGTGTGCAAACAAAAAGTACTTAATCCAAGGGCACAGCTATGAGCAGAAGTGGAGGGATACAGCATAGCTTGGCCTTCTGCAATATTTTCCTCCTCACAGGTTAGCATTAGAGGTGAGAGAAACAGTCGCTAGGACAGGAAAAACCCTTCAGATGTGATCTCTTATAAATGACACATATATTAGAGTATAAGAGAGATAAAAATTATTTAATACTTTTTAAACAAATAGTTTTATGAACAATTCTCTCATTATTTACCATTGGCAGTCCAAAACAATATATTCATTGGACAAGTCCCAGTAATTTCTAACTGTTTGGTTTTTTTTCCCCTGCAAACTTGGCTTAAATATGAATTTGCCAGAGCCTAATTGAGTTGCAAATTGATTTGAAGAGGAACGTTTGAGCCCAAAATTACAGTTGCATTTGAAAACTGGATAAGCATTTAGCATTGACACTATTCCAGCAAAGCACTTAAGGGCCAGACTTTTGAAGATATTTCAGATCCAAAGGGTGAAGATGAGTAGTTAATGGAAAATTCAGAAGAATGCTGAACCTTAAACTCTGCATTGATGTAGTTTGGAAAGTACAGCCTAACAGACTGTGTTGCTTAGTCTCAGATGCAAATGTGTCCCACTCTAGAGGTGCAACTGTGTTGACTTTTGCATAAAACTCTCTTGAGCACAGCCTTGTTTAAATACCATTCTCTAGACTATTCTGGCTGAGAAACCAGCTTCAGCCCACGTGCCAGATTTTAGCAGAGAATCAGTAGAAAATTCTTCCAGCCTAGCTTCAAATGCCATATTTCAGCTTCAAATGCTTCAGATGGGTCTCATTCCAGTGAACATCCTCCTCTCCTAGGTGTGTCCTGCCTTGGAGCATGGGGCCGCCAGAGCCATGGCTGATGCTGAATGCACACATGCCAAGCTGTGCTTAAATGGAAGAAAGTTCAGGGTTGCTGTGGCAAGAGATTTTCAGAATCAGAATACAAAAGGGCACTGGAAACCTCACTCTCATACAAGCCTTTCCATCCTGAAAATCTTAAAATCATTGAGGTATACCTTAATTTGAAGGAAAATTGGATGTTTCTTTTTATAATGATTTTAATGCTGTTCAAATACTGGTGAGAGTATTAAGTATCACAGACAACTTTATTATTCTAAGAATACAAATAAGAAAACCTTAAGCTTTTGAGAAAAGCACAGCCTATCTTTTTAAAAAGCAAAAATTGCATTTCTGCTCTGTAAAGCTTCAAGGGACAGAGGTTTGAAATTAGCAAAACTATTACCTATTTCCCACAAAATGAAATGTCTTAGTCATGACAATACAAGCTTGGAGAAACCTGCCTGCATTTCTCTGGATCTAGGGGAATGCTAGATAATGTTTTTAAAAAGATTTGCACACATCAAACTCCTGGGTTTTTTTGTAGTGGTATGAAAAAAAGAAGTCAGTGGGATAAGTGTTTGGAACATCGTGAATCCACATTTAAAGAAATTATGAATTCTGTTAATAGGAAATAAATAATATTAAACAGTTACCTTAATGATATCTGAGAACCCCTTGAGTTTGTGGGCAACTAGGTATCTACTGGACTATGGATAATGTGGGATTTATTTTTCTCTTTATTCAGCAACAAAATAGAGATCCAACAGTTTTAAATTGCATCTTTCCCGAAAGGGTCTTATTTCCATCACATTTATAAATATAGTGCTTTTACCTCAAAATAAAAATCTCTCTAAATTGAGATATGAAAGTTGCTTCTATTCCAGACACACAACAGAAAAATGCTGTAATTAGTAGCTATTTGGAAGTCAATAGTAAGCAGATGGACAGAGCAGCAGGAGCACAATATCCATCACTAGACATACTAGTGTTTTCAACATGAGTTTTCTGCAAAAAACGTCTACCTCAAAAAAACCCTAGTACTACTTCTGCTTTCCTAAGCCTTATAAAGTGCTTGTCTACTGCATTACACTTCACTTTTAGCATCCAGATTTTCAGGTTAAAGGGTTGAACATTCAGCTCAATTCTTGCTGAAACTCTTCAAAGAAAAATCTGGCAAACCCAAGAAAGCCAAAATAAAGTTGACTTGACCCCTTCTTAGAGATGTGTCATTCTCTTTGTGTAAGACACCTGGGACTTCCCCTATATAGGGAAGAGTGGTGGTTTTTTAGTTGTTTTCTTTCTTTGATTGTTTGTTTCAGCTGAAGAAATAGCATGTCCAAGCTGCAGTTTTCAAAGATGTTTCCAGCTCATAATGGGTGTTTCCCACACCGAGTAATGCCTCCATGTGCTCCTTCTGGGAAGAACCTACTCTGAGAGGGATGCTAACTGTTTATGTGGCTGGCTCCCAGGTAAAGCTTTGGAAATAGCACTGGAAAACAAGAGTGACCCCTCTGATATCTAGCATGCCAGAGGACTTGATGTGGGAAAAGTGAATGACGCAACTTGATGCATCCATTCAAGAAGAGACATATAACAGCAGCATGGCCCCCTGCATAACCCCAGATTACACTGGTGGTAATGACCCTTACAGGGCAAAGCTAAGAGGGGAGTAAATTCCTAATTAGACCAGGAAATCCAAAAACCAGTGTATAGCATCTTCAAGTCAATGGCATGGACATACAAATTCCAAAGCTGTTCAGCCCAAATCTTATCTTGTCACCCCTGTGCCGAATATCCAGCTATCCAGACAACATCCTGAGTGAATTTCTCATTCACACTCTCTTTTCTTTCCATACTTATCATAGGATCTCCTTTGCAAGGTAGACTATGCAAAGCAAAATCAGGGAAAACAACCATTCTGCAGAGCCTTTTAATGAAATACTAGGCATCTCTCCTAAAAAATTATTTCCTCACCTAATTAGCTTTAAAACTGGAATTAACAGATGCCACTGATGTGGTGCTGATTAGCAGATGGGCCCACAGCATTTTTACCAAGTGTAAATTTTACTCTACACCTGTAGATGTAAACACTTGCAAATGTAAACACACAAAAGGATAAATATAAATAAATATGTGAAATATAGAAAGCATATAAAATGAATATGTAAAAATATAGAAAAATATTAAAGTAATAAAATAATACACAGAATAAATCTAAATTAATAGGCACAAAACTTTTTTCTGTACCCACGATAAAAAATCTGCACAGGGCAGGGGTAAGGAAGTGCTATATGAAATTCCATGTGGAGGTTTGAGGTTCTATTGAAATGAAAATTAAAGCTTTGAACATGCTCTAGTATTGACTGTGGATAGAACCATTTGACAAACTAATATTTTTATGTGCCTTATCAAAGAAATTTTGGCAGAATCAAAGCCAAGTGTCTTGAGTTAAACAGCACAAAGGAACAGCAGGTACACAAAGATGATGCCTTTTCCTCTCTTCTCCAAGGCCTAACTTCAAATTCTTGCTGTGGTCCCAGATTAAAGATGTTTCCTGTAAGATTAGGACATAGACTCTCTGCACTCTCTCTGGTCACAAAACCATCTCTGGATGTGCTTCAAAATTCTCCTTGCGGGAAGCCTTGCACTGAAAAATCATTGAAGTCAGTTAATTTGTTAACTAAGCCTAGAGATGAAGAATATTTTCCAGTGGCTTTTAATACAACACAAGAGACAGCAATATTGCACCTTCACAACCCCAAGGCAGTTAAATTGCTGCTGTTGACATCCTCCACAGAGAAAGCAAGACACAAAGGACAAGGAAAAGGAAGAGACAGTGATAAAGTCAGAATTAGTTCAGAAATGGTATTGCCAGTGCTTCTGTGCTCAGGTGACAGCTCTTGCGCTCATGGTGAGCTCCAAATTAAATAACCTTTTACTTTTGCTAGAGTTTAACCACAGATAATAGGTTTTATATAACTGAGATCTCTGTATATCTGCATTAATATTTAATTGATGTATTTTTGCCAGGTTGAGAGGAAAGCTTGGAAATAGTCCTAGAAAAAAACATGTTTTGTTTCCTATCCCAAACCTCACATATATTTTTTGGGCCTTACACAGAGTGCACCAATTCCCTCCCCATGCAAGCTGCTCTGCACTCATCAGACAATAACAAAGAACCTCCAAAACTCACTTTTGTAATCTGCACTCCAGCTCCCAACCTTGAAGCTTGTGCCTTGCATGCTATTAGCAGACCTTGACCCATCCAGCTGGTGGATCAGCAAGCTTCAAGCAAGAGAAATTCTTTCTAAATCTTCATTACAATGATAATAAAATGCTGACATAGTCTAAAACTGGTCTTGCCTACATGGCTTTAATGCCAGCCTTACTGTCAGAATCATCCTTGCCATCAGTATTATTATCATCTTTATTAGATGAGATAATCTCAATTATCATTAGTGGTAATTTATGTTCCTCATCAGCTCTGTCATCAGTGTCATTCATCTAATTGTTGTTCATAAGCATTTAACAAAGAAAAACAATGGCTAATCTGCAACATTTAAATCAGCTCTGGGAGCAAAAGTGGAAAAAAACCCCATGAAACTCTCAGGCCTCCCACAGCACAACAACTAAGTCTGGGAAAAGCATTGTTCTCCAGGAAATGTCTGTAACCTTATTCTACAGCCACCAGTGGATGTGTAGAAGGTTTTCATCAGGAAGGGTGGGCATCATGATCTATCTGCTACCCCTGCTGCAACAGACTCTTGGGCAGAGAAGGACAAGGTACAATCCTCCCTGGCTAGAGACTGATAGGATAGGAAACAACAGTGAAGGTCAGGAACATACCTGCACATTTATCTCCATCCCATAATTACAGTTTGCGGGAAGGATTTTTTCCTCTCAATTATTTCATTACATGCCAGTGAACTGCAACAGGCTCAGTATAGTTCACAGTCAGGTGCATTTTGTTTTCGAAAATAGGAAATGCTGGGATAACCACCCAAGGATAGACATCAGTGTGACAGGGATATTTTATGGTCACAGGAACTCTTCCCTTAAGGACAAATCTATTATAAATACTTGGATGACCCTCAAACACCTGCGAATGCATTTGTTCAACAATCCTCAAAACCAGAACACTGCAGTTATGAGACCTATTTCACATATGCCACAGGATGAGGGAAAACAATCCAGGGCACGTCATTTCAAAGCCAGATTCCTAAAGCAGAAATTCCCCGGCTGTCAGCAGGGTCACCTCTGCAAACACCCTCTCAGCAAGGAGCCATCCCAAGCAGGCTGCTAATGGCAGGTCTGATCCCACAGACAGCACGGGTCTCCTTGAGCTGCAGGCACGTGCGTGGAAAGCCAGATGTCCTGGTTTGTGTGTCTGGCACAGCACCGGGACGCTGCAGCCAAACTCTTCCCTGACCCAATTGCACAGATGCCGGAGGAGCGGCAGCAGCACGGGGCTGTGCTTTTTTATCTTCACAGGAGCAGATGCCAGAGGGGACTGATACACGTGAGACCATAACTACAAATTCCAGTGCAGTGAAGCATTTTGCACTTGTTTCCCCTCGGCAACCCGCAGCACAGCAGAGAGAGCAAATGGCAATCAGTGGTTTTGGCAAGCTGAGCGTGGTTCCTCACCGCTGACATCTGTGTGACGGTCATCCACTCGGGAGGGATGTGGAAGTGAGCGCCGGCCGAGTCTCCCAGGAGCACGACCCCTCTGGAGTCTGCACCTGATGGATGCATTTTGTTAGTCACATGGGCAGGAAGGGCAAGCTGAAACCCAGCTTGGAAAGTGCTTAAAGAGGAGCAGCAGTAGCAGCTGATGGAGTCACAGGGTGACTGGCTACACCACCCTTCACGTGGCTTAAATGTTCAGACACTGCAATAGGATTTCACTCCATCTGCAGCAGAAACCGTCTAACAGGCATTTGCTGACAATCCTAGGGAAACTGGGGACTGGGCATGAAAAACAGGGGGAGGTCTTGCTAATCAGAAAAGAATCCTGGCTGTAAATTGTGTGTTATTTCAGCAGAGGTTCTGCTGTGCAGACAGTGTTTATTTTTGCTATCCATAGATTATGCATTAAAAAGTACTTAAACATTTAGGGAAATCGGATTACTCATAAAATTGCTCAAAGCTCCTTATAACAGAACTGGGTGGCGGATGTGCTACTCATGTGAGTATTTCTGCTAGAACAATCTGTCTGGTTTATAATTAATGTCACTTAACATTTGTAGATTAGCCTTTCATCTAAAAATGTTGAGGAGTCTTGCCAGGCAATGGTTCATCTCCAGGATACTGATTTCAGTGTGAGGTGAGGTGAGTGGCAACTGCAGTTACTGTTGGTTTGTGAGGCTTTTATTTGTGCAGTGTGGGCACACAGGCACCCACCCACATCATGGTCAGGGAGATCAGCTGATGCCGTCACTTCACCCCTTTAAGGCCTTATCTGGGAAAAAATGTATGCATTTATGGCAAGAGGTAAAACTGGACAAATGCAAACGTTAAGCTGCTTCCCTAAATCTCAAAGCCTCTCTCTGGGTTAGTCTACAGGCACCAGAGAAGATGCAGAGCTGACATCTCAGTTTGCTGCTGTCCCCATTCCATGTATTCAATTTCATTACTGAGCTGACTTTTTAGAGGAAATTACCAGCAGCCTGTGTTTTATAATTTTCATCTTTACCCATCCTCAAGATTAAAAAAACTCAATAATTTTGCATTTCTCATGATGTTATAAAGCCTATTGTCTTTCCCTAGCTTTGTGAATGTGCAAATATTGAAACATTTATAAAATCAATACATAAGACACACGGTTTATTGTATTGACTCTAATGATTTACCTTTGCAGAACTTCTCCTCATAGGGAATTCCATCTTTTGGATCCACACCCTGTTGGAGAAGAGAAAGTGTAGATAAGAGTACCTGTCTAGCACCTGAAGAATGTCAGTGCAAAACAGGGGCTGGGAATTTAGTTATTCTTGCATGTTTGCCTGCAGGAGGCACTGCATCATAATAATGATGCAGTGACATTATTTTAATGAGTATATGTACATTTTAATTAATCATATAAGCTATAATTTAAATAATCATAAGCATCAATAAACAAACTGAATATCAGCTAATAAAACCAGAATAAATAAAAAAGGAACACTTCTAAACTAAATCAAAGACTAAAGAGGACAAAAGAGAAGCAGCAATTAGGAAGGTACAACTTCATTTACTTACCCATATGCCATTGCAGTTAGAGTCACTTTTTGCATCCCAGTTATCAGGACTAAAACAGAGAAACAAAAGGATAAGAAATGTCATAAAAAAGAATTGGGAAATCAGATTTCCAGTGCCATTTTCCACCAAAATTAAAAAGGAATTAGAAATTTCTTTCTGCATGGAAGGGTGGGGTTTTTTCCCCTTTGGATCTAGGAGAGGCAATTTTTCCTAGCAAAATGCAAACGCAAATTCAATATTAATTTAAAGTTAATACTGGAAGTTGCTGAATGAAACTTATCCTTTTAGTCAGTGTCAGGGTTTCCCTCCCCATCTCTGGTCTGTCTGACCAATTTTAGCTGCAGGTGCTTTAGAGAAAGGAAAGAAATGTGTGCACCACCCCTGCAAATGCATCCCATCCTGGTCGTGATCATCCCCTCTTGTCTCCCTCACAGCGAAGTCAAGCAACAAGCAGTGATGTGCTTGTCTAAGAGTATGGTCACAACAAAATCTGGAGCCCATTTTTCTCAAAGCCACAGTTAATAGGAAGCCTTTAAGGTAATTAAAATCTTTACCGCCTGCCGGGGTACACGGTTGTGTTTTTGTCGTTGCAGTCTCTGCCTCGCCAGTGATAGCCCCTCAGCGTCTAAAGGCCAGGAGAAACACACACACAGGACAGCCATTATTGCTCTTGCACTTTTAATTTTAAATATCTAAAATGAGACTCTAACTCAAGGTGTAGGAATAAAACCCAGTAAACAGGTTGTATTCCAGAGTCCCTTTGCTAAGCTTTAATAAGTGACACCTAGCATGCTTTAGTGCAGAAATAAGACAAGTTGGCAATTTATTTTTTGTTTAATATGACTTTACTTCACCTCTTATTAATTCAGTAAACAACCACTCAGCAGCAGAGCAATTTGCTTCTGCAGGGAGCACAGCTTATGTGTGCATTTCCCCAGGTGGCACACATGAATGATTGCTTTTTCATCCAGGAAAAAACTCAACATTTTATGACAAAAAAACCTTCCATTCATTTTATTCCTATTCCTATTTTCACATGAATGGATAAGGCTTTGCAGAAAGTAGGAGGAATCACAGAGACATCCTCATTATCAAGGGATTACTGTACCAAAGGAAAAGCTTTGCTTACTGGGAAGGTGCTAAATTTATCTCCATCAAAATCTTCAAAAGGCAGTTTATTTCTTAGAACACTGTAAAAAACAAAAACAACCCCCATAGTGTTAACATATGGAAGGGAATCTATTAAGAAAGTAAAAAACACAGTGAAGTGTACAGAACAGATAACTGGCATGATATTCACTGCTCTATATTCAGTTGTGCCTCTGTGCTTGTACTTCAGCAAAGTGACCCTGCCCAAAAGAGCAAATTCTGTATTTCAATGTCCACTGACTGAGCTCTGGAGGTGAGGCTGATGGACTCCTGTATGGCTTCAATGTCAAACCTGCAGTCTCTAAAACAAACTAGGACAACAAATCTGTGGTAAAATTTAGAGAGGGGGGTTGGTTGGTTGGTTGGTTGGTTGGTTGGTTTTGTTTTGTTATTTTTTTCCTCTTTTTTTAGCTTACAGAAAAAGGAAAGTAAAAAACCAAAAATGATGAGGGAGACAGAGTGCATGAGGGAGAGATCAGAAAATCTGAGTCGAATATATGCAATCCAACATATGATATAAAATTTCATTCCCTTCAATGGTCTGAACTCACAGGCTCAAACTCAGCTTATGTATCCTGACTAATGTTTCAAAAGACACTTGCAAAATTTTTCATGTCAATCAACCCATTACAAATAAACTCCTGATATTTGCAGTTTCAGTTAAATGAACACAAATAGGAGAGCAAGTTAGTCTTGGCAGTTGAATCAGTCAAATATACAGCTGCTAATCCTGATTTATTCTTAGACCTGCTTGAGTATTCCTCCAAGTCATTGGAGTACATCGACAAATGCAATTTACGAGCAATTGCCCAGCTCATGTCCCTGGCCTTTCTTAGAAACTGGCTCAAAGTCAGCACTGTCATGAGTTGTTTTTCCTGGATGCCATCCACCTGACTTTCTTAAACACCTTGGGATTGTTCTATGCTTCACAACTGACATTAAATTTGGGTTCCTCACAGAGTTATGCAGGTGCTGGTGGCCTTCCTGCACTGAGCCATGGGTACCACATGGATGAGCAAATTAAGTGAAGAAGTTTCTTGGGCTCAGAAAATCTCAGGAGAAGGGTGGCTTCCTGTTGGAGATGTCACATCTGTGAGAGCGTCACATATTTGAGCTCTGGGACATGCTAAAATTGAGCAAATGGTTTAAGCATTGAAACAACCACAAGGATCCCTGTGAAGAATATTACTTACCTGAACTCTGTGCAGGCTCCTTCTGTACTACCTAGACAGTGATTTTATAAAGGAAACCCACACAAGTAAATATGGGAAGCTTTGCTAGCTAAGGATGACTTTTGAAAGGAGCAATTTACCGTGTTCTGTTTCTGGTTAAGGACTGAAAATGTATACTTACAATTTAATCTTCTCACAGAGGTTAGCCAGAAGAGGAAATGCACACACACTTGAGAACCCCATGAAGCTTTTCTGGAGAGGAAGAAAAATAAAAGTAGATGGATGCATTAATTCACAGGTGGTGTAGCTCGGGATATTCAGTGTCAGTAAATTACAGAGCTAAACCATCTATTTTCTGCCTAGAAACATCCAAAACCTCCAATGATGCCAGTAAGGATGCTACATGCCAGAGGATTTAGATCTGACACAGCAGTCAAGGATTAAGGCTGAGCGTTTTACAAACCAAGTATTCTTGCTTTCAAAGACCTGTAAAACTTGAAAAGAAAAAGTTCTGGTCTTCTCTCTGTCTTCTCTCATGTAACCAGTTTCTGTTTTATTCTTTGTAAAAATTGCTGTTCTCATGTTTGGTAAATGTGGTGACACCTGACACAGTGCAAAACTAGTGAAAGCCACACACTTGGAGCCATGAGTCTGGTTTTTACATGCCAAAGGCCAGGGACAACTCCAAGAAGAGGAGAAATGAGAGGATCCGGACTGTGCATAGAATACCCTTGATTTTTTTGAATGAGATTTTTCTACCTGGAAATCTAGATTTTATCTTGGCCAAACCTGTAAGTTGTAAAAGACAGATGCTGCTAGAAAAACCCCTTTAAAATTAGTAGCCCATATCCAGGGGCCAATCCAGTTTAAGTTCCAGGTAGCCAGGAAGATTCAGAAGCTGAAAGTGACCTTTCTAATGATTTGTGTTGCATGGGAATTAATCCCACAAGCACACTGCTCATGTGGCTTCACTGTAAGTTCAGCTGGTCTTGAAACACTGAGGGTGCTCAAGTGGTCTCTAAATGCAGAGGGCTAATTGGTGCCCAGCCCAGTTCTCTGCATTCACTGAGGCTACATTTACCACGTAAATATGAAGCAGATGAGCAGATGGGCATACTCATAACTTCATGCAAAGAAGGGTAATTGTTTATACAGACACAGCACTTGAAAGCTCTGTCCTTGGACCAACTGCCTTCTGTTACATACTTTATATACACAGAAAAAAAAGAGTAAGGTAGTCCTCAACCTGATGATATTACAACCCATGCCCATCATGAAACAGAAGGTAAAGCTTGGATGCAGCAGGCTTGGAGGCCAGTGGAAGGTTATTACACACCACGTGGGTCTATCACACCCCCAGTGTACACAGTTCTGAGTGACAAAGGAGAAATTTGAGGCAGCACAGCAAGGCAGTGAGGCCAAGGAGCATAGGGCATCGCCTTGCAGCTCCAGGGAAGGTGTTTGCTTGGACAGGTAACAAGAGGCTATGGAAATAAGGACGTCATGCTGCCCAGAGCAGGAGGTCAGGCACAGAAATACACCACAGCCAGGATCTCAGGGTGGAGAGGAGAACTGGGCTCATGGAGAGGAGACAGAGGTAGTACAAAGGTTGCAGCCAACATTTATGCTGGTGGCTGAAGTGACCATGCAGCAAGGTGAAGATGAAAAAGAGTGGTACCTTTCTCGGGTACCACTGAAAAGGAGGAGGAAGAGGAGGAGAGATCTGCAGAGGAGTAGGAGCTGTAACGGTGCACTTTCTGAAGAAGGCAAAAGTGAAATCAAGGAGAAAAGAAAAAGGAAGGTCAAGGAGACAAGAAACCTGAAAAACAGCCACCAATTAACTTTCTTCATTTCTGTCAACACACTCAAATGACAAAGCTTTAGTCACACCAGCTTGGAGGGGGTTGAGGTACTGGTGGAGTGAAAGGAGAAACTAGAACACAATCACAGAAGAAATGGGGAAAAAAGCCAAAAGCAGCCAAGGAAGTAGGGCCTTTCCTTAGGCTGAAAGGCCAACTTGGTCCCACTGCTGCACCTCCAGTTGCCCTCTGTGTTGAAGGTATTGGCTGCCTTAGGGCTGAGTCCTGCAGCGTGGCTGGGACACAGGCCTCCTTTTAGCTCTGAGTGTATGGTCAGGTGGGCAGAGAGCATGAAATGAAAGGTGCACAGACAGGATGCCAGCTTTTCTCAAAGAGATTTGCAAACTTATGTACATTTCCTGGAAAGAGGAAAGAAATCACTTCCCCCCTCCTTCATGCAGGACTAATCCTGCCAACAGAAGCACCAGAGACTCTTTAAGCCTTCCATCAGGCTAAGATTTGCAGGGTCTTCATCTGAGCTGTCAGCTTTTCACTTCAGCCTAAGCCACGGTATGCAAAGCCTTTGAAGTTAAGGCACCTGGAGTCAAAACTGCACCAGAAAGACAAACTACAGGGCTTGCAAAAAATAAGTACATAAGTAAAACCTCCTTTTATTCTGCTCACAGGCTGTGCTGAAAGTTTACCCTTTGCTATAAACAGAATAAAATCTTTCCTGTCTTTTTCTCAGCCAGTCTTTTGAAAATTCTTGCTGACTGGCTCTCTGTTGATTTCAAAGGAAGGTTATCCTGCAGTGCCAAAGACTGCTCAGCTTTGGTGGGAGTGGATGCATGATGATAACCTGGCAATGCTGTGGCTGAGGACCAGCTGCAGCAGCATTCCAAAGCCTCCACAGCCTTTGTATTCCCACAGCAGGTGGGACAGTGAGATCTGGAGGTAGTGCTTTAGCTCTGCTTGGCATTGTGCAGGAGAGCGGCTCATCTGATCTTTGAGGCTGTCTTGGGCTACTCTCCAAAGGCAAGGAATACAGGTATAAAAAAGGAGGGAATCTTTGTGTGAACAGGCACTATTGGGTCCTTCCCAGCAGAGACAGGCTGCAATTGCAGCATTAGCTGTTGACAGAAGATGGGAAATATGCCCCTGTGTAACCTGGGTGAGTGGGCAGGAGCTCAGCTTGTCCTTCTCTGCCTGTCAGCTCGCTTAGGGCTCCCTCCATGGCTTCCCACTTGTCCCACTGCCAGGCTGTGACTTGCAGGGACCTTGTAGTCATGACAGGACTGTACAAATGGTGCCTGCTCTCCTGAAATGCCACAATTCTAATCACTATTCTTTCATTGCTATTGCTCAAAGATGCCCCTTAGTATCTTCTCCACCCACAAGAAGAGTTAATGCTAGAGGTGCTCACAGTGATTGATAACACTAATATCCTATTCATTGCCTGTTAACATTCCCTAATGACATTTCTGTAATTATTTTAATTGGTTTTACTAAAAAGAATAACAATGAGCCCCTAATGCTTTTTGGTGTTTGGTTTAAGTCAGTGCCTTACAGATGGCTCACTCCTTTTAACGAATGGAGACATTTATTTAAATTTTTTGGCGTTAAGCTGCTTTCACTGCATCTCTACATCTGCTGATTACCTTTTCTTTTTTCCAAACTCATAATGATCCTAAGAAATTCCAAGTAACTGTGAAATCCTGGGATCCAGATGGATTTCCTGTTCTCATTACAACAGCCATCATCACATCTCTTTTTTTGTGCACAGTCACACACAGCTGCCATACCAAGATGGGGACAGTTAACTTGCAAGAATTTCTTCAGAAGGCTTTCCCCAAACATACAATGAAGCAAAAGCAACAAAAAGAGCAGATATGGGAAGAATTAACAGATCTAATTTTGGTCTAGCATGAGCCAGAGCATAAGAGTCCAGATGAATGTTTTTCTTTCTTCACTGATGTTTATGCAGGGATGTCCTACCACAGCTGGGATGTTTCTGGTTCCTCACCCACACACTGGGCCAGGTAATCTTCTCCCCAGGCAGTGAGAGCTCCTCAGCTCTCACTAAGGTGTATCTGCCTGTGCAGGTAGGATCATGATTTGGGAGCCTTGAGACTGTGCAGGTGATTTCCTTACTCTTTCATCACCTGCTGCTGCTCTGGGATACATGGTTTATGCAAGCCTGATTCACACTGTGCTCCCTCCTAGAGATTCTCTTTTGTGTTTCTTACTGCATTGTTTTTCTGGATCTGAAAATAACTTCAGTCCGGGTGAATGGGAAATTGCAAGCTGAAGTAATGCCTCTAGAAATGTTATTTTCTATTTTCCAGGTTGAAAATAAGTTTCAGCCAGGGCCATTACAGGAAAACTACAGGTGAGGCCCCAGCAAGCATATGATATGTGTTTTAATTTGAGCTGACCTTGCATTGTGCAGGAGGTTTGGAAATACACTGATACCCAACTGTGACCTTTCTGCTTCCAGTCTGTTTGTCCTTCCTGCTGGCGAATGGGCAGCTAGGAGCAGAAAGGGGCCCAGGGCCAATGGAGACTGAGAGAGGTATCGGGGCATTGAGCAGTTTTGAGGATATGTGAGAGTAAAGGCAAAACAGGAGAACCTATTGCACCCAAAGATTGATGCCAACCATGCCACCCTGCCCAGGACAGCCTGAAAGGATGTGGCATGCCCATCCCAAGGAAGTGGGATGTGGCTGGCCATGTGAGGGACTCAGCCCAATATGCAAGGGTACAGCACATGCAAGGAAGCAGAGGAATTGTGTCCCACAGGGCAGCACTGCCCTGCCAGTCCCTCTCCAGCCCCGTGCCAGCTCAGAGAGGACCTGCTTGACTCAGAGCATCTTGTTGCAGGTGTTAACATGGGGACTTGCTCCAGGGAGAGAAGAATAAAAATTTCATGCAATTTGAGCAGAAATTTCAGGCCATCAGTAGCACAGCACTGAAAAGGAAGGGAAATGAGTAAGAGATCCTGCTGGTTGCTGTTCTGCAGGAGCTGAGGCCGGTCTCTCCAGTGCTTTGTTTATTTCCCTGGCTTGGTAATTTGGCAACTACCCAAAGGCTAATTAGGCACCTCAATTTTCACTTTTGTGACTAGCATCACAGTAAGAATTCAGGAATAAGCAATATAAATAATTTCTTCACAAACACTTAAAGCATTTCCTCTTCATTAAATGACTTAACTGGAAGCAAACTCAAGGGCTGAACTGACTCACCTAAGTGAACCTAGCAGAATAACAGCTGCTACTCTTCTCTGCTACCCTTTAGAGATCCTCTACAAATCTGAGAACTGCTGGAGGCAGAAAGATTTCAAATCCTATTTTTCAAATTTTAGAGGCAAAGGCAGCAACTCATAAATACAGGAAAAACACCAGAATTTGCATTCAGTCCATTGCTTGAGTTTCAGACAGCCCCAAAGCACAGTTGCTCTGCTCTGAGGCAAGGGGTCAGTTCATGAGGCACCCACTTACATACAGCTGCAAGGTAGCTGCATTTTTCATTATTTTTTTATGCTCTCCCCATCCTTTCATATTTTTCCTTTATTTCTCCCTCTCCTTCTTCCAGTGTCACCTGATAGAGCAGATCCTGTATCAAGTAGGAGTGAGTCAGCATCCAATTCAATGCTAATCAGGAGGATTCACAGTCAGACAAAACAAACAAGGACTCACTCCTGATAAAATGCCAGTACAGAGTAAAACACCTTAATGCCATCGATTTCTTACCAAGTCCTTGGAAGTCTTCATTATTCTTTTTGCTTTTCTTATTGCAACACTCAGTCCCACCTAGGAGAGCAAGAACAAAATGAAAAACAACCAGATCAGCCTCACAGTATCCTACCAACTTTCCCCGCCATTTCCTACCATTTTTTTTCTATTTTAATATCAGTCACAGCACAGAAATGATGTATGAGTCCACAAACTCCTCATCAGTTACTTTTTATTGGACTAACAATCAATTATCCAGTCACCTTCTATGAAACTCCAGTAGCAAGAGTTCATTTATTTTGCTCCAGGGCATCATTTATTTCCCAAGGAAAAGTCCAGATCAGCTGAAGAGCTGAAATTCATATCCTGACTGCACTGCATGAGCTGCAGAGGACATACTTCTCTAGCAACTCCTCCTGAAGGAAAACTCATCCATTAAAAGGCTAAAAGAGCGTTACTCATGTAACATGAGTCTGACTTGCTGTGGGAGGGTACAGAGGAAACATTTGCTCCTGCATGGATAAGGGTTATACTCAGCTGAGGCTCATCCCGGCAGGAAAACATGGAGTGCAGGAAGGTACAAAGCAGGGAACAGAGTTTGGAAGATCCCCTGCTTAGGATCCAGGAAGGTTTGCTTTTTATTCTGGAAATACCTGCCCTTCCTGGAGAGCAAGTTCTTGCTGACAGTGGCAAGATAGTTTTTCTGGTGGGTCCATGCCAGTTTGTGCTGAAGAGGCATTTTGGGATACCCCCACATTTTGGGTACTTATACCTGCATAGAAAGAATGAGTAGGAGAACCATTCCAAGAAAAGGTCTTGGAGAGGCATCAGATTGGCCATCATAAGGCCATGGCTTACAAATAAGTCAGCTACTAGTGATAGACAAATAAATCCTGAAATTCCTTTGCACACAAGCTCTTTGGAGGAGCAGAGGAAGTTTTGTGCAAGGGGCGCCATCCATGAGTGTGAGTGACAGCCAGGACAGCTCTGCTGGCAGCAGGAGGACACGTGTGCCATGTCTGGTGCAGCAAGGTAAAATGCACCCTGATGGCTGCTTGCCATGGCCAGCAACTGCCAAAACACTGCCTTTGTCCTTCGTCCTGCTCTCCAAGCTTTCCTCAAGGCTCTGCCATTGCTAAACCCTCAACAAATACATCTTTGCACCCCGTGTGGTCCACAGCCCTGGGTGCTGCCTGCAGAATTGTTGAGGCATGGGCAATAAGTAGCTGCTGTTTCTGCACTGTGCCTTTAAATGTTGACCTGGCCTTAAGAAATTTGTCTTGTATCACAGCACAGAAAGATCACACTGCTTCTCCTGCCACAAGGACTCTTCCTAGTCATGGAGGTGAGGGGATGCTCATGCCATCTAAAATATTTAACAACTGTTTAACAACTCCGATGAACAGCACTTTCTAAGTTCAGACATATCTTTCCATAAGAAAGGAAGTTCTCACAACTCCAATTTAGGAAAAAAAAAAAAAAAAAAAGAGAAGAGACAGTCAGAAGAGTCTGGGAGGGTAAGGCAACACCAGTGTGCTCCCCCCTGCTCCTCCATTTTCAATTCAGGACCATATTCTTTTATCTCAGTGATGACAGTGCCCACATATTGTGCTGCATTTATTAGGCCACCTTTGAAAACAGCCATATCTGTGAGATATGATATGTGACATAACTAAGTGATGGCCTCTGTCCTCCTCCTCAACATTCAGCATGATGAAGGCTGAAAGCACTGCCTGTTTGCTCCCTTTCAGCAGGAATAATTACTTATGTTCTGCAGGCTTTGAGAATTGGCAAAAACCCTCCAACTTTAAAATAAAAAAGGAGATAAAAATAATTTATTTTTGAAAATGTTTCAAATGGAAAAAAAAAAATCCAGAATATCACAAACACATTAACACCTGGTTTCTGCTCAAAACTGTTAGTGGGGACAAACTGTTCTGTCTGAAAATGACCTGCTATCAGTCCCTCCTACAGCCCAGCCTAAGGACATTACTGCAAGCTAAAATCAGCTGGGTCTGAGGGCTCTGAGGTAAAGTCAGCACAAGTTTATATTCATCTGGAGAGAGCTACAGGAACTCAGCAAGGGGGAAAATAGGGATGCTTCAGCAAATGCTGTTATTACAGCATTTGGAAAAAAAAGAAAATGTCCCTCATGTGATGGCGCCTTACTGAACAGCAGCATGCCAGATTAGAATATTAAAGCAGACTTAATTTGTATTTAAAGTAATCATTGCCAGCATTTTTGTGCCGGGGATAAAATTTAGCATGTCATTATAATTGATTTAGGCAGTGATCAAAGCAAATTAATTAACCGTGATATTCAAGGGTCAAAAATTTATGGTGAACAACACAAAGGGATACGGACAAATAAGCATAAGCAGCAAAGAGCACAGACTTCTAAGCTGCTGGGTTTTAATATATGTGTCCCATTAATATATGTAGTTAATATATGTTTAATTCATGGTGTCTATAGTCTTCTAAAAATCAGGGTATGTCACAAATAGATGAGGGAAGTTAGCAATGAGCCAAGACATTGTTTTCTAGTTTTTTCCCCCTGGGCAACTGCTGTCCCCAAAACCAATCATGCATCTTACGTTTGCCATAGTTATGTTGTACAATACCAGCTGCTGTCATTTCTGCAATAAAATTACTTGAGAGGCAGATGTGAAAAATGGCTTGAAATTGAGTATAATAGTAGGAAAATTCCCAGAGATGTAGGACTTATCAATCCTTTTCTCCTGGGCAGGGTAGGAGAGACCTTTCTTGCTCACAGCAGCAGCACACAAGAAATGCACGCTACAGAAAGCTACAGCAATATTGCTCTCAGAAAGCAGAAAACAAGGGAGGAAAAGGTTGGAATGACCTTGTGTGTAGAAAATGCTCTCCCTGAAGCACTAAAGTTGACACCTTCTCTCACTTCACAAGCTCCTTCAGCCAAGACTCCAGGTTGGACTGTGGAAGACTGGCAGCTGAAACACCCACTGGGAAGAAAACGCTCCTGGTTTCATGGCTCACCTGTAATCCCTGGCTGACAACAAGCCTGCCACTGAAGGCCATACCACCTGTACAACCTCCCCTGCTGCACCTTGGCTAGCAAGGAGCCTCCTCTCTTTCCCATGGCGTGAGAGCACCACCAAGGACGGCGTTCCCTAGGCTTCCGCAGCTGATGGATGAGTCCTGGGGAGCAGCCAGCACCATCCACCCCAACTGGAGCAGCCCTGCCACCCTGCGTGCACAAGATATCCAGCCATGGATGGGGCCAAGGGCACGGTGTCACTGGGATTTAATTCACTGCCTTCTTCCAGTGCTCTCCACAGAGACCACGCGTTCCCAGTAATGATTTCTTTTTTGGCAAACAGATGTATTTCTCATCGCAAACAAATGCACGAACCAGCTCTAATTCTCTCTCATTTATCATCCTTGTTAGCCAGCTTTCTCCCAGGAGACCAGATATTTACAAAACACTCCAAGTTTCCCTTCTAACTAATTTTCATCATCCTTTAACCAAGAGTAGCAAGATAGCAAATTCTGCAAAGCTTGTCAAATAGCACAGCTAGAATTGTTCATGAGCAACGCTTCCTTGTCCTCACACTTTTGTCTGCCACCTTCCCACCCCAAATATCTCTGTGCCTGCTTGTTTTCTAGGGTCCTGAGCTTCTACATTGGCATGGCACAGCTGCATGCACCACCTTGCAAACTCCATGCCACTCTACTTCCTTTGGATTTATTTGGTGGAATGTTGGGATTGTATGATTTGGCTTTTTGGGGTTGTTTGGGTTTTCAGCTGGGGTAGGGTTTATTTTATTTTCTCCCAGTGAGGAGGATCAGAGGAAATGAAGAGAAACAAGTGAAAGAGGAGGAACTAGCACTCAAACTGTGCCTTCTGCTATTACCTGTCTATAGCTAGTTTCTTCAGGGCTCAGTTCTGGCTGCAGGAGAAACATTTCAGTGGATTTTACCTGTTTCCAAGAACAAAGGCTAAAAGGAAGGCATCTAGCTCCACAGGACCTAGCCTACCTCCCAGATGCTGTTTGTTTTACTGCTTGTGGTCTCAAAAGCAGGAAACAGGTCCCAGTCATGAGGTTTACTTTGTACTGGCAGCCTGCTCTTAATCAGGAATGCAGAAGCACTCCCATCCTGGAGTTTGGTTCTGTCTCACCTCCAAGAAGGAAGCTCACATTTTTACCGAGAAAGATGAATGAGAGATAGCAGCAGAAGTATTTTCATTTTACTAAACCCCAAAGGGTTTCTTTTTTCCACCCAGAATTAGCTGTTTGGCTCCTACTTTGCCAAACAGCATGCTGACCACAGTAATACCCATGAGGGATGTGGCTTTGTAGAAAGTCAGTGAAAGACCTGATAGAGGGTACACAAACCAGCCTAAGTGCTTGTGGCAGTGATGCTTATTCTGGCAAGATAAAATTATAAGACCATAAATATGTATATTTTTGCTGATGAAAAAGGACTTCCACTAAAATCCTGTTGATGGAGTTTAAGACAAAATATGCAGCCAAAAGGTCTCTGAAAATGTGGAGCATAAAAGTGATGGGAAACAGAAGAGGCACCCTGAAAGGCAGAAAGATGGAGTACAAACTTTCAACACAGACTGTTTTAGTGATTGCTAGAGCACGACCACAGTGCTGAAGTCAAGCCATTATTCTGGCCCCAACAAATCAATTAAAGAATTGTCATTTAACCAAACAGGCCAGCTGGCTTAAAACAATCTAGAGACAAGCTGAGAATAATCTCCTGCAAACCTGTTTGTTCCCAAGGCCAGAAAGGAATCTTGGTAGGCACTACATAAAATTTTTCACCCTATTTCAGGCTTTTTCATTCACTAGAGGAACTACCCTATATTACACAAACTACTGGAGAAAGTCCTCCAGCATATGAGGTGATAAACATTTTTGGCTAAAACATCATCCAGTTATCCTAAACCAGCTATCTTGGATGCCTGTACTACTGTCAGTCTTTTGGAGTGGTGCTGCAGCTCATATTAGAATAACTGTTGTGGATGTGGGTTAAACTACAAAGCGCGTTACAAAAAACTACAAAACATTTTACAGCAGCTTCAGACACTGTCCATTTTTCAGCCACCTTTAGTAACCCTTCACTTCTGATGTACCTCATTTGTCTCTTCACTTGAAGAAGGCCCCAGTGTTGCCACCCTCATGCTAAAGGGCAGAGGAGAACCTTTGCTCTGCCCTACAAGCCACGGGTGGCAAGAAGGGGCTCACAGCACCCATTACAAGGGACACCTGGTTGCACGGTCATGCTGGGGATCCAGGAGCTGTAAGGGCCCCTTCCAGTCTTCCCCACCAGCATCAGAGGTCTGCTCCTGAAACTGCTTCCCAGCAGAGCAGCCCACCTTGCCCAAGCCCCAGCAACAGGGGGCTGCCCTTGCCCAGGCTGGATGCCCTTCTCCTCCAGCTCCCTGCTGAGAACACTGAGCTCCATGCAAGCAGAGTAATATTTTTTATTCATAATTAGAGCAAAGTCTTCCAGAATAATCACAGAGTGCTAATAGCTCCAGGCAGCTTGGCAAAAAAAAAAAAAATTAATAATTTGGGCTAATTTGTCAGAGACCAGGGAAGTATGTAAAATGATGCACGTATCATTTACACAGATTGCAGTGTCTCCCTTATGTAGACAGTTTGAAAGGCCTCTGAAGCAGGGGCTCTTCCTTCCTCAAAACACAAAGCCTCACTAAAGCAACACTGCAGAAACAGAAGAAAATAAACTAATGATGGAAAAATCATGTTGATATTTTCCACTTTCCAATTTTTTATTTAGAGGTAATTAAAGCCTGAGCATTATGCTGCCATCCAAGGATGAGTAACGCTATTTCTTTCACTCCCTTTGCCAGTACAAATATGATACTAATTCTGGGAAAATGGGCATCCAAAAGTCTAAATGAATAAGTGAAGTACCTGAAAATCAATAGAGTTGAACAGAACAGTCATTAGTATTAAAGTCTTGTTCAAACACTCAGCAGGAGACTGTGCCAACATTTGCAGACTCATAAAACTGAAGTGATCAATCAAATTACAAACTAAAGAAGCAAATGTGAGGCAAACTGCATTTTATGCACCTGTGTCTCTGATTGTATATTAATTTTTTTCACCCATAATTCATCTTTACTCAGTCTGACTAGTCATAGAGTTACTGTGGGCAATTTATCAACCACTTGAGCATGAATTCCAAGCACTGCTCTTCTCCTCCCATCTCCTCATGCTCTCTCAGGGCACAAGGAGAGGCAAAAAGAAGGGCACAGTCAGTGTAAAAAAATTGGTTTTTTGGTAGAGTTCCCTTATTCCTGTTGAGAAACAAACACCGTGGCAGAAAGGGGTTTAACTATCACTTGGAAGGGAAAAGGATTTGCTTGAGCTGCTTACTCAGAGGGACAGTCTCAAGCCCATGCAAAAAAGAGTCCAAAATTTGTTTAAAAAAAATAAACCAAAGCCCCACCACATTCAGCTGCTTTCCTTGTGGACAGTGCACTCACTGAAGTGGTTGCTGGAGGTGAAAGGAGAAAACACCCTGGTGCTACCCCTGTTCTGGGAGATGGGTAAGAGCTCACAAAGATGTGACATCAACCCCATGAGTGGCATCCTTTCCCCTCTGTCTGATTAGCCTAGCATTTCAACACAGGTGTTTTAGTTTCTTCACAGAAGCCACTTTGATTTATACAGCCATCTCTCCAGGCTCCATAGCCTAACTCACTGTGCAGCCATGGTGAGCCCATCCCTCTCTTTCACTGCAGTTCATTGCCTGCATCCTCTTTCACTTCAAGAGGCACCTTGCACTTCTGACCCTCAACTCAGAATGGGGGATTTCTGATGGCACCTGTTTGATGAAGTTTGGGCAATATTCTGGGTGGGTTGAGTTAGTGTGGGCCATCTCTGCTGTTTGCACTCATCATCTTTCACGTCTGTGTGGTAGCACACCCATAAATCTCTATGTTCACATATTGTGGAGCATAGACTCACACCTGCTATAAACCAAATATTACTGTCATTCTTGGAAGGTAAGTGTTTCCCCAGACCTTAATATTGGCAGAACTAAATCCATCTTGGAGGTGAACTGCAGATCATTGAAGCCCATTAAAAGATTGCTTGATTTCAGGGACTGCTGGACTAGACCCTGTGTGAAACACCTCATGCAGTTAGAAATTCAACCAGATGAAGGGAAAAAGATTTCCAAAAATAGGTGCTGAAATGAATGGCTTGCTTTTCAGCACCACCAAACAACCCCCATCACTCACAGGTTTGAGTGTGACTGGAGGTGTGTGATGGCTGGGATGGAAAAAATTACTCACAACCAAAAAAATCCCAAAACAAACAGCACATGTTTAGACATCTATGCAGATATGTACATGTGCAAGTATAGCAAAGGTCTGGGACATGCAATCAAGGATGTGCAAATGTTGTAGCAAGTAACTGTACATCAAAGAAGTGGTGGTAATTAAATATGATTTCAGCCTGTGGCAAAAGATAATGCACATTAGCTTAAACCTCTTGCACTGCAGACTAATCCAAGTCAAACAGCCCTGCATTTGCAGCAGGTAACTTGTGCCCACACAGGCTGTCACAGCAGATCAGGCAATGTGGGGATCGCTTGTTGTGCTGTGGTAATGTGGTGGCACAGATGAACCTCAGCTGAGTATCTGCTTTGGGTTATCGTATTGTTTAAGAATAAAGTCCCTACTCTTCCTCTCTGATCCAGACTGGTACAGGAGAATTTAGCCCTGTGACTCCCATGCACCCTCACCCCAGTGGATGATGGTCCACACAGCTAATGTGTGTTATGCACCTTTTGTTCAAACAGATGGTTTTTAGGAATGTCCATGCTCTAAATATTTATTTCCTAGGCAATGCATGTGCAGTGGAAGCCTTCAAACTGCTCAATTCCAGCTTAACAGACATCCCACAATCAGTAGTTTTAAGAAAAGTTGGAAACGAACTCACCTTTGGAGGAGAGTAGAGATGACAAAGCGGTTGTCCTGGATCCTGTTTACACAGCCTCAAGGAATGGCAAACCACATCGGCATTCATTTCCTTGTCTATGCTAAATGAAATGGTGCATAAACAAAGACTATTATGTTTTTCTGGGCTCTTGAAAGTGGAAGCTATTTCCATGGGAAGCTAAATCTTCCCAACACACCACACAATAATCTCAGCTCCCTTCACCGTGGCCCATAACCGCTGCTCAGTACAGTGCTGCGTTCTAATGATTTTCTGCCACGACATCCTACTCAGCATTTAAAACTGGAACCCAGGATGATGGAAAAGGACTGTGCTGTACACGCAGCACCTGAATCAAATGCATTATAACTATTCTAGTTTTTTAATCAATCATAAGCCTGACAAAGATTTAAAGGTTAAAGTTAATGCATATGCAATTTGGCACATATGAAGGTTCAATCATTAACTCAACAACATAACCAGAAATCTTCCAAAGATCCTTAACCTTTAATCACCAAGCACGAGTGCTAGGACTGTTTCTTCCTTTTTGGGACACACCTCTGGGCTAATTAGGAATTAAATTAAAATGTTTGATTACAGCATTTCTTAGTCCTGTAAGCACTTTGCAGTCCCTTGGTTAGTTTTAAAAACAAAAATAAAAGCCCTAGGGAAGAAGAAGGTCTAGTAAAAGCTCTGTTAATTAAACTAAGAACTTTCAAAGAGGAATAAAATGACCTACATTTTATTTTTTTAATCACTTAGATTAAATAGTAGGCTTCCCCAAGAGTGCATATCAAGGTCAGGGCTGAGAGCATGTAGGGGCTGACAATTAGAAAGCCTGATTAAAGGCAGAATGGAAAGCAAGAGCCAGGCAACAACTATGTGATTTTATAGAACCTGTCTCACACACACGGGTTATTCAAATTCCTCCCTCAGCCAAATGAGCTGAATTTCAAAAGATAATTATGTCAGGTGGGCCTCATCTGAGATTTAAATGGAATATCAAAATGGTTACCAGTGGCAGCCTGTGTTTATTCACTCAGGAATAGCTGTGCCAAATGCCAAACCAGAATCACTGTGAAGCATCTCTGCTTTAAAAATAATGTGAATTTAGGAGTGAAATCCCTCCACTTCAACCTGACAGCACATCTGTACATGTCAAGTACAAACTAAGCAAAAATCTAAGAGGACACAGCAATACTTACAGTTCAGCTATGTGTGGTCCATAAAGTTCAGCAAGCACATAACAGAAACCTTGCAGTTTTTCTAGAAAACACAATTTAAAGTTTTTTTTTAAAGTAATTGAACATGGTAAAACTGGTTTTGTAGCAGTCAAAATACAGAAACAGTTGGTTCATTGAGGTGAATGCTGGTTTACCTTAGGGGAAGGCATGTGAATGTCTGACCTCAGTGTAGCGCCAGAGAATGGGAAAATCTGCATTTCTAATCTTACCTAAAATCCTTCTACCTTTAGGTAAGTTGCATGATAAAGACTAAAAAGGATAACTAGCTTTTGGTAATTTTTCTGAGCATGGCATAATGGAAAAGTCAAAAGAAATTGTGCATGCCACAGCATCTTCTAAGCACTTTAAACAAACATCTCAGTAGGTTTGGAAGAAGTAGGAAAACAAACACATAAATCAAAGTGCAGAAAGTGATATTGGGCTTGATGCTACTCCTAGAACTGCCTTGGAGCTTCTGGGGGCTTGTTAAGAGAATATGTTTTGTGTCGAGCAGGAGTTGTGCAGGAGTAATTGCATTCAAAGAAATACCTGACACTTCTCATTTGGCTTCCTTTCATAGTCTACAAACACGAGCCTTTCTGGGATGCTGGTTCAGGTGGTTTCCTTAATATGTGTGAAGCATGTCATTGATAAGACAGCTCATCAGAGATTCCTTTAAGGTACTGTTGTAAAATAACAGGTGATCCATGGATCTGGGCAAAGACACTGAGGGAGAGGGGGGATTTGAATACAAGCAGGGCACTGATCTGACAGCCCTACGAAGGAAAACTGCATGTTTCTTGGCCTGAACAGACTAGAGCTGGTTAACCATGCACATATCCTGCAAAGGAGGTGCCAGGCTTGCTCCAGCTGGGGTGATGCTGTGAAATGTCATAAGAGACAGGTTCACACAAGTGCTGTGACAACAAACTTGCAGCTCCTCAAACTCCTCAGAGTTTTCTCTTGCACCTCCATTACCCAGACAGCTAACTATCTGTACCTGGTGAAGAAAGCACAGAGTATTCTCATCTTTCACTGAGAAAAGCCACAGAAACATCCAAAGCAGTCACTTCCCTCTGACTTTGGGCTGAATATTCAATTTAACCAGTGACAGGCTGGTCATGCCCAGGGCTGGGGGGCTGCTGCATACAGGGTGGGAAGTTCTGCTGTGTGGAGGGTACAAACCCTTGTGTCAGGGACTCCACTGGTGGGTATGGCTGTGCTCCTGCTCCCACAGCTGCTCTCCTGCAGCCACCCCAGCTGGCAACCTAAGAAAGGAGGCACGGCACCAGGAAATCATAGGAGGGAGTGAAGAGATTAATTTTCCCAACACCCTCCTACTCAGGGTGTTGCAGGCAGCTCCTGTAACTACAGTAGCTGATTTTTCTTATTCCATGACAGGTGTTTTATTTCAATCAAGTTATTAGCTTCATTTCTTTGCCTCCTTTGCCGCATAACTCCTCACTATTGGCTCTTTAGAAGCAATCTGCAAGTAAAAATTGGTCTCCTGACTAGAATTAGATTTTATTCTTGTTCACCTAAAATGAAAGATGTTGCAGACATCAATAACCCTGTGTTTGGCATCACTGCTGATTAGAACACTCTCTGATGAGGCTTGCCGGGGGGGGTACCTGGCTCCCTAAGGTAGCCTGCAGGCAAACGTGGCTGGCTTCCCCAACACCTCCCCAGTGCATCACAGGTGATAGTCTCCTTATGAGCTTCCCAAACCAGCTGGTTTCCACAACATTTTTGGCTCTGGAGGAGCCAGCTGGCTGCTGTAACCTCTCCTGGTGTCTGAGAAGAGAGCAGAGTTTGGCTGCCTATCAGCTCTGGGGAGCTGATATAGGTGCATTGCTGGTCACACTGATTTCCTTAACGCATATAGGAAACTTAACCTGTAATTACCCCATGGTGTAAAAAATGATAAAAGGAGGTAAAAGGAATAGTAATAATGTTAAATTATTGTTGAGCACGTGAAGTCCTCTTGGAAGATTCAGATGCCATTCAGGCTTTGGCTTTCAACAAAAAACCAAGACCAAAGCCACAGACAGCATTTACAGGACTTGCCATTGGAGCCAGGCTGCATTCATGTGTTCACAAATCTCCAGCTCTGCTAACACACACAAGGAGAGGATATTGCAAAGAGAAATCTCTCTTAGGAAGAAGCAGTGTAAGTCAGAAAAGAGGGGGAGAGAAAGAGAAAAATGATGAATAACTGTGGGTGTTCAGGGGCAAAAAAAGAGCTTAAACAAAACTAAATGCTGGAAAATTCAGAGAAAAATGTAGAGTATACTTGCTTCAGATGAAAGAGATCCCCTAAGATGCCTTAGATCCCCTAAGAACAGTCCGGAAGGTTTTTCTATATAGCTTCATGGTCCTGGAAACACAAATGCTGGCTGAGTCCCAGAGAATAAATATTTGCAAAAAGGATGCTATTATCACATTGCCATTTGCACTTGAGCTCTAAGGTGTTTGCACAGCCGTGGTCAACACAGTAGCAGAGCATGACTCAGAGGCAAAGCTGGAGGCAGAGGGTCTCAAAGCACATTTCAGGTAACAGACACCTCTGTGTCATCAAGCAGACAGTCAGCATCCAGGTAAACATACATATTTGCTAACAACACCTCTTACACTGTAAATACTGCCCCCTTCCCCCAGACCTGGCCTTTCTATCTGCTCAAGAGCCTTCTTCACTCATGACTTTACTGTTCTTATTGTCACGGGTCTATTTGCCATGTCGCTTGAGTCACACACATTGCAAGCATTTCCATACAAATGAGGCTGTGCCTCTGTTTTCTACACAGCCCGTGAGATTGAGTGGGACTGACAGGTACTGAAATTTTCTCTCTTTTTCTCTAAGCATTTTTTATTCTCCAACATCACATAACTTTACAGAAGGCTTGATCCAAACCTGACTCAATTGTAATCAGAATTATAGGGGGCCCTCAAAAAAAACACTTTCTAAGGTTTCTACACCTTAGGAGAAGCCTTGCTGCCGTTAATTTGTCGCTGTTATTCTTGCTATGGATTGTAGGCATGTGCATAATAATGAAATTGTCTCTGTGTGAAATGCATGACCTGCTTTAGTAGGTTTGCTCCTCACTAGCATCCAAAGCTTTTCTGCTGTTTCAAGCAGCAAGAGGAAACTGTTGATTCCTGCTGGGCTGCAGTGTTCACCTCCCAGGAGAGGATAAATCGGGTTACACTGTAGCTCCCACACAATCCATGGGATTTTTCACTCCTTTCAAGTTCAGGGTCAGGTTTTTTTTCTACTGGGTATATCCATGCATCTCAGAAGGTAACTGGATTATACAGATTCAACTAAAGGGATAATAGGATTTTATGTGTGTAAAGAATGGCAGCTGAAAAGAAATATCTTGACATGTCAGAAGAACAAGGTCCACTGAGTGAATCATGAGCACAGAGCTAGCATGTCATAATTTAAAGAAGAAAATTGTGTTTTAATAGCAGGATCAGTGCTTCTAATTGCAACTTCATGGTTATGTGCCTGTAATTTACAACACTGAGGATATGACTTATAGAATAGAAATCAGATAAGCGTCATTCTATCGATGACTGAATCCTAGCAATTAGCTCCCTGCCCCATTCTGCCTTGGGAAATCCTTCCTTGGAAAGGAGGGAATTAATATTCTACACGTATCATCTGTGAAACTGGGGTCTACAGAGCGAGATGGTTTCTCAGAGACACAATTCATGAAATCATATAAAAATGACATTTTAATGAAGAATCCTAAGCCATCTTTTTACATTAATAACATTAAAAAGATATCATGAATGTGAGATCTAGCTACTTAAATAGTTATAGGAGTGGTGTATGAGGCCCAGAGCTATTCTGGCATTCAAACTGTTCTCTATTTAGGGGTGTGCCTGTGGAGCTCCAGCCTCCTTTGGGTAGATAAAATAAGGGGCAGAAAAAGGGGAGTCTTACATATATTCACATGGAATAGATATTGCTTTTGAAATTTGTATCACAAATTACATTTCAGTAGCTTTTCTGTGCACATAAGTGCTCACATCTTACACCTGTCAGCCTCATCTCATTTTTAAAATTTTACAATAGCAGTTCCCATACCCGCTGAAAACATTTTCATCTTCACTGTTGCTACAAAGACCCGTATCAACAAGCAGGAGGAGTGGTGGGGCACACATTGAATCTATTCTTAAGCTGCTAACAAAGAGACTAAGGGGAAAAAAAGGAAGGGAACTGGTCTGCATGTGTTGGTGCTCACGTGTGTGGGTGTGGTTTAATATAGCCCTATTCACTCTAACTTTTGGGACAAAACCCCAGCTCTGAATCTAAGTGAAGCCATGTCCTGACTTCCCTGTAAATAGCAACTTGCTATCTCCCAGCTGCACACATTTGAGGTACTGCACAAGAGGTGGATAAAGTTTTTTCAGACTTCCCATGTGAGTTTTTAATTAACAGGGAAACACATCAGCACCAGCGTGACATATGGCACATTATTTGGTACTTACCAGGTATGTAGTCACACAGCCTCTCCACAGCTGCCTTCACTGTACTGTTGTGCCACTGTGCAAGCTGTTCGATGACAGACACCACGAGCACGCATCCTTCAAGAAAACAAAGAACCAAAAAGAGGGAATACCATTATTGGTGAAATGTTGTGAAGCACCCTGCACCACAGAAGTGTTTCTGGCATCTTTGGGCATTTCATTTCTTGAGATGCTCCGTGGCAGCGTTCAAGGGCAAAAAATATAAGTGGATTCCTGCCTTCATTCAAACCCTATAAGTTATTAGAGAGAGGATGCTGATTCCAGAGGAGAACACAGAACAGCCTGGCTTTTACAGCACTGTATGGTGCTCCTGGAAAAATGACTCCATTCTTTCAAGGTTGAAAATTGAGGAGTCAAAGGGATAGCCATTGTAACAATTGCCTGCTTGATCACCAGCTCTCTCATTTTATCTCACAAGAAAAAAGGTACAGGTCTGTACTTAACAGGACTTTTATACCTCTCCACACAAGCAGCACAGAGAGGTACAAAAACCGGAAACCAAATGTTTGTGACTGCCGACAGAAGAGAAGTCACACCACAGGCGTATGTGCTGGCCATGACAGAGCATCCATGGCATCATTTCTTCACAGACTTTCTGGTGAAGCCCAGTGATGCTCAGCACACACAGGGCTGCTGAGCCCAGCTACACATTTGTTAAAACCAAAATGACTTCACAGTTCATTCTGCTCTGCCTCTGTGGTTGGAAAGAAACCACTTCCTATGACCTATGAATCTGGTTATTTCTCATCACTAATCTGGGTGTGAACAGAGCTAGCAAAGTGTTGCTTGAGATGTGCAGCAGTTTTCCCTCTGCTGTTTTGGGGGTTAAATAGATTCAATTAAATAGATCCCCATGGAACAGTCATTCAAAATCCACATGATGAGCATTCATTTCAAGTCAATTTTAAAATGCTGTAGGTCAGCATTGTGCTTTCTCTGCAGTGGCTTCACCATTTTATGAGGAACACAGCTTTGGTGATGCCAAGTCTGCCCACTGTAGTCAGACCTGTGATGGCCCTGCCTAGACTCAGAGCCACAGTGCAAGAGTGGCAGGTATCCCAGGCCAACAGGAGACAAGGAGCCAGGGTGCCAGGTTCCAGCAGCCTGAATAAGGTTTTCTCTTTGGAATCCCTGTAATAAATCCTGTTTCCTCTCCTGTGCAAGCAATCTCATCTCTGACACTTGCTCTAGCAGGGTCTAGAAATCGAGGTGAGCTGCAGCAATCTGATGTGGCTGCAGACTTACCTTTTTCCAAAGCTCAAGAACATTAATGTTCAGGTTTTCAGACTGGCACAACTCTTCAAAGTGAGCTTCTAAATTCCTTCCAAGCACCTCTACCAATGTGCTATTAAATCAAAGTGCTGTTTTTCAACATAAATAACTCTGATGCTTCTATAGCAAGTAAAAGAGAAGGTAGGGCAATTGGAACTTGCTGTAAGACCAATATTTTTGAGTATTCTATACCAAATACAGTAATCCAGAAGAAATTACAGTGAATTTGTCACCGCTTTTGCAGGGATAAAAGCCACTTCCCCATACTTATTAAATAAAAGGCTCACTCAAGATCCTCTGCAGAAGGATTTATAAAGCATGCTAAGAACCATTACCTCCAGTCAGCCTAAAAGAATTGAAGACTAAATAGAGACAGATACAACCAAGAAAAACCCTGAAGCAAGATATTCCATCGTTCCTGCCCCCTCCCCAATTCCCCAAATACCCAGAGTCCATCTAGTCCCAGGAATTAACAGCTAATTAAAAATACAACAGCTGAGAAATAAAAGTTGAATAATAAAGACCCAAACTAAAAGTAAAGGGAAGGTCCAAGATGAAGTGTATAGTGTATTCAGGTCTTGGTCTCAAAGAAAAGGTCAGGGCTCTCTGGTCCAGGTTTAACCTTACTACAGCTTTATTATAAAATAGTTTGGGTTGGAAGGGACTTTTATAGTCCAAGTCCTGCAGTGAGCAGGGCCATCTTCCCCTAGATGAGGTTGCTCAGAGCCCTGTTCAACTTGATCTCAAATGTTTCCAGGGACAGGACATCCAGCAGTTCCACAGTTGTGGTGGTGGATGTTAAAGAGTGCAAGAAACTTCAGCTGTTTTAGTGCAAATCATGCCCTGCACTGGCCTCAGGCACGGAAACCAGACCCTGGCTCCTTTGCCAGGCTAGGGTGGAAATAGCCTTGCTGTACTGACTCCAGCCTTTAGCACTGAGATGGCACTGCACATTCTGACAACACATCATAACACATCTAAAAGTCATTACATAAAGGCTATATTATTAACACACATGAACAACCTGCAGACAACAGGGACTACCCTTGCCCTCACCTCTATGTCTATTTTATTCATGAGGATGGAAGCTCAGAAAAATTAAATTACCTAAATGATAACTTAACCACAAAACCACACAATCTTTCTGTGCTTTCCTTTCTACTCTTACCAAGGTCAGATGTTCATCTATCAATCATGCTGTCTAGATGTCAGAAAGACAAAAAGGAGTCCAAGCAGAGAGGCAGGGAGAAGATATTTTCCAAGGTTATTTTCTTCATATTTTCCAAGGTGCACAGCTTTTGTTGTTTTACCTCTCAATCTTCTGCTCCATGAGCGGAAGGATTCTACAGAATCATAGAATTGTTTAGGTTGGAGTTGGCAGTGTCACCTACTGCAGCAGAGAGAAGTGTTTCTCATTTTGCCTGTGCTGGGTAACCCAGTGCTCCGGCACCTGCAGCCAGGGGCTGCAGAAAAAAGGGATTATGGACAAAGAGCTCAAAATTCAAAAAATTGGGCTGAGAATAAAAATACCATTGACATTTTCAATTTCTCTGTTATACAGTTCCCACTGAAGATGTAAGTTTCTCTCTCATGTTTGTCAAACTACCACAGGGGGAGTGAGAAAAAAAAACCTGCTGTTTTTGGTTCAGCTCTGCAAAATAAACAGAATTCCTAATCACAAACACAATCATGCAGGTATCCCCACTCAAAGAGCAATCTCCCAGCAATTAAAAAAAAATTTTCATGTTGATTAAGTCAGACAGACACCTTTCTGTCTATTGAACCAGGCCGAAAGGCAAATCTGCTTCACATGAGGATTAACGGAGCCAACACTGAGACTGAGCAGTACTTAATGCAGTACCTCAGGCTACTAGATGCTATATGAATATAAACAACAATAATAACAGCCTGACTACTTGGGAAAAACCTCCAGATCTGAACTTCAAAATGTTTGCTCTCATAAACTCATCCTCACTCTCAGAGAGGATGTTTCTGCTCATGATATTACACCCTCCCCACTCTGGGCACCTGCAGACCACACCTGGGTTATCCAAATGCTCCCTCCTCAAGTGCAGTTATTCCACATGAAATCCCACACTCCATGGGACAAGCTGATAAAGTCTTGGCTGATTTTCAAAAGGATCTGCAGGCACTGCAGCTGGAGTCTCTGGAAGTGAATTTGGAGAGTCTCCCAATCCTCTGGTAGGAAAGGTGCTCCCAGGGAACATATTCCACCAGCATATATGATATTGGCTGAACTGGTCTCTGTCCTCCACATCTGCCTGGGCTTTTATCAGTTGCCCTTGGTTGACCCCTCCTTACTTCTTGTGAGCTGTGCCCTGGGGGTTGCTTGCTTATGTGTTGGTTCTGCTGATCTCAAAGCCTTTCATTTAGGCTGATGCTGTCAGGAGCAGTTTTTGGGCTGGAGATTCTAAAATACTCAGAAAAAAGGTGGAACCCTGTGAGGAGGGAGGACAAATATTCCAAGGGGACTCACTGCAGCAGAGAGAGGCTAATCTATCTATGCTCTACCTGGTTTATTTTCGTGGAAACGTTCCTCCCCAGTAATTCAGATTTATCCTCTAGGAGAACTTATCTGTGGTGTTGGGCGATAGGTAAACTTCAAGAGGTTAGTGTCCATGAAAGTTATTTCAAACTATCCTTGCTTTTACTACAAACCTGCTCTCTTTTTATCATCTTCCTCTGCATTGAGTGGCAGGAACAGAAATGCTGAGCACTTGTCCTAGTATTTTATAGGTCTTAATTCCACTGGCTAAAAATGGAAAATAATTATAGACTAAAAAGGGCAGGGGGAAATCAGATGTCTTTGACTGTAAAAATCTCATAGCTTTAATTACTTATGACATGTACAAGAATATAAACTTTTAAGTGGTCTGGCATCAGTAGGAAAGCACATCCAGATCTGACCAGTCATTAGCAGCTATTGCTTGCTTTTAATTCACTAGATATTTAGATGTGATTTATTTCTCATCATGAGCTGGACACATATAAGGCAACATAAATAGGCTGCATCATTAAATAAAGCTCTTTTTCTTTTTTTTTTTTTTTTTTACTGTTGCACATGATTTTCTTCAGAAACAACTTTCAGTAAGTTGATTCTGCTATCTCACTTCAATAATAGGTTTCAATACCTTGACAGGCTGAAGGATGTTTTTCTCTGAAAGAAATTCATTGGCATTACAATACCTACGAGGCATTAGAAACTAGACTGTGGTATTAATAAATGCCTGTCGCTTTTAGCAATGGCTTGTCCCATCTGCTATTAATTTCTGAAGAGATAAGACAAGACCATAACCATTTGGCTCAGTGCAGTAAGGTGAAAACTCACACATCAGGAAGTACTTCTTTCCATATATTTGAAGGTAGTGTGTAATAAAAAAATGCCATTTCCAATAAGCTCAGAAAAAAAATCCTACCCCAATAATAAAATCAGAACTAGAGGAATTCATTGCTTAGCTGTGAAGCCTCTGGCAGTTTGAGCAGACTATTTAACTTAAATCCACTTCTGCCGCACAAGTTTGAAAGGCTCTATAATTAGAATTATACCTAGGGATGTCAAGAAGTTTTTGGATAGTGAAAGCTGCCTCTCTAAGTTTCAGATTTGTAGGTATATTTGTCTGAGTAAAACCCTGTTAAATGGGTTTTCTGGCACCTGGCATATCCTCCTCTGCCATTCTTTGCTCATGTTTCCGGATGCTGGATTTATTTCTCACCCCTACAGCCATAAATTAAATGTACCCCCAGAATACAAGGAAGATACGAGTCCAAAAAATGGCCTTGGACAGAAATATTTCTCTGCAAACCCTGTTGACCAGGCTGTGGCCATCCTGCAGCCATTCTGCTTCCTCCTGGTAGAGCAGGAACTGGCGCCTTGCTCGGTGATATGGCAGAACTCTGTCTCAAAAATATGTCTGCTGCAGCAAGGCTCCACACGCATGTAGCCATTTATCCCATTCCTGGCTTTATGCAGAAAATGAAAGGTTTCCCAAAACACAGTCTTAGATTCTTCCATTTATAGATGATCCTAAGTTCCAAGATATCCCTTAAAGCCTACAGGTGAGGTGACCCAAGAACCTGTCTACAAAAGAGGATATTGCTACTCCTTGTGCTGACAGTGTTGTTCTGGCATAAAAATACCTCTTTCCAAATTAGTCTAATGCAGTTCTAGTTCAACCATTTCTCTTTGAAATTCACGTGGGCAGATAATAAGAAATAGGGTTTTCTCCTCTGAGATGGGGACATCCATGTGAGTATTCTAGGTGCAGGGAGACCATGGCTATGCAAACTTACAATCCAGGAATGTTTTCTTTTTCATATTATCATAGCATTTGGGTTTGGGTTGAAAGAGACCTTAAAGATCATCCAGTTTGAACCACCCCCAGTCACGGGCAGGGACACCTTCCACTGTTCCAGGCTGCTCAAAGCCCATCCAACTTGGCCTTGAACAAAGCCAGGGATGGGGCTTCCACAACTTCTCTGGGCATCCTGTGCCAGCATCTCACTCACTATTATATTCCTTTCCTAACAGGGCCCAATATCTCTATTGCCTTCCTGCACTGCTTCTCATTGCTGAGCTGATACTTTCAAAGAACAGCCCTTTATAACCTCAAGATGTCATTCCAGCTCAATGAAATATTCAGCTCAAATGACATACCTGTATATGCAAAGTATAGGCAGTTATCTTCCCATATACAGCCAGAGGATTTGTTGCTTTGAAAGGTAATTTGGAAATGGATCTGAGTGATAGTCTTTTAACTCAGACTTTGCTTCCTATTCCATTTACAGAATTAATGTATTTTATAGAGATACTGAGGTGATTGAACATAATTATAGGTATCCATATTCAAATATGTTGGCATATACGTGACCCTTTCACCCTTAATTTGCTAAGTCTTATGAAATATCTTGGAAATACTAAAAGGTACACTATTAACAAACCTGTCACTGGGCATTAAATTACACATAGTGTAGTGACTAAAGAAATTTAAAAAATATTAATATAAAAATAGCAGCATTTTGAGCACATTAGTAACAAATTCCATCAAAATCTGGAATACCAGTTATTATTTCTGTTGCTCATGAAAAAGCAGTGGGACACCTCAGGCATCCTAACTTGAGAGCTCCAGTCATTAATTTTTGCTTCATTTAGACACACAACAAGGACTTTGATAAAGCTATGACAGTACAGAAAATTCAGTTTCCATCTAGTGGAAGACTCTGGTATCCATACCTGGCAGCCAAATGTATCCCTAGTGTTTCCTACATTACACTTCAAAGAGCCCTATTTAATAAAATCTATAACCCTAGGCATTTCCAATAGAAATGTTTTCTGTATTAATTAATATGAAAAAAAACCTATGTATGTATGTGTGTCACTAACACATTTTTCTTTTCCAAATCAGGAAAAGGTATTGAAAATTTACTGAAACCTGAATGCTGGCAGGGGGTGTTAATGTAAGTGGATAAATGTATCCTTGTTGGAAAAGCTTCCCTGTTTCAGGATTCTGAATGCAAGAAACTTTTTTTCAGATACACAGCTCCTAAAAGCAGTAAAAATAATTGCCTTAAACATGAGCAGTAGCTCTCTGTAGGGTTAACACATGAACAAGAGTGAGAGGCACACACATGGGAATCAGCGTCCAAACACACAATCAATAAAATGATTATTATGCTCAAGGCAAGCATCAGTAATGCAGAATGTACAAGACTACCCATGTGTAAAAATGCACATAGATGTGATTTTGTATTTACCCGCACATAGATATGGATGTGTTGGCATGCTGAGCACATCCTTTCATTGTGATCAATAGTATTTACATTTTAGAATCCTAAGCTTTCAGTAAGACTTGGGGTGATTTTGGAAAAGAAATTTTTGCCATCAATTGCTGAAAAGTTGCTGAGTGGTTGCTTTAGTATCTCTACTGTACTATTCCCATACCTGTGTTTGTGCTAGCTAAAGTATAATCATAGGGAAAAATGTTAGGGTCAAATTTAGTATTTATTGCTGATCATGAGGTCAAACTTTGTGGCTGATTAAACAGAGCAATGCTGGCGAAGTGGGCAGAGCTGCTATGGCTTGGAACTGACTGAGCTGTAATCAAAGTAGATTCGCAACCTTTTAGAGTAAAATACATTGTGGTGCTCAGTGATATTGAGCAAGGCTTTTTGACAGAACTCAGTGAGCTGTAAATTATATGTTCTGTCATGGTACCCCCCCAGACAAAATGTGCACAGCCTCTCTGCCTGAGCACAGTTGTTAAAAGCCTCCATCTCCATTTGGCAAGTTCCATTGTGTGAAGTTATCGGCAACTCCAAACGCCACCAATCCTGCTGTCACTCCAAGGGGCATATTTCATCCCTGCACTCATGCACAGCTAGACAGAGGCAAACTGTTGAGGACAATGACTACCAGGCAAATCAACACAGGTAGAGGTCAGCATTTTACTCTGCTGGTAGCTCAGAAACACCCGTTCTTTAACGCAATCAGAGCTGAAAATACGTTTCGAAAACATGCTTCTTCATATGCTAGGAACTGTGTGCTGCTGGCTGAATGGAGGTGGTGACCCACAAAGGTTGCTGAGAATGGCATTATATCGAGCACAAAGATGGGGAAATTTGCTTTTCTGGCTGCTGACCCACAGGATCTCTGCTTGCTAGCAGAGAAAATGGAGAGCACTGCTGTCTGGCTCTATTGAGGGCTCCCTGACTAAACAGCTCGTTCTGAAAAGGGCAACCAAAGTTAATCGCCAATAGAGCAGGGCAGTCTGCTGTGGGGGGGAAACAAATAAATGCTGCTCTTTGCAAATGCTTCTTGCAGCCACAGCACACAACTCCAGAAATGCTGGCCTGGAGTAAGTCCTCTTACAAAACCTCTGCCCCAACAGATGACCTAAACCACCTAGGCCCTTCTAAAGGCACAGGGCAGACACGGTTTGTAAAGATCCCTAATGAGGTCTTCTACAGATTTCTAGGAACTTCTTACTCTGCTCGCTTATCACTGTCACAACAAAATCCTCTTCCTAACCTGAATGCCCCCATGAGAACCCACTTCTGTTACTTCTTGGAGAATGGATCACACCTTTAATGCTTTCACGGACAGATATATCTTTCCTCAAGTTTTTCTCCTCTAGACTAATTAACTCTAATTTATTCACTCTTCTTTCATAGCTTATGCTTGTTTTTCTCTGAAACCTCCTGTCACTGTGCATCGTTCTTCCCCAAAAGGGAAGGCATAAATTCCTCTGAGGCTTTGTCAATGCTGAGAAAGGTAACAGGTTACTTCACATGTCTTGCAAGCTGACTTCTGTTCGCACGTCTCGGTGCGTGCCACGTGTGTGTGCTTTGTGACAGCAGGCTATCATTGTGCCACTACAAGCCCAGATCATCTTCCTCAGGGATGCTACCCAGCCGGTTGATCCTCATCTGCTGTGTGTGTCTTTGACTATTCCCGCTGAAGTGAGTGCCTTCAACATTCCCATATTGAAATTACCTTTTCAGAATGCAAGTACTCCAAGTTGTCAAGCTTGTTTCGAATTCAATTCTGCCCTAATTTTACTTGCAAACAATTTCAGCTTTACATGAACTGATTTAATTTAATAGCTAGTTACCCTGACTAGTGGAAATATAGAATGTTAGTATGTTCAAAAGAGAAGTCCAAGAAAGACCTGATTTTGTACATTCTTTTGCTTAGAGAGAGAGCTACTTGTAATTACCTTCTGAACAAGACTACCCATCAGTTTTGTTCTGCCCTGTAGAAGCTCGATCACTGTCACACATCTCTCAAGCCTAAGATTGGAGCTGAGGTAGTACCAAAAGTCTTACTAAAGCCCAGCTATGATATCTGCTTCTTATTCCATGTCTACATGGCATTATCCCATTGGCAAAGAAAATTAGATTGATCTGACACTACGTTTGGAAGGTATTTTTAAAAGGTTTTATTAACTATTTCAGGATTTTTCTAGGATTTGATTTTTAACTGACTAATCTACCATTCAGCAAATTCCCTTTCCTACTATGTTGAAGGAAGACAAATACAGAAGTTCCCATCTGTCTTTCAGTGTCCCCCCTCACTTTCTGCATCCTCCAGGGCAGCTTCTGTCTTTTCTGAGGCTGCTTCAGGTACCTCTGGATGAAGTCACCTTTGCTAGAGAGCAGAGCAGTTTGCAAAAAACCTTTAGGGGCTCTGTGGTATGTAAGGGTGGAATTGAATAAAAGCTTTAAAAATCAGTTGAAAAATGATGAAATATTAACACCTGTGTCAACAGTTTACCAGTGTTACTGTACTGTCTTAATATTAAGTAAAACTTTGCTTGCCTTTTGAAATAGGTAGTACTTTCCTCATTTGGAAGATGATAAAGTAAAGACCTGATCATATGAAATGTTCATTCATGCTTAATTTTTGAGAGAAAAGTACACAGCATCTCTTTCTTAGGATGCCACACTGAAACAGTCAGGCTGCACTCAACAAAAGGATTTTTATGGCTCATCCCAAATAAATCCCTTAAGCCATGCTGTCTATTAGTAACAAACCCAGAAAGGAAAGCCAGACTCAGCATGTAGCTCCCAAACCTGTGCACAAAACAGAAGCTCACTGCCTTTGCAGGAGGAAAACAGCTTCACCAGCTTTTGCATGTAGGAAAACTTAGAAAAGCCCTTTTACCTCTCATAAGGTAAAACCAGAAAACCATATCACATGCAAAGTGTGCAGAAGGCCCAGAGAAAGGGCCTGAGCTGATTTAACAGAATGCTAAAATGGTGGCATTTTAGCAGCCTGAGGAGACAGGAAATACTGATGGAGAAAAAGACTCTCAGATGCTGGGAAAGTTTTTCTCATGACAAGGCCAAAGAAAAGCCATTTATCTGGTTGTGGTTAGGTACTGCTACAGACCAGTTATCTTAGATAGTTAGGATACAAGGATAGTTATTACATCTGATCCTGTGGTCGGGAAGGTTATTTTTGGGTGTTTTTTCCCCTCTTTGCTGTAACTCTAAAATGCAGCAGCATTAAACCCCTTTTTAGGTGGGAACCCTCCAGTTGTTTTGTTTGTACGTCAAGTCAATTATGAAAAGCCTTTCTCTAAATGAAACAGCCACATTTTTCAGGAAAATGCAGACAACATGATGTGACTCTTTCTACAGTTAGCAAAGGTGATTAAAACCTTTGATAACTGTAGAAAGAGTCACATCATTTTTTATGTGTCTCTTTTTGTGTGACATTTGCTGTCTAAACCTCACTGGAAGCACACCCTCCTCTCCTCCAGCCCCGTTCCATATTGGCACATAGGTGCCTGCCCAAAAAACATTTCCCAGGATCTGCTAAGGGCAGGGAAGCCCCTTGAATTACCCAAATGCTTTGCCAATACAACTGGAATATGCTGGGGCAGATTGTGGTGCCTACCCAGGGAGTGCTGCAAGCAAGGGGAACAGAAGGAGGAAGCAACCAAGTTGCATCACACTTAACAGAGGTACCAGAGCTGCACCTTGCTCTCCTGTCATATTATTTCCACATACTTCTTCAAGAAGTGTGATACTCTCAGTGCAAAGGCTTAATTGGAAATATTTTCTTGGTTTTGTTAGTGAAAGAGCATTCACTTTCTGACTGACTTTGGCTACTAACATAGCAATCTCAGGCAGGTGGTACACAGGAGTGAACAGAAATTCAATGTGCAGCCACCTCATTTCCCTCAGAAAATTGAGACAGATAACTTTGAAAGATTAGACAACTAACCACACATTTAAACTTGCATGAAAAAAAAAAATGCTTCAAGGAAATCTATGCATTTAGCAATAGGAATTTCTCACATTATAAATGAGATAAGATTTAAGGAAGAAATTCTTCATGATGATAGTGAGAAGGCACTGGAACAGGTCATCCAAAAAAGCTGTGCCCTGCCACTATTCAAGGCTTGGCTGCATGGGACTCTGAGCAAGGTGATCAAGTGGAAGCTTCCCTGCCCATGTCAGGGGGATGGAACTACAGGATCTTTAGGGTGCCCTCCAACCCAAACAATTCTATCATTCTCTCTGATTCTATGAAATCATCTTGGCCTTGATCTATGAGGCCGAGAAGACACAGAAGTACTCATGTCTGTTTCTCATTACCTTCCCAGATGGCAAGCTAAGCCAACTAAGTATCTGGGGTCGAGTTGTTGGAAGGAAATAACAAGCTGATCCTGCCTTACTGTCTGCTCCTAAGAGGGCTGGTCATGGAATCAGATGCAAGAGCTGACATTACCCCTGCTCCAAGCCATGCAAGTGCAATCATCAATTCCGCTGTGCTTTCCCCTTCTGCTTGAAAAAAGAAGGGACATTTTCAAGAGTTGGTTGAATGAGCAGCTAATCAGGGAAAGCCCAGAGGTGGCCATCTGGGCTAGCAGCCACCAGCCCTCCCTGCCAGGCTGCCCCTTTAACACTAGCCACACTTCATTTTTATCTTGTGGTTCACAGAGATGGGCACCGTCTGTTTGGGTCCTGAATCAAGCTCACAAGGATGTTTTTGGCTGAAGGGACACTTCAGAAAGATAAACTAGTTGTGGGAGACAGTGTCTCCTCCCTGAACAAAGAGATCCACAGTGGTCCCAGAAATGGGGCTAGCACAGCTCTCCTCCCTTTAGGAGGGAAAAAAAGGACATGTTATCTTGCACAAGGCAACTTCAGTGCAATGTGTGGAATTTAGAACTTTTCTGAATCCTTTTCAACAGGATAGAAAGGCCAGAAAATGCTCACAACCTGACATCTAAAAGCCGCCAGCATAAAAATCCAACAGATCAGCATAGTCACTGCCTTTCCTGTGCCATCAAAACTGTAGCTGCCTTAAGATCTCACCACTAAACAACACCACTTCCCCCTAGCTCTGGCAGCTGCTCGGTCACCACTTGCTTGGCTCCCAGCCCAAACAAGGACAGCCCCTCACAGCCATTTCTGCTTTTCGCCTCCTGTTCTCATGTTCAGGCTGGTGGCTGAACCCCCTCACCACCCTGACTCTCTCTCCTTTTGATTTACCCTGCCCCACCAAAACTGTGTGTGGCTCAGAAGAGAAGCAAAAATCTGCTTTTATCAAGTTCAGGATTGTTATTTTTAACTGTATTCCCCAAGCCACAGTGGAAAGAATTGTTTCCTTCTGAAGGACATAAAACTGTGACAGGGTTTATGTTTCCAGCACAAAGGTGCCTTGGGAAGCTAAAAGAATGATAGAATTTTTTAGACTGAAAAAGGCCTGTAAGATCAACAAGTCCTGCTGATGACAAAGTACAGCATTTGATTGTAATGCATAAGACATATCCATTTGCACACATAAAAAATATAAGCTGCCACATCTCCCTAGGTATATGGAATGCCATGCCAAGGGCATTGCTGGTGCAGAGATATCCACAGTTTACATTGACTCCAGTGTTACCAGTCTCGCTGTGGGAATCACTTAGCCACCTGAGACTGTGGGATACCTACTCCCAGATATAAGTACTGTGGGGATCACCACAGTCACTGAAGTCACGTGAAAATGGGGTTGCCAACTTGCCCCAGTTCAGTGTGGGTCATGCAGACACGTGTGCACACCAAAAGGAAAGGAAATGTGAGGAAGCAGCCTTTGCAACCCAGCTATCCAGAGATGACTATTCAGACCACAAAGACCTCTGGCCCAAGGATAGACCAACCACTCTTAAGAACAGTTTTCCAGGAACTGAAATCAATGAGGAGACCCTGGGAAAGGCTGAAGGGAACTGTGCCTTCCTGTCAGTTAAGCAAAATGAATCATGAGCCCTAAGAAACACTAGGACCTCATAACATCCTATTTCCAGATCCCAGACCTGCAGACATTAAAGCCAACTTCTCAGATGCCATTTCCCGCAGAGCAAAAACATGAGCTTTGGGAAGAAGCCAGTCAAAAACAAAATCATAAAAATATTTCCAGATCCCATGACAGCCTTGCAAAATCTTCAGTGACTGATTCAGCAAAGACTACAAGTATTTTGCAGTACAGCTGTTGAAAGAGATAAAGGAGCGATTTATGATGTGAACAGCAACTCAGCTCCCCAGCGAAGTAAGGAATGAACCAGTCCAGCAGGCAAACAAACCCTCGGTACATACCAACACAGGTGTGTCCTTTGTACAGCCCAAAGGGGAGCGAAGGGGCTCGTGAGTCTTTTCCACGGGGCAGTGGGGAGCAAGAGGCAGTCTTCAGCAGTAGCAAGAGCCCGAGGATGCAGAATAAATTAAGGAATGTTTGCCTAGATGCCTTTTCTTCCTTCATCCTAAGGAAGAAAAAAAGGAAGAAATCAGGCGGGAAGGGTGCAAGTGGACCTGTAGGGTCCACTCCTCCTCAGAGAGTATCCTGCATGGGTGCAGCTTGAAGAGAAGGAGACTGGTGTGCCTGTGCAGCTGTAGTTAACACAGGGACAGATTGCCAGGCGGGGACAGAGACATCCGCCCTCTCATGGGTGCATGGACGATCCCACACTTGCACATCGCAGGTGCTCTCCCGACCCTCAGCCCCTCCCAGGCCCTGCCACCCACTAAACCCAGCGGTCCCACAGGCCTGGGCAGGCGCTGTGAGGATGCCCCAGGCTGCTCCCCAGACCCCCACAGGCCCCCATGTGCAGCTCTTCCCAACCTGCTGGCCTGGGAGGACCCAGAGGGCTGGATGAGGAGCTGTGGCTCAGCGCTCCGGTGTCTCCTGCAGTACCAGCGGATGACTAACGACCTTGAACCACAGAGCCACCCAGCATTAATAACACAAGACACTCCCCTGAACAACCAGTGTTGCAAAAAGGGAAAAAGAAAAAAACAACTCTACAAACCCTTCCCCCTGTGCCGTCACTGCTCTGCCCTCCTCCGCAGAAAAGGAAAGAAAGAAAGGAAAGGAAAAGAAAAGAAAAGAAAAGAAAAGAAAAGAAAAGAAAAGAAAAGAAAAGAAAAGAAAAGAAAAGAAAAGAAAAGAAAAGAAAAGAAAAGAAAAGAAAAGAAAAGAAAAGAAAAGAAAAAGTATCTCTCTGGCTGTCTCTGTAAAATCTCTGACCAAGGTTTCCGTTCGGGAGGACTGAGCGTGAAAAATGAAAGAAGCTGCTCAAGACGGAGCTGCAGGGCTGGGAGGGACAGGGCTGCCGTGCTGGGCTTTTGCCAGGGCTGTAATTCTGCTGGGGCTGAGGCACAGGGATGGGAGGCAGCTGCCAGTGTGAGGGTAGCACAGCGAGCTGAACCCCTGCTCCCATCAGCTTTGAGGACATTCACTTGCAGCCCCCAGCTGCCTGAGAGCCTTGAGAAATCCTGTGCTGTTCCTACTTTGGCAGTCACAACAACTAAAGGTTTCCCTGGCTCTATTTTTTTTAATCCCTCAGACAAGTCATAAACCAGCCATTCCCCAGCCTGAAGCAAAAGCAGGGTAAAACTTGTTTAAATTATGTGAATTCAGAGGTGGAACAAGTCCAAACAGCTACATCCCAGACTCCGTGGATGGAAGGATGGCTTTGAGGAGGCAGTTTAGGACTGAGGCACTGGAGGGACAATGCTGTCCTTGCTCTGCCTCTGCCTTTTTGTGTAAACCTGGGCAAGTCTCTTCCCCTCACAGTGGGCAACGGGTACACATCTTTCCTTTTGATTCCTTCTCTATTTCAGATGTGGGCCGGCCAATGACATGGGTTTGTAAAGGACAATGAGGAGCCTGTCTCATAAAGTATCCCTACATGCTTTCCAGGAATAATTAAAAGAGACTTATAAATAGTGTTGCAAAGAGAAAAACTAGAGAAGGTATTAAACCCAGCAAATTCCAGCCAATTCCTGCAGACTAATATTATCACACATGGATCAGATCCGCTTCATTATTTAATGTGTTTTTTGCAAACCACTTCCTTCCTTGGGAGCCTCCCTTATGACTTTTTAAAGATGGTCCCAGAAAGTTTTCTTCAAATTTAATAAGGAGGATTTGCCTTGTGCTAATGATGATATAATCCAGTGGCTCTGAGGAAAAAAAAATAAGACTATAAAATCTTCAACAGGAATACAAATCACTCTGTATTTCCATTCTTTAAGCCAAGCAATTTGCTTTCAAATGTATGCTTTCCTTTGAAAAATATAAAAATTATTAAACCCAAAATGAAGGTAATAGCTGTTGCCTGAGTTTTGCAAAACTGCTTCTGCTTATCATTCCCCCTATAGCTAGCAATGCTGGTTTTCTTTAATTTTTTTTTAAGAGCAGATAAACAAAAATCATAGTGCAAAGTACCTTATCCATATGCCAATCCTACTGAAATCTGCAGGATGTTTTTCTTAACGCTGTAAAAACTTGCTATAAAAAGACACTGCTACAGGGACTGCAGCTCCATTAAACCCTTTTTAACACACATATCACTTGGTTCCCAATGACACTTTGAAGTCCTTTAAAACTCTGCATATTGGCTCATGAGCGCTTGCTGCAAAAGCAGAGTGCTAATAATAGGCAAGCAAAACCTTCCTAGCAGAGAGGTCCCCGGAATGGCTTCTGCTTTATATCTATTGCAAAACACAAAGCAAAACAACGGCACTTAAAAAGTACAGAGATAGATCCCAAGCTGCTCCCAGGCATGTAAACCTGCTAAGCATGTAGCTCAAGCCTGTAATCAGCTGTATTATTTTCTTTCATTTCAGCCTGTGGAAAGAGCCATGAGATAACTTGGTGTGTAACACAGAGCTGCTTTGCACTCTACCTTGCACGTTAGTGAAGCTCTTAAACCAATTGAAGAAAAAAGCCCCCAAAGCTTTTAAAATATGCAGTCTATGAAGGATTTGCATACTTAGATTTGAAGGCCAGCTGGGAAGGTAAACCCCCTCCCCAGACCGGTGTGAAATCTTTCTTCTTCCCACTCAAATCAGATAGCAAATCCTGCCTTTTGCCAAGCAGATTTTATATTACTTCCAAGTCCTTGACACATTAAGACCTAAAGCTGTCTTGGTACAGGACGAACACTTGATGTTGCCTTTTAATCTTAGTAAGTGCACAAATGATCTCAATGGGAAGTAAAAACAAATTAGACCTGTCCCAAAGGAAGGGATTTGATCATAAATGCTTCCATTGTGCACAACACCCAAGTTAGAGAAGCAGACTTAGGTCAAGGGTGACCAAGGAAATGCTGGCTGCGTAGAATTAAAGAATATGAGAGCTGGAGCAAAAGGACTCTGCCCTCTGCAAAGCATCAGGTACAGAGAGGTGATGTCTGGGGCATCCCCTGCCCAAGAGGGTCTGGCAGGGTCACCCTACAGCTTTTGACCATCTGTGTCTCCTCAGCTCTATTATTTTTTCAATGTGTTTGCAACCTGGGCTTGCAGCAGGTCCAGCCAGGTGGCAGAGGAGTGTGGTTCAGGTGGGTTCTCAGGGCTGGTGGGGCTGCTCAGGGTTGTCATAGCCTGTGAGTGCCTCAGAGCCCTGACATTTGCCTTTGGTGAGCATGAGAGCCAAGTGGGTGGAGGAATGAACGCTGCAGAAATGCTCCTGCACACCACACTAGGTACCCGCCTGCAGCATTACTCACCCAAATAGCGCTGAGAACGCAGTCAGTGTTTTGTCTCTCCAAATGCTCCTTTTGAAAAGGAGGCAAGGACAGCATAGAGCCAGAGGTGCCATGAGTTCAGCACCTCTTGCAGATGGGAAACCCTCAGTGCCCTGAAATAACCCAGCTCCACAGTAATTCACTTGCTATTAGGCAGAAGACACAGAGTCAGCTGAATTTTTTCAAGGTTGAATTTGGGCTAGTGATAATATATGCACAAATAAACACACATGTATATCCATAGTGTAAGCTGGCCCATCTGCTGCTGCTTCCTGCTAAGGAAATGGGAGGGCCCACAGCTCCCTCCATTCAGCACACAGGTCAGGAGGGATGTACATTACTCTGCAGGATTTTGGTTAAATTCTGCTCTGAAGGAAAGTCCTGCAGCTCTCTGTATTTGCTCTCAGGATGCCAGAACACACTGAAGATCTTGCTCAGCTCACCCAGCTTCATCTGGTCTATGTTTTTGGGAGTTTTAGCACATGTGGGGGTCCCCTGAGCTAAATCTCAGTTACCATATCCTCACATACAGGCCAGTAGCAAGTGTGATGTGTGAGGGACACACCACGCAGGGGATGGCTGTGGTTGGGGGTCACCAGAGAGGCCACAGGGCCTAATGGCCCAGGGAATGCCCCACTCAGTAACTCTCCACCCAAGCTCTCCAGCCACACCCTCAAGCCTCTCTCAGTTTAAGCAGAGCTGAAAGTTGCACGCGTGATGGCTGCCAAAAACCTGAGGCAAAACACGCAAAGACAAGCCTGAATTTCCATGATGGCAGAGCAGTGTTAGGGTACATGTGTAGCTGGTGAAGATCAGCCTAGAAATCCAGGCTGATCACAGAACGGGAGTGTGGTTTCTGGAGTTTGAAGGACCCACAAACACTTCTCCATTTTTCATGTTTCCATAGGAGTTCCTGACACCTAATGCACATTGGTTTGTGTGGTGGCACCAAATCACCGAAGGGACAGGTATGGTATCAGACTCCATCTTTGCTGCCCCTGATAGAGATGCAATGGAACTGAGTTAGGGTTTCTGATTTTCTGAGTAAGGTCTTAAACACAATTTAAGAGCCACCCCTTTCCTGTGGGGAGCAAGATGTGATTGCCACTAGAGCTGTGAAATGAGATGTGAGGATGAAGTGAGTTTCAATGCTGCTTTCTATAATGGGGCCCTAAAGATCTGTTTATGTATTCAGCAAATACATTGGAAAAGGCCATCGAAAAGAGAATGGAAAATACTTCAATGAAGCCCCAAAACAGGACAAACAAGAATTGATTTGTCATCTGTCAGGATTAAAGGCCACTTAGTTGAAAAAAGAAACACAAAATAGTTATCTTACAAAAGGAGATCAGCTGGCAGTGTATATTTATCTATCCTATTCTGTCCAAGTCACTGCACACATTACTGCAATTTTTTCCTATTTGGTAAGATTCTTCTACATATTGATTTTTAAGATATCTGCATTTTTTTTCTCTTTGTCACATTCATGCATGCATTTTTATGATGATTAAATGTTATCTTGGAATGTTTTCTCTCCCTTTCTTTCCTCTTTGACGTGCTGTTCAGTTCTTAAGGGAATAGATATAAGCCTTGTATTTTGGTGTCTGGAGAGATAAAACCTGCAGGAAGAAGCCTTTAGATCAAAGATCCTCTCAGTCCCTTTTCTTCCTTTTATTTTCAAAACGTTGTCCTTTGTGCCCTTTGACTCTGAAGTTCCCAGTGGTTTCTTGCGTTGGTTATTTTTCATTACTGCTCTCCAAATTTCTCTGACTGTCATAAGCATCTCTGCGGTTGGTGCATTATCACTGGCACGGATGAACATTTCCAGAGCCCCATGTGGATTTGCGGCTGCACCACAGCCAACTGAGTCATTGCCTCTGCCCCAGTTTCCTTATCAGTTGCTGCTTGCAGTTCAAGTTATGTGTCTATTTCAGAGTCTCTCCATCTCATTGTCATTCAAAGCTGCAGGGAAAGCATTTAAACCAGTATTTTCTTACACTCATATCCAAAAATTTCTTCCAAGTTATTGCCATGCTATAGCTGAGATGATTATCCTTTGTTCTGCCACCTGTAATGGAATTAATTGTCCCAGCTTGCAAGGGTGTTGATATCTGCACTCTTAGAAATGTAAATCACTGTCATGACTTCAGTTTGGAGATAAAATGTGGGAACAAACCTCTTAAGGCTTTCAAACAGGGAACCCATGAAAAATACAGCTACATCACCTTGCACATTTCTGTGCAGGTTGTGCACTTCTGGGAAGATCTGGCTGTTAGGGCTGACAAAAGGGGGTGTGTGACAGTGTTCAGAGGGATTTTCAGATGAGGGAAGAGATGAGGATTTGACTCCATGTTTCAGAAGGCTTGATTTATTATTTTATTATATATATTACATTAAAACTATACTAAAAGAATAGAAGAAAAGGTTTCTCAGAAGGCTAGCTAAGCTAAGAATAGAAAAGAAAGAATGATCACAAAGGTTTGTGACTCGGACACTGTGTCCGAGCCAGCTGACTGTGACTGGCCATTAATTCCAAACATCCATATGAGACCAATGCACAGACCCACCTGTTGCATTCCACAGCAGCAGATAATCATTGTTTACATTTTGTCCCTGAGGCCTCTCAGTTTCTCAGGAAGAAAATATCCCAGGAAAAGGATTTTCATAAAAAGATGTCTGTGACAGGGGTGATTTAGATTTTCTACTAAAGATGGCTTTTTGCAAAGTGGAGATCAGATTAAGTGCATCTTCAAAGTGTATTTCTCACCACTGCCTGTAAGGAGCCCTACAGTGGTTCACATGGCTTAGTGGTGGACTTGACAGTGCTGGGTTAACAGTTAAACTTGATAGCTTGAAGCTTTTTTCCAAACTAAATTATTCTATGACTCTGTGATTATTGGTGATGCAGTACACTTCCTTAGTTGTTTGATATTAGTGCAGACAAACAAACCTGGCTGTGGTGTTCTTACTGTGTGCAGATGACCTTACAAATCCAGAAGTAATCTCACTAGCATAGATTTTGCAGTTCAAGTTTTGTGGGCACAGCCGTGGGCGTTTTCCAATCTAAAGAAGACTTAATTCTTGCTATTATCTAGACAAAAATACCCTAAACCCTCAACTCTAGCAATTAAGGAGCAAGAGAGTGTGGCAATATTACTGAAAAACTTGTTAGAACCCTTAGATAAGAGAGTCACTCAGAGCCAGCTGTAAATACAAGTCAGGAAGCCTGGGACAGACTCTCTGCTGCCCTGCAGTTTGGGTACTCATTTAAATCCCAGAGAAGTGAGATCCAAGCATTACCAACTCAGTGTGATTATTGCCTTGCCATAAATAGCTAGTAACCCACTGGGCAAGGCAAAGTCCCGACTACTGCATCAACCCCTGCAACGCTATTGCATTGGGTTTTGTCAGAAATGCAACCCCCTATCAGGCTCCCCGTTTAGTGCTGATGAAGCTGTGGTGGACGGTGGCAGGGCAAAAGCTTGCCCCAGATGTTGTTGGGTTGTAAGCTCTTAAAAGGGGAACAACACAACATCAAAGAAGAAGAAAAATAAGTGTCTGATTATATTCGTTCCATTTGATCTTTCCTCCAGTAATGCAAATAAAAGAATTGCAGCTCAACAGCCTCTTAATCTCAGCACAGAACAGGTGCCAATTAAAGATAATTATTCCCAGTGTTTGGGCTAGGGAACAGTGCTGAATGTCACTGGAGGCATTTTTAGCACATACCAAAGTTCACAGGATTATTTAAACATATTGATTGAGGCTTGTACTGGGACTTCTGTGCTCAGAAATGGGATCTCTACAACATATGTACTGTGGTGGCACTTTGCCATTCAATAACAAGGTGGGGGATGTTGTGTTTCTTTTGGTCTTTTTAAATAGATGTTCCACTGATTTGCTTTGATAATAAATGACCTGCAGCTGTGCTGGACAATGTCCCTCCATAATAGCCCTTCAGGAATAGTATCCATCATCCATAGGTGAATATGAAAAGGCAGTGCAGGCTGATTTTTCAAATATTGATTAGGCAAGTCACTGGCCAGCCAGCCAAGTACAGAGCCTTCATGCTCTTTAGAGAAGTCAGGCTGTATAAAAGAACTCAAAGCACTTGGGGGAATACACATCCTCTAATTCAAGCAGATGAGGGTGATGTAGCAGTCAGTAAAGATTGCACTGGTAATCTAGTCTTATACAGACAAGCCAGAGTCAGGCGTGAGGTCATCCCTTAACATTTCACCTTTCAGATCATAGAATCACTTAGATTGGAAAAGACCTTTAAGATAATGAAGTCCGACTGTTACCCCAGTGCTGCCGAATCCACCACTAAACCATGTCCCTATGCACCACATCTACACATCTTTTAAATACCTCAAGGGATGGTGACTCAGCTGCTTCCCTGGGCAGCCTGTTCCAATGCTTGACAACCTTTTCCATGAAGAAATTTTTCCTAATACTCAGTTTAAACTTCTTCTGTCACAATTTGCCTAGCCCTGTCGCTGAAAATTCATGGAGGGTTTGTTTGCGCTTGTCTGTCTTTTCACTTGAGTTGGATTTTATGCTGATATCCGACATTGATGTTTTAGACTTGCATATATACAAGAAGATGACAAGAGCAGCTGTATTTATCTACCACTATTCATAGCCACCTCACCATAAAGCAGACACATGCCTCTCCAAAATGGCTCTCTATTTAGAACACCTTTCATCTTTTCTGCTTCCTTACCCTGTCTGGGCATCCCACAGATATACCTCTTTCCTCTACCTTTGCCTTTTCCTCTAGCTTTAGACTCAGAGCTGTATTTTCATTTCTTTTCTGTCCCATTCCAGAAATTAGGGTATTAGAGAAAATACTTTGTCAAACACAGCAGCATTTGTTCAGGCCCCTTCTTGAGGGATGCAGAAAGGTGAGCAGCTGGGGCTTGATGCAAATCTGACGCATTAATCCATCCCAGAAGAGACTTGAACCTGGAGAAGGCAGGCATGACTCCTGCCTTCACAATGAGGAATGGCCCCCATGAGAATCAAAACCAGCAGCACAAGGACCATCAAACTGTTAGTGAGGGGGAAAGCAGGCACTGCATCACTCTTCTTCCCCCACTCAAGCTGTGCCTTAAACACAGAACATTTCTGCCTGGTCAGCTGCCTGGGCTCTGGCCCCTCCACACACGTTGGAGTCATTAAATCATCCATCAAGACACCATCCTTCATGCACAGTGGGACGGCTGCCTGCCTCCCTCCCTCACTCATTATTGGCCTTCCACAGTCCTTTTCAGCCAATTCAATGAAATATAAATAGCATTTCAGATAAATGTTCACTCTCTTATAATACCTTTCTGATGTCTTTCTGCTCTTGCTCTGGATGCATAAAGAAGAGCTGTAACATATTTCAATGAGTTATTGAATCCTTTTCAAACCCTGATATATGCTCAGTACAAGGTTATTTAAATATGAGGGGTATAGGCATAGGCTTTAGCAAAATCTGCCCAACTAAATTGTTCAGAAAAAATGAGCAGGCAATCTTCTGCCTTGCAAATCTATCTGTATTCCCTGATGAAGGATTCCAAGCCTGGTGATGGTGGACCAACCTCCTTTTTCTGAACTGGAATGTCCACAGCCATGAAAAAGTATGGTTCAGGCTTTTCTGACCCTTTTTCCTTTAAAATTTTTCTTTAAATTTTGTATTTAAATTAAGCTGTTGGACACCACACCAGGAAGTCTCTTTTCTTTGCCTAAATAACTGTACTGTTGTATTCATATTTCTAAAATCCTATACTGTCGCAATCATATTTCTAGAGTCTCATACCTTCTCGGTGATATTTCTCAGGGGCAGTTCTTCACAGCACAGACTTATACTTCTCTGCTTGTTGCTGCTACTTAGTCAGGGCCCCTTCCAGGCTCTCCCTGACTGGCCAAGCCCACCCCCTTTTATCCCAGTTATCTTCACTAGCTACAGCTGCTGCCCAATTAAGGACATCACAGCTGCAGTCCATCAAAAACAACCGGGGCTTATCAGAGCAAGGCCTATATACAGATATTCAAATAGAATACAGATATTTTACTGGGACTGCTACTATACTGTACAACCAAATTATAAAAAGAAAGAAGAGGACTCAGGAATGTTACCCAGGGTTTTACTGGAGTGTGACACAGAAGTAGTATCTCCTCCATCTTCCTGGCTTAGAAAACAAATTAACACTGGAGTATTTGTGGTTTTTTTCTCCCTGTAACTTTTTTGCCACCATTCATTTAGCTTCAGCTAAATGCTCAGTTTGCATATATTTAAAGCTACCAACATAAATTAGCAACAAAGCTTGAGGGTGTTAAATAACCTCCAATAAAACTCCTTCCCCTCACTGGAGTATTTTCTCAAAATGAAAATATCTGAGTAAACATCTTGTTCTAACACTATGCATGGAAGATAACAAAGTAGGGACTGAATGACTTTCACCCCCCAAACTGCACCTGAAGGAAAAGGGTACCTCTTTATCACTTCTGGAAGAATGAGTAAGTGGAAATGCATTTTGGGGACCTAACAACAAATGCAGCTCTCTCAGTCTCACGAAAAGGTGGCAGACAGGCACCCCAGCAGTAAGTCTCTCATTTTTCACCAGATCCCCATCACACAGAGCAGAGAACAGGTATGTTCTGGAGATCTCTGAGCTCTGAATTTAACACAAGCAACACGTCACCTTCACAGTCACTTTCAGCAACGATCAGATGCCAAGAAGTGATTTTCAGGAAGCAGAAATGATAATAATTGTATATCTGAGTATGCCCGAATCTAGTCCATGTATATTGGAAACAGCTCTTTTTGCAGTCTCTGTGTGTGCTTCACTTTGTGCAGCAGAGATGCTGCAGATCCCCAGCAGGAAGCCTGAATAATCTTGCCTCTGAGCGATACAGCGATAGTGGTGTTGGGAAACGTCCAGATAAAAGATAATGTGCAAGATAGGGAATTCCATTTTGTACTAGGAGCTGGAATGGTAGTAGACCAAAATTTTCGTTGGGGAAGAAGTGAGTCACAGAGTGTAAGTAGGTGTTCCATCAGTGAGTCTGTGTTAACACCAAGTGGGGTAAGTCTCAGACCTCAAGCCAGGCTAAAAAAGTGATTTATGCAGCTATCCAGTGATCTGGGGTATCTAGCGCTTACCAATGTTTTTCTTCTACTCAACCTTTTCCCTTTTTCACCCTCTGTAGCCAAACTCCTTGAATGCCCTCCAAAAAAGAAGTCCCCTGCCCCAAAGCTCTGGTGTGGAAACCATGAAAGTTGGTTAAGAAATTTTAATGATGCCACATTGCAAGTTTCTGGAATTTAGCAACGAGGAAGTAAGAAGAGGTAGAAAAGATACAGACAGTCATGCCTCTGCCCAAAAGTAACAATCTGGGTTTTGTTTTCTCAGTTTTTAGTTCTCCATTTCCCTGAGTACAGATGGGTTTTGGCAAATGCTTGCCACTGATCTTCTGAAAATCAAATCCCAGGGAAGCCTTTCAAGATGAGCAGCCAAGACCCAAAAATGTCACTGTGGAAAATTTTGTACAAAGAGTTTAGAAACTATTAGATGCCAAATAGGTAAAGGAAAGTTGCCCAATTATTAAATTTTTTTTTAGGATAAAGAAAGAAACTATTTCTTTCCCCTGAAGCTGGTGTCCTTTCCAGTCTTTCAAATCTAAAGAACACTTGCCCTAAATGTATTTAGTGCATCACACTATTTTAGGCAATAATTCATGATGCAAAATTCATAATTCATGTGTCTAGATCATTCCTTTGCTTTAAGCCTACATCCAGTTTCTTTTGATGATTAGCAAAAATAACTACAGTCAGTGCAGATGAAGGTAAGCTGTAACTTTTAACCAGAACTCTCTGCCCACATTTATCAGGCGTCTGCTTGTGTTTTCAGAAAAGGGACTTGAACCTGCTCCCACCAAGAGTGCCAACTGCTCCATGGGCTCCCAAATGCCAACTTTGCCTGTACACAACACCTCGAATGGCATCCTTGGTGCTCCCCAGCATCCCTGAGGAGGATCCACCTCACTAAAGAGCTCCCTTAGCACTAAGGGTCTGTTTTCCTCAGAAGATGCCAAGCAATTCTACCAAGGATGCAAGAGGGAGGATGCTTTGTACCACAACAGCTCCTCCATGCTTAGCTGTAGCTCCCAGGAGATAATGCCAGAGGTGCATTCTCTTGCCCTAGAGATGTGGGCTGTGTGGGTGCCTCCTGCACACTGCTGCTGAGCTGTCATTTAGGCTGTCTCAAGGTGGTTTAACCCCCCCAGAGCAGAGGGTGAGAGCACAGGCCATAGGAAAGCAGGCTGGTGGTGTGAGAAAAGCTTATCTGATGTTGTGAGATTACAGTACACAGGTAAAAATGAATCAGTCCCTTCCTCTCAGCAAGATAAAGGAGGACACAGGCGAATATGGGCTGTCTGAGGTGCTGTTTTGGATTTACTTACAGGAGGAACAAACCAGCATGATTTGCAGCTGTGTGCTCCCAGAAAGATCTGGCAAATTTTAAAATACTGAATAGCTGGGATACCACGACCGAAGACTTAATTAAAATTTGACCTGCTGAATGACACTGCCTATAAAATCTGTATGTCATGGAATTGTTCTATTCTTACCTTAATTCTGTACTTTGCTCTTCTTGGCATAGTGTGGTCACTCAGATGGTAACAGTGGCCTTCAGGGCATGAGTGGTGGGTCTTCAGCCTTTTCAGTGGTGCTTTCTGCCTTTCCACTCCAGCCATCTGGGAGCACACATGTTTAGAGCTTCCCCTCGCATTGTAGCTCTCTTATAAGGCATTTCTCAGAGAGAATAACTTCTCCAACAGAAGCCATATATTATATTTACCCAAATGCTTCATTTTCCCAGTACACAGATAGCTAAGACTTCCACCATTCCTTAAAGCTGCTCACTTCTGCTTGGAGCACTTGGGACACACCACTGAGCAATCCTGCTGTAACATAAATATTTGATTTCAGCATTTTTAGAGATGGGCAGTGAGACAGGCAGAATTACTGTCTGTTTTTTTTCTCAAAGGAAAATTCCATGGGTATGCATGCGTGCACACACACGAGATACATCCTGGCAGAAAAGACTCCTATCTGGAAAGACATTTCTTCTATCACATTTATGGGGAAAGGAAAAAAAAAGGAAGCACATTCTTTTTCCCTTTGACCAAAGAAAAATATCTCAGCAGGACAAGGGCTTATTGTAAATGTTCATTTTAAAATATTGCCCGATTGTTTGAGTACATTTATTTCTTTGGTGATTCAGCTGCGGGTGGGAAAGGTGTTGTGACCCATTGGATGGCCTATCCATCACACCTACTGACCTCTCTGTCCAGGGACCACCAAACCCTGGCTGCTGGCTCCATTTGTGTGTCCACTGCTTGGCCCCTCAGCTTCCCAGGTATAACCCCGTGCTGTGGTACCACCTGAAAGAGAGCCACAAGGCCACAATGTCAGCCTGCCCTTGATGTGGGCTTGCATGCCCTTGCTAGGACTGTTCCCAGGACAAACTGTTTCCTGCATTAGAAGCAGGCTGGCCACTGCAGCAGAGCTGAGGACAGAGCACACCAAGCTGAAAGAGCTGGTGGGGACCAGCTGAAGCCTTTGGCAAAAGACCACATCTCTGTGAGAAGGATGATTCATCCCCTGCCTCCTTGAACAGCAAAATCCCCTTCGCCTCCTGACTTCATTTTCTCCCCTCTTCTTCCAGATCATGCTGTCACCCATGGATGAAACCAAGCAACCGTACATCCCTAGAAGGTGAATTTTGGCTGAGCTGCGAGTCTGTAGCACCAATGAGTAACAAATGCCATGCCTTAGCTGCACTGGGGAAAAACCAGCAGAGGTTTTCCAAATACTCTCGCTGCTCCTGTTTCAGCATAAAATCCAGTAATTTTCCTCTGCTGGGGATTTGGAAAGCAGTGCACCTCACCAAAGTCAGCTCTTGCCCTGCAGGATCAGACCCTAGACTGAGTATAAATCAGTCACAGGTGCTTGAATTAAGAGAATTAATTAATAAGACATTCCCATCCCCTGGAGATTCAGGGGACAATGAGGAAGGCATGGCACAGGCCAACACAAACCACAATATTAATCCTGCATTTGTCCCAAGTGTGACAGACTGCTGGGAGCTATTCTTTGTGCTCATACCAGGGGGAATTGATGGGACCTTATTCTCTGTTTGCAGGGAACGGTTCATGCAAGAAATTAAATTTCCCAATGTCATTACTAAATCCCAGGATCCTCTTCATGAGTTATTCAGCACCAGTTTCTCCAGTCTTGCACACCAGTTTTATCATCCTCACATCCACCTCTGTCTTTCAGAGATGAATATTAATTATCTTCATTCCAATAGTAGAATCCAATCTTCTCTTACCTTACTAATGCAGGTCTTTTCTTGAAGATAAGCTTACCTATCTCCCAAAAAGAGATTGTGTGTGCTGGAAAAAGACACAGAACATTACCAAACAACCCTGGGAGACAGGGAGGGCTGCTCATAGAAGTCTGTGGTAGATTTCAGAAGCTGGAAAACTATAAAGGGGGACAATGGAAATGGGCTTTCACTAGCATGTTCAAGATGCTGCAAAACACCTTTTTAATGCACTAATCTGTCAGCAAGAGAATTATGAATCCATTAATAAATGGGAAACATCTAAAAATTCTCCTCTTACCATACCATAATATTTTTCTTTTTCAGTACATAGCATAAAATTGTGCTCCTACAGAACTTTGGGTGCCCTGATTTGCTGCTAGGAAGACAAGGTGGTGTCAGTAGCACTAAGGTACTCATTGCCATCAGGAACTTGGCCAACAAGCAATTCCAAACCTGCCTGCCTTCTCTTCACAGTGTGGACAGCACAGCTTCAGCCCCATCCAGCAATGATGGGATGCAAAGGAGCCACCTTTAATCTCCTGCACCTGGCATGGGGTGTGAAGAGCTCTCACACCATAGGGATGCTGGCAACATCAGGAACTGCTTGCTCCCCAAAGATGACTTTCCTAGAGAGCTGCCCCACTCAGCAGCACCACTGGGGAGCCATCAAGTGCCTGGAGATGGCTCCCAAAAGGCAAAGACACTTTTTTCAGCTCTCAAGGAGGAATTTGCATGCTGGGCAGAGGGTGCAAAGCCATGGACACTGCCTTCTCTGGAGCACCCCTCCATCAAGGCGTCATGCCACAATACCTGCCAGTGCCTCTGGGTGGGGGGATCAGTTTTGAAAGGCCCTGCAGAGGTGCTGGAGCAGCCCCCTGCTCAGTCCCTGCAAAACTCAGCATCGAGGGTCTATCAAGACTCATCAAACTGTGAGAAGAAGGCAGTGCTCCTGCTGCACCTCCTGCCTGCTTGACAGGCTTGCCTGTCATTGTGCAAACCTCTGGGAAGCTGCACAGTGGGAAGTGCTCAAAAACTGCAGGTGACAATTCCCTGCTGCCAAGGGCTTGCTTTGCAGTTCAGGCTATTGATGCCTATCCTGGGGCAGACACGACTGCCTGCAGGGAACCTGTGCCCAGGTCCAGGCTGACCACAGTGCTGCTGCTGGCTGTGCTTAATTTCTTTGCTCTGCATGAACAAATTGATTAAATCCACAACGCTTTCTTTTTTATTTTTTTCCTTCCAGACTGGGTGATTTGAAGGAACATGTGATAGTCACTTGACTAATAAGCTTAATTCAAGAATATGTCTTCAGAAGCCCATTGCTGAGTAGCCTCCTCAATTCTGGAAATTTAAAAGTGACTTGGGTTTGATTAAAATCGAACCAACCCAATGAAGGCAATCGCTACTTGCTTTCCTGTTTTTTTTTTTTCCTTTGATTTGCTTTGATTCATGGCTGCAACTAGTCCTGTGTATGCTACAATAGTCAGGGACTTGGACTGCTGTTTTCATATTAGAAATGTATTTAGGTGAAAATACTGCCATTCATTCTGTATGAATTGATGGAGCTGTTCTGTGTCCCTTTCTGCCATGAATTACTTACAAGGCCAGGTGGGACGGTTTTCCTCAGGCCATGCAGGTTTGGTGATGGAGGTTCTGGAGCTGCACCAAGGCCAGAATTTCTGATCAAAGGAGGGTATCAAAAATGCTGCAGATTGACTTGGGGAAAAAAAAAAAAACAAACAACCCAACTTCTAGTAAAAAGTGAAAAAATAAAAATTAACATTTAGTTTTGATTCCAACTTTTAATGGCACTTTAAATCTTAGAAATAAAAAAGGGCTCTGAAACACTAATTATTTTCAGAAGAACCTTGACCCAGTTGGGACACTCCAAAAGTAGCTGAGCAGGAAATTTCAGTCACTTGAGCTTCTCAGTTTTTCTTACTTTTCTTACAAACAACCAAAGAGCTGAATCAGTGATTCAGCTAAATTCACACAGCTTTTGTGTGTGTTAGATCTTCCTTCAGTGGCATTTTCCAACAAACCCACTGCCACTTTCCTGGCCAGCTCAGCATTACCCCAGTGCTCCCCTTGCCCTTCTGCTGGGTGGAGCACCCACACTGGCACTGTGCTGCTTCTTCCAGTGGACTCAGGGTGATGAAAACACAGTGATGCAGCTCACCCATCTAAACAGGGCACTTCCACAAGGCATAATAGCCAGGGTTCAAAATAATAATAACATTCAAAATCTAAAATAAGGTTGCTATCCTCCCATCATCTTTGGGCTGAGCATAGATGCAGATATACAATATTTTTGGTGGGGAGCTGGCTGGTTATTCATGTTGCTCCAACCTCCCCTCCTCACATCCTGTCCCATCCAGCCCCACAAACATGCCAGCTGCCATCAGCTCTGATATTCTCCATCCCCTCTCACCTGGATGCTGCCTCCTTGAACATCCAACACTGCCACACTGTAAATGAGCTTATTTCAGGCTTGTTTCCTGGAGAAAGGGAACTGAGGCACTTGCCTCCTTTGTGTGCCTATGCATGTTTGTGTGCATGCATCCACCTGTGAGCTGCCAGATTTCATGAGAAGCTGGAGGCTCAGCAGTGGTTTTATGAAGAGTTCTGTTTAGGACTCCATAAATGTCCTCACTGAAGGAAAATCTCTGGCTGAAAACAACCTAATGAGAAGCTGGAGAAGCCACCTGCACACCAGTCCATTTTAACACCTCAGGTTTCGATGGACCTCAGACCGTGCTGGAATGAAGAGAACCAAGAGTGTGAGATGAAGGTTTATGTGGAAACCAGCTTGGCTGGATTGTACTTTGACTATTTGGGATAAACAAAAGGGTAAGGTATACCTTGTATAAGGTATCACTGCATGCCCCCTGGACTGGGGACAGAAAGGAGAACCCAGGGCTTTGAGGAATGTCAGAGACTGACAGAGGGTCTCGTGAGTGAAGGAACATGTGCAGGTGAAAAGCACCCAAAATAATTCTACTGGTGCTCTTTAAATGTCATACTGCTGGCAAAGAAACCTTTCGCATGTTTCTCTGCTCGCATCTCCAAGCCTTTTCAAATGCACCAGGCTTCTGCTGCTTGATGGGGGGAAAGAGGGAAGCTATGCCCTGGGAAAACCCAGGATGAGCTATTTTCCTCTGGGAAAGATGCAAGCAGTCAGCAGGTTTGCACAATGTACTGTGCCCTCATCCCCACTGTCCTCATTTGAAGATGATATATAGAAAACTTGCTTTGAAGCCAGGCAAATTCCTCCATGGCTGCTCCTGACTTCTTCCAAAACTACCCTGACAATACAGACTCCCTTGTTAATTGGCAGGGAATGAAGTCCCACAGGCTCAGCCTCCCACATGAGCACGGCCTGCTGGTGGGACAGCAAAGATCTCCAGGGTGCATTTGTCCCTCGGGGAAGGTGGTTGGGAAGGGGATATTAAACCTGAGGCATTTCAAGAGAAACCAAGAAGATACAGACATACCTCATAAAAAAATGCTGCCACTTATTAAACAAAAGACAGCCAGCCTCCCTCTCCCTCATGATAACCAAGAGGAATCCCAAAACATAATCAGTTTAAGCTGAACACCATGTTGCTGACAATATTAAAATTAGACTCATGAGGTTTCATCAAGGGAAAATTTACCCGTGGCACTCAATCAGGCTGCAGAATCCTCTAATGACAACTGAAATAAAGTCATTCAAGACAGATTCTTAAATGTCACAGGAAAGAAAGCCTGCCCTTGGCTTCATTCCTTGGCAAAATTCTATTAAGCATCTCTTTTCCCTCCCCTCCCCTCTACATGCACTGCTGTGTTGTGGCCATACCCTCCCTGGGCTGAAACTACAGCCAGCATCCTGCTTGGAGCACACGGCACTGGGTTGTCAGCTTTGTGGCTGTCCCATAGGTCACATCTTATAGGAAACATCTATGAACAAGAGGTAAATAGAATGAGAGAGGGTTTACAAGAGCCTCCCAACATGAAGAAGCTTGTTTGGCCCTTCCAAGAGACAATAAAACCATAACAGCTGCTGTTCTCCACACGGCACCTCCACTGAAGTGCCTACAGTAAAACTGAGAAACTCTTTACTGAAAAACCACATCAGTTCAGAAAACTCTTCTACTTCCAACACCAGCCTCTCGGCTTGGAGAGGGATGGCTTTTGAGCTGTTTCCTTTGCCCTGTGTGTGTCCCTGCAAGCTAAGCATCACCAGCTCTGCTCTTCAGTGATGTTCAAGGTCTCCCTTGAAGCTTCACAAGCAAGAAGTGAAAATAAAGAGTAAATATATGCCATTAAATGAGTTTGAAATGGTCTCCTGTACTTTTTAACCTTGCCCTCAGGAGGCTGCTGCAGGACAGCACTCCCTGACTCAGCACTCTGAAATCACCTTACTATCAAAATTCATGGCTCTCCCAATATCCATTTTATGCCTAGTCTTGCCCTAAAACAACTTGTACTTTTAATGCCACTCTCCTCTCAAGTTTCAGCCTGATTTCATCCAGAAAGGGCTCCTGTTTCAGTTCTTTAACTGCTGTTTTAAGTTCCAAAGATGCATGAAGCAACTGGAGTGATGTGGAATAATCAGACAGCATCCTGTTCAGTCTCTTGCAGTGACCAGAGGTACACAATCCAATTACAAAGCAGACAGAAAAGTCATTATTTGCATAGCCTCTGAGCATATAGCAAAGTCTCAGTAATAGGTAAAATTGCCTTCCTGCTTACACAGGCACTGATCTAGCTTGGTCCATGAGCACTTACCTAAATTTAGGTGCCTGTTTATCAAACTGAAATCAAGCATCTTTGCTGCATAGGTAAGTGCTTTGTTAATCAGGGAATTTGCTTAAGCCATGTGGCTGTTTAATATTCAAATACAATTATCATCTAGGGAGGGAGGGAGCACTGAGCAAGTCTCATCCTGATTTATCCAGCTGTGGGGAAAGCAATGACAGCTCAGCCAGCAGTGTGACAAAAACACTGTCCTATGAATGCTCTCCAGAGTTTGCAGGGATTTTACCTTTACTTCCCTGAGGATGCTCTAAGGGAAGGGCTCATAACACTTCGTATTCCAGACAGCTAAGACATCCCCAGGTCAATAAGGACTGGATTTATAATCTCTTCTTAAATCTGAAGTAGAATGGAGCAAGAAGGGAGTAAAATCTCACGCTAATCTTATTGTACCCCTCAGATGAACGCCTTTCACATGACAGTGAAGCTAATTCTATTTACTTGTCAGTGAAGCACCAACAAAACAGAGAGCAGGGGGGATATGGCAGTATAAGAGTGTCCTCCTGCTCCCAGCATCTTCCTTGCTGGTTATTGCTCAGGATTAGCAGCTTGAATCACTATAGAGCTGGATGCATCAGAGGCACCTCTGAGTCCAATGTAACAAAAAACAACCAAAGGGCAGATGCAATCAGGGGCATTTCATGCCCATGCTCCTCTCTCCCTCTTCTCCTGACAGGAGTGTGTTTCTTTCCTTCTTTCATCCCTCCCTCTTTTGAGAGCTGGCCAGAGGCTGTGGGAATGCAGCTGGTGGCCTACAGGGTTGCTGAGGGGATGCAGGGCTCCCTTGCATTTCAGCTGTCTGCCAGAGAAGACAGAGATTCTGGGCAGTGGGTCCCACCAGGTTTCCATGCAAGCCTTCACATTCTCATTGATGTGACATTGATGACAAACACCCCAGGCAAGAAAAATGCAATTCTGGGTAGGGTGTGAAGACACAAGAGGATTTCACAAATGAAGTAATCAGGATCTTGCACTGTCATTTTGCAACCCAAGTGAGAGTCAGCACCTACCTGCCTCTTGGCATGAGGATGTTATTTCTTTATGAAAGGTTTAATGAAATAGTTCTCCATACTGAAAAAAGAAAGGCTTCTGAAAAAATGGTAAGAAAAGCCCTGTTTCTCTGACACATAGCTTGCTTTGTACAGGATTAGTTAGAATTGCTGCTCTTCTCCTTGTCCTTACAAGTAGAGCAAGCAGTTGACTTAAGAAGATATGTATTTTACTTGATTCAAGTTTTCTGGTAAAAGAATATATTAACTTTCAAAAGCAAAGTCATTTCCAAAACAGTAGCTAAATTTAGACTGATTCTTTTTTTTTGTTCTTTCTCCCCTTTATGGCTTTTACAAGCAATTACCCACTTAATGTTTTGAAATTATACAAGAAACTTCAATAGCAGCTCTTTTTCCTGCTGCATCTCCTTGAATGTGAAGATTTAAAAGCTTTTCCGGAACACAACAGCATGAGCAAATGAATTTGCCATTTTCATCCTCAATTTCATTTTTTTTTAAAGAATGGGAAACAGCGGGATATTTCTTCATCTTTTTTTTTTTTTTTGTTGTTTTAAATTGCATAATGACAAAGTGAGCTTGTATGACAGCTCCAAAAACCGAAGGCAGGATTCTTCTTTTGCACCACAGCCTTGCAGGTTGCTGTGGGAGTGCTGCTAAAATAGCTGGAAGGGCTATTACGCCAACGCATCTCTTGAGCCTCTTCTTTCTTATGGCAGGGTGGTGGATACAAATTTAGCATTCCTGCTCATGTGACCATCCCACACTGTGCATAACCCCTACAAAGAGCCAGGCCATGTGGGGAGCTGGGGATCCTGCAAAGCAGGGCTGCGGGAAGCAGTGAGACAGAGCCACGCAGCAGTGCTGTGTATCCATCTGGCCCTGGATGCCCCTGGTCAGGCTGCACCCACCCTGTGCGGTCCCAGGGCAGGACAGAGGGGCTGTGGCACCTGCTGTGGAAGGAGAGGGCTCCCAGCTATTTATGCTAAGAGCCCCACACTGCCTGAGTGGTGTTGGTGTGCCTCAGTGTCGTGTGGATGGGCACAAGCTGTTGGTAAAAACAGAGGGCCGGGTTGCCAGCTCTCCTCCCACCAGTCCCCTGGGTTCCTGGGGTGGAATTAAGGGCACTCACCTTAGTGGAAGAGACAAGTCTAACCTTTATCTCCTGCTCAAGTCGTCGCCTGGAGGAGGGGTTTGTTTGCTCCTCTCTGATTTTCACACAGATGCCTGCCTGCTGAGACCACAGCACTGGAGTGCTGCTGAGCTGGCAGTGTGTTTGGCTCTTACAGCTTAGGAGTGAAAGGTGTTTCTTTTGCCAGCAGAGCAATACCCATCTGAAGCACCAAGTATGAAATCTGTAAGTAAAAAGCAAATCCAGCTGGGTCAGGGTAATTAAAACAACTCAGGCTCTCCGTTCTGCTCCAAGTTCTATCTGCATGAAGTTAAGAGGCAGCATCTGGTAGAGAAACATGTTCCTTCCTCCATCCCTTGCCCCTGGGACCCCTTAAAAATCCCCTGTGGTAGGCAGTGCCTTTGCTTCTACTATTTCCTGACCATGACTACCTTTGCTATAGTCTGAGAAAGCTCTGGAGAATAAACCATCTCAAACTCCTACAACTCATGTTGTACATCTCTGCTCTCATTAAGACCAAACTTCTTCTGAGGCCCCACTTCACCATAACCTTTCCCTCCAGAGTTTAACTCAGTCTCTCTAATTAACTTACTTTATCATCCATTACCACCAAAACCAACTTATATCTTCTGTTACATTAGGGCATTCATCAAATACTGCACAGCTTCAGGAAGGCACCTTCCTTGGGACTTTGATGCTTGCATTCACACAATGTTCTCATTATCTTCCTTTTTGTTGCACCTGCAGGACTTCAATTCTCTCCTCTACTGGTGTGAGGCCAGTCAGGATGTTTTCCCCAGAGCCATCTGGATGGCGCAAAGGCCACCTCAGTTAAGAACTTCTATGACTGTCAGAACTGGAACCAGCTTCTGGGTTTCTCACTAGCACAAGTTCTGATAAAACCCCTTTACCAGCTTTTTCAGCTGGGTCTGAGCAGGAAAGAAACTTACACTGATAAACATCTGTCTTCAGCATGTGCAGTGGGAGGAAAAGAGCTGGCAGGTTCCTCTAGACTCAGACTTGCAATTGGACTTAGTGAAATACCTAGAAAAAACATGAGGATAGAGGGAATCTATCCTGCAAAGCTCAAACCTTCCTAATACCAATTTGCTGCAGCCATAAACACTCTCAATGGAGAAAATGGAAATGCAGCAAAAAAACAGCTGCCCCAGCGAAACACAGGAAAGGCAGCAGCCTTGAACTGACCGTGAGCACATCAGTATGCTCGGATTTTGTATTTCACAAGGGCCCTTCTCACAGGAAGGCTCATGTAACCATGGCAATGGAGATCTCTGGATGCATTTCATCCTTGTCACCACTAACAAACAAGTAAGTTAAATCAGATGCAGATAAGAAAAGTCTTCCCACTCCTCTTTTTACTAAACAGTTCAGAATTCCTAGGAACCATAAGGAATAAAAGACAACTTCAGAAAAAAAAACAAAGTCCCAGGAATCATCACAACTCAGATTTTTATTCAACAGTGAAGTTGAAGGGAACAGTGTTATTTTCCCTTCAGGGCAAATGTTCCAAATGGAAATTAAGTAAAAATATTGTTCCCCAAAAGTACTCACAATGAAATTAGTTTTCATTAAATATATTTGTTTGGCAAAATAAAATAAAAAATTAGAACCCGTACAAAAAAAATCCCTTGCAAATTTCTAACACTGTAGCAATGACAACGATGTAAACCTGGATGTTTGGCAGTTGTAATTAATTTGTGAAAATTACTGTTGAACTTTGGACCAAGGAAATAAAAATCACTTCAAATAGCAACAAGCCAATTTTGGAGGCAACTGAGGCTCAGGGAACGCTACAGGAATGGGACACACTAGTGGCTTCATACACGGTTTGTGCAAGTGATCTGCTAGTGTGAGGCTATCGTAAGAGCTGGGAGGAAAAGAAGTTAAAAGCTGTTGCAGCATTGCAGCGTATGGTACAGCAAAAACCTGCAGAGTTTCCATCCTGGGAGCTGATCGGTTGGGTGAAGGCTGGAGGCAAGAGCTGAGATGACCGTGGAGAGAATGATGGCAGTGACGGATGGTGCAAGCACTGGGAAGCAGTTAACCAATTTCATCATCACATTGGATTCAGTGGTGAGCAGACTCTTGTGAGTGTCTGGGGAAATCTTCTGCTTACAGTAGCTGCTTTTGCTCCCTACCTCCCTCCTCCTTCCAGTTAAAGCCTCTGCCCTGCCAAGTGGGTTTCACAGGCATGCAGTTTGATAACAACGTCCTTTAGTTAAGAATGTCTATTCCAGTATTAAAAATGTAAAAAAAGTCCTCATGAGGGTTGCTTCTTAGTGGCAGTCTTTGCCTTAAGCAAGGCCAATGGCCTGCAATTACAAGTTAATTAAAGCAATGTGGATTTGGATGAGCAATGGGGAAGATGGGAATGGGGAAGGAAGGGATGCAGGGAACAGGGAGGAATGCAAGTGTTTCTACATCCCTCCCCAAAGCCAAAATACAAGGTGCAAAAGTGGGTTTCTTTTTTTCCTCACACTCTTCTTTTTTTTTTTTTTTTTTTTTTTTTTATATATCTCTCCAGTTATAATGTATTTCCAGTTTCAGAGCAAGTTTCAGTGACTGCCTCAGTTACAGTCATAAACGAAGTCGTAGTTGCTGGGCTCCTTTGGGATAGGTGGGGGAGCATCTGGGATTTGTATATTTTCCAAGTCAAGGAGGCGTAGCTTGATCTCCATGCTGAGCAGCGTGTCCAGGTCGTTCCGTGTTAGGTCACTCAACATATCCTTCCCAAGGAGGGCGTTCAAACCATCGGTCCATACACAATACTGCACAGGAAAAGGATAAAAACTCTCATTAATAGACTTTTCATACACAAACTCCTTGTCTGGTCTGGTCCTCTACAGTTACTGCTCCCATGGGGACTTACAAAGAGACCTAAAATATGGTTGATGCAACCATATTTTATCAGCTCAGATCTTGAGGAAGGCTTTCACTGGGCTGCTCAGAAAATGGAAAACATTCCATTAAATGGGACAAAATGACAGTGTTTAGTCGTTTGACAATTTGGCATCTCCTCCAAACTTCTTAGTGAATGTTCTTCTGCAATTATTGGAGAAGGAAACAATAACTTAGGACAATGAACCTCTGGAGAAATCTCCTTCACTCCTCTCATTTTCCTCTCCCAGTACTTATTGAAAAAGCCTGATTATCTTACACTAACTAAACTTTTAATTCCAAGACATTTAAGTTAGGTGAACTAAATCCCACCCCCAAATCCTTCTTGACTTTCAGTGTAAAAATCCTGTACTATCTGCTTTTATTATTGTTTCCTTTCCGATACATGAAGCTGTTACAATTGATAGTCTCACATAACTATGCCTACTTTACCACTATTTTACAAAAAATAACATATTGTGAAAACTACATCAGTTAATGCTATGTCCTTCATGAAAATTAAATGCCAAGCTGCTTGGGTATAATACTTAATGCTGCAAATGCTGAACTGGCCTCTAAAACCTTTTCCTTACTGTTAGCTTTTTCCTAACAGGAGATGCCATCTTTCCCAACAGCTGACAGCTTGTGATAAATGCGGGCTGAATAAGCATTTAAAAGCAGCAACAAATTCAAGGGAGATTGGTGATCTAGAGTCAACTTCTATTGAATAAGTCACTTTCATTTATTACTACAAGCCATTTATTCAACTATGAACAGAAGTACTCAAATGCTGTCATCTAAAAATAAAGATTTCAATCATGAACTTGTGCCCTAGTTTGCAGGAGAAAAATTAAATTAACCATAACTGCATTTTTATCTTACAAATACTTCTGCTGGATTTCATGCCAAAAAAAAAGGAGTTTTAAATTTAGCTGACCATTTGCTACATGATGCCGCCGAGTTTAAAGATAGCCATGGCTGACTTCATCCCACAGCAGAAATGAGGATTATTTTTAAGGAAGAGAGAGAAGCCCCCCTCTTCATGCAGAAAAAGGGCATCTTTCAAAAATAGGATGGGTTAGCACACTTCAGCATCCAAAGTGAAATCCAACCCACTTAAGTCAGAAACAAAACAGTAGCAGAGGGAGATTTTTCACCCAGGGTGTGGGCAAGCCAAGCCACAGCTTTAATATGAGATCAGCTATATAGAAGACACTTTAGAGTTCAGGTTGTCCGCCTGACAAGTACTAAATAAACAACCTAGCCTGCCTATTCTAGGCTGTCAAAGTGTGCCACTGAAGACTTTTAAAGCATGCTATTTTTTTGGAGTGAATGCAGAATAGCAGGAAAAGAAAGAAGCTATTCTAGAAAAATAATTCTATTTGAACAGCCTATATAATCTTCTGTGATTTACTTGAAATCTTTCTCTAGGAGAGTTTTCCCTGAATTCATTATGAAGAAAGGAACAGAAAAGCAAAAGGCTCTGCTCAGGTTACACGAGAGGAGAGAACCTTCTCAACAGATGCAGCCCCTGACGTAAATAGTCCATCACCTGCGCAGTGAGCGCGGCCAGCTCTTCCTCTGGGGAGGAATCCCAGAGAGCCAGAAAGCAGAACTGCAGTTCTCTCCTCTTCCAGATATAACTCATTCAGGGCCCACAGAAACCAAATTCTGGCCACAACTCTGATGAGTGCAATGGCCTGGAAAAGGGGCTTCCTCTCTAATCTCCATATTGGCAAATGCACCTAATTAAACTCCTGCACATGTTGAGGAGAGAGACATCCTAATGAGATGGTGGAAAAACAGAGGCATTCATTCAGAAGCTTTTTTCTTTTTAATATGCATAAGAGACTAAGAACCACTGAAAAATTAATTTACGAGATTCATTTTCATAAAACTCCAATGAAACCTAATTATGGCCTCCCTCATCAGTTTCTCTGTCAAACATCATGGATAAGATTAATCCACCTTTTTTTTGCTGTGTAGTTGAAACCAGTTATTAGTATTTAAATGAAAAACAAATACAATGGAGTGATCTCATAGTACTGAATCCTCTGGCTAGCAGTAAGCTCCAACAGATGGCTAAGAGAATTCACAAACTTAAGTGCGCTAGAATGAGGTCCAAATCTCAATGATACTGGTTCAGTAATGAGATTTTGTCAAAGAATTACTTTGGGAGACAAGAACTAGAAAGGTTGCACAGGCTTCATCCATCTGGATGCAGCGCCGAGCAACCTGGTCTGAGCTCATTGCTGACCTGCTTTGAGCAGGAGGTTGGACTCAGGACACCTTCAGGGCTCCTTGCAGCCAAAATTATCCTAAGAGCCTCATTCAATTTTTCTTTTTAGGACACGTTCAACTCCCACATTTCAGCCTCACTCTACAATCACGAGGGCTGCACAAGTATTTAAAAAAAGCCCTGCAAGTCTGACCTGAAATTGTCATGTACCAACATCATTGCTGGTGCTTCACACAAAGCTTTCAGAATCTTGAGATGTCACCACAAACTGACAATGCTGCTAAACTAGCACTTCTATCAACAGGCACCCCAACTACTTTGATGAAGAGTCACGGGCTTCACAACATGCTACTTTTCCCTTTCCTTGTGGGTGCTTCCTCTGAACACTTGTACTTTTCACTTTAATCACAACTCACTCTTCTGCAGGCCATGGAAAAATACAGAGGATGTGAGATGTCCTTTTAAAAACTTTCATTTGGGAACTGTCAAGTGGCAGCAGAGACTGTTGCCTCTGGCCATTTTTTTGAACCTATTAATTTTGTTTCAAAGAAGCTGCACAATACCAAAAAGAGATATGAAGATAAAAGGTGTGTTAACGCAATCATGAGCAATTGGGTTAGTGCATCTCACTGCTACTGCCTGTCAGTGGGATCCAGCAGCAGCTTTTGAACATTTGGACCATTAAAATCCACTTTTAGCTATAGGCTGTATTTGAGATACAGTGGCTGAAAAAATGGTTGGTTTTCATGACCATTTGCACTTCTGAGCTGAAACAGTCTAGAATTCACTTTCTGGAGAATTTATATCAGAAATACCAAACATGTTCAGTTCAGAGGATGATGACAACCATGTGTTGCTTAGATCTACAGCTCTAGTGGCACATTGTGCCTGGGATACTACTGCTCTTTTCTCTTACATGAAACCTGACCAGCAAATACTTCCCTGGAATGAGCATTCTTGAAAATGACACTCCAATATTAATCCACAGAAATACCCAAATGGGAATAACTGTATCTCCTCTCCTAAAATTAACATTTAGTTGAAGGTTTTAGTCCAGAACAACAAATGTTGAAGGGGCACAGCTAATACACTTCACTTGTAAAGCAATTTCACACACTTTAACACTACAGTATAATTCAATTTAAAGTGATCTTCTTCATCATCTTAGCACAGGGTCCTGAACTGAGACCAAATGTAATATCTAAAAATAAGTGTGCAAATGAAACATAACTCTTTGCTTTAGAAACAAGAGGGATTTTTTAAAAAATGTAGTGCATTCTGCTAAGCCTTTACTTGAAATTTCTTGGAGAGAAACACATCCAATGATTCAAAACAATTAAGGTAAATTAATCCCATCCCATTCCAGAAGGCGATGATATCTTCTATTTCCTTGTGGATTATACTAAGAGAAGGGAGCAGGGAAGGGGCTATCCTTGCTATTGGTATTTATACTGTCTTTATACAAGTGAAAGCCGTTGCAAAACACTCTCCTGTGGAGATGGAATGAATACAGGGGGCCTTCTATGATCAGCTGTCATGAATGGTCTTAAGAAATGTGAAAATGAGGAAAAGGGGATATGCCATTCTGGAGAGCACAAGTCTTTGGCTGAAATTGAGACCCAATTATGGTATAACCACCCCTGACTATGCTAGCGTTGTCAAAATGAACTGAGGCTGGCAGTGATTCTTTGAAAGCTTGGCTGTACAAATTCTCAGTGTTGAAAGTTCACACAGAAAAATTCTCTAGTGTCTGAAGTACAGCAGACCACAAGAAGTCAGGAAATGGTGAGCGAGGTCTGTAGAACTTCAAGGTCTGCCCAAGCTCTCTTATTTCTCTTTCCTATAGCTCATATTTCAGGAGGACTTAGAAATACTGGTCTGTAATTTTGAGCTTCATGTGCTCTGTGATGCAGGAATACAAAACATGTTTCTTCTGTGCCTCAGATATGCAAGAAAATTGTAGAAGGTCTTGTTCCTGTACTAATCCCTTGGATTTGTCAGTTTGTTTTGAGACATGACACTGATTTAGATAGACCTATATCCTGGGCCAAGATGACCATTCTTATGTTCTTACAAAGACATCTGATGCCTTAAAGCAACTAAGATAACTTCAAATAAATTTCTGCACTCTGCACATGACTTACCTCATGCTTGTCTGGAGCAATGAAATTCAACTGGCCACTTGAGTCATACAATATAGAGAAAGCAAGCTCTAGCACCTCCTGGAACAACACAAAGAAACACATATTAATGCTGCATGAGAGAGGCATCTGTACATTCAGGTCTGTCTTTCTTTCCTATCCATTATTACCCAAAACAAGTTGAAAAATAGTTTATGGCAGTCTCCTGTCTGGCCAGAGCTGCAGCAGTACCAGACCACTGCAAGAGACAGGCACAGCAAGAAAACCACCACGGTTACTTCAGTCAAAACAAACCGACTCACCTCAGTGCTTACTGTGGCCCACTGGGTCATGAATTCCTTTAGCATTTCAGTTTAAATTTGAGCTAGGCAATGGTGAGGACTAAAATCAATATAATGAATAATAGTACCCTTGCAAGAAACTCTTCATGAAGGCTCACAGGTTTTTTTCACTTTATATAGATTAAACTCACAAAGTTCTGCAAGGTTTGACTCCTTGTGTTAAAAATCTTGTCAGGACAATGAATATCCTGGTATATACTTATGTTCTTTTCACTGCTGGAAATATATTAAATTATTCACTCTCAGGAGATTTCTGTAATTCTGTTTCCATCTGAACCAGAATCGCCAGCCTCAGTCAAGCCAAACGATGCCAGTTACCTAAAGACCCAAAGGAATTTCAGGAAAGGAAAAAGCAATCATCTTTTTGTCCCCTAAGCACTGAAGCTGGAATTGTAAAAGATACCAAGGAGAATTCATAAAGTGCTGACCTTCCCTAAAAGTCACCTGGAGTTAAATTCCCATGGGGAAACCCAGGCAATCTGAATAAACACTGCTCTTTCAGTGGCCAGCAGTGAGCATGCTAAGATGTTGTCCTATCTGTTGCCATAGGATGGTTTCTGCCCGCATCACTACAAGTGCCAGTACAAGGATCTCACAGGATCTAAGCTTGGCAGTAGGGATATATTAACTGTGGAAAAGAGACCCAGCTACACAGCAGAGTGCTGACTTGTAACTATGATCTGAATCACATGTCCCGTTCTTTTAGCTCCTTGGCTTCCTCAGCCCTGTCACACTGAAGCCTTTTGCTGACTCTCAGCTGACAGCAGTCCCTGCACCACCAGCGGTGAAAGGAGAACGACTTCCTAAATCAGCAACACTAAGTTTTAAAATGGAAGAATTGACTCTGGGGACTGCAGCATAAACATTGCTCTAGATTGTTACCCCTGAGCTCCTGGTCTGAGACAGACATAGTATATTTGGGTTTCTGTAAGGGCTTTTTTGGTTTTGACGTTGTATGATTAAGAGCAGAGTCTGAACCATAAAACTTGCAATCCTTATGGATAATCTCGGATAATAAGAGATCAGGCTTCTCATGGGAAATGTTCCTGTTTTCCTTGAGTTTAGTTACTAGGTTTTACTTGATGTATTGCCAAGGCTACAGGAGACAAAGCTATGTTAAATCCTCATTGTGTTGAATCTCCATGGAGGCTGCAAGTGCAAACAGTGCTGGTGCACTCAGCAAACCAATGGCTCAGGCTCACATGGCCCTTTTGTGTTGTAGGCATGTCTCTCAGCCACACCTTATTAAGAGTGATGTCCCTCATTAGAGAAAAAAATCTACCTCTGCCCACATGAACCTGGCATTATCTTCTCCCACGGTGTTATAAATTACTGACAGAACACGCCAAGTAATGCCCCTGAGGTTGTAGCTCTGAAAAAAATGGCTTGTACTGTTACATTGTGATGTTCCTGAATTTCGTGAAGGTCAGTCAACAATCCCACAGGCCTGACCCCTACAATTTTTTCCTTTGGGAAACTCCCTATGAATATACTTTCTTCTTCACCTCAAAGAGAGAAAAAAGAGGAAAAAAAATTCTGCTTGGAAGAAGAATGTGTCAGGATGTCAAGGGTTTTGTCATTTCCAGTCAGGCAGAGAATGAGAAGGGACTACATTAAGGGCACCAAGCTTCTCTTTCTGTGGAAAAGTGTTGTTTTGGCAGCCCTGGCTGCAGGTCAGCTTCTTTGTTGGCTGCCCTGGACTCTAAAGCCTTGGAATTACAACTTCCAGGTGCCAGCATCTCTGTTGCTTTATGCACAGCAAACTGTCAAGGAAAATGGAAGCCAAAGGAGCTGGAGCTGCCAGCTGGCCCTCCACACTGACAGTGGTCTCAGTGGTTGAGGTGGCTGACTTGTCAGGGACCCCCAGCTGGCTTTGTTACAGTCCCAATAATGTCAAGGAGGAGCAGGCAATTCTTAAGTGAGAACTGGTCAGTCTTTATCTGTAGTTTTCTCTTCTTCTCTCTGTGCTACTTCTTAACCTTTCTCACTGTAATTTTTCCCTCAAGCCCTTTCCACTTGTTTCTCTATCCCTCTGGTCCTTTTTATCTCACATTCCTTCCAACCTGTTCCTTCCTTCTTTGTTTTGCTTTCCTCCTCCTGCACCTCAAGTTGCTGAACTCCCTCCCTTGGCACTCCTAGCTCCTTCCACAAGTCAGACCTCTGCCCTTCCCCAGATGCTTCTCAAAGGTAACAGCATTGGGACCCACAGCGTGCCTCTCTTCTGAGCTGTGCTGAAAACAGAGAACAAGAGACTGCAACAGCACTCCTTGGATTCAGCTCTGTGGGGGAAGCTGTTGTAGGTGGTGTGAAGGGAAGGTTGCTCTCCCATGCCCAGAGCTTCCCTTTCCCCCAGTCTCCAGTGGTCCCCAACACAGGCCAGAAACAAGCTATTTTTCATGAACACGCATTTTGGGTGCCTATGGTGGAGCGATCCCATGCAGCTGGAATGACCTCACTAATTTCTGCCTTCTCTGCCTTCAACATGCTCAAAACACTCATGTCTTTACTGAAGACCGAGGCCTGGCCATGTTGAGTTTGCTTGCCAGCATCAGAAGATCTGCCCCAAAGAACTCTCTAGACAGGCAGCAGTGGGGAACTTGTTCAACGAGTAGAGAAGAGAGAAGAGAGAAGAGAGAAGAGAGAAGAGAGAAGCTTCATTCATCAGGGATGAGCCATTTTAGCTGACTAAAAAGGCACAAAGCCTGAAACCTGCCACATCAGCAGATAAAGGGTGATAGGAGAACTCTTCAAAATATCTGGACATGTTTTTTTTTTTTTTTCCTAATTCTTCTGTCATGCTTTATTTTGAAGGCTTTGAAAAATCTGATGTATTTCATTTCCTTGAAAATCATTGGTACTACTTGGGAGTCAGAAATAATGAATTTAAAAATTAAACCTAATTAAAAAACACAAGTAAGACAAACAACGGATTCAGATCTGGTCCCGTCACATCTTTCCAGCTTCATATGCAGGCAAATTCCAATTCAGTTTAACTCTTATTTCTTTCTAAATTATCCTGCTGAAAGAACAATGGCCATGTGCTGGCAAATGAAGGGATGCTGAAGCCTTTGTTATGGACATTTTGCCAATTCCAGCTATGCTCATAGCATGGCATTCTGCCATTCAATTTTCTTTTCTGCCAATGAATAAAATTGAGGTGGACGTTATATATGTACAAAGAAAGCTCAGAATGAAAAGGCCTCTTAAAAATATATCACTGATTGTGAAATTTCAGAAAGTGAAAGGTTTCATACACCAAATTCAGCTGAATTGCATTCTGTGTCTGCCTTTTTATAAATTTTAATTGCCTAACCCATATACAACTTGAAAGGCTGCAAATAACGTTATTCCTATGTCAGTTAAATAGTTGCAATATTGTGCCTGACAGTTTGATTGGTATGACAGGTTAATTCAAAAATTCTGTGCTTCTCAGGGGAAGAAACAAGGAATTGAGGAAATAAAAAAAAAACCCAAACCCACCAAACCAAAACCCCTGCACCACATCAGAAACAGTAAAACCATCAAAACTGCCATTGTCTGGGTCACAAACAGAATGCCTCCAGCCAAGGATGCAGCCATGCCACCTATGAATTCCAGATCTTCCCATTCTCAGCCAGAAATTTTATACCAGTCCCAAGCAATTTTACCTAAGGAAATGGGGCAATGCTGAGAGCTGAGGACAAACTGATCTGCAGCATTTCTATTTAGCATTAAATACTATCTAGACATTACTGCGCCATAACGATGACACATTTCCATCACTGCCACCCACTGCTTTCCATCTTTCCCTTTGTGTGGACATATGAGTGCTAAGCCAAGGAAGAGCTAAAAATATTTTATATGCATCATATAAATGTCCCAGCCAAATGTGTTGATGGTTCAGCTGCAACATGAGGTAGGAGTTATACGTAATCTATTGTACTCATGTGTGTGTGTGTTTGTGCCCAGAAAATCAACAAGGAAAAATACTCCTGGGATTTTTTTCCTCACTTGACTTTTTCCTTTCCTACCATGTAAAGCCAATGCTGAAAGGAGAGCAACTTCTCTGTAAGAAAACAAATGCAAAAAATACTCAGGATGCTTTGCCCACCTGTGCACAGTTAAGGAAAGAGAAGTTGCAGCTGTGAAGATGCAATTAGTCGTGTGATGTCGTTTTGAAAGGGCCTTCTCAATTTTTATGGCTCCCTTCAGAACTGCTTTTTCAATTTTATCTAAAGTACTGAAGCAGGAACTCTTAACTTCACAATTTTGTCCATCAAAATCTCCTGGTCTGACTAAAAAATTTCTCAGTATCACTAATTAGAAATTCTGATTCAAAACCTGTGATCTGGCTCCCAGATCTCTCAGGGTGCTGTTCTTGGTCAGACTGAGCACCACTATAGTCTCATGGCTTCTTGTAAGGTGAGAGCGACAACCTGGTAAAAATTTCTGAACATACCTCATAGAATATGGTATTCACCACTAACAATGCCAGACATTGCTAGTAACTCCATTTCTTCTTGATGTGGTGACAATTCTTACTAACAAAAACTCTGCAAGATTCTGGCACGGCACAATTTTAGTACTACTGTCAGCTTACAGTTGTTGCTCTGAAACTGAAAGGTAGTATAAATCTAATTTAAGCTGAATATTGTCTCCTACACATTTTTTCCCAAATGAACTGCTAAGCACATCCTTATATGCCTCCTTAATTGCCCAGGATTTACCTTACAGCCTTTTGTTGGCAGTGGTTTTTCTACCTGATTGGACCTGCAGGTATCATCAGCTGGACATTAATTGCAATTTTGGCATGTGTTCACTGAATGTGGCTTCATCAGAGAACACAGCTGGAGCAAACTTATTATTTATCAGACACAATATAGGAGTAGGCACCAACAGCCATTGCTTCTTTACTTTAGACACAGAAAACATCACTACTAAAGACAATTCCAGTTGTGCCCTGGGCGTAACTCAATGCACATCTGCCATGAAATATGAATACAGAAGGCTAAGCTGTCCCAATGACCTAACTCAAATGGTCTGAGGTGGAAACAAAGGGTATACATACATGGAAATGTTGCAGGCTGGAAAGAAAAATACCTGTGTTACTTCAGGGAAGGTCAAGTTGACAAGCTTTGCATTCTGCACAGTATGTGTTCATAGCAATTTGAGAACCATACCTTGTTTTGTTTAAGAGCTCCTTTCTCCTTCATATGTGGGCAGTCTTTCCCAGTCACAACAGCTTTTATATCTGCCACTGGCACTGCATTAAAAAGAAAGAAAATCAAACCTCAGAAAATTAGTTAGAAGCAAGTTATGTAAAAGCTACAGAGTCTAAAAAGAAGCAAGACTAATGTGTTAAAATTGCCATGTCCTTTGCCATTTCCAGCCTTTTGTAAGAAAGAAAACTGGAAGAAAACAACTAACACAGGAACCAGTGAGTCTTGACAAAATTTCAGGCATCTGGATAAAAGTCTGAAAATGCTTTTTCTTGCCTATTTAGACTCCCTTGGGTAAGACTGTTTCATATAAATGCATACCTGTGCCTGGACACTATGTGTACTCATGGATCTCAAAACCATATAATTTTCTTCTTTGTTAATATAATGTGCCTGCTCTGTTGTTGCTCTTTCCTAGGCATCCAGGTAAAGTCTCTGCTGGAGAGAGGATGCTGGGCAACTTGGACCCTTCACTCAGTGCTGTTTTCCTTCTTTTAAAAGCCTGTAGGAATTTTTTAAAAATAGTTTCCTATTTCACTCCCATCAGCAGTTTAGTTGCTTTCTGGTACTAGCAGGAATAAGGCATACTAAGGCTTATAATGAGCTATTCCAATTGCTTTAAAATGTCAAGTGATCAGAAATGACTGGGGGGAAAAGAAAGGTAGGAAAAAATATTGGAATCTGCTGCCACTCAGAGTCACAGAGTGAGGTCACTAAAGCATAAAGATAAATTTCTCTGAGTTTCAAGCGGAAGTCAATTTTCCCAAGGTAATTACATTATGGAGAATCTATATGCTCTACAATACAGTATGGTCCCTGAGTGACAGTTTCTACGATCTATAAATAATCCATTATCCTTGTGGCTGCAGAAAAGTATCTTATATATAGGACAGTAACATGAAAACCTGTTACTGCCCAGTTCTTTAGAAACTCTAATGGTGTGTAATAGTGAAGAGGAGAAATGCATTTACTCTTCTACTGGGCCCAGCAGCACCATTTATTTCATGACAGATTACCTCAGCACTATGCCAAATGGATGGCATAGGATAGAAAAGACATTCTTAAAGTATTTGCTTTGCATGGAAAACTGAAAAGAAAGAAAATCATTTGACTCTTCACTACTCAACTTCTGCCTTTAGTCTCAGAATTTTATGCCATAGGTCTGCTGACTTTTTATGCCTCTGACAGTCTCATTATGGAGAAGAAGGGATACTGTTTTAGAGAGGAGAGTGAGCTAGGATAAACTGGGAAATTAAGGAGATATTTGACTGCAACTAAGGTAGAAAGGTCTTCTTAAGAAAAAAAGAGTTCCTGCCCCTTTTTGAAGAGGCCCAGAAAAACAGTTTCTCTGTTTGCGTAAGATAAGGTTTTCTGAGGTCAGCCCTCTCAACCAAGAAGGCTTTTCACCAGGTTTCATACACTTGATCTGTGTGATGTGGAATACAGTTACCATGGGAGATCACAGACTGATGTGACATCCTAATCTTTATTTATCTGGAACTTGGCTTATGCCTTACTTTAGAAAAATAGAATCAAAGACTTCAGGTGTCAGAAGTTGACTACAAGATGCTGGAGGGCGTGAGCACAGATGTGATGTGCTCACAATTGATAAAGCCTTGAGAAGGAGGGCAGCTGTTTTCTGTCCCAGCTGGAGTCTGCATGACTTGTTAACTCTGCCAGCCTGAAGAGAGGGGTGACATTCACAGAAGTGAAAAGGTTAAAAACCCACACATTTATTTTTAGGGATAGAGACTAATTATTCAGGTTTGGCAAGGAGTACACAAAATGCTTGATGCTGTTTCTCTTGATTCTGTTTTCTTACCCACCTATTCTCTTTTATCTGTGGACCTGGCTCCAAATGCTGACAAGTTGATCGTCATAGCCAAACTTTAAGAATTCAAAAATCAATAAGTCTGTCCAGAGAAAACCAGAATATTTATGAAAGTATTCTGTAAATTGCCCAAGCCAGTTTGGTGTGATACATTTCAAACAACAGTGCCACTTTATAATCTTGTGACTTGCAATATTCTCAGCTTTTTTTAATGAAACTCCATCTAATGTGGGTAGCACTATGGTAAATCTTGTCTCATTCATAGCCTGAAAACCTGAGACACTGATGAAATAACCACCTCTTTCTGAAACTGCACTGGTATCTACTCTGCCAGCAGCCAGGCTGAAGCAACTGGGTGGGTCTGGCCCAAGGGTTTCTAAAGCAGGAGCCCCCATGGGATCCTGACATTCCTGAGCAGGTTCAAGAGCCTACAGAAAATGCAAGTGCGAGATGATGCTCACAGTCAGGGTCAGGGGTTTGTGCATGGAAGAATGCTCCAAGCAAACAAATCTGGGAGCTGCTGCTCTTGTAACTGTGCCTGCAGTTCAAGTGTGACTTTCATTCTTCTGTCACTCTGACACTACTGTAACGCTCTGTGGCTATTTTTCTAAGCCTTGTCCACAAAAACAGTCTCTTTCTGTGCCAATGCAGCAATGTGAGGCCCTGTCCTACATTCTGCTAAGACTGCAGTAGGACTGTGAACATCCTTGAGGCAATCTTTAAGGCAAGGAAAACAAGAGAATGTGACTGCAAACTGTCAGGGCTCCAGCATCACACAGGCTTTTCTTCTTTCCCCTCTCAGATTGCATTGGGGAGCACTTGGATATTTTAAAAGGTGCTGCCTGGAGACAGGTTAGGGGAGAAAATTTCACATCATTCCCCAATTTTCAGGCTGGAAAAATTTCAAACTTCTGAAAAATTAGTCTTTCTGCCATTCCATGAAAGAAGTGGAACTACCAGCTGAAACACCTGTATAAGCATGTCTAATTTGATAATGCCAAGGATTTTCAGAAAAGAACAAAAAGAAATTATTCCTTATTCAATGCTGGGTTTCTTGCAGTCACCTCCCAAGTGACAGAACTATACTCATTATTTCCACTTTCAGAAAAGAGCTTCCCTGGATTACAGGTTAAACCCCTACAACTCGTGTCGAAGAACAAAGGAGAAATCACTACAGTATGATGGTTCTGAAGAGCTCCAAAATTACTTTCAACCATAAGAAAAATCCCAATAAATCCCCTGGTAGGAGCTGCCACAGAGACATGTCCTCTCCCAGTTGGCTACTCAGAAACAGTGAGGTCCTCTCAATGCTCTTCACAGTGACCTGTCACCTTTAAGTCCACTCCTCACAATAACTGAAAAGACCTCTGCACTTATTCCTCCTCCAGTCACTAGACTGCCTGTTTCCATGCACAGGCAGTGCTTCTGAATATGCCCAAGTATTTTTATTTGACATCTGCAGTTAGATGAGCAATGAAAATAAACTGTGTTCCTCCCTAGGAAAGACATCATGTTTCCAAGCTGAATGAAATTATGAACTCATTGAAAAGCTTAATGCAGTCCCCACACACTCTTGCCAAACCCAGGAGAGAGGTGTTTGAATGCAGGAGGAAATGTCCCCTGCTCTTTATCTTCATTAGCTGTGCATAATGTCCCATGTTAAGAGAAACCTACTACAGGTTATAAAGAAGAACTAGCATAAAAGTAGCAGAAGTGTCACAATCTTTGTGCATGACTTACATTTATCTTGCAAGGAATCATGAGGGACTTCTCCCTGTGGACTTTCTTCCAAGTCTCCGTAGTGCAAGACCTTGTGATTAGGTGAAAGTCGACAATACCAAAATTTGTCTGTTGAAATAAACACATTAATGAAGGTTACTGACATGTATTCATCAGCCTTACCAACAGCAGAGGAGGAAGCTTACTAAAACAAGGTGCTACAGGGAAAGGCTGTCTTTTCTTCCAGAAGAAGAAATGTGTGGGGTGTATATATAAGAAGGGTAGGGACTTTGCTCAGTAATTTTACCTGATTAAATGAAGCTGGCATTAATCTACAGGCATTTTGTTATTGACATAGTCACTGGCTCAAAAAAAAAACCCACTAGTGAGAATAAATTTACTTAGTTTTACCAGATATTATATACCCTCATGGCCAGAACTGGCAAAGTAACTACTTTGAGTGGATAACTTTAATTTACCCATAAAAGATACATTTTTAGCATCCACTTTGTGAAAATCAAGCCTTACCAGCTGTCTTGTGTGGGACACCCAAAAACTGATAAATTTGAAATATCCCATACTTTATGAAAATTATGACTCATATCTTTTTTTATAGACATAGGAGAACACCCCCATATTTATGGAGAGACTGGACCTAATAAAATGCAAGAACTTAAAAAGCAGACATTAAGTCTCTTGTCCTGCAGTGCTTTGCATGGTCACAAATATACGTGTGACCATGCAAGTTCACACCCCAGTTTGCATTTTAGTCCTTCCTAAGAGATGCACATTTACAGCTCCTGACAACTTGTGCTTTGCAGGACATAATTCCCCCCAACAACATTTGTTAAAATCTGCTCCTGTGAAGGACATTGCCTTTGCAGAGCGAGGCCACCACTCTGCCTAGCCTGCAAGGATGGCGCTTGCCAATTCCCTTTCTGAAATGGCAAGAAAGAGGTTACCCTCCCTTGTCAGAGCATGTTCCATTTAAAAAGTAGATCACACAATGTTAAGCTGTCAAAAACACAATCTTGTTACATCCAAACTAAATCTCCAAAAGCTCAGAGCAAGGCTGGATGTTAAAATGCCAGTGGAGGGGGGCAGAGGGCTTTTCTGGCTCTGTGCTTCTCTCGTACTGGCAGTGCTGATGCTGTGCCAAGCAGCAGCCTGAGGGACAATTTAGGGGGAAGCGTTAGCACTGACACAGCCCTGCGGGCGCTGGGAGCCTCCTTTGGATAAAACATTGGAGGAGCAGTGGAACCAGCATATGTGAGCTCATTTGGGGTGTTAGCAGAGGAAGGGCTTCTTGGCTCTCTGAGTAAAACACTGGCCTCATGGACCCAGCTGTGTCCTGAAGGACACTCCAGGCCAGTCATTTAAAATACAGTGCAGTAAAACACAGGCAATTGAATGATAAAAGGGGACTTTCACATGCCCTTTTAAATTTCTTTGTCCCAGTGGATTAAAAGGTTTGGGCAAAAAAACTACACTCTTCAAACCTCTTTCAGAGTGTGCAGCCCCTTCAACAGAAAGGTTTCAAAAAACCTTATAAACCTCTGGCAAAGGCTCAAAATGGCCATGGGAGAGATTCTGGCCATCAACTTCACAGGCATGCACAACACTGTAAGACTGATGGTAGAGAGCCTGAGATTATGCTCCTGTGATGCATACAAGAAGAGCTGCTGAAATATAAGCACCCCTGGACTATAAGCAGCAGAACATACAGTGTGGCACAGTATGGGGTTGAGAAGAAGACCCCACTTGCAAAACTTTTGCAGGGAATTGAGACTAGAGCAAGTAGGAGCCCTGATTCAGTAGACTCTCATCTGAGGAGCACACACATGCGCAACTCATTAAGCAGTTTATGTACCTCAGAAGGATGTATGTGAACATTTTCAAGATTCATACCTTTTATAGGGAACTCTACCAGAACCTACCAGCAAAGCCTGATACTTGAAGAATATATCCCATGGAATCTAATGGTTGACCACAATGCCAGTAACTACAGCAGGAGGCTTTCACACCTAGCTTTAACTGCAACCTCATTGCTTATGGGGCTCTACAAAGTAATACAACTTTCCAACTCTAAAATTAAAACAGTAATTTTTTCTTAATAGAAATGGACATGGTTTCACTACCTTCCCAGTGACCTGGGCAAAAAGATGGTCTAACTGAGAAAAAATAAAAATAATGGATTCCTTTCAATTTATCACACATGGTGTTAGCAAGGGTTTGGCTCTTCTACCTCCTTGGGGGCTAGTATTTTGGTAACCTTGGTTCTTTCAGTGCCACGTTTCAATAATAAAAGAGGGGAACACTCCTCCATGAAAATATCTTATTTTGTTTTGGGAAGGGGTGGCTTAATGGGAAGAAACCGAAGCTCTGAATATGTGAGGAACCTTTTCAGCAATTCCCCATAACCCAGGGTTAATTAAAAACTAAAGGCCATAGACTGTAGCTTGAAGCATGTCCAGCACAATGCTCCTGTGGGCTCACTAATAACTCTGCTCTGCCACAGCCTTGCTGTCAAGGGGAAAGCCCTTAAATGAAAGCTACAAATGGAACTAACAAGGTTTCCTCAACCACAGCCACTAAATGACTGCACCAGCCAGGCTGAGGAGGGTGATGGCATGTTGCTAGGAAAAGGGACCCCTGTTTCTACAGCCACCTCAGCCTTACCCATCCCGGTTTTTGCTTCAGCTGTACGTGATGCTACAAACAGTGTATCAGCAAATATCCCACTCACATGAGATTTCAGTGCCTTGGAGGGGAACAGTTTGAAACTGGATGCAGCTATTTTACTGTAGTGCAAGTGCTGAACACAACTACATTGGAAAAGTAGTGTGTAGAATGATCCCACAGTCAAAAATTATATGAAATTGCTTCCACCGAAAAAAAGAGTGAGGAAGTCTGAATTGTAGAACAGCACATGGGACGTAGCCAGCATTTCCTTTGAGCTCAAAATTGATAAATAAAAAAATAAGCAGAAGAAAAAGCTCCTTTCTACTATGACTCAAAAGTGGTGTTTATAAAACAAAGAAAAACTACTATCTAAACCCTCTAAAACTCTTAAACCACAGTCTTCAGAGCTGAAGTGTTACAAAAGGTTTAAAGTTGGGACAGAACTTCCCTATTAGTCCCTGTACTCCACATCTGGCAGATCCACATGCATGTGCCTGGCTGGAATAGGGCAACTGTGAGTTCAGGAAGGAATGGGGTTTGTTTTGGTTTTAGGCCCAGGCTTCAGAATTTTCCCCAAAGACTAGGTCCCTTCTGTGTTTTGTATCCAGTGTTACTACACCTACCTCCTGCTCAGAGCAAGAAGCTGTAGGGAGGGCAGACACTAACCACAGTCTTTAGAGATGAGGGGGACTTGATATTTCATCACAATTTTGAGACACTACATTATTTATACTTTCCAGCAACTTCTTATGTCTTTCAGCTCACTGACCACTGATGCAAATTTCCAAATTCTTTTTTGGAAAACAGAATTATTCATTCTGGTTTTTAATCTGAAAAGTTTCCACGCAAATTGTTCTGATTTTTTAGATATTTGCTAGAGCAGGCAGGGGCTTAAATATGTCACAGCATATTGTTGAAGATTATAGATGAGGTTAAAAAAAATCCCAAATAACAAAATCACCTACAATTTGGCTACAAAAGTAATATTCAAAATTGTGAACAAATAGCAGAGCACAGAACATTTTGCTGATGGGCTACAGAGTGCCTGGCCATTCACACAGTGTGTTTCCAAGTGCATTAATGGCCAATGACTCATATGCCTCTAACAATACTATTCCAGGTAAAGGACTGCTGTGGTTAGTACAGAAGTGCTCTATTGTTAGAATCTGGGGAGAAAATAGCTCAGATATGCATGAACAGAAGTCTGAGAATATGTATTTTTTCCCAAGATACGTTCAAGGTTACTAGTTTTTTGTTCAAAGAAAAGCATCCTCACAGATTTAGCAAGAGAAACCTGCTTTTAAATAGATCTCTGAAAACATGCATTTGTGCAGATTTTATATCTATACATGCATGTAGGCATGCATATTTAATCTTTTACTTTTTTCTGTCTCTATTAAAATTGCATTGACATTTTCACTCCAACTCATCTAAACTGCCTAGGTGAAGCCAGGAAACTCTCCAAGTAACATGCAAATAATTGACCCGTGGCATTGTTGGAGGCATATTTGGTTAACTGGCTCCTCTCAGCGAGTCATGTACTCACAGAATATTAGGTTTTTTGTGGGACCATGGAGAGTAGGATGAAGTAACAGTAGAAAAGAGCTTGGCAGAAAAAAGTCAAAGTGTGTGTTGTTCAGAACTGTGAGTTACTTATCCTAGCAAGAGATGGAAAACCTCTCTGCACTCGATTTTTTGTTTCAAGTTAAGGTTTCTCTTTCCAGGTTACTTCCATGGCACCTTGTGTTTCTAATCTAATGGTATCAGCAGGGTTTCCCTTGCTTCCAAAAATTACTGTTTGAGAAACCTCATGTTGGCTTCAAAACCACTTCAACAACATGCAATTTCTCCACAATCTTTATAAAGGTAAAAAGGAAATTTATTTTCAAGAGTATATGTTGCTACATATACCACAAATGTACTAGATGACAGCATTAGAAGTATCTATTATCCTCAATAAAATGCCTTTATCTGCTACTTAGCTCTACTGGAAATAATAACTACTGGGGGTGTAGAGTGCTTGGCAGGTTTTTGCTTTACTCTTCTCCCTTTTCTTTTAGGAATTATCTAATGAAGGAGAAATCTGAAGAGATCTATCTTTCAGCAGATGTTCATGGCCCACGAACAAAGTGGGGATTTGCAGAGCAGGATGATCTGCTGTTGAACAGCGATCAGAAGGATAGGTTAGATTTTGCTGTTTCATTTCCAAATGATTGATATACTTAACAAAAACCCAGGAGTTACTGCTGCAATTCTCCTATGAAAACCTTGCAAGGGAAAGGCCATGTATTTTTTGGAAGTCCTAAGGATCCAGCTGGGACAACAATGATATTTCTGAATTTCAGCTACAGAGGGATCCTGCTACGATAATCCTGTGCTGAAACACAAAAAGCAGAGATCTGAATGTAGATACCTCATGGCTTAATCTTCAGCATCCTCCCAGTGAATCACCTGCTGGATTGGAGGCTTTCCAATGCTAAGTATATATGAAAGTGTTTAATCTCTTCTCAAAAGGCCATAAGAGGCTGTAAACTCCCTTCCCATTTTTTTGTAAGTCAATTTTTTCAACTTACTGTGACTAATCATGTGTGTCCTACCACATGTTCAAACAACAATCTTAATAGAAGTTTGCTCTGGAGCCTTTATCATGGGCTAAGGCCAGTTAATTATCTTTAAATGGGCAATTTAATGCTTTCAGCTTCTGTGTAGGGCACGTTCAGGTTCCTCTTGTACAATCTGCGGATTTGTGACATTTGTTCCAGGATTGTTTAAAGGGAAGAAAATAATCATAGGAAAGGCACAAAACTGTGTACACACTTCAGTATTGACACCTACCTGATCGTGCTACCCTTACAAGTAGATTGCCACATAACAGGAAAATCGTGATGCCTCAGAAGAGGACTCATTTCTGTTTCAGCTCCATCCAACCTGGATGGACTACGTCCCTTTTAGAGCCTTGGTAATGCTCCATAGCAAGTGGAGTCAGTTGGAGCACCAGGCAGGTGATAAGGACTCCTGAAACCCCCTGAGGTAGCACCAGGCACCTGTACAGGAGGTGGCTTTAGAGAGAGGAGATGGGGATGTGGGACAAAGCTAACAGAAGACACACTCAGAATCTGGGACTTCTACTGTTTTTATCAGGACATTCAGAGGAATTATCTGAAAGATTTACTGTCATAACATCTGAAAGGTTTACTGTCATAACGTTTAGCATCACTAGCTAAATTTAGGATTCTCCACTCATTTTACTTCATCTTCTAATTCTTGACATCATGACAGCCCTGGTTTTACAGTTTGTGCTGCTCTGGGGAACACGAAGGACAAATACTGCTTTTAAGAGAGCTTCTTCCACTCGCTGTGATCTGCCATTTTGTTATTTGGACTGTGCTAGGCACTGTACATACCTAAAAAGGACCCTGATTGAATGGCTTACGAGCCAAGCATGCTTCATTAAATCACACTGTGTTAGGTCACAGAATCACAGAGTATGATGAGTTGTTGGAAGACATCCACAAGGATCATGGAATCCAACAACTGGTCCTGCACAAGACCATCCCCAAACAAACCAACCGTGTGCCTGAGAGCACTGTCCAAATGCTTCTTGAACCACTTCCCTGGGGAGCCTGTTCCAGTGTCTGATCACACTCCAGGTGAAAAACCTTTTTCTAATATCCAGCTGAAGCCTCCTCTAAACTCAGCTTCATGCCATTTCCTCAGGTCCTGTCCCTGGGCACCACAGAGCAGAGATCAGTGTCTGCCCCTCCTGTTATCCTCTTGAGGAAGTTGCAATGAGGTTTCCCCTCAGTCTCCTCCAGGCTGAACAGACCAAATGACCTCAGCCACCTGGCTTCACTTCAAGGCTGTTCACCATCTTTGTTGCCCTCCTTTGGATGCTTTCTAACAGCCTAATATATATATTTTTTTTTTACATTGTGGTGCCCCAAACTAAACACAGGACTCGAGGTGAGGCTGCCCCAGCTCAGAGCAGAGCAGGACAATCCCCTCCTTGCCAGCTGCCAATGCTGTGCCTGATGCACCCCAGGACAGGGTTGGCCATACTGAATTTAATCCTGGTGGCCTCACACATCATCATCCTCTAAATGGTTTTGTGTCTACTGCCTCCCTCACAAATGGTATTTTACCCTTCTGTTTCAGGGAATACAGGAAGTCTATCATAAAGCATACACAATTCTCAAGGGCATGTGGAAACATGACCTCCTAAATGGGCTTCCATCTGTGAAAAACAATCTATTTCAGTCAAGATAATGTTCTTTGAGGCATGGTTGCGTGTTTTATTTGTTTCCAAAGAATCGTGAATTATTTCTGACCCTGTATAAATATGACATCAAAGCAATTAATCTCATGACCTATAGAATTCACTCCAAGGCACAATAGGAAGCAACCCTCTCAATTGAGGATGAGAAGATTACATTGATTTAAAAAAAAAATTATTTTTTAGCTTCAACTGTACTCCTATAAGTTGAATGAATTTATACTCCCTAAGGCTCTTGATCCTATAAATCATGAACTAACAACAATTTAAGATAAAATAAACAGTCTATCTTCCTCTTGGAGATCAGCCAAAAGAAGAATATTTGCTACAAATCCTGCTCCTTCCCTTGAATTTAAGTCATTTGGATTAGGCTGTGAGAGAGGAATAAAATAAACAACCCTCACTACTGGTAGCAGGACAAACTACACATTACTTTACCTACTTTCACTCCATGAGTATATTGGTGAAGGAAAATCATGTATCATGCCTCTCTATCCAGTCTGTACAGAAACTCACAGTGGAATACTGACCATTTGTCTGTGCAGTGGGCTTCAGGGGTGTTTGTATGCCTGACAGGTTACAAAGAACCTACATTAAGGAAAATTGCCTCCTTGTTTCTAAGGAAGGAGGCGTTGCAGGGATACTTCTCTCTGTGAAGAATGCACCTCTCCCCAATGAATCTGAAGGTCTCAAATATTGATCTTTGTCAGTTCTTACTCTTAGCTTTTGTAACTTTCTAATTTGTTCTGTATTTACAGAGGAAAGCAAACAGTAATCTGAATCCTCACAAAATGAGGGATTTAAAGAGAAATTTTGGATATGACTTCTAATTAATCTCCTGAATTTACACTATGTCCCCATTACATTATCTGGAGAAGGAAACGGGCATCTCTGAAGGGAAAAGAACCATAGGGAGTTTTACTGCATAGAATGAGCAATGACTCATAGAATTGGGAAAATAATCTTCTCATATCAATCAAGTATTCATAGAAGGTACACGAATTACTGATATAAGTGCTTGCAAAAAGCATGTTTAAACACCATAATAAAATTACATGGCAATGTAAGACTAAAACAAAGGACAGACAGTACTAGAGGGAAGGGTGCAGAATGAACTCATTGCATACATAAAGGTGATCAAAGACTGAGAGATTAAAATTCAAGTTTCATGTGCTATTCCTGCAAAGACATTGTTTTGAGATGAACAAGAAGTCTGGACATTCAGGTAGAAATCAAAATACTAATTTCAGAATGTGAGACCGCTGCTTGAGATTTTGTCAAAGGCTGAACTTGTTCCAGCTCATCTGTGTGATAAGGCTGAAAGATCATTTGTGTGATAAGTTTCAGGGAAACGGGAAATCCTGAAAATTTGTGACTTGGAGATGCTTTCAGATGCCTCTTGGTAAAAGCAGTCAAGACAGCAATACAACCAAGGATCCTGCCAATGAAAACAGTATTCCTCAGCTCAACTTAGAGACCAAAGTGACAATATAAGGCCAGACTGGGGAGTCTGAGCTGTACCTTGCCGACGCCGACTGTTGAGTTTCCTAAAGCAGGTGCCCTCCACAAGCCGATTGAGACGTTGCTGCTTGATCAGTTCTAAGATCTCTGGCTGAATCTTCTCCTTTAGTTCCCTTGGGAGAGAAAGTAGGCACTTGTAAAATTCAATCAAAGACCATCCTTCCTCTGAAACAGAGTCTCACAAGATAATTCTGCAGGGTGTTTGAAGAGGACTTCAGTCATAGACAAGCCCAGGTCAGAATCTAGTCTGCCCCAGAAAAAAAAACCCTTTTTCTTTTAACAAAGAACAGGAGTCAGGATATCTTTGTTGTAGACATCTCCCTGTTACAACATCAGTGTATGACTCAGGCAAGTTGCCTGTTTTTGTATTACTTTCCTCATTCTAAAAATAACACTTGGTATAATGCATCAACAAGATTTTTCCATAGCAAATAATGCTCTTTCATCATAGGAGCCCTGTGAAGCTTATTTTAGAGTCTGTCACCTTCTGTTGCATGATCCTATGCCAGTATACTTCTCTAGCACTATTATTTAGGGCAACACAAGAAGGCTAGAACACTTTGAAACAACAATAAAAAGTAGGGAGCAATGCCAATGAGCAAAACTAATAATGATCAGTGCTATATTCTTGTCCTTAATCTCATATAATTTGATTACTTTATTATTATCAGAATTTGTGGAAGACTAATTCATGACTAGGGAACACCCAAGGATCCAACTTCATCTTTGCCCAGGAGTGCAGAGACCTACAATACATCTAGAAATAATCATATACATTCTTCAGAAAATCCATTTTCTCCATCCTATTTTGATAAGAGTTCAACATGTCAAGAACTAGGCAGAAAACATATGCACATGATATTTAAAGTTCAATTTCGTACACCATCACATGGATTCACAGATGTCTGAATTCATCAGTTATATCCTCACTTAGATTCATTAAGAATACATAAAAGACAGGTTTAAACATCAACTCGACAGCAAGCCTAGTAAGATTAAAAAGAAATAACTGAATGTGTAGAAGATTTATAAAATATGAAGTTTGTCAGAACCATAATTTTGCATTGCTGTGCAAATTGGGTAATACCAGAAATCATTCTGTCTGGCAGTATGTTCCAGCAATCATCATCAAAAGGAAGCTAAGCTGTGGTATCCCATAGAGACAACAAAAAAATTTTCCCTTCTTGAAAACTTAGGAAGCCCATTCTCTGCTGATTTCCACACTCATTTGGATCCTACGCCTTTGATCTGCCAGACCCCCACTGAAATCACTGCCAATCCTCTGCTACAAAGATCAGGCCTTTAGAATAAAATGCCCTCTTTCCCCTAGGTGTTGACAAAATGATTGGATGCATAACCCACTGCATATTTACAAGCTGTGAAAATCTAGGGGGTCAAAAACCCAAGGAAACATTGTAACTATAGAAACAGGCCATCTTTTGGAAATGTGTTATTAGTCCTTTAGGACTTGAATTTTCAAGCAGTGCTGTTTTCCCATTGGGATCTAAGATATAAATATGTTCAATAGTTAAATACTGTGATTAAAATAATTTTGTGCTTGACTGAATGTCTTGCCTTTACTGAGCTTGTGAGCTTCTCTGTTCCTCAGGTAAAACCTGACAGCAGGGGCTGAGGATAACAGTGTTAAAACACAAGTGTGGATTACTCAGCAGTTCAGGCTGCTGACTAAATCTCCAGCTGGAGTAATTTCAAACATTCAAGACTGGTATAAACATCAGTTTGATAGTTAGGTAGTTTAACTCAGAAATTGGATGGTTATCATTAAGTAGGTGTTAAGGATATCATAACATTATATTTGCAAGACACTACCAAAAAACCAAAAATGAATGGGTCACCCAGCACATTAACATCTGAATGTTTGCTCATAACATTCTGTCTTCTGGCCTCTCATGCCCCACCTGCCCTTAACAAACCAGGGGAAGAGAAGGACTTTTTAACCAATTCAAAATGAAACAGGTAATCCTCTCTAAAATACTTCAGCGCCTAAGGCAGACTTTGCAGGGGAGAAGGGGATGTAAGAAAGAAGGGACCTTTGGTTATGTTCTGGAAGCCCTCTGCACACATACATTTTTGCTCTCAAAGTCGTAAAGCTCAGTGTGCTACTCTCTTCTGTTTGATGGTCCTTGCCTGATCACACAGAAGTTGTGGAGACAACTCATTTTTCCATGCAGAAACAGTCCCTGGTAACTCTCGACTTAGTGAAAGGCTGTAAGACCATCGTGCCCTTGCCAGGGTGAGTTTCTGCACTTACTGTCCTCAGCAGCTCATGCCAACACATGGTTACTCTGACTTGTATGGTTCTCAGCCATTTTTCTGACATCATGACTCCAGAAATATTTTTGCAAGGTGATCCTGCCACTCAGTGCTCCTCACTGTCAAGGTTTCTGTTGCACCATTTTGAGGCGACAGAAATGGGTCAGAACAATCAAACCCAACTCTATTTCCTTCTGAAAGCCATCTGAATGCAACAAAGTTCTGTTCCTCACCATCAGTATCTAAGGACAGGATGGTTAGGAAAACAATCTTTGTGCAAGAAATACGTCCTCCTGCCTAATTTTAAAACCCATCAGGAACAATCAGCTAAAGGAAGATCATAAATGCAAATACATTTTGTGAATATTTATTTATTGTCCCTCAGATGACATTTGCTTAACAGTTTGTACTTTGTGAAGAGAGAGAACAGACTTAAGTCTAAGGAGACAGTGACTTTAAAAACTGCCAGTAGTTTCCTACTGTCTTTCTGGCCCATAAGAACATAAAAAGTTTGTGCACTGGTAAGACAGAGGGGTGGAGAGAAACACACATTAATATGTATGTTTGCTAATTTCGTGATCTCACCGGTCTTAACACTGGAGGCAATACTAACAGCAGTTACTTGTTTTTAAAATATCTGAAAATCATTAGAAATTATTTTCAAGATTTCCACATTAGACAAATTCTTCTTCAGCACCAGGTAAAACTGTCTCCAGCTTTTACCTTTCCAGCTTATAGTTAAAACTCACTTGACAGTGGTCTTCTTTCCAGAATGGGGCATATTACAGACATTTAAATTATTACAAGACAATGGGAGACTAATCCCAGAACTGGTTTCATATGTTTTGTCCTTTTGGACATTTCCAAAGGGAAATTCTGGAAATGTCCAAAAGGCATCTTTCTGGTGTCTAGCTATGCTCCCTCATCTGATCATGCATTCAGAGCAGGTAGTAGTGACTCTTTCTAACACTGCAGAGAAATAAGAAGGATAAAAAGCAGAAAAGCATCCAGACACCTTCCTCGCTTTCCCTGTGTGTTGCTGATTTTCACACAGATGTTGCTTATTAATGGCTCCCTAGTTGCCATTAACTCTCCTTTAACCAGCAAGTCCCTAACTGGATGCCAAATTTTTTTTCTAGCATTAACCCATTTCTGTTGCCATTTAATTTGTCAAGGAGATCTCTGGTCCTCTATAGGTCCACAGGATTCCTAGCCAACTTCTTCTACAGCCATTCAAAATGAAACTGGGATACTTTAATATTTCATTATGGAATGGCCGTTTGGATGACCAATAATGACACCAAATCCCTGACTCTCTTCTGAAGGACTTTCTATTTTTCCTAATCAAAAGTAGATATTAATAAAGCTTTACTTCATATGATACAACAATGCTCATATAAAAGAAACAACTAATCCTTGCAAAACAAGTTGTTGTAGTTATGAGGATCTAAGGCAACACATTCCAGTTTACATTCAAACCAACTTCACTGAAGCTTCTCTTATCCAGCAGCTTGGACGCTTAAAACCACAGTGCTTCATACAATGAACAGAAAAAGAAAGACTTCTATCATGTTCAAGGCAGGAAAAGCCACTCCCTGATTGCCATATTCTCAAGCAGAATTAAATAAGGTCTGCTGATGTTACAGGCACCATCTCTTTGTGCACAATCTCTTTTAGCATATCTGCAGGGCTTTAAAATATACAGCACAGCCACGATTGCTCTTTTCACTCTCAGTCTCTTTCCCTACAATGGGGCCATGATTCTGTACTTCTATCAGCTGTGCCATCTATGCAATTTGACAGAGTTCAGTACAGGGAATCAAATCAAAGCACAAAATGAAAGGACTGTTTCTTTTCACAGTCAAGAACAAGTGATCATGGATGTAATCAAAATGCAAATGCACAGAGTTAAATCTCTGCAAATGCAGTTGTGATTGCTTAAACACCTTATTGATTTACTTAGCCTTCATAGCCTTTAGGCTTAGCCTTTATCTTGAATTTGAAATGATTCTCTGGTAACACTTCAGTTGCCTTTAACTATTTCTGTTGGCTGTTTCACTTGCTCCGTGGTGGGGAAGGAGACTCTGCACTGTGGCAGCAACTAGCCAGAGTGGCACTGTAAATTAAGAGTTTGCACAGGGCATTTGCAACTCTTTCAGTGCTAGGTGATGGTGCAAGAGAATATAAATAATTGACCTGCATCATACTTAAACTGTTGAGTCATAAGGAAACCAGGGAAGATGAGAAGCTTTGGTGATGAGTTCACAGTTCTGAGCAGCCTGGAACTGCTAAATGTTGCAGGGAATTTGCAGGGGCTTTCTGAGCAGTGTAACAATACAAAACTAACTGGAACCATTTGCAAATTTTTAATTGATGCATTACTACGAGTGACATCAGTTCTAACTGGGCATTAGGTTGTATCTTCTAACACACTGGAAACATAAAAGAAGCAGTCCCCCTTTGATCCACACTGGTATGGTTAAAATTTAGTTTGTAATTCCATTTTGCTTACACTTCCACTGTTGCCTTGCTGCCCCTGGAGGAATGTGTCCCCAGAGCTTGTACTTAGATATTTGTATCCTTCAGAAACAAATCCAAATTAATATCCTGCTTCTGAATCCTGGAATGCTCTGGTCTAAATCCATTTCTATACTTTTGCCTTGGAAAAGGAGATTTAGAGTATCATGAGGTATTCCACTTGCAAGAGACAGGATTTCATGACATTTCAGCTGATGCTTCTGGAGTCCTCACCATCTCTCAGCTGATCTCAAAAGCTTCCTGCTGTTCTCAGCACAGCATTTGCACAGCACAGAGTCTGCATCTGTCCTGTGCCATCAGTTCAGCCACAAGCCCAGACCTGGTCCAGAGCCAAGTGCAGCCTCCTCTCCTCATACAACAGAACAAAGAATATTCTGAGGCATGAGAAAGAGCTATGGAGGCAATATTAGCCTTCCATACTTTGCAGTAAACAACAAGCAAAGGGTTGGCAAGCTGTCAGAATGTTGCTACAAATAAGTAAATTAATGCTTGTCATTAACACCAATTTATAATAATGTTATATACAAGGACAACTCCTTTGGAAAGTTAGTGTGTTTTGGCTCCTCTTCTTCTGGGCTTCTCCCTGTCTTGCTCAGAGAGGCCTTGAACAGAAGACAAAGTCGTGGTGTTTGATTAGTTCGATTTTATTTTGAAAGACACTACTAGCACCAAAATCAGACTCACAATCATGCAGAGCTAGGAAATGTCAAAGCACTGTTTCATATAAAGAAGCCAAGAGAAATCCTGCTGGGATTTGCCAAATCTGGTTTCACTGAACTCAAGGAAAAAGTTATGATTCCCAGCAGAAGAAAACATGTACTTTAAGCAGATGCCTTGCTACTGCTTTTGAGCACAGATCCCTGGACAGCTTTTCTCCCTGGGATTCCCCAGAAGAGCTCACAAATGTCATTCTCCCTTGTTAATCATTCCATGAAAAAATGAATGGGGAGAGAAGACAATACTTACAGAATTGGACGAGACTGGAAATCTTCCTGGTTCATTCTTTCGGACTGGCGTATTTTCAGTATTTCTGTGTAACTGAGATTCTGAAGTTTGCTCTTGAATTGATCCAGAGAGCTAGGCTTGGTAGTGAGTGCTCTCATTATCTGTTCTTTCACTACCTGCATTACCTGCAGTTGACAAGGAAAGAAAAAGAAGCTGTGTTAACACTTTCTGTGTATTTGTTCCAAATCTTATTCTGGGTCACGCTAAGGTTTCTAGGTACTGAACATGATTAGCTTATGTGGTCTCTTAGACAACTTTTCAGCAACATAACTAGAAAATAAGCCAACTTCTGACAGGGCATCACAACCTACATCAAAAGCTCATCTGCTCAGTGACAAAACCGGGGTTTTTTGAGGGTGGTGGGGAGCTGCTAACTGGCCCATTGCTTCCTTTTATCCCTTATACCCAGAGGCAATGGGCACACACTGGAACACTGGAACCACTTTAAACCCCTTTGAACAACAGGAAACATGTTTTCACAGGAGGGTGACCAAACACTTGCACAGGTTGCCCAGGGAGGTGATGGATTCTCCATCCTTGGACACACAAAGAAACTCAGGACATGGTCCTGGGCAACTGGCTCTGCATAGCCCTGCTTGAGGGAAGGCTGACCAGGTGATTTTCAGAGATTTTAAACATCCATCTTGGCACTAGAATTTTCTGTTTCACTCTTTCCTGCTGTTCCTTTGAGGATGTTCCTTCCCTGCTTGAGGGAAGGCTGACCAGGTGATTTTCAGAGGTAAAACCAACCTCAACCCCTTTGAGATTCCGTGAGAGCCTTACAGTGCAGGCACGTTGTGGCCATACACAGTGAAGGAAAGAGAACTCACTAAAAGAGACCATTAGTCAGGGAAAGAGAGAGATCACTTTGCCAAGGATATTACAGGATTGCTTTTGAATAAATGCCATAAACAATGCAAAACCAAAAAATGAGAATGAAGGATGGCTAGGCAACAGCCATCTATTCTGCATAATAATTATTTTTTCAGGACAAAACTGCTGAGACACAGTTAACTAAAGAGAATTGCTTGGATCTAGTTCAGATAAATACATGTGAGAGATTACTCTCTGTCTCTCCATAATCCTAGACTCATTTCCTTGGGGATGGTGCAAGTTACACACTTCAAAATATTTATCTGATGATGTGCCTAAATTTGCTGAAAGAATAATTTATCATACTCAGAAAGGTCCATCACACCCAAATGCCAAAGCTAAAAACAAGTAGGAACCCCAGTATCAAAATGGTAATGACAGAAATCAACAGTTACACAAACAGAAGGCAAAGTTTTTACTGTGCTGGTAATTTTCCTCTATTCTTTAATCTTCACCATGCATCTTAAAACAGAAACTCAGCCCCTCAGAGGTTCCCTAATAATTCCAATCCCTTCTATTTCATATAAACATTTAATTGTTTCACATGTGTTGCCTCAATCTTCTAACTCACTGCCTGCACTGTTTTCTATTTTTCCTTCCTGAGATGTACCTTCTTTCTCAGATGGCATCTAAGCACTCATTTTAGCTGGTCCAGCTGGTAAAACTAAGGAACTAAAGAACTGAAGAATTACTTAGCTGGTCTAATAGTGAGAAATGGTACTTCTCTATTGAAAGAGGAACTCCTGACTGGCACCTGACCACTCAGAGGAATTAACACCTCCTTGCCTGCATTCACAGTGTCCACACCAGTCCAAGTGGGAAAGGTGCTGCCACACCTCAGAAATGACAAACCACTGTAAAACCCAAACAACCTGAATGCTGATGGATCATGGCCCAACAAGGTGAGTGGCATAATTCTACTGATTTCACTGGGCCTTGCTTTAACAAGTAAAAGGGCTTATGTAATGAAGAATGTGTCCACAAAGGAAACATCCTCAAAGGAACAGCAGGAAAGAGTGAAACAGAAAATTCTAGTGCCAAGATGGATGTTTAAAAATATGTTCTGTCTTCCTCTTTCTGCCTTCTCGACAATGACTACCTATCACTACTAATTATTTTAAAATATAAATATAATGCTGCAATCATTTATTCATGCATGTAATTTCAGTTTCATGACTTCGTTCGAATTTCTATAGAGCTCTGATTTTTTGTTGCTTACATATAGATTTAGTTTCCTAAATTCAGGGACTCACGATAGGGAAGCTGTCTCTTACAAGCACTTTTTCTCATAAAAAAATGGACAAACAACTTAAATAATTTATTTTAGGGAACTGCATGCATGAGGATCTTTCCAGTCTGATCTCTAAACTATCCACATGAAGCAGTTCTCATTCTTGGATAAACTGTGAAAAAGAAGTTCAAATTCAGTAGATTTGGAGCTCTGTCACTTAGACTTCTTTGCAACACCCTTCTCTGTAATTAATTTTTAGAGTTAACAAGCAAATAATGAAAATTCCTCTTCTCTGCTGTTGTGTGGAAGGTCATTCACGGGGTATCATGAGAGTCCCTTGGTGTAGAGGCTGCCCCTGCCCCTGAGAGAGAAGGCAGGAGGTGTATGCTCCAGGGCCAGCACGTAATGGGACAATCTCTTGCCTTGTAATGTTTATAGCCAACACTATTTAACTAGCTGGCCAAAGTGTCAAAGCTGCTGCTTCTAGTGAGTCTCCTGAGCATTTGGGAATCACTGCCAAGGACTTCTAATCTGTTCAATTTCCAATGCTCAGTTGCCAGCCTTTGATTGCTGCTGAGAGGCGGCGTCAACCTTTCCTCCTCATGTATCCGACCTTACAATGAAATTAAATGTATTCTCCACTCAGTGTGATTGCACATAGACACTGTAGACAGTTGTTTCAATTACATTATGCTTTGCTACTCTTACTGAAAAATGAGTGTTTCAGAGGATGCATTTACTTTAAATCATGTGCTTTTCATCTGACAACCTCTTTTATGGGTAAGAGAATCCAAGTTCTGTGTTGCAACTAAGAGAGGTAAATTCACTGAGCACATGAAGAGAAAGACAATAGGAAGAAAACAACAATATTTTTTTTCAATTAAACACATAGGACTTTATTCCCCAGATTTTGTATCCATTTAACATATTTCTACAGCTACTATCCTGCCATGACATGTTTTTCATTAAGTTGTTTTAGTCTAGTTTGTTATGTGTTTTGCTTATTTGACCTCATCTTTGTCATATCATATTCTGACTACTTTGGCTTTCCAACATTTACCCCTTCTCCTCTCTCTTGCCATGACAATTTTTGCCTGTGCAAATAAAGTCAGTTCTTCCTGGATGGAGGAGAGGTCTGAACTTGGGCTCTAAAACAAGGGGTCAAAATAAAAAGAGTGAGACATTGTTAATACCAAAAGGAGTGGTTTATCAGGGCCAAACTCTACAGCAAGCTTCTCACTGATATTATTTCAGCAGCTTGCTTGCAGCTACAGAAAGCACAAACCTTTCTACTCTCCTTACCCCATACTCATGCGAAACTTGCTCTTGATACTGACAGAGAAGCCACACAGCCCTCTCAGACACGCACCATTAGCCTGCAGGATTATGGAAATTTAAGTCTGAGCCTTCCACCTTCCACTCACCAGATACATTCCTTCCACAAACTCACAGCATCAATCTTTTCAGAAACCTCCTCCAGAACAGCCTGAAGGCCCAGATGTTCACAACAATCCATCTGGGATGTTACCCAAGTGATAGTGGCTTTGCACTGAAAAAGGGTACGTTTGGATTAGGTATGAGAGAGAAATTCTTACTGTGAGATTAAAGATTGCCCAGTGAAGCTGTGGATGCCTCACCCCTGGAAGCGTTCAAGGCAGGCTGGGTGGGGCTTTGAGTAACCTGGCTAAGTGGAAAGCGTCCCTGTCCATGGTGGTAGGGCTTGAACTAGATGGTCTTTAGGGCCCCAGATCACACCATGATCCTCTGATCTGTGGAGCACCAGACAGGAGATGAACCCTTCTCATAATTTCCCCACAATATCAATGTTTCACTTGGATAAGGATGCCCTTTGATGTGCAATGACACCAGCAAGAACATGTCTGGATGCCATCAGAGAAGCCTCTAAGTTGTACCTCTTGTATTTTGGGGGAGTTGTTACACTGATTGCTGCTTGGATGGCTGACTCAGGGGCTTGGGTGTGTCAGCATGTAGTGCTGACCTACTGCTGTTGATCTTGACAGTTCACCTTCCTTCTGCACAGACAAGACTTGGATATAAATAACCCACACTACAATGATGTGCTTAGTTCAGTGCTTTCCTGATTTGGCTCAACATTATCAAGTACTGAAAGGTGTGATTCCCCCACCTCACTGCAGCAATGATAAAAGAGCAGCCACTGAACTGCCCTTCATCTGGAGACTCCTCTCTACAACCAGACTTGAAGAACCTGAGATGTGAGAAGTTTCAGGCCCTCATTCACTAGCTTTTTCACTTGACCGTTTAAAAATCATCCAGCCAACAAAGAGGGAACTGGAGGAAAGACATCTCTTTGCAAATTGGTTGTAAAAAATTAATACTTAGCTTCCTTCCTATCTAAATGTTCCTGAAAAAAAAAGTAGCTTGGTTAATACAAGTTAAAGAATGAAGGTAGAAACAATTTAGTGATTGAGATCCAGCTTGATCATTTCAGTGTCACAAAGAGATTTCCTTCAGTTAAATCCACAAGGCAGGCAAAACCAAGGTTGTAGGATGAAATAGCCGAAACACTGTTAATGAACAGTGCTCACTGACAAAGGAGGCTGCAAAGAAAATTTAATTCTGAAGGGAAGGGAAACAACTTCAGTTTACCATCAGCCTGTCAACTCCTTTAATGAAAACTTTACATGTTTAATGTGTGCAGCAGGTAATTTGAGACATTTTGTAGACTGTTCCAAAGGATAAATTGTTACAACTAGATCAATGGTTATGTTTTCAGAGTACTCAGAAGAGTCATCCTGAGAGGCTTCAAGGTCCTTGGAAGATAATTTAATGGTAATTCCCCCCCCACTCCCCACCCCAATCTCCACATATTGCTGTCTGTGAATTCACTACACCAGTCTCTCAGTCACAGCCTGTACCAAACATTCACTCCACATTACTTTAGAATATTAATCTAAACATGCCCTCCTACACAAGCAAATTTAAACTCAGTGCTGGCACAATCTAACCATTGACAAGAGACTCCAAAATTCCAGACCATTACTTCTATTACAGTCTGTGTACTCTGAAATTACAAAAACCCCCCAGTTTGCAATCTTCTTAGCTATTCCAGAACACAAGGACAGTTACTGTACCCAGCGATAAAGAGGCAACTCTAAGCTGTCTGGGTGTACGTAGCCACAGGAATAATTAAGTTGATTCATTTTCAGGAAGCAGGATGAGAAAGCAGCTGTCAGAGGATTTAGCAGATATAAGCTCTGATACATTTTATCTCTTCATTTTTCTGCTGAATTTAAAACCTATTGCAAAAAAGTTTGTGTTGCGGGGATTTTGGCTCTCTTTTCTTTCCTTCCTTCTTTCCTTTTCTCTTGTGATTGTAATTTCCAGTATGACCCAAGATATTTTTCCGTCTGCAGAAAAGAGACTTAAAACAATGCAATGGTTTTGATCAAGCTGAGCAGTCTGTTTCCATGCAGGATCAGCATCAGTATCCAGTTCAGCAGTGACTATCATTCTGCAGAACAAATGACCACACCTAGCAGACGTGACGATGGTGCTGAGAGATAGGAGATATGACAGCAGTTCCACACAAGGTGTTTAACAGGTCTGTAGCAGGAGTCAGAAAACCTGATGCTGTAGCAATACATCAAAGTGAAATCCTGCTCACAGCCTCAGGACCCAAATAATTGCCTGCCCTCTGGTGAGGAAAAGAGGGAAGAGAACTTGAAGAGCCTGACCTTGCACTGGATTCCAAGATGCAAGTAGTAAAGAAAGAAAAGGCCAAAGATTGAGTGGTCACAACTGTTTTACATTTCAGAAAAGCTGATTTTTCTGATTTTTATTTTCCCTTGACTAATGAATCCCAGGTGTGGGAAAACAGACTGAAACCACACCGTTCTTGGGAACTGATGGGCTGAGACTACTCTTAATTCAAGACTATGGAAGAGGAGATGGAGGATTCTTTACATTCTTGTGAGAAAGATGGAATAAGAGCATCAGGGTTGTGAGCACATGGCTAATGAGCACCGTCAAACAGGGTGTGAAAGGGAGGCTGAGAAAAAACAAGGAAGGGGTCTGAGGAGTGCTACGTCTGAAGAAGGTGATGTAAAAAAGTTCAGTTCCCTGCAAGAGATTGCCACCTTACTGTGCTATTGCATGTGAGCACCTTGTAAATCATGTTCAGAGGAAATGGACTATTTATTGCTGAGCTCCACCATATTACATCCCTGGGCTACTCCACCTCTACAGGAAGGGTCAGTGGCCACAGCTTGACTTGGCACTTTCCAAAAGCTCCCAGAGTTCTGTTATCTGCACTGATGATTTTTCCCTTGGATACACAGATCCTGATGGAGAACCACTGGATACCCATGGAGGCCTCCAGCTCTCTTTTAACATTACCGTTTATTTTCTCAATTAAACCCAGTAACAGTGGCAGAAGCTTTGGCTGGGGGCACGACTCATCTTGAACTTAATTGAGAAAAAGACAAAGAGCTGTCACAAAATTCCACTGAAGGGTAATATGGCTAAAGGAATGGGCAAGAAGATGATTTTTACAAGGAATGGAAACAAACTAGAGTATACAAAGGAAAATGAAAGCAAGCTAGTAGGAAGGGTGTTATAAATGTGGAAAAGTGACCAGAGCAGAAACAAAGCTTTCAGGAGGGACTATCAGCATGAGGAGGAAGGCATCTGAAGGATGACTTGCAACAAAATAAATAAAAATGGGGACAAGTCTGAAGAAGAAAAAAGAGGGTATGATAGATATTGTATTTCAACAGAAAACGAAGGCTAAAGGAAAAGAAGAAATGAGATTTTTTTAGAAGTTCAGTTAAATGGAAATAGGAAAACAGAGGGTAAAATATGGGGGAAATTATATATTTCTAAAAATATGGCTCAGGAAGCAACTGACTGAAAGGAAATCTTCCTTAAGGACTGGCCAGAGGAAGTTGAAGATAAAATTAATAGCAACAGAAAGGGAAGTGAACAGCAGTCCTTTACAAACTGGAAATGTGAATGGGTTTAGAATCATCATCAAAATACAAGCAAACACTCTCCATAATTTCTTCATTTTGATAAGAGACAAAGTGGAAGAAGTTCACTGTCTTCTTTCAGGACTAAAATCAGAGGCCACACACAAATGCAAGGGGTTCCATTCAAAACAATCCTAATCTACACACACAGGTCAATTTTCTTGGGTAATACTGGGCTGAAACAGGAATGACTGATAGACAGGAAACCTCTTCCTCACATTAAATATTTGCAGAAAACTATTTGCATCAGAAGTAAGGATTAAAATTCTTTTCCTGTTTGTGCTTTGTGCCTTGAGGTAGTCACAGCAAGAAATAAGTGCTGTGTGACAACGTTTCTGCCCCAGTAAAATGATATACAAAGTTAATATGACAGTTTTTGTAAACTTTCCTGTTAGTTAATTGAAGTCTTAGGTCAGACAATATTACAGTATTTCCCCCAATGTCTGACAACCTCCTTTGGCAAAATAAAACATGTACAAAATCATTTGTGGGTGGCATTTAATCCAGGGCTTTGCACAGACAAAACGTACTGATCTTCTCAAACAAAATGTTAAGCGAGGGGAGGGGGGAAATGAGGAGATATTTGTATCCTTAGTCATATACTAACATAATAATTAACATGTCAAATAATATGTTGTAAATTCTAATGAAAAACAATATGAGAGTTGCCCATGATTAGGAATATAGGAACATACATTTGGGTGCTGCTTCCCTTAATTATATTAAATGGCATATACTAAATGAAAATTAACTTAATATATTGGCAAACTGCTGGTTCTGCAGGAGGAAAACAAGGACAGGATTCTATCAGACAGCTTTTAGCTTTTTTTCCCCTAGGAAAACATAGAAATCAAAGAACTCAAGTCCTACATATTAATGATGAATAAAAAAAGACTCTTTAAATGGGTACAAAAACAGGAAAAGTGGCAGAGCAAATTTTCTAAAGAAGTCAAACAGAAGGGTCTGGAATCACTGCTCAGTATATCTCAAAATTGGATAAAACGGTAAAAACAACATTACAGCTTCATATCTTCCTATCTCCTTTAGCTGAGACAAAACCAAATAAAGGTGTGGTCAGCTGAAAGGTCTCCAGGCTCCCTCACCAGCTGGACCCACAGCGCTGAGGTCCCTGCTGTCCGAGGTATGAAAGGCCACATGGCATTGCAGGGGTGCAAGCCTGCCACTGTCCCTGCCTGTGCCGTCCCTCTCCTTGTCTCCAGTCAACTCCAGGGACTCTCCAGACTAATTTCTAAAGGTTAGGGGAGCCAGTGAAACGGGTTCATGTCTTTTTAACACCAAAAAAAAATGGAGTTCCTTAGTCATATAAGGGACCAACAAATAAATCATCTAGCACAAAGCACCAGGCAATATGAGTACAGCTCCTCTACCTTTCAACTGCATACCTCTCCTCCTTGCTAACCTTGTCCCAAACCTGACAGACCTGGAAAATCCATCCAGTGTGTCCATGAACTCCACTTGTTTTCAGTAGAAAATCCAGCCAAATTTCCCCATGAACATTTTTCACAAAGAAGGAGATTTGCCTGTGAAAAATGTTCAACAATTAAACACTCTATATGCAAAAGCTCTGCAATTTTGCCAAGCTTTGCTAATACCTGTGTAGTACTTATGTAATACTTGCTGTTCGTTCAGCAAGTCCAAAAGTCGGCTCACCATCCAAACAGTAAAATTTCTTGTTTAGTTGAAAGTATCCCCTCACATTTATTCTGTTACTTACATGAACAAAGGAAAATAAAATATAAATAGAAGCTGGAAGTTTCAGCTTTTGTTTTCTGGACCTGACATACAAAAAAAAGTGAGGTTTTCTGGGCCTCACTTTCCCATATTTATAACACCCTTCTTACTAGCTTGCCTTCATTTTCCTTTGTGTACTGACATAAGTGACTTTCACAATTTCATTGCTACCTTCTTATTTTCTTTACTGTTTGTTTGCTTTTGTGCATTGCATTTTATTAGAAAAGTGAAACTTCCAAAATTTCTACCTAACAAAACCATGAAAGACTGAAAATGGGGTTTTGGATTCAGTTCTTTGAATTACAAAGGTAAATTGCATATTTAGGCTTTTCTGATGAATGCATAAACCAAATGTTTGGTATGCTCATGTTAGACCATTTCATTCAGTTCCATTATTTGCATGCCCTTACAGTTAAGGTAAATGATCAGGCTGAGCATCTAGGAATGATGCAAAAGTCAGTTGTTCAGATGTGCCATGCCTCTGAATGAGCCTACAAGCTATTTTACATCATAATTTATAACAAAGTAAGCTGTCATCATTTTTAGGTAAAGCCTTGTATTCATATTAACGCCCCTGAAATAAAGTGAGCTGACAAACATGCCTAAAGAACACAAATTTTTCAGCACATCTCATATTAATAACTGTTTCTAGTGATAATTGCATTGTTATCAGAGATTCCAGTGTGTGCCACAATAATAAAAATAGCTGCATGATATAGCTGCATGATTCACAGAAATACACAAAGCAATGAAGAGGTTAAACACATTGCAACTTGTGAGATGCTAGCTAGTGACACTATTCTGTAAATCTGCTGCTCACAAATTACTGACGTGACAGATCATAAGAAGTGCTGTCAGGACTATTACAAACCAAGATCTGCTTGGAACTGCCAAACATACACAAAATGTGTATGTCCAAGGGTAAGGAATAAAAGTGTTTTCATTGTCATTTTAAAATGTTCTGAAATAACTGACTAGTACCTTCATTAAATTCTGAATTTTTGCAGTCCAGTCCAATGAGATTTCTGCCTCAGGTAGTTATATCATTACTGTGCTAGTCATATAAATAAGAACAACACATATTATTTTTCCTCCTCAGCTGTGGCAGGTAACCAAGAATATAAGGAATTCAACCAGACTATTCTTAGAAGAAGAAAATGCGCAGATGACTTGTTTTGCCATAGCTCATTTTAAGAACTGCAGTGGAATGGTTTATGGCTTCAGAAACCTGTATTTTTCATTGCTGCAAAGGAACAATCTTTTCTCCCCACAGATCAAAGGGAAGCTTTTTTTGGGATCTACAAGCAGTACTGGAAAAGAAACTACTTCCCAGGACAGAGAGCAGTGATTTATATGACACCTAATACTAACACCAACAATTCAAAAGCATTCAGTCACCTCCCTGTGATTACAAAACCGATCTGCTAGCCAGGGAAGTTGGGAATGGAACAAACTACTTAGGTTACCCAATGCTTTGGGAATATGATAGACTTCCAAAAGCACAGGGAAAGGCATCCACAGTTATCTGAAATCTAAACTAAAGACATATATCAGTGACCACCAGGACTGGTCCCATTGCTCCATTCCCTTCACTACATGCATAGGAAGCACCTGAAAAAAATCACACATTTTTCTCCTCCAGTGAATACTATGTCAATACCACATTCTCAGTTTATTTTTCCCCTCTCTCCTTTTCACTCATATTAAATCAGAGCCAAAGGATTTTTTTCTCACAAAAGGATTAAAACAAGATTGGCTTCAAGTTTACTTCCCACTCTTGATCTGGAACTACCAATGACATACACAGAAACACATCGATCCTGCCTAGGAGGCCTAATAATGTCTTAAAATAGTGCTATTTCTAGTAACCAACTAGTGACTTATGGGTGAATAAGCTTACAATCTTCCAGTAATGAAAGATCCTTTCTCTGATTACTTGAATGTTATCACTGCACTTTTTTTCCACACTGTCACAAATCACTGCACTTCTCTCCATATTGCCATTAATCCATATTTCTAATCAGCCAGCAGACTCCTTCTTTCCTACAACTCTATAATTATTTACTTTATGTTTTTAGGCAGGAGATAAATTTAGACTTAAGTGCAAGATATTTTTTTCCCTTGAAAGGTTAGGAAAAAAAAAAAGGCATCACACTCATCCTGCAACCCTGCTGCCTGTGTGACTGCACAAAGGATTTCCTTTGGTAAGTTTGCTCAGGTCCAGAAAGACGACAAATGGGAGATGTGAACATGTGAACATTTGCTAGAGTGAACATGGTCCAGGGGCACAGACATGGTGTGTCCAGACATTTGTTTCACCTGTTGGTGACAAGGAGACTAGAACTGAGGTTACAGATATAATGAGGTTAATCCCCCTACTGATTCTTTGCCTCTGTGGAGTAATTAGAGTGCAGAGTGGCATGTGAGGCAACAAAAACAAAAGCTTTTGTAAAACTTTGCTACCATTGTATCCTAGTGGAAGTCAGGCAAGAGTGGAGAAGAAACTCCTGTAAGGGAAAGATTGGTGGGAATGATGGAACTTGTGTTTCTGTGCATGAATGGTTCACAGAGACAACATGCTAGAGACAAGAGGAAACCACTGTGTAGAGGCAAGGCACATGAGGTGGGAGAGGGCTGGTGTTATCGGGGCTGTAAAGTCAGAGGAAGGAAATATTCAGGGAGGGAATGGTGATGACAGCCTAACTTGGAAACAACTGGGTGAAACACACCAGGAATAAAATTTTGCCTGATTTTTAGGATAAAGGATGTAAGCATGGATGAAACTGGCATCAACACAAAATTTTTTGTTTTCTGTAAAACAAGATACACCCAATATTTAAACACCTGATTCTTTTGGAGACTCCCACACCCTCTGTCACAAGTCCAAAGCTGTTGAGAACAGTCAGCTGTCTCTGGCATTTTCCCTAAACAGACTGCCCTTATCACTGGCTTTCCACTGAAAAATTGGGATTGGCCATTATTTTCTGAGTAATCCCAGCAGAAGGCAAATGACCGCAGTGTCATTGCCCCACACGGCCACACAGCCAGTTCAGCAAGAGCAATATTCCTATGGAAAAACCACTTTGTGTTTTTATCTTCAACTGCCTGCTACAGGCTAGGATTTCCCTGACCTTCCTGGCTTTTTTCCTTCCTTTTATTTTCCCCTTTTTTGAGTTCAGAGGCACTCCCAGGAGCATACTAAACAAACCCAAATATCACCGCGCCAGCCGCACGCAGAAACATGCAACCTCCTATTAGGGAGACGCGCTGGGGGAAGCCTCATAAGGATGCTATTATAGTGGGAGAGAGGAAAGCAGCAGCTCCCCACGGCAGCTGTGAGGCAGGCAGAGTGCCCAGGGGCCCCGTGGCCAGGGCAGGGAGTGCAGGGTGGCTGGTTTCCATGGAGGAGTGAGCCAGGGAAGCAGGAGAGGCGCTGCTGCTGCTGGCAGGAGCAGGAGCAGGAGCGATACCTGCTGGATTTCACCTACCATCGACGCCCACGGCTTCAGGGGGCTCGGTTCAGAGCTGCTCACAGCTTCTGCTCCCTCGGTCTCGTCTCCTCTGGGGGAGGACCATGACTCAGAGCACATCGTGCTGTGCCTGGCTTGGTGGGTTGCAGCGATTTAAAGGAACACAAACTGCTAGGCCTGAGCTTTAAATAAATAAATAAATAAATAAATAACCTAGCAAAGCAACACAAGCGCAAAGCTGACTGACTGGTGGTTTTTGGCACCCTCTGTTCTGCATGAAGGCCCTGCAAGTGTCTTTTGCACATCATAACTCTTCGCCAAACTGAACATCATCTTAGCAAAGCTGGTGTTGCAACTCACAGGCCATTACCTACCAAGCAGCAAAAGTGATGCCTACTGGAGAGACAGCCTATTCACAGCAGGGCTCTCCCAATTACCAGTGTTTTTCATAGAGATAAAAATATGAATCTTCAATGCTGATCCAGTACTGATCAGTATCACTGTATCCGAGCCCTGAATCAACATTTAGCTGGGGGATGTATTTTCTACACGTTGGAATATTTCTGAATTAAAATGATAGTAAATCTGACTCCCCACAATGTTCCTTTGCACCATATAGACCATTTGTTCTTGTGAAAGCAGCATGCACCTGCGTCGTGTCAAGTTTTCTCTGCTGTAGAATGGGTAGAAAAGAATTTATTGCATTTAGTTCATGATAAGACCACAAGATCCTTCCAACATCTATAATGCACATCTAAGTTAATCAGATAGAAGAACTTGTGTATATGAAAAGCTCTATTACAGCTTTGCTCCCATTTTTGTCAGAAGGATATGGGGGGAAATGCTTTCTCTTAGAGCTTTTTGGAAAGGCAGTAAACCATTCCAGTAGAAATCTCAGCTAAGTAGCATCCTCTTTAAGACAAAAGAGCTCTCAAGTGAAAGCGCAAAAGTTTTAAGAACAGCAAATGCCTTGTTGCCACATACGTAAACCCGACTCCTCAAAATTGCTATGTGACGCAGCCACCTCCACAACCAGCAGGACAGGATCCAAGACAGGTAAATATTTCACAGGGAACACAAAATTCTAGTTTTCTTATAGAGTGTTCCAAGCAAACACTACTCTGGATATAAGTTCAGGCCTGCACTGCAACAAGGATGACTGGTGGGGGATCCTTGAGCTGCTGAGTACAATGCCAAGGTCCTTCCCATGGCAGTGACAGCCTCCTGCCCTCCCTGAAGCCATGCTCTTCATGCATCTGCAGAACATTGCTCATAAAATTCACCAATTCTCAGTCTCTGATATCCCTGTAAAGAACACAAGCTGCAACTAAATGTCTCCCCCAACTATCTGCTGGCATTACTGCCAGAGATAACACAGCATATTTAGATGCAAGCACTTCCTAATAGTCAAAAATGTTAAAAATGCAACCAATGGAGTGGAGCTACAACCTCTAGTAACCAAGATGCAGTGCTTTCTGTTGAGGAAGGTACTGAGGGAAAAACAAGCCAGCAAATTCCCTGATAGCTCTGACTGCCCCCAGAGCTCCTGGGCACTTGGATATTGGAGGGATCCTGGCCCTGGATGGCCTGCACCTGCAGCAGAGTTGGTGGCCAAGGCAGTAGAGAAAACAGTTTGCCCAAATCAGTGCAGCCTTTTTAAACATGCATGATTGGCTCCAATGGCTGCAAAGAAGAAAGATTTAAGAGGGCTTGAGTGAAGACCAGGGAAGTGCTGCTGCTCTAACAGATTTTGCTCAGGCAGCAATGCAAGCCTAACTTCTCCAAGAGAGAGAAGTGTAGTTCCCTGTGGATGTGGAGATCTTCACCTGGGCACAAGTTCACAACAAAAAAATTCCCTGGTTGACACTGGTTTCCAGTGCTTACCACTGCCATGGTTGCCTATCAAAATGAGATAAGAAGAGAAATCAGCAGGCCAGACTGACCCTTTGAGTTAATTTAATCCATGTAGTGACTGGGAAGCCAAAAGGTTCCTTTGGGTTTATGTTCTTTGTACTTCCTCCACAAAGTAATATAAAACTTGTAGAGAGAGAAACAAACCAAAGGACAGAAAATAAATATTTATGTCTGACAGAAACATCTGGGAAGTCCCACTAACACTGGACTTAAGAACCTGGTGACTGCTCTGCTTAAAAGTCAACACATTTGAAGAGACAGCACGCAGTGGCCAAAAAACCCATCAATCAGCAGTCTGTTGCATACAACCCTTTCTATGTGTATGTATAACTCTAGCATACAACAGGCTTCAATCTAGGTGACTATTGCAATACTTCAGTTAATTTGGATGGGTTTTTTCATTATCTCAAATTCTTGTCTACAAAAACAGTCCAGTAAATCTATTTTGAAGGGCTTTTGTTATCATAAGTTAGTTTTTAGGGCACTTCATGTAAAGAAGTTGGATACTTCACTGAAAAAATAAAGATATAAAATGATAATCTACCTCCTCCTCAAAACACTTTAAAAGAAACCTTATTTATTCTTGGATTTTTGGAAGACTGCAGCCTACATATTATTTGCCATTTTAATCTCTTTGGCCGATTTGATAATTTTAATCTTTATTCTTTTCCTGCTTGTACCTCCAGAATGACTTAAAATAAGGGAAGCCACAAACCAGGAATCATCAGTAAAAAAAGGCATAAGGAATATTTCCTCATTTTAAGACTAGAGCTACTTAGAGAATCAGTAACAAATCAATGAAAGAACAACAGATATAGGATGGACTAGAAAAAAAATTAATAATTCAAATAATCAGCTTCTAATGGGTTTTTATATGCCTTTCAAGAGTAAGCTGCCAGTGACAACACTTCCATGCACATCAAATTTGATATTAATTATAGCAAGTAGTTAAAAGAGGTGAAACTGAGTATGGAAGTCTATGTGTGGGTAAGACTACCTGTGGTAGGACATGTCTCCAGAGTGATGGGTGAAAGCAACAATACATATCCACAATATACAAACCTGTGAAATTAAAATGCTTTCAGCTCCCTAAAAAGATTTTAGGGAACAGGAAGCATTCAGGTGTCTGTTCAGACTAGATGAGTACAGGATTACCACCTAAGGGCAATCTGTCAGGAAAATGGACGTGGGATGCCCTGCTGGGACAGGGGGCAGAAACTACTGAATATGCAAACTTCTCAACCCACTCAGAAGCTCCTGCCTTCAGGTTCCCTCTGTGTTTAGGGTCACTTGCTGCCCCAAAATGGGACTTGGGTGTTCAGCAGGCCGCACAAATCACAGCCAAATACAACTAAGTGAAAGGAGGAAAAAAACCCCTATCTCAAAACAGACAGCTTAAAAACCAGCTCCCCAGCACGCAGAACAGGCTGCACATGGAAGCAGCACCAGCAGCTGAAACTGGTGAGGAGACTGGAGTGGGAGTTGTGCTCGCGCTCACTGAAGGGCTGTGGGCAGGTGGGAGGAACCTCGCTCCGCTCGGGGAAAGGAAGGCGACGAGAGGGAACAGGAGCCCTATTGTGATGTGCCGGTGCTGGGGAACATAGAGGATGTAAATTAGCATACTTTTCCCTCTACATCCTTCATGACTGATTTAAAAAGCCTGACGATGGGTAGTAAGCATTACTGGGGCAGGCTCTGAGGACATGTTGCTGAGGAACAGCAATATCAGGACATGGTGTCTCCTCAGGTCAGGAAGCCAATCTGCAAGGGTTGGGCTGTCACAGCTGTAGCATCCCCAGCCATGCCTTGCCAACCCCTGGATCTTTTACATCCTAACAGAGCAGGCAGCAGCAGAGCCACCAGGAGGCCTCCACACATTTCTTCCCAGCACTGTGACTGTCAGCACGCCTAAGGGGGCACCTGGCAAGCACTGCCCCCCAGAGATAAAACTTAGGATTGACCCCTCCTGCCTCAACTCTCAGCCTGACCAATCAAACTGCCACTACTCACTGCTTCTCTTGCAGTCTCCATCCCTCCTCCCACTACAGAGATTTGAAGTATTACAGTAAGCACCTCCAGCACCTCTGACAACCCTGCTCTTTCCAGACTGCTGTTGTTACTGCAACTGCCTAATGAATTCCCCCAACACCTTCTCCTGCCTGGGAAAAGAGGGAGAAGGATTCTCCACTGTTCACAAGGATGCTGAAGACTTGCAGGTTGGAAGGAATGGATGTCAGCTGGAGCAAGAAAAGCATGCATGCTCCCCATTGCAATGGAGGCTCTGGCTCAAAGGAATGGAAAAGCACCCATGCACTCACAGACAGCAAGTGCTTCTTGCAGAGCAGCAGATTTTTGGGGCACAGAGGGTCAACCTCTGCTACTGGGCCAAGGCAGAGCCTTTGAATTATGGGCTGCCACAAGCAGCCCTCCCTTACTAAGGCCAAACAAACAGGAGCTGTTATCTAAAGCTAGGTGTGTTCCTTGAGCCCTTTTACTTGCCTTGTCCACCTCTGGCACTATGCTTTCCAGAGATAGTTTGCTTATCTTTGAGCAAGAGCCACGCTTGGAGCATGCCACACATACATAATGGCACTCCTGTAATTCTCTTTCTGGGTGTTCTTTTCTCCTTTAATATCAGAAGAGGCCAGCTCTGTTTCTGAATGACTGTAGCATAAATCAGTGTGAGAAAGATGTGTAATTTTTTTCCTTCTAAACCATCAGGAATCACATTTTCAAATGCAAGCCCCAGTGCTGACATCAGTTACATAGAACAAATGTGGCTTCAGCACTAAGACCTTTAAAGCACACACTCTCCTGCTGGGGAAGCCCTGTCTGAAAAGGAGGTTTTCCTTGGTATACAGCAAAAATTTAATTCCCAAGAGCTGTCCAATGTCTTATCTTACCAAACAAGCTCAGCAGAGTGTGCTGCAGAATTTTCCTCTTAATTTTACATTTTGTACATGGAGAGCAAGTTTTAGGCTCCACTGGACAAAAAATAGTATGCTAGACAGGACAGACAGCTCTCTATTTCAAACAGTTAATAAACGTGCATATCAAAAGGCATGTCCTTCAAACTTACTAAATTCACTCATTGAAAGGAGCAGATGTTAACTTTCCAGTTTCCATCTAACCAAAAATGAGAAAGAGAGAAACCTTTCCCATGCCTGAGATGCTAAAAAATTTGGCCAGCTGAGACAACTTTAAACTTTAGAGTACAATGCAAATGTGTCTGAGTACAGCTGAGAGGGAAATCTGTACAGAGGAAGCACATTTCTCTCTGTATTTGCAGCTGTGCCACACAGAAGCCAAGATGGTACCTTTGTGAGGAACAAGAAGAACCAGCTTTGATAGTATCACTTGTCCCTACCCGGTGATCTCTCTGACTTTACCCATCCATTGCAACTCCACAGGCACTGCAGAATGCAACTCCTTACAAGGAACTTATCCTCCTTATCCTACAAGGACAACTGATTAAGCAATATTCCCAGTACCTTTACTGAAACAGTAAACAACAGCATTTTATTTCATTTCCCTACAAAGGAGTGAAACCCACAAACAAACCAAACTGGACATCAAGCCATCTCAAGAGAGGCAAAGACTCAGTCTCAGGCTTCTAACAGGTTTCCCAGATACTAGAAGATGAGAGCTTTAAGGTCCCCTCTCACCTCATAGCTCCACAGGCCTAGAAACAAGGAGGTCAAGGACACTGCAAGAGTGAGATTCCTACCTTTAAGGGCTGACAGTGATTACCTCAAGTCATGCAGAGTCAAAAGGTGTTAAAATGACAGCATTTTCACCAATGGGAATGTTAAATCATTCTTGTAGCTGTTTTACATCAGTTAGAATTAATCTTTCTTTCCCTATGAGCCCTGGATTTTTTGACTAAAGGTTAATCAGGCAGACTGCGTTTTAGTTGCAGGAATGTGTTTTTATACTTCCTAATTCACTGCAGAAATAAGATTTTTATAATACTGCTGACCTTCACAGAGTGGTAGTAAGATTTTATAATCACTCCCATGAGTGGCCTGCATAATTAAACTGTGCCTTCATCTCTCCTGGACCATTGCAAGCTCATGCAGCCACTTTTATACACACAACACACAAAGAGTAGGAGGTAGATTTACAATGAATACGTGAGAGAAGAAGAGACAAGGTTGAAGTGAGTTGAGCTAACTTAGGTGCTGATGACAAACATGTCAAACAGAGACTTCCTTACCTACGTAAAGTACAGGTATGTCTGTGCTGGTTACCCAGTTCCCACCTTGCTCATGCCTACACACCGTGCACTATTCTTGAATCTATTCTTATTTGCCTCTTTTGGCCTTCTGGGTCCTGTTTATACACGGCAGTACCAGCAATGAAATAATTTCCCCACTCATTTCCCAGCCTAACCTCTTCCAGCACCATTTAGTTCTGCAGGAAAGCATTCCCAAGGGTCATTCACTCCTTTTGACCTTCTCCCTTGAACTTACCAGGGCTCCATAATAAACTTAACCATGGTCATACATCATTGTTTGTGAGCATTGTTTAACCCACCCATGTCCATCCACACTAAAGTGCCATCCTTAGGAAAGCTGGTGGCATTACTTTGGGTGCTTGGCAAACATGGCTGCTCCCAGGAAAGTCAGAAAAAAAATCTCCATCAAGACAGTGCCACCAAGCCAGCTCTGATCTTCGCAGCCGACAAATTGCCTCCTGATTTATTCTGTCCCAACAAATGTCTGCAAGGGCTGCCAGGAAGCAGAAACATTTGTTTAATCAGAGCCTCTGGAAAATTAAACACTTTTGATGCCTGTGATAGATATCACCTTCCTCCCCCTCTCTTGCTCTGCTCCCCAACCACTAGAGATGCTCTCCTCCTCTGCAGCACAGTGAAGAACAGAATACAGATGAACAATTCAGAGCCGATAAATCCATCTTGTTTTACTTATTCTTGCTTCCTCCTCAGCTTTCCTCCCACTGCTGTCCCTTGCCACACAAATACACATACATATAAGTACTGTCTTAGCTAGGTCAGCATGATTTTTTTTCCTCCTTTTGTCCCACAGTACATAACAAATTATCCTCATCAATATCAAGACTCCCACCATGCCTGCTGCACCCTGGCTGCTGCTACATCATCTGGCTCATGCTGGCCTCTTGTGAACTGCACTCCCACTGCAAAGGATGCAAAGGACAGTTTGGAATTCTAAAGCATACTCTCGCCCCTTTCCAAACAGCTTTTTCTTTCTAAAACATGATGTTCAGATAAGATTAATCAAGGAGGACCTACTCAGGGAAGAGCTAATTAAAAGATTTTTCCCCACACTCTCTGGCAGGAGACCTGGAGAGTGACAACTGACTAATTTGGTTGCAGAATACTCCCTGCAAGGTGATTGTACACAAAACTATCACAGTCAGACTGGTTATGGATTCTGCTTGACTTCTAGCTGAAGACTAAGTAGTTACTTATTGTTAAATACTCTTTTGATCTTCCTTGGGTGTTAAGAAAGTATTAGCAAAAAGAAGTATCCCTTTAAATCCTCCCAGAAAGAACCTGGGCCTGGGCAGAGGTTCACAATACACACACAGATCAGAAAGGAAAGGTTTTTGATGCTTTTTTGCTCTTTGAAGTGAGGAAGATGAGATTGATCAGGATTCACAACTTGCTACAGAGCTGCTCACAGCTGCTGATGGGAATAGAGATGCTTTTTTCTGTTAATACAGAACCCATCCTGTGGGGTTTTACAATATTCATCTGCTGTTTTGCTGTGCCTCTGTCTTTGCTTTTCTAAAAAAGGGCATACTTAAATTGCTATTATCTTCCACACAATGATAATTTAAATGAAAATTAGGTAGTTTTCAGACATGTCCAGAGCACTCTAATTCGAAAAGGATTTTACAGGCATTTTTTACTGTGAGAAAGCTGTTAAGAGTTCCTCAGAAAGGAAAGGAACGCAGGGATCTGTTCTTTCTGTGCAACCTCAAATGTGTCAGAGCAGTGAAATAAATGATGCTATTTCAGGCATAACATGTTGTGTTATTTTTGGTAGTTCCCATCAGTTTGGTAAAATGGGAAAAGCAAACAACCACCGTGAAGGGTTCTGTTACGCTTTCTTTAACCAGTACCACACATGGATTTTTGCCCAGTGATGACAGTATTTAACATCTCAGGTGTTTGGTAGCCATGCTGATTTTATTGTGGCCACCAGAAACACCTGCAGTAGCAAAATACTTCCATTCAAAGATAGCCCAATGTGGAACTTGTGAATGTGGCTTTTAAAATATGACAGAGAGCACAGAAGTCTGTATATCTATAGTTGTAGTAGTCATATTAACAAACACATGGGCATGGTTAGGGGCACTTAACTCTCGTTGTTTCCCTTGCTTTCATGTTCTGGAATCTCCAGAAGCTCCAAACCCTGATGCTCGCTAGCAATTATACACTTTATAAATGAACCAGAATTATGCAGTATTCCAAACCATAAGCACAGAAGCAGGAGTGAAGAGTAAAGGAAAATCATATTAGTAAGAAGTACAAACAGCACAGACAGATATTCACTGGGTAATATAATGCAATCTTAATGGACATTTTAGAGCAGGACTGCCCTATTTGCTAATGTTTTCCGCTGCAACTGCTACAATACATCTGAGAAAACTCCCTTTTGGGGTAAATAACCTTAGTTCCATTGAGTACAAACAATAGCATTAATTTATTCCAACAAAGTTTCGTCCAGTTTATATTAGGATGAGCTGGAAGTTACACGTGATCCACTTTGTAGAGGCTTTGTTACATTATGAGCAAGCATGCTGAAAGATAACTCTAGGGAATAAGCCTCAAAACAATGTTTTATCTTTTTGCTTTTAACAGGAATGCTGCATCAAATATAGCTTGTTATAAGAGTTCTTTTTTTCCCTGTCCTTGTCTGAACTGAGACTGTTCCTGACAGATGAATGAGGTGAGCATCTCCTTTTGAAGCTACTATTACTGTCCAGCTATGGCCAATATTGCAGACTGCTGCGGCCAAAAGGCCATATCTATTATAGGACAGTGTCCAAATATTGCTCTCTAGCTTGAGAAAAAACAGAATGCAGTGCCTAATAAACCTTTTCACTTCATTTTTTTTAATGTATTGTAGCAGCCGCAACGAGCTCATTTCACTTTTCTTCAGTCCTGGTAATCTGACATGCAAGGTTCAGAGCCTTTCCCTTCAGACAGAGCCATCAGACCACCTAGTCTGGCCCACCTCAGACTGCCATTCAGCTCAGATAGACCCTGAGAGGTGTCAGGGAGACTATTTTATCAGTGTTTATATCTCCATTAATTTGATTTTAGAAATAACAGGTAATAACCTATAATGGGCCTTCTGCAGCTGTATTCAACAGACACAAAATTGGCAAAGATGCACGAAAATTGGGGAAATTACCACAGAACAGAAAAAACTTCACATTTTTCCTAATGGACTGGGAAGACATCTAATGCTCTTAAAATGTCCCTCTTTCTCTGTTTGAGATCCATCTTTCATCCATACGTATCTACAAGTGAACACATATCTCTTCTACTGGACAAGGCCAAGACAGTAGCTATTGTAGCTTAAAGCTGGCTCCATGTCCTAAGTTGTACATGAGCCACTTTCTGAAGAGTTCCCTCCTTCCTAGTTATAACTCTCTGCAAGAACAGAGTTCACCTTCTATGAGAAAAGAAGCATCATTTTGTGGTTACATTTTTGAAACAGACCATATTTATAATATGACCTTCCCATGCACAATACCATAACTAACCTGAAATCAACTTAAAAGTGATTATTGTGCTGACATTTTTGTGTTTTTTTTTTTTTTTTTAAGACAATTAAATGACAGGTTGTACTTTTGGTTACTGAAGGTCATTACTTTTCATTGTAAATGCAGGAAATGTGTCCAGATATTTACCTACAGTATAAATTATAGAAATGATAATCAGAAAGGAAGTACTGCATACCTAAACAAATGCACATATAATATACAGGCCCCAATTTAGATGCTTTTAAGTCTTAGCCATAGGTGGGAGTGCATTCATGCTGAAAGCGTGGTATTACTGTGGGAACATATTGAAGATGCAGATGCTGCCTTAGGCAGCCCTTCTTCCCACGCAAATCCTCCTTTGCCAGCACTTGGATCAGTCTGCGTGGATGTAAGGTGCTGGGAGAGAGTAATGCAGGCTCACACATGCCTCTTATGTCTGCTTCAAGCCTGCCCTGCAACACTCTTCTCCCTGCTTTTTGCCACCAAAGTGGGAAGGTATGTTTTCTCAGGTTGGCTAGTTACTGGGGTTTTGAAGGATTGTAAAATGAAGTTCAAAATCCAAAACTGAGCTAGCTGCAATTTTTCTCTACCCATCTGCAAATGAATTAAGTGGTGGTGAAAGCCAAGACAGAGAATATTAATAACATGAGTGGCAGAGCACATTGAAATTGCACATGGAAGAATTTAGGTCCTGAGCTTGATGGCATAATGATGTGCTTCAACTCTGGTGCTCTGACAAGAACAAGACAACAAAACAGCAAATGCTCTGGCAAATTCCCAGCCATAACTTGTCAAATGCTTAAAATGACCAGAAACAAGAAAAGTGCATACATATTTCCTGATGTAGGTATGATGTCCAATTTACCACATTACAATAGGCTATCTCTGCATCTATCCTTGTCATACATACCCTTGCTGCCTTTGTTTTGGTCTTTTCTTCTAATACTAGTTTTGTAATGTGAGTTTCACTCTTCAGATATCAAACCTACTGTCTATGATCTTACCTCTTCTTTCTTAGCTGAGCTTTTCAAGACCATTTCTGCAGCTGATGGAATCTCAAAAAGAATGATGTACTGCACTACCAAGTAACAAACTCCCTGAAATTTTAACCCGTGTATTGTATCTAACACCTCAAAGTCTATTCCACTAGTTTTCCAGAAAATGAGTGCATAACCTCTCTTCCTGCCCAACCATTCCACAGTTCTGTTTCTGGCAACCACACAGAACACACGAGAGACAACTCTCCAAGCTATCATCTTGGGTTTTTTTGCTGATCACCTTGTAAGCAAGCAAGATACTTCCACACTGCAGGACCTTGTAGTTTAGATCAGGCAAACAACACCATGCAACACACTCACATGAGGAAAGAGAAATCACAAGGCTGTGCAGCAATTCTCTTTGCCCTTAAGACAGAGCTCTTGGTCCTCACTTATTAATTCATATGAATCTCCCTCTATGTATGGGGTATTCTAGAAGCTGCTGGGTTTTTGTAGAGAAAGTGGAGCCCAGAAAATGTTTAACCTCTCAGTAGGCTAAACTGTATGAAATTATCCTTGTTCTGACCATAAACTCATTACAAATATTGAAAAGGATAGGTTTCAGTTTATGAAAATATGGAAACGACAGAATACCAGCTATTAAAAAGTGTGCATTTGGGAAAACACATGAGGAGAACCCTTCAACCACTGTTCTTTCTTGCTCACATTCAGTGTAGCACACACTGTCACCCACCAGTCACTAGAGTACAGCTTTATCTCCACTGAATCACCTCTCAAAGCCAACAACTAGCCTTTCAAATGGTCAACTTCCCAAATGGCAATGAGGCATTAATATTCAGTATGGGCAGAGGATGAAATGAAAATAAATCTTTTTTATTTCTTTATTTTTAAGAATTCTTGCTTACTAAATTTGTATTACATTCAGTTTCACGAGGGAAGATACCTACTGACACATTCCAGAAGTCAACTAAACATCACTATGGTTCTCACTACTCTTGAAAAGATTTTGTGGATTGAGCTTACAATTCACATGGATTGCATACAGTGGCTTTCTATTGTGCCCTAGGATTCCTGGGAATAATTGTTTGACTCCAGGCAGCATGAATGGAAAGCACATGCTGGTTCTGTAACTCATAGCTGTTTTTTACTCAGTGATTAGAGTACAAGTGGCTTGAAAACTTTTACCTTTCCTCACAGACAGTGAATCTTTTATTGAGAGTCCTTTACATAGCCTGATACCCACTGTAGTGCTCCACGCTGCTCCATATGAAGCAGATTAGCAAACACTCCCTTTTTTGCCATTTTTGGGAGCTCTGTCTTGGAGCTTTCTGGTCCTTAAGCCCCATGTACTGACTTTGTGTAGCTTCCCATGGCTGCACAGCCTGACTCAAACATGGGAGCACATTTAGAGGCTGTTAGCTAACACAACCACATCAACAGAACTTCGGGGAAACTAAACCTCTGCCTCTAAATGCATCATCATTACAACTCACCCTGTTAGTACAGGAATTATAACCAAGATTGGCCTGCTGGGAAATGGGGTGTTTTTCAAGTCCAGGTGAGTTGAAATGCTGATGTATTTTAAATGTCACTGACCACCGAGAACATCCTGCTGAAGGGCAGCCTTCCCCTTGGTAAAACACCTTCTGCTTTCTTTTTCTCCTCCCAGAGAGTGCTGTCATACCTGAAAAAAGAGTAGGGGACTCTGCTCCTCCTGGATGCAGCCAGCATAAAGAGCTGCCATAGAACACAGAACAGAGGCAACATATGACCTGGAACAAGCAACTATAGTCTGTAATGAGGAAAAGGGCAAATTCTGCAATCTAGTTCACCCAGCCATTCTTGTTTTTAAGATGACCAAGAAAATAAAAGGAGTAAGAATATCAAGAAAATTAAAGGCGTTTATTGGAATGGATTGGTGCCTAAATGCTTCCAGCACATAAACAGCCTGTGAGAAGATATTGGGAAGATATAAATGAACACAGGACCAAGTAACATTTCAGCTAAATATTAGAAAAATAGTGTCAGGCTGTGGAATTACCTTCCAATACAAATAGAAGAAATAGCCTAGGCTATTTAAAAGTTAGCTGGACAAATCACTTGCTAATAAGTTCCATGCTCACTGAGAACCCAAAAAGTCTTTTGTTATCCACAGTGCACATAATTCTATCCCAATTACAGATGTAAAACATATTCAGATTAAATAAAAATGTAACTTTTTATATTCTACTTTGGGTGCATCACTTATCTAATGGAATGTCTCCTAGGAAAGCAATTTAATAGTGCAGCCAATAATAGTGTCTGCAGTTTAAATGGAACAGAATTAGCATAAATTCAACTTAATAGGGACACATTCAGCTAAGACCAATTGTGCTACATCATAGCAAAATTCTACAACCCTGAAGTTTTATAACCACTACATGACACTTTAGGAAAAGCGCATATATGAAATATTTGGCTAACAGAATGGGTGGTTTTAAGTGCAGTGGTGCATTTTTTCATTGCTGTCACATTCTGTTGTTTGAGGTCTTTTTTAATCTCTTTTTTATTAAATGGCCTCTTCACTTAGTTGGTATGGGCACTTATCAGAATGAGCAACTCTCCAAGTACTTGTACATACTGTTCCACTACAATATGGAAACCCATTCCTTGTTATCCTCCTGCATTGGAAAAGAGGTGGTGGATGGCTGCTGCACTTCAGCGAATCTCCCAAAAGCATTTAGATTCTGAAACAATTGCTTCTAGAAATCCTCACTATACTGCAGAAAATGACCTTTTCACATATTCCAGATTTTCCTCCTCTTCAGCAAGATGAAATAGTCAAGCAAAAATTAATCTGCCAGCCTGGAGATCCAGACAAATGCTATTGGTTTTTGTAGGTGAAAGAAGAGGTCCGGGCTTTGTTAAAGGGTATGAGCAATCTGTTAAGAATACATGATCTAGAACCCATAGAAATATATTACTGCAAGAATGACTCAGGCAGTAATCATCACAACAAACTTATAAATAGCAGACAAAAGTACTAATTCAAACCGACTTCTCATCTCATGAAGTCATGGTACAGAGCAAGCCGTGTTACCAGGAAGTTTGTTTAGTCTGTTACCTCCCATGCCAATTCTTGATGGAAAAGCTCCTCATGCTCTAGGTAATTATAGGAAATTTTTCTTATAATGTTAGCTGTGGACAGCCTGCCAGTGGCAGATTCCCTACAATTAACTTTCAGTTGTCAGATTGTCAGTTAGTTTAATTTTTGTTCCTCTTCTTTAAGAATATGACAGCCATCAGGTTAGTCTATGAAGACCTATGGGAGACAACAATCTATTATCTCTTGGGTTTACTATTGAATGAACCCATCTGTTCACCAGATAAATACCTGATATCCACCAGACAGAATAACATTTAAAGCACCTCCTTGCCCTGAGGTGATAGAAAAGACATTTCATCATCTACCCTGGTTACCCATAGACTGGATGGTTGGCTGCCATATTCCTGAAGAAGAGGAGGTATAATAAGTAGGTTAAATGAGTGAGGGGGAAGGTATGCAGATATAAAAGGGATCTGTGGCAGCAACTTAATACCTTCCCACGTGGAACAAGAAATTGTAGCATCGGTGCATAACATTTAAAAGTTCAGAGTAGTAACTGGAACCATTTAACTGAATCCCTAGAAAAATCACAGCAACTAAACAATCAGTTATTCAAAAGTGTGTACGGGCTCCATCCCTGGCTGTAATCAGTTTTTGTAAAGTACTGTGCTCTGTACTCACCTGTTTCTTTCCATGAATGAAAGTTATAACTCAAAGCACACAGGAATAGGTCAGAGGCAACAGATGTCAAATGCCAAAGACCCTGTTCCCTAGTCAGGAATAAATAAGAATATATAAACTACCCATCAAGTCTACATTTTTACCACTAAAATTCTGATGGGTTTCCATCTGCTGAGTTTCTATTACCACCTCAGCATTTGGGTTTTCATAATTATTTTCCAAAGTAAGGTGATCAATCTTTAATAGTATACTTGTATAAAAATTTAATCAGCTCATGATACTTAGATTATGCAGTTTAGGACATAATATATGGTGGGGATTTAATTCTTTAAAATGTCTAAAATCTAATTAAGTTTTAATTCAAGGTTATGTCTCAAAAATCAGACGTTCAGCCAGATGTGATTAGAAATACCCTGAAAGCACCTGCTTTTAAAACTGTACTACTGAAATGCTCTCACAATTACTTGGTAGGGAGGGAGAAAACAAAATATGCATGTGCACATCTGTATGTGTGGTCACACTTGTGTGAAATGAGAGAATATTTAAGCCCCCTGCCATGAGAATTCTGATCATATTATTTACTCATCTCTAATCAAACAAACAAACCCACAAAAAACCCCCACAGAAAACCCACAACAAAAACCACATATCCTGATAAATAGGAAGTTAGACAATCTGGAGAGGAATATGAAGTACTATACTGTGAAGTGTATTTAAAATGAAATATTTTCAACTGTTTCTATTATAAACCCCTTTCCATTACAGCTGTATCAGTACAACTGATAACTTTGGTAAAAGTAATTTAACTGGGTGAAGCAGAACTCGAAACAGTACTTAGAATTATTGTTTGAAATACATTAATTTAACCTGCCTGCAGGCTTTATTCGTGACTGCAATTTGAACTTTGAGTAAAGCTAATTTTTTTTTTCTCTCAAAAGTGTTATGAAGAGTTACCTACACCCAGGTTTCTTTCAGGCTTCAACTAATTACAGGGAACCCAGAAGTAAGTTATGTCCTAGTGAAAATTCCACACCCCTTTGCCTTGAATTTGCCTTGAAATTTCAAGCATGCCAAGTTCCACCATGAAAATTAAGAGGATTATTTTTGCATTTCCAATTAATTCTTCAAAAAGAAGTAGTATGAAAAGTAAAAGGCAAGGGGGAAGATCTCTGTTCTCAAAGATATAATGTCTGCTGACTACAGCAGGAAGAACTGAATGCCAAAGCTGAGCTCCATTCATTTGGCTTCTCATAGAAGCTGGTACAGAAGAATCAGCTAAATTGTCTCAGATCATTATTTAAATAAAGCTTCATCTATCTGAAATCCTTGTTCTGGTAGTTAAAGCCCTCTAGAAGTTAGGACCTGGCTTCTGACAGCAGACAAATCTAAAAGACCACCCCCTATGCCTCAGAAAGAAAACCATCAAGAGATGAAGTGAGACCAGAGGACAGTGATTGCAGTCATCCATCTGGAGAGGTTATTGAAAACTGCAGGTTTTTCAGGATGCCCTAAAAATTCATGTGCTAGCACCTCAATGCTTTGGAAAAAAGCTGCACTCTAAACAAAGAGGAAAAGAAAAGCTGAAATAAATGCCTGGTCACCTACTGACCTCTCCATGCAGCAGCACAGAAGAAAGCCTTTGTGACTTATGTATAGACATATAATTTACTGTTTGAGGAGTTCTGCAATCATTATACTTAGAACGGAAAGAAAAAACCCTGAGTTGTACATTTTCCTGTGAACAAAGGGACAAAAGTTTTCTGCACCTTGGTGATCACTTACATTGGTTACCAGCCATGCTACAATTTCTATTAGATGCCTCTCACCTGAATTTTTTATTAATAACCTTTCCTGAGGCCCCATATTGCTGTCCACATAAATTTTTCCCACTGCCTTTCCTAATGTTTTCAGTCTTTAATTTAAGGCCTTCAAGTCACTGTCTTCTTGTAGAAAAAAAAAATGCTTTCCTGTAAGCCTTCAAATGCTGCACCCAGGATAAAAATAAGTAGAGCAGCTGAACATACCTATCAAATCCACGACATGCAAATTTAAACAAACCTAAACTTAAGCAGACAAACAAATGCATGCCAATCTGTGTGAAACACTCACTGGATTGTTCAGATGGTGCCTTTACACTACAGAATATTGCCCCCAGACTTCAGACAGAAAAAGGAAAGCTATTAAAAATTCAAAGGAAAACTAGGTTTGTTTTTCCCAGCTGATGAATTTGTTGGAAAAGTGACCTTTTAGCTCAGTTTCCCAGAGCTGTGAACATTTTTTTCATGCTGTTGATATATGTGCCAATTTAAAGTAAGCTATACACAGTTTCTAGAAATATTAAAATCTCAGAGCTTGCTTGGACAGCCATTTGAAAGCTGACTGGTAAAGGAGAAGGAGACATTACTAGTTTCCCCCCTAGAAAGGCACTGTCTTTAACTTTTTCCCTAATTATATATCACTATCAACATCAGACTTTCTAAGGGTTAATGACATTAAACTCATATTGGTTTCAATATTAAATATCTTCAATAATTCCTTTTTTTCATGTCATGCTTCCAGAACAAGTGCCTAGATAAACTGTGTAACAAACTACTTTGAAACAAGCAGAAGACATTTGTCTTAGTTTAGATAAGTTTTCTCAAAAACCTGTTTACCTTGGCAGTAATACTGAGTCCTACAGGCTTATATTCACCTATTGAACGGCAAAGAGCTTTAGTATTAATAGAGGCCACATATGTACATTTCCCTCAATATATCAAAACAGCACTGCTATCAGGGAGAGAAAGAAAGGCCATCATGAAGGAATGTTTTTTGCAGGCATTTCTTGGAGGTCAGAATCTTAGAAGAACACAGGAGTCTGAAGATATATACATGAAGACTTGGCTTGACTTTCTGGAGCATCCAGAGACAGCCAGCATGATTTGTTAACTGCCCAAATTTGATAGAAAAAAACCCCTTTTTGAAACAGAAAGAGACTGTAGGATTCAAGTTCTAGTTGCATAATCTTGTCCATGAGCATCTATATCAAATACCCAGAAGACTTAACAGCAGCCATCATATTTTCCCTTTGCTTTGACACCGTATTTGTACTTTCTAAATAACTTGATGTATTACGCATTGTGTCTAAATATTTTCTTTTTTTTTTTTTTTCTTTTTTTTCTATTGAAATACGTGGGTTTTTTTCTTTGGGATTTTGCTAGGATTCAACTGAAGATTCATATCTCAGTGTTTTTCTTATATATATAAAAAAAGACCAAAAATTATGAAAAAGAGGTCAACCCACATCATGTGCGTTTCTGTCATTCAATACCCAGATTTAGGGCAAGAGCATACTACACACAAGAAATGTAGGTCAAAAGCTCATCACTGCGCATGCAAACAAAATAAACCATAATCATGTTCCATTTACATAGTTTAATCTTCTTTCTTTCAGAAAAAAAATGCCACAAACAAGGGACAAGAGTCAGTCTGGGATTTTAATCTGCACAACTAAATAACTTATTATGCAGCATTGTGGCAGCATGGAGTACTTTAGGGAAGGAATTAAGTTTTAAATAATGGGACTCAGCAATATCCAAAATGGGTGGTTTTTATGTTGGCATGAAAAAGGGATAAGATTTCTCCTTGCTGATGGTATGTAGGATACTGCACTCTGTAAAACAAGCTGGTGGATATGAAACCCAACAAAAGAAGAGCTTTGTTGAAGTAATCAACATATAGTAAACATTACCTGCATATTGCAAAGTACATATGAGAAATGTTTCTGTAATTAAATTTTAAGAAGGCAGTGAAACATGCTTCTTTATTATCTTTTTCTCATTTGTGATTGAGCAAATGGGTATAAAAAGTAAAAATAGCCATTTTTCATCTCCAACCAGGTGAAAGCACATCTCTCTGCTCTGCTGTTGCTGTGCCCATGGCAACATTTACCAATACATAGGCAGATTAGTGATTAACCAAGGAAAACATTAGTTTACTGTAATGCATGACATGTTTTGACAGAGAGGTGAAAACTCATTGGCCCAAGAAAATACTACAGAGGATGTACAGGTCTGTGGTTAATGTATATTCATGTACAATATTGTACATACATGTAGACTCAGTATACACTGCAATTAAAAGACGAATTCATGCAATATGTTTGCATCAATTAACAATGGATGATATTTGCATATTTTTCAATTGGCAATTTAGAAATTCCCTTTAATTGTGAGAGTTTGAGTGGAAATCATACACAATTAATATTATCCCTTCTTTTCTCTCTTAGTTATTCTGGTCTCACAGTCATAAGCCAGAAGCAACTTTCGTGACTTGAAATAGGAACATAATGCTGACTAAAAAGGAAATTAATTTAAAATCTAATAACTTCTCTGCACTAGCATAGGCATAAATATTGTGGACAGGGTTTTAAAATTCTTTAGGTAACTACATTGAGCACAGAGGTTCATTTCTACCTTTTAATTTTATTCAGTGTTTTTATCCAACATTTTGGAGGGCTCCTATCAGCCTTAGTGCTGTAATTCCAAACAATCTCTGTTATAGCCATTACAATAACATTGAATCAAATACTGCTGGCAATGTATTGTCAACTAAGATCTATTAGAAAACACAAATTCATTTACTAAAAATAAACCCCAATGAACCAAAAAACACCTCAGAGAAAGCTGCAAGTATCAGGCAGGTGGTTACCCATGTAAACAGTCCACATCACCAGCCACAGAGTTATCAGAATTAGTACCAAATTAGGCTTTGACTGGCTGCTGGGAACACTTTGATGTTGCTTTCTTTGAACACATAACTCTTCCCCCTCTTCCCCCAGGTGAAGTTTAAGAAAAAAGACAGCAGTAACAGCCCAGTGGAAATGCCACAAACTGTACTTCAAAAGAGAGAGCAAGGAAATGGTAGCTCACAGGTCACCAATGTACAAGGTCATGAGTGTAAGGCAATGACAACTGGCATCACTTTGCATTATGCTCTTACAGGACGCCCTTCCTCCCCTCCTCCCCATCCCTTCCCTAAGCAGACACATATAGGCATTTTATTCCTCTGTCAAATCTCTGACATGAGAAATGGTATTTCAAAACAGAGAACGGACTCTGTTTTCAGAGACAGCTTGGAATTAGGTATTTATAGTAAAACAACATATTTATATAAGGAGAGAGAAAAATCTAACAAAAAAGCTTGAAATGTATTCAGCACTGGAACCTTTAGCACATCATATTCAGCTCAGCTGGTAGTTTGCATCCCTCATCACATGCATCGAGCTGCCAAAGATAAAGAATTCAGCATCTAAACTCACAAAGCTCTGGAGAAGCTGGTGGGGGTAGGAGAGGGGTACCTCACTGTCAGTGAGAGCTGTGTGGGGCTCAGCTGCAAACACAATGGGCAACAGCCACACACACAGAGGCACAAAGCAAGCTTGCTGACCTGGAATCATAGAACCTCCTGAGCTGAGAAGGACCCTCAAATGCCACTCTATCCAGCTCCTGGCCTTGCACAGGACAGGCCCAAAGGTCACACCATATGCCTGAGAACATTTTCCAAACACTTCTTGATCTGTACTTGTATTTGTCAAATAATTGACCTACAAGTCAGAAAGCAAGATTCTTTCTGTCTGTTGTTTCAGCATACCAAGGCAGAATTTTAGTATGGGGAAAGAACAGCTTCAGATGGAACAATGTTACTTCTTCTACACATGAGATACCTTACTCAATACTTAAATAAGCTTTACAAAAGTCAATAGATATGCAGACTATCTAGAAAAGCTGCAATCTAGCCCCTTCAGCCCAGCAACACTGTAAGTCTGACAGAAGTGTCTTCTTGACAATTTCTTATGCCCTGCTACTCATAAACTACCCAGTCTAGAGTTTGCAAGTTTGTACTTTGTATAATAAAGTAATGCCAATTGTCTAAAAAAAAATTCTATGGTCTGTTGCACAGCCCTGCTTTTTCACATTTTCCTATAAAAGATTCTTGATCTTGGGAAAAAATCCCTTCTCATTTGGCAACTCTAATTTTTTTCCAAAATCAAGACAGAATCATGTCAAGCCTGAAATTTATGTAAGCATATAACTCTTGATTTATATTTTTTGTTGACCAAACTTTCTTCTTCTGTAATAATTTAAAACTCGGGCAGAAGCAGGACTAATGAACAGATCTAGGCTTTCATCCAGGTAAGCACTCAAAGGCCCTGAAAGAAGGAACTCTGCTGAAAATGGGGCCAGCTCTCTTGCTCTGGACTTCAGAGCCAGTTCATGGGAACTGAAGCACAGCCTGCACCACTCAAAGTTTACAAAATGAACAAAAAAGATCTAAAAAACCCCAAGATTATCCATCTATTCAAGTGGTCTGGATACCTGCTTATTAATTTTTTTGCCATTTTAGTTACGTAGCTGTAATGAGATGCTCTTTAACGTTGCTTCCTAACATTATTCTGTGATTCTGTGCAAATGTAAAAAAAAAAAAAAAAAAAAAAAAACAAAAAAAACCCAAACAAAAAAACCAACCAAACCTGAACAACCACAAAATCAAACAGATCTAACAAAAAACTCCAAAGCTACCAAATGGGACAAAATGACAACCAAAAGCTGCACCCAGTAATTCTGTGCAAAATCCCTGATGCAGATGTAGCACAGAGGCACTTTCATTGTCTGGGCTGATTGTGTAACTACACAGAAAAGCAGCAGGAAAATGCCCTCAAATGGCGTATGCTGTATCTGCCCCAGGAGATGCACAGTTCTGTCACTGATGAGCCCTTGGAGCAAACCTGCACCACAGGCAAACATTTTTATGGAACTGAGGTTATGAAGTCTTTCTAAGCTGTTCCTTTAAAAAGCAATTCTAGATATTATGCCTGTAAATCAACATTTTTGTTAATGAGACAGTGGTTGCACTGGCTGACTGTACTGCCTGAAAAATCATAATCCTGAGATTTAGACTGCACTCAAATGGGTCATACAAACCCAAAACCTAACCATGATAATTTTAAGTGTTTGCCTATTTGGCTGGTATTTATTTATAAGTCACCTCCAGCTGCTGGGGATTTTTGGCAGAGCCACCACTTGCATGTACGGCCAGTTCTACTCCTAGCACCAGTTCTACTCCTCAATTCTAACCATAGCCTGTTACTACTCAGCATGTACAAAATCTATATTGTCTTCTCATAAGCTTTTCCTGCCCTTCAAGATCCCACTATGGTTTCTGGGACCACTTTCTATAAACCACTCCTGCGACCTCTCTTAAGTTACCTGATACAGACTAAGACAGGTTCTTGCTGGTGTCTCAAATACACATACACAGCGTTCTTTATTGTTGCTCTTTGCTCTTGTTTATTTTTCATTGTTTTGGCAGGTTTTTCTTTCAAATCGTTTCTTTTGGGCTCTTAATCTTCATCTCCACTTGCCAAAGAAAAATGGTGAACAAGGCACGCAGCTCTCAGCAGGAGCAGCAGCAACACTCAGAATGAGAAGAACAGCAAAACTGACAGCTGTGCTTTTCTGCACTGAGCACAGTGGGTAAATCAATACCCCAGCAGCCCTGCTACCATCTGTGGAGTTTCTGGAGCAGACTGGTTATTTATAGAAACTTGTTTGCACAAAGCCAATATTTACCTGTCGGGGCTGTCAAAATTTGCAATCCATCTTTGCTGTTACCCTGCTGTTTTTCATGTCAATAGTGGAATTTTCCAAAAGAAAATACTGTAAATGTTTCCCCCCTCATAAACGTTCCCTTCCTGCAAGGGTTGGTTACGTTAATTGTTGCAGCAGGAATGCATCTGGTTTCCATAGGGCCTTGGGGATCCTCCAGAATGCAGGAAAACTATAGGGATGTCAAGTCTAAAGAGCCTGTTTTTCTGTCTTGTTCCAGCAGCAGCAGCATGGCATTTCCCTGCCAAGGCCAAGCGGAGATTTAATGTTACAAAAAAACAATCATTCCCACTCTGAAACTGAAATGGTTTTCTTTTGGAATGTTGGGCTGCTGCTGTTACTGTTGTAACCATAGCCATTATTTTCAAGCAGACAAGAAGTTTTAACGTGAAAATTTCAGCGTATTTGCTTTTAAAAGTGAACTCAGATTCCAAGGCAAGAATGAAATGCATGGGTGATCTCAGTCCTGACTCCTTGCAGACTGACATTTACATCACCAACCTACAGGCATGTCCGAAGGGGATGAGAAGGAGGAACAGACTTCTGGTTTCTGTCCCAGTTTCTTCAGGTAAGAGACTGGACTTCAGTGCCAGGGCAGAGTGAAGGACTGGGGATGGCTTCTGCCAGTACCTTTGGGTGGCTTTTTAAAGGCTGTCACTAACTAGGACTGTCCTCACAGAGCTTTCAGTTGTCAGTTTTCTGAAAATAAAGGGTTCTTCGTAACCATAGACCTACTGAAAATGGCAGTCAAACCCAGCATCACAAATCTTTATAATTTTCCATTTCATTGAAAGAGTGTATCTGCTGCTGTAAATCACAGAGAGGTTCAGGGTGCAAAGTCAGCTCTTGAGAGCACCTGCAGTTTAACTCTAAGCGAGATACCAGCACCCAATGGGTCAGCACCCAGCCACATCACTGGCCAGCAACCTGTGCATCCTTGCAGGATAGGGCTGGAGAAAGGAGGACAGGACTTAAAAGTAGAGCAGGGTTTAAAGTAGAGCAGGGCTTAAAGTAGAGCCAGTAGAAGCATTCTTCAATAAATGGTTTAGAGAATTAAGGATTAAATTATTCTGTCAGATGAGGAATGGATTCTGTGATCTGTACAGCAAATAGCAGTGGAAATAGGACAGTGCTTAAATACATGCCAAGCTAGAAGCCATCTGAAAGATATGGAGAACAGGTGAATAAGGACACTAAAGAGAAGCAGAAAATCTTTTCTATTTGCTTCTGTTTGTTGTAGTATTAATTACTGAGTCCTATGACAAACAGCTTCCTAGCCTTTGGGTAAGAAACGGCATAGAGCCAGAAAATGGAACAGGGAAATTTCTCATTCTTGTTTTCTCCGGTGAGACTCACAAAAAGGTTCCTCTTTTATATAATATGGTTTCAGATGGTTTTTGAATATTATTTAAAGAGCATGTCAAAGCCACAAAAAAGTAATTCTTCCTCTCAGATAAGGTCCACGAACTCCCCCCAGGGCAAGTATTAGAGAGCCTGCAGGAAAACTGCTTGTTAGACAAATGGAGCCACAGATGTTACTTTTATCTGGTGTACAAAGCAAGGATGTTACATACAAGGCACAGATACCCAATTACGAAAAGTACTATTTTTAACACAGACTTTTCTCCAAAACAAAAGGCTCCTAGAATTTTGTCCCTTTTTTTTTGTGGGAGGGGAGGGTGAGAATTTTTTAGTCTTGTTTCCAGCACTAGTAATTGGCATTAAAATTTTTGAGAGATGATAATGCTCAGGACCTCACAAATTCAATCTACTGGTGACAAATGCTCTTGTCATATGTGCACCATATCCACAAATGCATAATTCTTTTCCTTAACAAAAGCATCTGAAGCATAGTATGGAACCTCCATGGCTCAGAGTTCTCCTGCACTCAGATTTATCCATAGCCAGAGCATGGTACTCCTCATTGCACTTCATTATTAACCAAGTTTTATGTTTGTAATATCAATGGTTCTATTGTGCTTTGCCAGACGTAGTCTAGCGACCACTGTGCTATTGCTCCATGTAGATTAGATAAATATTTGTTCTATCCTGCCAGAATGCAAACAGTGCCCCTATCCCAAGTCTTTGCTGGTGAAGCCATGCTTCCTTTGTTAAGCTGTGACAGATCTCACAGCAATAAGAGCACTCCATCAAAAGAAGAGCAGTCTCAAGGAAAGGGTAATGGGAAAACAGTGGCTGAATGGACTGGAGCTCACAACATCCTTGAATACCCAGAAATTCTCATTAACCACAGATAGCACAATATTAGCAATGTGCACTACTTGACTAAATGTTAGCTAAAAACTTGACAAGCACCACAGTCTGAAGGTTCATTTCTCACTTTAAATACACAAAAACCCCAAACTGAAAGAAGGCCTTTCCTTTAATTTATGAACTGTACTAACATTTAGGTAGCATATATTAATTGCTGACTGCTACAGATCCCTTTATATGACATTGAACACATAATTTAATCCTTCCACGTGTTCATTCTCCTTTTGTCTTACTCCCCGGCACTGAAGACTGGCAACTACCATATCTAAGAGAATAAATAGAGGAAACTAATGCTACAGGTAGTATCAGTATCTCTCCTGCTATATGTTGCTGCCACTAAGGGTTTGAACCACTGCCACTTTGGGCTACAAGATCCAGGAGGGCAACTGAAAATGTTGGGTGCTTTTGCTTTCTCCTGAATTACCTCAGAATGTAATTTTCAGATACTATTTCATTTAAGGAAAGAGAACCTGAGGTAAGTAATTGACTTGATTTATACTGTGGCACATAACAGAGGCACTCAGTTCTCCAAGAGGATCCACGTGGCTTAGAGGGCATTGGGAAATGTTGTGTCCTGAAGCATGCAGCAAGGCAGATGGAATAGAAGTTTAATGGTGTCCTCTGCTCCAATGCCTATTACTGAGTCCCAGGAATGGGACCAGGATGACCCAAGTGATCCTTTTCAGTTCAGTGATCATTAGTCTTTCCCTCCTGAGTCTGATTTAAAAGAAAAAAAAGGAAAAAAACCTAATTTCAGCCCTCAGCATACTTGTGTGATTAGGGTAATGAGGAAGAGACCATTTTACAAAGCAGTTCATGGATTCTTTCTCTCTTTCAGATTTCAGAATGCAGCTGGTTTCAAACTCCCAGCTGGCAAAGAGGGAACTTCTCACCATAAGTAGTCTGCTTAATCTGGGGACTTCTCAATCAGGCACAGATGAAGCAGTGACATGATTACAGGCCTTGGTCAAGTGTTGCAATGCAAGATGATTTATACTAATCAGCATTCTCTAGAATCAGTGCAAAACAAATCCAACACAACTACAGACCTTGAAAGAAGTCTTAGCCACCACTGTTTCTTTGGTCTGAAAATACCATCTTGACAGATCTTAGCCAAGTAATCAAACACTTACATGTAGCACCCAACACATCCTGGCCATCAGAAACATCAGTGGCATCTGTTAAACACCATCTGTAAATTCCCTTTTGCTGTTGACAGGTTGGTTATGACCACAAGGAAAACTTACCATTTCTGAGATTTCAGTGCAGTGGTGCTCCCTATACCTCTAGAGATTTCCAAGTTGTCAGAAGCTATCCACTGTTACCCATGACCAAAAAACTCTTTCTCTCTCTGCTCTACTGAACACTGAACTGAAAACTCATGCTAAGACAGATGTACAAGTCTCCTGATTTGTGAAGGTATCAACTACTATGCATGGGCTATTTTAAATCAAGCTTCAACAGCAATTTACAGACAATTTAGAGGGCTAGATAAGAAAAAGAAGATGGGAGAGGTGGATTTGACTGGCTCCACTTAGCTTTTGAGGCACTGTGACATAGAAACCAGATACTTTCTTGCCATGATCTCATGATGGCAATTTCTCTTTCTCCTTCAAGTCTATTTTGACATATCAGCAAAGTACCAGCCTCCACTTGGCCACTATGTGTTATCTGCACACTGGCATGTCAGAAAGAATAATGAGACAGAAAAGAAAAGAGAGAGAGGGAAGGAGAGAGAGAGAGAGAAAGAGAGAGGAAATTTACTTCAGTCAAAATTCTCAGAATAATAGAGTGATTTGGACCAGATTCAGTCTGTCTCTCACACTGGATTAAAAAGCCAGGTTTTGGACCCCAAACTGGTACTATTTATGGACACTGATGTATTTAGAATATTAAAGACAAATAACCTGTTTTGAGACATATTAAAAATATAATATATAGAAACTAGAACAGGCATTCATTTCAGTCTGCCTGCCCTGTATCAGATTCCAGATGACCATATGGTTTAATGTCTCACATTCACCTACAGAAAAAAAGGCTCTGCCTTACTGGCCAAATGTGAGCCGTGCCTGTGACTCCAAAAAGGAATCCAAACTGTTCCTCACATCATAAACCATGCCCATGCCAGTTGTATCAGAACATGAGCCTTTTTGCTCACAAACTTAATCAGGGTCATTAAGATCCCCTCATTAGCAGTTTTATACTGTCTCTGTATCAACATGGATGGGCAGAGAGAGGTCAGACTCTGGAACTTCCTTTATTCTGCACAGGAGAGCACATAAGCCTGGGGAATGGAGAGGGTGGTTTTAATTAATCCAACATAAATAAAACTGCCTGAAAACATAGTGAGGAATAGAAGCTCAGCCTTCTGTAGGTCAAACCCAAAGGCTACATTTGTACCCTGGGACAACTTCATTATCCTCAGCTGAGCTGCACAAGGGATTAATTTAACCCTCAGAAAAGGGTCACGAGAAACTGGGAGAGAAACAGAACAACCCATTAATAAGAGCTATAAGAATACATGTTCGTAGAGTTTAGTTCAAATTCCTCCTCACAGCTGCTGTTTTAAGTGTAAGCAGGTACATATAATAACATCACAATTTCTATTCTGCTCCATCTGCTGTTGTCAGAGCCCTTTCTTCTATTATATATTCTCAATAGCTTTTAATTTAAATCATTTATCTCCTCAAAACCCTAAGATTCTGAAAACCCTAAGCCTGAAGTACTGAGGCTTGTTCACCTGTCTACTTTAATTTTTTTTCTTTTGCTTCATTTTAACTAATTCTAAAAATGTATCTGTAAGCCAGAGAACATTTTTTTTTTCTTAATGAAGCTAATTGTTTCAGCTGTGGGCTGCAAGCAGTGTTCCTATTCCAGAAGGAGAACACTGTCAGATTCTAAATGTGACTGTGTACCTTAGGTGTAAAATTGTGCAGTAGCTCATAATTGTATGGGCTGCCACTACCAAGCTAGAAAAAGAAAAAAAGGGTGGAAAGACAAAGCATTAAGAGCAGAAACATCCTAGGACTCAGCATTTTTTAAGATCAGGGACATATTTTTAGTAGCTATTTATATTTCTGAACTTTCCTTTCTGTAAGAGGATTGTTTTTTGGGCAGCATGGTGAAGATTCCACATTGTCTTTTAATCTGTTTTGATGAACTAAAGCATCCCAATGTAAATGGAAGCACTGGAAAATGTAAATGACCCTGAAGTTACTCAAATACTTTTCCCAATCCCAGCACTTATAGGAACAAGGTAGAAAACACCTCTGTAATAGATACCTAAGTGAAGGTGACCTACCTATGGTGTCCAAACCAATATGGCCTCTTCTCTCTTCTTCCCTCCCTCTCTTGTCCTTGAGGGTTCCCTCATTCCTCCCTCACCAATAAGTCAACTTGCACTGCTTCCCATCACACAGCAGGCCTGCATCTTGCTCCAAGAAAGGAGATGTGCACAGCAGGAGGAGACACTGGAGACACTCCAACCCTGTAACAGCCAAGTAACCCATGACCTGGAACTTTTATTTGATCCAACAGCTCTCAACAAACAACTGGCATCACTGGTCTAGGTTAAACATTGACAGTGCCCAGTCATGGCCTACCATTTATTTTCACACGTTATATAGTATGCTTACCCAAACTTTAGCCCTTTCAGACCCAAATTTGGCTCTAACAGTAGTAAAATTGAGTTTTGAAGAAAGGCAGCCCTCATTTGGATGCAATGAGCCAGAAATAAGTTGACAGAACATAAGAAACAATTTCAGGGTTATCACAATAGTGTTTCAGGGTTAGCACATAGGGTTGGCTACTCCTGCTTCTCTACAAAAACACTTGTGTTAAAGGAAATTTCACATCTCCTGTAAGAAACTAGAACCGTGGTATTTTAACTACAAAAGCATCCTTGGCTAATAATATAGATTTACATCTACAAACATTATTGCAGCTTGTTTGCAGGGAAATCTTAACTCTAAGGGCTCAAGCCTATTTTTGCCTGCTCTGAAGCACAGCATTGAATCCTCAGTACACTTTACACCTGCAATTTCCCATTAAGTAAGGACAGTGCTGCTGCTCAAGGGTGGCAGAGGCAGAAAGCCAAGGACCAAGAGGGAAATTTCCTTGCTTGATTCAAAGGGGTACACCAATTCTGTGGAGGATGGAGGGACTGAAGCAGATTGTGTTCATTTGATGTAGTCATCAACCACACCATGAGACAGGGCCTTCTCCTTTCCTACTTCTCAGAGATAGGATGCCTGCCAAATACAAATAATAATTTCTTGCTCAAGGTTGGACTTAATGTTTCCACTCTGGATATGGCATGAATGTTCTCTCCTCCCTTCACAACACACACTGCCAGCAAGCCAATGAATCTTGGCTTACTGTTCTGCCTTTCCCCAGTTTTCACTCTTCTCTGCCCTCAAAGGCTGCAAGGACCTGCACCCTGCTCTCCTCCCTTGGATTTTGCTGAGTACTTTCTGGCTGTTATTCTGCTCTGGTAAAACTCAGAGCAACTTGACTTCGCTTTTCCAGAGTTTTAGAGATAAGTCCTTTTACCAGCTTTCCTAGTTTTAAGTGAGTATACTGCAGATTTCCAGAAGAGATGCATTAAATTAGCCTATATGGAATAGGAAACTTGCCCTCTAGTGTCAGGTATGTCTGCATCTTGCTCCTGCCTGGAGTGTAGCTTCTAAGTGATCAGTTTGGCCAACAGAGAATTTATTATGCCTCTCCAGCTGCAAGTTGAAGCAAATCTGATGTCTCCTGATGTCAATGGAAAGCTACTAGATATCATCTATAAACATCTCAGCCTGACTCCTGATACTTGCACTACTGCAAACAGGACCACAAGCTTTATAGCATCATCCTGGTACTTTTACTCCTCAAGTCCTCTATCTTAGGACTGATTTTCTAAAATAAACTAGAAAGGAATATAAAGTGCTATGATTTTATGTTTTAAAAGAGAGATACCTAATTCTGAAGGCTCATTAGCAGCTTCTGGATGAGAAAGAGGCTGCAGAGAAACATGCCTGAGAATTGGCTCCCCTCCTTGTTCTCCTAAGAGCAATCTAGACATTTAGAGTGGGATATCTGCACTGGAGGTGCTGTAGCCAGGTCATGCTGATATTTGCATGAAATTTTGGTGGTTATCATGAGATGTCCTCTCCTATTTACCCTGTGGCAAGACAAGCCATATTAAAGCAAAGCCCTGGGGGAGACAGTGGACTGCCAGATCAGTGAGAAAAAGTGAACAACCTCTAGAGCAAAGCTCTTTTTCATGATGCTAACTGAAACTTTGCCAGAGGTAAGGTTTCTAAGCAGGGATGATTTTCATCATCACTGAAGTAAGGCCACCCTCAAAAGACCCAAATAAAAGAATGACATCCAAGCATTACACTGAAACCAACTAATAGACTAGCCAAACTCTTTTAAAAGAAAATTCAACAAAATCTAACCACCTGCTAGGTTAAGCCAGTTTCTATTGAAAGACCAGTAATTCCAGCGTGGCTCTTGATGAGAGCAACACAACTGACTGCAGGGGGTTGGATTATCATCTTTAGAAATTGGTGGTTAAAGATCCTGAAATACCACAGGATTAAAAGCAGAACAGACAGAATCTCAGCTGATCAAATGCTGCTGTCAAACACACAAAGTTTAATATTCCTTTCTATCAAACACCAAAATATGCATAAAATAGTGGAAATCTGCTATTTTTCTTTATTTTCAAATTCATACTTCTCTATGATATTTTCAGAATTGTCAAGATTGATAACAGCAGGAAAATAACTTGATTAATAGCTAAAATCTTTATATTGTTTTACAGCCTTGTTTCACTTATACATTTGTCAGTATGGCATATGCTCTTTTCTGCCTTTTAAATCTACCTAGAATCACATGAAAAATTAAAACTAACCTGGAAATACAGAGATCTTCATCTTCTGCAGAAATTTACATTTCCAGTGAAGATCCTATGAGTTGTATTAGTAAAAAGTCTTGTAGGACTACAGAGCTAACAAAAAGGTGATGCATTCCCCAATTATTTATAACACCTATACACACAGAGACAACCATTTTTCTTTTTGCATCAGTAATGGTAAGCATCCCAGTCATCTCCTCCTACTACATAAATCTGGATTTCCCATTAATTTCTAATTGGATGCATGCATACTAATATCATATTGAGAAAACCCTCCTGTCTGCAAGACCAAAGGACTCAGCTTTCCTAAGAAATCTCTAACACTTTTCAAAGTAGCTCAAATAATTCTTGGATAGCACTTGCATATTGGAGTAATACCACTGAAGTCCATATAATGGCTCCTGAGACTAATTCTGCTTGGCACAATAGGGAGCTCAAAAAATTCTTATTAAGCAACCCATTCTTAGACATAAATTAAATGTGCTTTGGTTAATTATGTCCTCTCTCACATACATGGGAAAAAATCAAAGAAACAGAGAACTGAATTGTAAAAACTGTAAAGAAAACCTTTCTTTTTAAATATATAGAGTAACTAAGCAGTATCCTTTCTGGCCATAATATCAAGATTTGTGCCAATACACTCACTGCAGAGTTAAAAAAAAGTAAAACATTACAGTCAGAATTGAAGAGCTAAGCATTCACAGCAGGGCTTGATTGTCAACCTATCATGATCTAAAACACACACATCTACTTCTGCTGAGTCAATGTAGTTTTAAAAATAATGGATTCTTTTTCTAAAAAAAGTTCCCTACCTCTCCAAGGCTGTTAAGGTTAGCATGGACTATTTACAGGCATCAATGAAAAGGAGGAAATCTTACTTTGCTCTCCTACTGTTTGGTAAGAGTAGCTTGCAGGTTTTCTGCAAAATCTCTGTCATCTCTTGACAAAACTGGAATTATCAACAGGGCACAATTGCATGGCAGCAAGATAAATCAGTGACATTACAGAGTGACTTGGAAGGATGAAACAATTTGATTGACTGAGCTGCTGGACTGTAGCAGCCAACTTGGCTACAAGTACGCACTTTCTCTTCCTTTCTCCCTTGCATCCTGAGAGCAAAGCAAGTAACAAGCTGTTATCCCTGGTGGAACAGTCTTTTTTGTATATCAGCAATCAAAATTGTTACTTGTTTTGCGACTGACTCACACAGAGCTCTCTGACATCTTTCATTTTCTTTAGGAGGAGATGCCTTTTGACTGACTTCATGGTACAATTTGACCATTTCAGGCCAGGAGGAATTCAACCCCTTAATTCTGGGGACCAGCCTAAAAAAAAAGCGACTTCTAGCACTTGTTTCAACACAGCCAAGGTTTTGCTTTCTGGACTGGTGCTCTTTTTAAGCAGCTCCTGAGTTTGCACCCTGACCATGATCATGTAAGTGATGGATAATGCTGAGGGGACCGGAATTGTGAGGCAGAACCACTGTGCTCTGCCCCAAAAGTGACCCATAACCTGCCGTATTCACTTTTTTACAGGTGCTCTGTGGCACTGGCAACATGTAGGTGCTACAAACAGGCTGTGGCATCAGGGATGGACAATACCCTTGCTAGGTTAAATGGTTTGCCAGCAGCAATGATGCAGAGGCAGTGATGAGAACACCAGATTGAGGGCGTGATCTGAAAGGATCTGGATTCGGGCCCAGGTGTCTGCCTGTGCAGGAGATCATGATGAAATGTGCACATTTCTTCACAATCACAAGAACCACACACTGTGATTATCTGCTGCAAACTGCAATAACCTCTGGGATTTTGGTGCAATAAAATCTTTAAATCATAGTTCAGGCAAACTTCTGGGACAATCAGCAACTGAGCTCTGGTGCTTAAGTTGAAAGTCACAGAATTAGCTGGGGGACTTTCCTATACTTTTCACATCATGAATCTGTCTTTCATCTCTCCAGCTGAAAAAATCTTAAATTTCATTCAATTACAAGTACCCAATAACATCTAACAAAATTAGAAAGGTGTCTCTTTTATCCTTTGTTGAAAACTGACAGAAAGTCCTTTAAAAACCTAAAAAGGAACACAATCTAGCAATTGTTTATCTTACCAGGTCAATGATAAACATTTATGGTCAGAACTGTATACCTGAAACGCTTGATATTTACTCCACCAGAGACATTCTTAGTCAAAGTTTCTTGCTTATACCTTAAATTTGTAATACAAATTCAAGGCCTTGAAATTCACTGGGCTAGAACCTTTAGCAACAAAAACTGTTATTGGGATTGGTGCAAAGTTCTTTCTGGAGTAGATGCCCATGACTGTACAATGATGGAAATCCTGCATGCAGAGGTGAACTGATACATAATTTCATGCATGAAAAACCAGAACTTATTTTAAGACTCACTTGTACCTTTTCAGTACCAACGAAAATGAGCATAATTTCACTTGCCATTGAAAATGAAACTTATGACATTCTAAGCATAATGGCAAAACACCGTGTTGCTGTTTGAGATAGGGGAGTAATTTGAATAGGGGATTTTAAAAGGTAAGTTGGGAAGTGGGAACAAAGGAATTTGCTTGTGAAACTGCTGTGAATAGACTTTCCACTCTTCTATTAAATATTAAACTGGGTTATAGTAGCATTTAAAGGCAGAAAAATTCAAGATCAACTATTAACATATAAATATAACCCAGCTCCTCAGTGCTGTTACAGAACATCAGAGGTGTTCCTAACTCAAGCCTTTGCTTATTTACTACTCCATGCACCAAAGCAACTGGTCCTGAAAAAGTGAGAGGTTTCACAGACATTCTGTATCTCTTGGCAGCTGTAGCTACTCCTAAGCATGACCCTGAGAGCTTGAACAGACAACCAGGAGTCTCACATCAGGGAGGCTCCTCAGCACCATGCTTAATTATCTGATGGGGAAATGATAACCTTGTGGTGCTGCCAAAAACAGGGACACGCTTCCCTTGCAGGGCACTCGAAGCTTTAGCTCCAGCACCTTCTGGCACATCCCACCTGGCTGAAAGCCAAGGGCTCTGCTAAGGCTGCTTGTGCTGAGGCAAGGGAGCAGTGCAGCAAAAGGCACACCTTGACTCTGCTGCACCTTTTGCTGATGATCCATCCACATGGAGGAAGGACAAACTCTCCTTCTGGTGCTTTCATGCAGGACAGTAGGAAATACAAGAAGACAATACAAACAGAGCTGTATTTCTCAATCTGCAGATACCTTCTTGCCAGTCCTTCAGGAGGTCTGCCAGAGCTGGGATAAATCTATGACAACTTACACCTTTGCCAGAAAAAGGGTGGAAACTGGGAAACACACCACACCTGGAAGAGGGGCTGTGGCAGCAGATCTCTGGCCACAGAAAGCAACAGGCACAACTTTCCCAGGCATTGTCCTGGGGAAGGCTGTGAGAAAAGAATGAGAAACAATTCTTATCTTCACTTGCTGCAGCTGTTGAACACATGGAATGTGTTATGGAGATTTGTTTACCAAAGGTGGTTTCTTGTTTGGCCAGTGGTGATGGTGTTTGGATGGAAGGACCAGTTGGGTCCACCTGTATCGTGAGTGTCTGTAAGGGCAATGGGTTTCTTAATAAGTATAGAATAATAAAGTGATTCATCAGACTTCTGAGAAGCATGGAGTCAATTCTAATTATTACCCAGCCGGGAGCCTGGGATGACAAGGGGCTGCAAAAGTAGAATGGAATAACACCATCCTTTGCAGTGGCTTCTGTTAGGCATCAAACAGAAACCCCAGTCTAAAGTTAGAACCTTATTGACTTTCATGGCAAAACACTTGCCGAGCTATATTTGTAGGGATCTAGAAAATCTATTTTTGTTTATGTTTTCAAATCTGTTTAATTAACTTGGTGAAGCTAACAAATAAAGAAACATTCTGCAGCTATCCTGAAAGTCTTCCTTTCACTTCCAGGATCCGTGGGTTCATGTCTTTCAGAAATGTGAACTCATTCAAATCTTTTCACAATTTCCCCCACTTTTTAAAATATTTCCATTTCTTTCTCACAGGTGTCAGAATACAATGACAGCTTTGATCTTGCTGGAGATAACTGTATGTGGGTAGACTCTTTTTCCTGAAATGCAGACTGGGAGTGGATCCAGAGGTCAAGCCAGAAGGTTACCTATATTTGAAAACCACACTTACAGAAAATCCCTTTGTGTGGCTTCTAATATGCCTCTGGATGTGAGTCTTGAAATACCTAGTTTTGAATGCTGCTCTCTGTATCACGATATTCCAAGTCTTAAGAAAACTGAAGTTCAAAGAGAAGGGAAGACTGAGAGAGTTGGGTTTGTAACTATGGAACAAGCACTTTCTTTGCCACATCAAAAGCTCTGATAAAACCAGTCCAGTGATTCAGGATAAGAGCATACTATTTGATGTATTAATTTGACAGTGGGTTAGCATTAATAAGAAGATCTCCTTTTTCACCCCATTACAAGATTGCTTTTGTGCATTACAGAGGAGTTTAAAACACCCAAGATTGAGCTAATCAAAGTTCTAGTTTAAATGAAGGTCATGCATGTCTTCTGACGTCTCATTTTCACATGCTTTTTTGAAACCACTTAATTCCTAGGTAGCAAAACCTGCTAGAATTTTGTAAAGTCCACAAAAAATGGATCTATGCTCTTCAGACTTTTAAAAATGCTGCTGGCTTATTGTAACATGTATAGATTCTGCAAGTTACCAAAACCAAGGATAAATAATGAATGAATATTTTCATATTCAGAGTGACTGTCATGACCCTGACTGTACTGAAACTTTATTTAATTTGGGTGAGATATGTATGCAGATGATGCTACACTGGAAAGTGTAAGTATGGAAGACAAAACACTTTCAAGTTACATGGCCTCTGATAAAGAACTTAAAATTTAATCTCTCTGACACAAAGTCTTCCCTTCATTATGCTTCTCCTCACAGAGGCATGTGTCTAAGGGGGACTGTAGTTCCTAATGATGGGGAATGTGGGGTGTGTGAGCATTTTCTTAACAGATACTCCAAGAGAAGGAAGTACCAGCAATACAATCTCAAGAAAAAGGGAGTTAATAAAAACTTCTGCTTGTGGCCATCAGCGCTGCTGTCCTCACTTTTCTTTTCTGAAGAAGCAGCAGGTGAAGGGGGGGTATGATTTCATGAAAGTGTTCTAGTTTTCTGGAAGATATCAAGTCAAAATATAGAGGGAATGTACAGTTTTTTCCTTTCACATTTTTGCATCTGAGAACAGTAAAAAGCAGTGGTTTTTAGCTGGTTTTTGAAGAGACATAGTAAGTGAGATCCATAAGAGCAGCACACTTGGATGGGGAAAGACGTGCTTCCAGGAGCCTGTGCTAGGCTGAACTCTAGCTTCAAATGACAATATCCATGAGGTAGTGGCACACGACTCCTCTTCATGAGAGTAGTCCTGAACTCCTGCCAAAAATCCCTCTATATGCCACTTAGTGCTTCAAGACAAGAAGGATAATGACAGGTCTGTAAAATCTGCTGGAATTGACAGTTCTTATTGTTCTGAAAAGTTTTCGTGACGCACAGGAATTTTCAGATTAGCACTGCACAATGTTGAACAAAATGGGTGTCAAGCAAATCAATGGGCTTTTCACAATTCACAAGTCTATGTTTTACTGCTGTTCCATTTTTATTCTGTGCTTGGTCTTGCTTTGTTGTGTGCATGTGCCATTGGAGATGTGAGTGTGTATGCACTGAACAAGGAGCGAGTTTTCCATGGCATGATGTTCCATGTAAACCAAGGCTTAGCATGGAGAAGGCTTTTCTCCTAAAAAAGTGGGAATTTTTTTTTTCAGACACAAAAATAAAGAACTGTGGATATTTGTGTGGTTACTTGGAGTTACAACTGTCTTCTGTTCATTTTGGAGGTGAACATAGCGAGCCACCTTTTTTACACCCGTGTGTAAAAATTTGTGCCAACTCACTTGAACAATGGGGTGAAAACCATATGCAACTGAGGCAAAACTGAAGACTGGTGGCTTCAGCATCTGTTTACCTAGAACACGAATGACCACCAGAGTTTTTGTAACTGAAGGAGAGTTAAGATCCAGGAAAATAATGAAATATTCAAATTGAATATCTCTCAACACACAGAAAGCTCAAACCAGAATTTCTGCTCTATGCTTCCAGTATAGCTTGACATATGGGTATAAAGATCTACAAGCAGATAAAAGATAACCCATTAAGCTTAAAGCCCATAGAAACAAAACAAAGCCTCTGGGATGCCTCTTCCATTTCAGTTTTCAATTTACCATCATTGAGGCAAATAGAAAGAAAAAAAAAATAACCTGCTGCCTTTGTGAAAATCTCACTGTTCCAAGAAAAATATAAGCATAAGACTGAAGATCAGATCAATGCCTGGTGGCATCTCGTGTAAGTCAATGGAGCTATGCCAATTTGGTCTGGCACCAAGCATTTTAGAAGACATATGAGCCCATCAAACCAAGTGTTTTCCAATGCAACCAATTAAAGCTACCCCAAGATAGCATTTTTTTTTCAGCTTCTGCATCCTCCCAACTGCTGCCAGCATGCCACAGCTCTCACTGAAGCCTACTCACTCCTCTGTTGCTGGAACTCTTATAGCCTGGGAATCTGAAATGCCTCTCCCACGTAGATCATCCCCAAGCACTAACGACGAGCAACAGTTCTCTGCACCATCAGATCAAAAATCCAATGCAAGCACGGCTTGGACTGCAACACGAGTTTTTCCACCTCAGGCATCACTGGGGTTGGAAGCCCTCAGACAGACTGATCCAGTGCTTAGCAGTTATAGGCTGTGTCTCTGTCTCCCTCCCTCCCCAGCCCCCTCCTTTTATCTGCTAATGCACAGGGATAGACAAGCGAAAAAATCCCTTCAAACAAGGTTATGGGAGAGAGAGGAACTCCATCACAGGCAGTGTTTGCCTAACACTGGTGACTAAACTTGAGAGGTTTATGTTGTTTGAACTACATCCCTGGAGTGCTAACAAGAATTAAAATATCATCTTAAGAGTTGCAGTCACCTTAAAAGACAATGTTCTCCTACGCTTTCACATCAGTAATCATAAAATAAAACAGAAGGCAGAAGGTATGGAACAAAAAACCCTCAAAGGTGCAATTAAGCTTCATTTTGATGCATCCCAAAGGTGTTCAAAATGATCAGCCAGGAACAACCCATGCCCAGGTGTGCAAGGGTCCAAGCTTTCTCACAGATTTTTGTGGAATATCTTAGCCTAGATCAAAGCATCCACCTTCAAGATGGGGAGTGGGCACATCTCTTTGCCTAGACACATCTCTTTGCCGTACGCAATGGGATTTTCAGCTACACCAGGGCTAAGTAAATACAAATGAATGATACAAGACCCTGGGGAGGGTGACATAGCAACAAAATACCTTCCTCATTGAAAAAAAATTATTCATTCTTGGTACTTTCATCGCTGCCGAACAAAAATAAGAATTGCAATGATAGCTAACAGTTATCTCTTTCTTGCATACCTTAGAAAAATGCATTTTTTTCTAAGCCCAGTGCCATAGGATGCCTGGGGCCATCATTTCAATAAAAGGTAACCCAAACACCCCTGGGAAATACAGGGAAGAATGACTTATATCTGCGTCTTCAGAAAAAGCAATAAGTCAAGCTTAATAAGGGGTCCCTCCTGAATTTGTTATACAGCAGGTTAAACACTCAAAACTACACAGAGGAGTAGTATTACACACACCAATAGACAGTCTCCCTGTATTGATGCACTGAATTCTGTGTTCTGTATTTAAAAAAAAATTATATTGATCCAGTAGCTCTTCAAAACACAGACACATTCTGTTTTGGCATCAACTCTGAGGCAATGCTGTGTCCTTTAACTGGAGGGATAAGCTCTATGTACACACCTTCCTGCCACAACTTGCAGGGCAAAAGCAAAGCTGACCAGTTAAACCAAATCTAAGGAAATTTACACCCTCAGCCTGAGATTCCCAGGCAGCAATGTGACTCCTCAGCAGTTCCTAATGCTGGGAAATGAAGCTGTGTGTTAAGTTCTAAAATGAACACAAGACACCAAAAATGGATCCCTAAAATGCAGCCAGCTTCATACAATGTTTGCACCTAGTTTGGGTTACTATAAAATACCCGATACACTTGACAAGCTCAGGAACAGAGTGAAAAAACAAAAAGTTTTTTTTCTAAATATTTTTTCCCGATGTCTGCCATTTCTCCTATGTATTTTCACAAACCAGATGACTACAGTCTCTGAGAGGGTTAAGCAGAGACAACCATGAGCTTCATGCAGCAAAGCTCCCTGTCACGATAAAACATGAACAACGCTGAGCCAAATTCATGGCTGGTGTAAGTAACCCCAGAGGGCTGCAGAGGGACAGATTTGCACACACACTTCCCTCCTCTTTCTAAATAGACTGTTTCTGCTTTACAGAATCAAAAGCAGAGTCCCAAGAGGCAAAGAAATCAACTTCTAACACATGCCCCACAATGGTGAAAAAGGAAACTCTTCACACTTTTCATGTACTCACAGGTTTCATAAACAAATAGGAAAGCTTTTGAATTAAATGTAGTTTAAAAAGCCTTCAAAGAAGAATAAACCAATTTGAGAAAAAGAGAAAAGGTACAGGAGGGGTAGGAAAAGCAATGACATTTTTATGCTGAACACAGTGATGAATGATGAGCAACTCGTGTTTTCTTGGCTCAGGGTCTGAACTGGCATTTGACAAATCACCGTAATAACATACCTGTTATTATTATACTGACACCAGAAATACTGGTGACTTCATGTGGGCACCTCAGACTTTTGTGCCTGCAACATTCTGCTCCATGTGGTTTGCTTTCCCTTTTCAGACACAGGGGTGATCTGAAATACCCCGAAGAACACAGCATCCTTCCACAGACTAACCTCAATTAGGCTAAAAAAACCACCCAAGGCAATGCAAACAGCTAACTAGTTTGTCCGATGCCCGAGACCATTCGGAAGAACGCATCTCGCTACACAAGACACAAAACCGAGGAATCCCTCGGTGTATATACAGTTGCCACCAATTCGCTTTTTGCCATCCCTCGACACCACCAATCGCTCCGCGCCCGGGCTGAAACAGCAGCATAAAGTACACGGCTTTACTTACAGAGATCTCGTAGCTCCATCGTTGCCGATGACAAATTCACCTCCCACACGGCAGCGAGCGGATGACTTAATGCAGCCCGCGGCGGGCGGCTCCGTGCGCACGGCGGGCAGCGGCGGGCGCTCCGCGGCGGGGGCGCGCTCCGGGCGCGGCCATGGGCGGCGGGCGGGCTCGGACCGGCGCTGCCCCGCGGCCGCGCTCCGCTGCCCGCGCCCAGCTCCGCTTATGTGCCGGGCGCCCGGCGGGCTCCCATTGGCACGGGCGGGCGGCGGCAGCCAATGGCAGCCCACTCCCGCGGCAGGGAAACTCCTGCCCGCTTATTTAGCATCTCGGGAGAGCCCATTTCCGAGGAAGAGCGCCGCTTCCCTCGCATCCTGCCATCGCACGGCGGGGATGAGCGGAGCAGAGATCCCCGTCTCCGGGGCTCCCCCCGCGCCGCCCGCTCGTTTCGCCTCAGAGCCCGGCGCTCACCCGGAGGAAGCGCGGATGGGGACCCCGGCATCCGCGTCCACCTTGGCGGGGGCCGCGGGGGAGCGCGCCGGAGCTCCACAATTACTCGCTCCATCGCCATGGAAACAGCCTGGATGCAGCGGGCTGGATTTGTGTAGCACATCTGCTGCCAGGCTCATAATCAACCGCAATCTCATCTTTTCTCCCTTTGCTCGCGCTGCTTATTTGATTGTGAGTTTGCTCTCTCTTTTCAGACATGCTGGGAAAGTACACGCAGACAGAGCCGTGTACACGGTGACTTTCTCCCTGTGCAAACACGTCAGGACACACGTATGTGTGTGCACACACCCCACCAGTACTCACTTGTATGCATGCTAAGGAGGTGCACTCTCTGTGTGCCCAAATCACACAATCATAGGCTAAAAGATCCATCACCTAGTTCCAACCCCCCTGCAATGGGCAGGGGTAGCTTTTATGAGTGCTGGTTGCTTGAAGTTCCATCCAGCCTGGCCTTGAACACTGCCAGAGATGGTGCATCCATCTGTCCATCTGTTCCAGAGCCTCATTACTCTCACAGTAAAGAATTTCTTCCTAATAACTAATCTAAACAAATTCCCTTTAGCTTTAAGGACATTATGCCTTGTCCTGTCACCCCATGCCCTTGTAACAAGTCCCTTTCCAGCTGAGGAAAGTGCTCTAAGGTCTTCCTGGAGCCATCCCTTCTCCTGGCTGAACAACCACAACTCTCTCGAGCCTGTTTTCACAGGAGAGGTGCTCCAGCCTCCTGATGATCTTCCCTCTTTTGGACTTGCTCCAACAAATAGTACACCTTAGTCACATTTCAAGTTTAAGTAACTGACCAGCAGAAGACAGGACTACTGCCAAAGTATTGTATTTTGCTTTCCAGCACCATATATTGTACCTCTCCAAAACAAGGCGAAAATCTGAGACAGCTTTTAGGAAACCTCCAAAAATGCATCTGGCACCCACAGACAGTGACCTGAATCTTCACACAACTAACTCTACACTGGGTATTTCCTGTCCTGTTCAGGTGATGAAATCCACCACTAAGATATCTTTATGCCCAAGGGTTCACAAAAACTCTGTCCTGACCTCTGACAATATAAGGAAGGAGAGATCATTAGAAGAAAGGAAGCAACACTGGAGAGAAAGAAAAGATTCCTAAGCCACCAATGCAGTAAGCAAAGGAACTGTATGGCAGTTACGGTTCATTCAATTCATCCTTTCCTTTCTGTTACTGAAACTGCAAAATGAGGAGAAAAATCAAGTTCATGCATTTATATTAAAAAGACAGCTTCAAACCAACCATGAGGCACTGACATACTATTATTATGGTATTAAGAATTTTAGATGGAAAAAAAATGAGGATACATTCCTTTTTCAGGAACCCTTACCGCTATTTGTTTGACCAAAAGATTAAAAAAATTAAAGCCCTTCTTAAAAAACCCTCAATATTTCTATATTGCACCAATAACAGCATTCCACTTCATGTGCCATGGTAAATAAAGGTAGATTAATCTCCATGTACAACAAATGCCACTCCCTGTTAAATATCTTCGACCTGAGTCTAATCTAGAGTCTGGGATGGTCTTCCAAGCCTCAAGAGCAAGGCCATAAGAGAAGGCTACTCCAGAGATTTGGCTTTTCAGGGCATCTGTGACTCAGTTACAATTCTTGACATAGAAAAGGGCTTCTGAGAGAACTGTATTTGTAATGGCTGAGGATGCCATAAAGGTTCACTCCTGGCAATGCTGTACTTGTGGCTTTTCATTTGCCTTTGGAGCAGCACCATCACCATAAGGATTACCCTGAGCTGGCGAGCTTTTGAGGTCATTCTTTCAGTTGAAATATTCAACTTATGAATAAGTGGAAAGAAATTCACTGTACATTTTAAGGGAATGAGGCCTAATTAAAAAGACTAGATTCGCTGACAGAACTTGCTGCGGAAAAAAGCAGTCTGTCCCATTCCATCCCTCTCCCACCCATATCTCACAGGGGAGAGGGTGGTCTGGGAGTGTGGAGCATGCTCTGTCATTTGTCTGTGGAGGGTGAAACACTTCAGCAGTTTCAAGGTTATTTTTGCTAGCTGTTATTGTCATGTCATGGACTGGAAACATTGTCAATATGTAGAGCTTAAAATAGTCATGCAAACCAGCAAGTTTAAATTCTACTGGACAACAAAAATCAAATAGCACATTCCTAGGAGGTCTCTGCAATTAGCATTTTTAAAGCAAATATTAAATTGAAGAGGTTCCCAATGAAATAAATTGTTCCTTCCTGTTATGTGATACACAGAGTTCAAAACTCTTCAATAGGCTGTCCTTTGTTTAACAAAGCCCCACTGCAATCAAAAATAATGATTAGCAGTGCAACTTTAATGTATCTGGAGAAATTTTCCCTTGGCCCAGTTTCCAAAACTCCCATCTGCATTTCACATACTGACAGGGAGAAGACTGTGTCCCAGATTAGGGCAACCAGTCAAGAACTCAGAAGACCCATTTTTAAGGTCTTTTCTTTCACAGGAAAGGAGCAGAAGTGACAGAGATCTCTACTTCTGATGACAGCAAGCCACTAGATTTAAGGTTATGAAATCTCACCTTTGTCTCTTTATTTCCTTAGCAATCTCCCCTGCAAATTGCATTTCTTTTCCTCACAAGGTTGTGTTGTGAGAATAAACACACAAAGAATTTCATTGCAATCTAAAGCAGGACAGGACACCGATACCAAAGAAAGCTTTTAAGGGAGATCAAAAATTCAAGGCTAGAAAAATCCAGGCATTTCAAAGCAGCATAATAAATAAGATTTGTGAAAAAATCTTTTAAGATAGCAGGATAAAATGATGCTGTTCAACTAAAAGGAAAAAAGATTTCCAGGAAGGCTTCACACCAAAGCTGCTACTTGTCAATCCGACAGCAGCTCCTGCCAGTATTCTGTCATGGGCTAAGACCTGTTTGTGTGTGGGAGCTGAGGAACAATCGGTGATGATATAATGCTTACTCATCCTTCCAGATTGTGGGTTTTTCTTTTTTTAGCCTAGATACCTAAAGGGGAAGATGGTTAACCTGCTAAGACTTCCCCAGTCATAGGCTTGATGGTTGGCTTCCAGTGCCATAAATTACCTGTTAATTCTGAGTAAACTCTCAAGTCCTTTCAAAAGTCCATTTGTAGAAGCAGCTGATTTGCACCAGGAACAGCTAGTTCTATTGATTTATTCCAGGAAGACCTACACATTTCCCTTCCACATCTGTACTCTTGAAGAGTCAATTAGGACCTATCTGTAGATAATGCAAATACTTATTTCAGAGACTTTCAAGGACATTTTTCACATTTAGTTTGGTTTTTCCCAAATCTTACTATCAGAAAGCCTAATAACTCTTTTATCAGGAGACCCCTACACTTTTATTCAAATGAACAGCTTTGACGGTTTGGTTTGGTTTTTCTACCTACTACTACTGTGTCAGAAAGAAGTTTTTGCATAGTAACATATAAACACAAATTAAAATGAAAATGCTGGGCCAGAGCATAAAGAGACATCTATCTTGTCTGCCATTTAAGACAGCTTGACTGCAAACCACAAAGCTTATCTGACTAGGAACACGCAAGTGATATATAAGCTGCTGAAAACAGTCAGTAACACAGCTTTGTAAATCAGATTAGACATGACCTTCAGAGGTGATCTGCCACCATAGCACCCAGAAGGTCTCTGTGAATTACAGAACCACAGAACCTTTTATTCTGCAAAGCATTTCCACCATTCAAGCACCAATGAGTGTGCTCAGTGTTCATTACCTTCCCCTCTGCTTTGACCACAGGGAGCATCCAAGTCTCCTCCTGCACCACCAGGTAGGTTGCCTGCATTCTGAGGATGCATTCACATAATAAAAGACTTCAAAGATGTGCATTAAATAAAATCTCCACTTGTCTTATATAAATGAAATCAGAGCTTTATAGAATTTCATACAACAGTCTTGGACATACACAACAGTAGTCTGGATGATGACTATCTAGGGGTGTTGAATTTGCAATTCTTCTTTATCTTCCCTGACAACTGAAGCTCTTCAGCTAAGCCAAAGACAGCCTACAAACAATCCTGAAATTGGCTACAGGAGCTGACATGAATATTTCTCAGTTTTCCTATTGCTAAATGATTACACGTAGTCTGAGTAGTGAAAAGGAGACTTCCTAGTCTAGACAACATGACTGTAGGCTCCATTTGCACCTCCAGTGTTAACTCCAAGAAGATCTGAAATGCCTTGGCTTTGATAGAGATCCAAAATATCCACATCTTAGAAAAACAAAACCCAAAGAACTAACTAAACAAAAAGAAGAAAAGCACCACAACTGCATATAAGAAACCTAGTCTGGAAAAGGAAGAAAGAGAAATTGGGTTGCTTAGAGGAAGACTATTCTGTCACAGTGAACAAATTCCGAGTTGCATAGTTTTTGATACATGCACAAAGAACAAAAAGAAAATTATTTCTAACCTTGACAGTGGGTACAGCAGACAAACAACCTCAAGTGATGTTTAGGTTTGGCGGCAGTGTCGTATACAATCACAGTTTGTCTTTGAATAGCTATCATATTAAAAAAGCCCTTAAAATACACAAGCCCCCGCAGCTGTCTGCAACCTTTAAGTCTTGCCATTTCCAACACACATTGCAGTCATATAGCATGAGAGGGCACTGAAGAATTTCAAATCAATTATAATAAATCCAGACAGTAGACAGCAGAAGGTTTCACAGTACACATCATTGGCTTCAGGATTCCTCACATAGCACTCTTAAATACAAAACTGCAAGAGGCTCAGAAACCACCTTGTGAGTTTTAAAATTTCCAGTACATTCAGACCATATAAGCACTATCTGCCAAATCTATCACATATTCTTCATCCACTGTCGGGGTTAGGATTTTCCCTGCTCCCTCCTTTGCCCACATTGTTCAAATGCATATCAAAATTTTGTATCAAAACCCTTTGGAACATACCGAGAGCATTTTCAGTCATGTCATTGTAATCTCAGTTCTCTCATTCAATCACTCTCTCTGGAGTACACACGGCCAGGACAGAACAATTTCACATCACTGCAGCACTTTACCTTCCATCTTCAGCCACTTCTCCAACTTGTGCTTTGCACAGGCTGCCAAACAAGCAACAGCAGCCAGGTTTATCTTCAATCCAAACAGTCTAAGGCTTCCATTTAATGCTTAGTTCTCAGTAGGATGGGCACTGTGGAATGTACATCGTACTAACACTGTTGAAACAAATTATGTCCCTTAGGTGCTCGGTCTTGCCTCTCTTACAGGCATGCATGCTCCTCCTGCATCTTATTCATTAGTGCACTGTGGCTTTCTTCTTCTGGAAGATAGTAGTTAAATCTCTACTCAATCATATGAAATGGCAACAGAATGATTTCTTCAGCTTTTCTGATTTTAACAAAACCAAAGTGCAAGAGGATGGACAAAATAAGGGAAAAAGTCATCTGTCTCAGTTATCTGAACTCAGTCTGATGCTGTCATGGCTCACTGTTTAAATAATGATGCATGAGTTTTTTAATATGTTAATTACACAAATAGGTACTTAGGAACTACTTAAACAGAAGATTATTTACCCCATTGACTAGAGAAACCCATGTGTCAGCACATCTGCTGCACAGGAAGATTAAATCTGTTCACACAAAACTCATGCTCTCCCTTGCTGATGGAGAAGAGATTAGTAGTGTGAGACCTGAAGCAGGGGCTTTGGTTTTTATCCAACAGACCCTTAAGACTGTCACAAAGGATGATGCTAGCAAACATCTCTGGATTTCTAAAAACCCACTATTTACTTGTCTAGGCATCCTGGAAAAAGAAATGAGATTTTTATTGAAAAGAGTTTTCTATGTGTGTGTTTTAATTTTAAAAGCTTCTGCTGTGTGTTATTTAAGAGTAACAATCAGACACCCAGCAGCTTTAAGAGGGAACTGCATTGCTGTGACTGTGCACCTTTAAGGCCAGACTGACAATGCTAGTTGATGATGTTTAGAAAGAGTATACTGAAAACAACTCAATTACAGAGCTATCTTTGCCTTGGTTCACCTTCCCAGCAGCTGCTGAAGGATCTTCAGACTATTATTTTAATAGCCGCTGGTGAGAGCCAATCCATGTTTTCCACATCCCCCTAGCACTGCTTTTGCATTCCAGGCTTGCATGGAAGGGTAAGTGTCAGAAGGCTCTGGTGGTGCAGAAAGGGATTGCCAAGACTACAGCTAATGTGAAGAACAGAAAACACGAGTCCAGTTTCCAGGTCCAGCAAGCACACAACAAATTTTCCTGAGAAGAATGTGTTCTGTCTGCTTCCACCTCATGCAGGAATGAAAGTCAAATGAATGCTCACATAAGCTGAATGAACAGTGAGGGCTGTTTACCATGGAGCTATTGCAAATGTGCACTTAGCTTCAGCTGGAAAGGGCAATATCCTCCATCCACACCCTCATAAGGTAATTCGGAGCACACAAAATGAGCTACTGATGCTTCTATTCTGTGTCAGCCTCTGGCAGCAGGCATCTGTTCTGAGGATTTCAACGTCTCCCTGAGCTGGGCTTTGCAAACATCCCCTTCTCAGAGACACTAACAGCCACTTTTTCAATCCCTGTACATGGAAATGTGCAGCCAAATATACATACCCCAAACACGTGTCGCATGCACAACAGAAGCGTGCCCACACACGCCCATTCACAGCCAAATGCAGTATAAATAACCTTGCTATATAAATAGCCTTGCTTAAATGAAGTCTCTTGCTTAAATAAAGCTGGCATAAATACTCTTTCTTTATGCTGCCTGTTTCATCTCATGTTTAAGTCTGGAAAGTGGCAACTCTGCTGGAATGACCAGAGAAACTCCACTCAAAGTAAACAGATAAAAAGGACAGGTGAGCTCAGCATCGTGATATCAGTGGTGAAGATTTTGTGAAAAGAATAAAAGGCAGGCAACTTCCTTTTTCACATGTCTCTGATGTCAAGATAGATAAATATTAGACAGGCAATAAGGTATTGCAAACAATCAGAGGAGATCCTCAAGCACTGAAACCCCCACAAAACTAAAGCTATAAAAATTAACCTTTCATTCTCTGTTTAAAAAAAGTGAGGAAAAAAAAAAGTATTAGAAAAGAAAAAGTAACTTCTCCCTCTTTCTCGGCATCTTTAGAAGGACACCAGATGACTGTCCACACTCCTCACTATGCTCATGTCTGTATTCATCAATATGGTTTTATGGACATTTTCTGTCTTATCCTTTTCAAAACATTTCAAGAAGCTGTTAAGACTGCTTTCTCTGAAGATGGGTGGGAAGGACCGGCTGTCAGAAAGGACTCTCTGAACCTCCCTGCAGCAACCCTGCTTCACATTCAGCCCACACACCAGGCCCAGCTCTATCAGCGTTCTGGCTCACTTTGTCAGGGCTGTTGCATCTGCTCAGAACTTCCTTCCCGCTAATGAGCCTCTCTCTAATTGATCTTCAGAGTACATATTTCTTCAGACTCGATCATCCCTAAGCTAAAGATGCTGTCAATACTGCTGAATGGCAATTGCCATTGCAGAGACAAGTCCCACCTTGTAGGGCCTTCGCTGAACCCTCTGCTCTTTGCACGTGGCAGGTGGAATGATTACTTCATCTTCCAAGTCAAGATACAAATTCATAAAGGTCAAGCAATGCAGGGGCAGTTGCAACAGTGGGCACAAACTCCAAGTTTTCCTTGCTCTTCATTACCCAGCCTCTGAAACACAAACATATCTACAGTTCTAAGCCAGTAGTATTTCTACCTGTTACATTACTGCTTTGTTCAGGGTTGGACCACTTTCATTCCATTAATGCTTTCCTTTAAAAACATTTCAGAATTGGTTTTAAAAAAAATAAAAATAGACATTTAAAAATATTTCAGTCTTCCTTAATCATGCAGGGATATATTTTCAAAGCCGTATGCCAGGAGTATTCCACGTGACTCCCATTCATGTTAAAATTAGAGTCACCAGAATAAACCCCATATGCTGCTTTGAAAAGGTACTGCACTGTGTCCAAGGAAAATTTTTGCAGCTTAATGCTGCTTGTACAATTTTTTGCCTGCTTTTCTTCTTTTGATTTATAAATAGATTTTTAACATCCTTTTTTTTTTTTTTAAGTAACATTTTGTACTATCTGGAAAAACAGAGAGAAGGGATTTGCTGGTTTTCTTGGTTTCTCTGCAGCCATTTTATTTTAAAATTATCAGTTTAATCAAAATAACTTTGCTTTGTAGGATGCAATGCTTTTGGAAGCTTTTTTATAACTCTTTTTTTTAATACTGCCTCTGAGGACAACGTTTCTACCTGAGCCACAGCTTGCAGTGAGGTCTGGCTGCCTTCCACACCTGAGCTGCTGTCCTTTCAAGTGGTGCTTAACATTTCTGTGCTAGCCAGAAACTAATTTTCACATCTGGACAGTGGGGAACTTTTTCCAGAAAGGTCAAGGCATAGTCTGTCCTTGGCAATAAGAGCACTGCTGCTTTGTGCTGGAGCCAGGCACCACGAACACACGGGTTTCTATATTCAAGGTCCTGTCTTACCTTCTGCCCAATATAGAGCATCTCTAACACCTGTGGCGGCCACAGAAGCCCAGCCCCACAAAGCCAGCAAGCATTGCCAACTCTGTGCTCATGTATGCACATACTGCTAAATAATGGTGGATTATTAAATTTGTCATTTATGACTGCGTTCTTTCTGGTCATTTTGAGAGAGAGGGAAAAAAAACCTATTTCTGGCAGCTTTGGCTCTCTCATAATGCTCTCAAATTTTTACTGCTTCTAACTGTGCATGAGAGATTGTGCACAAAAAGACAGTGTGAATGCCATCTCTCCAGTTTATACTCATCCTTCTTGTTACTGTCTCAAATTGCCAAGCATTTTCATTTCAGCCATTGACACCAAAGGTGCAGCAAACACTGCATCTAACGGTTTAATTACTTTAACCTTTAAAGGATGTAAACAAAGAGTAAATATTTTGCTTTAATGTGGAAGATGCTTCCACCACAGAGGGGAAAAAAAAAAATCTCTCCTTGCAAACAGAATTGTGTATCATACAAGAAAAGAAATCAAGATATAATTGGCCTGTCACCAAAGCACTGACAAATGAGGTGTGGGCTAAGTTCCCATCTCTACCACTAACTTTTCAGGCAATATGCAGAAAGACATAATTTATACATCCTTGTTATCCTACAAAAATCACTTAACATCACCTTTCTGCTCTCCTTTTTTTACCCTTTGTATATTCTGTCAGTTCAAGTGGTGTTCTCCTTTTAGTCATAAACCTGTCCTTAAAAGAAGTACCTGAAACTTCCTGGGATGGTGAAATGACAGCTTGCACCTGAAGCTAGAACCTGTAAGGAATGGCGCTTTAGCAAAAGCAAGGTTTTGTTATAAGATAAGCACCTTTAAAAAAACCCCAAACCCGAACAGCCAGCCACAAACAGCAAGCATCCCCAAAACCAATCCAGTAGCAGCCAAACATGGCTCTGCAACTTCTACACACATTTCTTCTTTAAGAATTAGGCTTCAAATGAGTTGCTGTGGTTAGAGAAGTTACCATGTCAGCTGTGCTGTAGCATAGCCAGTGGTAACCATTTAGTAAAATATACTTTGAAAAGAAAATTTTGAAAATTTTGAAGAAATGCTTTCAACATCACATTTTTGAAGGGGCTTGAGTGCCCCTGAGTAGTAACAGCTCAGCTGTCAAAGCTAAGACAAGTTAAAACTGCTTTAAAGGGATCACCACAGTTAATGGGGAAAGACTGACTTCTTAAAGGGGCCACAGAATCCATCTCAATGATCTTTTATGCTTTATTTAATATTAGGAAAAATTTATGAGCTTGGCTGATGCTCCATCTGAATTTGTTTCAATGATGATTAATGACATGAATTACCGCTTCCTATTTGGATAAGATATCCTACTGCATGAGAAAGTAGATTTTACCCATAAAACTCCAAAATAATTCAGGTAGCTAGACAGTTCTAGGCATTGAGTTCTGCAGACACAGCAAAGCTAATTTCATACTTAAGTCAGGTTCCTCAGGGAAATTCTGGGCAAGTTTTGTTTTTCTCCAGAGATAAAGATTTTATAATCTCTCTGTGCAACTGGTTCAAGGGCTGCACCAGTATCGGTAGTGTTTCATCCTTACATCCAAACAGTTTTCTTCATTGCGACTTCTATTCTTTCTTTGTGTACTTCTGAGAAGGGTGTGCATCTTCTCCTCATCCTTCTTGTTCTAACAATGGCAGAAGGTACAACTGCGTCCACCCTGGATCCAGCCTTTTCCAGGACGAACAAACCTGGTTCCTTCACGTTCCCTTTGAACACCACATGCTCCATCCTCCGTAATCATCTTGGCAGACTTTTGCTCGACTAGCTCTATTTCATCAGTTTCTCCCCATTTCTAGGGGAGAAAACTGGACACAGTCTTCCATTTGCTGCCTCATAAAGGCCAAGCTGGGGGAAATAATCCCTTCCTCTGCCATGCTGGCTGTGCTTCAGCTAATGCAATCCAGTGTGCAGTTAGTCCACACCACACAAGGGTGCACTGGTGATTCATGGTACTCATCAGCCCAGAGACCATCCTACAAGCAAGCACCTACAACAATATTTGTAAAACATGAAATTAGACTTTCTGAGGCCTCAATTTGCTTTGCCAGTCACCCATCCTCAGCTTTTAGTATCAAAGAAAATATCCGCAGAAATTAATATCAAAACCCTGACCACCATAAAAATCAATATAAGATACTGAAGTGTTACTCTAGTACTAAAACCAAGAAGTGTAGAGAAGGAAATTAGAACCATCAAACTCTTTCAAATGATAATAACTAAAGCAAATTGAGCAGCTATGAAACATCCTGTTCTCTGGAGCTTAAAAGCATCAAGGCAATAAAACACCCTTAACCCATGCAAAGGTAAATAAGTTTTATGGAGATATTTTCTTTCTTTTCTCCTAAAGTAGAACCTCCAGTTTAAAGATTTTGCCTGGTATTTTAAAGATTTTACACAGCAAAGGGCCATTCAGGCTGTGTATATAACTGAATCCATTTTCAAGCTGCACACATAAAATATCTTTTACCTGAAGTCCATCTCCCAAATTGGTGGAGACATTTATTTCTCTAAGTAAATTAAACTTTAAGTCCACTGTGTACAGAATTAGGTGCAGAATTAGGCTAGATAAAAGAGTATCTTGTTCTCTGCCATCATTATTAAAATATTGTATTTATACCACTACTTCTGAGGTAAGACTTTTTTGTCCATATGGATCAATTTTCAGGAAGAAGAAATGCATGTGCACGTGTAATTTTGACTTTACAGTTTTAACAGCGGCCTTCAGATTTCTACCAGTGCTGAAAATGCATAGCTGCCAATAACACCCATCCTGGCTCCAAAAGCTGGCTTCCAATATTCTATGACCTGAAAGGGTCTTTTCTGATGTCTTGACAACTGTGGCTGCGCAAAGTAGTCAGCGAGTGTCCCCAGCTAGAAAGTGAGAAAAGCCATTAACACCCTCCTTAAGGCAGGTGGAAGTACTATGAGGCATGCCATTGCTCCAAGGAAAGAGGACAGGTGGAAAGTAATCTGGGGGAATAAATCCTGTTGAAGATTGGAGTGCTGAATATGGAGAGAAGCTAAAGGAACAGAGAGAAAAATTCAGTAAGATTGCCACATCCAGTCCTAGCTTTCAAAATCACATATAGGCCTTCAAATGAAGAAGTATCAGTTATATGACAATCAGATCAAAAAAGAAAATCACTGGGAAGAAAGCAGCCCTTTAACAACTTCCAGATCCCCAGGGAAGGTAACAGTCCTTTAACAATTTCCAGAACCCTAGCTTACATAAAAATGATTTTTTGGAAGGAATCTCAGAATCTTGACAGCTTTGAGATTACATTCTTTATCTCAAACATCTGATTTTACAAAAACAAAGATGTTTCATTTTTCCACTTTGGAGACTTTAGAGATGTTATTTTCACTATGAAGGGCTGGTCAATTGCTTCTGAAGAGGCTGACAATGTAACAATGATATAATGAGATCTGTGGTTTCCTTTGGGCTCTCGGTTAAGTACAACAAAAGTTCTAGGCAGCATGTACTAGTCAAGTAAAATGGATAGAACCGCAATTTTTAACTGCTGAGGTTCTGATCAGTTTCCCTGAGAGAGAAAACTGATGCTTGAAATCTGAAGAAAAGTCTTCAGAGAAAAACATTGCCATAAAATTCAAAGCATGCATGAAAGCTCTTTTTCCAGATACTTTCACAGAAGTCTTTTGGAAATAGACTTGACATTCTTGATGCAAGGATTGGTTCTTGAGCATTTCAGTTTCATGGCCATGGCAAAAATATCTTCAGCTGGCATGGCAAGATCTTTAATCATCTACACAAATGCCTTTTTCAAGGATTCTGATATTTGTTCCTTCACCTCTCCCCATTGTTTGGGTTGATATACTTTCATGGTATCTAATCTGTCTCCATTCCTGTGCTCAGTTTTTAAGGTGATATTTCTCAGCTTTCATATGTATTACTGGGGGCCTTGCTCCTCTGCTTACCGTGACCAGTAACTTGAGGAACTGGGATGGAACCTCCCAATAAATTATATTTTAGTCATCAATAAATCCACAAGATTTTTTGCATGCTATTCGAATCCACAGCGAAGAGGGAAAAGGGCAAAGAAAAAAGAGCCTTACCACTTTCAGAGGCACACACAACACCTTCCATCCCCCAGTAAGCTTTTTAGCTCTCAGTGGAAATGTGGCATAACGCAAGTCCACGTGCCTAAGCTTCACTACTACCCCAAATAAAAACTGCCTCTGCTGTGGTCTCTGTGGGGCAAAACCTAGCACTGCCTTCCGAAACGACGTGCTAAACCCCTCACGTCCTCCATTTTCCCTCTCGTGCAGTGTCTGGGAACTTGAGGACAGCTCACATTAGCACCCCAAGGCCCAGTTTAACCTGTGACCACCTAATAAAGGTAACTTACAGAGAGACAGCAGAGGCAGGTACCTGCGTTGGCCCAGGGTGCATGGTGTGGATGTGGATTGAGGTAGCTGATGTGGGTAAAGGAGAGGAGAGGAGAAGAGAGGAGAGGAGAGCCCATCTGCACCCACACACCATCCTCTCCTTCCCTCTCACCATGCTTTCCAGCAGCCCTCCCTCCCTCCCATCTGCCTCTATCACAGCCAACCTTAATTTACACTGGTGCATGGGTAGCAGGATCAGCTTGTCAGCTGCTGGCCAGTTACCTCATGTGCTAAAAATAGAGACAGGCAGCAGCAGCCCCTGACTGGCAAACGCCTCTTTAATGGTGACTGACATATTCAATCAAGACAATACCCGAGATGGAAGATGCAAACAATGAAGGACATTTGTATAAGGACAGACGAGACAAAAACAAATAAGCACCCTGGCTTTGCTTACGAGACACATATGAAAGATTTCTGCTGCTCTTTTCAACCATGGTGCTATTTAGATTACAATTACTTAAAGCAAACCAACAATAATACAAGCTCTTCTGCTACTCCAAGAGAGGCTATAAAAATCTCATTGTCAGCTGCATCATTCATCACGATAACCTCATTTCAACTGAAACAAAATATCCGAGACATCACCTCTCCCCCCTTCCTTCCCTTTTTTATTTGTCTATAATAAGGTCTATAGTCTGGGGAGCTCTTGGGCTGAATTCCATGCGTTGTGATTCACAAAATGAAAATCTGGTATTATATGCCCACTGACATTCACATCAGCAGCAATTCATGCAGCAAAAAGCCATATGCCATGCACCTCTGATTTAACTGTACTACAAAAACACATCCTAGAAAGAATAAATAAAAATACAGAGACAAGAGCGGTTCCTGGGATCTGATTATTATCCACACTTTTAGACAGGAATGACAGGGGCAATATCACAAAATATGCTGTTTTGGTGACAGTGCCAGTTACGTTATATCATTTCCCTTCACCACTAACACACTCTACATGCAACTGAGGCATTTTTTTCCAGTGCAAAAGGTTTCTGTGGAGTAGAAAAAGAGCGGTTAGCACAGATAACCTACACTCAGTGTTCCTCCTCTGGTTATTGGGCTTTCCACTCAGTCATCTTTTTGAAGGCTGAGAAAGTTTATTGGTTTGATCAGCACCCACTGAGATGAAAATGAAAAGTGCTTTGAAAGTATGAAGTACCAGCAGCTTTAAAAATTATAATCTCCAGGGTGTTACACAGACCTGCATGTATTCTACAGTAACACAGACTTCACTAGAAATCTGGGGGATAAAATCCCCTCTGCCAACAATGGCTAGGTTTTCCACAAATAAGCAATTCCACTGCTGAAACCAACACAGTCTTTCATTACCGGGGAAAGGACAAGACAAGCTGCTGGTCAAGGAATGCATTACACTAAAATACTCTTTTCTTGTTTTAAATAACAAATGTTTTGTTGAGACGTCCTTCCCTTCCCTTGATTTTTTGGCTTGAAGAGTCCATCTCTTTGTTGGTGCACCCATCCAGGCATATAAATGGGCAGAAATCAAGCTTGAAAATTATCTTCCTTTTAAGGCTATGCCCTCCATGAAATCATTGCATATGTGGTCACTGGAGAAGGACTGTTCATCTGTAACTAGATATGACCCTACTACTAAGGACTTCCAAAGCCTTGTGGCAAAGACAAAAAATAGTAAAGACACTGTTTTAAATGAAAAATATCTTTGAACTAGAAGAATAGTTCATAAGCTACAAAGTGCAGGAAAAGGGCAAGTTAGACTGCTTCATTATGCAGTCTAAGTACTTAATTTTCACAAATTAGTTTTAAAAATGTATTTGCATTCTTGACAATGCTAGTTCAGACTGAAAATTTTTCAGAAGGAAGCAACCATGTAGATTTAAAAATGTGATACTGTCGTTCAATTCTTTTGAGCTTGACAGCCCTGATTTTTTGGGGTATGAATACTTAAATCTGATTTTTACAGACTGATGCCTCAGTAAATGGAAAGATGCCTCTTCAGCATCTTAAACACCCCTTCTCAGGTTCCTGCAGCCAGGAGCAGCAGATGAGTGCTATGGGACACATTTGGAGATCTGACAGGTGGAGATAAATGCACGGAGATGGAGAAGACTAAGCAGAGCCATTCCTAAGCGAGCAGCTGATGAAGGCATACATTTGGAATATCTAGGCCACAAAAAGAATAGAGGGAACACTGACCAAATGCTAGGGAAAGGTCTTAAACAGGCTCTCTCTGCATCACATTCAATTGCACTATTTAAAAAAGTCCATTCTGAAGGAAGAGGTTATTGAATGGAATAGACTTGACAATTTTTATGCACCCAAATTATGCTTTCCAAAAGATTCCTATGATATTTGAAGGGAGTAATTTCTTCAATTAAAAAGTCTCATTTTCTCTGTAATCTATGCAGCAGACTTGCAAAATGTTAACTGCCACAATATTTTTATAAATTCATGCATTTCACAAATAATGATACAATATATTTATAGCAATTATCCGTTTCCAATAAAAGTTAATAAAGTGCTATTGGCCTCAGGTGTGAAAATGTGGGATTTAATTTGTGCTAATCTGCCCCAGCCTGGGGAATACTGAATTCATTGTATGTGAGAATAATTTATTTGCAATATCCCTGAGTGATATAAACAAAGCATTCTCAAGGGAAGGTGCAATAAAGCTAACAGAGAGGTGCAATCATTCCACTAGCCTGGCATTTCCCAACAGTAAAATCCTAACAGAACAGCCTTCCAAAGCTTCTCCCAAAAGAAGTTAAATTCATCTGCTTCAGACCCATAAGAAAACAATAATGCTTTGGAGAGCATCTGTGAAGAGCTATTTACCATCCCCTTCTTCTTTCATTGCATTGAAAAGGAGGTGACAAACAGGTTTAAAGACTGACCAAAGGATTTTACTTTCAAGTTTGTCTGAATTATTTTTCACTTGTTTGAGGTAATGCTTCTTTCATTTTCTGAAGCTACCATTTGCAATCCTTCTCCAGGCCTCCCTGTGCAGCTGGGTGGGGGCAAAGACACAGAGAGAGGAAAGCACCCCTTTGGGGCTGGAGCTGCTACTGCCTCTGTGCAGGGTGATGGAGGGGGCTGGAGCAAGTGGCCACACATCCTGGTTCTGATTTTGACCGTGCAGCTGCTTCACTGCCCAGGCACTTCAGCTCTGGGTGCCTTTCCCTCCTTCCTGTAAAGTCCGGATTATCAAGACTTGGCCAAGCCGGCAAGGAGCAGAAAAGTGCAGAATGTTGTTGGTGCCACTAGAGGGGATCACTTGAGCATGCTGGGGACCTGCTGCTCCCACTGGAGTGACGCAAATCCCTGTCACTTCCAGGTCAGGCACAGAGCTGCCATGGCAAGGACTAGCATTAGGACCACAGGGCTCCAGCCAGGGGGGCATTTTGGGCAGGAGCTATGCACAGTCTGCTCCTTGAGTCTCCCCAGTCTGCAGTGGACCCAGCAAAGCTGTGACGACTCTGCCACATTGTTGCTCCAACCCTTTCAAAATGACGCCCTAGGCCTTCTCTTCCTTGCGGGTAACTCACATTAACTGATAGTGGGTTTGGCCCACCACATTTTCACAAAAACCACCGCTCACACGAGTTTGCTTCTTAAGAGCCATAGTCATATTTTGAACCCAGCCTTCCCCAATTTATTCATCGCTACAGCTGCCAAAACCACGACAACACCAGAGAAGCTGAGAAACCTGTGGCATGGCATTTCCAAACCTCCACCGAGGAAGGAAATGGTATTTTTCATTTTTATGTTACGCCTGGTTACCTTTTCTGTTATCTTGTCAGCGAGCAAGGAAAAATGTTTCTAGAGCCTGAGCATGAGCCATAAACATCTTTTGTGGTTATCAAATGCCTCTGTGTTTGCTTTGCTATTTAATTACAGGACTCACGTAGGGCATTTATTGTTTGCATCTGTTGCCGCTGTGAACAATGTCTACTCCTCTGATCTCCACAAAGGCAGTTTGTTATGTGCATGCCTGTCAGTGGCATGTTTTATCATCTTGCTGAGCAGACCCCCCTGCTGCAGGGGGATCCAGTGCTGCAGCTTGGTGTGTCCCTGAAACAGCCAGATACCACAAGGGCAGCTCCTCAGCAGGTTGCCTCTGTGAAATGGATTTCAGCTGAATGCTGAAACCTGTTTTTTGAGGTTTCTGAGAATATTTTTCTTATTACAAAGTATTTTCTTCCTTTTCTTCTATATTATGCAATATTATTACATATTCTTATTAAAAAATACGTTTGCACAAAACATTTAAAAGCTCATGTTCTGTACTGTGATGATCTCAAACACATGTCCAAAGGGCAAATTAACTAAATCTCTAAGTAACAAGAAAAATGCATTGGCAGCATCATTACCCAAACTTGTCCCACTTTCCAATTCCTCAAACCTGTAATTTTAGAGAATGCAGTGGATTTTTGGTTTTCAAGCACCTTATATCACAGTACTTACAAATTTTTTTCAGTTTTGGTTCCTCCAATTTAACTTTAGCCACACTGGAATGATAATCTGCATCTTGTTATGAGTAGTCATTTCTGGTCATCTAAAACCCAACAACGACACTAATACTAATAAAATCAGCCACATTGTGCCCATTCTCTGTAATGCAGCTTCAACACCCTGCTAGCCAAGTCAAAAAAAATTGTCTTTTTCCTTCCACACTGGGACTTGAAGCAGTTATTTTTACCCTTAATCTGCTTTTTTAAAGATGGTACAACACAAGGTACAGAATTAGCAAATTGCTTATTCTGTTCTGCAGGTTTAATAAGACAAGTTATGGCTGCAATTAAAAATAATCCATTTGCTCACCCTTCCTCCTATTAGCATGCGAACTTCAAACGTATGAAAAGCAGCTGCCTGAAATCTCTGGAAAAAAGAGTTAAGAGGATAATCTTGTCCCCTGTACAATGTCCTACTTGCTGTCTCCTTGTATCCCAAGAAACAATATGTGTACTTTACAAGAAGACCACTGAAGGGATATCAATCACAGTGTAAATCCACATTAGGGCAATCCAGGTGCATTTACTAATGTACATCTAGTGGGGATCACCAAAAACTTTTCTTTTGGAAGTATGCTTTCATTTGGCACCATGGGAGGAATTTTACTGTCCAGCAGGTACTTTGAATTCCCCCTATCACTGTGTTAAAAGCAAACCATAGACCTCAAAGCAGTTTAAGGATTTCTCAGTCTGTGTGGCAGCAGAGTCTGATTACCCTGGCAGAGTGTAGGGTGGTCCCTATAAGATGGAAATCTGACTGATGGGCACCTATTTAAATGGGCAGGCTGCTGATAAAGGTTTCTAGATGCTGGATGTGAGATAACTCAGGCTGGCTTTCTTACAGTCAGCACTGACTCCAAAAATCAATACAAAACACTTTCTTCTGCTTTAATAAAACATGTAGAAGTATGTAAAGCTTGGAGATTATATTTTCAAAGCCATAAACCATGCTGCTTGCTCACAAATGACTTTGGAGAAACTTGTAAAGTGGCCTTTGATCATCTGTAGGCTCAAATAAAAACAAAAAGGTTTCAAATGGAATTGTTGCCACTTGCATGTCTATCTATACAACTGCATCTTAATTTCTCTAGGAAACTCACAAAACATGAATTATGCATGTCTTAAGATGTTACAAAGGCATAATATAAGCTTAGCTGACTGTCTGAATTATTCTATTCAGATGTCTACTAGTACATAGAGACTGAAAAAAAGGTTTTAGCTCTGACAGTGTCATACTATCACCATAAACATCAAAGGACTTTTTCTTATGCAAGTGTTGGCAAAACGTGTCTTTTAATGAATAAGAATTGGATAAAGCATGAGATCATAAATGTCTCACTAAAATACCATAAAATACTTCCAACTGTGAGCAAAGAGCCAGTTTAATTATTTTTGAAAATTTAAAAATGAACAAACCTATGTGGAATCTCCACACCATAAATTGAACAACCACGATGGCACGGTATGCCATTTTGTCATCAAAAGGAAGTCTTAATATGTGCCTTAAAGAACCCTTGAGAGCAGGCACTAAAACCTGAGGGGAAATTCAATCACCTCACCTCTTTTAGTGCCTGTCATTCCCCAGTTCAAAGAGGAGGAAATAATTCTCTGTATGTGCACACAGACCTCCTACAGACCCTCAATGTACAAGTTACTGTGATTAATCAAAAGTTTGAAATTAAACTAAAAAGCTCCTTTTCTTCAGTTATGATTAAACATCAAAGCAAGCAGTCTAGATTTTTTAGCAGAACATCCAGGTCTCAAGAGTTACCAATCAACATACTGAGACCATCTAATTTTGTTTTGGAGGTTTTAAGGAAGGAAGGGACAGAGAAAGGAATAAAACAAATGACCCCGTCAGACAGGGGGATAGTGAACTAACAAAGTGGTGTTTCATACACTAACATGACAATCAAGTTATTGAAACTGAAAAATAGTAACACAAAGAGAAGATGGGAGATTTTATCTTTTTTTTTCACACAAGTAAATTATTGCATCTTGTGAGGTCTGTTCTCTTCTCCACCTCTGAAAGGACAGACTGAATCCTCCCCAGCCCCACGTGGCCTTTGCCTGCCAAGTTTTCAATAGTGACTGCCCAGAAATGGGTACCCTTAGCATGCAGGGAAGATGCAGACAGAGCACTAACATGCTGTGATCACCAAAGCCTCCAGCCAGGAAAGGATAAAAAAAATGGAGGTGCTTAGTTTGGTAAAGCCATGGGCTGCACTGGCTGCTGCCACCCAAAAGCAGATGGGTAAACCTTGGGTACCACCATGTAACGTGCCAGCCCCCACGAGCCCTCCAGTGCTTCACAAGCCCACACAAGAGCACAGTTTGCTGCACTCACAGATCCCTTCAGATGTTTATCGGCTGAGTAATTCACATCACCACCACGTGTCTCCAAGTGGATAAGAGCACAAAAATTTCCTTATGACTCTAAGAAAGGATTTAGATAAGCAAAACATAATTAGAGAAGTGTTAGAAATGAGAGACTCAAGAGCTTAGCATTCCCTCCCCTTTGCAGAAACAGTTATAAAATCAGGAATTATTTCTGCAGGCAGAGATCCTGTGTTCAGAATCATGCAGCACAGTGCCACCACCAGACACAAACCCTGGTAAGCCCAATGGCAAATGTTTCAGATTTGCCCCACAGAGTTCAGAATTGCCCACGTCTTCAATGACACCTGCAGTAAGACACAGTGCCAATGGTACTGACCCTGACAGAACTGATAGATGAAATTGCAGGACTATCAGCAACAGATAGCAGAAGTAGCAAACTAGTCATATCAGAGAAAAAACTCCCTGATCTCCTATGAACCTCCACAACAATGCCTAACACTGCAAAGTAAATTTCTTTGTTTTCCTTTTAGGGTGACCTGGGCTGGTCCCAGAAATGCAACCATTCTTTATCTGAATTCCCTAGGATTGCTAATAATTTTTCAACTCAAGTTGTGGGAAATTATGTAGACAAATCCTTCTTCTACTGAGACAGAAGGCCTGTAAGTAATAGGCAGCTGTTGATACATTTATTTAAAACAACCCCATATTATGAATTAGTCTTTATAAAGTTGCTTTTTAAGCTCTTGATTTTAGCAACCCTATATGGTCCAGTGAATTATCTTGCTATTGCTCCTTCTGTGTTCCTGGATCATTAGGGAGGAGAAGCATGTCAAAAATTCCATGTAAGAACAAAGCTTTAGGTCATCTGGCCACAACAGCGTGGATATTGGACTTCCTTTCTCTCTTTAGCCAGGGCTCTGCTAGTGCTGCCAACTAACTTGCCTGAAAGAACGCAACAAAGGTTACTCCTCACTGTGACCTAAAAATTCACCTTCACTCTGAAGTAGAAAATGGACACTGGGACCATTTCAATAACAGACAGTTCCAATTAACAGTCAGGCATGATCATTCCTACTGGCTCTAACATAACTTTTGAGTCTCAGGGCACTCATAAGGCACGTGCTGACAGAGCATGTCTTAGTCTCACTTTTTTCATTCCCAACCAACAGTTCTAAAACCAACATCTCCCAGGAAGAGGCTCAAGATCCAGTCAGAGGATGCCAATAAAGATAAGCATGACAGCTGGCCATAAAAGCATGAGTTTGCCATTCTTAGAAAATGCCAGAGATACTGTTCAGCCTCATGGTAAGTTGGGTAAAAATTGGATGTCTAGGGACCACTGAGAAAAACGTGTTCTTTATTGCTTTCCTGAGCATCAGAAGATTGGCTGAAGCTTCCAGAATTCTTACTGAGGAGCTTTCTGGTTGAATTTTTATTTCACTGGTTTTGAGGGTTTTTTGTTTGTTTGTTTTGGTTTTTTGGTGGTTTTTTTGTATGTGGTTTTTTGATTTTTTAATTTTTGTTGATTGGTTGTGTTGGTGGTTGGTTGCTTTTTATGGTTTGGGGTTTTTTTTTTGTTTGTTGGGATTTTTTTGTTTTTCTTTTTGTTTTATCAGGCTAAACTGCACAGCACTCTGTCATGATTGTGTCCACTTTTGAATATTTTATCACTTTAGTGCTCACATTAAATGAAAGGGATGCACAGAATTATCACTGCAGTACTCTCTCTGCATTATTTACAACCTTGGAGGCTGCAGCACTTCAGCATAATATTGCTAACATAAAAAGGCAGAATTTCCCCTCAAGCCAGGATTTTAGTCTCGTAGTCTGCAGTGCAACATGACTGAAAAAGGTCTGTGAACCTCCTTACATCTCCCATCTTCTATCCGTAACTTTTTAAATGCTGGCATCCCGATGTGCAAAGCATCCAAAGAGATAAATCTCTAGGCTTTCAGCAGAATGGGAATTAGGAAATCCCTGTGTCTCTAGGGAAGAATACATGGCGTTGTTTCACCATTCTGCCCAGTTATTCCCACCCCACCCTTTTTCTTGCCTTGTTAAAGTCCTCTGAAGTTGCCCTCATTTCCTTCCATGTCTTGTTCAAAAGCTGAATGCAGATACAGAAGAACTCCTCAAACGATCTGTCATGGGTGAAGAACATGGGGTGGAAATCGTTGCAGGTCTCACTGGCTAAAAACAGAAAAACAAGGGGGGGTGGAATAAAACATGTACAGGCAGGAGCTTCAAAAAATAAACGTAAAATACAATCAACCATGAAATTTAGAAAGTAGCGTATTTGAGTGAAATCCAAGTTCTTGGAGCAACGGATGTCAAAACACTACTGTGAAAAGCCAGCCTTGTTCTAAAGTCTTAAAGACAACAAAACACAACATAGACCCCTGTCTTTAGGAGACTGGCAGCAAGAAGAGGGAGCAACTACCTGTTTGCCTGAATATTCTATTCTTTCAATGTTTGTCATTTGTGCCAAGTTTTGTAGCTCACTCTGGGACAGAGAGACAAAGAGAAGAAGCTCATCAAAAGAAGAGCCTTCCCCACTGCTATAACAGCATGGTCCATCTTGCCTGCTGAGAACCAAACACCAGGGCCCATCACTCACAAAACAGGATTAGATCAATGTACACACTGAAATGTGAAGCTCTGCTGACACAGCAGATGATCTACCATATTGCACAGAGGTAACAAGAAAAATGTTGACAGATATAGAGATGAGAATATAACTGATTAAATTTGTTCTTTGAAAATAACCAGAATCAAAAGCAATGGATCTTCTATAAGCTATCCCTTACCTGAGACAAACATAATAAAAACCAAACAAACAAAATCAAAAACCAATCCCCCAATGTCCTTATTTTTAATCAAATACTGGCTTTAAGGAAGTAAAAAAAGGAAGGAGCACTGTAGTTATGATCCCAAAATAGAAAAGCAGGAGTGTGCTGTGATTCTCTTTGAGCAAAAAATGAATTTTCAAAAACTAAGGACTGAAGCAATGCTGGCCTCTGGACACATCTGAGCAACCTGAGTAGAGAAGGGCCTTTAGCCAAGGACTGAACAGAATCTTTAAACTCTGCCATGACTTGCAGGGCCACTTCAGTAGGTTGCATATCTATGTTCTGAAAAAGGCAAACAAAAAAGTAAAGTTGAATAAACTTTCTCCATATACCTAGTCCCCAAATCTCTCAGCTTCCCCTTTCCCCCCTCCATGAGAGCTCTTTTGAACTTTTCCAGCAGTCACTCATATGCTTAAACAGCATCATCTTTCCTTACTTATGGATCAAACAGCCACTACTTAGGCAAACTTCCTCCTGTAAAAGGAACCTCCTCCTCCTCCTCCTCCTTCTGCAAGAACAGCAGAATTATCAAGCACTGGGATAAATCACATTTTCCCAGGTCTGAATCACTGTCTGACATCCACTTTCTCTCACTGGAACTGGACGAATTAGAATTAAGACTGTCCAGGAGGATGTGAATGGCTCAGGCTGGCTGACTCTGCACCAGCTGCAGACACCTGGTCTTGGTACCTCTTCTAGCCACAAAACTCCCCTTTCAGAGTGTTCAGTTACCTCTGCTGTAGGAACATGAATTGTGTGCAGAATCCCCTGAACCCTCAAAAAAAAAAAGGTTTCTGATCTTTCCCGGCATGCAGTATTCCAATCAGAAAGCAAAACTGAAGCTTAATTTTAACATCAGATTTACTAAGATCTAATCAATTCTTTAGCTATATGGCAAAGATGGGAGTTAAATTTGGAGCACAGGTTTAATTCTAATCAAGTAAACTCCATTTACTTCAAAGGACTTGCAGCGAAGGGGAATTAGTCAAAGTAGGGACCTATATTTATGAGGAACAACTCAATCCCTTCAGAAGAACAAAATGCCTCAGGCGTGCTTTTCAGAGCACCTTCAGCTTTCACTCATTCCACTGGAGCTGCAAGGGCTCAGCACTTCCAATAATCAGACCTTCAGCCTGCAATAATGTCAGAGACACAACAGAACAGATTCTCAGAGGGCCCTTGTCTTTAAGTCATTAAATACTATAATGATGAGTAGAAATAAAATAACACCAAGCAGAAGAATGCAGCCAGTACCTTCACTGTATAAATCACAGCACAAAACAAGGCAATAACCCTCGACACGCACTGGCCTCTCTGATCCTCCTCAAAGCCTGAGCTTCTCACTGCTCCTGCTCATAAAAATCAATAAATCAAAATTAATGGAAAGGCTAGGGATTCTCACAAAATTGATCATGCCTCTTATGCTAATCAGCCTCTAACTGTATCTACTATGCTGACTGTTCTGCATGCAGAATCAGAGATGCCACCTCTCCCCACCTCATTTCATAAGTAGACAAGGGACGGTGTTTTATGCCTTTCAGTTTCAAAATGAAAGAGTAAAAATCACTGTTACTGATATAAACTGAGAAAGCTGGGCCTTTCAGAAGGCTGGGTGAATATCTTAAAGCACAAACAAACCCTAGGAATAATTCAAAACCAAATGATGAACAGCTTCTTCAACATTCCAACCATCATCCAGATAGAAAAGAAATGAATCCAGTCTGCTTCAGCAGTAGCCTTTTGTGTGCCTTGAAAATTCTATCCACACTAATACAAAATCATAGAATTCAGTGGAAAAATCTTCAGGCTGAAGGATAACCTTTGTCCCAATACTTTCCTTCTCCTTTTGACAGGGGAGTTGAGGATGAAGGAAAAAGTGATGCTGTTGTTGCTAATACGTAGAGACCAAAGTGCTGTCTTTGCCCACTCTCTCTAGCCCCAAGTCTGCATCTCCAATATCAGAGCACTGCCTCTCTCTGAAGAGTGAGCAAATTTAGAGGCTGCTCAGTTTTACTGATTAAAAACTTCTTGAATTTATTTTTTCACTTACTTGCAATTTGACTAATACTAAACTAAAACAGAGGTCTAGTCTTGGAAAAATGTGGAGACCTTCTGCATAAGAACTGTGTGCAAAATTCTAGCCCTTAAGCCCAGTGCTTTCTAACCATCCTTTTCACAAGCAGGGACAAACCACATTTACAACCACATAAAAACAGCCACAGGGCTACAATGTGGCGACACAAATCATCATGATTATTCACCATCAAGTTTTAATTACGCCTCTGAGAGATCACCTTCAAAAGGCATGCCACAGATGTCTAGCCTACATAAATCAGGTGAAGATCTTGTTGATTTCCTATTCTTGGCACAATTCTTGGAGTTGTAGATCAATATGCCACCTCTCAGGATAAAAGTAGTCCCTCAAATTTCTAGGTGATCTATAGCTGGAACTTTGAGATAGAAGCTTTGTTCATTTCTCATTATAAATTGCACAGGCAAAAAAAAAAAAAAAAGAAAAAAAAGAGCTAATTTGTACCTGGGAGTTTATGTGGTTCCTACAGTGCTTATTTTTAGTGTCTACCCAACACAATTTTGTCTGTCAGTTGCTTCCTAAATTACAATAAAGACATTCAATCATCCCAGACTGTTTGAGGAGTAAACAGATTTGACGTTATGTTGTTCCTCTGTGGATTAGCAAAAAACAACAGGGGGAAAAAAGTGAGAAAGAAGAAAACAGTTGTACCTGCATTTTGTACCCCACCTGTAAACAGGGGATACAGAATATCATCAGGGTTGAATTTCTTTTAGCTGTGTCAAGAACATCTAGGTATTTGCATATTTTCATAAGCCTCTCTTCAAAGGCCACAGATTATGTGATGGTGTTACAATAAGTGTTTTGCTTGAAGTACAGCAGAGATTTAAATTTCAAAGCTGCTGTGGGGAACTGAATATGGACAAAAGGGATTTCTCCATGCAAGACAGACTCCAGGAAAGGACCAGTACACCAGACCAGACAGCAGTATCACCTCACTGTTCAAAACAGTATGAACACAAGGCTGATAGCTGTAAGGGCTCATTATATTTTCCCCTCATGTTAAAAAGTTTACTACACATCTTCTACATGTGGTTTCCACTTGGAAGGGAAGGAAAAGATTAACACAATTTCTTATCTTAGGTTGTTTTGTGGAACACTAGTGAGTTTCACAGAGATAAGATCATTGTGCCCCTCAAGCTAGAACAGCAGGCAGAGATACAGTGGTGCACCTCCGTAGGCAAGGTACTGCCCTTGATCTTGGGAAAACTCTGCTTCTCTATGACTCTGCTAAACTGCTGTGTTCACACTACTCATCCCCCAAAGTGTCTTTAAAATGGCATGTGGTCATTCTGACCTCTCTTGCGAAGTTCTTGAACTCAAGAAATGAAAAAGAGATGACTGTACTGGTATGAAAGCCATATCTATCATGAAGGGAATGTTTGAAATACCACCCAATCAATTATTTACAAAATCCATTCAAGATGCTATGGGGGATCAAGATGAGGTGAGTTAACAGTAATTTTTCTGTAAATTTGAGGCTTGGATCCATGAAATTGGCAATGCATATGAAAAACAATCACAAATGAGACACTTCATTCAAGGATGTCAGCTATGTACCATCATTCTACAAAATAGAACTTCAACAGACCTGATTAAGTAGACAATAAATAAAAGTGATAAGGTTGCTGTGTATTCTCAAATATCTCAAAAGCAGGGAGTCAGCTTAAATCAATCATATTATTCAGTCTGCCATCTAAACACGGTCACCTGGCAAAAATGCTGTCACGCAGAGAGGCAGGCAGACACCTGTGGTGAGGAGCCAGCCTCTGTGCCAGGGGTGGTACTAACAGCTCCTGTGTGCCCTGAAACTCATCAAGAAAAGCATCCTGAAATTGCATCAGAACAGTTTTGAAGTGAGGGCAGCAGTGATGCAGAATCCTGAGGGGCAGGTTTGCAAAGTCCCAGGGAGAGAGGGGTTCAAACACATCTCCCTGTCTTAAAGGTACCTGGGAGTCATGTGATTCAATCTTCAGAGAGAGCTGTGCTTTCTCCTCCTGAGCTGCTGCTTAATTCAGTGTGAGTCATTTATCCCTTCAGTTGTTTTCCCGAATTTCACAGAATGGAGATGATAACATCTCATCAGAGAGGAGGTGGGTGGAAAGAACCGTTGCACTTTCAGAAGTGCAGCAAGAGCCACAAATGAAGTGGGTGCCATACGGACCTTGGAAATATCATCTCCACTTGGCATGGCTTCCTCTGGGATTATTATTTGCCAGTAAGAGAAGGACCAAAGAGCAACTAATTCTCACTAGCTCTCAGGAGGAGAAGCACTGTAATTTCTGCTTCTTCCTGAAGATGCAGTACAGTAAAAATAACTACTGCCATGACCATTTTTATATCCACAATCAAAAATTCTCTCAGTAATACAAGAACATATAAGAAGAAGAGCACCTAATACTGCAGAAATACAGTGATTGCCAGGTTTTCTATACTACTGATCCCTGTGGTCTGCCAGCAGTAATTTGACTTTGGCTACCCTTCTGGCACATGATAAGGAAACAGTGTAATTTAAAGCAAGGAAGGCCACTGGCAGGGCCAGTGCAGTAATGAAGTAGTAATACTGCTGCCAATTGTGTAATTTTCTTTCCTAGGGAACAGTTCTTTTTAGAAAGCTCAACTGGTATTAGAACAAAAGCCACCAAAATTGCCTAGCAACACAGGGCTATAAGAGAGCTTCAACATTTTACCTTACCTGATCACATATTTAGTCAGAATAGAAACTATAAGAAATTGCTAAGCATGCAGCAAAACCCATCAACTCAAACTCCTGAGAAGATAAGACAATACCATGTCTCTAAACCTGTGAGATCCATAATGATGCTAGGGAGGGAAACTGGAAATAAAAGAACACATAAAAGGCATCCTACATCTGCAAGTTTCTCAAGGCTGAGAATAAATTTTAATATGCAATGAAAAACAAGGATTCCATGAAGCTTCAGGACTAGGATGCTCATGGCATATGCAGCTCCAAGCTCTTCAGTAACTTCCCCATATTTGCTTTAAAGGTGACTGCAGCTTTGTCAGAAAAGCATATCCTTTCCCCAATATATCATTAAATAAAGGAGCCACTCTAAAAATTCACCTCTTCCACTGTCCCAAATAAAAATGGAGAAAGAAGAACCCTGACTACTGCAGCACAACTCAATGAAGCCCTGCACTCATCACTACCAACAGGTCCAGCAGCCCAGAGGTGGCAATAAGCAGGCATCAGACTCACTCTGCCACATCCAGTGGAGACGGTGAACTGAAAGAAACCAGTGGAGACAGTGGCGTCCACACAGGCAGGCTGACTTGGTAAAGATAACTCCCTTTGCAGCTCTCAGTAAATAGAGATTTCATTGTACCTCTCCTGCTTAGACCAGACCTGAAGGCTGAACACTGCAGTTTGGAAATGCAAACATTTCCAAACTGAAAGCCAAAGTACAAAGAGAGTTTTTAAAAAAAGGGCTCTTATATGCAACTAGGAAATGAGATATATACAAAGATCATCATGCTGATAAGAGTTCCCCATCTTGTTCAAGAGCAGCCTATTTTTGTTTGTGACAAAACAGGTGCCAATTATAACTAAATCTGAACTGCCTCTGCAATCTGTCACAGTACACTGCTGGGCAACAGGAAAGTTCCCTGCTTCCCTCTTGATTCCTCCAGTACTTCCAGTCCTAAAAAAGCAGTAATCAATAACAATAAGAAAATGTAGTTTCAAAACCTGACGGATAAATTGGAGTATCATTTTCAGAAGAGAGGGAGCACTTCATGTTAATTAGTCATGCACTTCAAGGAGAAAACTCCTTGAGAGTGGAAATTGCATGAAAAAAAACAAGAGCTTAAATTCATCATTCCAAAAAAACCCCAAATTATTCCTTTGGGAAGAAAAGGACATAGGTCCACAAGCACATATTTCTAATTGTGCTCTGACATATTTATAGTATCCCTGAGCAACAATATAGAATCATAGAATTATCTACATTGGAAAAGACCTCCAAGAATATCAGAATGCTAGTTGATTAATGTGAGAAATTTGCTTGAGGCCTATGAAGTCTTTATGGTCACTTCTAGCAAACATATATAAAAAGAGGGAAGTAGACATATTAAGAAAAATCTGTAGAAGGTTGTTATGTTACCAAATAAACATATTACACAAAATTTTCTTACTACTTCTATGTCGGGTTCCTGACATCTTGCAAAGCACAGAGGGTAATGATGGCCATATGAACGCTTAAATATACCAATCATACCATCATGTAAAAAAGCGTTTCTCACAATTTTTACTTGAAGTCCAGCAGACACAGGCAGTGGCACTGACAGAAGGCCAGCTAAGCTCAGACCTATGAAGGCAAGCACCTTCTCACATCTGTTCCATGTTGATACCCTGCTCCTTTGCCTGTTGCACCCTTTCTCTCATTAGCCCTCAAGGACACTAGACCTAATCTCATCTCCAGACAAATCAGGAAGAATGCCAGTGGCAATGGGGGAGGAAGATACGCATTTATAAAGAGCAGTGTAAAAGCAATCACTCTGTGCAACCACCCTTTTTAGCCTCAAAGTACCCATTGGCAAGGTTTATTGCCAACTGCTACATTTTGGCACATTTTCTAATAACTTTTGCAGCACCTCAGACACAGAACTGTCAGGGCTGGGGTCAGAGGCTCCTGGGTGCAGAAGAAGCAGACATTTGCTCTGCCCCTGCTTGTGCATCTCCTTGATGTCACCTCCCACAAGCACCGCAGTGAGAAAGTGCCTTCCATGGCAGAATTGCTGAGTTTTCATGTCTTACTCTGACTGGTTTAGAGAGCACCAGCTTATTGCTTCTCCTCCTGAAGGGATTCTTGCTAAAAAGCAAATGCTTATCTCTAATTACTCATTGTCTTTATTGGGACTGTGTTACAGGTTATAACTCCTGCCTCTTCAAAGACCTTCTGTGAGATACTTCATCCAGAATATACTCTGGTTGCCATTTGAAATACAGACCATGCTGTTTTGATTCACAAGAGAGGAGGAACTGTCAGTGAAAATTAATTCTGCTTTAAGTAGGCTGGCTAAGGCTCCATCTGTAAGCAAAACTTAAAGGAGCCCATGAAAACCTGCATGAAAAACACCACAAACCATAGCCTGGGAAGTCTGTGGGTATTTTTAGGTTACCCCTTACTACCTAAGCATCTCCCATTCCCTGCTCCTGGACATGGACCTCCTCACTAAAATCAGATCTGTAAAACCATACTGCAAGAAACTATGTAGTCCTTGTGTAAGACAACTAGAGTAAATAACATATTTGTGGGGGGTATTTGGTCTTCCAAGTCAGCAAAAGCAGGACAACTACAAGGAGAAAAACCAAATGAAAAAATGGAGATGCCAAAAAACCAACAATCAAGCCAGGCAGGAAGATAATCTTTTTTCCTGGTACTAAGGCATTCCTCTATTAGAAAAAAAGGTTACACCTGAATTACTCATGCAGACCTGGCACAAACCATCTGTACTCACCATCAGAGAGGTCTGTATATGAGCATGTGAGACGCCAGCTCTGCTGCATTTCATGACAGGCTGTTAGGCTGCCTTCAGTGCCCCCACGGTGGGGTATCAGACAGCTGGCTGCCTGACACCTCTGCCTAGTCAGTCAGGTCAGCTTCCAAAATGTAAAAGCTGGGAGGACAAAGGTCCAGTTACCTAAAAAGTGAACTAAACTCACTCAGCTCCACTGCCATCACAGAAAATGGAACAGGACCAAAGCACTCTAAGTTCAACCACTTGCTTTGAATCCATCCCAGATATACTCAAAATGCCAAACAAGGTAACAGACTGCGACACAGGAGGAAATTACATCAATATCAATAAAAAAAAAAAATTCTGTGATTAAGGTGAAGGGGTTCGCTATATCACGCATCCTAGAGCAATGGCACTTCATCTTTCATGCCAGATCTCTTCTGAGCTATGCTGAAGCTACATTGCTTGCTCAAGAATCAGGAGATGCACACCCAGTATCTGCCCTCGACTTCTTTTAAAATATGTGTGATGCCACCACTACTACAGCCCCACAAAGGACAACCCACCTTAGCAGTATCACCTCTCCTCCCTCCCCTTCTGCATCTCTACAAACTGTACCTCCTTTAAAACATGCATATTTATTCACACATCCCTAAATTGCCAAATAACGTCTTTCCCCTGCCTCTTTGTGAAAATAAAATGTGAGGAAGGAGAAACTGGCCAGCGGATTCAACTCTGCACAGGCAAAATCCTGTGCAATAAGCCCCAGGCTGGGAACACTCCTTGGCATGCCTACAGCCCACTCTCTGTTCCATTCTTGGTCTGCCACGGGCAATCAGCAGCTCTAAGCTTGGCAGTGACAACACAGTGATCTGTGGGGAAATCTGTGGGCAAATCTTCCCACTCCCAGTCCTTCCTGGAGCCCAGATGGACTTGCTGAGGCAAAGGTCATTAACTCATGGTGAAAACTGCACCTTACTTATCTAACTGCAACCACCTACATTATTTTCTTCCCCTACAAATAGTCTTAATCTGTAAATTATGTTTTTAACTCTCTGGGCTAGAGTCCCAAAGTCAGACTGATAGAACAAAAATAAAACTGCTGAAGCATACTCTTTTTAACACAGACCAAACTGAGTAATTGCTACTCACAAAATGGGAAAACAGTGATGTGGCAGGGTGCAAGCAGGAAACACTGAACCTCAGTGCTTGTTAGTGTTTTTATCTAAGATCATCACCGTAACACACTAAGTGCCAAGCATCTTCAAATGGTTTTTTGAACATTAATCAGCCTCTAGAAGGACAGTAGTTAACACTCACTCCTCAAATGTCAGGCTTGACCTCTTGAAAGGCAAAGGGAAAAATCAAGTTAATTAGGCCACAGTTTTAACAAGAGAGGCTATTTAAATAATACATTTCCCAGTGGCACATTCAGCTGGTAAGTTACTCCACTGGAGTTTTTCACTTCATGGACCAATATGAACCAAGCTGCACCACCCTACAGCTGACAGAGCATAGTTTTGGATAGGTAGAACTACTGTCATCAAAAGTTATGTTTCAGAAATGTTTAATTAGGCTGTAATGTTGCCCTACTTTATGTTATTGCTTTTCTTTATAGGCTGAAACATTAAACCAGCATTTCAGTCATACCACTATAAAAAAAACAGGATGTTAAAACATTGCATTCTGGAAAACCAGGTCTATGCTTAAAGGTATTTTAAAGAGTCCAAATATTTTAAAATTAATTCCTGTCCTATATCCTATGGCATTTGTATTGTATACTAACAGATATAATTCATTATAACTCCAAACCTTATAATTTCTGAAAAAGCTCAGAGAATCACCTAGTCCAGGTTAAGTGAAGTAGTGCAGGTTGTCTCCTCATGATGCTGGGAGATAAAAAGCCCTTGAGTATAAATCAAGTGAATACATAGGAGACTGGGGAAGGAAAGAGGCCTGGACAACACATTGCTGAGGTCCATCTTTGTAGGATATCAGAATCAGGATAACAAGAAATTTAATTGACAGTATAATGTCTCAGGTATTAATTTTAGCACAGTTTTCCCTGGGAGCTTGTTCCATTACTTGTGTAGTCTCTAGTTTTACCGTTGTCCTTGTTATTTGATCTATATTTCCTCTTTTGTTTTGTAGGTCCATTATTTGTTTTGCCCTTGTTGACTACAAGAATTGAATAAAATAATTTCTTCATCATGCCTTGATGAAGTTCCTGAATACATTTAGATCTTTTCAATCACTTATTCCACCCTGACCATGAGTAATTGCCTAATTTTTCCTTGAGGATCTTAATTGATCAAGTGTACTATCACTCACTCCAGAAATAAGTCTGTATGCATGAGAATCACAGAATAGAGACATAGAAAGATTGTAATAATAATTTCTCAGAACAAACAACCTAACAAAAAAGAGGTAAGCAAAACCCTTCAGCTGAAATTTCTGTTTTGGACTATGGCTGTACTTGAAAAACGATCTAAGTTAACCTTCTTAGAAATTCTGTCCTATTACTCCCACTGCAGACACTTAGCAATTTCAGACAGGAACATGAAAGTCATCTTGTATATATAGGACCACTCTTTGTTTCTGCATTTCAATTTAAAATTAGTTCTCAGAATTTAGGATTATTGCTTGGCTTTTTTTTACAAAGCATTATCCCACTCATGTCTCAAGAGATATTGGATATTGTGTATGAGGCAAGTGAACTATCCTCACTTTTATTAAAATAAACTCATTCATAACACAAGCTAAACAATATATATATTCATCTGGAAAAAATACCATCATGCCCTAAGAAAGCATTTTCCACTTTTTCTTGACTGAATCTGACCATCTGTGACATCATACACAGGTTATTAGCATCAACTCAAAAACTGTGAAGGAATACATCTGGAAGAGGAAAGTGTTTCCCAGACTACTGTGAGAAGTTAGAGAAATAACATTTCCAAATCAACTATGAAGAAATAATTGAGATTTCAAATGTTTTTTTGAAGAAATAGCTAAATTTCTTCATTGCCAATAGGACAGGTTGGATATGTTGGTTTCAAAATTACTGAGGCAAAAGAAGGACCAGCCTGATGCTTTCAGAAAAATAAGTGTCAACTCCTTCCCATTTAAACTTGTAAAAAGCAGTAGAAACTTTTCCTATGTTAGATTAAAATTCAGCAGCCAGGAGTTTTTCCCAGGAAGGAATTACAGAGAATATGAACAAAATTGAATTCTAAGGCTCTGTGGTTGTGGTTTAGAATTGTATTTGGATTATTTTTAAACTGGAACCCAACCTGGTTCAATATCGGCAAGTATCTCCTGAGCAGGAACTGGCACAAACTTAGGAAGTGCATTGCTCTTGGCAGCTCAGCAGAATGGCTCAATTGAAAGTAGAAACACTCTATCCCAAGTTGCAGGTTGTTGAGCCTGGACAACTCTAAGCTGCTCATGGCAAATATTTCTGCTCCTGCTGGAGAAAACTTGCAGTCAACCTGCTCCATGTCTCTGTGTGGATCTGGCTGTCACAGGGTCAGAGCAATTCCCTTCCCCTTCCCGTCTCTTGCTTCCCAAACATAGCGTTAGCACCAATCCCACTCCCACAGTACAGCAGATGAGTTCCACCTTAAACTGGAACCATTACAGAGTGAACTCAACTGACTTCTTCTTTTTACCCATTTATATTTCAGAGGTCAGCACCTCCCCAAACAATGAGATGCAAGGGGTTCTACTTTTCCCTCATAGATTTAATAGGAAGCCAAAACTTACAGCTGCCTTCTTTTTCTTCTCATTCCTGAATGACATGAGGCAAACTTCTTTGTAAGTAAAACCAGCACAGTTAAGGTTTTTAAGATGTGAGTCCAAGCTGTCAGCTGGTTTTGACAGCACAAGTGTCATTCCAGCTGAAGCTGGGCTGCAGTGGATACCCACGCCAGCAGAGGAGGGATTTCTGACACCTCCCAAAAGGAGCAACTCGGACACACAGTTAGGGACACAGAGCCACTCAGGGGTGCCACATTTCTGTGCCACAGCCCTGATTTGGTGCCTAGCCTGGTCTCCCCAGGGCTCAGAGAATGGGCAGCAGAGGACCTCGCTCCTGTCACACTGAGACTTCAGTCCCCCAGTTTGGTGTTCACACTTGTAAATAGCCCCAATTCCTTAATGCCCTCATTAAAACTTTCATAGAAACTTCAGTTTTCACAGCTACTGGCATGAAGGTACCCCAATTATGTGCCAAACTTACTGCTGTATAATTTGCAAGAGAATCTGATTCATATCAAACATCCTCTTTCTTACAATCCTGCCACTTCCTTCACCGTAAAACACCCTTTCTCTCATGAAGTTCATTCTCTCTGACCTACAGGAGGCCTTGCAAGCAAGGCAGATTTTTAATAACTTTGTCATGCAAGATGAATACAAAAGCAAACACAAGGCTTATACTTAACAAAGAGAGGAGGGAAAGGTGAAATTAGTTATTGTCATGGCTGATCTCAATAGCAGGCACAGCTTCAGAACAAATTTTGAAAGTAAGTAAGAACATATTGAGGTGAATTGAGACTGGAATAAGTATTGAACAGGCTTACCAGGAAGGGATCAAGTCTGATTCATCTAATCTTTGGCAAAATAACTCTTGTTTCTCATGGGTGAAATGTGGTGGGCTTTATCAGCACAGCAGATGATTTAGTTCTCCTGCATTTGACTTAAGAAAAGTATTTTGATATAACTCTGTGTGCCAGGCAGAAAATCAGTAATTCATCTGGACAAAATAGGATTTGAGACAAGAATCAGTGAGGTGGGTGAGGAGCAGACCACGTACAGAAATGACAAAAAGGAAAGGTATCAAACTAAGGGCAGTACTGCTGGAATTTCTCAAAAGTCAGTCTCAGACTCCATATTATTGTTAATCACTTTGGCACAAAAATCTAATAGTAATTCTACAAAATTTGCTGGAGCCCAAAACTATGATACCATCAGCAATGGTGGCATTGCTGATGGTATCATAGGAGAAGATCAGACTGTCATAAAGGAAGGACTTTGAGCCCTAGAGAAATCAGAATGGTATGGCACTGAAAAGATTTTGAGTAAAAAAAAAAAAAATATTTCTCCTCTAATCTGAGATTTATCAGTTGTAAAAAATAAAGAGTTGAAAAAAAGACAATTTGTAGACAGAGCCATCCTTATGACAAAAGCAGCTGTAATCCTAAAACATAATCAGTAAGAAATTTCTAGCATGGTAGTGAAGTATAAAAATAATGTGCTACAGGGCATTGATAATACACAAACTGCAATAACACCTGCAATTCTGTGCACCCATACACAAGATATAGAGACTTAAATGAGAACACAGAAGGAAGGGATCCTAAAATGGCCAGCAAGTGGAGAATGGTATTGAAACGGACTGAAATGTCTATGTTGGTTTACTTTGGCGCAGTGAAGGTTGAAATGAAATAATACAAATACATGGGGGAGAGGAGGGAAACAGAAGGAGAATACCTGTTAACTAAAGAACAAATCTGGCACAAAGATTTAAAGATTTAAACAATGTCTGAATATATTTAGACTGGAAATAAAAAGGTTTTGAGCCCTGTCCTGCATGAAAAGAGCAGTGATTGGTGGAAGGATGAAGTTCAATAAATCCATGAATGGGAATATATGTTGTGTCTAGCTGCAGTGATCCAGTTCTAACCCCTCATTTTCACTTCTGTGGCAGTGTTATTTTCTGCATTTATCATTAAACCCAGACCAGCTACCATCAGCTGGGTATCATGGAACTGCTGCATTCATTTGCTCTACCTTAATTTGGCTAATGTTGATTTACTGAATCTACAGTAAGAAAATGCACGGACCATAAAAGCCATACACAAAAAAATCCTTCTGTTTTAAGAAAAAGAAATTGCTCATCCTGCACAGTGCCATATTTAAACCTTTGTAATACTTTACTGAAACTAAACTGCACTAGTAAGGGTGTTACATCATCAGTCACAGCAAGCATTGGGAACTCAGGGACAATTCAGAACATTTAAACAATCATTATGAAATTGCTGCCTTAATGAGCAATAATTCGGTGCACTATTAAATGTACAAAAATGGAAAGTAAACTAAGGAATCTGCCCTGCACTCACACACTGTTTCTGACAGTTTTGTAACTATTACAAATATTGCATTGCTACTTTTTCTCCTTTCCCAGTTTCAACTACTTTTCTCACATGACCACCTTTGAAAGTGTCATTACATTAAGATTTTGTGCTTTCAGTTGAAGTGGCTGAAATTTCAGGCAAACATTATAATACCCTCTAACCTTTGGCAACACAGTTCACACCTGCTCTGCAGTGTAGAAGTGGACGAAAACCAGCACCATCTATAGTAGGTTTTGCTTATCAGCTGTGAAGCAGAATATATCAATAGGGACTGAAATGATTTGACCTTTTCCTCTCTAAGATAAGAATCAAACACCACAACTCCCTTTCTCTGAGTATAGAACAGGGTTAATGTTTCCTTTCTTCCTCTGAGAGTGATTGTTTAGATGGTCTAATACATATCACTTGTCATGGTACCTCTACCAGTATCTACCAGAAAAAAAAATTGTCCTGGGCACTAATCATTCAATCATTCAATTCTGTCTTGGCTTGATGGGAGGCAGAACACTCAGCTATTCTAAAAAATTAGCTCTCCAACACTCCAGAAAGATGGTGTAAAAGTCAGCTCCAACCTAGACCTCCACTGACAGAAAAAAGAACAGGAAGATAGAAATGAGGCACAATAGTTCTTCTTATTAAATAGATTACTTACTGAATAGTTTACTGATATTTTCCTGTTAAAGAGATTATCTCTCTGATAAATCATCACAGAGAGTCTTAATAGTCACCTCTCATTTAAACACCAGTATTTGAAAGCTGGTGTTTAAATGAGAGGCGCATTATTTTTTAGTAAATCTCTAAATTACATAAATTCAGGGAAATCTTAACCCCAGCCATGCAACCCACAATGATGATGCTGCCACATCTAGTACCGAATCTAACACAAAAACGATTCTTTAATTGTGCTCTGAATATATTGTTCACTGCCTACAAACCTTCACTTTCCCCATGCTGAACTACATTGCTACTGAGGGTTACTACAGGTCTCCAGCTGCCCTAAAACTCTTGCCAAACTAAGCTAGGAGTTATTCCAAATTTCATATTTGGGGAAAAAAAGCTGGAAATAGGAAAATTGCTTTTTAACAGAGTGCAAAAGAACACCTGCTTAATATGAACATGTCCCAGAAGAGCCACGAGGTAAGCAAACTAACTCTGATCCAATGACAGAACTAAGCAGAGTAGTCCAATGCATGCTTATGTCGTAAATCTCCTTATTTTATCATATAACAACATCTCCATGAGAAGTATTTTAGCTGTGATAGGTATATCAGTGAAAAAAAAAAGGACTATTTATATCACAAGAGAAGTTTATTTTCTTGAAGCATCTTCTAAGCTGTTTTTTTAAAATTATGAATGGTTTTGATTCCCATTTTGCGTGACTCATGGCAGAAGAGTTGCCTGCAATTTGGTAAAGTTGGCTGATAATAATGAGTTGGACATTACAGATTCAATCTTCATCAAAAAATTTTCATTGAAAGAATAATAAAGTACTGGAATGCTCTTCCTAGGGAGATGGTAGAATCACCATCTCTGGATGTGTTTAAAAAAAGACTGGACATGGCACTTGGTGCTGTAGTCTAGTTGACATGTTAGGGCATAGGTTGGACTCGATGATCTCAGAGGTCTCTTCCAACCTCATTATTCTGTGATTCTGTGTGGTTTGGTTCGGAAGAGACCCAGTTCCAACCCCCTGACATGGGCAGGGATATATTTCACTAGACAAGGTTGCTCTAAGCCACATCAAACCTGGCCCTTAACACTTTCAGAGATGAGGCATCCACAACTTCTCTGGGCAACCTGTGCCAGTGCCTCCTCACCTTCACAGTAAATAATTTCTTCCCTAATATCTAATCTAAATCTTCTCTCTTTCAGTTTGAATCCATTCCCCTTGTAAATAGCTCCTCTCCATCTGTCCTGTAGGTTCCCTTCAGGTGCAGGAAGGCAGCAATTAGGTCATCCTGGAATCTTCTTTTCTCCAGGTTGAACAATCCCAATTCCCTCAGCCTTTCCTCATACAAGAGCTGCTCCATCCCTCTAATTGTCTTTGTGGCCTCCTCTGGACTCTCTCCAGCAGGTCCATGTCCTTCCTGTGCTGGGCTCCCAGAGCTGATGCAGCCCTGCAGGTGGGTGTGTGTCTGTGCTTGTGCCTTTCTCTCTCATTATTGATCTCTCCAAGTTGTATCTTCCAGCCTGCAGAGACAGAGCTGTCAGATGTCTGACATGCAAACAGAGGAAGAGCAGTGGGACAATTGTACTAGACCAACTGGTGTTTGTAAAGATAAGCAACCAACTTCCAGGCTTAAGGAAGAGCTTGCACACTTGGGAGAATTTCCTTTGCTTCTGATACAATCAGAGAAATGCAGCAAGCTTTCTGCTAAAAGCTTGTAATATTATTTTGTAAAATCTTTTTTTATCCATTAGCCTAAAAAAAAATTACTTCTCTTAACAAACTTTGCCTGTTTCAGAATAACACAAAAAATACCATTTTACCTGTGCATAATACTATAAAAGCAAATGGCTGGCACTATCTTGAAGCCCTTCCTGAACTTGACTGGGAAGAGCTAGAATTCCTTCAGAGAGAGATGGAGACATAGCTGTGCATCATCTTTCTTCCATTTTCCCCATTTTCAAATAAAAGCACATTACCAAATATTGTTCAATTAGATGATAAATATTCAAATGTTCAAAGATAAATATTTACTTTAGTAATCCCATCAGGATGTCTAGAAATGGACACTAAGCTCTCAAAAGACTTACAAAGTTCACAGGTGGAAAGAAATCTCCCAAAAAAAGATACGCAGGTCACACAATTTAAAACAAACTGCAAAGACTCCACAGAACACAAACTTCCTGCCAGATAACAACAGCTTCCTTTCAATGAGATTTATTGAAGTTGAAGAAGGAATGCAAAATGTAATGATAATCTCTACTTCTCTAGAACAGCATGTAATGATAATCTCTACTCCTCTAGAACAGCAGTATTAGTCTATTCATAATACCAAAGACATAGGTAAAACCTGGAAAATTTGCAGTGACTTATTTTCACAATAAATCAGGCCTCACCATCAGTACCTTGAGACACTGGATCTCCACTGCACTGTGCCTATTTCCACAGGAGGAACCTGCTGTGGACACTGATCCCAAGCCTCAGTGCTTGGGCTGGAATCTCTTCCTCTCCCAAGAGATTAAAACAATTATATTTCAGCACAAGTATCATCTAAAGCCAGGAGCATCAGAACCCACAGGCTCCTGAATCACATGAGCACTGGTAGCAGCAGTTTTGCTAGTTCCCTGAAGGCAGCAATGGGAACAGGTAATGTTTGTGACAGTCAGCTGCTATCACACCCAAACCAGAAAGTCTCAGTTATGTGCAGGTCAAACCCCATTAGATCCTCCACACACACAGAGGAGGTGTAGGTCTGGTTCAGAAGTGCAGCAGCACTGGCACATAGGAGGGGTTGCTTTTTTATAAAGTAGCCCAACTACTGTCTAAGTCATGTGAAAGACTACTTGGGCTTAGCCCACTACTAATAAACACAAGACTAAACAGGAACAAAAAGAAACCCAGAGAGTCCTGAGCACAGATTTTGTGGTGGGAATTGAGTGGGGGTGGATAAAGGAAGCAGTTAGAGGGAGGTGGTATGTGTGTGTGTGTGTGTGTGTTTGGTTGCTTTTTCTTTTTAAACTTTCTTCCTCCACTTTAGAAAATAGTTATTTGTATATTTGCTGGATACAAGCCATTCTTATGACTCAAGCCCTCCTGCCTAAGAGATTGAAAAATAATAAAAAAAAAATTATACTGCTCTACTAGCAGGCACAACAGAATTATTCACAGAAAAGGGTAGAGCATTGCTTGACACAGTTAAAAAGGAGAAACACCACATGGCACTTGTGATCAGGGACCTGAAACATCAAAACAAACCATTTTAATGATAGAAGAAGGAAAAGAGAATGTGAGAAACACTTCTCCTGTTCTACTAGCATTAATCTATCTCAAGACAGAGAATATCTTGCAGACATTTCCATAGGAATACCTTCTAATTAATTCAAAGAGCAAGTATCTAAAGTCAAAGAGACTATTCACATAAAAACTTTGTTATTGTACATATATTGAAACAGACAAGTGTCAGGAAGTCTTTGGCAACGCTGTTTGAAGAACAGCATTAATACATTGCTTTATGGGCTGGCTTTATTCCCTCTGCATATTCAGTTTTGATTAAGTCTGTTATAAAGTCTAAAGAAGATTAAATGCTCTTGCACAGACAACAGTTGAATATATTTTGAGCCCTGCATTTATTATAGTACTTTTGGAGGTCTTTCTTAAGTGTGTAGGACTAATTGGTAGCAATCCAAGTGAAATTATACAGGCTTGGATTCAGGATTCAGTTATTCATATGGAAAAAAACTTTTGCCAAAACTGATATATAGGAAGCTCCATGATCTGGTCTGCAGGAAAAGGATGAAATTACATACAGACTCAGTAAGTACTATCTTAGTTAACACATGAAAGAAGGATAAACAATAACTTCTGAGAACATCCCAGACTGTGATCTCAGTAGAACTGGTAATTTATGTTTTAATTTTCCTTTTATTTTCTATGTTATATAAAAGAATGTTGATCTAATTTTTCTTTTCTCAAACCTTCTCACAACTTTTGGGACCATTTTGAGGGTGGAGGGAAGCAAAGCAGGTGTCCCTGAGCATAAATCACTTCACACTTTTTATTGATCCATGTAACATAGGTATGATAGGCTTTAGACTACTCATGTTAGTGTTGCTAAACTGGGGTTTTTGCTTGTTGTCTGTTTTTCTTCAGGTTTTTCTTTTTGGTAGTGTTGGGGATTTTTAACAACACAGAAAGGAGGAGCATTAGATAGAGCCCAACAGGCTCAGTGATGGAAGAAAGGCTGGAAGAGTCTCTGACCACTGTGAGTGACTGGCCCAGCCTGTGTCTGAGAAAAAGATAACAACAGAAAAGCTGATGAAGGTAATCTGCCAATTGGGAGACATAAGATTGAGATGTATGAAGATCTTTTCTATCACAGGTAGACTTGGCCTAGAAGCTTTCCTAAAATATCCCTACCATACAATAAACAAATAAACAACTCTCTGCCCCTGCATACTAAGCAAAAAAAACGAACAAAAGAAACCCCACAATGCACCCACCTGCCCCAGATCTCTGTATATTCAGGATCTGTCATGAACATCTAAGTGGGAAACCTGCTCTCTAGATCTCATTTCCAGAAGGTGGTGTTCTCACAGAAAAAGGACTGATGAACTTCACTTCTCCTAAAAAGCCCATCCATCTCCTGATGAACTCAGGAGGGCACATCTTTGAAATCTAAATAGTGTTCAACTTGTACCTCACCTTCCAAGGAGAGTGGCTGACAGGTCAGTTCTTCCAGACTTTATCCAATCTTGCTCAGGCTTAATGTTGTATTTGCAAGAGTTCTCATCAATCTTTTTGGCAGTTTAGATTTACATGTTGGACTCCCATGACCCTATGCAAAAATTTTTCTATGGATTCAACTTAGGCTGTACTCTGCTTTTCCTAAGGGAATCCACATTTTCCTCTGCATTGCACCAAATGCAAGGGTAAAATTTCATCTTTTCATTTCTCTGCATAGAAACAGAAGTAAATATGAGGAAGTTCTAGAGGCACAAGGGTTTCCTGTCATCAAGTGTTCAGATACATATTCCTTTTCCTTAAAATTATTACTTTAATCTTCATAAAATAAAAATTGCATATTTTGTACATGGCACTTCATGGTTGGCTATGATCTAGAGGAAGTATAAACCAACTGAAGTGATCAGTGTTATATCAAGCAACTCAATAATGTTATACCAACTGTCCCTCTACTGCACCAACATCCATCAGATAAAATAATTGATGGTGCCCCAGTCAATTGGTGTAAGGGAAATAGAGTCATTATATGCTGGTACCGTGCCAGGGGATCAATATCTCCTTCAAACACAAACATCTCTGCCTGGCTTTGACATTAATTACCCACAAATAACTCCACATTGATATCGCTGTGGGAGACCATTATCCTATGTCAGCATTTAATATCTTTGGTATTCCCCTTTAATCCTCACTGTGATGACCTTACCTCTCTAGACAGCCACCCCTTCAGGATGTCTCTCAACTCCTTCACTTCCCACACAAAGGATTTGTAGTCACGTTTGTGTCTCATGTAATTTCCTATTCATCTTCTCTTTTGCTGAAAACTTACACCCATCAGACCTGGAGGTTCATGAACTTGACCTCATAGACATGGTACATGGTAAATGCCAGGAATTCCACTGGGACATCAATGGAATTTCCAGCCTTCATGTGCACTTTCTATCTACTGTGGAGTCATTTTTGCCACCTACTATAAATATTTACATTATAAATGTCAGCAGTGATTTTTGGTCTGTGATGGCAGCCACATTAAACCTTTACCTGAAGGCCAAAATAAAAAAAATATTCAATAACATAATGGAAACAAACATTATGGAAGATTTTATTTTGGTTTTCAGAAGATCAATGAGAATTGTCTTCCTGTGGATTTAGACCTCCATTTAAATCCCCAAGATCCCACAAGAATCTGTTGGTGTCTAACTAAGAGTCAGATCACTGCAAAGATGTTCCTCACACTGAAGGAAAAAAATCTCCTGTTTTCAGAAAGCTATTTTCTCTATATTTTTATAACTTCACACTTCTCTTTGTTATTTTGGGTTGTTGAAATTGACTAATGTACCCAAACTGCTATGAAGGACAGGCAAAGACAGAGAATAGGTAACATCTGGCTCGTTTTCTTAATAAAACAGGATAAAAAAACTTTGCCTTTCAAAGTGTGGAATAAAAGTTAAAAATATGAAGTCAAAAAGCTGAAATATGCAAAGACAAAAAAACCTAAAGAAAAAGCAAGCCCTAATGACAAGATAAAGAATAACATTTAAGAGTCACGGTGTTAAAACAACCTCACATCTTAAAGCAAACACAACAAGTAGCATGAGACTTGAGTTTGTGTTGTGTGGAATATCTAAAGCAGCGCCTCATGGAGTGAAGTTCATGATGATATGCCAATAAAGCAGACTCAGATGATGAAAATCATCAACCTTGGAGCTGTTTCTGTGGGTTGTCAAAGAGAAGCTGGTAAATGCAACAACACCAGCAAATTCTCACAATGAAAAACAGTAGAACTGTATTTTCACTGAAGAAAACAACGGCCCCATATGGTGGTTGCTTTTTTTATCTACAAGAGACCTACTCTTCTGCATGCTGCTACTCCCACAGCTCTTGCCACCTCCCATCCTATATCTTTAGTAAAGCTGTGTCTCTTTCTTCTGAAAAGGTTGTTTTTTTTAATTTGGAGATGGCAGAGAAAGCCACCAGTCTGAGAGGTAAAACCAGAGATGATTTGATAGATACCCTCAATGAGCTGTTAAAATACACCCTGAGTATTAGGCCTGCCCAGAATACCCAAATTATTTTTAAGTTTCATAAGTAAACCCAAGGTATTATAACATGAGATAAAAACTGTTTTAAAACTTATATTGGCTTTTAAGTAAGATTCTTAAGCGATAAGTGGAAGAAAGCAGCTCAGTGTATTGCAGGCTCTTCCTTGATTTTTTTATCAGCAGGCCATAGTTTGGATAAACAGGAAATAAGAGTATTTCTTGTTTCTTCCTCTGACATCAGGTACATCCAAAAACATAAGCACAAGCAGATTGCAGTCTCCACTGAGACAACAGAAGACCTTTATGAAGAAATTTAGATAGGGAAACTGCATTTCATAGTATTAAATTGGGCTGTCTTATGCCTAATTCATATACTCTATCCTAGACATCTCAGAGACAAACACCAAATGAAACCCTAAACCATAAAGGCAGTCCTTGAGTTTTCCAGGACTGCAAAAGCTGAAATTCAGCATAGTGCCTCTTGTCCCAAAATAAACCCCAGCAGTATCTACAACATTTGTTTTCCTCCTGCAATATAAGGAACAACACAAAACAGACCCCAAGGCACATTTCATAAACAATCGTTTTAAAAGACAGCTCATATGCTATAGTGTTCAGCCAAGTTGCTTTTAAAGTATTCCTTTTTTTTTCCAAAATCTTGGGATGTAGCTTGAATCTCATTTTATTGCTATGTGCTGTAAAATCATTACTCACACATTTGGTCTTTGATTTTCTCAGACCCTTATATCAAAAGAGAAAAGGTCAAATTCATTAAAACACTCAGAAATTGCACAGAAATTAAAATAAATTACTAACACCCTGCTCAAGACTTCTATATTTGTATTCCCTAAAAATTTAAGCAGTTCAATTTCTGGCTTACTTTTAACTACTCATAAGTGGACAATTGAAATTATGTGGGAACAGATATAAAATGTCTAAGCTGACTCATTTGAACAAGCCTGAAAAAGACATGATGTACTTTTAAATAAATATTTTAAAATAGTAGTAGTAATTTGACAGAAATTAATACACAAAAACACTTAGCAAAAGTAGGCTGCATACATCCACACTTCCTTGTCAGAAGTGCAAGTAATGAAATACAAATTTAATGAAGATAGAAGTTCAGTGAACTAATATGCCTGTCTAGTACAGTGATTATGTTAATGTCTGTTGCTATTTCAAATCTTCCTTGTGTACAGTAGTCAGAGCCTGGCATCCAGGTTCTGCATTACTCACCCAATGGAAATCCCTCAGCAGCTGTAGGAAACACAGGCTGTGCCTTCACACTGTGTCTACATTCACACACCTCTCCCTTCACTTCTGTTTGTGTGCAAATGATGATAGCTCTGACACAGGACATTTTGCAATTTATAGAGAGAACATACTCATTCCATGGGGAAGATGCTGAATTTCGATAGCTCCAAGGTATATGGGGGAGTAACAAAGGCTTATATTAAAAATAAAAAAAAAAAAAGTTCCTTTGAACACCAGTTTTCTTCTAAGTCTGCCTCTGGGGCACGCCAGTGCCATTCTGGCTGCTGGAGAAGCCCTGACTGCCAGAGCTGACCTGTTGCTGCTCCACAGAGCAGAGCTGCAGACCCAACATGTGTTTCCCTGCGGTGGCCAGAGCAGCGCTCCTGACTTTGCCTTTGGGAAGAGGCTGTACAGGACACACTTAAGCTCTGTATCACCTTTCCTGCACACGATGTGCATGCTGCATTGATTCCTTTGCCATTTAGTGTAATAACCAGCATCCTTTTCTATCCATGTCACTACTAAATGTAGCAATGAAGATAGCACCCATTGGGTCTGCTGTGCATCAGTTGTCAGGTAACAAGTGAAAGAACCTGCCCTGTATTGATTTATGCTGGCTTTTGGTTTAAGACAGTTTCTTTTTGTTCACTTCCTTTTGTTCCCTTGAATATAAGATTTAACATAATACAATGGATGGGCATTTATTGCTGCCAATAGTGAGCACTAAAGGTCAAAGCAAACCAGCCAGTTTCACTTGAGTTATCTTGATGCTTGTACTAAATGAATATTAGCAAAACAGGTGATTAAATGCTATGTGTAATATATGAACCTAATACAAAATACACTGAAGAGTAATAGGCCGACACAAGACTAAAAATAATAAATTATTGTTGTTTTTCTTATTATTATGCTTTGTCAAGCTCCCCTACTAAATGTAAGATGAAGTTAAATAATAACTGAAGTCAAATTTAAAAATGCGGCCCATGGGACAATCTTACAAATGTTCTCAGTACAGAATACTCACGAGTTCATGGTCTGTTGCTGCAGCTTAGCATTTTCTGAACAATGACAAGCAATTATCACTGATGTAATGCTCCCTCTTAAAAGTACTCCTAATAAGAAGATGTGAGAGCAATCTCAACTGGACTGTGATTTCATTGGAACTGAGAGTTAGATTTGTCTATATTGTATAAATCGTCTGGAGAACCACTAGATTTGTAACCATTTCCCCTCTGTTTATGAATTCATGGACAATTTTGCCCATGCCCAACTGTTAGCATTGCTCAACTTCACAACAGTTAATCAGATTTATATTCTTATAAAATAATTGTGTATGTTTCCGCTATGTTTAAAATAAAGGGAACTAATGTTTTTGTCTCCTGAAGGGTCGTGTGTGTGTGTGCCTGAGGTAAAGGTTCGCCCAGGAGGCCTTTCAAAAACTCTAAGAACTTGTGTGAACTACTTAGGTTATAAATGCTTCATTCAGGTTAATGGAGCAATTGGAAGGTGTATAAGGTGTAGGTGTCCTAACTTTGGCATTCTGCAGGTAACTGTGTTACAACCCCAACAGCTTTCACAATGTAAGTTAGCATTACATTCAGACTTTTCAGGTAGCTTTGAATTAGGTAAAATGGACTCCAATCCTGCTTTTTCTTAAGATGCAGTTACACAATGAGGTAAACTGCCTTTGCTGAATAAGTATTCTCAACTTTTTTATTGGCATAGCAAATTAAAAGAGGTAATTTTCACATTCATACTGGGAAGCAAACAGAGCAGCTTCAGGGAATTTTCCTACTCTATCTAGTTAGGATAGTTGTTGCATCACAAAAAACAACCTCTATACAAAAAGAGGATGAAATTAGGAATGAACGAGCTAATTTTTGTAAATATATAGGATTTAAAAATGCAGTGCATTTGCAATTGTTTAATCTCATTTTAGCTGCAGACTCAAGTGAATATTCAGGGCAGTATCACCAGACAAAAAGTGTAAGTCAGTACTCATATATTTTCCTAGCAAGATGTCTCCAAAAAAAAAAAAAAAATTTCAAACATAATTGTAGAGTGCAGCCAAACAAATAATCTCCATAACATTTCATGGGTTCATTTCTAAATCCTCCTTTTATTTTACCTCTGAACTTGATCAGCCCAAGGGAAAGGAAAAAGAAAACAACCATAAGCAGAATATGCCCCTTTATGTTTCACCAGTCCTTCTTCACAGCTGTGAATTGTGCTGGGCCCTTAAAAGAAACCAAATTTCTAAATCTAGCTTGAGATTCTTGTGATCTTTCAATAACATGTACCATAGCTCTTTCGCACAATTGTTTAGTCTCACTAAAAGACCCTATCTTAAGATAATTACTTATTAGACTCCATCTTGTAGGTTTTTGCTTAGCGCTTTCCCTGAATTGTTTACTTGCATGCTTATTTTCATTTTTGTCTTTTCTTATTGAAGGAAGAGGGAGGGAAGGGAAAGAAGCCACATGTAATTCAAGGCAAAAATCCAACACAAGATCCCCAAGAGATCCCTGTATTTTTTTGCACAGAGCCTCCATTCTCAGAGGAGAATGCCTTGGCTCCCCAGGCAGCTCCATGTACTGAGATCTAACTCCAGCCACCAAAGAGACATTTCCTCTGCTCAACACCACCTCCACTCTCTACACGAGTGTTCTTCTACTCCCCAGCCCAGCTGTGCCATTACACCCTGATCCAATTTCTTCAGAGTCTGACAAAAATTGCCTGGACCAGTCAAAGTACTTCCACAGACACCCCACTAAGCATCCCACTCCAGGGGCTGCTAAGCTTTGTTTTAGTGATTCTGACCACCTTTGTACCCGCACCTGGCCTCATCTCCCTTGGCACTAACAATTCACAAAATACTGGGAGAATTACTGCCCTGGCCCTGAGTTACTCTGAAGTAACTGGATTATTCTATTAGGGTATATCTTACTAAAAGCCCTAAGAAAAAAAGACAAAACCCCCACTGAAATAACCTGAAATGTTTCATACCAAGCATTAAAGGTTTCCAAGAAGGCAGAAATGTTAGCAGTCATTACAAGAATATTTAGGCAACCATAACCTTCATTGCACCTCCCATAAATGTGCCTCAATTCAGTGAAAGCTGGACTAGAAACAGGTTCCCAACTACCAGGATTTGATTTAGAGAATCTTTTGTGACACCTGCCTCAGCAACATCTGGCTCCTGCCCTGAGTGCCAATACCACGCAGGCTATAAACCTGCCAATTAGAAGTCATACACTGAAAAATTAAATTTCATTAGTGGAAGTGAAGTTGTGAGCTCAAGCTGGCAAATCTACATCATTCAATAAATCAGCATGAGCCTACAAGCATTCAACATTAGGAAGACTCAACACATTTTTACACAAAATAGCTCTTCCCCTTTGCCATCTTAGCCACATTTGTATCAGTTCCTGATCCAGCTGTGCCACTGTCACACCTGCTCCTCTCTGTTCTTCTGAGAGCCCCAGATCAATTCGATTTCTGCTCCTACCATCACAAAATCCATAATTTCTTTCCTTTTCTAGCCATATGCATGTATCTACTGAATTTTTTTTTTCATTCAACACAAAAGTTAAACTGGTTTGTCAGAAATCAGTTATCTCAAAGCCAAATGATCAGTGCACACCACGAAACAGAATGACTTTAAAAGTAGGAGGCAGGAAGGAAAGACCAAAAAACCCTTGAAATTTAATGGAAAACTAACTTCTTTTTATTGTTACAAGCAGTCAGCATCCATTTGCATCATACACTTAACACCTCCTTCTGTTTCTGCTCTCCTTGTAATTTTTCTTCCTTATAACACTGCATTCCTACAGTTCCTTGGGATTTTCCTATCTCTCACATCTGTCGAGGTTGTACTTCCCCCTAATCAAGGTGAAATGAGATACTGATAGGCTCATGTATTTTTCTTGAAGGGGATCTCTTAGCACAAAGATTTCAATTTGGTACAATAGTGAAATTTCATCTCCATAAGTAATGACTTCTTCATATGTAATACTGCCACTGTTACATTTTTCCTAGAGGAAAAAAATTGCACTCAAATCTAATGTGTTTCAAAGAGAGTGTCAATCTCTCCAGAGCAGAAAAAAATCTCTACCAAATCTCTACTGAGTGCATTAATCTTGATTTTAAAAGTTAATTTCTGGTGCTCTACCTGGGTGGTAAAGAGCAGCAAAGGCCCTGTTTTCTGACAAGGTGATTCAACGCTGAAATTGAGCCCCTGGTCTTAGGGCCCAAGGTGCTTCAGAACTGAAGCATTCAAAGCTACTAGGCACTACTGGACAAAACTTCAGCCACTGCCTAATTCCTAGCTATTTTTACTGTGATGTATCCATGTCTACTGCACTTAGAAGACATCCCCTAAACATAAATTTTACAGCTTCTATTTAAAAAAAAATAATTATAGCTTCCAGCACATGAGACTGCAGATAAAATCTTCTCAAGAAAGTTGACTGTAACCCACTGCAGAGCTGCTGGAAATGGGATTACACAATATGAACATGTATTAGGTAGAACAGAACTGACAGCCCTCATTTTCATTTCAGACACAAAGGAGACGCAGAAGAGATCTTCATTTTTTATAGAAGTAGGTCCCATGTATCTCATACTTTTTTCTTGTTCTTCCAAGCACAGTAATATCAATGAATATCCTTGATCTGACCTTAGAAATTCAAAGTTTAATGTATGAGAGAGCAAAGGGGTTTTAATAAAAAAGATAACACATCTGTGAGAAATGGGAGCAGGCTGTTTATCATTATTAAAGGTTTGTCATTAAATAGATTCATTTGCATCTTAATAACACGATCAGCTTTTTATAATATGCACCAAAATGAGACCGGTTATACTTTCTTAAGACCACAGGATTGAAAACACCATCAATCTGTTCTGAGTGAATGGCACTCCTGAGATTTCCAATAGGGCTGTAATAAAAGTCTGTGGCACTTTGAGAAATGCAGGTGGTAAAGGGGAAAAAGCTGCAGTCGTGCTCCTGGGAATTCTCAAATCATAGCTCACATCAACTCTGAAATGTCTAAGTAATAAAACAGAAGTCAGAAAACAGAAGTCCTATTGCTGTATCATTCCTTCTGTTTCTCAGAAAGAAGTGGGAAGAATGAGAAATGAACACATCCTCTGTCAGATCCCAGAAAGACCTTTCCACTGCAATAAAACAGACACTGCTGCAACAGGTCCTGTAATAAGACTTTTCTGGATGAAAATACTGCAAGACTCAAGACAACAGAACAAATAGCTCTCTGAAACACTGTATGCAGGGTGTCACTCCATACTAAACAGGGTACAACCTGAAAATAAGTTGAAAAACTGTGATATATAAGCACATGACAAACTTTGCATCGCATCAGGGCTCAGGTGCAATCAATACGAGCCATCATTACTGCAACTTAAATGAGCAAATTTCTCATTATTCATTGATAGCTGTTATGTGAGGGGAAGAAGTTAGACCATTCCAGAATGGTTTTTGTGTGCATGCAACTTACTTTTCTTTTCCTGAAGCATTACATTTTTCCTTCTGCCTAAGTCTAATGGGAATTAACACTAGACTGAAACTGAAATCCTTTGTGCATACACACAACACACACAAATCAGACTACCTTGCAAGAAATGGGAGCAGATGGGCTCCCACTAATGAGATGACTTACCCTTCAAAATGAATGCTTGATAAAAAGGAAATAAACCAAGCTTGCTTTACACACTATTTTTTCCCCTAGTACAACTATACCAGGAGGATTTTTTATTTTTAAATATTTTAAAAAAGATTAGCTGTCTTAGACATGGTAAGTCATAGAGTTCCCTGAAACAGTCAGTGGGATGCAATTTTGGCCTCTTCTGCCTTCTGAAGCTTTTTGGGGCTCTTGAAAAGCACATAATGCTCACAGAATTCTATGAATCAGACCTAGAGGGTGATATAGGGATCACAGACTCATACTGAAAGCTTGGAAAAGACCTCAGATCATAGCTCAGTTAAGTACAAAGACAAATCCTCAAAAATGTACTGGGAACATACCTCTTCTCAGGTAGCACCTGTGTTTTAAACCTCACTGCTTACGTTGTCTTTGCTTAATCTTTAAGCAAAGATTAAAGACTAAAATTAAAGACTAAAGACTAAAGTCTTAATCTTTAGTTCAGCTGGAAGAAAAGCAGTTTCATCACCTCACTTTTAACCTCTTTGCTGACCCAGGCTCTTTCCTGTGGAACTGATACTGCAAAGGCATTCAGGACTGCAAATCTTCACAGTTGTTCACTATCTACAGCAAATTATTAAAATGAATAGAATTAAAGTACAAACTTTCATTTAACTACAAAACCTGGCAATATTATAGCTACTCCTGTAATAGTATAGCTACTTCTGTGCTGTGTGAGGTCAAGAAAATTTGGACACAGAGGGTATAGAAACAGACTCTAACCTACATTCTCTTGTATCCTGGCACAATAATGGTATATAAATTCATCACATGAAATGTAAATGTTTCCTCCACTGGGGCAGCTTAGCCTAATGAGAATGAGCTGGAATGTTAATTTTTTTCCCCTGACTTCTCATGGGGACAAGATGCCCTTTATTTTTGCTTACGTTTTCTCTTTTGTCAAAAATAATACATAGTTTTTGCTTAACTATTTTGGGTTCAGAAATTCTTCAAGAAATGCACGCTGCAATTCAATTCAATTCCTTGTGCAACTCATACAGCACAGCACTGCATCTCCTTTGTGAATGGATAAACGTGAGCTCAATAAATCAGGAAAAAAATCCTGGGGAAGTTTACTGCAACTCTGAATTTTATAGGGAAGTGAGAATTTAGTACCCCAGTAAATTGGTTGTTAGGTGTATGTGTGTGCTATGAGGGGTGACATCTGATCCTCGCTCCAGCCTCTACAGCTGCCTCCCTGCCAATGCTCTGGCAAGGCTCTTTGTGAAAACTGTCCCCTGCTGTACTAAGTGAAATCCAATCTCCAATAAAACCCACCACTTGTGCTGTGGCTGTCCATGCATGGGAAGATTTGTTTTCCATTAATACTTGTACAGTAATCTGGACCTCGCAGAAGTTCATTTAATGAGAAAACAAAAAGAACACACACACACACTGCAGAAGAAGTTTTAAACTGCAGTGAATACTAGAAATAAATAACTGGCAGTTTTAGCATCTACAGAAACACTTAAAAAAGTCATAATTTAGTAGTGGCAGGGAAAAACATTTTTTTAATATAATTCTAAATGAATAGATATCTGAAAATATGTCTAATCACTTCAAGCTGTCACCACCCACCCCTGGAATCTGAGGGTGGAAAAGAGAAGGAAAGGAACTGTTGATGATGGAAATGCTGTTATTTGTTCATTGTCAGTGAGCAGGGACAGAAATAGCTCTTCCAGTGCAATTTTTTCTCTCTGAGGGTCAACTTATCTTTTTCAAAACTAAGTAGTGCAAGATGCTGCTGCTACCACAGTTAACTGGAAAGTTCAAAGGATATAAAATCCATGAGATTTTAAATTCCAACTGTCATGAAGATCCCTGAAAATTCCAGTTTAACACATCCATAATTACCCAAGGCTCCACCTACCTAATGCAGAAGTTCCAACAATGGAATTTTTCTAATGTTGTACCATATTTAGCATCATCTTGAAACTCCAGGTATGGCAACCAGAAAAATTGCACTTTTAGAGCTTTTTTCCTCAGCTCGCTTTGATAAATGCAGACAATGTCAGATTTTGACCCTGAAAAAGGGTCAAATAAGAGAGATCTTAAGATTTTTAAATCAGTCTTGGGATGTCCATTCCTAATTTAAAAATGGAAAGACATCACCTCTTCTTGCTCTCAATTGCCTGGTAAAGAGTACGCTTTCTACATAACAGAAAATTTTTGTGGATGCAGAGATAGAAACAGCTTTATGTTCTCACTTGAGCAAACAATACAGACCATTAAGGTGTCAACTATTCTCTGTGCTACTCCACGTGCCTATCTATGAATGACCACCACAGGAGCCTGCTGCAAGCCAGCACGTATAGCATGCCAGTGACTTGCAGCTTCAATAACACCAAAGGAAGTGGCTTCAGAACATTAACAGGTAAAATTCCTTAGCCAGAGCTATCCTCAGGGAATTTTTTTATTTTATTTCTAACCTCACAATTCCAAACCAGAGAGCTAATCCAGCAGAAATACCAAACCAACAGAAACCCCTCCCACCAAAAACCAAAACCACCAAAACAAGAAAACCAAACAAAGAAATCCTACCACCAAAACAAGAAAACCAACCAAACAAACCACCAAATAAAACAAACAACCCAACCAAAGCAACTCCTCCAAAAGCCCAAGAAGCTATGCCTCCTCTCCACCATTTCAGTGGCATTTCTGAAAATCCTATATGGAAAATAGAAAAGTTAACTATAAGAAAATTTAATCTCCCTAGTTGGTAGTAGCTTTCTACAGTTACCCTGAAAGGCCATTTCATTAGATAATAAATTCATCATGATATCAAATTTACATAATGTTTTTCAATGACTTATTAATATGCAAATATTTTAAAAAAATATTGAAAACCCAAATGTTCCTAAAACATGAAGATATGCTAGTTAACAATGGGGGTGGGGGTGAATCAAATGGAACCTCACCACTGCACAAACAAAGAGAACACAAGAGGACACAAGAGACTGAGCTCTAGACCACCTGCATTGAAAATCCTGTAGCTGTCCTAGGTATTGATGAAACAAAAAAAGTATAATTTTGAAACACAAGGAAACAATTATTAGAAAATATTCCAGCTGCCTGTCACTATTTAGAAGAGGTAGGAAAAGAAAGGGGTAGATGATGGCTCCACTGTTGGAAGCTGAAGGAAGAGAATTCCAGGACAGGTTTCCAAGCACCTGCCTATAAAGCTCAGGAATACTTCACAAATAATCCTCAAGACTTTTAACATCTTTAAATGTAGCACATGATGAAAATACTCTTGCAGACCAGTGGTCCTCTGGACTTTCTAGATGACATCCTTATAACAAGCCTGATACTGAATTGCTGTATGAAAATGCAGCAAACTTTCCCAACTGGAAATACATTGGACTCTGGGACAGTAATTTAGGCAATGACTACCAACATCTAAGCCCTTAGCTGCTATCAGGGCCATGGGTTCCAACAGCACCTTGCTGTTGGTAGGAATTGCTCTAGTCTTACCACAAGTCCCTCACATAACATATCTGGGAAAAAGTGATATAAGAAAAGTTGGCAATAAAAGTAAAAAAGAGGGGCCTGCACTGTCCTTACAATCTGAAACATTTTTATAATAGATGATTCATTGTTTTTCATGGAAGTGATCAGCTTGCACCGTGGCTCCACAGAGTGTTTTTGATACCTGCAAAACTGTTACCTCTGAAATCACAAGGCTTAATGTTTACAAAAAAAAAAAAAAAAAAAGGGAAAGAATTGACCTTTTCCATTTTTACCTATTAGGTTTCACCAAAGATTTCTTAAGAATCCAAAAGGAGACATTTCTTGTTTGTTGGCTGAATATTTTTTTCAAGCTAAGAATCTTATTTTTGTATTGCAAAGCATAAAAATCAAAGCCTAATTTAAAAGTAATTGCACCCTGATTAACTAATAAATATGGGACCTAGACAGACATACTCAAAAGTGTTTTCTGTGGAAAACCATTCACTTCTTCATAATATGTTTTCATTAGCACTAGCTCTGATGACTCCTCTAAAAAAAGTTTCCACTTGCTTTGATAACAGCATCTGCCTTATGCAAAGCTAGCAATGACATTCCTGTGTTATGGCTCAATCAGTTTTTTGCCTATTTAAGACATCAGGTAGCTTTTCCTGCTTAGGTACATCTCCTCAACTTTCTTTAATCTCTCAGGTTATGCTTGCTAGCACTCGAAAAACCTCAAATGATTAACAGCTGAGCTATTCACTGAGATACTGTGCAGCCGACCTGGAAAATGAGAATTTCAGTTCTACAAGCTCTGCTGCACCCTGGGATGAACAGGAATTCTATAGTGCTCAGTCCCATTTTGTCCAGCTAAACAATGTCCTGTTACTGATTGGGATGAACATATTGTATTCCATGCCAGATGCCAAAAACTACGAGACCTAAAGTCATGATGGAGAAAATATATTATCAATATCAGGATGAACAGAGGTGAAACTTGGGGTTATAAAGCCATTTACTGTACTTACTGTTTTGGTAAGTTTGGTGCTTCATCATCATTCAGAGCTTGGAAAGGCCCAAGGAATTAACTATCAGAGATTTTTCCTCAGATTTTTACTATGCAAATATTTGTGCTAAAAAGCTACAAACATAAAAAATGAAGCACAGCCAGTCAAAGCACAATCAAACAGGACTTAGTATCCACCAGAAGAAAATTTATTTGCAAAAAGCTTGAGAGAGTTAGCTTTACACCAACAACCTCTTTCCCACTCAAGTGTACACAAACAAGCAATGATTTTCTGTCTTGATAACCTACTTCAGATGAACAAAGAGTCCCACACTTTTCCTTAGCTCCTTATCAGCCACTTCATACATGCCTGTAGCTAACATCATTATGCTGTGGTTTTTAAGTGTCTGTCAGCAAGAGGGTCTTTGATGTGAAGAGACAACAAATCTGGATAGAGCTGATGGATGTTTTAAGTCCTTTCTTAAAGGCTTGATAGAATAATTAAACTGATGCTCTGTAGTGGTAATTAGGGGAGAAAATAGAGCCACCAGCCAGTTTGGGGAATTATTAGCAAGCTGTGCACATATAAAACACAAACGCTCAGGAAAAATAAGAGTGCTTCGTACTGAAGAGTGGGAACCTAGAAGTGCTGGAGGCCTTTGGTCTGTTAATGCACAGCATTTGAAACTGCAAGAGAATGAATAAACTGTGTGTACAAACTTCAGTAGCAAATAAAGCATAAGGGGAAAATAGGATATATCAAACTGGAGCCACAATTTTTTCCTTTATAAAATACTTGGAAAGATCCAGAAGAGTCTCAGCACTCTGTGCCACCAGGACATACACAGTACATTAAAAGGTTTTCAGTAGCAGCTAACAGCTCTTCTGTCAGAAAGCATTTACATATTTAATAATTCTTCGAAGAGAGCTCAGTTTTGGTACAACATCCCCAAGAGAAGAAATACAAAACCACAGGAGCCTAGATTAGTTTGACAATCTGGCTTCAAAGACAAAGACCAAGCATCCGAATGGGTGTTTGCACTAGTATCTCCCTATTAACAAAGCACACACTGTAATAAGATCCTGGAGTAAGCATGAAATTATATTCCTCTAATGACTTATCAGCACATATAGGCACACAACTAATGTGTACAAAGAATGCAGCTCCAAGTTGTCCAAAAGCTGCTGAAATTACAGGACACTGCTGTTTCTGAGAGGTTTCCTGAGAGCTTATATGGACCTCCTGACACACTAAGGAAAGGAAATATGAGAGGAATTGTAAGTCCTCGAGAAGAACTAGGACCATTGTTTTTCAAAACTCTTAGGAAATAACAAAATAGAAAGTGCAGCTACATTAGCTGAAAACGTGCCAGTTGTGCCATTCCTTGCATTTCCAGTGCCCTACAGGAGTGATGGGATCCTTATCCAAAGTTTTCCAGCAGGTCATGGCTTCACCTCCTGTCTCTACTCCACACTACATTTGTTACAATGCTATTAGCCATACAATTACATTTGTTATAATGCTATTAGCCATTTTTTTGGCTATGTGGAATTCCTCTCCCAAAATCAAAAGCACTCTTCCCTCCCCACTTTTTTCAGGTTTATATTTAAAAATTACATTGAAGCTATTTTTCATTTTACAAAAGATATCCACGATATACCTTCAACACAGAGAGACCAGAAATGTTATGAAACAAGAAATCCAATTCCTTCCCACATATAAAGGAAAACGCCATGAAAATTCATTCATGACATTTAAACATTTATACAAAGTTTCTGCCAATCAAGGAATATGGAATAGAACTTGTGGAGTGAAGAAGCAGAGCTGAAAGGGCAGTTTCAAGAGTGGATGAACTCTCTTTTTAAACCTCCCCTCATGAAACAGAACAAAATACAACCCCACAGACTCCTGTTTTCATTTGACTTAGCCAGCACTATTTAAAGCTGTTGGTGAATGTGAACACCTCTAAGGCCTGTGAGAGGCCTGAGGGTCTGTAGCTCTCTCCTGCCCCACTTCCAGCCAATCTGTGCTTCTTCAAGAAGGGCAAGTAAAGTTTAATGGTAAGAATCTAATTTTCTTAAGCTTTTCATTAGGAAGCATTTCAACAGAAATGAAGGTGGCAGATGGTATTTCAACATGTACATATCATCAGTAATCCAATGTTAAAAACCTGTGTCACCTTCACAGCATAGCTCCAGTCATTCAGGTTACTCACCATTACTGTTATTTTTACTTGCAAAGAAGACTGTAAGATATTTGCAACAAAATACATTAAGGGCAGTTTGACAGAATTAAATATTTATAGTGTATGGTAAATAATTTACAGAAAATATATTAAGATTTCAGGTTCTAATCACTTTGTTTTCATTGTTTTGATTACTTCTGAGAAAACACTCTTGCAAAGAAAAAAACCCAGGCACATGCCCTTTTTAAGAGATTAGGAATGATTGATGGCTAAGTGTAACCTTTCCATGAAAACAATTCTACCTCCAGTTTCAAGTGGGTATATGTTCCATAAGTTTAAAATAGCATTCCACAGTAGTGTGTGGTGTCAAAACATAAGCACAATTATATGACAAAACCTAACTAGTCTCTGGTTTAGCGTTTGGTTGTTTTTTTTCCCCCTGAGAACACTTGCTTTCCGCTGTCCACCAAGCAACAGAACCAAGGTTTTTTTGTCATCCTAAATAAACATAAGCCGTTTTTTTAAAGTGCACAACGCCTGGCTCCAGAAGCAGCATGTGTTCACCAGAGAATAGCTTCAGACAAATGTGTCTAAGCTGTACTCAGTGCCTGCCTTACCCCAGTGAGTGCTGCACCAGGGCATTCTGTCCAGGCTTCTCTCTCAGATGCCTGGCAATCTGAATCTGAAATACTTGCAGAGCTCCGAAGCTCCCCTTGCAGATTCAGAGTTTGAAAAGGTATCTATTTCTCTTAGGATAAACAAAGTTTAAAAGTCTAAGAGAGTAAAGCTTTCTGAGTGAGGACCTGACTGTACAGTCAAGTGCAACACAGAAGTGCCTCCAGTGCCTTGCAAACATCCATGAAACTTCATGTGCAGGAATATAACCAGAGACAATGGTACACTGGCCACCTCAAAGCCACTCCAGTAAAGGATTGTTAAAGGATACTCAGCTGCTGAGTGTAGGGAGCATTCTTTGCAAGGCCCTATGCATATCCCAGAATACCACACATTTAATGGCCTTTCCAAGTCCAGCTTTGTCTTGGGAACTAAAAGAATCAGTAGTTAATGCTCCTTTCATCAGAGATACTGCTAATGCAGCTGTTCTCAGCACCCCAAAATCATTCCACCTTTCTTTGGAAAAGGTGCACCTCTTCACCTGCAACACATCTTATCCTTCACCCTGAAAACCCTTTACCTTTGCCAACATAAACATTTTTGGAATATAAAAAACAAAATAAATATTCACTAAAATATACCATTTTTTAAAAATGGGGTTTTATACATTGCTCAATTCTGTGTAAAAATTAATTAAGCAACCTTACTCTTCAAAAAGGAGCAGCTGCAAAATTTCCAGTCTTATGCACAGCAGGGCTGTGAAACCATAAGGGCTAACTTCAGATTTGAAGCATAGCTTGCTGCAAAACACAAGAGATTATGGCTACTTTTAGTAAATCTATATTTCCAAAATATTACCATAAAAAGAAATTAGGAGGTAAAAAAATGGATTCAAAGATTATTTTTCTCTTAACTTCAACCTGCTCAGAATTAAAACATCTGTGAACAATGAATAGCTCTTAAAATGTGTAGAAATTGCTCCAGAAAAACAGTAAACCTCTCGGCTCTCTGAAGCTCCTTTCCTCTGCATTTCAAGTGAACTTCAAACCCCTGAATTTTATTACAAGGTTTTGTCTAACTCTTCCTTCTCAAAACACGATTAGAATCACAGAATCATTTAGGCCACAAACACCTCTCAGGTAATCAAGTCCAACTGTAAATCTAACATTGCCAAGTCCATAATTAAACCATGTCCCAGAGTGCCACACCTACCCATCTTTTAAATACCTCCAGAAATGGTGACTCAACCACTTCCTGGTCAGCCAAGGTTTGGCATTGCAAGAAAGAAATTTGCTGTATTTTCATGTTCTTGGGAAACTGGAAAGTGCTGTGGAGCACAGCAAACAAACAGCTAACAAAGCTCTACAGGCCCAGAAGAGATGCAGAGTTTTTGAAATGGGAAATATTTTTGAGATTTTATTTTTATATTTTTTCCTATGGAAAAAAATACAAATATTTTAACCTATGGAAACTTATTCCTGTGGCAATAATCCAAATTACTTTAAGATTTCTTGTTTATTGTCACATCTGCCCAGACTTTTAAGCTGCTACTTTATGCACTATAGACTATTTTTAAAAAGTCAAAAATCCTGCAATTGGGTTCCAATAATCACATTGAAACAAATTACAGCTGTTATTCTATCATGCTATCGAATTTGCCCAAGCTACAACTTCCAGTAACTGCAGGAAATCAACTTCCTTTTGCTCCTTTCATCATTCTTCAGCTTTCTGTTCCACTAGCTCCCTAGTTCAGCACCCTTACAGCTAATGCCTGGACTTTACTCCAGGTTGAATTTATTAGTTTTTAACTTTCAGGTCTTGATTCCTGCTACCCATTTCAATACCAGATGAAAGAGTTCTTCAGTCTTAATCAAAATAGCTTCGTTGTCTTTTGGATACATTAATCAGGTTCTTAAAAAAAAAAAAAAAAAAAAAAAGGCAAAAAGCACCCACACCTCTTTCTTGCCCCTGAGTGGTTTTTGAGTTGCTCTCCCTGCACCATGCTCTTTGGTATTAATAACAATATTAAAAACTGAGAAAATGCAATTTAAAAGAAGCTAAAGAATCTTGCACCAAAACCTCAATAAGATGAAGCACTTCAAACCTACAAAACAAGTTATGATCCCTGCTCCAAGAAATCAAAGACCAGACATAGGGCAGGCAGTAGGAAAAAACACTAGAGGACAGTGGGCATGCCAGCATTTCCAGCTAACTGACCCAGCAGTCAACACTGTACCAGCTTTGAAGCCATCAGTACCATGCGTAGAAAATAACATTCCTAAATCTGTCTCACTGTCACTCAGTGGTAAAAGTCAAACATCTTGCTTAGAAGGTGTCTGCAGCTCTGTTGCTCATATTCTCACAGATTACAGTAGAAATTTTCTAAGACTTCACACTTTGCTATAACCATGAAGAGACTGAGTCTTTTTAGAGTAAGAAGAGGTTAATTGCGTAGAAATTATTACCTCCCTAGAAAAAGAAAGCTTCATTTTGTCTCTCCTGTAGGATCGTGCTAGCAAACAGAGAGGACTGTTCAATAAAATAAGATTATGCTTTCATACAAAAGAAAAGTAGAGTTTAGACTACTCAGCAAGTTATTAGTTTTGCATCAAGAAGGACAAGCATATTTAATATCCATAAAGTCAGGAATGGCTAATTTGAAAGCAACACTTCCAAAGGAAATATTCCCCCCACCCCCTTCCCTGCTACAAACCAGTTTTCCAATGTGGCTTATTTTCTAGCCTTCGGACACAATCTGTTTAATTTTTGCTATGAACAGGAGTTATATCTGTTGAGGTGATGGTTTGGGCAAAATGACAAAAAGGTGGATAGGTAAGAATGAATGCAGCAAAAAGCTACAACAAAGGAGGTTGGAATATTTTTTAATTCTTTTATTGTATTCATAATGAAAGCTCATGATGAAATAGAAAATTGCTACCTTTCACTCAATAACTCTTTGACCAGAAAAGTTTTTCAACTTCCTAACAAACATTTCTTGACTCATAAAATTGTTCATTCTCCAGAAAATGAAATTAGAAGAAGAAATGCAAGAACAATGCCAGTAAAAGAAAATCTCCTCTTTTATTTACTATTTTTAGGGCTTTATTCTATTTAAACTTAAGGAGATGGAAGAAGACCGTAAAAAGGCAATTAGCTTTCAAGCAAGGGGAAAATAATTTCAAATATGACATTCAGTCATAAAAATATTGCATTTGCTGTAGCAAAAGGAAAATCAAACCACATGAGCCCTCAGGTCTGGAATGCTGCTCCTGAAATGGCCAATGTGCTTCCAGGGAGAGGCCAATAGAAACAAACTACACTGCACACTATGGGTTGTGCAATGCAGAGGAAAAATTGCGCAAAGAGAAAAAGTGCTTCCTGACCCTTGCAGCAATCAGCCTATTCCTCGAAGCATGAGATTTGATTACCTTCATCTCAGTGGGCACAACCATGAATATCACTGTATCCTTTCTAATGCCCAGGACATTCTAGCTGAGGAAGGGACACCAATGTAAGAATTTCTAGAGCATTTTGATTTTGGAACCTGGGCAATAACTGCAGTAAGAAATCTAGGGAAAAACATGCACATGAAAATACTTGCATGCATTTAGATCACTATTGAGGAAAAAAAATATTGTAAGTTAATTTCATTCTAACAAATCCCTTGATAATTAAATTCCCCATGCCAGAAAAGCAAAAAATCTCAAACCCAAAACCAAAAGCCCCAGGGAAGATATTTATCTGATCAAAGCTTTAGGACAATTCATACATAGATATCTGACATGTGGCATAGACTCTTGTGGTCTGTCCTAAAACTTGAGTGCAGATTTTTGCAAAAGTCCCAAAAAGCAACCCCCATCAAAACAATCAAATAGGAACACTGGCAGTTGAACATCTTTGTCCTGCTCAAAAATGCACTGAAAAATACATGAAATCTGACATGCCTTAACTAGAGAAAAACTTCAGCCATATATGGACATATATAATCATCATAATGTTATGATGACACATGTTAATAAACATCATAATGTTATGAACATCTTTAGACTACTGCTCTGTTGGTAGCACTGTCTTTCCTGAGTGCACACAGTATTAATTTATGGAAAGAAGGTAACAAGTCCAAGAAGTTTTGCTAGTTCTGCATAAATCAGGTAACATGGTCCACTACCATTTCCCACCAGGAATGAGAGTTTCAGGGGATGTAGAAACAGTGTCATGTGCAGAGCAGAGGTGCAGAGAGCTGGACACTGTAGGCTCAGATCAGAGAGCATTGGGGTTACTGAAGCAAAATGGTGAGCTTCTCACTCATGACAAATGCTAGGTTTAATGAACTCCTTATCTCCCATTAAATATACTAACTCCAGTTCTGGAATGCCAAAGGTTTTCTGGATATAATTTTTAATTTTTACATTTATCTGCAATGTTACTCTCTCCCTGCAAAGCTAGAAGTCTGTTCATGGGCATTCCTTCTCTTCTTAGCATATATGACATGTACTAAAATTTGAATAAGAGGGAAGGTGGAGGTTACCTCAGCTTTTGTAGCTACTTAGGAGGAGCTATGAATGGCCTCCCCTTTTCTCCTCTTTGTAAACCTGTCAGTGTACAAGGAATAAGGAGTGTCTAAGTACCTAACTGTACAGGAAGAGGAAGATTGACCACTGGGTCACAGTGTTCCTGTCTGATGTCATCACCAAGATACAGAGGACAAAAAAAAAATCCTCTTGTTCAACAAGATATACAAAGGAAGTTATTACTGCAGAAATCAGGATTACTACAGTGTTTCCTAAGATGAGTGCCTGGGCAAGCACTCATTGAAGACATTCTGTTCAATGCCTTTTTAACAGCAACAGTAGCACAAGATTAAAAGATTTATGGTTAAATATCCCACTCTTTCCTGAATCAGAAGTTTCAGTGAAGAGGCTTATGGATATGTTGCATTCTAGCTTCCATGTTACCAAAACACTACACCAACCTTCCTCTTAAGTTTTACCTCCTCTACTCTGCAAGTCCACCTCTGTAAAGCAGTTACCATATGCTCAACTCACAGCTTGCTCTTGAGCTTTCTGTATTTACACAGGATCTAAACATACACTTAAATGCCTTGCTGAAAAAGAGATGAATTTTCGAGTCATGGACATTTGGGAATCAAAGTCAAAGAATTAAGGAGTCCAGAACCTGGATTTATGGATATACAAAAGTAGAATAGCATGCCTTTAACATTGTCTTGTGAGTTCTTTCTGGGATGAATGTGTCCTTGAGAGGACCAAAAAGAAAGAGCAAAATGTCTTCTTGCTGCCCAAAGGTATTTTATACAGTGGAGCAAGGGGAATATAATCAGCATTAAAGTGCTCTTCGTAAATAATGGACAATCTAGCAGCTTTTATCTACTCTGCACTTTAAAATAAAGTTTCTACTGCTGAATATTTCACGAGCAAAAGGTCATTTTTTGTGGCTTTTAAATTATACAATTCAGAAACTGTTAGGAAAGAAAGTTCTGTGTTGCAATGCAATAATAGTGAGTTTTGAGAAACATGGGCCACCTTAAATACACATTTTGAAACCTACCACATACAAACTCATGGGGACATCTTTGCCCTGAACTATAACTACTGGTTTTTAAGATGTCCAATCCTATTCAGCAATACAGTATTTAATATCAAGTGAAGCATAAACCTTAACATACATTCTCCTGAGCTGTCAGTTCTAGTTTGCATTTCTTATCAAAATACACTGCTGATCACAGGTCATTTAGATGTGCAGCCATGACAGCCATTTTCAGGAAATTAATTTTCTGCATATTATTTTAAAGGTGTATTTTATTACAGCCTTTTCAAATGACAATTAGAGTTCCACATAAACAAAACCATTAAGGAAGCACACTGGTGAACAGGTGAATTGTCAAGATGAGTTAGAAGTAACCTTAACTGTGTCCTCTGTGAATATAAGGCCACGACACAGACCTACTGCTGCATCCAGAGACAGATGTTCTGTGGGTGTAGATCAGCACAACTTTACAGAAGTCAGTCATGCTACATCTGGTTTCTATCAACAGAAGCACCAGTATGCTTCTCCTTAGCACCATAACATTTACAGCATCCCACACCTATAAATGACCGCCACGGGAGCCTGCTGCACTTCAGCACACCAAGCATCCAGAGACTTGCAGCCTCAGCAACACTGAAACAAGAGCCTTCAGAACATTAGCAGGTAAAATCCCTTAGCCAGAGCTATCCTCAGGGAACCTTTTCGTTTTCTTTTTAACCCCACACTTTCAAACCACAGAACTACTCTAACAAAAAAAAAAAAAAAAAAAAAAAAAAAAACCAAAAAACAAACAAACCCAAAACCAAACAAACAAAACCACAAAAAACCAAAAAACAACCCAAAACCCACAAACACCCCATGTCAAAAACAACAAAAACCAAACAACAAACCCACAATCAAAACAAAATACCAGATTTTAAAATATCAAAATTCCTTTTGTTTTTAAAACAAAGGTATTTTCTAGATATGGTAACTGAGCTCCTACCCAATTCCTCTTAGCTTATTCACAGTCCCCACTTAAAAAAAAAAAAAAAAAGATAAGGAAGAAATTAAAACACGAAAGGATTTATCTGCAGAAGTTAGAAGCAATCAGGACAAACAGTACCATACAAAGCAAATCCTCAACATACAGCCCCCTGCATATACAGATGCCAAACCTGTCTATGGCAAAAAAATAAGTTTATTGAATGACTTCTCGCACAGCAAGGACGAAATCTGATACACCTGGCTAACTTCAAGATCAATCATCTTTTTTAGCAACAAATTCCAGTGAAAGTCCCATGAAGTGATGGGACATGCATTAAAACACAATGTACAAAACTATTCTTTGGATTTTAGATATTCTTCTGGGATTTTGTAAAAATAAAATTGATCTTTAGCACTTATTTCAAGTAGGCTTACAGCTTTATTGAGATCATATGTCCCTCCTACATTTACCAGCAGAAAAAAATCAGGCAGATCTGTCATGCGTGATTCGGCATTAGACACCTCAACTGCAGCAGTAAGGTTATTTTAAAGAGTCGTGTCTGCTACAGTCTGAACCTTATACAACACACTATCATTGCCAAACAGCTAAAATAGTTGCTAAACTCTTTATTTATAGACATAGTGAATGTGGTCCTTAATAACTCTGGTTTACTTAGGATGGTATTCAAAAGCCAATATTGTCTCATTTGTCTGGGTCTGTCAAACACAAATATCAATTTGGAAGCTACAAGAAATGCACAGGTTTTATCCTGGCCCATTGCACAGAGGCAGTTGTGGGGTTTTTTTGGTCAATAAATTCTCTCAAGACATTACATTTAAAAACTTCAAGTGTATCAGCCAAATTATACTTTTAAAACAACTTTTGATGCCTGTTGGCATCAGGGCTAGTAGGAACAACGATACCTATGGGCTCTCTTGCTGCCTTTTACATTGCTCTTCTCTCATTACATTTCATGGACATGGGTGTAAAGATAAAAGAAAAAGATCTTTATTAGGGAAAAAAATTCAAAAGGAAGATGTCTCTGAGGGAGGCAAAGCATCTCAGTTTTGCCCCCTGCTTCTGCAAGGAGAAAATGAAACTTGTTGGTAGAGCTTGCCAAAACAGACTGCAGCTGGATCCAAAATATTATTGATGGGTAACTGAAATTTATATGTATCAATAAATACCAACACGCTATAGTAATGAAGATACAGATGTGCTCTTCTGTTTGATAGTATCTAACAATTTGTCAAGGGACTGTAATTGAAGCCAAAGACAACTTGTTTACTCTGTATTAAAACACAGTAATTAATATCACAGTAATTAATATCAGAGTAAATTTTATGTCTATCATCTGATATTTAGATAGAGTTTCAGGTATCTAAGAGAAAATGGGATGTGTCAGTTTAGATTAGCAATCCAACAAAGAATGACCATGATACTTATATAAAACCAACCTATGGACAAGGTTGTGGAATGTAACAACCACGAAGTTTCCTATACCAAATCACCCGATGGGAAATCAACTGACTCCCCTAGAAATGATGCAACTTTCCTGCTTCTCATAGAAGAGAGCCAAAGAATAGGTGCCCATTTCACCTATTCCACCCTCATCCCTGTGATGCCACAAACCAGTAGGAGAGAGAAAATAGATGTAGTCATTCTGAGTGCCAGTGTTCTACATGGATCTATACCCAAAAGTGCTTCTTGGAAGAAAAACCTTGCATTGAAAAAACTCAGGTATCACTGAACTCACTCCACACTTCTTAGAGGGCAAACAGATCAACTTACGTAGCTCTCCTACTTTGAGAATTTCACACAGCATCTTTGTCAGCTCAATGCTGCTTCGGCCAAATGGGCACTCATGCTTGTCTTCTCGACTGCTGTTCTCCAGGACAATCTGAAGGTGGAATCAAAATGGAAAACAATCAGTTTGAAGAACCCATGAGCTGCGACACTGTTCTCCACATCCAACATTTACAGGGCATATCAGACTTAGTCTAGGAAACTGTATGGGGAATTCAGGAAAATGTATTTTAATAAACCTTAGTCTTCCCCACAGCTAAATGACCTATGCCATTTATGTCATGGCTTCAAACTGAAAGACAGTAGGTTTAGATGAGATATTAGGAAGAAATTTGTTGCTGTGAGGGTGGTGAGGCACTGGAACGGGTTGCTTAGAAAAGCTGTGGATGCCCCACCCCTAGAAGTGTTCAAGGCCAGGCTGGATGGGGCTTTGTGTAACCTGGTCAAGTGGGAGATTTCCCTGCTCTGAGGTTGGAACTACATTTCTGAGGTCCTTTCCAAACCATTCTATGATTCTATGTCTGAGGCAGTAAGCAACATATAAACACAGTGCTGCTCCACAACCAACTGGGAAGTTTTGCCTTTGCTACGCAATGTTGCTGTTCTGCACCACCCTGACTTGGAGAAACTGAAGTAGAAGCCAAAGAGAAAGAAATAGTTTCATTTTAAATGTGCTGGTTAAAGGAAATTAGGTAAATTATTGATAGGCATGAACACACCTAAAAGGATCTATAAAACCGAGACGGAATCTTCATCATTGTATTCAGTCTTCAAAGTAGTCTCAAGTGATAAAATCAAACAACACACAAAGGAAGAAAATGTCTGCATTCTCTCTATTATGAGAAGAATTTTTTGCTTATGTGCAAAACATTTCAGAGAACAATCACTCTTGTATCAAGCACATGAATGGTGCAAAAATGACTGAAGGAGAGTCTTTGCATTCTCTATTGAGCAACACTGTAAAATAAATGAAAGAAAATAACTCCTTCTACATTTATATACCCATTAAGTTCTGCCATATCTGATACAGTGGAGACAGTTTTCCTTGGCACTACAACTAAATAAGAAATGAAAAGTTATAAAAATACTATAGATTTCACTGAAGCAGTGAGCCTGAAAAGAAAGAGCAGAATAAGGTCTGGGGAAAAAAAAAATGAAATTGTCAAAACAAATTTGAAGTAAAAATTGTCTTTGTAGAACAAACTTTGCCACTTCACAAAAAGAAAAACCTCATCCTAAGCAGCTGATGCATAGCCTAGGGATGAGGGACAGAAGAAGAAAATGAATTTCAAAGGTAAGATATTTTGCCAAGCAGCAGAGAATCCCAGATGATCTCACAATTTTTCTCACAAACCGGTGTTTAGACACTGCTCTCTGCCTTGCATTCCTCCTGTCTTGTTGGCCCCCATCTCCATCATGTTTTTTGTTTGGCTTTCTGTATTGTTTGTGGCTTTTTACTTGTTTGTTTTAAATCTTTCTATTTTTACTGCAAATAAAGGTTTGCAAGGGGCTTCGAGGCTGGAATTCCACCCAGAACCAGGAGGAAAGGTGGAGGGGAGAAGCAGTTCAATACTGGATGACACTAAAAACTTTCCCTCCCTTCTCAGATCTTGGTTTTGACTGTTTAGGTCTAGATGGAGATTTGCTTCTAGTCCTTCTTTCCTGTGAAGCAGCTACATGTGGGAAAAGAGTGAAAACCCTACAGCAAGTAGGAAAGTTATGTGCTTCACACAGCATGCCAAGGTCTTTTCAAAAAGCATCTATTTTAGTCCTACAGTACAAAGGGCAGCCTCTAGCTGCTCCCAACCCTTCACCCAGGGATGTAAAAGGGTGGTTGCTCTCTGTGTTATGAGAAAACGTGATCTCTTGGGTTTGTTTTCCAGTGCTGCTGATATTTCCTTGGGTTGCTTACACTTCCCACAGAAGCTTACAAAGTCATTAGGGATATGACATATACTTTATCACCACAATTTTTTACTGGCCTTTTCCAATAGTACTGTGTCATGTTCCAGAGTCTGCCAAGAGGATTCTTCCTTCTAGAAGTTTTGGTTTAAATGCCAGGCAATTGCTCCATGTCATCTCTGGGTAACAGTAAATCAGAGAAACACCCCTGCTATTTTTGTTTTACGTTGCTGCAGCCACTGTTCAAGAAACATGTGAATATGACTTTATATTCTGGATGAGTCATCCTGCTTCACTCTCTCTCATGGAGGACAGAGCTACAGTTCTACACCCAAAAGCAGAAGCAAAGATAGAGTAGCACCAGCACAATGGAAAGCTGTGTGTCTCAATACCTCCCTAAGATCACTTCCCTCATTCTTTTTATTACCCAGTTTTATCTCTCACATAATAAAACATAAAATCTGCATACTGGAGCGGGGGGTTGCTTCCACACAGATTTAGATACAGCAGAGAAACACTGGTAATAAAATCAATGGAGAGGCAAATTGAAAGGGCAAGGGGGAGGGAGAGGGAAGCATGGGGATGTATTTCTGCTCGCTTCTGGCAAATGCACCTTGTTGAGTCTCACATTAACCTGACATATTAACATTTCATGAGCACATAAATATTTAATGGTGACACCATATATGCATATAATGTAAGACAGAATTACAGCAATCAATAAGAATGCCAGAGAAATAGTTAAGGCACTGTGTATTGCTATACAGCAAATTAAATGGCAATTTGAGTAATCAATATGTAAAGCAGTCTTAAAATGATCCTCAGAAACACTCTCTACAAGCATCAGTTTTTTTAGCATTTGCTGTACAAAATAAAGCTGTGCTGCCATGTCACATTCCTTTAAGAAAGTAAGATGGACGGCCCTTTACTGCATCTAAATATCTGTGGGCAAATTTGACAGATATGGATCTTCTGCAGGAAACAGCAACAGTAAAAAGGGAAAGAAAAAAATAGGTTCTTATAAATATCCAAAGAGAAATCATTCCTAGTCTTGGCAACAGATTTACAACATTCATTATTATATTTGTAATACTCTTTTCACGACTTCACGACTCATATCCTGTTCCAAAGTAAAATGCTATAAATAGAGCTGATAAGGACATGGTTTTAATGTTATTTCCTTTATCACTGTGGTTACGGAGGAGAAATAAGCAGGGAATGGACACGTTCCCTTCATAAAGCGGTGAAAACAATACCAGGGAAAGAAATATAACACACAGCTCAAGACAGAAAAACACTTTGTTCTATCTATAGACCATACTCCTGGCTTGAGTCACGTTTTTATCACAACAGTTATTTTACCACTGGAAGGAAAGTAGTGAGGAAGCTGCAAGCCCACACAACCTTCCTTTAAACAGAGGTCTATCATTAATGCTCATTAAGTGCTTCACCCTATTATCTTCCTCCACCTCCCCATCAAAAATCCACAGTGAGCTGCAGATCCACCAGACATTCACAATCAGCAGCCACAGTGGTTAAATTTTGCTTGGGGAAAACAAATATTCAGAAGCAGAGACCATGGACATTGCAGTAGAATTCCTGGCACCACAGAATCGCAGAATCATTTAGGTTGGAAAAGATATTTAAGATCATCCAGTCCAACCATTAACTCAACACTGCTGAGTCGAGCACTAACTAAGCCATGTCTCCAAGTGCCTACATCTACATGTCCTTTAAATACCACCAGGGATGGTGACTCAACCACTCCCCACAGCAGGCTGTTCCAGTTGTTGACAACCTTCCCATGAAGAATTTAGGTATCCAACCTAAACCTCCACTAGCACAACTTAAGGCCATTTCCTCTTGCCCAGCTGTTTCTTCCTTGGGACAGGAAAACTCCTACCTTGCTACAACCTCCTTTCAGGGAGTTGTAGAGAGTGATATGGTCTCTCTTGAGCCTCCTTTTCCCAGGTTGAACACCCCCCCCGCTCCCTCAGCTGGCTCCTCATTGTGCTCCAGACCCTTCCCCAGCTCCATTGCCCTTGTCTTGACAAACTCCAGCCCCTCAATGCCATTCTTGCAGTGAAGGGCTCAAAACTGAACACAGGATTCAAGGTGTGGCCTCAGCAGTGCTGAGTGCACAGGGATAATCACTGTCCTGGCCACACTATTGCTGATCCAAGCCATGATTTTATGGGCCTTTTTGGCCATCTGGGCACACTGCTGGCTCACATCCCATCTAACTTCAATACTATCTTGACACTGGTTTGCCCTTTATTGCAATAGTACAAATCTATTTGGCTGCCCTTTATTCTGATACTACAAATCTATTTCTGCCAGTTTTTCCTGTCTTCAGACCTTGTGAAGTTACAGAATTGGGTAGGTCAAGCATGGAAATGCAGCTTATAATACACTAGATGTTATACAGTTAAAAACCAAAATAAGCTCACAGTACACGAGTATTAAATTCTGCAGAACCTCTTCTCTTCCTCTTGTGTCTTCGATCAATACTGGCCATTACCATGAGGCAGAAAAAAAAATCCACCATAATGTGTAGTATTCAACAACAATGTGTATTTTTGCTTTAGGGAAGAGCAAAAAAGTCCAGACAAAAATCTCAATAGAAAAACAAAAGAAAATTACCAAGAGAGGGCAGACAGGAAATATCTTAGTGATGTTCTTTGTAAAAATAAACAAGAACAAAACAATAGCAGCTCAGAAAATGGAAGGGAAAAAAAGAAAAACTGAGTGAGAGAAGCATAGAATAAGAAGAAAATGAATGAGATTAATTAACTAGCAGAGAGGAGAGAGGAAGAGGTTGAAAAATGTTTTTTAAAAATCTAAGGAGGTGAAGCTTTTAGGAAATCAGTATTATCCATATTCTTGACAGTTCTACAAATGCAAGTCTGTAGCCTGTTAAAGCATGAGAATTTCACAGTATTAGTAGTAGAATACAGTTCTGTACAGTTATTATTATTTTAAATTATTTACTATATTTTTCCATCTATCTATGGAACTAAATCCAGCTGGTGTCCAGTCACAAGTGGTGCACCCCAAGGATCAGTATTGAGCCTAGTCCTGTTTAACACCTCTGTCAATGATTTGGGTGAGGGGACCATGTGCCCCTTCAGTCAGATGATGCCAAGGTGGATGGGAGTGCTGATCTACTGGAGGGTAAGAAGAAGGATCTTGACAGACTGGATGGATGGGATGAGGAAAACAGTCTGAGGTTTAACAAGTGGCCTGTGGCCTGGCCATACAATAAAAATTTGTTTTAAAATCTAATTAAAAAACCCCCAAACTTATAATAAAGAAAAAATATATAAAATATAAATATGCAAAATTAATAAATAAACCCATTAAAAGTTATTTTTAAATTTAAAATAAAATAAATTTAAGTATCATGCCAAGATCACAGGGAAATAATGCTAATTTCCCAGCAGCAGAAAAACTCCTTAGAAGACACCAACCTCAAAATCAAAAAGATTTTCTAAATTTATGGCAGTGTGCCTTTATGATTTTCCATTGAATTATTCATTGAGTCTGTCACTACCTCAGGATCCCAAAATAGACCCTCAGAAGGCAGTGGACTACGTGAAGGATTTTCCACACTTGACTACTATGGGTTTTTAAGTCTGCATCAGCTTCAGTAGTGAAGCTTATACGTGCATCTAAGAGTTAATGACTGACAAAAGGCAAAATTTTGAAGACAGGTATCTTCAAATGCTTCCTCTTCAAAATCCAGGAGGCTGAAACCACCAGACAGAAACATTTCTCCTTCACTAAGAAGAAATATCGACTTAGCCAGTCCCTTAATCCTTCACATTAAAGATGAAATTGTCTCAAAGCATATTGCCCATGGCAACTGCAGATGTAATTCTCAGATTCCTGAGCCAAAATCAGAGCTTGGCAATGAAACAGAGATGCATTGTGATTAGGAAATAAATACAGAACTGAAAGAAAGGCAAGATCCACTGTAGCTGCATTAATACTTCTAATAAGTCCCAGAGCAGGCAATTCAACGAATATTGCTGCACTATTAAAAAAGGGCATTTCTACAGACCAATTTTATAAAATGATCCTGTCTTAATAGAGAACAAGCTTTTTAGCAGTCTGCTGCAGGTTAATATCAAGAGGTTCAGAGAGCTATTTAGTAGAGATCATAAAAACCTCCTTAGACCCAAAATGAAAGGTCAAGCAGCATTTAAATATCCAGAAACTGCAGGGATTCTCTTCCTTTTCTTGACACTGCTTTTTTTTTTTTTCCCTAAGCCTCCTTATCACATATGGTAGGCTTCACCATTCCCTCTTCATTTAGGTGCTTTAGGTAAGTCTAAGATGCAAATCTTTAAGATATGCTTCCTGAGAAGGGTAAGAGACTACTGCAGACAGACCCGGTTTTCACTCCTCCTCATCACCAACTTTGCTTTCTTCCTAAGGTAGCCTGTCATTTGCTTCAGCTTCAGCATCAGTCTTCTTCCAACATCCTTCACTCTGCACTGTCCCCTGCGACGCTGTATTTTTAATTTCCAATGCTTCTTCTCTCTCTTATCTCACTCTTCCTTGATATTCCTGAGTCATTATAGAAATTTCTCATGGCAAAGCTAAAATAAAGCAACAGTTATTTCTGTCTGCTGCTGGAAGATACTAGAATTGCAATTTAAACAAAGATCTGGAAGAAAACTTGAGACCTTCTACAGATATTGAAAAACAAAAAAGGAGCCACGGACATGTGATGGCTTAACATTTCCAAAAGTTGGACTTTTTCTGGAAAATTATTAAGTTATACTTTTCAAACAAATGTACTGCCAAACAATCTCAAGCTAAATATGCATGGTTCTGCAGGTGCTCACCTAGCAATAAATTTTCATTATCACACAAACACCTTAGCTTATGAAGCATGACTGCAATTTTTATTTTCCATCTAAAGATAAATATGCAGTGGTTTGCCTCGCATCTTCCCCCATTCTTTGCAGAAAAACCTTCTTCTTCTTCTTCTTCTTCTTCTCTCCATGAAGAACCCACAAATAACCATAAAGCCTGGTGGTAAGGCCCAAGACAAGAAGGCTCCATTGCCCTGCCATCCTCAGCAGCAGCACCAGAATGTGCTCTTCAATTTGTATGTCACAGGTATGTGAGAGGGCATTGAACTGGTCCAGTTTGGAAACTACCAGTCAGGTATTCTCTCCCTCCATGCCGCCCACAAATGTAAGAAGGTAATATTTTTCCCGAAGTTCTCCCCTGGCTCACCAATGGCAGAGGTGGAAGGCAGAAACCTGCAGTATCTGCAGAATATAGCAGACACAGTTTTTGATTTTATCTTTCTTTCATAATGTAAAACATGCCCTATGGGCACCCTAATGTTATTGTATGGCTATATCTGAGAAAAACATCAACTTTTATAGCACATCAATGAGCTTGGCAGCCAGAGTTACATCACAAGTGCTCTGGACATGGAGTAAATGGGAAAACCCATGACAGTCAAAAGCTAGTTTTCTTTCCTCATGCATAAGCATCTCAGCTTTGCAGGTGGAGGGACCGTGGCTGCACAAAAACTAGCCCAATCTTTGTATGCTACTGCTGCAACCTTGGTGTGATTCAAAACCTTTTGAGGACAGTTGCTAGGCTTGCATCAATTTCTGGGCCCTTTGGATCAGAATGTAATTTAGACAAGAGCTGCCATAAACCTGGGAACATTTAGGAGAGCTATGAATGGTGGAAAGTGATCTGAACTCATGCCTTATGTATCCCACTGCACATTCCACACAGGGCTGTGCAGAGAGTGCCATGACCCCCTCAGAATTCCCTTCCTCAGTGCTAATTTCGTGTGTATGCTGCAACCAGCCACTCCAGGATTTTGCATCTTTAACTGCAGAGGGACCCATCTCAATCCCCCTCAGTGATGGAGGCCCTCAGGGCTGTCATGTAAAGGAGAAACATTGTGTGATGTTTGGGAAGAAATAAAGCACAGGCAGAAAGACACTTAGATGTGTGAGTGGAATAGAAAGCTTGGCTGAGAAAAGACAAGAACACATTAATAATCTGGGAACCTGGCTTAGGCAATTAGGTCTCCTTGCATTCATTCATGAGACTCACCGGGAAGACTCGTAAAAAACCTCATTTTTCTCTCTATATTTTACAGAAAAAAAAGTTACATCTTTTCCTACCATTTCTGGGAGGGGAGGAAAGCATGGCAGAAATCAAGCTCAATTTTATTTCAGAAAATGCTGAAATTATATGTTGACTCCTCATATCTGATCAGGAGAGAGTGAGTAGGCACGAGGAGACTTTGTGAATTGACGGAAGGATGTGTAGGCAGCCTCCTATACAACAACTGCATGGGCTAGAAAGTACACGGCAGACAGTCTGACTGTGACTCAGCCCATTTGGGTTCTGAAAGGTCCCTGCAGGATGCCAGCAATCTTCCTGCCTGCATCACTGGCACTTGCAAACAGCACCTGCTCCTCCTCTCTGACTTCTGAAAGCTTCAAATGCAAAAGAGCTCCCTCCTCAGCCTCCCCAAATGTAGCTGCTGGGGAAGAAGTGTCCCTGCATTACAACTGTGTGAGTAACCAAATTACCAGCTCAGCAAACTCAGGGGAAGGGGGATTTTCTAGTACTGACCATAAACTAAGTCATCTTCTAATTTTCAGGTATTCAAAGTAATTTTTGGTGCAACCAAAGTCCACGTGTTGGGTTTTTTTTTTTACTTGGAACACTCTAATAACTTTTAAAACTTGTTTTAAATGCAAGAACAGAAAATCTAAGAGCATACCACCAAGTATCTTACACATCACTCACAAAAATTTAGAAGCGTTGGATCCATCATAAAATGGATTCAACTTTCAGCATGGATTTCAACACTGCCTTCCCACCCTAGCGATAATCTTTTATATGGAAAATCTCACTTGCAATATCAAACAAATATTTTAACAAAATAGATAAAATCAGTAGGAAAAGGGATAAACTTTTTCTTCTGCAGATGAGACTTGAATTTCAGGCTAGAGTCAAATGATATTATTCCTACAGATGAAGAGCCTACTAATCTAATAAAGGGCAAAGAAGTGGACATAAACTTGGCAGCCACCTGGACAGAACCAAAAATAGGTGACTAGCCAATATTCAGACCCAAACCTGCTAATTTTATCTGTATTTTCTGCCTGAAGCACCAATCCCATGTGCTCAAACAAAATGATGAGACACAGTATGTGTCCTCTCAAGGCAGAATCTGACCCCAAAGCAGCAGTGAGTCCTGCTAGAATATAGCTGGTCAGAAACACAGAAGAAAAATAGAGACAAGCCACCAATTTGTCAGTCATCAAATTCATTAGAATGAGAAAGGTTTTTTCCACAGACTCTTTACACTCAGAAAAATTAAAAGGCACATTGCTAAAGTTACCAGTAAGAAAAATTTCAATATGTCTGTATTGAATAAAGTCTGCCTTCAATGGTAACTTATAATTTTATTTTTAAAATTAGTAGAATGTGAAGCTGAAGTAGTTTTGGAAAGGAATAAATTGAAAGTAGGGGAACACATGACTTGTCTGCTACAAAAGAACAAAAAAATTATCTGTCACAAAGCTTTATTCCAATCATTTTCTTCTCTGTTAAATTTAATTATACACTCTAGCCGTCCTATAATTATGGATCTTGGGAAGCTGCCAATTATTTCCTGTGGAAAATTTTAAAATTTCTTGTAGAAATTCAACATTACTTCCATCAATGCATTCCATATACTATGTCATCACCTTTTAAAAGCCAAACCTCTATAGTGATTGATTATTTAAGTGCAACATGAAAAAAATCCAGTGCATATCAGTCACTGATAGCACCAGACAATTAATTAAAGAGAAAGAAAAGATAACTCAACAGGAAACTAATTCAATAGGACACTTTAAAAAAAACCCAAATGATAGCTAATGACACCACACAGTCAAAGAGAACGTTTGGTTTTTTTCCCATTCACTAAGCAATCTTTCTACTGGAGGCTCCAGTCATCTTGTATGGCAAACAGAACCCTGAGGTTCAAAATCTGTTAACTCAAAGTTTGTATAAACACTGTGTTTATCTGAAAGAAGACAGCAAGTAAAGAAAACATATTACTGCAATATCAGGAAAAAGTACACAATGGGGAAAATGTGAATGAAAGAAGTGGATTGTGGGGAAGTAGTTAAAAAAGACTAAAAGAAGGGGAAAAGCGTGGTTATTTTTGTTTCCTCCTTCACTGTGTGACACCCATATTTTCACCCCCAAATGCCTTTTGCTTTCAAGATGCAGAGTTACCCATCTGCTGCAGTGCCTTCACACCCATCTTTAACAAATTGCAATTGCATTTACGCTTCCTACTTTAGTGTGCTAAAGTACATTAGTTTTCTACTGGTCTTTGAAGCCCCACCGCCAGCCCCCAAGAGGGCACCTCAGTTTCAGACATCCTTCCTACCCAACTAATCTATTTATTATGCAAATTACTTCTAAGCAGAATCTCTTATGAAAGAACAAGGACTGAAAAGGGAAGAGATTACTTATTGACTGCATTCTCTTCCAACTTCTGCTTATCCATTATTTTCATTACTACAAGAACTAAGGGTCATGGAGCAGGGGCATCCTAAGAGCCACAGGTCAGACTGCAGGGAATTGTGCTGCCCATTAAAATGCAGCACTGCCAATACGCTCACTGAAACCATTATGACTTCCTGATAGTGTCTCTGCTTAATACATCACATTCTATCAGGGAAAACTTCAGATATTCCCAGTTTGTTTCAAACCAGCTCTGATTTTCAGCCTCAATTTCTAATTACTGCATGGCAGAGATAGTATCTGGAGCTTAGGAATTAACCCATGGCAAAGGAATCAATTGAATTGCAAAGAGACAAGTCGAAAATAATCTCTCCTCCTAGGAACCAAACTATTTCCTAGTGTCAGCAATGAAAAGAGAAGAGTTCTGTCAAACAAGTTTTTCAGGATGCAAGTATATAGCTGAATGTATAGCTAACTATTTCTTGTGGAAACTTCAGCTTGACCACAGGAGGAATTTTATTAGGGTACAGGAGTAGAAATACATCTAAAAAATAAGCAAGGTCAACAGTCTGTACAAGTAGAGCAAATTGGCATTGTGGGAGGTTTGGGAGCCAAAGGCCATGAAGGAAAGGTAATGTTAGATGTGAAATAAGGGAAGTGCAAAAGGAACAGGCATGTCAGGGCCCACAGGAAATTACTGTACACCAGCTAGCAAGTCAAGGAGATGAAGAGAGAGAAAGTAGGTGTCTTTTGCAATCAAAGACTATCAACGCTGTAGGAGTTGCACAACACCATCATCTCAGAGGTGTTCCTACTGTGCCAGCAATGCTGTATAAACACTAAGTAGAACTCCTCAGAGTGGTGGATAGACTAACATACTCCCAAAGCACATTTACAGTCCCCAAAGCAGCTTTAGGCAAGCAATTGAATCTGAGAGTGCCTCTGCAAGGCACTTCTAGTGGATGTGTACTCTTTCTCAGGAGGGAAATACATGAGGCAGTCAGGCACTCCCCTAACAGGGACCATGCAGGAATAAAAACAGGCAGCTCAAAACAACAAAATTCTCAGTAATGCAGCAGCAAAAATACTGCATTATAGGAACAGGGCTGAGCTGGCAGCAAAATCCTTTCCAAAAAGTGGCTAATTACATGCTTCACTGAATCCAATTTTTAAGACAGCATTTGCAAAATGAACATGAAAAAATAAGAAAAACTTGAGAGATGTCAATGAGAGTTTTATTTCAACAGAATTTTTGTCCTCTTTCAAACGTTTCAGACTTCTTTAAAACATGTCTGACCCATTTGGAAGCACTGGCTACCTCTAATTCTCTAAACTGAATTTTTATAAGTATGAAGTAGCACAGTCCAGATCTTATCAAATTTTAATGAGTAACAGTAAGCAATTTCTTTTTATAAACAAAAACACTATTCAGCATAGTTCTCCAGAAAACCTACTCTTTGTTCATCACCTGAGGTAGTCCTTGATTTCAGGGATTTATAGGGATTGATAAATACTATTGTACTGCATACTACCACAGTATCTTTTTCAAGAGTTATTGCTAGATTCAGACAGAGGAGAAAGATCCATTTAAAGAGCAAATCCTACAATCCCATCATATGGTATTATGTCCATACATATCAGCAGGCCCTTTGCAAACCTATTAGAGCTTTGACACCAATTTACTTCAAACAGAAAACAGATGATAACATATATTAAAAGATCATTCTTGACTTTTAGTGGAAATGATTGGTGTTTCTGCTGTTTTCTTGCTATACACAATCTTCTTTAAGCTGGTTTGCATGAGCATTTTTCTTGGGGAATTAAACCATCCCTATGAACTCCAGACACCAGCTTTCATGATTATCCTCCCTTTCCATCTGTGCTTGCTTGGTTTATGCTTGGCAAGCACTTGATTTCAATAAAGTTCAGGAAAAGTTGCTCTCTTCAGAGGCAGGTATTATTCAGCTGTATGCCTCTTCTTGTAGGGATGCAACACATAACCTCCTCTAACTACCTCTGAAATAACCTTGAAATAATGTAGGAAGTGGAGTGGGCAGGGGACAGGAATGGGTTATACATGTAAATCATGATGCTTTGTACATATTTTACTCCTAGCATGACCTCTCCTACAGCAGTAGTTTTAGTGGAAGCGTCTTAACTCTCAGTACCCTGCCAACTTGGTCACCTCTCAAAGGTGATTGATCTTCAAATTTGAAGATCAACTCTCATTTGATCTTCAAATCCTCCTTTCCACAAAAAAAAAAAAAATGCTGTCAGTTTTTGGTAGCAGGTCAGAGATTTCTGCATAATTACTCCTTCCTGAGTTTATGGTCATCCATTATGCATCTGACAAAAGCACAGGCTCATTTATCTTCTCTTTGCAGGCCTAAGCAAAAAGGAGTACTTGCAAAAAGTAGTATCTGAATATTTGACTCTGCAACAGAATAGAATAGAATATTTGACTCAGCAATGACAGTCAAGACAACTGTACAGCTTTCTCCCAGGCCTTTTACAGACTTACATCATGTTTTAGTGTCACATGGTTTGTCTTCCTAGAGTTTGCTGTTAATGATACCAGGATGTTGAACCTTCCCTCCAAAGTCAACTGCAAACAGGACATAATTACTGTGAGCGGGCAACTGCAAAGATCTCCATGACAAGAGGAAGCCTTACCCGAATATAAGCATCCTGGTGATGTTTGGCAAAGTACAGCATGTTGTCAAGGGCCAGCATTCCAGGAGGGGTCTGTGTGAAATCCAATGCTGGGTTTACATGATTCTGCAAAAAAAAAAAAAAAAAAGAGCAAGATCACTCAATGAGCACCTTTACAAAAGCTATCAGTTCCCTAGTGTTGGTGAGCACCGTGTTAGCGTGCTGTGTCAAAAAATGTTTGGCAACAGAGCTCTTTTTGCTGAGCAGAAAACTCTTAATAAGGAAATTGCCCATGCCTGGAAAAACTCTACAACCAAATGCAGCCACTATGAGGCTGGCATGTCAGTAATTCACTTCTGTGAATTGCAGCAGCTGTGGAATGGAGTTTCCCAAAGGCTGAACTCTTTAGAAGCACAGACACCTATGTTGTTCATGGAGATAGACTCCTTGGTGGTACTACAGACTAAAAGTGCATAAAAATAAAGAGAATTGAGCCAACAGACACCAAAACACCTATTTATACAACTGTTATGGAACTATTTCAAATAAACCACAAAAAAGAGAAAAAAACCCTACCAGACCAAATAGCTGTATTAAGTCTATTGGATCTTGTGGACTCCTGAACACAAAGGGACTCAGATAAAATTTTAAGTGAAAATAAACAGATTCATCTTGTGGAATTCAGTTACATTTTTTTGTTACATTCTGAACCTATTAGTTTCCTCCATGGAACTAATGAATAAACATACCATATATAACTAGAACTCATTAGCTTCTACATGCACATACATATTGCAGATGTTCAGTTTCACACACTACATGAAAAACTACAGGTGCCCAAAATATTTACTAACTCAGCTGATTTTTTGATTGGATGCAATGAAATGTACATTTGAATAAGCTTCATGGTTTATTTGCCAGGCTGAAACAAAGAACCTGCTCAGAAATCCCAAGAATATGTCTCCATCAAATAATGCCTCCTTCTGCTAAGCTCTTTTTATCACCTTTGCAATGTCTCATCATTCTGACACAGAAAGATACCCCTAGCTCCTTGTCAATGGCATTTCTATTCTGTGAGACCCAGCTGACAGGGACTTTAAAAGTGCATTTACTACCAGAAATCTAGCAAAGCTCAGCACAGGTTTCTACAATTACTGCATTTCTGCAGTGTGCTCAGGGTCTGATCCACCCCCTTCACTGATGAAAGCATGGGTTTTACTACTTTTCCTTCGGTTGAGTCTGTCAGGCCATAAGGTGGTAGAAGTGAGTGATTCTACTTTTTTGCTCATTTTAGCTTCAGATGTACTATATGTTGGTTTTAGCCAGTCAATAATTCACAATTGCATAAAAGATTAAAAATAGTAGAAAGCAAAATGTATACATTAAGGTGCCTGTTGAAACTTCAAAAGTAGACAAATATATTATTCTGAAGATGGCATGCAGAACCTGTTGGTTGTACATTTCCAGATTAGGGCTATTGGTGTACAAGCAAAACAATCACAGGCTAATTAGGGAATCAAGAGGATGCCTGGAACCCTGGATTTTATACAGAAAGATCTATGTGATAAGTATTTAAGAAGGGTAGTTGTAGTTTAGGAAGGGAAAACAATGTCTTACTGAGTTGTAAGTTTCAAAAACTCCCCTTTAAATTTTTTTTTCACTTTCATCTGCTCATCTGAATGGCAGACAATAGCCTTTCATGACTATTTCCCCAACTCAACCTTTCATTTTCCACATTGATGCATTTATCATTCAGAACATTTAAAATCAGTACAAAACTGCTTCACACACATCACAAGCCCCACAGACTTCAGCTTCTGGGAGAAGAAAACTTCCCCTCCTACAATTTCCAAGCATTTCAAAAAGGGCATTTGAAGAGAGACTGAGTCTCACAGACACACAAATGGCCTCCTCAATCCAGCATGAATATCTTACAGATCCTTCTCTGCATTTGAAACTATCTCCAATTTGGCCATAAAGTACAAGTCCTTAGGGACACCTCTTGATACTTTACTGTGTCATGAGGTCCATTTCCTTGGGAAAGCTACTGGGAACCACAGGATCACCAATCAGCAGTGAACCCTACAGCACCAGTTTTGCAAAAACTTATGGAAGTAGAACTACAGCAGAAGGCTGAATGTGCACTCTTGGCTCCCATGCTACAGCACAGGTAGGGTACACTTGGATAAATACCTGACAAACACAGAGAGTTTCAAGACCCAGCTACATTTATCCAGCTCTTAAAATACTACTACTAATTTCACTGGCATTTACAATGGTAAAATAAATGCAGGACACAAATAAAAAGCCTGATCTACAGTTGTTGAATAGTTTTTTGCTTCATCCCATTCTAAATCAACAAACAAACAGAAAGGACATGAGGAATCTCATGACATTTAGTAAGGATGACTCATTTTGTCTCTTACCATCACTACTAGTTCTATGTTCAATCAGAAAAACCATCTCTCCATCACTTTTATTTTATCTCCAAGTCAAGCCTATAAGCCCAGCTATTTTCAGTTTGTTTCTGTTTTTCAAAAGTTTCTGTCTCGTGGGATGCCAGTATAACTAGGGCTTGATCTTCAGCTCTGTTGATTTAAATAACTAGAAATTAAGAAGCAGATAATAGCTGAGGATCCACAAGACAGTTTTGGCATGTGTGAGACAATACATTACCTTCAATTATTCTTGAAATTCAAAAGGAATGTCAGACACTTTGTTCCCTTCCTTCTTTCTCCCTCCCCCTAAAATCATCCTTTTCTTAACATGATGAATATTTGTGGTTGAAATATTAAGTTATTGAGAGCGGGTTTAGAAATGAGATACAAAGCTACATTATCTAAAATGCTGTAGTGAATAATTCAGAAGTAGGCAAACACCCCCCCTACAATATAATTTATTAAATATATGGAACACAGCACTTCAGGCATATTTATTGCATCCATTTAGTACAAAATCTGTGGCATTTTTTGCTTTATGAAAAGCTAGGAGTAAGAAATACAAATGAAACAGATTTGTTAGTTCCAATTTTTCAGATAATTTTTGATTTTTTTTTTTCCACTAGGCTGAGTAATATCTTTGCATTTTTCAGCTTCAGCATCTATGTGGTATTTAACAGCTTATGCTCTTATGCCACACATGTTAACACACCAGAACATTCAAGAATTTGTTAGCCAACTCAATAGGATACTGTGTGAACAAAAGTTCATTGCTTTTGATAAGATGAAAACTCAAAATCACATCTGCTTATGCTATTAAAAAAAAAGTAGAAAAATAGCACGTGGCATGTTTCACAATACGATAGCTATTCTGGCTAAATCCCAGTGCAGTAATTACAGACAACCTAGCATTCTAATGCAGTTCTGGCTGTGTAAAGCTTTCTTCTGTACCCTGAATGGCTTCACTGTCTTACTCCTGGCAGCAATCTCTGAGGGATGTATGGATTTCACTGCTAGGTACATGTCCTCACACCAAGGTGCCTGTTCACAGCAAGGCTGTACTGTCTGTAACTGCTAATGGAATAAGGACCATTTACTCCTTACATTATTCCTGACAATATCTTCCACATGAACACGCTGAAGCACAGGAACTATTTATTTCCCTGCATTTCTAGGTGATTAACATACAAATTTATTTCTGTCTTGCCAGGTATTGACAGTTTACCACAGACTTCGCACCGGTGCTGTGTGCAGCAGCCACATAAATCAATTGCCAAATCATGCTAGTCTGTCCTGAAAGCAGTATGGAGTAGGGGCCAGATCCAGTTTTCCCAATCCCAAAGCAGCTCAGGTGAATCCCTATTCTGCATGCCTCACTCTGGTAAGAGGCATAACAGAAACACATCAGAAGTTTTCAGGGAAGAGTCAGGACTGTGAAAGAACAGATGATAGAACAACTTCCAAATGTCACAAGAATCCAATTTTAATGGTGTCTTTCTAAAATGAACCCTCTCAAAACTGGTCATATTTCTTTTTTTTTTTTTTTTTTTTTTAACAGAAAAAGGAACAATCTGTCTACCGAGGTAACACCGGGGACAGCAATTTCTCTCTTCCATCTTCAATTACTCGCTTACTCATTTTCTTCATCCTTTTAAATCTAACCCACTATTCTGTGGGCTGGGAAGGAAAGCAATTACCTTCCTGATTCTACAGCACCTCTGCAAAACCTTACCCAGATCAACCTGGGAAATCATAGTAGTAAATACGTGGATGTTTGTTCCTCAGAACTCAGGACAAGAAGAGTGGGAACTTTTAAAGTGAGATTTAAGGTGAATTATGAATTGACAAACTGATGCTAAAAGTATCAACGAGCACAGAGATTCACCATTTACCCCTTCCCTAAATAAACCTTAAGTTTTACAGGCAAAATGTTCCCATCTGTTCATTTGCACAAGAATTACAAATAAGGAAAAATACTACATTAAACCAACATTTGTGAAGAGGTAGTCAGCTAAAATTCTTAATGAGGAAATATTTTTGTCTTTTTATTTAACAGCACTGTATTCAAAGGGATGATGATGTTGCACACCACTTCCATCATCACACTTAATGAGATATAACAGTGACTTGGGAATTTTCAGCCTCTGCGTAATCAATGGAAGCAAGAACTAGCAGATTTGTTTTTCTCTTGATAACTACTTAAATATGCAAATGTGATTTTTTTTTTTTCCAAAACCAATTTTTTTAATTTACAACAGAACTCAGTGCTAGAATGAAAATGTATCAGGAGGATTCCTGAATTAAAAAAAAATCTACAAACAAAACCACAAAAAACCCCACACTCCAATGTAAGTAAGAAGTATCCAAAGCTCAGTAACTGCTATATATTTGAAAGAATATGAAGAAAATAATTTAAGATACTTTCAGTGCAAGTCATTTAAACCACATTCCCATTATTCCACCACATATAAAGAACTCCAATACATTTCTACTGGATATAATTTTCATGAAGATTTAAAAATTATATCTACATACAATGATGGTGGTTTTTCCTTAAACTCATTTCTAGGTCTTTTTAGCTTTGTGTTTTGGCAAATATTCGACCATTTCTACTAGCAGGTAAAAATTTTGAGGTCTGTTTTTCTTTTTTGTTGTTATTGGTGTGACAGCTTTTGGATACATATTAGTAGACTACAAATGTTATCCTCCAAAAATGAAACACATTCCTATCTAGATAACGTGTTAATCAAAAGACCTGCTGGATCAAGTTTGACCTCACCAATATAAATCTGACCCTCTCAATAGCAAAGAAATTTCAAGTACATCTGCACATCATTTGCCCTACAAAAGATAAAAAAGCAGTAATTTGACTACTGTATATCCTTAATTCATTGAGCTAGTATGTAATCTAATGTAAAGAACAATAGAGTTCAATGTATGCCACCATCAGAAATCTGTCCCAGTTGTGTAAAGATGCTATAGTGGTAAAACTTGTAAAAATCTGAATGTTAAGGAGGTGCAATTAAATCACCTAAAAATCATTAAATAGACCATAACAGGCATGTCAAAAGCACTACATATTTTCAATAATGAATAAATTATACATTATCAAGCAAGACAAAAAGCTTTGGCATAATTCTTTGTACTTTACACATGCCTATATTATGTGGAGCTAATGGTTCAGATTCCAAAATCTTAAACCCTACAGTCTGCCAATAATTTGAAAGCCTAGAAGAATCCAAAATGACTGCTTTAACTCACATGATCACATTTTGTCCAATGCATAAAAACTGTGAGCCACCTTTCAGGTTTTATTTCAGTTTCTGAGGGCAGATTTTAAAGTTAGATGCATGTTTAGCACTTCACAGATTATTGACCTCTTACTACTGAACTAATGTTTACTGGGCAAATGTAGTTATCAAGCAGTAACACATCATGTACTCTTTCAGGGATATATAGAATGAATCAATGGGTTGTGGTCATTTCAATTAAATTTTTTCAGCATGGAAAATTACTTTCAGATATCTCACCATATCCACTAAGTTTACAGAAAATGGAATAAGCAGTCAAACATCCAGTTGCAGATATAGCTGGGACTGGGTCAAAAAACTAAAAGCCACGCTAGTTTATTTACTGAGATTACCAGATCATTTTACAGCCAGACCCTGCCAGGTTTCCTGTCTAACCTGACTTTTTGGGCAAAGTCAATCCACTTTAGATTAAACGGCTGCCGGATGAGATGTGAGCTAATCCAGATGGCTTTCGCTGCAGGGAGTTAGGGACCCTTCCCATGAGACCTCCTAGAGGCTCAGCTGCAAGAGTGTGAAGCAGGTGTCCCTCCAGCCAGGGCTGCTGGAGAGCAACCAAGAGCTACAGCTTTTCAGAAAGCTCCAGCTCTCACAAAATCACCATGGAATATATTACCCACGTCCTGGCCAGCAAGCCACTTTTGTACTGTTTGAACTACAACACTCATGAAGTACACTGGGAAGAGCTGGCACACAGTACCCCCAACCTCAAAAGAACTACTGTTATAAATATGGGCTTTTTTATGACTTTGGAATGTGCTGGGAGATGATTGCTTTAATTTTACCAATGCCATTAAAGCAGTCTGCCCTCTCTATACAGATAGAAACTAAGGCATGAATTCTCATCCTGCCCAGCAGGAGAAATAGCAAGCTAGCAAGAAGAGAGCTATGTGAGAAAACAGTGTGAACAGTGCTAGCGGGAACAGCAAGCCAAAGAAATTAATCTATCTACACTTGAATACTGCAAATGAACACAGATTAAATGTTTGTGACTAGACAGAAGTCATACCCACAAGACCCAAAATCTACCTCAGCAATTTTATCTCTGCGACTCCTATTATATGTGTCAATTAGTTAGACTTAGTGTTCCTAAGTCAAATTTTATCATGAAAACCTTTTAAGTTTGGGAAAATTTAATGCCTGTTAGGTAAGGTAGACTGTGACTTCCACTCATTATTTAAGCATAATGGCTCCATAATTCAGAAGAAATTCAGAGCTCTTCAACAAATGTTTTTTAGAAAACTTAAGGAAAAGATACAAAATAGTTAATGAGTGTACATATATATTTTAGCATAAGCTCCAAACAAATTAGTTACATTGCCTATCAATAAGGAAAAAAAAATAATCTCTATACCTTTTTATTAAGTAAAATGAAAAGTTCAAAATCAAATTGTGCCAAATCTTGGGCTCCTTGAATTGGAATTTTCCAAGCCTTAGACTACCACAAGAGCATATTTTAGTTTTAGATTGTTTTAGTTACACTCCAGGCAGTTTTATCTAAACTTTTTGACATAACACTTGCTTCTGAAATTTAAGGTGCAAAACAACTTTCAGTTATATTTCCTTTTAAAGGAAAAAATACTTAAATTATAAGCAATAAAGTAAAATCAAAGTCGGTCAAGTAAAAATAATCATTAGAGGAAGATTATTTCCTGAGGATGTGCATCTACAGGGAGGTCACATGTGAAGCAGCCAGTTTTATTGCTGCAGTGGCCTCTTTTTTTTTTAAGTCATCACTAAAGAGTGAAATTCTGAATTCCTTCCTGCTGCAGCAACTATCATCTCCAGGAAAGGATATAATGCCTGTGTACAATGGTAGGCACAACCAGAGAACAAGAAGATTGACACTCCATTTGAGCAGTGAATTATAGTTCTCTTGGAATTTCATGACCAGCAATGGCAGTGGTGGCTGGGGACATCCCAGCATCTCTACAATCCATGCTGCTTTGAGAACAGTGAGCTTGGAAAGGAACCTAAACTCAATGCCAAGCATCACAAGGTAAGCTGCAGATCTATATCAGCTTACCTTGTGATGCTTTGCATTGAGTTTAGATATTTCTGTAGAAAGGTTGTGTGATTTTGTTTTTCAAGCAAGCTGGGTCAAACCTCTGTCATGTGCAAAAGGAAAGGCCCAGGCTGTGTTTAGTTCAAATACAGTGGAGAGAAGTCAGCCCTATGTCTGAGAAAACCCCAGTTCAAAATTAATCATCCCTGTGAATCTACTGGCTGCTTGGCAGCCAGATACAACAGCTGTCCAAATTTAAAATGGAAATTTCTGTCCCAGAGCTCTGGAAAACAGAACTGGAATGGCATTTGCAGCCAGGCATATGGACCTGCAGAGCTGGGTGAAAAAGCCAGCTACCATTTAGGAGCTCTGTGGTTCACGCACTGACACTTCTTTTATTACCTGTGATCAGGTCAAGCTTCTAATAATTGCAGAGGATAAGATGAAAACTAATTTACAGCAAAGGAACTGTCATCATATGTGGTATTTTAGCTACCTTTGGATGGACATTCCCAAGTACAAAATTACCAGCTATACAGTCAAATCTTTCCCCTGCTGGAGGAAAGCAGCCAGGCGCTGTAGGTGTCAGGGGAAGATTTGGAATACAAGACCAATCCCTCCTAAAACCTTTGAGTTCATATTCTGCCTTAAATCAGCAATAACCTATGCCCATCCTGTAGGATACCCTCATCTGTCCTCAATATCAAAGTAATAAAAAAAATATACAAACAAAAAAATCCCCAAAACAAACCACAAAGATTAAAAAACCCACTGGATCCATTCACTAGAGAATTTCAGTTCCCTTGAACTTCAGTTCCATTTTCCTTTCCCTCCCTCTCCAGGAATGTGAAGCTCTTCTGATTAGAGCTGGGCTCTGCAAAATGCTGATATGTGTTGCATGTCTGGGTACTGCTCTACTGTTCTGCTCTGCCTTCATTCTCCTCCAGACAAATGTCACAAAGAGGATGCAGCTGCACCTCTAATTATCCCAAATAGGGAGATTTTTTTTTTTTTAATATAAGGAATTTTTAAAAGAAGACAAATCTCTACTATTCTATGATTTTATGTGTGCGCTGTGTAACAAACGGACTACATTTAACTACCAAAATATTCAGAATTTAGATATGAAGGTGTTTTTAATTTGGGAAAATAAATGGGTTATTTAAAAATAAGGTGCCTTTCTCCCCTTGTCTTTGAATTTATTCTCAGGCCTCAGTTAATGAAATCTCATATTGAAAAAGAATGTTTGTAAGTGAAGAAAATCAAAATATTTTGTGTGCTTTGCTATTTACCATCCTTTAAATATTACAACATGTAAAAAAACCTCTTGAGGAATGAGACAATGAGGAAAAAACAATATGCACATGTAAGTAACACACATATCTGTTTGCATGCATGCATACACTGAAAAACTTCATAAACCTAAATAAAATATTTGCTGTAATTAACATTAAATTGAATTTACACAGTTTCACAAAACTACCATCATTTAATACCGAGTGAGGGTTTGTCTAGAATCATTTATCTAAGCCAAGTCTTGTGAAGCAGACAAAGCCAACACAACAAAAGCATTGAGATGTCATTATATCTGACCAGTTTTGTGGGGCATGGTTCTCCATGGTTTATTTTCTATGCAAATTCTGAGACATGTAGTACATAATATCCAGAGAAAGACATCCAAGGTCCATCCATCTCCCAGTGAAAGAGTCAGAAAATAATTCTTCTGTTAAGAAATAAACTATTCAGCCCAACTACATTCAAATCCATGGAGCTTGCCTGCCCCCACGAGTTCACAACTGGGATGCACATGGCAAAGAAAACTATTCAGTGAAACCATAGATAGTATATATATATAAGAGAAAAAAAAAAAAACCAACAGAAATGTAGTACTCCATTTTGACCAACTTTAAATTAGCACATTTACATTTGTTAGTGGATTTTCTGCAAGAGAAGCGTGCTCTTTCAAATCACAAAGATTTTAATACTTTTATTTTACAAGTTTGCAATTGAAAATACTGGAAAAGGTATAAATACTAAAATACCAACCTTTTATTCCCCCTTCTCGAAGCAACTATCTTCATTAAACAACTGATGTAAAGGATAATTCCTTCAACTAATACTTACAATAAGCACAAAATAATGAAATAAATAATTAAAATATCAAAGCAGAAATGGAATGATGTTATACAGAGCCACACAGACACACAATCACAGATATTTCATTCTGGTTAGTTTTAACTTTGTTGTTGAAGTGATACTGCAAGGTCAAAGAAGCTCAGTGGCCCATCAAGATTTTTTTCCCTTTCTTTTAAATCTGTTCTCCTTTGGAATGACTAAAGCTAAAAGGAATTCAGCTGCATATGATAAAAAAACCTGGTTTAGTAATTTTACCACTGTTCAAGTTTTTAGATCCCCATAGATCCGGACAAGTAGTCCTGGGAAATCACATGCAGCTGCATGGTAAACAACAACAGCAGCTTTAACATATGGATTTTGTGGTCTCTCTTTCTGGTCAGTATAAAGATGTGTCTGACCCAGGGACCTCATCCTGTGCGTATCAGCTCAGATGAAAAGCACCAAGTTTATACAAAATTAGTAATTCTCTACTGCACAGATGTCATCAGGTCTGCCTTTCCTGGTTAGAACACAACCTATTTTCCTTAATAAGAAAAAATTCCTCAAGTTTTCTCCAAGCCATTTAAAGCTGCATGCCTCCAAACAGCAGTAATTCTCTTGCAGTCTTCTGTTAGAACCCAGGATCCACAGACAGAAGACTGGCAATGAAGAAAAATTGTACTGTCTTCAGGATTTACAGATAACTCTCAGGTTTTTTTGTCATTCTTGCATATTTATTCCACATGCAATCACACTTGGCTGAGAAGATGTGATGCCCCCCAACAGCATCTGCCCCTGTGGCCAGAGGAGATCACCCCTCTCTCTTGGCAGGGCACTCACACGTAGGGCAACTCTGGAATCCTTTGAACCCTTCAGGGAAATCCCCAGGGCCTTGCCTTGGAAGAATACACCACAGAGTCTCTACCTAGGCTGAAAGAGAAGACTTCCCCCATGGAGCCTTGCATCCCATCCCAATTCCTTTCCCCATACGTCCCAAATTCTCCCTTCCCTGTTTCCTCATTGGTTGTGGTATCCCTGGTGGCTGGCCCTGTCTTCCCAGTGGATCAGTGCCCTTTGCCCTGCCCTTTGTATCGTCCCTGCGCCCTCAGGCCATTGGCCACTGACCTCTACTTCCCCCTGTGCAGAGCACATGGTTTGAGGTTTTGTCCCTGATTTCCCTTCAGCATGCTGGAATAAACCTTCACTGGAATTTATCATACAAAAGGCCCTTCTGCCTCTCTTCACTGAGCTAGCCATGGCCAGTGTGGTCCGTGTGCTTGACTGCTTTGCCTGAATGCTTACCCAAGTGGCTTTTCCACAGGAGATGCTTGTTGGGAAATAGCTCACAGCATCCACCATCTAAACCCCACACTGCTACAGGCAACCAGGCTGCTCCCCTGCTTGTGCCTAGCTGGCATCTGCCCACACATCCTTGCACTGCTCAGAGTGGTCCAGGGAGATTTGGTTGAACCACAAAAGAGATTTGTGGTTCAACCACTAACCCTGGGGCCTACCCTGCCTCAAGTTACACCAGAGGAGATATCTCCCACCACACATTGACCTGAACATCTCAGCAAATCAAAGTGTCAGTGTGAAGAGTGCAACCTTGCTGAGTTGCAAACCTCAGTGGGGAGTGCTCCATTCTACCTGCAGGAATCCTCTTTTCAGCACAGCCCTGCTCTTCCACAGCCTAGCACCAAAAACATGCTATGGCATGAAACCATGGAACGCTTTGTTTATGGCAAACAGTAGCTTAGAACTATGAAAGTCTGCTTATGGGAAAGATCACAACAGGTCACACACAAATGACCTCCTAACAGAACCAAGCATGAGAGTAAGATTGAAGGATTTCTGGATTTTTGCCTCTCAGGTTTTAAAAGATATTTGCTGTTAATGCTCACATTTGCAGAATATAGTCTGAGTTGGCGTCAAGTGTAAATTTTCCTGATTATATCTATAACTAAAATATCAAAATCCTGTGTTCTACAAATTTGTAAAAACTCCTGGCAGATTAAGAAACAAACACCACCACAAACAAACAAAACCAAAAAATCCTACCAAAACTAAAAGTCCCAGTCTGCAAGAAGGCATCCCTGCCACAGAATCTACACAAGGCTGAAAAACACTCAGAACACAGGAACAAATTGTAATTTTGGGGAGGATAAAATATCTCACCAGTGACAGAGAGGAAAACATTTACAGTGCGCTGTATAACAAAACGTAGCATGCAAGCCAAATTAAGTAACCCACAGAGGTACCATTTAGCCTAAATATCAAACATCTGCTGGCATTCAACTGCGAAATGGGAATTTACAGCCAGAGCAGTTATTTCTACTGTGTCTAAGGCTGAAAAAATTGTGTCCATGAAAGTGAGGTGTTGAAAAACTTTGGTGAGCAACTGATACCTGGTGTGATACTGGTGCCCTCTGCTGTCAAATATTACACTTCAGTTACCAGATTTCTTTAAAATGAGATTCCAAAGTACTCCAAATAATATCGACATACACAGCAGGGAAACTAAGTATTTCTATCTGTAGGTGACTTATAAAGAAAAGCAATCCTGACAGACATTCAGTCTTACTGCAAAGAGAAGATCTAAGTATGCTGTTAGAAAACCTTCTGTGGGATTTCCACATTGAGCTTCATGCTGTAAAACAATCTAAAAGATTAATCTAATAAATTAAAACATTTCTTTGTTTTTCAACAAGCAAAATGGAGACTTCAAGTGAAACAAAGCCTTTGTGAGTTTATTTTTTGTTTTCTTTTTTAGTTTATTTTTTGGAAATTTTCAGACTGATTTATTTCCATATAGATTCAGAAAAATTACCTGTAGAATTAACAACAGGCTTGCAGATTGCAGCTCCTCCAAATGTCAGTATAGACTAATAAAATCATTAGTTACATCTTTAGTACCATCATCAGTTCATTTATATATCCTTACTCTTCCATTCTTTTTTTCTTTTCTTGTACTTCATGTATTTTGTTCACCTTTCTCAGACAGCCTTCAGCACCTTTGTTGCGGTTGCTCTGCCTGAGATCTATCAAGCAGCAATGTCCATCAGGAAAGCAAGATGTCAGAAGCAAAGGGAAACTTGACAAAAATATCTAAATTACTGGTAAATCTGGTTGTGCCATCTGCAGTTCAACTTGTCTATCACTTTCCATTTTTAAACTTTAATTTCAGATACTTCAAAATTATTTTAAGTGGCAGAAGAGAATACCTAGCATTTTCTTTCTGTGCATAAGCCTTGGCAAGTTTTAGCAATTATTTAACCTTTTTTAGGAATGTTTTATTAAGCACTGCATTGCTCTAACTAAATCAATTTTTATGTAATTGTTTGTCAAAATCCAAGCCCACTCATTCTATGCAAGGAAAACTTCTAAGACTTGCTCTTGTGTAAGTCTTGAAATTCCTTTTTAACATGGGCTGCATTTGGCTGCATTATGAGTGCTTAGGATTAACTGAATTTAACAAATCTCTTTGGAACACACTTTTTCTGAAGTTGTTGCCTCTCCTGAGCATTCCCTGGCCCCAGCTTCTGGGCTTAGAGAAAAAAGCAAACCAGGAGTGGAGTGGAAAGAGAGGGTAAGTAGATGGGTACAGAGAATAGTGAGAGGTGAGTGTCAAAGTCAGGAATTTGTAAGTGAAAAGGCTTAGAAGAAGTGCAGGAGTGCTAGGGCAGAAAGCAAGATGGTGCACACAATGTTAATAAAATTCACAAGCATTTCAAACATTCACATCAACTTAGATGTTTTCACTGTTTTAAGATCAATATTACTTGAGGTCCTGGGCTGTTATTCCCAGTGATTACATCATGTTCTTGTGATACTCCTGTACACAGCAAGAGAATTACACAGGTAAAAGTTACTCTGTGAAAATAGAAATTACAGAACTCATCCTTGAGGTGTGTTTTGTCTCAAATACTTGCAAAAAAGTGTTTACGAATGTAAATACAGTCATATGAACTTTCAACTCTGTCTCTTTACTTAAAAGATTATCAAATACTGACATTGACAGTCACTATTACAACTACACTCTTTCTTAACACCAAGAAATAAATGATGATGTATGATCAGTCTGCATCTTCCAAAACTTACCTGGAAGAATAAATCAGTAATGGCTTATTTATAAGATAGCTACTGAAAGATCTTAGTTTCAAAACAAAACTACAGGAGAATGAAGCTCGCAAAGAGCGGAGAAGAGCAACCTCTGGTGGTCATAAAGGTAAAAACGAGAGGAGAAATCCAGTGTACAGTCCCGTCTTATCCCACTGTACCTGCATTAGGGGAATTTCAGTGCCAAAGGACAGAACGTGGGGGTTTTTTTACCTGGACATACCATCTGCAAATTTAACTCTGATAAATAAAAGGATATTCAAATCTTATGAAAGCTATGTATTACAATGAAAGGAGAGGAGAAGAAGAATTACCTTTCTGGCAGAGTGCTGTAAGACATGGATTTTGCTGTGCTAAGGTGCTTAATTATTAGCTGCCGCTACTAAATGACAAAGGGTTTTACTTTAGGAGGAGCCATATTTACATAAAGAAATATGGCAACTGACCTGAAGGTCTGGCAAAACAAAAGCTCAGCAAAACAAAATCTGTTCAGAGTTGGGTTTTTTTCCACAGCAACAAGTGATTTCACAAGTTTTGAAATAGTAGATAGAGAAAAAGAGGGTTGTAGGAGTAGGAAGAGTGGAGGTGGATGGAAAACTACTAATAGCTTTCAGTAGTACAGACAATCTGTCATCTGTGCTGTTCTGCTGTTAAGCCAGCAATTAAATCTTATCAATCTAAAATTTAAAAAGGATCAGGTCTAAATTTTAAAAGGATCAGATCTAGTTTGACACATATGTAGCACTGTTCTAAAAATATTCTTCTGCCACTGCCAAAGCCAACAGGAAAATCTAAATGTAAGGATTCATTGCTTTTATTATAGTTCAAAAGCTTTCCCAAAGGATAAAAACCTACAATCACTGCAGAGTATCATCTATCAAAAGAAATAACAGGGAGATGAGAAGTAAATAGCTGCAGACAACAGCTCACAGTCTTTGTGATGAGTTTTTCAGCATTTTAGACCAGTTCCAGATTTCAGTCTCAAATCACAAAATCTCAGCTTCCTCTTCAGGGCTTTCACGGTCCTTCAACTCATAACATTGTAAGATTTCAAATATTCAGGCCTTCCTTGTTTTAGGAAGAAAAAGGATGAACATCCTCAGGTCTTCAACAAGAATAGCTAAGTAAATGCATCACATGGTGTTTGCTTCTGTCCATCTCCCTGTCACCCACTCTCCTAAGAAAATTTTATCCTCCCTAGCCAGGCAAACTGGTACCATTAATCCAGATGACCAGCTGGAACAAGGAGGGGCTTCAGAGATGCAGCTGTCATTAGTAATTCCATAGAATTTGAGGACTGGTCATACTCCTGCAGAGTTTAGCATCCCAACTCCATGCCAGTCTTGCCCTGTGTTAACTTTTTAGAGCCCAACTCAATTGTGGATGAGTGGTAGTCAACTTTAGGCTACCACTCATCCACACCATGCAAATTACCTAGAATTCTGCACTACCATTTCACTGCATGATTTCACTTTGACTCTTTATTTTCTGCCTGACAATAATAAAGGGTGAATGACCATCACAAAACAACCTAATTCTTTATCTACTCACTTTCTATCACTGCAAATCTGAACTTTTTTTGAATATGCACACATCATCACCAGTAAACCTGTGACTCAAATCTTCAGTCAAATAATTTATCATGAATAGTAGGCTTCAGTATATCAACAGTTGAAGTTAAATTGTTCAAAACTAGGTTGCAACTATTTCATGGCCTAGAATGATAAGCAAAAGGTAGCAACCTATCTTTAGAAAAAAAAATAATTGAACTGTGCTTGAACTATTTGAGTCAGAACCCCACACCTTATGGCAACAACAACAAAAAAATAAGGAATTTTGCCTATTGATCATTTAAGAGGTGGGGCTCATTGTGCTGACTATTATTACGATGGTCAATACTTCCTATTTCTAGGTACTGTTACCAGTTTTTAATGTCTTGGACAGAATTTATTAGGCAAATGAAATTTTCACACTGAGACAAAGATTAATATTTGGTCCATGTGCCTAAACCTACTCCATCCATTTCTGAAACACAGGAAAAATGCAATTTGTGTCTGTCTTTAGAAAGTCCTGACAACTTTCAGTGCAAAAGTTGGAAATGGTTGAGCAGGCTTCATACTGATGGAGGAACAAACAGGGTAAGAGGAGGAGGTGGAGAGAGGGACACTAGGAAAAATCCAGAGGAGAGCCACCTCATGAGGATGCAAAAAAGGAAGGAGAGGAGAGGAGAGGAGAGGAGAGGAGAGGAGAGGAGAGGAGAGGAGAGGAGAGGAGAGGAGAGGAGAGGAGAGGAGAGGAGAGGAGAGGAGAGGAGAGGAGAGGAGAGGAGAGGAGAGGAGAGGAGAGGAGAGGAGAGGAGAGGAGAGGAGAGGAGAGGAGAGGAGAGGAGAGGAGAGGAGAGGAGAGGAGAGGAGAGGAGAGGAGAGGAGAGGAGAGGAGAGGAGAGGAGAGGAGAGGAGAGGAGAGGAGAGGAGAGGAGAGGAGAGGAGAGGAGGATCAGACAGGCTGGAAGCAGATAGATCCAGCTGGATATCAAAATGCAACAAAGAGCCCAAGGGGAGTGGGAACTCAAAACCAAAGATTAGGGAAAGAAATTGAGAGAGAAAGGCCAGAGAAGCTATGAAGTTGGAAAGCAAAGCATGATAGCACAGCACAGGGAACCTCCAAACTACCAAAGCTCAGTGCATAAACTCAGAAACAGCCTAAAGACAGAGTTAGCAAAACACAGAAAGGAGGTGTGGTGTGCCAGCCTTGGCCAGCAGCCATGCACACACCCAACTGCTCGCCTACTCCTCTCTTCAACAGAGCAAGGCCGGGAAAAGGATGGAAAAGCTCACTGGCCAAGATAAGCTCACTGGCCATTCTTAAATGGAGACTCTTCCATCATGGGCAAAACAGACTTGACTTCTGTAAAGTCAAAGCAATTTGCTGCCAGTTAAAACAGATTTGAAAAGTGAAAACAAACACTAAAACAACACCTTTCTCCCATGTTTTCCCAACTTAATCCTTCACTGTCAAATCCTGGGGCAGGGCATGGAGGGGCACAGACACAGAGGATGCCATGAAAATGAGAGAGGGGGAAAAGAAGCTCCCAAGTGAGTGCAAGGAAATTACACCCACCAGAGCTCTACTAGGTAGGTTGAAGAGGACAGCACTTAAAGGCTGGAGTCATTTGAGTTTGTGCCTCTTGCAGGTAATGATTGCAAGGTATTCATTACATTATTCCAAATTATTTTCCCAATAACCTTCTTTCAGTAGAGTCAAGGGACTCCATCTGGGGAATATATCAGGATGGCAAGGAGGTTACTGTGGACAGTCAGCTAATGAGCTATTCTGACACAATGAGAAGCACCACAGAAGAACCTATGAGAAAACTCTTAGTTCTTATCTTCAAAGTGCTACTTGGACACTGTGCTGTACAACAAGGGATTTTTGGAAAAGATAAAGATAAAAGACGTAAGATAAAGTAGATTAAAGGTAAGTAGCTTAAGATAAAACTAAGTAGCTGCTCATCTGAGACATGAAGAAGAGAAAAAAATACAAGTCTGAAAGAAATCTCAGAAGCTCCCCAGGCCTATATTTTGCCTAAGGCTAACTCTCAACTGTTTTTGAAGCTTCTTTCCAAAACTTTTTGGACAAATCCTCAAAATTATCAGTGCTGGTGCTGCTTCTCCTCATATTAGAAAGTTTTTGCAATGTCTAACAAATCAGCTATGCAGCCATTTAATCATCTATCTAATTATTCATGCCTTTCTTCAGACTGCTCTAAGCAACCTTGGTTGTTGGTGTTTTTTTTTCTTTCACACAGTCCTCACACGCTTTGTTTCCTGGACCCACCATTGTGAAATATATAAAATGTCACATAATAATGATAATAATGAAAGTACATTCATTATTTTTATAATGAATTGATCTCCATCTTTAAAGTTGTGGCAAATTTTGTCCCCAGCATTCCAATTAAAAATCTCTCCTATAAAGAAGTTGCCATCACTGCCTTTTTCCTTACACATGGCTTCCTCCCTCTCAGCATTGGCACACACACTTGAGATTTCCACAGCATTTAGGCTGATTGGCTAAAAAGGCAATTTTTTAAAGTCAACTCCTGTAAGACATCTCCCTCATGACTGCAGGAGCCTCACCCTCTGCACACAACCTGCATTTAGTCGGTCCACAAGCCACTGCAGAGTTTACTGAAATAATATAATGTTCTATATGATGTCTAAGAAATGCAAAAAATGGCCTCAACAGTTCATATGTTCTGAAAATATCTTTCCAGATAAATCCTAGCTAAACATTCAATTTTTTTTTGTGGCTACATTACCCTTTTTTGTGTCTATATTACACAGTCTCTCTTATCTTTTCCCACAGACAAGATACTTGCCTGCAGATGAAATTCTTGCCAGGGGTCCTAAATGAACACCATTGCTCTTGATATGACTGCGTAAAATGACATTATTTCTGTTTCTATTTTGTAATCCAAAAGATCATCTTATTTGTGAATAACATGGTGATTCTTCCATCACTGCTTCACATATTTGTTTAATCAGATTTCTTCCGCACACGTCAACTTTCTTAGGCCACCACCACAAATATCCTGCAAGCAAAGCCCATGCCTGACTTTTAAAGAACACCCCACCATTCTCAATTTTCCTTTAAATTGTCACCTTCTATCAGAAAGTTTCTTACTGATTGCATGGCTCTTTCATTAAGTCACATTTAATTCTGCTACACTAGCAAATTCCAATTTAGCACAGCAAAATTTTGAAATCACTCACTTTCCATGTTGGCTTTTTCATTTATACAAACTATTTATATTTAATGGAAGGAAATCAAAACAAAACAAACAAAAAAAAAATTCTCAGAAGCTCTACACACTTAAAACTTGAGAAAAACCCTTCTAGGATGAGATTGAGTTGTTTTTTCCAATATGTTAAGTTTCTTATAATTTGTTCAGAGCTGCCTATAAACACATTCATTTCAACATCTCAATGAAGAAGTATGATGAAAATATAAAGGATTATGAGGTTTCTTGTAACTATTTTCCACCTCAATTATAGGAATTAAGCTTACTCAAATACAAGGGGGAGTATTGAGGCTATTTAATGTGCAATTGACTCAGAAAATAATAAATAATTCAATAGGGTGGAGTGCATCCCAGATCTCCTAATTGGGTAATTTTTGTTGCATTCATCAGCATTTTAATAAATCTCACAACTGTCTCATCTGAAAATCTCTTCACTTGGTCATCACAACCATCTGGTGAGGTCCTGTGGTTGCTTTAGCTGAATGAAGGTTTCTAACTATGCAGTTTTACAAATTACATTGTAAGTTTCTGAAACCATGTCTCGACTTTGTCTCTTTTTCACATTACATTTGTAGTGGGGCAAGGCTTTTTGATGTGGCTGAGAAAAATAAACAGAATTCTTGCACATCCCATACAGAAGGAGAACAAGCAGTCCAGGAACAACTTAATAGCCAGACATGGTTTTACTCTCTCCCTTGAAATGAATATTTAATCAGCTCAAGAAATTGGCTTCCTGACCATTGGCACCAGTGGAATGATGACAGCATTCCAAGTCAGACTCTTGTTTGGCAGGTTTCTTGTGCCTCACAGCTGAGGCAGAGGGGAGGCAAACCTCACACTGCTCAGATCACGATCAGTTTGGTAACATAACTCTCTACCTGCAGCTGAAAGCACTGAAGACATTTTATTGAAAAGGAGCAGATGGGGTGAAGGCAGCTGGGAGTCAGAACGCTGCCCCTGTATGAGGCTGAGGATGAGCAGCCAGGTTTCACAAGGGGTCCTGCTCCCTTTCCCAGTCCTGTGGGGAAGGTAATACTACTCTCCAGCTGTTAAAAAGTCGTACCTGCAGTGTCATCTGGATTCTTAGCTCAAAGTAAAGCTTCTGCACAAAAGTAGAATAACTTTCCTCACAGTTCACTGTTGTTGACATTTTTATTTCTTGTACTTTGCCTCACCATACTGCTACTAGAATAACCTGCCTCCCATTAGGGCTCTTGCTATGATGCTTCTTTCAAAGCTTACTTTCACATACTGCTTCTTATCTCCCACTGTGCTTCCCTACATTTTTTCACTGCTTTAATCCCAGTTCCCATTTCCTCTTAAACATTGCTCCCCATCCCCTTTTGAAAGGCTATCATAATCAAATTGTAAACAGTGCTGCAGTTACCCTTGACAACTGCCAGAGTGTTTTCAGTAGGCTTCCCAATGAACAGCTCAAATGGGAGTAATGAAGCTGAGGGATGAGTCAACAAAAAAAAAAAAACAACCTCACACTGAGCTTCAAAGGCTGCTTCAAAGCACTAGTTTTGCTATCATGCCTGCAACCCCAAAATGCCAAGTTCCTCTGTTCTCATCTATTTACTTGATTACTCCTTACAGATACAACAGCACTGATCCAGTGGTAATTTTTTCCTCATTCATCAGTAATGAAAACAGCTATCAGAACACTGAAAAGCTCTACCCAGTTCCTTTGTGGTTTCAGGAGAATTGAGCCCTATGCCACAGAGCTGGGCAGAGCTCTCAAACTGCACAGCAAGCTCCAGTTTGCACCAAGAGTGCTGAAAACCTCTCTGTCTGTAACTGTGGCTACTGTACAATATTCAGTGTATATCTGCTACGCCAACAGGACAGTAATGGATCACAGGAGATATGAAGCATACCTTTTTACCTAAGGAGAAAGAAAACTGCATACTAACCTAGAGTGAGTAATAAATCAAGATATTAATTCACTGTACACGTGCACGCTCTGTTTCCAGAGGGGGAAAAATACACATTATTAGTTACTATAAATGTGTGCATTGGTTTAGCCAGATCGTGCTCTGCTCCCCAACAGGGTTTAAGGCAAGCCCAGAACTCCAATTCACCTGATTAAGTCAGGGTACAAGAGATTCTGCATCCCATACTCACAGATTGAAGGACTTTAACCAAACAAAACACAAGGTCCTATAAGTGAGTCCATAGAGTCATACCTCAGATTTATTGTTCTCATAAATTCATATTATTGCTAACAAACCACAGTGACTTTACAGGGCTGTCACAGATCCACTAGGCAATGCCTGTACATCCAGGATATCATTAAAAGTTAGATTCTAATGGTGGCATGTCATGCAAAACTACATGCTTAAACTTAAGGTATTTATTTCTTCCAGCTAGAATAATGGAATTGTTTAGGTTGGAAAAGACCTCTGAGATAATTGATTACAACTGTGCTATGATCACCACTAATCTGTGTCTCTAAGAGCCACATCCACACATCTTTCAAACATCTCCAGGGTCTATGACTCAATCACTTCCTTGGACAGCCTGCTCCAATGCTTGACAACCCTTTCCATGAAGAAATTTTATGGAATATCCAATCTAAAACTATCTTGTCCTGTAATCTTGTCCTGTAATCTGGGAGAAGAGACTGATCTTCACAAGGCTACTACACTCCTCCTATGGAGTTGTAGAGAGCAATGAGGTCTCTCTTGAACCTGCTTTTCTCCAGGCTAAACACCCCCAGCTACCTCAGCTGCTCCTCACCAGCCTTGTGCTCCAGACCCTTCACCTGCTTTGTTACCCTTCTCTGGACAAATTCCAGCACCTCAGTCCCTTTCTCACTGAGCACAGTACTCAAGGTGTGGCCTCACCCAGTGCTGTGTACAGGGTGACAATCCCTGCCCTGGTGCTGCTGGCCACACTGTTGCTGATCCAGGCCAGGATGCCATTGGCCTTCTCGGCCATCTGGGCACAGCTGGCTCATGTTCAGCCAGCTGGTCACCAACAACCCCAGATCTTTTCCTCTGATCACCTTTCCAGACAAAATTCCCCAGGTATTGTTCACTGAATGGGGTTGCAGGACCCAGCACTTTACTTAATCTCATACAGTTGGTCTCAATTATCCTCCACACACTCCAGGAATCTCCTAGAATATTTCCTTTCCACTCTATCATATTTCCAGCTGACAGCTGATAAGTCCAAAGTACCCCGTGAGAACAAGGGTTAGAGATCTTGAAACTTGTCCCAGATGCTTGTAGTATATTTTGCCTGCTTCTTTATCCTGGTTGGATGGCCTTTAACAGATTCCCATCATGAAATCTGCCTCATTGACCTTCCTCCTGGTCCTTACTCATAAAGACTCAAGCCTATTATCACCATTAACGAGCTCAGGGCAGTCAAAACACTCCCTAAGGAGTCTTAGGGGTACTCCACTACCTCTACTTCATTGCCTATCCCATGTAAAGAATTTATAGCCTCCATTCCAGCACCCTGGCTCCTGCTAAAGCTGTCACTTGGAGTTAGCAGGGTTTCTGAGGAAGGGGAGGAAAGTTATGTTTGCCATTCCTTTTAGGAAACAGACAGAAGACCAAAGTAAGAGAAGAGACTAATGAAAAGATGTACTATAATGGATGCATGCACCCACTTTCAGTGGATTATCACACAAAAATACTCACAATAAATCCAAGCTTTTTATAGTCTCGAGTGTACATAGATTTCCGTTTCTCCATGCTGCCACTGCTGTTGTTAGGTTCGGATTCAGCATCAAATGCAATTCTTCTGAGTTCAAATATGATATCTCGCTGAGCCTACATCAAAACAAGGTTGAAAAAAATTGGTTAAAATAACTGATCTCTCATTTTAACAATACCACAAAAGGTGTTTCAAAACACGGTATTCCTGCCCACTGCCCAAAGTTTTTTTGTCTAAATTCCCTACTTCATACTTGGAGAGACAGCAAGCAAGAATGACCTTGTTGTTCCCATTTTCGAAAGTCCTCACATTTATGAGATGCACACATGGGTAATTAAGTGTTGGCTTCCAGAAGCAGGACCCAAGTTAGCAAGGCCTCTGACTACACAATTTTAACCACAGAAGCCAGGAGATCACACACATTTCAAATTAGGCTGGTACGTAAGCACCTTGCTGGATGAACACAAAATGACTCAGCACTCTGCATTCATTTTGGTAACTATCCATTTTTGCTACTGCAGAAATAGGCAGGAGAGGAATTACTGCAGCTGGAAATGTCTCAAGACAGTGATAACCACACTACCAGCAATATTAACAACACTTAGTCACTCTCTATGGAAATATGCACTAATTTACTGCATGTACATTCCCAAGAGTCAAACTTTTCCATCTCAAACTTAGGAAACATAAAATCCTACAGCATGATGTTACTTATGTTTACAACTATCTCACTCTCCCACCTTCTTTTCTTCAAATTATTGGCAAGTCTTAAGAAAACTTCAGCTTAAAAATGAAATCAGGTTCCTCCTTGTACAGGGCCTAAATGAAGGCCACAAAAAGATTAAAGAAACAAAACACATCATCCCTATGGCTCATTGACCCTATATTTAAATATCTTAGGGGAGTGTCACTTTTTGCACAACGAACAATATCAAAGTCAATGTCTGCACACAGTGAGCAATAAACAAATGAAGTACTTTATAGAATCCCAGTAACAAAACCAGGGTTTATTGTTACACAATTTAACTTCAACTCTAGTTTCAGATAGTTTCAAACAGATAGTTTCCATGCAAACATTTAATTTAGCTCTACAGAAGTACTTCTAGGGAGGACCATACACCTCTAGTGCTTCGGAGAAAGGCACAATGGAAACAAATGCTGGACAGCTGCTCAGAGTTTCTGCTCAGGAAGACAGAAAATGTACTTCATGGAACTACATGACAAGGAGAATTGCCTGGCCATTTTGTACTTTTGCACAAGGAATGAAATACCTAATGCATCTTCTTACAACCAAAAAACATAACCCAACTTCACAGAGAAAAAGAATAACTTATGTAAATGTTCCTAGCAAGTGGTTTTTTCCTCCATGAAGAGCTTTAGGTACATCAGTGAGGAGCTGCTGTCTTCCTGCTAAGACCAGATCATGCCAGACGCTTACTTGATCTTGTGGATCCATTTTTGTCATCATTCTGTCTTCCAGAAGATTGAAGGTAAGTACTTGCAGGACATATAGCTGGTGTGCCATTTCATTATTGATGGCCCTCTGTGCCCTGATCACATGCTGCAAAGAAAGAGAGACGGGCTTGAGTGAATCAGAAAACTGCAGTGTGCAGCCAGGGATTTCCATTCCTAAGTATGCGCTTGCTATGCAATAGTGTATCTATACTTCAGAAATGAAGAAAAACCAAACCCAAACAGCCAAAAAGTCTCAAACACAAACCCACACCCACCCCTAAAAATCAAACCAGAACTAGCACTACTGATTCAGGTATGTTTAAATAACTTAAGGAGACAGGACTTTACACTTTATAGGGTCTGTGCATATACTAAGAAGTAGCATTAAAAAAACAGTGCTGAGTAGTCACTTCAAAGAAAAAATAATTCCATCCCAAGAGCTTTAGAGCTCTGTATTTCATTTCTTTTTTTCCAAGAGATTATATTGAGAAAATATTTAAGAGAGTAGCTGTCTGAGCAGAAAAGTATTCAGGCTTCAGGCACAGCCAGAGAATACAGTGAATAGAGTAGCAGGGTTCAACAGGGAGTCAGCATCACACCACAATCCTGCCTCTACTAGCCAACTCCAATCTGTATGAGGAAGACTGCTTAGAAATACATTAGTATATAATGCCCTATACATGCAGAATTATCCCATTCAAAAAGCAAACACAAAACTGATGGACAATTTAAAAATTCCTGGTGTGCCAAAAACACTAAGTAGTTTTATATGGGAAACAGAAAACAGACCCAGACCTCTAAACACAGCAAAGAGCACAAAGAAAAAGTCACCAAGTGAGAGCTGGATACATCAACAGATGTTGTACAGTTCCAGAAAATAAAAGAATCTGTCTGCCAAAAGGCACTGGAGCATATTGTGAAAATAAATAAACAATAATTATCCTTATAATTGTTCCAAATTTTGAAAGAACTCAACCAGTATAAAAACAGGCCTTCTGAAATAAATTCTGAGGGTTTTATATGCATCAGTGAAATTATGATAGCAAATGAGAATGTGTGAGGGCCTGTTTGTTGTTTGGTTCATTTTACACTCACTACAGAGAAAGATTTTTCCCTCATTCCATTGAAGATGCAATCTACTCAAACATCAAAGGCAAAATCCCTGATTTTCCGTGAGAGCAGATGCAGGTCTTCGATATTATATTCATTAACTCTTTCATTAGCTTTAATTCATGCTTCTTGTGTAAAAGCCATGATGAATTGTGTCAATCAAGACAGAATAATCAAAAGAACCAAAAAACACAGGGGGCATTTAATACTGTATTTTCATGAAGAAACAACAATTTCTGACTGGGAAAATAACCCTTCCAAAAAGCAGTTTTGAACCCATTCAATCACCATTCAAACCTTATCTTCTATATTACAAGACTTCAAAACATATCAAAATACAAAGGCAATTAAAATGTATTAAGATAAGACCTATGAACACCAAAAATGGAGTCATATTTTCTCTCTCCTATTCAACAGTAATTTTGAAAACCATATACTTACAGTTAAGATGATGGAACGAAGCTGCTTTTGTGCCAAAATGTTTGCCATTTCCTGATTAAGTAAAAAAAAAATTTAAAAAATAGCCAGAAGCAGTTATTTTCCTATCATAGCTAGAAAAACATACTGGCCTAAAAGGTCTTGCGTTTCTGCATTGTTACTTATAAATGAAAGGAAGCAGCATATCAGCATTAGAACTGTATTTGGGGTTCATAAAGTCAAAATACCATGAGAAGAGAGACCAAGATAGTTAAAAGTACATCACAAGCTGAGGGCTTTGGTGATCCAAAACCCACAGTGAAAGACTTCAGAAGAGACCTCTGTGGGTTGAAGAGAGAATTTACACGCTTGAACAAGCACAACCTTCCCCCATAAACAATACAGAATGAAGCATGGACTGGAAGCCAGCCAGGACTTTAAAACAAGATATCAAATAAAATTATTATTTACTTTGATATTTCAGCTGTTTTAAAATCAAGCGCTCTAACTTCCATTCAATAAATCAGCCTACAACTCAGTACTGTTTCATTATAGCAAATGATAATTCTCCCCTGTATTTTAGTAGCAATGTTGACATTGGTCCATTCTGGTTTTAAATTAACTTGTCTTTCTAGACCTATCTGAAAACATTGTCAAGGTGAATATGATTTCTCTTTAATGCTTAAGAAGCTGGTCCCAACTGTCCCTGCTTCAAACTGTCCTACAATGCATAGGAGGGAATATTTTACACTTACCAAGCATAAGAGTCTAATCTTAACCATACCTACAAGAGTGTGCCCTATTTTTAAGTTCCATGAGCATTTCCATCAGTATAGAAATTTGTGTTTGTGTGTGTGAATGAGAGATATGCTTGCACATGCAGTGCATTCCTGCTAAACTTTGTGAGAGCTGGAGACTAATGTAGAATAAACACTAGTCACTTTTATATATTAAAAAAAATCCCCTATAAGACATAAAAACCGAGACTGTAACATTAAACATAAGAAGGATGGATGAACACACCTGCAGCAACAGTGTAAATAAAGCGAGTGTTAAGTGAGAACTTGCTCAGAAAATCATTCTTATTGTGAGATGGGAGGCAGTCAGAGATGTTGAGCTCTTTTCCTCGTACCAGGTAAAGGGTGCTGCAATAGAACATGGCAGGGATAAAGAAGGAACAAGGGACCAAAGACAAGAGAAACTCAGCTTCAGGTTTTGAGCCTTTTCTGGCTGCTCAAGTTTCAATTGCACATAACAGCAAAGGAGCAAAGGAATGGATGATACAGATGGTTCCGTCTCTTCCAGAAATGTGCAACTGAGCTGTAGGGGGAGTGCCAGGCACACGATACACTTCAATTTTGCTTGGAACAGACTGGCTGGATTTTTGTCAAACTATGTACCCACTGTCAAAAGATTAACAGGTACAGAAAATAGGATGGTATTTCTGCATTCAATGCAAAGAAAATAATAAAAAGGAAACTCTTCTAATTACTTTTTAGAAGATTATCAAATTGTTACTTCTTTCTTATAGCTATCATTTAAAAAGCTGTTATTGAGATACTGGGTTTTTTTGTCACTGGACTAAAATTGATTGAAGCAACAAGCATTCAAAAAACCAATTATTGCATCAAAATTAACTTTGTCTCCAAAAAGGCTATATTAGCAGCTAATAAGCTGCCTCTTCCAATATAAGTGCTGTCCTAGCTGATGAGAACAAGAATTATCTGACCAACTTTGCCATCTCATTTCCCATAGCAACGTCTCTGCAAAAAATGCAGACAAATGCCAAAGAAGTGTTTCAGACATTCATAGTATCATTTCAATGCTCAAACTCTCAGCTCTTTCCCAATAGACTTTTTTATTTTCTTTTTTTTTATTAATAACCTAGGTTTCTCTAGATGATTTGGTCCTTGACAGGGGCAGAAGAAGCAAAGCAACCAGGGAGTCCTCATTAAAAAGAAAAATCTTGGACTTCTTGGGTTTTACATTACAGAAACAGAGAGACAGGAAAAAAAAAAAAGTGAGGGGAAAGAATTCAGACAACAGTGCCAATTTAAATCCCTTCCTTAATTGCAGAGCAGCCATCCACATCATGCCTGTAAGTCAGCAGCAGAGAGGGTGCCAAAGTTCCCAGAGTCAATGAGTTTTGGTGCAGCTTCTCACTTCTAACAATATTAAGTAGTGAGTGCTGAACATTAACTTTTGAGTGCTCATCAACAGATAATTGCATGAGATTTCATCACCTCGGTTCATTGTCTTAGAAAGACAGAGTTCAGTAGGAGCCATCTGTTAATGCTATTTGGAAGGCAATGGACACCTACCTTCTCTATTGTATGGTTTACTAATTAACCACAAGACAGCCATAAAGAGAAACCGAACACACTCTGACTGCACATTCTGGGTTATTAAATGCGGAGGAAAAATTTCTGCAAGTGTCAGAGCTATTATCCTTCAAAGCCAAAGCAGATCATTATCTCCTGATGATCATAAACTCCATGACTAACAGTTTTGTGTCACAGCAGCAGGTACTACAGGTGAAGTCTGTCTGGCTCACTGCCAGCCCCACTAGGTGGTTGCACTGCTGGCAAGATACAGTTTTGCTCGCTGGCAATACACTGTGTTACTGTCATTCATGGAACTCATGCCCAACTGATTAATACTAAAATCTTATCTACATCTGACACTGCTCCTCCACTTCAAAAATGACAAGGCATACTTCTCACAGAAACACAGCGGCAACTATTCACACATGCAAAAAGCAAATATTTGGGTTCCTTACAAGGATCTATTATAAATTTATGCCAAAATTGAAAGAAAAGTTTTTATTCTAATTTTTGGTTATTAGGTGCCTTCTTGCCTTAATTATAGAAGAATGTGTTGGAGGAAGAAGGAAAAAAGGGGGTGACGGGTGGAAGAGCCTTCTTTTCCTAATTAAACCATGGGTTTACTTTTCCTGTTTGCAGTGTTAAAAATATTTTTAAGAAGAAGAAACAAAACCCAAAAAATACCAACCAAACCCCCCTGAAAAACCCTCATTAGGGCTTTGATGTTTGTTTAAACAGTCACCAGCATTTTAAAATGTAAATAAATCTAAGGAAAGCCCTTGTCAGAACTGATCAGCAACTCTCAGTGAACTTGTTCTGGACAGTAACAGTATGTCACCACAAGAATTATCATCACTGTTCCTGGTGACAGAAATGTTAAATAAATAAATGCCTAAATCTGTTTTGACACAGGCTAGTAACTTCATAAACATGGATAAAACTTCGCTATTTCATAACGCTTCACATTCCATCCCCATTTAACATCAAGTAGCAATCTTGAAATATTTCTTGATATCTGGCTCTAAAATAACACACTATAAAAAGTCACGAAATGCTTACATGGCAAGATATTTTTGTTTTCAAAAGAAACACACTTCTTAATAAAAAATCTGGGGGGAAAACATTCTACCAAAAAAACAGCCTGGGTTTACAAGCTGTGCTGGCAAAGAGTTCAGTACAATAAATACTACAGTCAGCCACAGTCAATATGGTTCATATGAGGTCACAGGGAACTACAAAAGCATGGAAGAATGCTTAATCCCTCCTAATACTGGTGCAAGATGGAGGTAGTTCCATGAAAACGAATTATATCCCAGGAGGAAAAAACAGAACTAGCTTCAGTTTGAATTAAGTGCAGGAAAAGTGTGATGGGACAACTGCAGGTATGAATATATGAAACACTTTTTCTCCCAAAGATGCATAGGTATACAACCTCCATCAACTTACCTGCCTCTTGTCATCCGGTGCTTTAAGGAAGAGTGCATTTATTACTGCAATGGTGTACGTCTGGATTTCTTGGTCTGTCCTGTTTGGAACAATGTTGTAGATGTGAGAGAAAAACACAAATGCACCTGAGCTGTAGAAATTGTTCTTCCAGCTGCATTTCAGCCGGTAGAAGTGGAGAAGCTGTTCGCACTTCATGTTAACCATGTAAGTTAGGTGACCAAGGTTGGTCATGACCTGGCTTTCTTTATTATTGAGAGAGAGATGATGTCCTGAAGGGGGACTCAGAATTCCAAAAAGGTGGAATGAACAACTCCTTGAACTGCCATTGACCTTCCACTGATCATAGCAAGAGTCTCATAACCAGTTTCTGTCAGGTGCACAACAGCTGGTGATAGGAAGCGGAATCTTCCCTAAAGGCTTTTGGAAATGAACCTGCTGATATCAAAGCTTTTCAGGTGCATTGAAAATGTCCCAGGTGGGAGACAAGCATAACTATGCACAGTAGGTTACTCTATGCTACAAGAAGCAGTTTCCATCCATTTAAGCACTTCACATTACTATTTAAGAAAAAGCCCTTTCCTTTTCAAACATACATTCACCAAAAGTTGAGCAATTTTTGTCTTACACACTTCCCAGAGTCTGGTAAATAAAACAACCCATCTGTATGTTAATTAAGCATTTCATTACCACAGGGTGCTCTTCTCCTCATTCCCTACTTCCAACTACATAGGTAGCTTATAGAAAAACAAACAAAAGAAAATCAAAAAAGCCCTAAAACCTAATGACCAGGCAACTCCAGAAATATTGTTACCAGTTATTCAGTCAATTGTAGTGGAGTCAGGAATCATAAAGGAGGTTGCTGCTCTTTATAGTACTGTTTTTTCTCCAAATGTTGTGCTATTTTAAGGGGAAAAAATATCCACCATATCATGTGGTAGTCAAAGCCACTCACCCCTGCAGATGTGGGATCAGCTGCCCAATTGTGATCTCCTGTGCTACCTTCTGGTACAGGTCATGGCTATTGAGCACCATCGATTCCAGGATTGCCAGCGACCGTTGCAAGATAGAGATGTCCGAGGCAAATTTGTTCACATAGCTTGCTATCTGCAAACACAATCATTCATGGAATTTGCATCTTGTCACAAAAAACAGAGAAAGGTTAGAAAGAAAACTGTCAGCGTGGTTCAGAAAGGCATTAGATAAAAGGCAGTCTTGTCCACATGCCAGTTATCAGTGAATACCTGAAAATGATCAACCAGGCACAGCATATACCATCAAAGAACACAGTGGCACAGGGTCTACAGCTGGCACAAGTCACCAAAGGTTATTGTCAATATTCACATGACTGAAATGTATGCTTAATCATTACATTACAAACATGAAAAATCAGCATCAAAAAATTCAACAATTCTATTTTTTGTGTAGAAAACTTTGGAAAAAACAAGGCAACTAGCTCTCATTTTCTCCAGAAAAAAATGTACAGGCTAAAAATATCTAGGCTTAAGGCAAATGTTTCAAAAGAGAAACTTTTAATCTAGCTTTCTGGAAAAACACAATCTAGAAAAAACATGCCTTTTTCTTCTGCTTGGTGTTACCAATAATGCTGAAAACTCTTTCCAGGTTACCAATTAAAACTCTGTTGATGATCAGGACAACTGGTTCCATAACCCTGTCTAGAGTCCAGCTTTTCATTAATAACCTTCCCTTTTACTGCAGGTTGCCACAAGCGAATAGCACATTAATTAAAACCAAGTTTGACCTCTGCTATTTTGCAGTGTGGCAATGACAAGTTGCACACTCATCTGCAAAGTCAACACAGCTGTGCAGTGAGATGTAGCAACACACGTTCTCCAGCATGCTGCCCAGCCCAAATACTTCCTGGGAAGAAACCTGCCTTCTGCTGATGCAGAAAGTGAGAACTGCAGGGGTTTTCCTCAAGTACTCCAACACCAGCACAGTCAAAATGAAAGGCACCCAAGAAAGTACAGACTGAAGTGTACTGTGACCACAGTTACTTGCTCTCCGCAGCAAAGCAACAAGACTGCAGTGGCCCTGTCTCAAGTCTGATATGTTCCTTCCAGAAAATTTCACACATCTCTTCAGTATTCCTGCTATAAACCACTACTGTAATCATAACTATTGTTTCAAATTCTGGATGCTTGCTGAGACCTAAGAATTGTTTCCTTTTAGGAGGAACAAAGGCCTGCGCTATGCTTAGAAAAGCTGTCCAGCTGCCTGTAAAACTCACATTAAAATGTTGACACGTGGACAATGGTATTGTTCTGCACTTGTGACATCTTAATAGTACTAAAGGAGCAAACCACCCAACTTTGGCTGGAGACAAAAAAGAAAGAGGGACAGATTTTTCTTTTTCTAATCTATTATAGCACTTTTGCTTTTTGCTGTTTGCTCTGCTGCTTGGCTTGCATTACCACAGCAGGAACATCCTACACCAAATGAAACTCAATTCAGAGAATATACATGTACTTTACTTTCTGTAAATAACCAAGCCACGAATGCATAGAAAACAGGAGGAGAGAGGAACCCGATTAGCCTTTTTCTATTTTGGACTCTCAGTATCTTCTCCCAGCAAGTCCTGAGCCAAATAATATTTACAATAGTATACAAAGCACAGTGTGCTTTTTAGAGCAGCAATCTGTGTGTCCAAAGCACTGTGCTACCCCACCTCTGTTGGTGGCAATCCAGATGTGTTTTGATGCATTGCAGCCAGAGCTGCCAACTCTGCACTGCTCACACATTAAACCAAGTGCCCCTGGATGCCTCAGTTTTTCAGGCATCCATGGATTGCTTGTGCAGGAGGAAAACCATGTGTGCAGACTGTGTCCCAAATTGCCAGATTTCTGTCACCTCTTTAGGAGCCCTGACATTTATGAATTATTCTTGGTGCAGCAGCTCCTTTGGGAGGCAGTTAATGCTTCACTGGGATATAACATTTTCACACCAGGGACCTGCAGAAATGTAACAGTATAGATAACTGGAACCTTCATCTAGGAAAGGCTGCCTTAGCCTCATTTATTCTCCTGACCTTGGACCATCACACCTTTTAATCATCAACACAAACACAAGGTATAAAGCTGTCTTGTGTGTTTAAAAAGATGTATCACACTGAATATAGATGCAAAACATCTGCTGGGTAACTTGCATGTCAAGCTGTGTGTATTCATAACCACCTTCCTGAAGCATGAAGTCTGGCCAGAAATAATAGGCTTGTCTACCTTGAAAAATAAGTCATGTAAGTTCCAGGGAGAGCAAAACTGCATTTAAACAAAATTCTAGTCCCACACTTGAAGTTCTGGGTGTGTAAAAAAAGAAAAAAAAAAAAAAAGAGTGCCTTCTTGAGAAGAAACAGGAATCAAAAGGAGTTCAAATTTGTGCTATTTGCTGTTTTCTGTTTATTAAGCACCACACAGAGAGAGGGCTTTCAACATCCAAAAATAATCCTGCATTCATTTATCAAAAATTCCAATTATTAAAATAATGCAAGCACAGCAAAATACAACATTTTTTTCAGAAAGAAGCAACTTGATTGCTTTGCACTTCCATGTGAAAACCTGTCACATGGGTGTGTGTCATTAAGGATAGTATTATTTCTTCAGCAAAATACCTGTAACCTTGAAATCTGCATATATAGCCACATACAAAAGAAGAGTCTGGGTGCTTAACTTCCTTTCAATTTCAAGGGAAATTAGAAATCAAACCGTGAATTTACACATTCATGCTCCTTTGAAATAGGAGCTAAATATGTAAACTGAGAGCAGATGAAAAACCTGTAGCAAACTGAACTACATCATCTGAGTTCTCCTCCTGGTTCAGCTTCACTTAAGGCAAAAGAGAAAATTCAAAAGTTGAACAAAAAGTTGTTATATAGTAGTAGTAGTACTACTACTACTTATTATTATTACTATTACTATTATTATTATTACTGCTACTATTTAAAAGCTGCACCAGAAAAAGAACACATAGGAGAAAAACAGTGAAAGAAACAGATCTGATTTTCATTATGCATGTTCATTAGTTATTTGCCTGCACTATCCTGTTCTCAAAAATGTACAGAAAAATCTGTCCAAGTTGTGGTCTCTGTTAAGATTTAGTGCATAGTAAAATTTTAAATGGTGCATATAATTTTAAAGTAAGGAACTAGAGCTGCACTTTACAGAAAAAAACAACTGACAGTTGTGACATACCGAAATACTTCTCTGGCTGCCACCCTGTTTTCTGCACAATATATTTTAGAAGGTAAACAATTTGTCAACACTAAGGTTCTGCATCATACACTTACGAATCAACAATTATATAAGTATTTTTAAAGATTTTTTTAAAAATATCTTAAACAATACTACAAACTTCATTACTTCTCTTGTAGGCACTAAAGATGGATGTACCAAATTTGTGTAGTGCATTTTTGTCATGGTTTAGGAATGGTATTTCCCTGTTTAGTGCCCCCATTGAATACCCCAAACAATGCGTCATTCGCTCACTCCCCTGTGCTTCCTGTGGCAGGCCTGAGGAGAACTGGAGGCACTGAGGTAAACATCATGGGTTGAGATAAGAACAATTTACTGGAAACAGCAATGGAGCAAGAAAAAGAACAGTAACAGCAATACTACCAATAACAGAGGTCACGAGAGAGACAAACACTTCACCCGTGAATGCTCACAACGAGGAAAGCGGGAATACCTGATCCACTGCCATGCTACCCTGACCCAGAAGGAACCCCCCTTCCCCTGTCCCCAGAAAATTATTTGAGGTGGTATAGAATAACCTCTGTGTCCTAGCCATGCCCACTTCTGGATACTGCAAAATTTAACCCTGTCCTGACCACAACCAGGACAATTTTGATAACCAATCATCGCGACTTTTTCTAAGAATTTGGAATCCAAATCCTTTAGGCAGCTATGGAATCTGGAAATGAGCTATATATCGCCCTAAGCAAGAAAAAGGTCTTGTGAGAACTTTATATATCATAGGGAAGCTTTTCCAAATGATGCTATTTTTCTTTCATTCAGCATGAAGGACAGCTTCAAAAGGCAGAAGAACTTGATTGCAAGTTTCCCCTCAGCAGAAACTTATCCACTCCCTTATCCATCCCATCAGTCACTTGAGCAAGCCCATCAAGGACCTCAAGTGGTCTGTCAAAAGCCAACATCAGAGAAGCTAGTGAGGATGAAGTTATAGATTGCTGCCACAGAAGTGAGACATGGTCCAAAGGTGCTCTGCTAGGTTTGCCCCATGCCCACGCTGCACCTCTGAGGGCTCTGCCTTTCTGGTTTCCAACTGCATGCAGATCAGAACACTGCTGAGCCTCTTTCCTCAACCTCTGTCATTCTCTGTCCCTCTGTTTCTCTTCTAACTCTCTGTGATCTAATGAGAAGTTTGAACAGAGAGAAATGAGAGAGATGAGAAACCTTGCCGAAGGAAGAGAAGAAAACCTCTGTTTCCCAGAGATGGATTAAGAGAACTTTTGCTTTCATGCTGGAACAGCTCATCCTTAAAACAGCACCCCATAAGTTGCCATGGCCCATGAAAGCAGCTGTGGGAAAGCTGTAAAGCATGGGAGGGACTTTCACTTTGCAAACAGATTTCCCTTTCCCAGGTGGCTGATTTGCTGTGACATTGAAGCCACAGGAGAACTGTTTCTTGTGGAGAAGTCTCTGCAGCATAGCAAGAGAGACTGCTCTCCCTAAGAGAACTGAAGGAAGACTATTCTAGAGGTGGTAAACTGATTGAAAGTCCCAGATTTTGTCTCTTTACGTTGTCAGTGGGAAAGAAAAGAGGGTGTGAGGGGAGGAGAAGTGTTCTGAAGGCTTTGTTCTGATTCTTATTATTCTTTCTTTTAGTTCTATTAATAAAGGGTTTTTTATGCCCTTTAAAGCTTTGAGCCTGCTTTGCTCTCCTCCTAATTCTTATCTCACAGCAGAAAATTAGTAAATAATTCTAGTAGGTGCACTGACATTTGGCCAGCATTAGGCCCACCGCATTCCCCTGTCATTCTCCTTGGTCCCTTTCTTGCTCCATAGTTTCACTTCTCGTTTTTCCTGACAGTTTTTGTTTATATAGGTACTTTGTGGAAATGCTTTTGTTTTTTTTTTTTTTTTTTTTTTTTTTTTTTTTTTTTTTTGTTGTCTTTTTTTTTTTTTTTAATTGGGTCATTATCCAGGGAAACCTATAGAAGTGCTTGGCAGAAGAGATGAGCCATTAACAAGGGGAACACAATTTCTTCTATTGTTACAATACAGTCCACAGGACACAATTTGGACAAAGACATTTGTTTTGAGCCAATAACAAAGTAAATGCTCTAAACTAACTTTAGAAAGTTTCTTCATATGCTCCATAGTAGGCTCCCCTAGAAAGCAAGGCATTCTGGACTTGGTGTCTCCTGCAGTCAGTTAAAAGCAGTTGTAGAATTTTTTGCCATTAGAAGGTAACAACAATTGTCATCACAACCTACCTGGACTGTGAAATTGGAAAAGAAATTTAAAAACCAGAACAAAACTCAGATCAGTTACACTATTTTTTTCTTATGACCAAAACTGAAGTTTAGCATCTAAAGTATCTAAAGCTATTTTTCCTAGTTAATCCTTCTTTCACTTTTGGCAACAAAAGCAAATTTCTGCTTTCCTTTGATGGTAGCAATTTTCTAACAAAATTTAAAGCCCTTGCTCTGACACACTCTACTAAAATGAAGGTTTCTTTGCCACAGGTTATATTCATTTAATTACTGCTTCTGACATTATTTTAGTGCAGAAACTGATATCTTTTGAACCTGTTCAAAAACACTTTGGGTTATGATAAATTCAATCAGGTTTGAAAATTCTTTGTAAAGAAGAATTATGTGGTTTTGGGGTTTTTCTTCCCCAGTAAATGAAAAGTGTTGAATCAGTAACAAAAACTTTTTCTGAAGTCTTGTAAATGTCTGTATCTAAAGAATACTACCATGTTTCTGCTGCTTTTGTGCATCTCTGACATGTAAGTAAAGAAAGATATACTGCAAATCGTGAACAGATCTTTTTCAAAACCACATACCTCAACTGCAAGATTCAGAGGGGCATAGTTCAGCTTGATTAACTCAGATATCACCCTAATTTCAAATTGTAAACTAACTCATTTCTCTTCTTCCAATGCCCCAGAGGGAACATTTCAGTGCTGGGTTTTTTTCCTAGAAATATGGCATTACTCATTTTAGTTTACATTGTATCAAAACACTAATTTTTTGCTTTAACTGTATTTTATCTGCACAGGGAGGTCACAATGTAATTGCATAAGCAATTTATCATATAACAAGCCTAATACTGTGTTGATTCCAATTCACTCCAACTGATTTCCACAGAAGTAGAACCAGATTCTGCAGTACAAACATTTATAGTTTGAAACAGCACTTTGATCCCATTTTCATGTACCTTTTTTTGACCAACGACCTAAATAATGTACCTGGGAAAAAAACGAAGATGGAAAAAAAGAAACAAACCCAAATCACAACTCACCTCAAATATTTAAACTGATATAGAACAGACAGCATTGATTCCAAATTTACCTTTTTAATGAATGCCACAGAGAATGTATCCCACGATACAATCCCATGATCCATCAGCTCAACAAATGCAGTCAGTGTAAAGGACAACATATCTCCAAAGCTGCAAGAGACAGGAGTCATGACACATTTACCAGTAATGCAGCAGGGCAACGACCGAGGGAATAAAGCAGCAGGAAGCTTTCAGAAAGGCAGGAAAATGAAGCCAATAATGGACTAAGAGGTAGCAGAAGAGCAAGAGAGGCCGTGCTATAGGTAGTCTCCTACACAATTTAGCATGGATAACAAGAATAGTCTACTGGAGGAAAGCAGTTGTAAGAGAAGAAGTAATCTCTAGGAGAACACTGCATGCAATGCTCAAAAAAAAGAAAAAATCAGTCCAAATTAAACTTCTCTCATAAATTCAGAGATTTAGATCTAACAGAGGAAAGACATGAACCTTTTCCTTAGCACTTATGAAATCCTCCTAATTGAAGGCCATGTAGAGGTGTCGCATTTTGGTGCCTCTGCATCAAGCAAATTGGTGGGAAGTTACAGCATTGTTTATTCCTTCTCTTACAATGAAGCAAATATATTTTTAAAATGCACCAGAAGAGATTATATATCTTGAACAGTTTTCTAACAGTTAATGCCTTGATTTCTTTCTTTAAACCTGGAGATGCATCCTTTTTACTCTATCTATGAGCAACCAAATTGCAAAGTGTGCAGTTCAAATTATTTAGGTTTTGCAGGCCACTACCCTGCATTTTACACCTTTTTTTTTAATTTAAATTTTAAATTCAACACATCTTTGAATGAACTCAAGTAAATTCAAAACGAGTTTAAGCTCATCAGGGATAATATGACTAGATGCATGGGAACTTTTCATGTTAAACCATGATTTTTAAAGATTAGTTTCATTTCTATACATAGTCAGGGCACCAAACAGTCAGCAGCCACAAGGATTTCAGTGAAGCCCATCCATGAAGTAACTACTCAGTACAAACAGCAGAGCAGAGATCCTGAAAGGGAATTACCTTCCAGGGCATGTCAAACTGCCTGCAAGGTACTCTGCCAGTAAACTATTAAAAAGCAAAATTATACAATCAAACAGCATGAAAAGTCCCAGTGATTTTAAGACAGCAGCTTACACCTAATAAAAAGAATTAAAAAAAAACCTCTGTCAGATTGAAACTGCAAAACTTGGCATGTTGAAAACCTGAGTCTAATAGTAGAGCCATAGTTAATCAATGTAATTAATTGGTGTTCTTTCATCTGTGATTTATCTGACTGTCCTGCATGAACCCAACACAAAAAAAGTGAACATCCACTCAGATGGAAGACATTTACAGCAGTACAGAGGAATAAGGCAGACAAATCAGCTTCAATGCAGCAATTCCTGTAGCTGGATTTGGTTTAATCAGCCACTTAGGGATATCTGATGGCAAGATGCAGCCTTTAATGGCCTCTTCATTTAAGAGAGGACATTTTGTCAAAATTTCTGCGATCCCCTCCACCAAAAATACCCCTGCCATTCCTGACATTTTGTGAGTAAAGCCCAAAAACACCAAAACACCTTTCCCTTCAGTAAATACAGACATGCACAGTGGCTCTGATTACTTAGAACAAAATGGAAAACCTACACCAAAGAGCAAACAAGAAAAATTATGTCTCTAAAAATCCACTGTAACTTGGCAGGGAATACTTTCTTCAGGAAAAAAAATGGTCTAGAAGTTCTGGGTTTAGTTTTGAGGGGCAGAGGATGCTCTGTTGCCTTTTTTTCTTGTCGTAGCTGGTTTGTTTGTTTGGGGTTTCTTTAATATTGCAAACCATTTAAGAAGCACATTAGATTTAAAATGTCACCATTAGCATTCCAAATAACCAAGGATTTCATATTAGGATGACAATAAGACTCTGAAGGAAATTTAATCAGCTCTGGTCCTGTCACATTCCCCAATTAATTCCTTTTGCATAATATAGTTATTTATGAACCCACAAATAAAACAGCAACCCCAGGAAAAGCTTTCTTCTAAAAGCTTGTAGCAAATCCTAATGCATTTTCATGACACAATACTTCTACTAATACAGGGAATACTAATATAATAAATATTAATATTATTATTATTAATTAAAACAAAATAAGTTTCAAATATTTAATTAAAAAGGTAGGCCATATAGGTTGAAAAGTAGATAAAAATCTCTCCCAGTATTAAACTAAGCACATATCTGGCAAAGATAAATTTTCTCATCAATTGTTCTAAAATTTTGTCAGTTAACCTGTATTTAGTATATGAATGCTCTTCAATAAACAAATGGTGCATGAAAACTAATCCCCACCAAGAAAAGGTAAAGTTTAGAGGGCTTACATAAACTGCATTAAACTTGGGCATGGATATTCATCTTCAGAACAGCAGTGGCTGGAGTGTAAAGGGATCAAACTAACCTGGATTCACCAGTCTCATTAAGTCTTTTCATCAAAACTATTGATCAGTCCTACCAGATTAATACTGATTAATCCATGCTCTTCCACAGCTCTGGGGAATAAACTGGGCTAATGGAGCTGACAATTCTGGTTTGAATGTACAAACCGAGTTTTAGCAGAACTGACAGTGATACAACCATTTGGGATCGAGAAGGTGAAAGCACTTTTCAACTTAAGATGTTCAGACACCTCATCAGATGTCACTCCGGTGACTCTGCTTCAAATAATTAATGACAGAAGGAGTGCAACACTGGGACTAATGAAGCAGCAAGAAATACTTCAGCTCTATTATTATGCAGCACCACACATAGACACTGTGTCCTTCTAAAATATATGGCTGTACGCATGCACCTGCCCACGCACGGATACACCAAGTGCCATTGCAAAAGTCAAAAGCCAGGCTAAACGGATAAGCATTAGGAGCAGCACAGCTAAAGATGAAAGCAATCTGCAGGGTAACTAGGGCAAGATAAGGATTAAAGCATCTGCAGGGGGAGGGGAAGGGTGTTGATTCATTGTTAAGTGGTTAAACACAAGTGGATAGGTAGAAACAGACTTTCAAGTAATTCGCTTCCAAACACACACACACAGACACACTCACACTATTAAGAGCAGCAGACAGAGGCTAGAAATTTCAAGGTAATCAAAGCTGGTTTATAAAATTAGCAATCTTTAAAAAAAAAATGGTAGGAGCTGTTTAACTCAAGGCCTCTGTAAGGGTTTTGATCATTCAAAAAGTCCAAAAAATAATGGGGACTCTTTCTTCATAAAATAATTTTAGAATAATCCATAACTAAGGCACAACAGTTCTGTAACTATCAAACCCTTACTGCTCTGGCTAAATTACTTAATAGTTTGAGGACAATTCCTAATGAAGATGCTTTTTAATGCAGCAAGAGGGGGGAAATGATCAGAAAGATGCACTGTGTAATTGCAATTTCATATCTCATTAACGCTGACATCTTAACAACCTTTGCTCTCAGGCAAGCTACTTATACAAGCCCTCCCGAATGCTGCTCTGGCTCTTGGATGCCTTACACTGGGACAAGACATGAAATTTCACTGTTCTTTACTGACTCTCCTCTTCTAACCCCCATTGTGAGAGCTGGACATGCAGCATCTCCTCACCCACAGCAGGTCCTGGAAAAAGCCTGCTAGGCAGCAGAAAGCTGAGGTTTGCAATGCCATCAGCTGTCCCAGCATGAGCCATTCCAGTGGATGGCCATGCTCTAATACAGCCTGTGGGTCCACAACCTCTCTGACAAACCTGCCTGAAGATGAGGGCAACAGCTGCTTTCTGCATCTCGAGGCTTTAGAGAAATGCCAGGTCAAAACTGTTAATTTAAATTCCTAAGAATTCTCTGTATTCTTACCTTAGGAAACTGTGAAGGAAAAAAACCAAACCCAAACCATTCCACACATTCTGATACTAGTTTTTTTTTCCTGAAAATAAAAATGATAGGAATGTGCCTGTGATCCTGATTACCACACCTGTCTCTCACATGCCTTCCTAGTATCATTTCTACAGGCTAAACCATCTTTTTATCCTGTGTGCTTATTTTGAAAGATGCCTAGAGCAACTTGGATTATCAAAATAAATTAATGGCAATTTTGCACCTAAATCCTCTAGATGTTTTTAAAAAGGAAATTTTTAAAATCTCAGTCCATGTTTTACACACATAACAAAATGGACATTTTATCACTGTTACGGAGGGAAAAATACTTGGCTGCTCAAATGATTATGTAAATCAAAATAATTAGCCAGGCTCAACTGTCATCAGGTAACAAACAAAGGAATACAAGCTTTTACCAAGCTCATGTTCTATATGAAAAATACCTTTGTGTAGTGGAATCTGGAAATTAATTGCTGCTTCTCTGTTGCAACCAGCAACAGAGACACCAGTCCACCAGGACTAGAAGCCAAAGAATGCACACCTTTACACAAATCACTTTCATGGGCAAAACAGAACCAAAGCTGAGCTCTAATTTTGCAAGGGAAAGCAGCAAAGAAACAATTTAATTGGACAGGAGGTAACAGGAGAGTAGCAGCCTACTACTAAATGCAGGAGTGGTTAACTAAGTCCCTTATCTGGGCTCACAGCCCAGTACTGGGCAGCTGAAAGGCCTGACATCACTGAGGTCAACATCAAAGAGTAAGAACAGCTTTTTAAATTGGAGCTATCAAGGATAAATGGCCATGAATAAATTTAAACAGGGGAACAGAATATATCTAATCATCAGAAGACAAGAGCTCCGGAGAAGCCATGGGGGCCAGAATCTAACTAAGTCTAGAACGAAGACTGATGATGTAGCAGGATGCTTTGCCAGCACAGTGTGAACTTTGTATTGCTATGGCTCCTCTTCACTGCTTCGACACTGCCCTGTTTCTTCAAGCAACCTTTCCAAGGGTAAAACTAAGCCACTGCAAAATCAAAGCAGGAGCAATTCACACCTACTTGGTACTTAGTACAGATGAAAATGATGGAACAATCTGTGTAGTAGCTGCCCCTATTTTTCTAGATGATTACAGAAAATACACTTAACTGCTACAGAGCAATTGACACAGATTTTTGCCTTTTTCATTGTGATGGCTAAGCACTACCGAAATATTTCTTTGTGGTACAGTTTCACTGCATCATTAAAAGGGGTCAGCCTTACTGATTTCAAATCCCTTGCATTCCAAGAAAAAGAAATAGCTTTGTAACCCTAGTATCAGGGTTTCACTATGTCTGAAAATTAATTTTCATTAAAGAAAAACAAGGTGTGAATTTTAAACATAACTGTAAATATTCTTGAATAAATCCAAGTATAGATACTCTTACTATGGAGTATGACTAAATCCACTTAAAGGTACATTAAGCATGGGAAACTGGCCCAGAGGAACTCTTACACACTGAAGATGTGATTAGAATTACCTTTTTTTCCTTCTTCCCCATTTTTTAAATTCCTGGTTTTGTTCATTTCACGGCAATTTCCTTGAACAGACTATTCTTCCTAAAAGTTCAGGCATCACTATGCTGGAAAAACACCACTACAATCAGTTTGGTTTGACTACAATTTCGCACTGCAATGCAGAAGTCAATTAATAGATATGTTTCATGGTATTTTTAAAATTTTATTATGTCATTCTGTACATCCGAAGTAACTTTTTTTTTTTTAAATTAGCATTTGGTTCCTTTAAGTATCTTTAGTCAAGAAGACAGGAAGTGGATGCTGAGAAGTGTTTTTGTTTAGTTCATGATATCAAGCTCTGTGGGGTATTTTATTGCTCTCATTTCAGTAGATCTTTTCCCACAAATACACGGGGGAAAAATAGTCAAGATGCTGGATAACTGCACTCATGGAACACTACTGTAAACACTTTACCTTCAAAACATATGAGCAAGTCAGCTTCCAGAACTATTGGTTTCACATCCTCAACAATGGCTCGGTATCTTTTTCAGTACAAGTCCCAGATTCAATAATCTGTGTTACTTAATTGTATTACCTTACATACTAATACTGGAAATAAAATATTAATCTTGAGAAAATCAAAATATTAATATCTGAGTACCTCCATGCAAACTGAATTTCCCATTGGCAGGATTTAACTCCCAAAGTTAGAATAAACTTTAGTCACACACATTCTGTACTACTGTATTAACTGATGTGATACATCTACGTTGACCAATAAGGATCCTCTTAATAAGAATCTTAGTAAGGATCAAGTGGGTAAAACCTTGTTCTCATGAGTAAACAAAGCTAAACTGTGTAAAAAAAATTATTCAGGTCATCAGTCAGATCAGGCCCTAAAACAAGGATGTAATGTAACTGTAAGTCAGTGTTTCAGTACTGTCCTGAGGACAAACTTATTCCATAGAAGTCTACAGTGTAATAGAGTTTGGAAACAGAGGTGCTGAAAGACTATAACTATCCTTCCACATAGAACTATTTTCACAGCAGTGAGGAAATGCCATCTAAAAGGACAGGAGATACCTTGTCTCAGCAGAGGTGATCACAGAATCACAGAATTTTTAGGGTTGGAAGTATTTCTGAAAATCATCTGGTCCAACCTGCCAAGGCAGGGTCACCTGGAGCAGGTTACTCAGGAACTCATCCAGGTGGGGTTGGAATGTCTCCTGAGAGGGAGACTCCATGAACTCCCTGGGCAGCCTGCTCAGTGTTCTGCTGCCCTCAATGTAAAGTTATTCATCATGTTGAGGTGAACTTCTTGTGTTTTAGCTCACAGCCACTGCTTCTTGTCCTGTTGCTGGGAACCATGGGAAAGAGTCTGGCACCATCCTCTTGGCACCTGCCTGTGAGATATTTATCTGCATTAATGAGATCCCCTCTCAGTCTTCTCCACGCTAAACAGGCCCAGCTCCTGCAGTATCTCCCCTTAAGAGAGATGTTCCAGAGCCCTAATTATCTTCTCAGCCCTCCAGTGGACCTGTCCCAGGAGCTCCATGCCTTTCTGGTACTGAGGAGGGCAGAGCTGGACACAGCACTGCAGATGTGGCTGCGCTAGAGCAGAGCAGAGGGGGAGGACCTGCTCCCTCCACCTGCTGGCCTCAGTCTCCTCAGGATATCATTGGCCCTCCCGGCCCCAAGGGCACAGCCAGCTGCTCACGGCAAACTTGTCATCCTCCAGGACTCCCAGATCCTTCTCTCCAGAGCTGCTCTCTGCTTGGTCAGTCCCCAACATCTACTGGTGCTTGGGGTTATTCTTCCCCAGGTGCAGGACCATACACTTCACTTACTTGAACCTCATTAGATTTCTCTCTACCCAATCATCCAACCTTTCACAATCCTGCTAAAAGGCAGCAGAGCCTTCAGGTCATGCTGCCAAGAATTCCATAAGCTTCATGGCATTTAAACAATTTTCCTCATAATCTAAACTTTTCTATTATGAAACAAGTTACTTTGTATTAGGTTAAGAAACTGAACTTAGCAGAAGGATTTAAATTTCCTGCCAAATTTATTCTTACTATATAATTTATTTATTAGGCAATGATTTAAAAATAAATGTTTCAGAACTTGGTTTACAGCAGATTTGTGAAAGTATGATTTAGCACAGGTTTGGATGGGGAGCTGCATTTCTTGCATAAAAAATCACATCAAGCTCTCAGAATAACAGACATATGCTTAATTGATTATTCTCTTGCTTCCTTGGGTTTTAGCTATACTTGACATGTCAAATTTGCAAACCAGTCAAGATATTACAACATCTCTTGGGATTCAAATTTATCAAAGCCTGTGCTTAACTCTGAGCAAACAGAAGCCTTCGGTTCAAAATCATCAGGGAAACAGGCAGGGAAATTCTGATATGAGTCCATTTACTATTTTACAGCTTTCTTTTATACAGCTATGTGCAACAACTAGCATTACCTGGGATCAGCAAATAAAGACAATGACATTGTCCCATTGTCTGGGACAATGACCTTACTTTTCATCTCACTAACAGTGACCATTAAAATTGCCAACTATCAATCACATAAGCCAAGGAAATTCAAGAGGGGAATTGGGAAAGTTGGGGAAATTATTTTTTTTTGCTGAGATTAGAAAAGAAAACAAAAGCTTTACTTCAGAAACAGTTAAAGCCCCTGCTGAAGTCACAGAAATAAAGCACTCATTCCATAGGCAAAGCAATGAAAATGCTTCATCAGAAATTTTTAACAGGCATCAAAGAGCAGAAAACAGAGAAGACTGATGACTTGCTGATGCATATGCACAGTTGTATTTACATACAAAGATTAGCACAAGGGCCTGAACTCAGTCATGCAAAAGAAGAGGTAGTATGCAAGGTGATGATCTAATCAAGTTCTTACCAGGGCTTCATTATCTTCTGCAATTTCTGATATCGTCTGCAAAATTAAAACTTGCAGGTGAGGAAAAACACTTTAAAGCATCTGTACTCTATTTAATGCACACAACCCCCCATACCTGAGCCATAAAATTCACAGACATGCATACAACAACAGACAGTAAATTGCTAACAATTTGCTGTGAACAGAAGCAGTTCAGTAACTGGTAATGAACACTCCAAATAAATTTCAAATATTTGTTCAGAATACTTATGTTTACTTCTGTTAGGGAAAAAAAAACATATCTAGACATTCTCATTTAGTAAAACATTTGTGTAAAAAGCTTTGATACAAAAGAATAAAGGTTTACACATTAAGCATCTTCTGTACTGTTTTAACAACATGTAACCCATTGCCTGGAGAACTCTTTTATTTAATTATAGTCTCCACCACTAATACTGATGTCAGAGTCAGCATTGCTGAAAGGTGTGTAGCTGGGATAGTAAATGGTAAAAATGCCACAAAATATAGATATCCTCTTTTTAAAACACTACTTAAACATATAAAAAATAACAGAGCTAGAAAGAAATACAACAAAAAAAAGAACAATCCATTCCTTACTTAACCATTTCTTGTGCCTCCTAAATCTAGTTCACAGTTTTATTTCAGAGGCTTAACTGCAGTTCCATACTGAGCAGACCAGTGTTAAAAAGGACAAAAAAGAGGTTCCTCTTTCCTTTCTGCACCTTCTCCCCAGGTGCACTTTTCCCTCAGCAAGCTGCACAGCAGTGTCATTCAGCTCAGAAGAGCTCTAGGACTACAAGCTCTCCAATCACTCATTCAATTCTCTAATTCTCTCCCAGAATGCAGCTACAGTTTTGTGGGTTTTTTTCCCTTTTGGTAAAGCAGTAATTCCTCCCAGCTTTTCAATAGGAACCAGTCTCAAGGAGGGCAGCTTTTGGGCTGGCTTGTGTGAATGTCAGTGGAGAAACCACAGGAACAGTGGTTTGAAGTCCTCTGCCAGCTGTGAGCTGCAATACTCATGCCTGAAGATAGTACTGCCACAGTTTACCCTGTATCCAAACACAGGCTGGGCTACAGTCTAACTCAAATCAGAGAAGTGACAAGATTTTCTCCTTGGATTTCATGCCCTTGGTTCTTTTATGATACAACATCTACCTGTGTAGCCAGTAATAATGAGTAAACAAAAAACATCCTGATGATCACACAGCATTAACAAGTGGGGGAAAATACCCTCAACATGCTTTTATGAGCAGTAAAATTCAAAACAGTTTCCATAGTAGGAGATCCAAACTTCAGCAGAACGTCATTCCTGTGCTTCTGCAAACTAAGTGCTTCCATGCTGTGGCAGATTCTGCTAAACCACCAAGAACAATTGCCACAACAAATGGGTTTTGTCATCTCCCAAATCTGCATGGACCCATGCAACTTTCTGCAGCATGTCAGCCAAACTTCATACCACTCTTCCCAGGCCAGTTTTTAAAATAGCTGCTTTCTTCCAGGTGCTGACTTCAGCTAAGCAGCAAAAAACCTTGACATTAGGGCTGTGTTTTTCTGATAGAGAAACAAGTGTGGTGTTTGCAAACTGGTAGCACTTCAAAGGACAGATTCTGTTTTGCCAGAGATTTCTCACAACAGGCTCTAATCATGGCATTTTCTCCATGACTGAGACAGGGATTACAGAAACAAAACATTTAGACTCTCTTAGCATTTGCAGAACTCTTATCCATCCTGAGTTAATCAGCAATCAGTTAACCTGAGGTCAAAAAGTATGCAAAGTAAAAGAAAATATAAATTTAGGAAAATGTGCAGAAATAATTTAATTATATAAGACATTATTGGTGAAGCAATACAAAGAGAAAATTTTGACTGCAGAGGAAAGATAGCCATTGTATTAAACCAAACAATTTCCACTGATTTTTCTTGCTTTGATGTGACTAGAGCAGCAATCCATCTAGGACATCAAATGTTGCAGCAACACATGATTATAGATTGACTTTTACCACTGAAGATGTGGATGGAGGCTGTTCTCTAAAGCAACACATGCTGTTTTCATCTATCATCAAACCAAAACATAACAGAGAAGGAACTGGTATGAGCAGAAGTTCCTCTCATATTTACCCACAGACCATGCAAAAGTCACCAAGGAGAAGCCAAGCTGATTCTCCCAGCAAGTCAGCCTGGAAAGAAACTAAGTACAGTCAGCCACCTCCATCAGCTTTCCTCTTTCTATATATACTTAACTTTTTTTTCTCCAGAGGGCTGACTCTGTGGTAGCAACCAAACAGCTCTGCAGAGCCCTTCTTGGTGAGTTACCAAGGCAGGGTCAAAACAGCTGAAAGCCTTACGGATCTAGACACTGTAATTAGCTCAATACTTATATTTATCTTTTTTTACTTTGTTTTTTCTTTTTTGTTTCCTAAAGAAAGCATCCCTCAATTGCACTTGCACAGATGGAAACAAAACCACAGCCAAAAAGCAAATGTTATAAGGGCAAATTAAATAGCAATTGTGAAAGGATGGGATTCTATAGTGGTGAAAGACAAACCCAGCAATTTTTACGCAGGCAGGAAATTCAAAATAGATGTCAACCTAATGCAAAATAACATGAAAGACAAGTTACCAGGTCAGACATTTCTCTACTGTAATATATTTCCTGACTGGCCTCAAAGGAACTTTGTGATGCACTTCCAAATGAATCCCAAGGAGCAGCAGTGAGTTCTCTCAGGACTTTCTCAAGCACACAGACTTACTGCCTTCTCAAATACTGCAGGTTACATCTTGAACAGCTTCCAGCAGAGACCAGCTTAGCAGGGACCTGACTAGATCAACACCTATCTGTTCATGTGCCAAAACTGCTGTACAAAGACTAAAGATACCCCAAATCTAAACCCCAGCTGGAGCAACACACAGTGCACAGGAAGGGCTTGTTTGAACTGGGGGAAAAAACTAAAATGTCCCATTATGGAAGCCAGTGTAGAGCCACTGTAGTTAATGATACCAAGACCTAAAGCAGTCACACCACTTCAGCACAGCAATAGTTTCAGAGCCTGCACTGTTTGAACATGAGCAGAATTGTGTAAGAGTAACACTGAGGATAAAAGTTTTTAATGCAGTATGGCCCCAGAGAGGGCCACTGCTACCAAGGGTGGAAGATGTTCACAAAAACTTCCTCCTCTACAGAAACACTGATGGGATGATGGATCAATGACCTGCCAACCACATTAAAGCACCATTTGGCTATTGCTCTTCAGGCAAACATAAGGATAATGCACATTCTAGATAATAAGCAGTGTAAAGAAAAATCCAAGAGTACAAATTTATGGCTTCTTTTTGTAACAGGTGTGGCTACCACAACCATATGACATCTGGGAACACTTTGACCTGGAATACTCTACAAAATTATTATTACTATTAAGTTACACAGCTGCCTTCAGACTCATCACAGCCACAACGTCCCACACAGTCCAACAGACAAAAGCATCCTGGAAAGTTGCAGAAATTGAGATTTTAAGCTTTTCCCCTTATTTTTCTTGGTTTTTCAAATACTACAGTTTTGTCTGGAGTCAATAAAAAATAAAAAAAATAGTTTTGTCCACCTTCATACTCTGGAGAATATTTGGAAATATAAATCTACTGCTGGAGTTACTCTTCTTAATATTTTACAAAAGAGGTTACCAAACAAGACCCAGTAAAACTGTCTCCTCTCCTCATCCCTCTTCCTGTCAACAGGGTGTTGATATCACCATTTAAAAGAGGTTGTTTAAATTCTAATATTCCCAAATACAGGCAAAGGAAAAAAAAAATCAAGCCTGGAGAACCAGCAACTCTCCCTCTCTTCCCTCCAAAATGTGATCTTTGACAGTTCCACCTTCAGATGACCTTGAGACTGGCTCAGTTGGTTAAAGCACAATGTTAGTAACAAACAGAGAGGCTGTGGGCTCAGTCCCTGTAGGGCCATTCACTCCAGAGTTGGACTCAATGATCCTTCTGGGTCTCTTCCAAGTGAGACGATTCTGTGATTTTATCTAAAGCCCACAGTGTGTGCTTTGCATATGTAAAAGATGTAAGAAAAATTGTACTTGTGTATGCTGAGAGGGAAGGTGAAATCCAAGCCTGAAGACTGATGGGGAAACAAACCCAAAATAGAAAAAGCAGGAGAAAAGTAAACCAACAAAAAAAGCCACTCCAGAAAAAAATCCTACTCCACCTTCTTTCTTTATGGAAACTGCACTGAAAGATAGAGCTGCAGCCCTTTCTCATTCTCCTGCCAATACCATCTCCACAGTGGTCTATTAGGATTACCTGATTTTATACACTCTTTTGGATTTCTGCCTCATAGACAATAGTCACCCTCTCCCGACATTACAGAAGCACTAAGAAATTAAGATTACGTAAAACCCCTGTTGGATAAGAATTGATTTTGGCAGCAACGTCAGATTAAGTAATCTATGCTTCCAGGTGAAGCTTCACAGGAATAGTTGAGCCTGTTTAAAACCCTGTGCTGTCAAAAATACAAATTAATTTCCTCCCTCCATTGGCTGACTGAGTTTTCGACATTTAGCAAATTGAATTGCATCACTGAGGAGTCAAATAAGCATTGGAGCTGAACAAGAGAGGGAGCAGGTACTCCACAGCCAAGAAGGGTGGAAAAGGACTACTTTATATAGCGGCAAAAACCTACTGGCTTATTATTGTTCATATTTTCTGAAAATTCATTTTCCATTTATCTAGCAAGTTGGGCTTTCACAACTGTTTTCTGGGGCAATGCTGTGAGCTCAATCAGGGAACTAAACTGGGTTAAGGAGTATTATATTAAAAGTAGCTTCTACTGTCACTTTTCATAACCTACACCAGTTTTCCAGTCCAGCTTGCTAGAAACAGTAGTGGTGTAACTCTCAAGATGAAGCAGGACAGGAACAAGTTACTGTGAGCAAGGGCAGCTTAAATGTTTTGACAGCACTGCTGAAATTCTCATCAGACTGGGATGGAAAAAAACACCAGCAGGTATTTGAGCAACTGTCCCAAAAAGTGTGCTAAAGTCGGAATAACTCCAAACCAATCTGTCTTCAGTTTTCCACTGGGCTGGTATACAGTATTATCTCTGTAAGACAAGCCAAGAGCTAGAATTTCACTGAACAATGCAATTTGTCCTTAAAGCATGCACAATTGATCTCTCAGAGACTTCCAGCTGTACAGCAGCCAACCCTGCGACTGCATGTGCTCAACAGAAGGCTTCTCTTAGTCAAGACACAAAACCCATACAAATATACATTTATTTAGAAGCTTACGTGAACTTGATCTAGCTGCATTTATTGTTTCCAATAGGAAGATGGCAGAATTTAACAACTAAAATTAAATCAAGGTGCTTTTTTCTCCTATCTGCATATTAAGCAATTACAACTCTCTTATAATTAAAACTATCTGCTAACCAGGCTATCTGCTACCTTGTCTTAGCAGCATCAACTAGCATGTTCCTGTGCCATGGCTGTATGACAACAAAGCTGCTCAGCAATGAAGCAGAGGTCTGGAGAACAATCTTCTCAACAGCAGCATAAACAATTCTGTTCTGGTTACTGTCAAGACAGCTAGGCTTAGCATAGTGTGTTGTTTTGTTGGGTTTTTTTGGCAGAAACTGTGTGTTATTTCAGCCAAATGGCAAGTCTTAGAGATCAGGATGATGCCAATTTAAAAAATGCTGAAAATTCTGCATAGAACTTCATCCTTTCCCTCCCATGAGATCAATCTTATTATTACTACTAGCAATAACAAAAATAAATATAGATTCCTTCTATAAAATCTTTGGTCTTTCAATATTTACAGCGTGTGAATTACATTTTCTTTTTCTTGCTTTATAAGGCATTATGAGGATTTTTTTTCCTTCTAAGGAAGGCTGAGAGTTTGTTCCAGTCACACAACTATTCAGATACATCAAGTAAAAAACCCCAGGACTTCAACAGTCTGCTGCTACGTCAGAAGGGCTGTCTGTACAGACATGATTTTCTGAAATACAAGTTCTAGGCTCGACTACAGAATACAGCTCTGAATGAGAGAACTATGTTATCACAGCTGGGGTAGTAAGAAGACATGACTCCTTCTTCCACCTTGGTTCCTGAACGTATTTTTTATCAGTCAATAGGATACCTGGGACTCAGCAGCATTGCTCATTTTCTGCCCCATTTCAGGGCATTGCATTCTGAGGGGGAGTGGAAGCAGCACACCCATGCACTTCCCCTTTAGACTGTCTGCACACCCAAGCAGATGGACTGCACAGTCAGCTCCTCTTAACTAGGCATGGACTGGCTTCTGAACAAAAAGTTTAGCATGAGAAGTGCTGTGGAAATCATTTTCTGAAAAGTCTCAGAAAAGAAAAATAGCTGCCTGCACACATCCACCCCACTCTTTGGTGATACAAACGCACAGTCTGAGAAATGATTGGACATAATGGATAATTATAGAATAGAATCAGCATTTCTTGTGTTTCATTACTTGTCTTGAAGTCTTTTCTATAATTTATAGGTCACCCAAACCATAAAAACAAACATAAAACTACTGTTTTTTCCCTTTTTCAGTTAATAAGACTCATAGCAGTGCTGTGGAAGCAAGAACGAGCCTGAAGGAAAAACAAGATAAGCCATCTCAATCAACAAGATCAAGATACATGTGGACAGTTTCTGAGACATTGCATCTCTGCTGATATAAATATATTCATATTGACAAGATGCACTCTCAGATTCACTAGGGCCCATGCACACTACCGCCAACCCCTACAGCTTTGTGCTTGCACACACCATGCCCACACTCTATTCTCTAAACACACTCTAATTTTCTTCAATATTCAGGAATATAACATATGGAAAACTAACTAGGAAACTCTGTGATTTCTTGTTGGCTTTTTATACTACCACTTTTTTTCATCACCTGCGAAATGAAACAGAAGTAACTAGAAATCCAGGGATTTACTTTCTCTTAATCTGATCACTGTACTTTAATACTCATCAGCTTCACTGAAATAATGACTAAGTAGCACAATGAACAAAGCCAACTATAAATAAAATATAGGCCTCTTCCTCGGTGAAAATTATATAAAAAGACAGAGTCTTGTTTTCCAGAGGCTACCCAGTAAAACTTAATTACACACTCAAGTTATAACTGAAGAGCTGCCTCTAACATGAAATCCGTGTGCAAAGAAAACCTCAGAGCAACTTTGCACGGAGCACGATGACACTTCTAATGAGCACTGCCTGGCCCCTCGGGGAAAATAGAGAATAAAGCTTGAATTAACAAAATTCATCGATTTCTAGCCCAGCTGCAGCACACCATGAACGGAGGCGCCACTCAGCCTGGCCTTACAGATGTAGGGCTGTTCCCGGCTGCATCAGCCCAGGGCAGCTGGCACAGCTCACAGAGGGGATCCCTCCACAACACCAGCAGCCACCATCCCATAGGGTATGTCCCATTCCTGCTCTCCCAGAGTCTCAGTGCCAGTCCCCAGGGTGAAATACGAGAGCAGAGACAGCCACCATCCTCACAGTTTCACTGCGCATCTGCTCTCAGGTCGTGGCTTAGTGACACACCTAGGGTCTCTTGCCACAAAAAAGGGCCTTTTCTGCATCCACTCAGGACCAGTTCCTCTCTTGTTTCTTCAAGTCCCTAACTGAGCCGAAAACTAATTTTAGAGAGTTAATTTTCTAACAGAATCATGTACTTTGCAAGAAGTTAACAGGCTGGATTGGCTTTGTGAGGCACACAGACACTGGAACCAAATCTTGGAACCAGCCCCTGGGAAAAAGCAGGACTGGACTGAAGAACAGGGGTTAACACTCAAGAAATGGGAGAAGAAGGAAGAGAGCTGGACCATCTTTTAGCAGCATCAAAACATTAGATTTGTCTCAGCTGTATGGGTGACTCATAGCCCCATTCAAACAAACTCATAGCCCCCTGGCTCTACAGGAGTTGCACCAAAGTGGCTAAGATAACTCCATAGTGAAGATATACCTTAGAGGCATCTTTATAAAATATGTTGTCTTCTAAAACTGGGCTATGAAAAGTTTCTGCCCCACACCGAAATTTCTGGCTCCTCATTCCTCCTCTAATACCTGCCCCTTGCCCTTCATAATGCCAGTGTAATCATCTGTGTAGATTCACCTATGGACACTGAGAGAGCAGTGTAGGTTCACCTACGGACACAGAGAAAAGGTTTATGTTCTGAAGCATTTTAGTGACCTTGTCAGCTGAACAGCCCACGAGGCAATGTTGCTGAGGGTGCTGAGCCCAGGTTGGGAGCAATGGCAAGGAGGCCTTCAATTTGATGTATCTGTTCAGTGAGCATCTTGTGTGAGACCTCTTACTAACAGTAGTGTAAAACAAGAACAGACCATAAGAGGACAACTGACTGATTCCAGCTGCCTTTCTTTGACAGCCTAGGGCGCTGAATGAAAAAAAAAAGGTTTCTTTTCTCTCCTTTGAGGAAGTAGTTTGTCTGTTTGCTTAGTGTGCTGACACAGCAGCGAGTGGCAGACCCTGATGTGAGAGAGCAGATTCAGTAGCTTGAAGCGAGATGAGAAAGGAAAGCAGAAGCACCATGGCAGGCTTAGGCTGCTGTGCCTCTGTATGTTTGCTCCTTTCATCAAATCCCCAGTTCTGTTAAATATGCACTCATCAGCCAGTGATGTACAGTATAAAAGCAGAAGGGAATGTACAGCATAGCACAGATGTCCCTGCTTTACCACTCCCTTTGCAAAACCAGACTTGGAAAAACCTGACCTGCTCACACCCTCAGGAGCTGAAGAATGTCTAGGCTGCTAACATGAAAGACTGCAGGGAGTACTAAGAGCTCATCAACACGTGAAGCTGCTGGAAACTCTTACAGGCTGAGTCTTTGTGCAATGCCCAAACTCAAGAGTATTTCTCCCCACAGACAGAAATACTGATAAATACATTAGACAGGTAGATCGATCAATGCATGTTTGATGACACATTACATCAGCTAAAAAGAAAAAAACATTAAATCCCTCAAAATGCAGACACAAAAATAAAATAAAATAATAGAAAAAGGCAGTAAACTCTGCTCATATGTCCAGTTTACAAGCCTGCTGTGTGGTTTGAAAACTTATGCCGTCGGTAAGGACTTATTACAGGGTATAATTTGCTAGACAGTTCTTTCAACAGCAGTGTTGCCTTTAGTAGTTTCCCTCCCAAATAGTTATTTTTAATCCAGACCAGTCTGCTACAGTTTGGGTCATCCCACAGTTACAAAACAGCAGTATAAACGCATCTGAAGGGTGAGGAGGGCACTCTTGCTTTAGTCTTAGTGCAGCTAAAAGGAAAGATTATAAAAAATATTAATGTTCCCTGTCTGTTTCAACAGAAAATAAAATGCTTTCATTTAAATACCTTTTGCAGTGGAGTAAGTTAAACAATTAGACCTAAATAACATCACCACAAAATAAACCACAAGGGTAATGACTGTTAATTTTCCTATGTTCTGATCTTCAGAGGCATATGTGAGCCTGTCCATTTAGAATACCTTTCATTAATACAGCAACTGCATACATGGGTTTATATTGACTTAAACTTGTCTTTGCTTTTAAACTTAATTTGGTCCATAAACAACAAGTACCACATGAATAAAATACAAGCTGAAAAATTTGGTAACTAGAAGCATTTAATTTTAAAGTGGCATAACATGTGATATGTGCCACAGATCAAATCACTGTAAAAAATAAAGACTATAACCACAAAATGCTGAAGATTAAACCATGAGCTTTTGGAAATCTATTATGTAGCTGTAGTTAGACAATAAGGATTCAGAGTTCCATAAGCCATTAACCACACAATGGGCAGAAATCCAGGAGAGATTGTTTTTACGCTGCCCAATCTATGGACTACTGGATTCTATAAAGTAGTTAATTTTTCTGTAGTATATCTTGTACAAGACCCTCAGTGACCATTTGTGTTCCAATTCAAAGACCACTTACTACTTTTGCTTTACTTCCTAATACTATTTACCTCCTTGAAGCCAAGGGAACACAAGCACATTTGTGAGGGGATTTGAACCAATTTCAGTTTTCTTTCTCTCAGGAGATGGTGTGGGTATTGTTGACTTCTTCCTGCATAGTAGAGCTTGACACTGAGTGCAAACCTCTTACTTGAAATCAAATTCTTACTGTTTAATCATTTAATAGTGCAACAATCCAATTGATACTTTTCTGTTGCACACTCCACATTAAGCCAACAGACACTTACTCAGGACTTTGGTGCTGAATTTCACCAATGATAAAATTTGGTAAGGCATTCTGGTAAAGAATGAGTGTATTTTTAGAGGTCAGCTTTCATTTTTACATCAAAAAACCCAACTGGTATTAGAAAAATCCCATTCAAAATCAAAACAATAAAAAATTGAAATAAAGAATTTTTTTAATTTGGGTTTTACTACACATGTTCTCAGTAACATGAAATTTAAAACACAGTTTTTAAGTGATATCACTTTAATATCAGCCTTTAAATCTACTTTCAATGGCTTATTGAAATTCCAGCCTTAAAATGTACTTTCAATGGTAACTGAATAAAGAAGAAACTAGGACCCCAATCTCCCCAAACTTTATGGCATAGGCCACACTTGTGACTTCCTACTTTGCACATCCCCAGTCCTGACCAGCCCATTGTTGGGAGAAATTAAAAAAAACAGTATCTCATTGATAATTAATATACTATCCCAGAAGTCTAGACCTCTCGAGATATTTAATTGATCAACTCAGAGAGCATGAAACCACCCCACATGGAAGGAATGCCAGAGTTTAAGCAGAATACTCACTCTGTGCCACTTTCAACCATTTGCGTTAGGAGGGAAATGCCATCCAGGTTTATAAATTCTTGGGCAAACGTAACATCCCGTGAGTAGTTGGCTAAGTCTTTCAGTGCTTCTAACTTTGCATCCATACTAGAAGACTGGATCCTCTCATGGAGCTGCTGTGCATTTTGAGCCTATGAGAGAAACAAAACACACAAAACAAAATCAACAAAACAGGTTTTGTTACAACGAAAATCATGAGTAAAATGTCAGTGTAAGCAGGAACAATGGCCATGTTTAATATTAATGATATTTAAATTCCATGCTCAGAAAAGATTAAGTAGCTCAAATAAAAATTACTTTTGTAAAAGTGTATTACTTGTGTATTACTCCATTATTACCTATAATTGTTTGGATTTTGCAGAATCATTAGCTGAGCAATGGGTAGATGTCCCATTGTCTCAGGCAAAATGTGAGCATTACAAATAACAGCCTTTGGCTTGAAGAACTTATGTGTCACATCAATAAAGAAGAAATGAAAATAAAACAAACTGCATCAGACAATCTCAGTAAAATAATAGTGGCACTTCTTTTCCTGTCAATGCTTACTCAGGTTACACACTTCTCATCACCTTTGGCAGCAAAAACCACATACTGTCCTAACCATGTTACATCAAGAGAGACCAACTCCAGACCTTCTGCTCCTTCCTCCCCCTCTTATGTTCTCAGTCACTTCAAAAACTCATATACCCTTTTAACAAGGAGTGCAGAATAATTACTTCCCCCATAACACTATGATATTATCTGTCATACATCTTTTTGCATGTTCAATATCCTCGTGTTGTGCTATTTTGGCCATTAATGTTTCAAATAGAGGATAACTTAGTGAAATTCAAAATGGACACTGATGATAAAAAGGTAAAGAAATATTTAAATAATGTATATTAAATTTCCTCTCTCTTTAGCCATACAAATACTTTAAAATACATCTCACGTTTTCAATTTGATGCTTTCACTTACCTGAACAGAATACCCAAAAGCTTCAGTTAATAGCTAGCTAGATCATACTTTTCTTAGAAAAATAATCCTCCTCCCTACATATAGAGATATCTGCAAAATTCTGTTTCCTAGGATTCATTTCTTACCTGCACCCAAGGAAAGGTGAATGAGAGGCTATGTGTCATTAAGGAAACAAATTAAACATAAATTCTGTTAAGAGTTATTTTCTCTGAGATTATGTTTATTCTTTCTCAGCTGGAGAAGAAATAGAGAAGAAAGGGCTCTGCTGACAGACAATTCCTTTTCTGTTCAAGTATTGAATGTACTCTTCAGAGATGGTCATCTCTGAAGATTCTGCGAAAGCAGTCATTTTTAGTGCAAGTGGCCATTTAGACAAAAAGCCCAGAAAAATAACCAGCATAGTGTTGTTACAGATTCAGCTGCCTAGCTACATAACTTTGATTGCTACAAAAATATGAATAAATTAAATGTCCCAATCTCCTCCAATATCAGCAACACTGGTTAGTTCTTGTTTTTACAATTGTGGTGGTAAATGCATAGTCTCTAGTCAGCATTTGACCAGAAAAAAATGCAGTAAGGAGCGTGTATGTGGGAGAAATGACTTCTAGTTAGTGTGACTGTGGTTAACATAGCATTGAAAAGAAATGGAATGTCTTTAGTCCTGCACTTTTTTATGCTTTAAGTATAGGGTGATGCAGCCATAGCAGTTCCATTACCTATAAAAAGGCAGAACCCTGTCATCCAAAAGATCTTTCTGCCATGGAAGGTTACCTACTCGATCAATGCCTGTAATGGGGAAACAATGGTTTACACAGCCTCTCTGTAATGGCAATGGCTGTCCAAATGGAAACTAAAAGACTATTCTCTCAAGCATAATCAGGTGAGAAGGTAAATAATTTGCTGAAGCCCATGGAAGAGGTAAAAATAGATACCACTTACTTTCAACTTCCAGGATAACTACCAAATACTTCCCCCAGCCCCTTCCTTTCATCAGAGGAGGTGAAAAAAAGCTTTGCTAAAGTAATCTTCTATAATCAGCTACAAAAATTCACCACTATTATTACCTGAACCAGAAGTTCAACAGCCAACTCCTATCTTCTCAAAGTATATCCTTCATGGAGCTATTCCTAACACTAAACTCCCCACTATAAGGAGGACTCAGAGATGCAAAGTATCTTCAAATCATTACTGTTTCTCTGAATACGTGCAGCGCCTGAATTCTTGCCCACCTCAGGACAGAAACACTCTGGAAAAACTTCAATACTGCCATGGCAGCTGCATTCCCCAAACTTTGGAAATGATTGCTCAGATTTAACCTTAAACCTATTAAATCTGTGCATGTGGCTTTTTCTAATCTGCCATACTTCTTGAAAGTTACCACTGCCACTATCTGCCCACTGAAGGAAGTTCTACTGAACTGGAAGTTCTTCCAGCTTTCCACAGGAACCCAGTCCTCTAAAAGCTCCTGGATTCAGTGAAAATGGAACAAATAGGAAAGGTGAACAAAAGAACTGGTTCACAGTGACGGAACAGCTCCCCTGAGCTGCTCTATCAAGAAGTCTGAGTGGGCAAACCTTGGGCAGCAGAGCTGTGGCCAAACAGATGGAGACTGTAATTGCCGGTGTATCACAATAGCAAGCAAGAAAAACATGTGAGCAGAGCCAGGAGAACATCCTCCTCCAAACCCCTTCACAACACACTGCGCTGTGTAAACAACGCTTAGTCTTCATACTTATTCACAACAGATTATTTATGGGGAAGTTCAGCATTTCTCTTGAGGAGAGAGACCTGCTCCCAGCAGGAACACCTAGGGCTGGTGAAGTGCTGCTGTCAGCCAGTCAGACTTCCATTGCACCTGTATCCACACCAAGCATGGAAAGAGCCAACCCTGCCTCTCACCAAACCCGAGAACACCAGGACACAGATGTGCATGAGCAGCTCACCAACACTGCACAACACCAGCATGAGCAGGACCAGCCTATCAACTGAGATATTAATTCTCTTTCCTCTGCAGTCAGCGAGAGCTTTGAAATTCACCAGACTAAAACAAAAATATAATCTTAGATAAGAGACAGCTTGGAACCCTCCACAGAGCACAAAAATCCATGCTACAGAAGTGGTTCAGACACACTTTAAGCACATAAAAGAGTGCTTACTAACATCATAGGCTTTATCTGACTATGCCAAGGTTCCATCAGCAAAGTTTACACACAGTTGCAGTCTTCTTACATTAAACAAGTTTTGCAAGACAATGCATCCCATAAACCTTGCTCCTTCTACTCTCAGATGAGAACAGACAAATGGCAGAGGAGATCTTGATTGAGGGGGTAAACATATATTTGGCTCAGCAAGAGTGCTGGCACGTGTCTCACTGGCAACATGGACAAAAGTCATATTGTCTGTTGTCATCCCAAATGCCTGTGTGAAAATATTGCCTTGGTTAACACCATGCAGTTCTCACAAGCCTTCTAATTCTTGTTGCCATAGCACTCATACATGCTCATGCAATATACAGCTCATTTATGACTGCATTAAAAAATGAAACCCGGATGAAATATGCTCGGAGTGCCTACCAGGGAGCTATTTTAATGATTTGCAAGCCATCAGTGGATGGACAGAAAGCACAGCTCATTAAAGCAATAGCAGAGCTGGCTGCCATGTCTGCATTCTTACTGAAATATCATTCAGGTAGGAGTAAATATAAATATATAAACCTTTGCAACTGAGAATCATTAGAGGGAATTAGCAGAAATATGGCTGCTTAAGGAAATGAAAGGCAAAATTAACTGCTCTCCGAAGGAAGGAAGGAAGGAAGGAAGGAAGGAAGGAAGGAAGGAAGGAAGGAAGGAAGGAAGGAAGGAAGGAAGGAAGGAAGGAAGGAAGGAAGGAAGGAAGGAAGGAAGGAAGGAAGGAAGGAAGGAAGGAAGGAAGGAAGGAAGGAAGGAAGGAAGGAAGGAAGGAAGGAAGGAAGGAAGGAAGGAAGGAAGGAAGGAAGGAAGGAAGGAAGGAAGGAAGGAAGGAAGGAAGGAAGGAAGGAAGGAAGGAAGGAAGGAAGGAAGGAAGGAAGGAAGGAAGGAAGGAAGGAAGGAAGGAAGATGGGAAGTTTGTAATACGTGTGCTGTTGAAGTCCCAGCATTTCAAAAGGCTGTCAAGTGGCATAAGCCACATGTCTAGTCTTAAATGACTTGCTCCAAGGACATCCAGAAAGGTTGCCCTTAGGGACCAGCACTGCTTAAAAGGAGCAGCTTGATGAGATTGTCAGCTTAAAGAGAGAACTAATGACCTAAATCCAGGATGTGACTTTCTTAGAGACTCAAATAGCCATTTGGAGGTTAAGAATCCCAAGATCATCCTAACAAGGGATTCTACTGATCAAACTATCATTTCTTGGCCACAGAATACTTTGTGCAAAAACTTTGAAAGCAACTCATTAACCAGACATACACAGGGCTTCTGTACAGAATACAAAATACAGCAAGGAAGGACAAGAGGGAGAACACAGATCCAAATGCAACCACTATCAAACATGAATGCGCCATGGAAGAAAGTTGGAACATTGATTGAAATTGCTGGCTTTCCATTATGTAATCAGTTGTCTTCTTTATCCTTTACAAAAAGCAAATTAAAAAAAAGCAAAAAGCAAATAAAATAAGGGCATTTTTATCTATCCTGTAAATTAAGTTACATCAGTCAATATGTTGCTAGAAAAAGAGCATAGAGACCATCAGTAACTACCCAATCCAGCTTTGTTTTACCAAACACATGCATTTCTGCAGTTTAATTTAAATCATTCAGTGTTGGAACACCATGATGTCTTAAAAGTGCTGCCTTTTCCTGGATTATTGTTGCCATTACACCTAAAACTGCATATATGTCAGGGAGCTCCCTGACATATACTATTCAAAACGTGCCTTTTGAAACCTGAAAACATCAGATTAAACCTTTCTCTATGAACAGACAAACCCCAACTCCACTTCTGAAATCTACTATGAGCAGAAAAATATAAAAGTGGCTAATTGACCCCCATGGTCAGTGCTTCTGGTATAAGGTTTATTTAGCAACTAATTTACGATTACATGATAAACATAATCACAATTACAGGTTAGAACTGCAAAAAGTTATGCATTTACAGAACTTCAAATACATCTTCAAGCAATTGTAGATCAAAAATTCTAAACCAGATCCTCAAAATTTTACTTTGGATCCAGATGTATAAGCAGAACTAGGTTAAAAAAACTCTTTATACTTCCTAGCCTGTTTAGATCACATATAAAGAACACATTCTTAATATCTGTAGAAGCATTCATAGAAAATACTATGATGACTATCATTAAACACCTTTATTTACATGATTGCTCGTTGTACACATGCTGATACTCTGCCTACAAACAAGTGACAGGTTTGAGAACTCAACTGATCCATGGCCTGGGGATAAAAAAAGGAAAAAGACAAAAGCAAATTATCAGGTCCCACAAATACCACATCAGAAAACCCCCTTTTACCCAGGTTTTAAGGTATATACCTCACAAGCAAGGCATTTTTTGTAAGTGGCCAAGAAGCTGCTTTTAATAAACAGTAAGTGCTCAAGTAATCAATTCTGTTTGAAAACCATTAAACTGAATAAACGACACCAGTTCCTTCAAGTTAATTTTCCCAGTATTTAGCATCTTTTTGAAACGATTAGTCATTTCAGAAAGGATTTGCAGGATCTGATTGAAGGAATCCTGCAGTTCCACACACTAAAAGGTTGGACTTTGCTTGCTGCATTGCAGGACACTAAAGTCCTTTTGCATCAGCCTCACACTCGGGAGCAATTACAGCTCATTTATAAACCTACCCACCCTGCACTGGAATATGGTTATCACAACAGAGAAAGCAGCAATACAGCATCTCAATTGTCACGTAAGTTCAAATACAAAGAAATGTTGCATAAGAAACTTTTCATGCGTCCCTTCAGAAATGCAGACGGACAAAGAGGGAAAACAGGTCAGGGAAAACTGCAAAAACACATAATAGCCCAAAGAATTAGTAAGAAAGATGATAGGAGAGGTTAAAATAAATAAGAAAGATGATATAGGAACAAAGATAATATGTGAGAAATTCAATCTGCACTCAAGTTACCTAGGAAACAGTGTCTGTGTGGTGAGCAGTTTATAGAGGAAAAAAATAGCATTGTTTAGGAAAAAAACAGTCTTTCAGAGAATCTCACAAACTTAGCAAACAGACCTATGGAAACAAAGAAACAGTTCAAATTCCCACCAGGCCTAACGACTGGCGTTTGCAAACTTTTAACTCAAAGAAATTTAAAATAGCCACATTGTAAATCTCTCAAGGCAAGCATTTATAATGGATTTAGCAGCACACCATAACTGCAGTTCTGCCCTTGCAGTATTAACAATGGTTTTCAGATAAAGGTCCCTGTATAGGCACACAAAATAATCTAAATCCAAGATTAAAAAAGAGAAAGTATTTAACGTTTATATTCATGGAGTTAGATTTCAAATCCTCATTTTAAAAAGTCTGCTCAAAAATGCTGGTTTACTATTTCTAGATAAAACTACCTTTCTTTCCTCTCTCTTTTTAATCTTTAATAGCACCAACTGTGGGTATGTGAGCAATAAATAATTTGAGGCTAATGAAAACAGAACTCAAAAAGATTGCATCTCATCCTTCTCATCCAATTTTCTATGACTTGGGCCATGCAACCCTAAAGGGTACACCCAGATTACTGGCTGTCATGGTTATAAGCTGCATAAAAATTAAGGACTAGAAAAGCATTTTAAGCTCATGCAGCCTTCAGAACAGGTCAACAAAACTCCTCTCAACTCTTCAAGGAAAAAAGTTTCCTCAAAAGGCTTGTAAAGTTCAGGACAATTTTTTTCCCCCCCACAACAGCCAGGAAGTAGGCAGCTCAGACCTCTCTGAAACTACAGGGACACATCCCAGAAACTGCGTAATCCATATGTGGCTTCTCATAATTTCTCTCAATCTTTCTTTCCTTTCCTAAATCATCTACTTTTTCATAAAGTTTTTTTCTGCTTTTTTGTTTTGAGTATGATTTTGGTTTTTTGGGACAAGAGGAAAGATAGTTTCAGCTTTATCCTATTGTAGGATAGAAAAAACAGAGGGGGTGGGGGGAATTCAGAATCTTGATGTTTTCATATGATGAGAAAAACATTTCTCACCCAGCACTAACAGCTAGGAAAGCATCTTTCCCATTTTGTAGGAGTGTATCATGCAGCCTGTTCTTCACATTATATCTTCCAACTTCTGCTGCTCTCATACAGAATTTCAGAAGAAATATGGAAACAGATTGCCTGTTAGCTTTTCAGGGTAAACGACAACCATTGTGTGGGTCACCTGTTTAAGAACCACAGCTTGGAGGCCTTTATCTGTTTTAGGTACTGCTATGATGAGCACTTTGACAGTACCTTAAAAAGCAAAGACACTATTGTAGAGTGAGAGCATGCAGAACTTCCATTTTTACGTATTTAAACAATACAGATATTTGCTAATCTGCCAAAAAAAACCAGTATGTTCCTCCTTTCAAGAGACCTCTCTGATTCTGGGAAAAGTTAACACAAAATTTTGAAACATCAGGAAGTACAAAAATAAGCACTAGTTCAGACATAAACATCACTACTGGAGAACAGAGAGTAGACCAGCCTTCTATCTTAAAACAGGATGGCTGAGTCACTCATAACTGCAGGCCAGTGCCAGAGCAGTCCATAATTTGTTAGGTAACTGGCAATATCTCAACATCCTCAGGACTCCGGAATTGATTAACTGACCCGGAGGCAAATCAACAAAGAAACAGAACAAGCAGATGATAGTCCTAGAATGACAGGTGGGTGCAAAGCCCCACCTTCCTGACCACTGGTAGCAGCAGATAGTGTTGTACGTCCAAGATTTGTCTTTTGTGTTTGTAGGTCCCATTTCCAATTGCACAAGTGATCATAAAGCCAGCCAGCCATCTTCACAGATCAGCCACAGCACAGCCTCTCTTCAGTGAGGTTTCACAATGCAACTGGTTGTGGATTTTGAGATGGGAGAATTCCATGAGTTGTCCTATATGGTTATTCCATGTTGTGGTTACACCAAAACATGACACACTGCATTTGGACTACATTGGTTCTTGATGAACCACAGATGCTGTTTTGATTTCAAGAGATCCCAAGTCTGGGAAGTACAGGAGGGGATATTTGTTATTAAGAAGTTACAAAGGTTAGAAGGAGCTGGTGCTGGGGCTGTCTGTGTCTGAGGAATTTCCATCAAAAGGGGTGTATTCTACCAGAAATGGTTTTCCCATGCACAAGGCTGTTTTGGTGATATATGCCAAGAGACTCTGGAATCACACAGATCCTGACAGAGCTATGGTCCTAAACTGCTGTTTATTTAATTTTTTTTAATGTCTATAAAGCTCTGAATATAGTGACCATTGAAGAACATGATGAAGGCTAATGGAAGCCTCTAGTCTTTGCCCTGTTGGCTGTTGATAAGTGCTTTCTGTTGAGAAGCTACTGGGTGGCAGGGTATGAGCATTAGAATGCTTCAAATCAGCAGAGGCTAGAGCACCATCATGAAGAGGTAAACCATTTTAATAGCACACTAACTGCATTTGTCAGCAAGGAAATGGGATTGCTGCTGCCTTAGACATACATCTTCCAGGACTAATAGTGGCTTTCAGCATGTGGCAGCAGCACTGCTCAACTCAGCAGGAAAACAAGCCATTACAGGGCAACCAGCAGCTCTGCTGTGCTTTTTAGGAGCTGGCAAAGAGAGGGTGTAGGGGGGAAAAAAGCCAACCACAAAGAAATCCCAGTAAAATATCAACATTACAGCTGCTACTCACTCAACACAAAACCAGAGATCAGGAAAGCTCTGACCTGTGCCACCCAGCAGAGCTCTCCATTATTCAAATCCCTGACCTTCCTCCTGGCTTCCTGGTTTTAAGTTCTGAGGCAGAAAAAGAGCAACTTGAGGGAGGCTGCAATGTCAGCAGGGAAGCAGAGATATCTTGTATGTAAAAACTGTTCCCAGTGGATGTGAGACACAAAAAGCCACCCAATTCTGCCAACAGTATCTCCAAATGTCACTCAGAGTTATTATTCCTGCCTCCATAACTCATAACCTTTGCTCCTGGAGGATTGTGGGATACATTGATAAAGCTTAAAATTACATACATCAGTTCACAAGTATTTACGAACTGAATTTTCACTTTGAAAGAAGAGAAGAACGCTGACTCACCGGAGATGTTGTTAATCGAAGGATGGCTCCATTTTTTATTTCATTACGGTTCTGAAAAAGAAAAAAACAAAGGTTTTATTTAAGACTTACTCACATAAAAAGATGAAACATGCATTGAGCAGACTGTCATGCTAAACCTGCAACAGTGCTTTTCCCTGTCTGCATGCAAAAGCTTCCCTCTTTCAGAGGTAAGCTAGCATCTATTTTCCTCATTGAGGCATATAACATTAGTTTCAACAAATAGGTTGAATTCACATGACACTTAAACAACTTGAACTCTTTCAAGAATGACTTCATGTTTTTCAAAGTTTAGCTTCCACTGGCAATTTCTAAATATTTTTTTGAAATATGCTGTCCATGGTGTCTGGCTCTGGTACTGTACATACTTGAGGAGTTCGTAAGTTTGCTGAAACCTGTCATTAAGCATCTGCAGGATTTAGAATTCATCCCACTGGCTCTTTATTTTCTATAACAAGAACATGCTGACTTAAACCACTGGAACCTACCCACTTTGCATTCTCCCTCAAAGTGAAAAAAGCATCACCGCTAGCAGAGTAAAGTTCAAACATGCCATAAGTCCTTCTCCTTGCCCAGCTGTCAGAGAGAGAGGGCATTTAACATTTTCTTTTGGTTAGGCTCGCACAGCCGCGGCGTAAGCTATGGTGTACACTTACAACATCCTTACAACCCTGTGGTCAAAGCCCATGTGCAAAGCTTCCCCTCTTTGAACAACCACTCCTATTCACCACAGGGTAGGAGAATAAAGTACCTACAGCAATGAACATGCTGACAGGCACCGACTGTGTGCAGCACAACACACAGTCACAATGCCAGTCATGGTTCAGTAGTTGTTCATGAGCTGACACTCTAATCTGTCAGAGGAATTGGAGGAATCCCTAACAGTTTGAGAGAGAAGAGCTAATTTTGTACTGAAGACCACGTTGCAGACTTTCTGCAGACTGGTGTTTAAGCCAAGAAAAAATATGAAGGTGTATTTCTCCTCTGTCAGTTTTTCCCAAATTTATTTCATCTTTCTTGTTCCCATTCTGATACATCTCAAATCCAAAATGCTAAAAACCAGATAAATCTTGCCTGAAACCAGGTCAAGTAGTCCCAAAATAAAACTCCAGTACATTGTCTCATTCTTGGTATCCAAGTCATCTGTAGGATTGGTTCTAGCTACCTCAAAGATCACTCTCCACCCACAAAGACTTCTTCACTCTAACTGAAATAAATGAAGTGCCAGACAACACAGGGGCTACCAGAGAGAAGCTTTCTTACAGCATCTTTGCCTGCATATGCAGCGACTCTTCTCAGCCCTCAGCAGCCTCCTCCTGCCAGAAGAGCCTCAGGGAGGCCAGCCAGGCTACACTCAAAAAGAGGGGCAGAGAAGGGTGAGCAGCTAAACACTGGTGACTTCCCACAGCACCAGCAAAGTGCCAGATTTTCTCCACTTGTAGTGGAACAGCACCAGACCCAGCCACATTTCATCATGCCTAAGGAATCTGTGTGAAGTGGCCACAGTGCATTTGTGTGGTTTAATCTCAATCAGTGCTGAAACAAACTCACTTCACAAACAGTTGTGGTTGCTAAAACTGTTACCATCTCCTGGATTTGTGGAGCTGAATAAAAGTAATTGCTTTGGGACAGACAATTAGGATAGCCTGTCTCTACCTCCATCAGCAGCTTAGACTAAGCTACTGGACTTCAGCTGCATTAGGCCAGAGCTTTTGCATGTACACATACACAAGGTTCCATCAGTTTTTCTTGGAAGGCAGCAAATCCCAGCATGTAACAACATGAAAACCAGGAAATCAATAGGACTTAAACAACTTGAACTGTACTAATCACACCCAGAAGTTAAAGTTCACTGACATATTAATAAAAACATTGGAGCTTGTAAGTGGACTGTTCTTAAACATAAATAAGAGCACACAGAGAGGCTTATTTTTTTAGGCAACAAAAATTTAGGCTTAGTTTCTCATGCTTCCTGCTGCAATTAACATGAACTACCAACTCAGATGTACAAATGAGTTTGTGGTTTGTTTGTGACAATTCGCTTCATCTGGGCCTCAATAAGCACCTTTGCAAACA